>NC_135889.1:111128910-113528910 GCF_964194155.1 Cetorhinus maximus | reverse complement strand
GCTAGAGTACCATGTTCTGGGCACCGCATTTAGGTAAAGGCTTTGGATGCCAAGCAGAGGATATTTATTAGAATGGACCAGGATTGAACACTTTCACTTATTGTGGAAAGACTGGAGTAGCTGGGGTTGCTTTCTTAGAGCAAAGGTAGATTTAGTTAGGGCAAATTTAATCGAGGCGTTCAAATTCACAAAGAGTTTTCACAAAGTAAATAAGGAGAAATGAGTGTTGATAACCAGAGGACATGGACAGATTAAAGGCAATTACCAAAAGAGCCAAATAAGATAGGAACAGAACTATTTAGGTGCAGCAAATTATGATGATCTGGAATGCACAGCCTCAAAGGGTGGTGGAAGCAGATTCAGTAGTAAGTTACAAAAGCAAACTGGATTTATACTGAAGTGGGGACAATTGTAGAGCTATGGGGTAAGAGAAAGGTAATGGGACTAATTCAACAGCGTTTCCAAGGAACTTTTGGTTCAAGCACAAGGAGCTGTATGGTTCTGAGAGTCTTTAATGGTATGAATTCAATTTTCTGAATTCAGTGCCTTAAAACACAAACAAAGAAAAGGAAATGTCATTTGGCTTATGAAGTTCAATTTAAAATTGTTCTATTGCAGACTCTACTCAACCACCTAAGTGAAATGACTAATGACAAGTACAATTTCAAAGCAGAGGAAGCTCTCTCAGTTCTTTATTTAATTTTCCCCATCCCAGATAACATTCCAGCAAATCCACAGTCATAGTCCAGTTGTAAGCACTTTTGTATTTGCGTCGCAGGTTCATATCCCACTCCATGACTTGAGCTGATGATACTATATTGAGGAAGTAGTGCATTGGCAAGTGATGTCCTTCAGATGAGATCTTAAATCAAGGCCTGCCTTGATTAAAGATCCTGTGGAATTACTCAGAAGGAAGTAGGGTATGTTCTTTCCATTTATCCTCTTTCAATTAACACAATAACCAACGAAGGTCATCGGCCTGAAATATTATTTCTGATTCTCTCTCCACAGATGCCAACTGATCTGCTGGGTATTTCCAGCATTTTGCTGTTTTGACTTTCAACACAATAATTGGTCATTCATCTCACTGCAGTTTCAGAACTCAGTGCTGGTAATTGCGTCTTTGTAAAGCTGTTCAAATGGATGATACTGATTCAGCTAACCATTACTAATCTCTCCCAATTTCCATTTCCTATGTCTTCAATGGGGAATGATAGCGCCGATTCAACACTATCACCCCACACCAAAATTAGCTTTAATGCCTGTAAAATGGTTGATGCATTTACCTACTTAACAACATTCACCAGATTTCAAAGAAGTCACTTTCTAAGAAGCACTTTGATACAATTCTGAGGGCTGGCCCAGGTTTGTTGTGTCGAATGGGATCCTTCTGTGCTGCAATATTACTATGCAATCAGTTGCAAGACCTTTTTTTGACAAACTATATCATTCAAAACCTAACCCATATGTGTTGAACAGATGATTTCCGTATTCTTGGCAGCAGAAACACCATTGTGTTTCAGAAAGATCATGATTCCTAACCACACAATTAGCCTGCTTTTTATAAAGATATGCATCTGGCATTGCAGTCTGTTCCACATACCTAGAGGGATGGTATTTCTTCTCAGTTCTAATATTACTTGAGGTGTTCCAGTTTTGTTCAAATGCCCTCTGGTTCTGCAGCCACAGTCCTAATTAAAGATGAGCAGCTTAATTTATTATTCTCTGCGTTTCAAAGCCCTGAATTATATTGCTTCTCAATCTCTCTTTTTTTTTCTGTCATGAAAATAAATTTAATTCCATCATTTCTTGCCTAGGTTGAAGTCACTGTAACTTGCGCTGTCACTACTCAACAGTTTCAATGTAAACGTGGCCAGAATCCAGAGTCAGAAAGGAGGGAATCTCACCACACTGGAAGTTAAGAATAGTTTGGGGCTCAACAGCTACTAAGTTCAGCAGCAGTGCAAATCTTGTCGTTTTCTGGTATCCTAAGGGATTTTGAGATGGAGCTATTAGCCAAAATTTTCTTTAAAATTAAAACTTTATGGGTCTGATCATTAAACTAACGTTGCATGAGGGCAGGGCTGGGAACCAGCAAAGAAATGTTGCGACTTGAGCCAGCAGGCTTGGAGAAGGAGAAGAGAAAATTGGACAAAACAGAAGAAAAGAAAGTAATGAAACTTGTTTAAAATCTTTGCAACCGAGTGTCGAAGCCCTGCAGCATGGTATAAATCAAACAAGCATTTCAGTATTTTTATTGACTAACAAGTTATGAAATATTGAGCTGCCCAGCTTGGGCACTGGAACCAAGCTATGAGATGTAAACAAAATATAACTCTCTCTCTAATGTAACTCATTCGCTCTCACTTCTGAAAGTAATGGTAAAATAAGATAAGTTTAACACTGGATAGACAGCTTCGAACAAGCATAGCCTATCAGCAAGTGATAGATAAATGAGGAATGCTCGTGATGCGCAGTCAAAAGATACTTGAGGCCAGTTTTAGACCTAGAAATTACCGTAGACCAATCTTGAAGTGCCAAAGGCATAGAGAATGATCCTGAAGATGGAAGCCCAAGGGTCAAGATTAAATTGGACCTAATCTACATTATTGCAGCCGCTTGCCTGACTGAAGAATTCAATTTTGGTCCAGCTGCCTCTCTGGTAGTGACTCTCAGGCAAATCTTGAAGGTGGGGAGGATAGAGGGAAGAAGACAGTGGGAGCAACCACTCCCAGCCATCAGAGGTTGTCAGGTGTGTGCTGTGGGGGTAGGCTCTGTTGTAATGTAGGAGCATTCCAGCTCCTCCTGGCTCCACATTCATTTACTAAAAATTGCAATAAACTTACCTTCTCAGTAGTGGCCACTGGCTTGGCCACATCTATGTCCAGAAAACATAGAGTGCAATAGGTCACCGACACCTGCTCCTATCAGGAAAGTTTAAGTTGCTGTAGAATGAGTCTAATGCATGTATTAAGGTAGCCCACCTAAAAAATGGCCCAACCCAATTTTGAGTTGGATTTTATTAATGTTCTTGGGATACAGGATGTAGGACCCGGAAATTGGGCCTGTTGTGTCAATTTTAAAACAGACACTGTTGCTCAGTTTATCCTGAAATGGTATACATTGAAGAAATTAATGAGTGAGTTATAGAAACAGAATAACATAAAGAATAAAAAATGCTGCACTTTTTGGCTGAATTCTAAGTATGGGGTACAGCTAGGTGGTATTTCATTTTTATTGCCGAGCTGGAAGAAAAAGTCTTTTGTCCTTAACAAAGTTAAAATTGAAATGCTAGGCAGATAGCAACAGAGTTCGCACTCTCCAAATGTTGAATGAAACACAGGAAGGATTGAGAAGTGTCAAATCAATGCAATGAGAGACTATGCCCTCAAGGTCTCTGACTGCTTCTCTTTGGAGTCAGTCTGGACAGAGATCTGGATTTATAGTGCATTTTAGCACATCTGCAACCACTTTGCAATGATCATTCAGTCTCGGTGCCATATGTCCCAGAATTGCCCCTGTAGTTTTTTGTCACACCCTCTCTCATGATCTCATTTTGAAATCTGGGTATTGTTCCAACTGGAACAAAACTAGAGGTCCTATAGGAGATTCTGAGGAATGATAGTAGTGACTGCACAAATGACTTGAAGCTGCATCTAACTACTGTGCCTATATTCTCAGGGTGTGAACCTCAAATCTCACAGTGGGTGGTATTTTAACTGCCCCCTTTCCAGCAGCAAAGATACAGGTTTGCCCATCGGTTTTATGTCCCAATCCTGATGACTGCAATTTTAAATATTAAGAGCCAAGGATAACCTCTTGAAGCTGATAGGTTCCTTATTTAAATATGCAGGCTGGGTTCTGGTGACATCACTGGGATCCATTGCCATTTTAATCTTTGGCCTGTGCTGGGAGATAGTTGAAGCTAGCCGGAAGAGGATCAGCAGGAGAAGAGGCGACTCAGCATAATCCTTTCCTTTATGCCAATAGAAGCAGGATTATTTTTGGGGGGGGGCCTCACAGGCCACTCCAACTCAAGGACAATTAAGGGATGTGCAATAAATGCTGAACTTGTCAGTGAGACCAACATCCCATGAACGAATAAATTTTAAAAAGTGTCCCCGCTCCAAACTTCTCACCGCACCAGAAACCAGCACCACCCCCTCACCTCCACCCTCTCATAATTTACTTCTGTCCCTCGCCACAGCTTACCAGAGATCTGATTTTAACAGCTGGCAGCCGCTTCCCACCGATCTCCTCGCCTTTTTGGCCAGCGGCATGATATCAATGTGGGTTTCCCTCTATCACTGCTGGATGGGCCGAAGGCTTGATAGGTCATTTTTCTGTCTGTGAGGTAAAACTCCCCCCATAGTATTACGCAAACACTATTGACCAATTTTTCGCAAATCTGGAAGGGCTACATGCCTTAGCCAAAATGACACAGGAGCCTGGAATCCGGAGGTTTTGCCCCCAAATCCAGCACCCACCATTTTTGCCAGCAGCGGGGCAAAGGGGGTATTTTGCACATGCACAGTTCGCATATAGTGAAGTCTGTAATAGATACTTAAATCCTATTTTATTTCATCCCAGCACGGCTCCTAAGGTGTGCCCATGGTGGATACTGAGTGAGTTGGCATGAGCAGTTTAAGGGAAAAGGGTGGGGGGTTGGCATGACTTGGCACTGAGTTGGCATAGGGGCTATAAAGGGTCATGGGGGTCGGTAGAGAAGCACAGGTTGGCGTGGAGGGTATGAGGGGCCATGCGGGTGGATGGGGTCAAGAGGTGGCATGAGTTGGCAGGATGGGGCATGGGGTGTGTGTGGGGGTTGATGGTGTGTGGGCTGTTTTTTGTTTAATTGTTTTTATTATAACTGGGACGAAGGTCCAGAGCACTGAGGCGGGCCTTTTAAACAGCCCACCTCCATATCCAGTAGTCTGTGGTGGCCTCCTCACTGTTTCCAGGGGCAGTGGGCCCAACTCCAGTTAGCACACACACTGTCCCCACCGCCCCCCCCCCCCCCCCCCACAATCACCATCCAAACAAAAATCCAACCATTCTTGGCATTTTCTCTCACGTCGGGTTTGTGGAGTCAGGAAAACTGCCACTTCTGCGCTCCCGATTAGGGAGAAAAATTTTGGCCTGTATGTGGGATTTTCCGGGCCCGTCCACCACCGGGATCATCCGGTCCCACCGAAAGTCAATGGACCTTAGGCTGGACCGCCGAATCTCTCAGGGCAGATCCCACCACCGGAAAATCCCGGCCTGTGTCTCGATTAATTTTCTCTTCCCTCCGACTCTTTCCAACCTTGCTGCCAGCTCGCACCTTGCTCTTGATCCCGGCCGGAGGAAAACCATCATCTTGGTTAAAAACCTCCAGTTCAAGCTACAAAATAATAATTGTGTTCACCTGATGTTAAACTGCACATCTCTCTTCAGGAATACACCCCAATATGTCCGCTCATCTAAGATTTGTAGATAAAAGGCCTAAATAATCCAAGTGTGTACAAGGGTCTGCTATTGTTTAAAAACTTTGAATCCCATGTGCACAGAGCACTCATACATTTTCCTTGCTCTTTGAACAATACCAACTCTATCCTTTAGAGTGTTGGCTTGCAGGATTGTCTGGAGCCGAACTGGAACAATGCCAAAATTCAATGACAGATCTGACCCTGTTCAATGCGTTCGTAATCTATGTAGGCAGGACAATCAACTATCGTATCTTGGAATATTACAGCCTGCCTAACTCAGGTATTGAAGTAAAAAGTCTGCAACAGAAGTGTTCACTTGATCCTTACCTTGCACTGTCAGGCATACCAGCACATAACCAACTTGACCCTAAAGAATTTCCACCCCTAAAAGAACCTGAGACTTTCCACTCTATTTCTCAATTTAAAAAGCGGTCTTTACAAACTTCTAAATGCTTCCCACATGCTTTCAATATAAATATAATATACGGTATAGTGAGATTTCAGGGCAGAATCCATCAATTGTCACTCCTGTCTGTAGGATAAGGGTCTGGCAGGTACAGAGTTAATGTGCGACTGAGTACAGTACCGCCCACACAGCCATGGAAGAAGGTATGTGTCAGTGTGGTGTTGAGCAGAGACGTGTAGAGACCTAAGCATGGAGATAGTTCCTAGTCTGTCCCCTTCACTGTTCCTGGGCAGGCTGTCTTATGAGGAAAGGCTGGACAGGTTAGGCTTGTATCCACTGGAATTTAGAAGAGTAAGAGGCGACTTAATTGAAACCTTTAACATCCTGAGGGATCTTGACAGGGTGGATGTGGAGAGGGTGTTTCCCCTTGTGGGAGAATCTAGAACTAGGGGTCACTGTTTAAAAATAAGGGGTCGCTTATTTAAGACAGATGAGAGAAATTTTCTCTCTCAGACGGCTGAGAGTCTTTGGAGCTCTCTTCAAAAGGCGGTGAAAGCAGAATCTTTGAATGTTTTTAAGGCAGAGCTAGGTATATTCTTGATTAACAAGGGGGTGAAAGGTTATCGGGGGTAGGCAGGAATGTGGGGTAGAGGTTACATTCAGATCAGCCATGATCTTATGGCTGAGCAGGTTCGAAGGGCCAAGTGGCCTACTCCTGCTCCTAATTCACATGTTCATATGTCCTAGTAGTTAAAAAAGACTTACCATTGACCTACTGAAGTCTACAAAGACTTCTTTAAGAAACACCATTCTAAAACCAACACCCTCCTAACAATGTCCAAGATAGATTGACTTGCATCAGATCAGATCCCAGGTCAATTAATACCGCCTCATTTTATGACTTGTCCTTGTATTGTTAAGGCCTCAGCATTGGTATCTCGGCTGAGAGGAGGTGCAGGAACTGCAGCTTGTATGGGACTGATTCAAAAGAACACAACTTCAAGACAAAGCTAGCTTTAGTGGAAGGGCTGCCTTTGAGAAGCTGTAATATTATATAAGTGGAAACTTGTGAAAGTCAGTATTGGCCTACATTATATGACTTGAGAATTGGTCTCAGGGCAGTAAAAGTAACACTGTACAATGATACAGCCAGATGAAATGGAATATTTATTTTTTCCTATTGATCCAACCTTGTTCATGGAAGCACACTTGCTAGCTTAAACAATGTGAGATTGAAAACAGAAGAGTTTATTTTAGGACCTTAACAAAGAAGTGCAGTGTCTATGAATGACTCAAAGACAACTTGATGTTAAGGGTGCTTTTACTTCATTTTAAAAACAAATTATTTGCAATTAAGGAATCAATCCCAAAAGTCTAACACTCCAACCTCGACATCAGTGAAATTATCTTTACTGGCAATATTACATGCCACTTGGAAAGTGGGGCTAAGACTACAAATGGGCAGGAGAACACAGCCAGTCTGCTCACCAGACATACAACCTGGTATGTTTTTTTTTTAACACCAGCAGAGTGGTGGGCATTATAGTCCTGATTCTACTAACCAGAGCAGACCTCATTAAACCTGACAGAATTACTGAAGCAACTCGAATGGCAGATGTTGTAGCCTTTGCAAAACCTCCTCACTTGTAGCTCAGCTCACCCACATGACAGTGTGTGGATGGTCTGGCCTGGAGGAAGTGGCTTTATAAAGGTCGGGTGTTATGATCCCAGCTGAGATTACTCCTGGACAAGCCTGATCCCAAGTGGAATCCAGCTTGACAGATCCTACCTTTTACTTTTAGATACATGGAGAGTAGCTACTGAATAGAGGCACAGGGGTTAGCTGATAAACTTTTAACAAGAGGCAAGAAGGTCTGAAGAGCCAACTGAAAGTCTGTAACTCTTTGCTATGGGCATGTGAAACAGTGGTGTACTGTTGACGGCTGAGTCAGAGAGATAGTGTGTGTAGAAGACAGCTTGAATGCATGTGGTATCCCAGGGAAGTGGAACATCAGAAGGAGAGTTTGAAACCCTGGAGGTGAACCCTTGCAGAAGGCGTTGGAGAGAAAGCATCGGTTTGGGAGAAGAGTCCAAGGCGAGGTCTGGAGAGTGGAGATTGGAAACCCTCGTGTGAAGGACGGAATTCAGTGAGACTGGTTGGTTCCCGGTGTGACAAACATCTGGAGTAAGTTGAGGAGAGATCCATAGCATCTGGTTGAGGTGGCATCTATCACTTGAGTTCAGAGTGTGGTGTGTCTGACCACAGGGTGCCATAGATTTACATGGACTGTGTTCTTACTGTGTACATTAGAGTATAAGATAGCTTTTGTAACTTGTGTTATCCTTACAAATCTGAATACATCTGCCAGCAATGCCAACATCCTTGTAAGCATTTTTTAAAAAGCATCATTACATAAGGACCTGCATTTAATTGCTTTGTGGCAGGACAAAAGAACCCTATCCAGTAACTCAGCATCAGAAAGGATGCAGCTACGCAGTTATGCTTCCATTTTATCCTTCCAAGACACCACTGGCGATGGACGCCAAATCAGTCAGCCAATTATCCACCCAGAGATGCACCAAGTGACAAAAGCCTTGTTTTCAAGGGCAACACTGGGTGCAGTAGTGACATGATAATGTGACTAGACTGGTAATCAGCAGTCTGGAATGATAAACCAGAGGAGAGTTCAAATCCCACCGGGGTATTTTGAGAATCTGAATTCAACTGAAGAAGCTAGAATCAGTAGAAGTGGCCATGAAGCTATCCCTCAGGGGAGAAGACCTACTACACTGTGCTGGAGTATATGTGACTCTGGACCCACACAGTTTACTATTAACTTCCATCTGAAGTGGCTAGCAAGCCACTTAGTTGTATCAAGCCTGCTACCTTTGGTTCAAGAAGGTGGCCCACCAGCACCACCTACTCAGGGCAACTAGGGCAATAACAAAAACAGAAAAGCACTGGAAATACTCAACAGACCTGGCAGCATCTGTGGAGAGGGACACAGAGTTAACGTTTCGAGTAGAATATGACTCTTTTTCAGAATAATTGGGAAAACAATGCTGGGTTTGCCAGTGACGCCCAGAATGAATTAATGTTTTTACAACATTCATTGGATTCCTTGTGCCAAGGAGGTAGTCGGTCAACAGGCCACAGAACTTTATCCCGGGTGACGATATTTTCTTCTCGGGATAGCAATAAATAGTAAACCAAGAACCGCATTTGACTTAACTGGCAGCAAATCTTGTGCGGCAAAAAGTAATCAAGAGAAACAGGCCACTTGAGTCAAAATCAGACCCTTACTCAGGGCTGATAAGGCTGCCACTGCCAACCCATGACAATTCTCGAGATGATAATTTATGGAGACCAACGTTATACTTATGAATTAGAAAATCTTTAACTCAGGCTATTTCAATGAATAAATTTAAATAAAGTTAATCAATTTTTTGCGCTGCGTTTACTGCTGTTTACTGTTCATTAATATTGATCGACATGATTAAGTCATCTTTACTGCATCATTGAAAGGAATGGATTATAATGTAAATGCATGTAGCTAAGTTTTATATGGGATATATGGCACTGAGACAAGACATTCAGCCCAATTAGTCCATGCCAGTGTTTATGCTCCACTTGAGTCTCATCCCATCTTTCCTCATCTGAATCTGCCCTCGTAACGATCTATATTCTTCTCCCTCATATGCTTATATAGCATCCGCTTAAATGCATCTGTACTATTTGTTCAACCACTCCCTGTGATATTGAGTTCCACTTTCTCATCACTTTCTGGCCAAAGAGGTTTCTTCTGAATTTCCTATTGGACTTCCTGGTGACCATCTTATATTGACGGCCTCTAGTTATGCTCTTCCCCACAAGAGGAAACATTCCCTCTGTATCCACTCTATCAAAACCTTTCATAATTTTTAAGGCCTCAATTAGGTCACCCTTCCACCTTCTTTTTTCCAGAGGAAAAAGACTCAGCCTGTCGATCCTTTCCTCATCATGTATACTCATGCATTTCTGGAAAGATCCATGTCAATCTTGTTACAAATGCATAATTTTAAGATTAATATGTTTTAGGATTGTAACTTTTGATTTGTAAGATATTATTCTGGCACAGGAGATGTGATTTCAAATGTGGCATAGATGAAAGAAAGCTACGACTGCATAGCGTATCAGATAGGCCTGGAATTGCAAATCAAAGACAACATCTTATTGTGTTGCTGTAAAGGTGGTGAGAACTATTCACACCTAGTGAGTATCTCTTGAGGAGACTGACTTCTTTAGGCATCTCCAGGGAAGGTTTGAAGGCACCTGGTAAGCAAAAGAAGGCTTTAAAGCATCCATATACTTTTCAGATCAAAGGACAAGTTTAGATTTAAAGATATATGTTTCTATCTGAGAACAGGCCATGTTTGCTACATTGCCATGGAAATGGGCAGCATGGAGAAGGCAGGGAGAGAATCTGACAGCAGCAAGGACGAACAGCAGAGGGCCATCAGAAACCGTATGATGTTTCTAATTTGCAGTTGCTCATTTGCAGAATGTGATTGAGGTCCATGCTCAGGCTGGAGCAATCCAAATTTGTGAGTATTGAAGTAGAGCTGGAGGATTTGCCTAGCCAGAGGCTAGTGGGAGAATCCCCAAGAAACCCCTCACCATAGGACATAACTGAGAAACTAAGGAAGATGGGAGTAAATGCCTGCAATCTGTGACATACCTTGGTTTGGTTCCAGGAGGATTGAATAACCTCACGTAACTGTAATGTGAAAAAGAAGCACTCCATTGAAATTAAAAGTAGAACAGGGAGAGCTCAGTTTGGAATTTTGGTTAAATGTATAAAAGCTTACAAGATATAGGCTGGTATTTTCTGGTCCAGCCAGTGGCAGGCATCGTCACAAATTGACTTATGGCCACTCTCCAAATGTTTCTGACCCATCCACGCTGATGTTGGAAAGTCCTGACCAAAGTATTATTTTACCTGTTCGTTTTCTTTTATCAGTAAACGTTTTGTCAGTAAAACACAAAGTCTTCTTGCATAGTCTTTTCAGTTAACAACCAGGAATTTGAACTTCTTTTTAAAAGTTACCTCTATACTGAGATTGTAAAAGCCTTCTAAGTCATCTAACCAAGGTTCAATACAAATTTAGCATAATTTCCCTACTTTTCCATTCTATCTCTCTAGAAATAAAGTCTAGCGCTTAGTTTGCATTTTTTGATGGCCTTGCTTACCTGTGGCACAACTTTTAGAGATTGATGTATTTGCACTTCAAGATCCCTTTGTTCCTCCACACCACCTAGACTTGCACCTTCCAAGCAATGAGTGACCTCCCTATTCTTCCTACCAAAATGGGCATAAATGTCACATTTATCTTCATTTGTATCTCTATTTTATAACGCAGCTTGGAATCCGCTACTCCTGAATGAAATCTGAATGTAAAAATTGAGTGAAGTTATAAAATAGCTTGAGAATAGGGGGGAACCGGGGGACATAGATTCAAGATAAGTGGAAGAAGGTGTAGGGGGGAGATGAGGGAGAACTTTTTTACGCAAGGGATAGTGGGTGTCTGGAATTTGCTGCCCAAGTTGGTGGTAGAGACAGAAACTTTAAACTCTTTTAAAAAGTACCTGGATCTGCACCTTAAGTGCTGTAAGCTGCAGGGCAATGGGCCGGGTGCAGGAAGGTGGGATTAGAAAGGGCACCTGGCTGTCCCTGGGCTGGCATGGACAAGATGGGCCGAATGGCCTCCTTCTGTGCTGTAACTTCTCTATGGTTCTATGGGTCTAACTTCAAAATTCCTGCTGAGCTATTGAAACATCTGCGATGCGATAAAAGCTGAAACAAATTCCTTTCTTTCAACCTTTCTCTAAGCAGAGGGGAGACTGTTGATAGTTATATTTGCTAGGCAATGTTCTTGCCTCCTGTTCTGAGGAAATAGGCTTCAAAATTTCATTCAGAGCTAACGCGGAAACCTGTCCAAAATTGGGTGGGAGGACTGGAAAGCGGGACAGAACTATGGCTGCCTACCCTGCAGGATAGCCCCCAGCGGCTAAATCCCTAAGCTCTGGAATTCCCTCCCTAATCCTCTCTGCCTCTCTTTCCTCCGCTCAGATGCTCCTTAAAACCTCTCTTTTTGACCAAGTTTTCGGTCATCTGCCCTAATATCTCTTGATGTGGCTCAGTGTTGCACTTTGTTTGATTGTGCTCTTGGGACATCTTACTATGTTAAAGGTGCGGTATCAATACAAGTTGTTGTTTTAGTTGTTGTCATCTACAGGGCACAGCTGTGAACAACCTAGGGGAATAATCATAGGTATCATTTTTTTTTCTTAATCACTTCCGTTAATTGGGTTAAACAATTTTGGAGATTGGAAAAACTGTTTGGCTGACAGTCAAGAAGCCACAAAGTTGGAGATATCGGGCAGAGCAGGGGGCGAGGCCCACTCGCCGACGTGCAAAATGACGCAAGATGACGTCGGGCGGAACCCCTAACGTCATCCCGGCCCATTTAAATTGTCAGGAAGGCGGGGGCGCAGCAAAATCAGCTGCGCGCCCGCCAACCTATCAATGGCCAATTGAGGCCATTGACAGGATCATTTAAACAATTAAAGGACCTGCCCGTCCAACCTTAAGGTTGGCGGTCAGGCCAGGAGCCCCGGCGGCAAATAGATAAAACATGAAACCTCATCCACCGGCGGGATGAGGTTTCATGCAGGGTTTTAAAAAGTTTAATGAAGTTATAGTGTAAATTATGAACAGGCCCCATCTCATGTGACATTGTCACATGAAGGGGACATGTTAGGGATTTTTTTTTCCTCTATTTTTAATCTTTTTCAAAGTGGAAGCGATCACCCTGAGGCTGCACTTTGCGAAAGAGCGCATTCTTGCTTTTGGGGAATCCTCCCCCCACCCACACAGGGTGCGCATAGCGCTTCCCGCCAGACATCACGCTGGGCAGGCATTGGCCCGCCCATGTAAAATGACGGTGCGGCCTGCTTCTCCACTCAACATTGCCACTGAATGCTCCATCCAGTGAGGCTGTGCCATATCTTCTAGAAAAGCTTGTGCTAAAACACTTTTGACTACAGGCAGTGGTCTGCACATGACATCCTCAAGGCCCTGCGATGAAATGAGAGGATCCTGAACAGAACGCCTCATCACGAGAACATTCAAACAAGCTAAGCCCAAGAGGGGGGCTTAGCTGGTTGTGAGAAAGGCCCTCCCTGTTGGATCAGTCAAGCACACCCCGAGTCCTTTCTTTATTCATGGGATGTGAGTGTCACTGGCTAAGCCAGCATTTATTGCCCATCCCTTGTTCAGAGGGCATTGTTTTAAGAGTCAACCATATTGCTGTGAGTCTGGAGTCGCATGTAGGCCAGACCAGGTAAGGATGGCAGATTTCCTTCCTTCAAGGACATGAGTGAACTAGATGGGTTTTTTATGACAATCAACAATGATTTCATGGTCATCATCACACTTTTAATTTCAGATTTTTTATTGAATTCAAATTTCACCATCTGCCGTGGTGGGATTTGAACCTGGAGGTCTCTGGAATTACCAATCCAGTGACAATACCAACACGCCACCACCTCTCAGCAGAATCACATGTTGTCCTCGAGTCACCCAACTCCTTCTGGAATGTGTCTTTGAAAGAAAGTCTGGAAAGTGAAGCAATTGTCTTTTGTAAGGTTTATCCCAAGCAGCTCCGTAATGCCAGATTCTGTGCTCTACAAGAATATATCTCAAGTCAAACGCCAATTGCGAAAACCATCAACTCAATGAAAGATGCCCTTTAGTCTGCCTGAAAATCTGATAGTCTTCCAGTTCAGGGAACTATCAATGGCTGAGAGTTGCAGACTGACACATTCCAAGATCCAAGACCACATGTTGAGGGACACACTGAAGCCTGGAAAGCCGTGCAAATGCTCAATGGGGAAATGTCACTGTTTAGAGCCCTATTGCATAGTACACCAAGGGACTGGAACCCATGTAAACACCCTTGGGCCGCATGTATTAGCAAATGTTTAAAATAAATGTTGACGTTGATGCAATCTGCTTTGTAAGTGGAGTGAAGCACCCTAGAGCGCCATGTACTGTATTGAACCAAATTGATCTATAAATGTGCTTTATGTATCATTACATTTGAATTGAACTGTACCTTCATTTTATGAATAAAGTGTTTTTGGAGAAAAGAAAAGTGAGACCTTTTGAAAGACTTCAGGGTTTGCCCAGGCTAAGATAATTAAGATCACACGGGATTGATTACCTCTTAGAAGATGCAGAGGAAGACTCTGAGACAGGCAGTCAATAGCACCTGGAGCAGCGGATGAGATTGAGAGGACCCCCCCACCCCCACAAGGCAGGCAGTCAGCAGCACCTAGAGGAGTGGGCGAGAGGAGGACCCCAAGACAGGCAGTCAATCCAGTCTGTGGATCTAGAGCAGACCAACTGCATTCAGAGAAAGGTCTAGGAGGATCATCAACTTGGTGAAAGACACTCTTTGGTCTGCCAGAAACTTGTTGGTCTTCCAGTGCAGAGAGTTGTCCCCGACCGAGTGTTGCAGACTGGCACATTCCAAGGTCCAGGACTACGTGCTAAGGGACGCACTAAAGCCTGGGGCAGCTGCCGCAAAGGCACAATGGGGAAAGGTCGCTGTCTAAGACCTTTCTGCCATAGTGCACCGAGGGGCTGGGAATTGTATAGACCCCTCGAGCTGTAGGGCTCACAATGAATGTATGCATTGAATACTAATTGTATTATAATTGTATTGAAGCACCTCAGAGTGCAACATAATGTATGTTGATAACGCAAATACCATTGTCTGACTGTCTGTAATGACCATATTGAAATGACTGTAATATTCTTTGATTGTATTGAAGCACCTCGTGATCCATGTGTAAAACTTGAATCTGATTGCACTTTTTGTGATGGCGATTTTGAAATGTTTTGTAATGTTCTTCCAGATATTTTATGAATAAAGTATATTTTTCAAAAATAAAATTCAGAGAAAGGTCTAGTGTGATGTCACAGGAAAAGAGGCAGTTGATTGGTTCAAGGTTCTTGTAGCCTGTACAGATCAAAGTGGGGACTTACCTGAGAGTTGGAGAGGAGATGGACCTGTGTAGAAACAGTGTGGAGGAGGAGGATATAAATCAGGGGCGAGGCTGAAGGCCTACGTTTACCTGGAAAGTGGAGAGGTCCACCAGTCAGTTACTGGGATCAGCGCACACTGAGTTTCAAGGAAGAGTGAAAAAAAATGTGACATCACAGCATAGTCACAATAAAAACAGAAAATGCTGGAAAAACTAAGCAGGTCTGGCATTTGTGGAGAGAGAAACAGAGTTGACATTCTGAGTCTGAATGACTCTTCTTCAGAGCTGAAGTTAGTTTTTCCAGCATTTTCTGTTTCTATTACAGCAAAGTCGTAAGTTGTTTGCTCACTGAGTATCTACTGTAAAGGTCTGCGTGCAAATAGCTGGATTAATTCACTACTTTTAGAAAAGGTATGTAAATAGCTGGATTGCAAAGAAGTTTGACGTAATTCTTAAGCATCTACCTGATAGTGTTAGGAAATAGAGGTAGTTTAAGTAAGATATATTTGTATTTTTTGAGCGTTAGGAATGAGTTTTAGCTTTGGTGTTTGGGTTTGATTTGTATTTCTGTACCTGTGTCGTTAAGAAAGGTCAAATTGAGTTTTAGTTTCACTGGGCGGGGTTTTCCACACCCGCCCGCTGCCGGGATCGTCCGGTCCCGCCGCAAGTCAATGGGCCTCTGGCTGGAGGGGCCGCCTCGCCCACAGGGGTCCCACCTGCGACAGGGCCGGAAAACCCCGGCCACCTTACAAAGGTGCCTGCATTGCTAATGAGTTTTATGACTCCTAAAGGAAAGGTAAACAAACAAGGGTGGAAGAACTGGGCTGTCGCCTAGCAACAGAGGGCCAGAGAGGCAGGTCTCTCCCACAGACCCTCACTGAAGAAAGCAGCAGTTTGTTTTGGAAGCTGTCGGAGGTCAGCTGGTTTGGAAGACAGCTGCCAAACAGAAGCCACCTAGAAAGGCCAGCAAGCCAGCTCCGAGCAAAAGTTGGTTGAAAGTAGCTGCCAGAGAGAGACTGGAGCAAAAGGTGACCAATAGCAGGTTCCAAGCTAAAGAAAATACCCCAAAACACCAGGTGAGTAGACGAGGGGAAAGTCCAAAGCAAGGCCTTCTAGTCAATAAAAGGACAAGAACCCAGAAAACGTCCTGTTAAGTGAAGTTAAAAGTGAGGGGCAGAGAGAAAGGCTCCCAACTTCAAATTTAAAAAGAGAAAAGCTGCATAAAGCAGATTTAAAGCAAAAACAGCTTGCAAGAGGCAAGAAGGCCCAAACAGACAACTGAAGGTCTGTAATTCTTTGCTATGGGCATGTGAAGCAGTGGTGTACTGTTGGCAGCTGAGTCAGTGAGAGAGAGTGCGTGGAAGACAGCTTGAATGCATGTGGTGACCCAGGGAAGAGGAACATCAGAAGGAGAGTTTGAAACCCTGGAGGTGAACCCTTGCAGAAGGTGTCGGAGAGAAAGCGTCGGTTTGGGAGAAGATTACAAGGCGAGGTCTTGGAGAGTGGAGATTGGAAACCTCGTGTGAAAGACAGAGTGCAGTGAGACTGGTTGGCTCATGGTGTTGATGAGAGGTCCATAGCAACAATTTGAGGAGGCATCTATCACTTGGTTTCAGAGTGTGGTACACCTGACCACAGGTCACCCTTTGGTTTACATGGACTGTGTACTTACTGTGAACATTACAGTACAAGATAGCTTTTGTAACTTGTGTTATCCTTACAAATCTGTATCTATCTGTAAAGGTATAGTTGTGGGTGAAGGAGTATTGTAATATAGTTCATCTTTTCTTGTTAAATAAAGGTTTTATTCTTTTGTTAAAGGTTCATCAGCTGACTCCTGTGACTCTGTTTAGTAGCTACTCTTCACGTATCTAAACAAATAAATAAAAGTTAGGATCTATCAAGCTGGGTTCCACCCCGAGATCAGGCTTGTCCAGGGGTAATCTCAGCTAGGATCATAACAATAGGCACAGGTGAAGGAACTGACTGGTGAGTGAGGGTGAATTCTACTTTCTAGTCTTCAGTTTATAGTAACTAGTCTGAAAATAAGCTTAAGGTAGGGCAGGGAAGCTCGGCTGCATGGAATGTGCATCCTGTGACATGTGGGGAGTCGCGGATGCTTCACGTGGCCTATCTGATCATGTGCAGGAAGTTGCACATACTGCAGGAGCTTGAGCTCTTAATTTTGGAACTCGAGCGATTGTCTGGGAGAAGGTCACATCGCAGATTAAGAGCATGCAGGCACAGTAGGAATGGGTGGCCGCCAGACAGTCTAGGAACACCAGGCATGTACTGTACTGCAGGAGTCCCCTGAGTCCATTTCGCTCACAAACCGGTTTTCCATTTTGGATACTGTGAATGCAATGGTTCCTCAGAGGAGTGTAGCAAGAGCCAAGTTCGGGGCACCAGGGGTGGCTCAGCTGCACAGGTGGGGAGGAAAAAAAGAATGGAAGAGCGATCGTGGTGGGACATTCGATAGTTAGAGCAACAGACAGGCATTTCTGTGGCCATAGGTAATGACTCCAGGGTGATATGTTACCTCCCTGGTACCAGGGTTAAGGATATCTATGAGCTACTGCAGGACATTTTTTTGGGAGAAGGTGAACATCTAAAGGCTGTGGGACCACATTGATGGCAGCAACATAGGTAGAAAGAGAGATACAGTCCTGAAAGAAGATTTTAGGGAGCTAGGAAAGGGATTGAAACCTCTAAGGACCTCTAAGGCAGTAACCTCAGGTTTACTCCCAGTACCACATGCTGGTAAGTATAGAAATCAGAGGACTGAACAAATGAACATGTGGCTGGTGAAATGGTGTAGACGACAGCCTTAGTGAGTGGGCAAGAACATGGCAGATGGAATATAACGTGGATAAGTGTAAGATTATCAACTTTGGCCAGAGGAATGGTGAGAGGTTGGGAAGTGTTGATATCCAAAGGGATCTGGGTATCCTTGTTCACAAGTCACTGAAAGCTAACATGCAGATGCAGCAAGCAATTAGAATGCTAATGGTAGGTCGACATTTATTGCAAGAGGATTTGCATACAGGAGTAAAGATATGTTGCTTCAATTGTATAGAGTCTTGGTTAGAATGCAGCTGGATATTGTGTACAGTTTTGGTCTCCTTAACTAAGGAAGGTTATACTTGCCATAGAGGCAGTGCAACAAAGGTTCACCAGACTGATTCCTGGGATGGTGGGATTGTCCTATGAGGACAGATTGAGGAGACTGGTCCTGTATTCTCTACAGCTTAGAGGAATGAGGCGTGGGGCGGAATCATCCCAGATTCGCACTAAGTGCAGCAGCGGATGGGTGATACAATGCTTTCACGCCATGTCATCCCAAACCCGCCACATTAATTATGTATTCCCAGCAAACACACCAGGTTCTCGTTCACCTGCCATGCCATCATCTTGCCACTTCATCACACCGGGTGCCATATTGAAAGCGCAGCGATGCGTCCACTCCTCGGTGTTTCCAGCCCACAACTGCTGCAAGGAAGACATGGCCCCGAAAGGCAATAAGACTGCAGCCCCCAAGTTCAATGATGTGTCCCTCTAGGGCCTTTTGGACGCAGTGGAGGTTTGCCATGATGTCCTTTACCCCAGTTCTGGCCACAGGGTGGGCAGCACCATCACTATCTGGCTTGGGAGGCAGTGGCAGTGGTGGTCAGTGCCAACGACCTGCAAAAGAGGACAGCCACCCAGTGCTGGAAGAGGATGAATGATCTCCTCTGTTCATCCAGGGTAAGTCACTCTTCTCATCGCTCTCAACTATCACTCACAAACCCATCACACATCCACAGGGCCCCCACTCACTGCCAGTTCAAGGGACATCACCATTCACTCTCTCACACACACCTTCATTGTCTTCATCCTTTCCATGGGACCACTCACCACCCACACATGCCAGGCATACTTATTATCTGGTGAGGCAGGCATCCTGCTTACATTCTCCCCATCTCTATTTATGCTGGGCCAGCTGGCACACAACAACAGGGAGAGGTCACAGACACGATGGAGGAAAGCCTGAAATCAAAGACCTCACGGAATTTGAAAACAGACCCATCCAGCTGGCCGACGATGACCAGGACCGGTCCTGTGATGACAATAAGGTTGGTGGTGCTCCACCAAGTGAGGATCCAGTAGTGCAATATCCATCAGACAACCATGCTGTGAGTAATATGTCCTGTTTCACAGGCCACTGCCATGCACTAATTATCTCTCCCAGCTTTCACAGGCACATCTGCCAAACAGCTGACAGAACTTTTTTTAACTAGCAAAAGGTGGAAAACAAACCGTTCTATAAAGAAGTTGCTTAAGAAAAGAGGGATGCAGAATTTGTCATTGCTCCTTCTTCTCTATTCGATACTGGCTGTAATAGCAAAAACATAAAAAATGTAACAGGCTTCCCGAAAGGTGATGGAAGCAAGTTCCAAAATAACTTTGAAAAGGGAATTTCAGAAGCAGTTGAAAAGGAAATGTATTTCAGGGCAGGGGGAAAATAGGACTAATTGGGTCGCTCTTTCAAAGAGCCAGCAAGGGAACAGTATGGCTACATGGCCTCCTCCTACACTGCTCTATGAAAGACAATCACATGTCTTATATTCTGTACACTACCTAAAGAAAGGTTAAATGAGTAAAATCTTTTGCTGAAGAATTGAACCCAATTTAATTTTGAAGGAACCATTGCCATGAGACAGGTGGCTTTCTGGCCAGTAATTATACAACATGATGCAGCATGATACAAAAGCAAAATATTGCAGATGCTGAAAATCTGAAATAAAAACAAAAAAAACCTGCTGGAAACGCACAGCAGGTCAGGCAGCAACTGTGGAGGGAAACAGAGTTAACATTTCAGGTCAAGATGACTTTTCATATCTGGACTGGATTAGAGCCAGGCCGATCAGGGGTAAAATTAGGAAATGGTCTATATGCAAATGATGGTAGCAGTTTGGAACTCTCTTTATAATCAGTAATTAATGCACAATCAATTGCAAATTTTAAACCTGTGACTGAGGTGTTTTTGTCACCCAAAGGTATTAAGGAATGTGGGGCTAAAGTGGTGTATGAAGTTAGGCTGCAGATTAGCTCTGATCTCGTTGAGTGGTGGAACAGGCTCGAGGTGCTAAATGGCCTCTGTCTCTCTCGGGTGTTCCTGTTATGCAACAATGGGAAGTGAGGGAGAGGGAACCAGGAAACATCAAAGCAACTAAAAGACATGCGAAAAACCCTTCCCTTCAGCTGGTTGTTTTCACCTTCCTGTTCTGTGCCTTAGCCATTTCATTCAATCAAGCTCGCGTTGCAAGTTCTTAATCCTCATTGCCGCAATGAAACCAAATCTAAAAAAAAAACTTGAGACAGGTTAAGGGCAGGATCAGGCAATTCAGCCTTTTGAAGCTCATCCTGTTGTCTGCCAGTGCCCCCATTATAACATTCAGCTGTATTTTCAACCAGCCTTCATATCCTTCTCACCTCTCCCTGCAGATTAAACATCTGTCACTCTAAGAACTACACACTAAATTTACTTTTGATTCATCTGAAGTGATATCCTCAGTCTGAAATTTCCTGGATTGATTTGAAGGAAATTTGAGTTTATCTTTCAATGCCAGTTAATGTTTTATAAGTTTGAATAAGCGCTGTTCCTTTTAACTGTTATCTTTCTTGATTGTAGTGCGTGGCCACCAGTGTCAGGGAGATAAATCATGGGCCCCGGTGCTCCTGGTTCTGGGCCCTCGGGTGCGTCTGTGCAACAGAACTTTGAAGAGCCAGAGAACAAGGACTGAACTGTTCACAATTGTATCAGTTCCGTGTTCAGCAAGTCTGAAAACTCTGCTGATTGCTGCTTCTCACTACAATATATTTTCAATATCCACTATTCAACACAACATTATCACGATATTTCAATACCTCTAAAAACTCATAAAATGCAGCAAGACAGAGTGGGATAACAGGTAACAAAAACAGAAAATGCTGGAAAAACTCCGCAGGTCTGGCAGCATCTGTGGAGGGAGAAACAGAGTTAACGTTTCAAGCCCGTATGACTCTTCTTCAGAGCTGCTGCTTCAGATTTCCAGCATCCGCGGTGTTTTGCTTTGATCCGGGGGATAATAGGTAAGCGGACAAAAGAACAAGATTGAAGTCAATGGAAAATACTTCTGAGAATCGTGTGCAGTGTAAAACAGGTTACTGATTCACTCTGAGCATATTACACACTCCTGTCCTGGCAATCTTACTCCACAAAGCCTGCTCAGTAAACTTTCATCAGCAACAAAATAAACAGAACTTCAACCATGATCCCACCCTCTGTTCGCAAGATAATTATGGATGACAAAGTCCATCTAGCCCAGCTCATCCCATCCATCCGAGAATGATAAATGAACATAGGTATTCAGAGCAGCAGTAGGCCATTTGGCCCCTCGAGCCTGCTCAGCCATTTGATAACATTGCCTACATTGTACCAGAGTGACTACAGCTCAAAAGTACTTAATTGGATGTAAAGCAACTTGGGATATCGCGAAAGGTGTTGTACAAACGTAGGCTTGTCTTTCCTTTGTGATACCAGCATGCAGTAGGCAGAGTGACTGTAGCAATGGTGAAATTGGAGGCCCAATGCTGATTCTCTAAGGATAATTAATCACAGAGCAATTAACTGATGTTAGGAAAGTGACTACAAAGAAATCACTACATTTATAAAACAATTCAACCCTGTAGCTAATCTCTGCCGAATACCCCCTGCAACCCACCCTCCAATCTTTGCTAACCTCCCCCAAACCACACACCAACCTCCCCCCAAACATACCCTCCAACCTCCCCTTCAACATCCCCCTTTACCCTAAACCCCACCCCTAACCTTCCCTCCAACTCCCCCCGCCCCCACCACACAGCATTCAATTGGATCTAAAATTACAAGGATTTGACTTACCATTATTCAAGCAGGAACACTCTCAGTTGCTGCTACTGCTTCTCACCTGCAGGCAAGTTCGTGGGTTTATGTTTCTGGCGGGCTTTTCAAAAAAAAAATTTGGAATTGCGAAGCTGCCCAAAGGTCAGAAGCATCAACTCAGCAAAATTGACCTGACGCTGACAGGCTGGCTTAAAAAGAAAATCGGAACTCTCAGCCCGACAGATCTGTTTTTTTAAGCTGGTCTTTCAGGTCTGCAGCTCTGGCTGCTTAGTGCGGATGATGAGAAACTGTTTGAAACACTGAGCCTAAGCCTGAGCCTGGGCATGGGGCCCCTGCCAGGCTCCAATACCTCCTGCACTCCCCTCCCCCAGGTCCTGATGGCCACCTCTAATTTTCCTCATTGCTCATCACGTTTGCAACTTTGAACTAGGGTTCAGTTTTGTTGTTCCTTTCTGCATTCTCACCACTGAATGTATAGCCAAACTTTGCGTTATCCGGCACTTGGACCAACCGAAATTCCCTACCAACTGAGATTTCTGACAGCTTGATTTTTATTAAAAGCCAGTCTGACTGTCATGGTGTCAGCTGTGGCGTCAGCTGTTGTTCTTTTACTGTGCTGCCCTGCTGTGCTGGGCCCCTTGACTGCCCAGCTGCATCCCCTCTACCCTCAAAACCCCTCAAAGACAAATCAGCACCTTGTATTGTGTCCGAAGTTATGTAATTCCCCATCAGCCAGAACTTTTGATTAACGGGCACCGCCCATTCTTGGAGCATGCGGTTTATAAAAATTCCATTCTGTATAACAGGCCAGGATTTGCTGTCAGCGTACAGGTAAAACTAATGGCTCTTGCTGTTCATTACAGGTGGATGATGCAGGAACAAATACATGGTTAAATGTGAATATCCAGCAAATACTATCTCCCTCTTATCCTCCCATTTTTTTTTTTGTGGTACTTGCTGTATATGCCCATTAAACTCACCACAGAATGTTAAGTGTTGTCACTGCAAGTGTAACAACATAATAAGTGTTAATGATTGTCAATCAACCTCTCTGGCTTGGAAAATTAGCTAAGACAACTGTGGAATCTGATTTTGCCAGGTTGTGAATTTAATTAAAAGCCAAATGCTGAGATTCGGAGGAGTTTCTTCTCTCAGAGGGTAGTGAAAGTCTGGAATTCTCTACCACAGAGAGTTGTGGAGGCTAGATCACTAAAAGTATTTAAAGAAGAGGTGGCTAGATTTTTGAAATATTGGGGAGTTGAGGGCTATGAGGAGCTGACCCGAAAGAGGAGTTGAGGCCTGGGGCAGTTCAGCCATGATCTTATTGAATGGCGGGGCAGGCTTGAGGGGTTGAGTGGCTTAATCCTACTTCTTATATTCTTATCTGAAATAAAATCAGAAAACGCTGGAAAAACTCAGCAGATCTTAATTATTTTTTCTTACTTTACCTTTCTGTCTCTTTTCCTCCATCCAATCTTTTGTTCCTGCTACTTCTTTTTCCGCACCTGATTTGAGCCTCTTTAATTCGCTCTTCTTCTCAGATCTTTCAATGTATATTTCCCAAATCTTAAATTGCATTGGTTAAGGAGATACCCTGCTCACTCAGGTTCCAGAGGCCCTATTGTCCACGCTGCTCCGTCATCAACTTGCAAATCTGGCAACACGGCTGGCAAAAATGTTTGGAGCTGAGGGTTCAGGGGGCAAGCCTAACTAATGACAGATGTCGTTAGATACCCTGCTGCAACAAACTCTAGCTGTTAGTGACCAGCCTTACCACGGTGCTCCATGTGTGGTCTGGCTACTGCACTGTAAAGTGAATGACCTCTGGAGACTTGGGATTCAGCATTTGTGCCATATGCTTCAGCATTCCAACTGCGCTTCTCTTGACTGCTTTGCCCCATTGTCCAAACGTTCAAAGTAATTACCCATCTTCACTCGATTTCCAAATCTCATCCTGTGTATTCAGCCCTTTTTATTGTAGACTGGACCAGGCTGCATTCCTCGAGTTAAGTGTATTTGTCATTTGTTTGCACAATTATTAAGGTAATCAGAATTCTTGTGAAAAATCTTTTGCTGTGTCCTCTATCTTTAGGGCTCTCCCTGTTTTCATGTTCTCAAGCATATAGAGATATAGCAAATATACAGGACGGGAGGAGACCATTCTGCCCATCCTGTCTGCGCCGGCCCAAAAAAAGATTTTTTCAACCAAATCCGATTTTCCAGCAGTTCGCCCATAGTTAACCTAAGTGACTTTATTAATGCGATAAGGGTTATTACCTCTCCTACTCTTTCAGGAACTGGGTTCTGGACCCCCACCACCCTCTGGGTGAAAAGAAATTCTCCTCAACTTCCCCCTAATCCTCCCACCAATTACTTTAAATCGATGCCTCCTCATTATTAACCTCCCTGCTAGTGGAAACAGGTCCTTTCAATTCCCTCTGTCACTGGTTTCAAATATTCAGTTCCTGGCTTTATGATGAATTGCCTGCTCTAACTATAGGCCCTAACATGGCTGCCGACTGCCTTTGCTGCTGGCACCTCCTGGAGATGCTCAACACTCTTGTGTTTTCTACCTTGCACAAACACACCAACCACACAAAGAGGATTGGTAGCTCAATTAGGTGGGTTCTTTTAGTTGAAGAGATTTAACTATATACAACAATAGCTAGGAAGCTAGTTAACACATCTGGCCTCTAGGACACTGCTCCTCTCATCTGCATTAAATGAGTATATACATCACATGCTGTCTGGTGGTGTACAGTTTTAGGTACACCCCTGAAAGATATATCACAACGGACGCCACTAATTAGGCATCGAGCTCGCCTCCTGTCCAACCAGCCCATTTAAATTTAAAAATAGGGTCCCTATTCATCCAGGTAACGCTTTGAAAATCTGACCCGTTAACTCTGTTTTCTCCCCATAGATGCTGTCTGACCTGCTGAGCATTTATAGCAGTTTCTGTTTTTATTAAAAGTACTTTATTGGTTTTCAAGCACTTTGGTGCTTGATAGATACCAAATAAATACACGTTATTTGCTGGGATCAGATTTGTTACCTTTTTATATATAGGCATTACATTTGCTTGCTTATGGCTTGTGAAACTTCACCAGTGCTCAATGATTCTATCAAAGTGATAACTAATGTTTTCACTGATCTAATTCCCAACCCTAGGGTACGTTTAATCTTGCTTGAAAGACATGTTGGTCCTTCTAACTTATGCAGAAACTCTGCCATAGATATGTTTTGCTTCAATGATGTTTCCTCCTGTGCTCACACAATCTCCTCACATGGTATTGCCCAGAGTCTGGTTATTGGTCCCTCCTTTTTATCTTTGCATACTGCTTGGCAATATTATCCAGAAGCATGAACTTTATCTTCATACACATGCTCTATGTTGCTATGAGCCCATTACCTTTGCCGCCATTTCCACCTGCCTAAACAACATGAAGACCTGGGTGAACCAACACTACTTCCAGCTGCTGTTGGCCAAACTAAAACCCAGCAGCAGCTACAGCCTTGGCTCCCACAGACCACCTTCATGCCAGTAGTCTCAACTGAAACTCTGGCCGAAATTTTCCAGCACCCCCCGCAGCGGGTTCCTTGTGGTATGGCGGACGAGCCATTGAAATCCCCATTCACATCGACAGGACTGGAAAACTCTGACCTCTCTCTTTGGAAGTCACTTCAGACTAAGCTCAAGGTTGGAGCACATGTGGCACATTTCTAAACCCAGCCTCAGATTCCTTCCCCATTTGAAAATGGCTTACATTCACCTCTGAAATATTGCCTGCCTCCACTCCTCTCTCCCCGCTCTGCTCCCGAAACCCTAATCCACACTTTCAATCACATCACAGTTGAAATTTTCCAATGCTCTCCTTCATAGCCACCCGCTTTTACTGTCACCACCTGTATATATCTATTTTGCCTTGAACTAGGGCTCTTCAAGAATTAACACAAAAGCAGCAAGACATTCCTTTATTCATAATGCTTGGTCTCAATGAGTTATCTTCTCTGTCAAGTAACAGGTAATTCAAACATATACATTTTACTCATTCTCAAGGGCCCAATTTCAAGTAACACGTATGTGCCTGATTATTGTCATTCGATAATCTCTCAGTTTATTGTGAAATGAAACAACAAACCACTGCAATTGATAAACAGATCCAGTCAAAGTGGCTCCATCTGCAATTTGTTTTCAACCTTGCATTGCTGACGCCAGATAGAATAAAAAAAGCGCAGAGCAAGTGTAAGGCAAGAATGTTAGCACGTTAGTGTTTTAAGTCCGACTTGCATTTTTTATTGATCTGCCAACGCTGACACAGAGGCAGGCAAAGCAGCCCAGCAAAGAGGCCTTTGCCTCATTCAGTTTTAGGCCTTACTGAAGAAATATCATTGATTAATGTGAAGTGATTATTCAGAATTCTCTTTTGCTTATTGTATCACAAGGTTTCCCATTTAATCTATTTCATCACCACCGCCTTTCACTCTTTTCCTAGAAGGTTCTAACTCATGCTAGAATAAGTTCCACATGGACCCTCAGGTGCCTTGGCCAAGTTGGCCAGTGTTGACTAGACTAGGGCAAAGAATGCCAGCTGGTTTTCTTCTTCACTCCAGCCCAATGAGATTGAAGCACCTCTACTACCAAAAAACACAATCCAGGGCAGAATGGGAACTAAACCCAAGAGCTTCCTCATCTCTATGTTTCGCCAGGTTGTGCGTACCTAGCAATCTTTTGCAATCTGAAGCTTTGGCGTGTCAAGGCAACACCAAAAAATTGAGGGTGCAGTGGTACTGGGCTAGTAATCCAGAGGACTGGACCAATGCTCTGGAGACACGAGCTCAAATCTCACCATGGCAGCTGAAATAAACCTGGAATAAAATGCTAGTCTTATTACAGAATCACAGAATTTTTAACGGCACAGAAGGAGGCCATTCGGCCCATCGCATCTGCACCGGCTCTCCAAATGAGCATTATGACCTAGTGCCATTGCCCTGCTTTTTCCCCATACCCCTGCACATTGTTTCTATTAATAATCGTCTAATGCCCCCTTGAATTCCTTATTTGAACCTTCCTCTACCACACTTCCAGTCAGTGCGTTTCAGACCCGAACCACTCGCTGTGTGAAAATGTTTTTTTCTCACAGCACATTTGCTTCTTTTGCAAATCACTTTAAATCTGTGCCCTCTGGTTCTTGATACTTTTACAAGCGAAAACAGTTTCTCCCTATCTACTCTGTCCAGCCCCCTCATGATTTTACATAAATTTACACATAGCCTTCTTCTCTCCAAGGGGAACAGTCCCAACCTCTCCAATCTATCCTCATAGCTGAAGTTTCTCATCCCTGAAAACCATTCTTGTAAACTTCCTGCACTCTCTCCAATGTGTTCACATCCTCTCTATAATGTGGTGCCCAGAATTATATACAATATTCCAGCTGAGGTCTAACGAGTGTCTTATGTAAATTCAACATAACCTTCCTGCTCTTGTACTCTATGCCCCTATTAATAAAGCCCAGGATGCTAGATGCTTTATTAATAATGATCATGAAACTACTGAATTGTCGTAAAAACCCATTTGATTCATTAATGTCCTTCAGAGGAAGAAATCTGCCATCCCTACCCAGTCTGGCCGGTATTTGACTCCAGACCTACGCAATGTGGTTGACTCTTAACTACCCAAGTTGGTTGAGCAAGCCACTCAGTTGCATCAAACCACTACAGAAAAGTTAAGTCACTATGGGTGTACCTATTCCACATGGACTGCAGTGGTTCAAGAAGGTGGCTTAACACTACCTCTTCAAGGGAAATTAGGGATAGGCAATAAATGCTGGCCTTGCCAGAAATGCCCACCTCCCAAGGATGAAAGCCAGGCCCTGAGGTCAATGGACGATAAGAGGGCTTTTCCAATCATTAAATTTAATGACTTCCCTTCAATTACTAAATACACATACTGTTACATTGCACCCTCAGAGTGCCAACAGGAAAAATTTGCCTTAGTTATACTATTTAATTTTTCATGTTTTCATTTATATGCAATGCAATTCAATAGGACAATTCAAATCCAGTACAGCTGAAATCCGATGAATCGTGTTAAACTCATAGAACAAGTCAAACTGACAGTTCAAACCCAGTGGAACAGTCCATAATCGCAGAATAGGTTAAATCAGTAGCACAGTTCAAATCAGTGGGTCAGGTCAAATCAGTCCAACAGTTTAACCTGGTAGAACAGTTTAAAACCAGCATAATAGGTCAAACTAGTTTAAAAAGTTCAAGCCCAGTACAACATAAGGATCATGGTTTTAACATGCCTTAATATGTTAAATTTTGTTTTAATTGTAAGCCATTCCAGGATTTTTCCAATGTTTTGAGGATTCCACAGTATTTTCTGTGGAACCACAAAACAGTTTTGCCTATAAATTGCGTTCACTGCTGAAGATGTTAAAAGCATGCACTCAATAGCCACAGGGAAAGTTATATACTGTGATCACTTCCAGAGTCACTGGCAGGCCAATTTTATTCTCATCAAGGAGGAAGATGTCAGTTCTGGGAAATGAAATACTTCTACACCCAGTGTTAGGGTGAAGCCTTCTTAGCACAGAATCAGCACAGGTTGAATGTAGGGTAATGCTCTCACTATCTGAACCAACCATGCTTCTTATTCCCAAGCTGCCAGCTTTGAACTCTCCTTAATCATGCCAACATGTATTTCTTTTCCCCCGTTTTCTGAGGCAGTCTTTACTGCACTAAGGCTGTCAGTTTGTGTCAAATTCTAACACTCGTTTTTAGTGCTATGGACATGATATGAGATCGGGTGAGCTCCTTTCACTTTGGGCTCTCATAAGGTGAAAGTCCCACCTCAGTCGGGGCTAGAATTGTAGCAAGTACCCAAGGTGAATGGAGGCAACATCCATTAATCCACCTCATCCTTTTCGGATCATCCTGATTGTCGGATAGTCTTTTATGCGTGTTGGAATCTAACCAATTGCTGGATCTAGCATTTCATGAGCACAGTGCATGGTGATATTTAATACCTGTCTCGCTGTCTGTTTACTGCATCTGACACTGCAATCCGACATACTTTGGAGAGAAAAAGACAATACCTAAACCAGGCCCGTATTACTTAAGCTACATAAAGTTATGCACAACCTTCACTTGCAGTGCAGGTCCATCAACATTCACTGGACAAGTAAAGGGGCTAACCAAGCAAATTGGGTAATACATTCTAAAGCAGACTGCTCCTAATACTCAAGAATATATATATTTTTTTGACTACTCCAAGATTCCGTGCACACATCTTATTTATAGGACTGCAGTTAATGGGATAACAAGTTATTGTGGTGCTGTCAGTAATGCAAACACACATCTAATAAATTCACTGACATCTTCTTTCAAGGCCCTTGATGTAATTTCACATTTATGTCAAGAGTGATGGACATTTCTTTGTAGCTATTACAGGTAAATGCTGGCTTTTGGGAGCGCAAAGAGCAAAATGATGAGGGTAGAAATTACTGTGACGACACCAAGCAAACACACACTCACACCCTTCACTGCAATGGTCAGGAGTTGGATTCCTAGAATTCCCTCCCTAAACCTTTCCATCTCTCTCTCAACCTTTAAGGTGATTCTCAAAATCCTGACCATCTTGACCACACTTCTGGCTGCCTGTCCTTATATCTCTTTACCTGTACCATGTCCAACTTAGTCTTATAATTCTCTTGTGAAGGACCCTGGGGCATTTCATTAGGTTGAAGACGTTAGATAAATGCAAGGCATTTTTCGTAACACTTACCACCTCCTTAATCATGTAAACTGTAGCAAGCCTACAGTTACCCCAGCAAGAGGAGCTATCCAAGCCCAAAAGGGATTGAACATAGGAGGCTCCTGATCTAGATAGTTTAGTTTTACAATGGGTGATTCTTTTACCATCTGAGTTATAGGTCCTAACTCATATGAAGAACTTGGGGGCATTAGGGGACAATTGTAGGATTGGGAGTTTTGATGAGGGGTGAAGTGAGAACACTGCCTATACCCAAATATTTGGCTGTGTTGGGTACATTTCCTTTATTGCTCTCTCCCACTCCAGTGTTGTAGCTTTGATGCCTTCCCCAAGACTCTACAGATAAAGGTTTTGTTTGTGAAAGGATTCGTTTACGAGTCCCTCCCCAATTTAAATATGTTCACAAAGAACAAAGAACAAAGAAAAGTACAGCACAGGAACAGGCCCTTCAGCCCTCCAAGCCTGTGCCGATCATATTGCCCGTCAGCTAAAACTTTTGCACTTCCAGGTCCATATCCCTCTATTCCCATCCTGTTCATGTATTTGTCAAGCTGCCTCTTAAACACCACTATCGTACCTGCCTCCACCACCTCCTCTGGCAGCGAATTCCAGACACTCACTACCCTCTACATAAAAAACTTGCCCCGCACATCTCCTCTATAGTTTTCTCCTCTCACTTTAAATCTTTGTATCTATGTCCCCTAGTAATTGACTCTTCCACCCTGGGAAAAAGCTTCTGACTATCTACTCTGTCCATGCCACTCATAATTTTGTAAACTTCTATCAAGTCGCCCCTCAATCTCTGTCGCTCTAGTGAGAACAATCCGAGTTTCTCCAACCTCTCCTCATAGCTAATAACCTCCAGACCAGGCAGCATCCTAGTAAACCTCCTCTGCACCCTCTCCAATGCCTCCATATCCTTCTGGTAATGTGGTGACCAGAATTGCACGCAATATTCCAAGTGTGGCCTAACCAAGGTTCTATACAGCTGCAGCATGACTTCCCAGCTTTTACACTCAATACCCCTGCCAATGAAGGCAAGCATGCCACTTCAGCAAAAACCCTATATAAATTTCTCCCTCATAGAAAATATATTCAAAGGTTCGACTTCCACACTCGCTGTCACAGCACGCGACAATATAATGACTTCAGGAAATATTTTGGCAAGTTGTCAGCAGAGAAGTATGCCTTGAACAACCAAGGCTGAAAGTGATTGAGCACCTCTCTTAAACCCCAGAAAAAGGGCCTTTGATGTATTTCTAAAGGTCTTGCTTCAAGTTTACATTCCCACCAAATACAAGGCAACATTATGTGCAGTTCAGGTTTTCACATTCAATGATTTTGACCATTTCATTTGTATCTACGTGTGTGCGCAAATCAGTCATATACTGGTTGACCTACCTCATGCACCAGTTATCAGCCAGCAGAAAACATAAATGATCAATAATGTTCATAAGAATTCAGATGATGTGTTGTGATATGACCGAACGTGCCTCTTGCAGCATCACATACATCACAATAATTCCCAACCTACCATCATTTTTCACATTTACACTGACTTGTAATAATTGCATGTAAATTGCCTACCCAAGTGTTGTCTTCTTGACGATACTGCTTCCAGTTCCTCTCGGTGTCACTGAACATCAGCACATAACTTGTCACCCAGTCCGAGCTCCCATATCGGCCTTGGGTTGCTATGGCAGTGATTTCTGTTCTCTCACCGAGGTCTATCTGTAACCATTGGTATTTGTTCGAATCCACTGGGGACCATCCACCAGCTCCTTCAAAGACAAAGAATTGAAAAAAAATAAAATTACCAAATGACTGGGACAAGAAGAGAAAAAAAAAATCAATCTCAGTAAATCCTCTGCTTCTGGGTGAAGAAACTCATTATTAATTTAGAAAGAGAACCTGCAGGTTAAGAAACCGACGGGGTCGTTGCTGAAGATTCACTATCAGGTTTATCCTACGCTCCAAGCAATTTATACCCTGATTTATTTTTCAGCATGCCTTAATTTTATTTATACAGCATCAGGTTTGGAAAAATGAGGTGTTCTATGATGAGATTTTTTCTAAATAAGAGAACAGCTCATTCTGTGACACGCTTGCCCAACAAATAATCAGTTGGTCATGAAGCAAGCAATTCCCAAAAGCAGTTCAGATTCCGAATATTGAGCCAGCTATTTTAGAACTGCTTGTACAAACTTTAGGCATGGTGGGCTTGAGTTATATTCCCCGGGAGATGAGGAGGTTAAAGACTGACCTGATTGAGGTCATTAAAACAATGAAGGGGAACTGACGAAGGTCGAAAAGAAATGATTCTTCTCTCTGGTAGGGCAGTCCTGAATCAGAAGACATAATCTTAGCCTTCATTAGCACTAAGCCAGTTAAATGTGATTGCAGGGTGAAAAGCAAGTTACATAAATTGTTGCAAGTGTTATCATCCCAGCTGATGTTAATACTGGGCAAGCCTAATCCTAGGGTGGAACCCAGCTGGGTATATCCTAACTTTTAATTTTTGTTTAGGTACATGGAGAGTGGCTACTAAACAGAGCCATCGGAGTCAGCGAATAAACTTTTAATAAAAGAATAAAACATTTATTTAACAAGAACAGACGAACTATATTACAATACTCCTTCACCCACAACTATACATAGTCATAGAGTCATAGAGGTCTACAGCACAGAAAAAGGCCCTTCGGCCCATCGAGTCTGCGCCGGTCAAATAAGTACCTAACTATTCTAATCCCATTTTCCACAGCCTTGTATGCCATGGCATCGCAAGTGCACATGCAAATACTTCTTAAATGTTTTGAGGGTTTCTGCCTCTGCCACCCTTTCAGGCAGTGAGTTCCAGATTCCCACCACCCTCCGGGTGAAAAAATTCTTCCTCACATTCCCTCTAAACCTCCTGCCCCTTACCTTAAATCTATGTCCCCTGGTTATTGACCCCTCCACCAAGGGGAAAAGTTCCTTACTGTCTACCCTATCTATGCCCCTCATAATTTTATACACCTCAATCATGTCCCCCCTCAATCTCCTCTGCTCCAGAAAAAATAACCCCAGTCTATCCAATCTCTCCTCATAACTAAAACTCTCCAGCCCAGGAAGCATCCTGGTAAATCTCCTCTGCACTCTCTCTAGTGCAATCACATCCTTCCTATAATGCGGATTCCAGAACTGCACGCAATACTCTAGCTGTGGCCTAACCAGTGTTTTATATAGTTCCAGAATAACTTCCCTGCTCTTATATTCTATGCCTCAGCTAATAAAGGCAAGTATCCCATATGCCTCCTTAACCACCTTATCTACCTGTCCCGCTACCTTAAGGGGCCGGTGGACATGCACACCAAGGTCCCTCTGATCCTCGTTACTTCCCAGGGTCCAACCATACATCGTGTATTCCCGTGCCTTTTTTGTCCTGCCCAAGTGCATCACCTCACACTTATCTGGATTAAATTCCATTTAAGCCCATCTGACCAGCCCATCTATCTCCTCCTGTAATCTAAGGTTATTCTCCTCACTATTTACCAACCGACCAATTTTTGTGTCATCCATGAACTTACTGATCAACCCTACTACATTCAAGCCTAAAACGTTTATGTATACCACAAACAGCAAGGGACCCAACACCGATCCCTGTGGAACACCACTGGACATAGGCATCCAGTCACAAAAACACCCTTCGACCATCACCCTCTGCTTCCTGCCACTCAGCCAATTCTGGATCCAATTTGCCAAATTGCCTTGGATCCCATGGGCTCTTTCCTTCGTTATCAGTCTCTCATGCTGGACCTTATCAAAAGCCTTGCTGAAGTCTAAGTAGACTACGTCAAATGCATTGCCTTCATCTACACACCTGGTCACCTCTTCAAAAAATTCAATCAAATTAGACATGACCTCCCCTTAACAAAACCATGCTGACTTTCCTTGATTAATTCCTGCCTCTCCAAGTGTAGATTAATTCTGTCCCTCAGAATTGCTTCCAATAGTTTCCCCACCACTAAGGTTAGACTGACAGGCTTGTAGTTCCCTGGTTTATCTCTTCCTCCCTTCTTGAATAACGGAACCACATTGGTTGTCCTCCAGTCCCCTGGCACCTCTTCTGTGGCTAGAGAGGTATTCAAAATTATTGCCAGCACCCCTGCTATCTCCTCCCTTGCCTCACTCAACAGCCTGGGATACATTTCATTAGGGCCTGGAGATTTATCTGCTTTTAAGCCTGCCAGACCACTTAGAATCTCCTTCCTTTCTATGCTAATTTCTTTAAGTATACCACAGTCCTTCTGCCTGATTTCCATACCCATGTCATCCCTCTCACTTGTGAACACCAACACAAAGGGCAGAATTTTGCCATCGGCGAGCAGGAGGCGGAACCCCCGACGTCATCCCGCCCCATTTAAATTTTCAGGAAGGCGGGGGCACAACAAAATCAGCTGCGCGCTGGCCAACCTGTCAATGGCCAATTGAGGCCATTGACAGGATCATTTAAACAATTAAAGGACCTGCCCGTCCAACCTTAAGGTTGGCGGTCAGGCCAGGAGCTCCAGCGGCTAATAGATAAAACATGAAACCTCATCCACCGGCGGGATGAGGTTTCATGTAGGGATTTAAACAGTTTAATAAAGTTTTACTGTAATATATGAACATGCCCCATCTCATGTGACATTGTCACATGAGGGGGACATGTTAAGGATTTTTAAAAAATTTCTATTTTTAATCTTTTTAAAAGTGTAAGCGATCTCCATGAGACAGCACTTAGCCTCAGGGAGATGTGCGCTCTGTCGTGTGCATGCGCGAAAGAGCATACTCTCGCTTTTGGGGAATCCCCCCGGCCCGCACAGGAAGCGCATAGCGCTTCCCCCGGACATCACGCCGGGCGGGCTTTAATTGGCCCGCCCACTTAAAATGGCGGCGGGTCCTGCTTCTCGGGCGGGGATCGGCTCCCCGCCCGCCAGAGATTGGGTCGGGCCCGCCCGCCCAACAGGCAGAAAATTCTGCCCAAAGTATTCATTTAGAACCTATCTACATCTTTCGGCTCCACACGCAAATTACCACTGTGGTCCTTAATGGGCCCTACTCTTTCCCTAGTTATCTTCTTACTCACAATGTACTGGTAAAATAACTTTGGATTTTCCTTTATTTTACCTGCCAATGTTTTTTCATGCCCCCTTTTTGCTATCCTAGTTTCCTTTTTAAGATCCCCGCTACACATTCTATACTCCTCTAGGGCTTCCGCTGTTTTGAGCCCCTGGTATCTGTCATAAGCCTCCCTTTTTCTCTTTATCCAATCCTTTATATCCCTCAATATCCAGGGTTCCCTGGATTTGTTGGTCCCACCCTTTATCTTTACTGGAATATGTTGGCCCTGTACTCTCCCTATTTCCTTCTTGAGTGAGTCCCACTGCTCTGATGCAGATTTACCTATAAGTAGCTGCTCCCAGTCCACTCTGGCCAAATCATATCTGATCTTATTAAAATCGGCCTTCCTCCAATTTAGAACTTGGATTTCTGGCCCATCCTTGTCCTTTTCCATAACAACCTTGAATCTAGCAGACTTACGATCATTATCTGCAAAATGTTCCCCCACTAATACCTCTATCACTTGCCCAGCTTCATACCACTTGCCCGGCTTCATTCCCTAAAATTAAGTCCCAGGGCCGCCCCCTCTCTTGTAGGGCCTTCTACGTACTGGCTTAAAAAGCTCTCCTGGATGCACTTTAAGAATTCCGCTCCCTCTAAACCCATCACACTATGACTAACCCAGTTAATGCTGGGGAAGTTGATATCCCTCAGTATTACTACCCTATTATTTTTACATTTCTCTGAAATTTGCCTACATATCTCTCTAAGCTTGAAGCCTTCCTCTACTCCTCACACTTAACTTCACTTAACAGGGCCTTTTTCCAGGTTACTTTCCTTCCTTTGACCAGAAGGTCTGCTTGGGACATTTTCCTGTTCCCGTCTCACTCCTTGGCCTTGGGACCTTTCAGTTCTTTTGGGAAATCTGCTCTCACTCTGCAGTTCCATCTCCCAGTGTCCAGCTTCTCTCGGCTCCTGGCTTCAACTGAACTTCGGTTTGGGACTGGCTATCTGTCCCTTATAGGCTGCTTCTTCTGGCAACTGCCTCCAACTGAACTCAAAACTGCTTCTTCTAGTTTTATCTGTGTGTGTGTCTGTGTGTGTGTGTGTGTCCTGCCTCTCTGAACCCCTGTTGCTAGGAAACAGCACAGTTTTTTTCTACTCCTGTGTTTGCTTTAACTTCTTTTCAGGAGTTATGAAACTCATTGGAAATGCAGGAAATACAAACAGCTTTAGTCCTGCCATCTCCCTCAAAAATGAAACTAGATCCTAGGTTTGACCTTTTAAAGTGAAACTAAAACTCACAAAGAGAAAAAAATATAAATTAAACTTAAAACTTAAAGATGTATCTTATTCCTAAAACGCCCAATATCTTAGTTAAACTGCCTCTATTTCCTAACACAAGTATGTGTAAAGTCCTGGCCCAAAAAGCTATTGATGGAGAATCATTTGAGGTGTTGCAGGCCACATTGACACTGTAACACACAGTGCAAAGCAGTTTCACTTCTCGCTCATGGTGCAGTTATAGGGCAAATATGGCCTAAAGCCTGAGTCATACCCTGACTTGATGTCAGAACAAGGTAGAGTGAAAGTGCTTGGAGGAATAAGTCTCACTCGATTTTGCTTTGGCGTCAGTTCGGACTTCAGCGCCCAATTTACACTCCATGCTTAGAATTAGTTCAAAGCAGCTTCAGCGCTGTAGCGCTGCTAAACTTGCAGAATATAAATGCATCGTTAAAGAGAGGCGACTAATTATTTGGGAAGTAAAGGAAAATAAGAAATATTTTTTATAAGGGCAGGAAATTGTTATATAAAACTGGAGTTGTAGAGGGGAGAAATTCATTCATGTAGCACGACTTCATGAGCCTGTACTCCATGTGGCACTATACGCAGACTTCTCTTGACACCAGGGAAGGCAGCGCATCAGGTTGTGAGCTGCACGGCACAGACAACATGCTTCATGATATCGTTACAGGGCCTGAGCTTCCTATATTTGCACAGTAGAAACAAAATTAATCTGCCACAGATATATTAGGCTAGCAATTACATGCACTAGTATCCTTTTAATGATCTGCTAAGCGTAAGTAACTGTCAATCAACCTTGCTTGCTCTGAAAATTTGCTATTATAAATGTTATAAATAGGCGGACCATCATCACTTCAGGGCGTGTATTGTTTTTAGAGATTCTCCTCTGTCTCTTTTCTTTCTTAATCCAGTGTTATATGTTTTCTGTAACTCATTTGACATTGAATTCCCTCCCTTTAATTATTCTTCCTTCTCAAATCCTTCAGTTTCATGGTCACCATGACTTTTAATTCCAGATTTATTTAATAAATCAAATTTAAATTCCTGAGCTGCCATGGTGAGATTTGAACTCATATCTCCAGATTATTGATCCAGGTCTCTCGATGCCTAGACCAGTGACATGAATGTGATGCTACAAAACCTGCACGCTTAATGGGCCAGCTGGCCTTTTCTTCAATGTAGTTTGCATATATTCATAAAATAGCAAAGTACACCTGTGTGTTTTTTTTTTATAATCAACAACACATAATTGCTGCAAGCAGCATTCAATGATTTCTATGGACATAGAAAGAGATAGACAACTGCACAGCCTGTACATAAAGTACATAAAGATTCAGGAATCTTTTAACTCTCTATTAACTGCTTCAGTCTGGCAATTTAGTCTGCTTTCTACATGTCGAACTGTAGGACCTTATCCTTAATGCCAGTATGCAGCATCCCCCGCCCAACAATACCAACTTGGGAATATGCTGTGGCACAAATCAGATATAGGAACACTTAAGGGGATGCTTCAAATGATGTGTGGGACAAACATGATAGAAACATAGAAGGGATGATGAACTTCAGACCTTTACTATCTGAATCTGTGGGATGTAATATTTAATTGAAAACTAAGTTTAAAGTTCATGCCTGTTACTAAACCACTGGCACTGTCAACTGAAGACAGATTTTGATGTCTTGTTCAATGAAAAAAAAGTTAATAGAAAATTAATTGTGATTCCCACCCCCCCCCCCCCCCCCCCCCCCACCCCCACCCCACCCCACCCCCGCAACACACATACTGGAAGAAAATTGCCAAAAAAACCATAAGCATTAAAAGGGAATAATTTCACGAAGGGTTGGTGGATCTGAGTAATTCAAAGGGCATTTAAATTTTACAGGGTGTAACCCAATCTTACTTGCTAATTGGTTGCTACGATAAGTCACATTTTATTCTTCAGTTTCTGTCAGTATCAGAGCAACCAAGGTTAGGCCATTCACTTAGAGAATGAGAGAAATATTTTTTTTCTAAAAGCATATTTCAGTATTGCTGAAAGGGGAGACCTGTTGCCAAAGCATTTTGCCTTGCACTCATCAGGACAAACACAAGAATGGCAAATTCCAAATGATCATGACAATCTATACTACAGGAGAAAAGGGTGCTGATTGATCGGCGTCAACTCTAATTGGCTGGTGTTGACACCGATTGGCTGAGACACTGCCATGGAGAAAGCAATTATAGGCTCCCCAAGCTCCCGTTTAATTAAAAAAAAATTGCAAGGCTTGAACAAATTCCTTCTGTTTACGGAGAGTGGGTCCCTGCATATAATTGTATGTCACTTCTAGCAAGCATAAATGAACCACGTTATGAGCTCGATTGATTGTCTCCAGGACACCTTGTGGTATGGTTTGTTCCAAAATAAAGTGTTAGCTACACAAAGTTCATTGTAGCAGTAAAGTTCAAGTAGAGAAATAATCAATAGATGCAGCATTTATTTATTATGTCATTGTATTGTGTACTTGCGATACCTTGGCAGGACAAAAACACTGGTGCATGCACATAGAGTTCCAGCACCCAACTGAACTGGTTTATTCCAGTTTTGGTTTATATACACACATACACAAATAGACACAAGAGAATACTATTACACACCTCCCCCTTCATAAAGAAGTTACATAATGTTCAAATTCCATGCAACTTATACAAATTTCTTGTTTTTCATTTATTTACAAATCCAACTTCACCACTGGTTTCCTATTCCTAAGAGGATACTTCCTTTCTTAACCCAAACTTTCAGAACTTGGGGAAGACCCTTGGCCCATCATGGCCTGAGTCTGAGGTGAAGTTTTCCCTTGACTTTCAGTTGAATTATCCACTTCATCAGAAATGCCTGCCTGACTCTGACTTGGATCTGAACTGCTTCCATGCACAACTTGTGTTGGAGTAATTATTATTGGTAGTCTACTCAAATCCCAACTATCCAATTCATCAGGCTCATTTGATTCTTCCCAACGTCCCCCTACTTCATGAACCTCTGAAGGTAAAACATGATCTACACGCACAAACCTAGCCTTTCCACTACCAAAAATCCTGACCAAATATGTGCGAGGACCACATATTTTCACAGTTTTTTCTAACAATCCACTTCAACCACTAACACACTAAAGATTGTTCAGCAAATGTTGGCCAAGTCGCAGAATCACATCTCATGTTGGATACTTAGTTTGGAGTTTTGTAAGCAGGGGTTGTTTGGGTGCCTTGCCAGTGCCAGTGTGATGCTAGGTATGTAGGCCATGCGTCTCAAAAGGCGGTCAGATCATAATGCAATAATGGCTACCCTGATCAGATCATTTCATGCTGTTTATCATGCAAACTGATGAACGGCCGAAGGCCGCCACTTTTGGTCCCGAAAAGTGCCCAGTCTACCTCAGATTACCCTGGAAGAGCAAGATGTCTCAAACATTTGAGTAACAGGTGAAGCTAGCTGTTTCATGCTGCTACAAGGCAGTACCAACATGAGTGTTATTCACCACTAACAGGTTGCTGCCGTCAAGCCAAAAAGACGTTCTGCCTATCACACAAATGAGTAATGTGGTATATGAATTTCAGTGGAGGTGTGATGCTAGGTATGTAGGCCATATGTCCCAAAGACTGGTGGATCATATCAAACAGCACATCCTTTTCACTGTTCGCAATGGGCAAGGTACAGACCGTACCCAAACAGCCCATGCTTGCAAAACTCAAAACACAAAATCCAACATTAGATGTGATTCTGCAATTGGGTAACATTTGCTAAATAATCCTCAGTGTGCTAAGGATTACATTGACAGTCAATTTAAGATTGTCAGTCAGGCTTGCAGTGCAGCACATTTGTGTGTAATGGAAGCTACATATATCAATACACAGGGCCCTGTTCTTTGCAGACAGAAAGAACATGTACACACAATGTGCCTGTTTCAGCTGAACAAAATAAGTGACAACCATTTGCTGGTTTATTCTGCAGGGCAATGCCTTGGCCAATCAGAGTCAAGCTGCCTGGTTCAAATTTCAACCAATGCTTGGTAGTTAACTGTCAGTTACCATCAACTGGTGCATTCTCCATGCCAACACCACTACCAATAAGAGTCTACTTGCCAACCAATTAGCACTCTCTCCTCATACAGTGTAAATTGTTGCTCCCTTTACATTTGATATTCTTGCAAATTGTCCTGGTGAGTGCAAGACAAAAAGCTTCAACAAAAAAAACTTTTTTTTCAGCAATACACAAGTTCTGTAAATCCAAATGACTACTTTTGGAATGTAACCACTGATGTAATGCAGGAAACTCAGCAGCCAATTTTTACACAGTATGGCCCCACAAACAACAATGCAATAACACCCAGATAATCTGTTTCAGTGATATTGATTATATGGGGCAGAATTTTCCTGTTAGCATGTAGGTGCGGGCCCCACACACACACGTGTAAAATGACATACGGTGACGTCGGGCGTGTGTCCCGACATCACGGTGCGTCGTTCGGGCTTTCAGTTCGGCCTGCGCGGACCCGAGTTGGCTGTGCGCCCGCTGAACTGTCAAAGGCCTATAAAGGCCATTTAAATATCAATTAATGCAAAAGAACGCTGGCCCTGACTCAGGGAACCTCCCCCCTCACCCCCGCTGCCCGCACAGGGAGCGCACAGCCCTTCTGGGTGCACGTCACGCTGGATGGGCCTTAATTGGCCCACCCATATAAAATGGCGGCGCAGACCCAATCGGGGGCGCCGATTGGGTTCACGCCCGCTCCCGCCCCCGCACAACCCCCCCGATGGGGAACATTCTCCCCATGATAAATATTGGCCAGGACATTAGTGAGAACTCCTCTGCTTCTCTACAAATAGTACCATAGGATCTTATATGCCCACTGGTGACGACAGACAGGACCGTGGTCTAATATTTCACCCAAAACATGGCACCTCTGACAGTGCAGCACTTGCTCAGTAGTGTACTGTAACATCAACCTACATTTTGTGTTCAAGTCTCTAGTGTGTAACTTGAACCCCCCACCTTCTGAATAGAGGCAAGACCGCTAATAACCGAGCCTCATCTGATATCAGTAATTTTTTAGGGCAGCTGTCTTGCTAGATCTTCGAGCCAGATTACAGCAGCTGCAGGCACAGTACCATTTCCGAAAAGTACAGTAGAGCCAGGACATTGTGGTATAGAGGTGTAGCTGATAGTTCAAGCATTTTCTGGTGAGTTTTGCGAATAGTCAATGAATTTATCAACTCTGCTTCCGCCCTTCAACGAGAACAACAGCAAGGAAAAAAGCAAGTGGAGAGCTTGGTATGGGTAGGTGAGTGGAGGATTACCATCCTAAAACCTGAAACTGCAAAGTTAAAGTGCCATCATTTTGGTTCCATACTGTTCTTCACCTTACAGCACGTTGTGACTTCATGATGTCCCAAATTATTTTACAACCAAGGAAGCCCTTTTGAAGTACGGTTACTGTTATAATGCTGGAATTGCAGCAACCAGTTAAAAGCACAACAAGGTCTCACAAACAGCACCAAGATAGTCTGTTTTAGTGATGTTGGTCAAGGTCTGAACATTGGCCGCCCCTATTCTTTTTGAGAGTTAGGTCACTGATCAGCCATGATCTCATTGAACAGTGGAATGGACTCAAAAGGGCTAAATGGTATACTCCTGGTCCTATGATCCTAAAAAATAGCACCATGGAACTTTTTTAAATGCGCCTAAGAGGGCAGATTGGACCTAATTTTGACATTGCACCCAAAGGACAACACCTCCAACAGCATTCCTTCAGCACTGCATGGAGCGTCAACATAGATTATGTACTCCTGTTTCTGGGGCGGGCCTTGAATTCACAGCCTGAGGCAAGAGTGCTACCATTGAGCTAAGGCTGGCATCTTTTATGCCACACAAGCCAGTAAGCTGGCTTCATTCCATTGGCCCCAAATTGCTGCTTCAGATATCAGATACTTGAGATTGGATGTGATAATTGCCTTGCAAGTTTTACCAAATGGGTGTATTTAAATGTAGGCATTTCATGTCAGTCTGTAAATGACAATGTTCGGTAAGACTTATAAACACCGAAACCTATTTCAGTGTTTTCAGAAATAATTATAGAAAATGAGACCTCTTGTGCAACTCAAAGCTTTTCATGACTTTGACAATGAATCATATCATGCAAATAATAGGTTGTGATTCTTATATATATTGATTTGTTTTTCTTAGGAAGTGTCATAAACGAAACCTCTGGTGTATCTATACAGACAAAGGAAAGACAATGAAGCAATATATTTATTACAGAGCAGGCTGAAATACTAAATGTGAATGGTTGAAGAGTTGTCATGTATGATAGAATCATAAATATTACAGTATAGAAAGACATCACTTTACTCACTGTGCCTGTATTAGACTTAGCTATTTTAGTGAAGCTGCCTGCTCTCACCTCATTTATCTGTCTTTCTCCCTTTTCTATTTTTTTTTAAACGCTTATCCAATCCCCCTAAATTACGTTCTGATCTCAGTCTCAATTGCCACTCATAAAGCTGCACATCACTATTTAAACTCTTTCGAGTTTTCGAGTTATCAACAGTCACAGATTGCAACTCTTTCGAGTACAATCACAGTTCTTGGTTTTCCGGGAGTGGGACATGAACCCACAACCCTCAGATTCAAAGGCGAGGGTGCTATGAACTGAGCCACAGCACTTGTGTCAGTCGGTCAACATTTTAAAATAATTAGTTTTTTATCTCAAAGGATTAGAGATTAATCAATTTCACCCAATCATATCGTATGGATGCAGCACTGAGCCTGTCAAAACCAATCAGGCTGGTTAGTGAGCCTACTGTCAGGACCAATATGATTGGTTACTGAGCCTATTGTCAGAATCAATATGATTGGTTACTGAGCCTATTGTCAGAATCAACATGATTGGTTAGGGAGCCCATTGTCAAATCCAATGACATTGGTTAGGGAGCCTATCAAAACTGATCGGGTTGTTTAAAAAGCTTATCAAAATGGATCGGTTGGATGGAAAGATTATTGTCACTGCTGATCAGATTGGTTAGAGAGCCTATTGTTGAAACCAATTGCATCGGTTAGTAAGCCAATAGTCAGAATCAATTGAATTGGTTAGAGAACCTATCAAATCAGTTGGGTGATGGACATGGACTTAGTCAGACTTTAATTGCTCCCATTGTTTGACATCCACGAACTTACACAGTGCTCAGCAGATTAAAGCAGATGCCAAAATAAAGTGTTTGCAGCCACCTTAATCTAGAAGTGATATGTGATGATCCTGAGATGTTCCTTCTCAGCTACCCATGAGGTCACCAAACTTAGAGTTGTCACTCTTCAACCAGTTTGATGCATTCCAAAGCAAGAAATGGCTGGACATAAAAACATTTATTCTGGGCCCAATAAAATCCTGACTGTGGTGCTGAAGACTTGTCCTTCAAAACTACATGCGCCTCTAGCCAAACTGTTCCAGTACCGTTTCAATGCTGGCACCTGCCCTACAACAAGGAAAAGTCCCAGTTATGCCCTGCCTACAAGAAATAGGACAAATCCAGCCCAGCCAATTACTGACCTACCAGCATACTCTCAATCATTAGCAGAGTGATGGAAGGAGTTATCAACAGTGCTATCAAGCGGCACTCACACACCATTAACCTGCTCTCCGGTGCTCAGTCTGGTTTCTGCCACTTGGCACCAGACCTCATTACAGCCTTGGTACAAACATTGAACACCTTCACAAGGGCAACTGAAGACAGGCAATAAAAGTCAGCTGTGCCAGTGATGTCCATATCCCAAGAATGAAAAAAAAATAAAACCCTTTGGTAATTTGAAAATTACGACAGCTGAGAACTACATTTTTATCAAACTGTTAAGGATACAGTGTACCAGCAGTCTCATTTATAATAATGCAAAAACTCTCAGCACTTTCAGTCTAACTCCTTGTTCCCATCCATCATGAAACTTTTGATCACGGCTGTTGTTGACCTCTTCACTTTATTTTTTCAAAGCTCTTGCCAGTTTTCAATGTTTACCTTCCATCTTCAAATGAAGATTGTGTGGAGAAAATCTTCTAAACTACGCTCCTCGTTCTCCTGGACGTAATCTTGAGTCTAAGCCCCTTCCTTTGTCAATTGCCAAATCACCTTGCATCAAAATCTTCAGAAGTTTTGAAAACAACAATCCATTCTCCCCACAATCATCTCTATTCCAATGAAAAAATCTTTATTTTTTTTCATAATTTTAAAGAGAAGATAATTCTCTGCATTTCCTGACAGCTAAATAATCTTCAATATGTGTTATTGTGGAATTCATAAATTGTAGATGGTACAAAATGGTTAAATGCCATCAGAATTGGATGCATCTACTCTTTTTATGGTAGGATTGATGACTTGTTATCCATTAGATTCCAGGGGCGAAACTTTATGGCAGTGGGATTTTATGTTCCTGCCGAAGCCAATGAGGTTTCGAATGTCTTGCCGTATTTTACAGCCCCTTCCCCACCGAAATGGGGCCGTAAAATTCTGCCCCAGAGGTGACATCAAAAGTGGCGTAATGATGATACACTCTTAGTCACGTGTGTCTGTGTGTTTGGTGCTATATCAATGCAGGCACTGTTCAAGATCGTAAACGTCTTTCAAATTCTGAGGCGGCCTTACAAATCTTGGCTTTCATTAATAAAACAGAAAATGTTGGTAATACGCTCTGCACTGAGGAAGGAATGTGAGATTAATGTTTTCAGTGGAAACCTTCATCAGAATTGGCACAGCTGGGCCAGGAACCTGGCTTTTGTAAACAGCCCGAGGGGAGACAGGAAAGAACAGGTAAAGGGCATGGAATAGGGTCCATTAAATTAATCTAATGCTTTAAAATAGGTTAACAAAATATTAACCTACTGTGACAGTAGCAGATTTTCACTTACGACAGCCTGACTACTGTGGAGCCAAGGTTTCAGAGTAGAAACAGCCAACCACAGTCGCTCATGGAGATACCAACTGGCCTTCCTCAGGAGATAGATTCCAGCACCACTAATTTTTAATCTGTACTTAAATGGTCTGCCTGTGACCAGGCGGTATAAATGCATTGGTTCTGATGGCAGCACCTTTGTTGCCCAAGTTCATCTGCAAATGGGGATATACAACCGGCCCGACAACTTGTGAATGTGGAACTGAGCCACAGACTATGCAACATCTCCTGCGATGCCTATCGCTAGAGTAAACCCTGCACTGTTGCAGATCTTGCCGAATTCAACAACAAGGCACAAAAATGTGTCCAGTTCTGGCTTGGCCATGTATAGACTGTCCGTGGACATGGTAAGAAGAAGATCTTCCCCCTGACAATCATAGTCAACAATGATTAGAAATGACAGCGTACTCCCTGAATTATTGTCTTCAATCACTAATGCATACAGATGTGTATGCATTCAGCACTCCTTTCATGATCTTAGGACATCGCTGTGCGCTTTACAGCCAATGACTATGTTGTAATGCTGTAAATGCAACAGTTTTTTTTTACGGCAAGATCCCACAAACATCAATTCAAGAATCATCAGCTGATCCATTTTGTTAATCTTAGGTGAGGGATAAATACAGGCCAAGATAGGAGACAACTCCCCTGTTCTTCTTCAGATAGTGCAGTGCAATCTTTCACATCCACCCAAGACAGCCTCAGTTTAATGTGTCAGCTGAAAAAAATGGCTTCTGACAGTGCAGCATTCCCTCGGTATTGCACTATTGTGGGCGGAATCGTCCCGGTTTGGAATAAGTGCGGTAGTGGACGGAAAAATGGAAGTTTTTCCCGCCAGCCGCAATGGCGGCTTTTCAGGCCATGTTGTCCAAATCCTGCCTAGTTAATCATGCATTCCAGGGAAACATGCCATTTCAATGGCAGGAGGGCTCTCATTCGCCTGCCATGCCATCACCTTGCCACTTCCTCACGCCGGGCACCATTTAGCCGCCCGCACACCTCTCAGTGCTCCCACCCCAGGACTGCTGCACTGATGACATGGCCCCGAAAGGCAAGAACGCTGCGGCCTCTCAAATCAGTGACTCATCCCTGGGACGCCTTCTGGACACTGTTGGAGTCGCTGCAATGTCCTCTACCCCCTTACTAGCCACAGGAGGCCCATCAGTGACACCACTCTGGCTTGGGAGGCGGTGACAGTGGTGGTCAGTGCCAATGCGGCACAGAAGAGGTTGGCCATTCTGTGCAGAAAGAGGATGAATGATCTCATCCATGCCGCAAGGGAAGGCAGCCATCTCATCACTTTAAACTCACACACTCACAAGCCCAGCACACGTCCACCGGCATCTCACACGCTGCCAGCTCAAGGGACATCACCACTCTCCTTTCTCTCTCTCACACACACACCCCCTCCCATCTCCATCTGGCTTCCTCTCCTCTGGAGCCTTCCTCCTTAGCCCTCGCCCTCCTGAGAACGCTTGCACAGATCGACATGTGTCCCCACACACATCCTGGGATAGCCCCCTTCCCTAGTAATGCCCTAGCCCTGCAGCCTATTCCCTTGTCTGAGGTCACTTCTCTCCCCTTCCCCAAGCCAGCCCTAGCCCTGCAGCCGCTGAAAAGACACCCCCGCCTTGCGGCTGGTCTCATAAGTAGAGACCTACCCGTGGGCCCCTCTAAAACTGATGTGGTGCTGCCTGCGAAGCTTGGCACTGCTGACCACGAGTGCTGCCCAAAGCAAGGTAGACAAACAAGCCTCAAACTCGCGAGCAAAGTGCAGCTTGCCCGGGTTCATGCCAACGTGCTTGGATGATCCAGTGCGGGGGGATGATTCCAGCGAACTGGGCTTATAATGATATGCAGATGTATTACAATGATATGCAGATGTATTACAATGATATGCAGATGTATTACAATGAAGTTCCCAACATTTGACGGTGGGAAACGCGGTCTGCCATTGACGGGCAGAGCGGACGATTGCAAACTGATTTCACGACATTGTGAAACCAATTTTTGGCCTTCTCGCCATATTGTCTATTAACGCCACCAAACACACGGGTACAGGAAATCCCGCCCAGTGTAGATTTTGTGCTCAAACCATTGGAGTAGGATTTAAACCCTCAACCTGTCAGGGGCGAGACTGCTACCATTGAGGTATTGCTGACAGAACAGAATGTTGGTCCTCCATCTTTCATTTGCACAATGCTAGTTCCTCTCCTGAGCTCCACTATTACACAAAACGACCAACTTCTCAAGCGCGATGTTCACCTGCTGTATTCAGGCATCACCCTCTGCCGGTCACTAATCTTAATAAAACCACCAACTGAAATTTGCTGAGTAAGTCAGAAGCCAAAATAAGCTAATCACCAAACGTGGCAGCTTTACCCAAGGACCACTTTACACCCATTTCATTTGCATTCTGCTTTTCATTTGCAGAAAATGATTCCCCCATTTGCGCTTATGCACCACATATTACGCTGGCGGAAAGAGTCAACTTCTGGCTGCCATGTTCTTGCATCAGGCATAAGGAACCCTCTTGTCCCCTGTGGTTACCAATTGTCAGCAACATTGTTCCTCTGTAATGCTGGGTTCAGATGCAGGAGCAAAATTGGTAAACTAGACTCTGTGGTAAAATTACACTGCCAATTAACTCTGGTTTGTTCCATTCACTACAATTGAGGTGCCCAATGTGGTCAATCTTTCCTGATTCCTATTATTTTTCCTTACCAGCTCACTGGTCTGTTCTCAAGAAGCTATATTGACCCCAACTCTAAAAACTACGAATCAGAATTTAACTTGCCACGTCGCAGTTGGATGTTTCTCGAGCGCTTTTTAACTGAACGGGAACTTCATAATGATCACACGTGTCCTCACAGACAAATATAGAACCACATCCTGCATTGTTGAATCATGCCCACTGAACTACATGATGTCCTGACAGAAAGTCCAAGGGTCTGAAGTGTTAACTTGGTTTCTTTGTCCACAGATGCTGCCAGACCTGCTGAGTCTGTCCGGCATTTTCTGTTTTTAGTGCACCGGCCTAGCTGATGGCCTTGCTCCATGTTTTGTTTGCTCATGGTGACAATGTTGCAAGATGGTTGGTTCTGTACACTGAGTCCACATACAATAAATATATAGCCTGACATGATAGTTCTCCCTTGCCCTCCACCTGCATCCCCCAACCCCTCTCCCCCAACCCCCTCTCCCCCAACCCCCTCCCCCAACCTCCCTTCCCCCTAAACTTTTTTCCTGCATCCTTTCCCTTTTCTCTCACTGGGTTGAATTTCCACATGTGGCCAACACCCTCCAGTTTGACAGGCCATTCCTGATATGTGAACCTCAAGATAAAGCGTCAGCAAGCTATTTGACTTTGGGAAACATCACAGACAAGTCTGATCCCTGAACATCCACAAAAATGAACAGTTGGCTGGCGATCATGAGTAGAAGCTCTGGTCAATTTTCTCTTTATTGATCCAGGGCTGCAACATCCGACCACTGGCCGACTGGCAAAGATGAGTTCAGTGTGACCAGGCATCTTCCTGATCGTTATGGCTGTCAAAGGTGAGCTATGACGAGTTCTCTGTCCATTTTAATCGGGTTCACCCACCATTCTCTTTCGGCTGCTAACTGACTTGCTGTTTATTATCCCATTATTTTCTACAGGAATGTATGTAACCGTACAGCGATAGAAGAGGCAGGGCAGTAGCCAGCAAAAGGCCCTTCAGGTTATGAGAGGGGTTGATGGAACAGGCGTAAAGAAGACATTTTCATTTGCAGGTTAGACCAGAATTAGAGGCCATAAATATATGATAGTTACTAATAAATCCAATAGGGAATGCAGGAGGAACTGCTTTACTCAAAGAGTAGTTGGAATGTGGAATTTACAGTGCCCCATAGCCATTTCACGCTCAAATGAGCATTATGTAGCTGCAGACAGGACTTGCGCCCCTCACTCGGGAGGAAGTCCCGCCTTGATTGGCTAGCAGCTCTCCAGTCCCTGCAGTGACAAGAGCTGCAGTAGGCTGGCGAGGAAATGCATGAGGACATCTGAAACTAAATCCAGGTGCCAAAGGCCTAGGTAAGTTTAAAGGGCGTCAGGGCAGGGAGGGTAGAGAAGGCCAAGGGGGGCTTGAAGGGGGTGATCAAGGATTTGGGGGAGAGGCTGGGGGGGCGGTGGTCCAAGGCCGACGGACATTAAGGAGGGGGTGCCCAATTTCAGAAGGGGGCTTCTGATGGAGGTGCTCCCCTGACTTCCTGCACCAGATCCAACTCCATTGATTTTCGGGCTTCGTCCACACAACTTCAATCCTCCCACCAGCCTAAAAATTGAGGCTGAGCGGGAAACGGCCCTTAAGTGGCCAATTATAGGCCACTTAAGGGCCTCAAATGGGGTAAGGACAGGCCCCCCGTCCGAGGCCTCGCCCGCCACAACATACAATCACTGTGTGATCGGGGCAGGCGGGAACCTAGAGGGAATCCCGTCCTTCCGTTTCATGCTCCCCACCCCCCCGCTTAAAAACCCACCGGTGGGGGAAGTGTAAAATTCTGGTCATGAGGGAGAAAGGAATGGAAGGACATGTTGATGGGGTTAGATGAAAGCAGTGTGGGAGGGGGCTCATGTGTATCATAAACACTGGTATCTATTGGATCTATTGGACTGAATGTTTCTGTGCTGTAAATACTTTATCATAAGAATGACTGTCACAACATGTAAATGGAACCACTCAATTCCAAAGTATGCTAATTAATATCTTTTAATTCACATACTCTGGTATTGTAAGTGGTCCCCTTTACATGATAGCAGCAACAAAATTTAAAGTCTCATTCAGTTTCAGTTTTAAGCATTGCATTCCGTGCACATACTATAGTACATATTTTGTCTGCAAAACACTTGTAAAATTGATGTCAGGAAGAGTGTGCAGATCCATGTTTGAACCATGAGGCCAATTTTTCCCATATGCTCTAGCTTTATCTGGACTTTCTAAATCAGAGAATATTAATTTGCATCTGAATTCATGAAATTTCCCCTCTCACAGTAGGGCAACTAATCTTCTGGCAAATGTTTAAGAGGGCAGACACAGTTCATATACAATTCAGTACACAAACCTTGTGCCCTGACAAACTATTTCCAGAGTTTCTTACAGCAAAACTATTGTAATCAAAAATTTCTGATATAATGAAGGCTTTCTGCTGTCAATTCATGTGGATGTAGTGGTACATTCTGTTGTGGTGTGCATGAACTTCCAGAAGGCAATTGATAAAGTGCCACACAACAGACTTGTGAGCAAAGTTAGAGCCTATGGAATACAAGGGATAGTAGCAACATGGATACACAATTAGCTGAGTGACAGGAAACAGAGCAGTGATTGATGGATATTTTTCGGCCAGGAGGAAGGTTTATCGTGGAGTTCCCCAGGGGTCGGTGTTTGGATCCCTGGTCTTGCCAATATACATTAATGACCTGGACCTTGGTGCAAAGGACAAAATCTCAAAATGTGCAGATGATATGGAACTTGGAAGCATTCTGAGCTGTGAGGAGGATAATGTAGAACTTCAAAAGGAGAAACACGAGTTAGTGTGGACAAGTGGCAGATGAAATTTAATGCAGAGAAGTGTGAAGTGATTCATTTCAGTGGGAAGAACATGGAGAGACAATATAAAATAAAGGGTGCAATCCTAAAGGGGTTGCAAGAGCAGAGAGATCTGCTATATATGTCCATAAATCATTGAAGGACAAAATGTAAGGAAGTTATGATAAACCTGGTTCAGCCTCAACTAGAGTATTATATCCAGTTCTGCGCACCTCACTTTAGGAAGGATGTGAAAGCATTAGACAGAGTGCAGAAAAGATTCACAGAAATAGTTCCATGGATGAGGAACTTCAGTTACATAGATAGATTGAAGAAGTTGGAACTGCTGAGAAGAGGAGCTTGAGAGGAGATTTGACATAGGTATTCAAAACCATCTGAGGTCTGGACAGGGTAGACAGGGATAAAACTGTTCCCATTGGTGGAAGGTTTGCGCACCAGAAGGCACAGATTTAAGGTAACTGGCAAAAGAAGCGATAGAGACATGAGGAAAAACTTTTTCATGCAGCGAGTGGTTAGGATCTGGAATGCACTGCCTGAGAGTGTGGTGGAGGCAGGGAATTTGATTATTATCTGAAAAGGACAACAGGGAAAAGACAGGGGAGTTGCAATAAGTGATTTGTGTCTGTGGAGATTTAGCACAGGCATGAGTGGTCAAATGGCCTCCTTCTGTGTTGTAACCATCCTGTGATTCTGCGATCCTGATCTGAGACTCTGCAAGTATAACATTCATTGTTCATCTTTGTAAAGTAGCAGGATGACAGCTGAAATTTTCTGACTTATGTCACTCGGCCAGATATATCCCTTACCCTCCTGAGCAGTGTTACAGATTTCTTGCTATACTGCCTGTTTGTATATCTCAAAATTATGATTTATTTTCAGTCCAAAGGCTTAGCTGATCTCTCATGTAGCTTGGACAGGAGTCTCAGTTTTTCCAGTGTTTACTGTCAGTCAGCTTTCAATTGATGAATGGCATGTTGTGTAAACACCAGTACCTTTGAGAATGGGCGCCAATATGGCAGATGATGAGTATGTCATCTCCCAAGCCAAGTTGATTGTTACGCAACAGCATTCAGCTCCTAATTAAATGAAATCCTCAACAATATGGGAGCATTCACCGAGTGTTTTCCAAGGTGATGATGGGGCAAAAGCATCTGGAACGGGAATGTCTATAAAATGTCAGCTAATCCCACAAGCTCCAGGTCCAGGACTATTTGCTTCCCGGGTGCAAAATGTGTAGCAGCAGCTTGGAGTCCTGCGACTAATCCCTTGGAAAATTTACAACAGACGGATTGAGGTGACCTTTTGAAAAGAAGTTCTAACACAGTTGGGATTTCTCCAAATTCATTATGAGACACAATTGCCTGAGTCTGTTTTCCTAGGCTGATTGCTACTGCAACTGGAGTGTGCCCTTATGAGCCTGCTATCCAAATATGGGAATGCATGGAGACCTCTCTGTAGCAGCTGGCTTCCTGCTAATGACTGACATTTTTATTTAAAATACCCTTGGGTGTATAGGCAGCTCGTGTGTAGAGGAGCATTTCAAACTGTTAGCAGGCTCCCACTACTGGAGTGAGAAGGTTCCAGTTCCTTCAGATTCAAAGCAGAAAAAAAGGACATTGAAACACATCTCTTCTATTTGCAGGGTCTGCATTGGCACCAGGAGTTACTCTAATGATGTTGATAGAGAGAGAATGAGAGAGAGAGACAGACAGACAGACAGACAGAGACAGAGAGAGAGAAAGAATTAGAGAGAGAGAGAGAGAACACGAGTGAGAGAGAACGAGAGAGAGAGACAGAGAGAGAGATCGAGAGAGAGAACGAAAGAGAGAGAACGAGGGAGAGAGAACGAGGGTGAGAGAACGAGAGAGAGACAGAGAGAGACAGAGAGAGAGAACACGAGAGAGAGAACACGAGAGAGAGAGAACAAGAGAGAGAGACAGAGAGAGAGAACGAGAGAGAAAGAACAAGAGAGAGAGAACGAGGGAGTGACAGAGAGAGACAGAGAGAGAGAACACGAGAGAGAGCGAGAGAAAGATGGAGAGAGAGAGAGAGAATGAGAGACGGAGAGAGAGAATGAGAGAGAGAAAGACATTGAGAGAGATAGAGACAGAGACAGAGGCAGAGAGAAAGAGAGAGACAGAGGCAGAGAGAGAGAGAGCGAGAGAGAGAGAGAGACAAAGAGAGACAGAGACAGAGAGAGAATGAGAGAGATAGAGAATGAGAGAGAGATAGACAGAATGAGAGAGAGATAGACAGAATGAGAGAGAGATAGACACAGAGAGAGAGAATGAGAGTGAGATAGACAGAGAGATAAGAGAGAGACAGAGAGAGAGAATATGAGACAGAGAGAGAGAATGAGAGAATGAGAGAGAGAGATAGAGAGAGATAAAGACAGAGACAGAGAGAAAGAGAGAGACAGGCAGAGAGAGAGGGAGTGAGAGAGAGAGAGAGACAAAGAGAGACAGAGAGAGAATGAGAGAGGTAGAGAATGAGAGAGAGATAGACAGAGAGAAGAGAGAGATAGACAGAGAATGAGAGAGAGATAGACAGAGAGATAAGAGACAGAGAGAGAGAATGAGAGAGAGAGAATGAGAAAGAAAAAAATGAGAGAGAGGGAGAGAATGAGAGAGAGAGAGATAGACAGAGAGAATGACTTGGCATGTCATAACATTCAAGGCTATGGGCCAAGTGCTGGTAAATGGGATTAGGTAGGTGGGTCAGGTGTTTCTCACGTGTTGGTGCAGACTCGATGGGCCGAAGGGCCTCTTCTGCACTGTGACTCTATGATTCTGTGAGAGAGAGAGAGAGAGAATGAGAGAGCTAGATGGGACAGATAGAGAAAGGATGAGTTAGGTAGAAAGAAAGAAACTGATGACATGAAGGGATATGGAGATAGCATGGAAAAGTGGTGTTGAGGTAGATGATCAGCCATGAATTAGTTGAATGGTGGAGCAATCTCGAGGGGCTGATTGGTCTACTCCTGCTCCTGTGTTCCTATAAAATAAATACAAATATTACTGAGGCAGTAACCTGCATCCCAATTTGCAAAGCAGATGGTGCAAGGGCTCCAGTAGAACATTTTAGGCTGGAGGTGTCCAAATGAATATCTTTGTGGCCATATGGATGCTCATCGTGATAGCCAATTGTAAAGTTTAATCGAGTCCTCCTATTAATTTGCATATACCTCACATTGCTGAAAAAATTGATAACAGTCTTATTAGATCTCATTGACCAATGAGAAAACAGGCCTTTATAAACCACCAGGCCCAGAAAGTTCAATCAGGACAATCTCAAAATTATAAATACACAAAGGACTGAGTTACATGGGCTTCCAGACCTGCAATACCAGGGTAAAGGACAACAGGTTGGTTATCACTGCCTTCTGCTACACTATTTTGTTGCATAACATTATCAAAGGGTCAAAAAAAAAGAATGCCTTTATAAACTTATGCTGTAAGACAGGGCAAATTTAGATATAAGGAAACATTGTTAAGGCAGTAATCTCTTCCATGAGTTGAGACATTGTTCAGAAACTGCTGGACTGAACTCATCACTTTTACCTTGAGATGGATTACAGCTTTCAAATTATGGCAAAGCATCTGTTATTTTTCTCCCATCTTCTTTGAAGGTCACGGCAACACCTTATTTCCCACGCACCATCTTATTTTCTTCACTGGGGTTATTCGCATAGCAGATGTCAAAGGGGGACATTCAATTGGGCGGGAGAGTGGCGGTGGTATCCCGGCATGGGAGGAATCTTGGGAAGTATTTAACGGAGATGCCTTCTTTGGGGAAGACCCGTTGCATTACTGGGCAATGACAGGCCTTTCCCGGGATCAAGGACCCTGGGGACGGAAGTCCCACCTGTTGAGTGCTGCCAGCCAATCAATCAGAGGCTGGCTGCTGTGCTTGGCTTTGCTTGGCAGCACCACCAAGGAGGCAGTGGCTGCTGCCAAGAATGCACTTACCCGAGGCCCAGGATCATCCAGGGAACCAGGCCACAGTTAGGTGAGGGCGGGGGGTGTCGGTGGAGGAGGGGTTACAGCAAGGACATGGGGGCTGGCACTCAGTGGGCTCCCCCACTCCCGATGCCGGTTCTTGATCAGGTACCTTTGAATGAGGGACTCCTTGGAAGTCTGCAAGCAACCCTGACAGGGTGAACACCAGTGGAAGAGGGATGAGGCCCTTAAGTAGGCATTAATTGCATGGCATTCTATTCTTTTTTGCCTCACATGTAGTTTCCCCTTAAATGCCTAAAGTCTACTGAATTGAGAACTGAGAGATTAGAACAATTATCCATGCAGCAAAGGTTCACCATTAGATGTAGAGTGATCTAGATGTTTTAGTACAAGTCACAAAAAGTTAGTATGCAGGCACAGCAAGTAATTAAGAAGGCTATCCTTTATTACGAGAGGGATTGAACATAAAAGTAAGAATATTGTGTTTCAGTTATACAGGGCATTGGTGAAACCACACCTCAAATACTATGTGCAATTTTTGTGTCTTTATTTAAGGAAGGATGTAAATGCACTAGAGGTGGTTCAAAGGAGGTTTACTAGATTGATACCTGGAATGAGTGGGTTGTGTTATGAAGAAAGGTTGGACAGACTGGGCTTGTTTCCACTGGAGTTTACAAGAGTGAGGAGTGATTGATTGAAGCATACAAGATCCTGAACAGCCTTAACAAGGTAAACGTTGAAGGGATGTTTCCTCTTGTGGGTGAGTCCAGAACTAGGGGGCACTTTTAAAAAAAATTAGGGGTGGCCCTTTTAGGACAGAGATGAGGAGAATTTTTTTCTCCCAGCGGGTTGTGCGCCTTTGGAATTCTCTACCTCGGAAGGCGGTTGAGGCGGGGTCATTGAATATTTTTAAGGCAGAGGTAGATAGATTCTTGTTAGATGAGGGAATCAAAGGTTATCAGGGTTAGACGGGAATGTGGAAATTGAAACACAAGAAGATCGGCCATGATTTTATTGACTGGCGGAGCAGGCTCGAGGGGCTGAATGATCTATTCCTGTTCCTACTTCTTATGTTCTTATTAGCTGGGCAATCATACTGAAAACAGTAGCAGAAATGTCATTCTGCTCAATATTATATTTTTTTCCAACACTTTATTGGCTGTTTCCAGCCCTGATGTGTAGAATGGATTAACAGCTGTCTAATCACATCAAGTATTTTCTTCCCTTTTTATTGGAACACACAGTTAATTCAGACAATGTGGAACACCTACACCTGAAGAACACTGCTAATATCTTACTAGTGACAAAAATGATTGAGCAAAATTGGTTTTCTGACATTCACATGCTTTTCTCACAGTTGAAAACAGACAATTGGAAGGTAGAGAGATAGGTCAAGCAGCATTGTGGTCTGTTTTGACTTGAATAAGATGCACTTTACATGTCTATGAACATTTGAACATCATGTAGGGTAAAGTCAAAAGGTTCAAGTGGATGCAAATTCAGGCTAAACCTAGCGACAAATGTCAAAAAATATTCTAAACAAGGGCAGTTACAGTCCATTCACAGTTGCATTGAGAACCTTCAATTTCAAAACTACAGACATTGTAGTAGGCTGAGGCCTGGTTGAGAGTCCGATATGCACGACCACTTGCCAGAAGCTAGGGGCCCAAGGTTTCTCCAAAATTTAGCCTCATGCCTGGTCTTAATGTTCTCAACATGCTGTGGGAATCCATTTGGCCTCAATTCCAGCTGCAGCCCTCAGCTAAGTCCAGGGGTGGAGAAGAACGAGAGGTGTTGAGCATGGGACAGTAGTACTGCAAAGTTAGTATGCCTTTCAAAGAAAAAAGTTGTTGATGGTGGTCTCCAACAGACCCTATAACAACTATTCCAGAATGTTCAGCTCTGACCAACTTCATAGAGGGATCCTTAAACAGGCATTAGATCCCTCGCATATCCTAATGAAGGGGCTGTTACAGGCAGTCTCCAACGTGGGGCAAAAACAAAAAACTGCGGATGCTGGAAATCCAAAACAAAAACAGAAACAAAAATACCTGGAAAAACTCAGCAGGTCTGGCAGCATCGGCGGAGAAGAGCACAGTTGATATTTCGAGTCCTCATGACCCTTCAACAGAACTAAGTAAAAATAGGAAAGGGGTGAAATATAAGAGCTGGTTTAAGGTTGGGGGCGGGGGGGGGGGGGGGGGGAGTTGGGACAAGCAGCCAGTGTGATGGGAGGAGATAACCAAAAGATGTCACAGACAAAAGAACAAAGAGGTGTTGAAGGTGGTGATATTATCTAAAGGAACATGCTAATTGAGAGTAGAGAGCAGGACAAGCAAGGTACAGATAGCTCTAGTGGGGGTGGGGTGAAATAATACTAAAAGGGCATAAAAGGTATAGATAAACAATGGGTGGAAATACATTTAAAAATAATGGAAATAGTGGGAAAATAAAAATCTATATAAATTATTGGAAAAAAACAAAAAGGAGGGGGAAGAAACGGAAAGGGGGTGGGGATGGAGGAGAGGGTTCAAGATCTAAAATTGTTGAATTCAATATTCAGTCTGGAAGGCTGAAAAGTGCCTAGTCGGAAGATGAGGTGCTGTTCCTCCAGTTTGCGTTGAGCTTCACTGGAACAATGCAGCAAGCCAAGGACAGACATGTGGGCAAGAGAGCAGGGTGGAGTGTTAAAATGGCAAGCGACAGGGAGGTCTGGGTAATGCTTGCGGACAGACCGCGCTGTCGCTTGCCATTTCAACACTCCACCCTGCTCTCTTGCCCACATGTCTGTCCTTGGCTTGCTGCATTGTTCCAGTGAAGCTCACGCAAACTGGAGGAACAGCACCTCATCTTCCGACTAGGCACTTTACAGCCTTCCAGACTGAATATTGAGTTCAACAATTTTAGATCTTGAACACTCTCCTCCATTCCCACCCCCTTTCCGTTTCTTCCCCCTCCTTTTTGTTTTTTCCAATAATTTATATAGATTTTTATTTTCCCACTATTTCCATTATTTTTAAATGTATTTCCACCCATTGTTTATCTATATCTTTTATGCCCTTTTAGTGTTATTTCACCCCACCCCCACTAGAGCTATCTGTACCTTGCTTGTCCTGCTCTCTACTCTTAATTAGCACGTTCCTTTAGATAATAACACCACCTTCAACACCTCTTTGTTCTTTTGTCTGTGACATCTTTTGGTTATCTCCTCCTATCACTGGCTGCTTGTCCCAAATCCACCCCCCTCCCTTAAACCAGCTCTTATATTTCACCCCTTTCCTATTTTTACTTAGTTCTGTTGAAGGATCATGAGGACTCGAAACGTCAACTGTGCTCTTCTCCGCCGATGCTGCCAGACCTGCTGAGTTTTTCCAGGTATTTCTGTTCCAACGTGGGACCTTTTTTTCCCCCCATATTGCCCTGAAAAACAAATGTAACAAATTCCAATTTCTGCCTATTATGCTCTCTTTGCTCACCTACTTCATCTTGAATTAATGCAAGTCCTTTACCATTTTACCCTGAGTGAGCAGGTAATCAATTATATAAACTTGCTATCTAGCACTCTTGTATTAAGACCATTTGACAGGATTTTTACAGTGACCTTAGGGTTTGAACTTGCCATGTTCTTTACTTCTATTGCCCAGCAAAGTGTTCTGCTAAGGCTCGCCTCCAGCAACCAGAATTAAATTCAGTCATAAAAGGCAGCAGCTTAATTGCATTCCAGCCTTCTTTTCACACTCAGTTAAAGATACAATGACTCAGCTTAAAATACCTTTATGGCACTGCACTTTCCACAGCAGGGTGTAAATTAAATCAACACCATTTTAAAACACTGAAATATGTCCAGTTTTTCAAGTTAGTTTTCTTTTTAAGAAAAACCTTAAGGGTTTGAATGATAAATCAGATGCTTATCCAACAGCCATTGGACCAAAGGGAGTCCATTGCATATGACGCACTTTTGGACATTGCTGATCAGGCACTCAACCTTTCTTTTGAAATTATATATTTAACACTGTACAGTATTGGAAATTAGAGTACTGCTTCATGAATTAAATCCACAGGACAATGTATTTCAGATTCTTTTACAATCCATGAACTTTACCCTGACCAATTTATTTTGGAATCAATTAAGGGAGAGGCTGCCCAAGGACAGACGCACAGAATCTGAGTCAATCAGTACAGGCACAACCACCATGTTACATAAAACCACATCACCACAGGTAGCATAGCTGTTCACTAATGTTAAGTGTGAAGACCTGCAAAAGAGTCAAAACGTTAACTTTGTTTCTCTCTCCACTGACGCTGTCAGACCTGCTGAGTTTTTCCAGCATTTTCTGTTTTTATTTCAGATTTCCAGCATCTGCAGTATTTTGCTTTTTTTTTTTAAAGGGCAGAATCTTGCCCTTGTTGGGTGGGCTGGACGGGGGTGGTCCGGAAGCCAACCATTGCCACGATCGGGGCCGGAAGGCGATCTCATGCTGGCAGGCCAATTAAGGCCCACCCAGTGTGAAACGCCAGCGGCAGCGCCAGCGCTGCCTTTTGGGGGGTGGGGGGGGAGGGGAGGGGAGGAGGGGACTGTCGGGAAGAGGGGTTTACCTGAGCAGAGACATGTTGTTAATTACATTTTCAATCTTTAACTTTATTTTTATTTGCTTTCGGAAACCTCATCCTGCCCATGGATGAGGTTTCCAAAAAAAAATGCAAAGGCCGCTTGGCCTTTCCGCCTGCCCGCCCACCGTCAGGGTGGACGGGCAGTGAAAAATTCTATTTAATTGCTCGAGTAGGTGGGGCACGCGCTTGCCTGCTGAGCTAAAAAATTTGCCCTAAGCGTCTAGCTGCTTGCACAGCATGCTGCAAACATCTGATATTTAGTGATGGCTGCAAATTTTAAGATTTCACAAGCACTCAAATTTGGGATTCCTTCCAAATCCACAAGCTCTGCCACCTAGAAAGCCAAGGGCAGCAGATACGAGGAACATCACCACTTGCAAGTTCCCCTCTAAGCCATCCAACATCGTGATCTGGAATTATATCGACCACAACATGGTACAATTTAAACTTGTTATGGACAAAGAAATAGACAAGTTGCTTAAAAACATTTTGGATTGGGGGAGAGCGGATTTTAGTAAAAAAAAAGGCAGGATTTGGCCAAGGTAGACTGGGAACAGCTACTTGTGGGGAAATCTACAGAGGAGCAGTGGGGGGTGATCAAAAATGAAATGGGGAGGGTACAGGCTCAACATGTTCCCTCTAAGGTGATAGGAAGGAGTAACAAGCCCAGAGAACCATGAATGACCAGGGATATTCAGGATAAGATGAGAAAGAAAAGAGAGGCTTTTAGCAGGTACAAGGGGAGCAAATCAGCGGAGGCATTAGTGGAGTACAGAAAGTGCAGGGTGGAGCTTAAGAAAGCAATTAAGAGAGCAAAGAGGGGATATGAGAAAGCTCTGGTTGGTAAAAGTAGGGAAAATCCCAAGGTATTCTATAAATATATCAATGGGAAGTGGATAACCAGGGAAAGAGTAGGGCCCATTAGGAACCAAGGGGGCAACCTATGGGTGGAGCCAGAGGACATCGGTAGACTGTTGAATGAATACTTCTCATCTGTCTTCACCCAAGAGAATGAGGATGAAGGTGTGGAACTCGGGGAGAGAAACTGCGAGGTTCTTGAGCAAATTGATACAGGGAGTGACAAGGTTTTGGAGGTATTGGCAGGCTTAAAAGTGGACAAATCTCCAGGTCCAGATGATTTGTGTCCCAGACTGCTGAGGGAGGTAAGGGAGGAGATTGTAGGGGCTTTGACCCAAATTTTTAATTCCTTTCTGGCCACGGGGGAGGTGCCAAAGGACTGGAGAACAGCTGATGTGGTTCTACTATTTAAGAAGGGTTATAGAGATAAGTCAGGGAACTACAGACCAGTGAGTCTCACATCAGTGGTAGGGAAACTATTGGAGAAAATTCAGAAGGAGGGAATCTATCTCCACTTGGAGAGGCAAGGATTGATCAGGGATAGTCAGCATGGCTTTGTCAGCGGGAGGTCATGCCTAACAAATTTGATTGAATTTTTTGAGGAGGTGATCAGGTGTGTAGATGAGGGTAGTGTAGTAAATGTAGTTTATATGGACTTCAGCAAAGCCTTTGACAAGGGAGACTTATAAAGAAGGCAAATGCACATGGGATACAGGGTAATTTGATAAGGTGGATTCAAAATTGGCTTAGTTGTAGGAGACAGAGGGTGATGACAGAAGGATGCTTTAGTGACTGGAAGCCAGTGTCCAGTGGCGTACCACAGGGATCGGTGCTGGGTCTCCTATTATTCGTCATTTATAGAAACGACATAGATGACTATGTGGGGGGTAGGATTAATAAGTTTGCGGATGACACAAAGATTGGCCAGGTGGTTAACAGTGAGGTTGAGTGTCTTGGACTACAGGAAGATATAGACAGGATGGTCAAATGGGCAGATAAGTGACAGATGAAATTTAACCCTGAAAAGTGTGAAGTGATACACTTTGGAAGGAGTAATTTGTCAAGGAAGTATTCAATGAACGGCATGACACTAGGAAGTTCTGAGGAATAAAGGGACCTTGGCGTGTGTGTCCATGGATCTCTGAAGGTGAAGGGGCATGTTAGTGGGGTGGTGAAAAAGGCATCTGGGACACTTGCCTTTATCAATCGAGGCATAGATTACAAAAGTAGGGAGGTCATGTTGGAGTTGTATAGAACCTTGGTGAGGCCACAGCTGGAGTACTGTGTGCAGTTCTGATCGCCACATTATAGGAAGGATGTGATTGCACTGGAGGGGGTGCAGAGGTGATTCACCAGCATGTTGCCTGGGATGAAACATTTAAGTTATGAAGAGAGGTTGTATAGACTTAGGTTGTTTTCGTTGGAGCAGAGAAGACTGAGGGGTGACCTGATCAAGATGTACAAGATTATGAAGGGCATGGACAAGGTGGATAGGGAGCAGCTGTTCCCCTTAGTTTAAGGGTCAGTCACGAGGGGACATAAGTTCAAGGTGAGGGGCAGGAGGTTTGGGAGGGATGTGAGGAAAAACTTTTTTATTCAGATGGTGGTGACGGTCTGGAATGCGCTGCCTGGGAGGGTGGTGTAGGCGGGTTGCCTCACATCCTTAAAAAAGTACCTAGATGAGCACTTGGCACATCATAACATTCAAGGCTATGGGCCAAGTGCTTGTAAATGGGATTAGGTAAGTAGGTCAGGTGTTTCTCACGTGTCGGTGCAGACTCGATGGACTAAAGGGCCTCTTCTGCACTGTGTGATTCTGTGATTCCTACACCTAGCCCTACTGCACTATGGGTGTACCTACACCACATGGACTGCTGCATTTCAAGAAGGCCGCTCTCCACCACCTTCTGAAGGGCTTTTAGGGGTGGGCTATAAATGCTGCCTTTGCTCGTGATGCTCACATCCCAAGGCCAAATAAAAGAAAGCTTAAATTATAACCCACAGTCCAAAAATGAACAATGACCAATTGTTAGCACCAGAAGTTATCTCACATTCATTACTGAACCTCAGTCTTCCAACCCATCTGTTGTAGCCAAACATGGGCCAGCATCATAATCAGGAATTTTGCCTTCAAATTTCTCAGCAACAGAGGAATGGTATTGGAGTTTGCCATGTCTTCCTCTGGGATTGTAGCATTGTAGTCTTCAGTTGGTTAGTCAAGGGCATTTCCATGCTGTTTCTTATCAAGTTAACCAGTGATCTATACCTGAATGTAAAAGATCAGACCAGACTCGAGGTAAAATTCAAATGGCTGCATATTAGGTCTAAGGAGCAGGCTCCTTCTTGTCTCTTTGTCTCTTTGCAGCTAATTAAATTAAAGACTGGTGAGGCTGAAAGCGCTTTGGGACATCCTGAGGTTGTGCAAGATGTGATATAAATGCAAGTTCTTTCTTTTCTTTCTAAGTAAGCCTTGTGAAGGCAGCCCTGCTAAATAGACTCCACAGGCCTGGAGTCAAGCCCTTGGCAATTTCAGTGCTGTTTAGTGTAGGAAGTTATTGAATAGACACTATCATTACATCCTGTTCTATTACCAGGTGGAACAGTTTAATTCAATGACAAAACAACAATTTCTTCTTGTACAGAATCGTTAACATAATAAACAGTCCCAATGCTACACAGCAGAAAGAGATAAATGTTAAAGATTAGGATTTTATCGAAAGCACTTTCAAAAAATCATAGGGCTTTGAATGACAGGGAGGGAAGCAGCAAGTAATGAGGAATTAGGGAGAATCCCGGAGGTTTCCTTTTCTTCATTTTAGGGGGCTGGGCCTTATTGGTAATGCAACATTTATTGTCCATGCCTCATTCTACTGAGAAGGTGGTGGTGAGCCCTCTTCTTGAGTCTTTACCAACTGTGTGGTGAAGGCGCTCCTACAGTACTGACACACAAAATGTTAGCAGAGCGAGGCAAGTGAGTCAACCAGATTGGTGTGCGGGACTGAAATCACATGTACGACACACCAAGTACGGATGGCAGGTTTCAATTTTTGAGGACATTAGATGAGCTTTTATGATTATTCAATACATTTACTGGCACCAGCATTTTATTTGAACTGAATTCAAATCCCCAAATGACCATGGTGTGATTTGAACACAAGGAGCACACTCGGAGCAAGGAGGCCGCTAGCGAGTCATCGAAGTGATCCTTGCCGTGGCTTTTTAACTCAGCCACAGTATTAACATCAATAAAAGCACAGCACTGCAGACGCTGCAAATCCGAAATAAAAACAGAAAATGCTAGAAAAACTCAGCAGGTCTGGCAGCATCTGTGGAGAGAGAAACAGAGTTAACGCTTCCCGAAGTTCCAAAGAAGGTATATTGGACTCGAAACGTTAACTCTGTTTCTCGCTCCACAGCATTGACATCCCTTCTCAGCAAGAGGAGGTGAGGGGTTGGGGGGTGGGAATGATGAGTCATATCTGTCAATGAAAGGATTTCTAGTTAAAAAGGGACTTTGGCAGGGGTCACAGTGGATGAACCGCATTTTGCTTCCTCATGAATGGAAAGGAGACCTGGGATGACCACCATGGGGGCTTAGACTCATAGCTGGAGGTCCTACTGCAAGATCTGTGGGGGTGAAGTGAGGTGATGGACGGACGGGACTTTCCCAGCACAGGTCGAGTCCTGAAGTTCAGACCATGCGCAGATCTCTTACTTGGCTGTTGCTGGGCCCACTGTCTAATTAAGGCTGACGGGCTGCCTCTCCGCACTGCCAGCCCACTCTGAGGGCTGAGACCTCTGCAACTTCAGCAGCGACACTGCAGAGAGGTAGCTTCCACTTTGAGGCGCCCTTGAAGGGGAGGAAGATGAGTGACTTTTCTGCTGGGGGGGGCCAGGCATTGCAGGCCTCAGCAATCAAAGAAGTAACCCCTCCAGTGGTGATGTTGGAGCAATTGGGGGGACCATTTCTGCCTTAGGCCACAAGGCCTCCAGAAATGAAGGAAAGCTACCGCCATGTAGCTGGTGGCCTGCCCATCAGGCGGGCCCTCTTTCGCTGGCAGCTAGGAAAAGTGACCATCAATTGACCGTCTGCTGATCAGAGAGGGCAACCGAGATGCCATCGTTACCTTGTTGGGAAAATGGCCCAGTAACAGGAGTGCATCAGGGAATCCTCCCAATGCGGCTCCCCAGCATTTTACCTGCCCCCAACTCCTATCCCAACACCCGGCAGATCAGTAAAATCCTGGCCAATATTTCCCCAAGGGCCAGAGGGAGAGGCCAGCCTCTCAAACCAAACAGGCATGGGTAGAAATGACAAAGGAATTGAGCAGCTGGAGTGTGGTCTCTTAAAACCTGGAATCAGTGCTACAAGAGGTTCAAAACCTCGGGAGGCCAGGAAAGCATGGCAAAACACTTGCGGATGTCAAGCCCCATGTCAAGTCCCAACATCCTCCTGCACAACACTCCTCCGACCAACACACCTTGCAGCTCCGTGCATTTCTCTCTCTCCAGGCGCCTCCTCACATCCCCATCTGAACACCCAACACTCACACCCATATTCATCTTCGTGCCATCTCACAAACATGCCTCACAGTCACCCTCCACACCCTCCTTCCCTCCTCCCCATTTAATCTATTTCTCACACTCAACTCTCTAATTCTTCTCTCTGCAGGAGAAGAGAAAGCACAACTACAGGGAGGGGCAGAGAACAAAGGTGGTCTTCCAGTGTTATCCACCTTGACTGCCACTGGCAATGCATGGCCACCTGGTCCACTGGGACAGAAGTCTTGATCCAGAGGCTGCAGATATCACCTATGATCTGGAGTGAAAGCCTTGAGCCTCCTTGAGGCATTAGTGCTCTTGCACAGTGAACGAGCTGATCCTCTGCCCGTAGATCTGGTGTTGGTGGATCTCATCTCCTCAAATTGGATCTTTATCCATGCCCTCTGCCCTGTTGAGGGAAATGTAGCTCAGGAGAAGTCCGCTGCTGCTTCTGGTGCTGCTCTTCTTGGTCCTCATCCATGGTGTAAGGTAGAACTCCATAAGCTGCTCAATGCCACAATGAAGGCTGACAGCAGGGAAGTGCAGATCAAGGTCTGTGAAGTCCAATACAGGTGAACTGACCTCCAAGAATTAGGAAATCACCTGTCCAGCAGTGAAAACACATTCTCTGAACAAGTGCTGAGAGCAGCAGTCTCTCAGGTGGGCAGGGGGGCAGCTATTCAGTTTCACTCTTCTAGACCATCAGTTTCACTGAATAAGCACTCCCCACTATGCTCTCACCTGGTTGATCCTGACGGCCATGCAGCTCAATAAGCCTGCGCTCTGGTTCTTAAAGCCAGACCTCTGGGTCAAAAGTAATTGCTTATTTGAATGCTTTAATTAGTTACCCAGCAGATCCAAGGTCGGAGGTGGATGGGGAGAGGGGGCAGGGGAGTTCACCCCCAGAAATGGGCAGAGTCATGTTGGGCTCCAGACCCAATGTCACATGTAAGATTTTGACAATACTACTAATTTTTAGGGTTCGTTCTTGGTCTGCAGTAACATCTATGGCTTTTATTTTAACCACGTTTTCAATAGTTTCAGTTTGAATTTCTGTTAGTGAGATAATGGGCAGTCAAGGCAATTGGGGTACTTTACAGGATGGCAACTGTTGTTTGGTGAGATTGGAACCCGGGTGCCCAGAGCATTACCCTGGGTCTCTGGAATACTAGTCCAATGACAATACCACTATGCACCACCTCCCTATTTGCAATGCTAAGTAGGTAGACATAGGTGTAAAGGGAACATTTGCATTTTCAGTTAAACCAGACTAGCTTGAATTCAAAAGAGGGTGTGAAATGTTACACCTAGCCAGGAGAAGTTAAGAAACAGTGTGTTTATTTTTCCCAAAGATTATTGGTAAAATTGATATACTATGAGAGATTTTTACTATCAGAGAGGTAAAGTCCTAAGACATGGGGAAACAATGGGAATTTGCATTCAAAGGGGAAAATATGTATAAAGGAGCGAAGGCTGTGTGTAAAGGTATGCACTCTAAGATCTAACAAGTATGAAAAGCCTCCAGTATCTAAGCCCCAAGCTGCTCTCTATAAAGAACTGAAGCTAAGAAAACTCACTTTGAATTGGGTTGTTCAGGGTATCGTGTTTCTTTGCCTGGGGTCTCTTAAAATCTATGTGCCTTACTGTTGCCTTAACAAAAGTGTAACTGGGAGTTAGATTAAGATTAACTAGGGGATTAAGAAGTTTTCATAGCAATAATTGATAGATCTATGTATGTACTTAAAATCATTTCTTCTATTAATAAAGGTTTAATTTAGTTTTGTAAGAAACCTATAAGACTCAGTGACCTTATTTCTGCTGAATTCAAGGCATGCATCTCAAAATTTATACAAATTGCAATACAGTTGTTTCAAGTTTCCTTTTGGGATTTGAGCAGCTCAGCATTTACCATCGGCTGTGCCATAACAAACTGCTCTGTATTTAAAGGAAATAATTTGTTCACAATAGAATATAAACTCTGAGGACCCAGAAAACAAGGGATGGACATTTGTCTTCAGTCTACATGACTCTAATTACAGGGGTGGGGGGACATGAGATGACCCATACTCCAAGCCAATGGAAGAGGTGAATTTGGGTTATTTCCAAAGAAGGGATTCCGGAATAATGAGAAGTGGGGATAAAAGTTGGAAAATCATAATCTTCATCGGCGCAGTGTTACCACGGCTGCTGTGGTATGAAAGCTGTGTGCTTAAGTGAGAAATGCCAAGGGGCATCCAGCAACAGAGGACCAAAAGAATGTGAGTTGTGGGAGGCTCCACATCTAGGATGGGATTTGTAAACAGGACAAGAATTTGCAATTAGGTGCTTTGGCAGATATTTATGATAGGCAGTGTAGTGCAAGAGGCAATGGGAAAGCAAGCCACAAAACCAGAGCGGTGGAGTTTTGGGCCAGTTGCATTTGTATAGGTGGAAGCTTGAGTGGGGTGGGGTAAGGTGGGGGGAGGAGTGGCGCGTGCGGGGATGTCAATTAAGAAGTCGAGCCATGAGGTGTGGATAAGGGTTTCAGTGAGGATTTGGAGGGAGGAAGATGGGGTGAAGTACTTTTGCAGAGGTGGTATAGAGTTTCACCAATGGGCGCAATCAGCAATCATGACCACGCCAGTTCTCCAAATGGCTTTTATATTTTAGGTTTACACTCAAACTCCATTACATAATCACAAACATAACTCCTTCCATGAGCCAAAGTAGCATTTTTGAACATCAATGTTTATTGCATTAAAAAAAATCCTTCATATATTTAAGAGTGACAACCTGGCGCGGTTGTATTAATACAGCTGAACGTTCGTTTATCACAAAGAAACATTTTTAATGAGAATGTCTTGTGTTACTAGCTGTGAGTGAACCAATTTCAAATAATTGACAATGATCTTTAAAAATAACCACTTATAGCTCCATTAATGTACAGAGGTCAGTTTCTTAGAAATTTAAATATACATTTGAAAGCTTTTCAAATGTGCCTACTTGTGTCCTTACGCCTAAAAGAAACTAGCTTAATTTTAAAAGTCACTTTGAAGGCCCACAAACGGCTGCAATTAGCAGCAACTCGCCCCGATGAGTAATTCAATTTTTTTGGGCAGGGTCAGCTTCCCACATGATGTTTTTTAAACAGGCGCATGATGTTTTTTTTTCCCCACATGATGTTTTTTAAACAGTTGTGAAAGAACACGGAAGCGCAATTTGCATTGGGTGAAATTTGCACTCGAAATTCCTCAACCTTTTGCATCAGTGTGACCGATTCAGGCCAACTTGCACTGTAAGAAAAACAATCTCAACACAACCTCGTGGAAACTCTAGCCCATGCTGTTTTGCTGACAAGTAGAATGTAGGTTTTGAAGCTCGGAACATTCAGCTTGTACACCACTGGGTTCAGCCTGAGTGAGCAGATGGAGAGGGAATAAAACTCAGGGGTAACCAAATAATGAACACAATGGATCGTGCCAACAATGAGGAAATTGAAACTGAGATACAAACACTGTGAAGCATGCACACAGCCCACTGGGGAAGGTTATGTTTAATAAACACACATGTTATCTGCAGACAAATTAGAACGAAGGAAGGCCAGGGCTTGGGTTATATACAAATAATTGATGATTTCTTTTGCAAAATTCTCATTTGAATGCTTTGAATAATGCATCATAAATCAAAATTGAAAGAAAAATATCAGGCTCTGCCTCTGCTGCACCTTCAGTCTGGATCAAACCTGTTACCTAATTGTCAGATGCTGATTGTTAAGGGGAACATTTCAAAAAAGAAAAATTCCTATTCTGATCACCTTTTTAAAAATATTCATTCTTGGTATTTGGGCATTTGCAGACTTAGCAATTATTTATTGATAATCCGTAACTGTGCTGTGAATTGGTGGCAGACCTTTTTGAGCAGCAGTGGTCTTTAAATGTTGTTAGGTAGGAATATTCAAGAGAATCATTTGCGTGGCTGTCAGTCACATAGAGGCCAGGCTGTCGGTTTCCTTTAAGTAAGTCAGCTGGGCTTTTATGATTATCTGATAGTTTCATGGTCACCTTTATTGGTATGTACCACATGATACATTTATTGGCAAAATTGAAACTCATGGGATTAAAGGGGCAATGGCTGCCTGGATAAGACGTTGGCTAAGGGGGACAAAGCAGAGCTGTGAACGGTTGTTTTTCAGAATGGAGGAAGGTATACAGGAGCCTTCCCCAGGGGTCAGTATTGAGGCCGCTGCTCTTTTGGATACAGCTTAATGACCTGGACTTGGCAACACAGTACATAGTTTCAAAGTTTGCAGATGACACAAAACACAAATGTAGGAGGTTCGTAACCGTCCTCAGGAGGAAGTAGACAGATTGGTGAAATGGGCAGACACAGGGCAGAAGGAATTTAATGCAGAGAATTGTGAAGTGATTCATTTTTTAAGGAACAATGAGAGGCAATATAAACTAAATGGTACAATTTTAAAATAGGTACAGGAACAGAGTGATTTGTGGATACACATAAGTGACTAGACAAGTTGAGGAGGCTGTTAAAAAGGCATAAGGGACTCAGCTTTAAAAATAGAGTATAAAAATAGAGTAGAAAAGCAAGAATTTATACTAAACCTTAATTTTAAAGACACTGGTAGGTCGCAGCTGGAGCACTGAGGTCAATTTTGAGCGCAACGCTTTAGGAAGGATTTCAAGACCTTGGAGATGGTGCAGAGATTTAAGAGAATAGTACCAGGAACGAACACTTCAGTTGCCTGGACAGAGTATGGAAAATCCTTAGAGCTAATGGAACTGAACATTGTGCAATCATCAACAGACATTCCCATTTCTGACCTCATCATGGAAGGAAGGTCATTGATGAAGCAGCTGAAGATGGTTGAGCCTGACACTACCCTGAGGAATTACTGCAGCGATGTCCTGGAGCTGAGATGATTGGCTTCTGACAACCGCAACCATCTTCCTTTATGCTAAGTATGACTCCAGACAGTGGAAAATTTTCCTCTTGATTCTCACTGATTTCAGTTTTGCAAGGGCTCCTTGATGCCATAATTGGTCAAATTGGTCAAATACCTCTGGAATTCAGCTCTTTTATCCATATTTGGACCAAGGCTGTAATGAAATCTGGAGCCAGATGGTTCTTGTGGAACCCAAACTGAGCGCAGTAAGCAGGTTTTTGCTGAGCAAGTACCACTTGATAGCACCATCGACGATCTCTGATGTGTGTGTCCTGCTGATGGAACAAAGCATATCCAGGAATGGCGATGAGGAAATCTCAGACATTTGCTGAAAGTTATAGTTCTTTGAGTAAGACTATGTCAGAATGCTTGACTAGTTTTTGAGACAGCTCTTCCAGTTTTTGTACAAGCCCCCAGATGTTAAGGGAGGGGGACTTTGCAGTGTTAACTGGGCAGGGTACGCTGCTTTTCTTTCCAATGTCTACGTCAATGTTGGGGGTCTGTCCAGTCTTATTCTATTGTTTCTTGTAGCAATTTGACACAACTCAGTGACTAGCTTGGCCATTTCAGAGGGCAGTCAAGAGTCAACCACATTACTGTGGGGTGGGAGGCATACAACAGTCAGGCCGGGTAAGGATGGTAGATCCCCTTTCTGGATTACTTGGTCAGTAATATAACCACTCTGCTACCATACCCCTGTCACTGTCAGCTATTTCTGTCAGCAGCAGAGGTTCAACATACTGAGTCCAAACATTACCCTCCGAAGTATCTGTGCTCATCTAATTTTGGCTTCTTAAGCATTCCTGATGTTAATGCATGTGTGATCATCATTAGTGGCCACACCTTGAATTGCAGAGGCCCTAAACTTTGGAACTCCCTCCCAAATGTCTCTACCTTTCCACCTCAATTTCCCGTTTTAAGAAACTCTTTAAAACCTATCGATTTGACCAAGCTTCTGGTCATCTGACCTAACATCTACTTATGTAGCTTGGGGTCATATTTTGTTTTATAATGCCCCTGTGAAGTGCCTTGGGGCTTACTTTTTTTAAGTTTAAGGTACGATATAAGTTGTTATTGTTCAGTACACTGCTGCCAGGATTCATTTTAATGGAGTACAAGACTGGGCCTTCACAAAGCATGCCCGGAGTTGAATCTTGTCTGCCCTGTCCAGTAAGAGCAAAAGATCGGCAGCACAAAGTAAGGAAACTATAACCAAAGCTTTAAAAAAGACGTTTCTTACTTGATTATAAGCAACAACACGTATAAAAGTGGGGTTTATTTATACAAAGCGATCCATTTATTTATTGTCTACCTGCACTGAGTGATTTTGTTAAACATTATATGTTTTCCACAAACCAGTCAAAAGACACTTGCTACACTGTAGCTGTACACACCTCTCCAACATTTTTCAATGGTAATTCTGCAGCCAGCCCCACCCCACTTTAGCCCCCTTCCCCTTGGGCCGATATGAGCAATGCCATGAGAACTCTGCCAATAAGATACATTAATCAGGCACAACATCGGAGAAACACTTCAAGTCAGTTCACAAGCTTGGCACTTGCAATAACCAATAAGGTTTCAGTATAATACCTTTTTGATGAACTGCACCTCTGCCATCAGTTTGAGGAAGCTTTAACCAGTTATACATCATGGTTAATCTAGGGTCTATTGTACCCTGGGGAACAAACCATTACCATAGCATTTGACAAGCACAGCATGACAACTGTAAATATCAGCACATGGGCATTCTGCAACATGATGTATGCCAGTCCATCCATTTCTCGGACAGATATTTCTTCACCAGTGAAAATAAAATCTACTTGTGCACTTTTATTTGCATTTGTGATGCGTATACGTGCTGAGAATGAATAATTTGCTCCATCATTAACAGAAAGCTTGGATCTTACCATCCCTTCTGTTCAGCTTTGCAAAACCAGGGCTGTGACTGCTAGATAGTGCAGAAGAGGAACGGAACGCTGACTGAGGCAAGCCAGACACAAGGTGATTGTCGCAATTATCTGCAGGATGAAAGAGACAATATGTTAAAAATCAGTGAGATGGCACAGCACCGTACCTATACACAATTAATTCCAGATGAAGACTTTAATCCCCACACATTTTAAAACCTGCAAGGCTCCCATCCTGCAGTTCTGTGCTGAAGGAGTGGACTTTTCTCAAGTTCAGAGGTACCCTGCTGCAGATATTAGAAATCGGAAACATAAGATTCCACAGGCCGTACAATAACTTGGTGATCTATTGCTGTTAACATTGTGAAACGTTCAAAGGCATTTCGCAAGGGCATTACAAAGGGAAATTTGCCTCCGAGCCCCATAAATGAGATATCATAAGAGGTGGAAAAAGTAGGTTGTCAGGAGTATCTTAAAGGAGGAGAGGGAGAGGAAGGCAGGCAAGAGGTTTAGAGAGAGAATTCCAGCTTAGACCCAAACAGCTGAAACCACGGCCACCATGACAGGGTGATCGAGACTGGGGGATGTGCAAGAGACCAGAATTAGAGGAACACCGAGACAGATATCAGAGTTGTATGATTGGAAGAGGTTACAGCGATAGAGAGGGGCTCATCCATGGAGAATTCTTTTTAAAAATTGAGACAAGTTAATCCTTCAGGTGGAGACTCCTCTTCACAACTGGACATATTTTCAAACCCCACATTCCTTTCGAACCATCCAAATAATATTTCACTGGGCTACATTTACCTCACTTGTATTGTCCTCTTATTCATATCTGCCTAATTTTTTATCTTTCTCTTTGAGCTTCAACACTAAAAGCCCATGTTTGTGCCTGTGCACAAAGAGAGCAATGTGCATGGGTAATTAAAATAACAGCAATGCGGTACTTCAACTTGCCCACACAGCACTGGTGTCCTACGCTTTTTAACAGATCCACAAACATTCACTCCCTCCACTGCCAACGCACAGTAGCAGCAGTGTGTACCATCTACAAGACGCACTGCAGGAACGTACCAAGGCTCCTTAGACAGCACCTTCCAACCCACAACTGCTACCATCTAGAAGGACAAGGGCAGCAGACAGATGGGAACACCAGCACCTGGAAGTTCCCCTCCAAGTCAATCACCATCCTGACTTGGAAATATATTGTTGCTCCTTCACTGTCACTGGGTCAAAATCCTGGAACTCCCTTCCTAACAGCACTGCGGGTGTACCTACACATGGACTGCAGCGGTTAAAGAAGGCAGCTCATCACCACCTGCTCAAGGGCAACTAGGGATGGGTAATAAATGCTGGCCCAGCCAGCGAAGCCCACATCTCGTAAATGAATTAAAACAGCACACCTAGGGCAGCAGAGACCCTCGCTGAGATTCAAACATCGGACTCTGAATGATCTCAATCAGATCCCTTGATGTTATTTTAATTCTGGACTGTGCAACGATCACACAGTGCTGGGCTGGACCTCGGGAGGGTGATGTGTTAAAAGTCAGAAGTGACCCAAGTAAATGAAAATGTTTAAAGGTTTCCCTGTAAGCCAGGAGGAACCCTGAGAAACTGCCTTGCAGACAAGTTCCTGGAGATCATCAGGAGAAGTGAGGAAGGAGAATATGACATGTGTTTCCATCACACTAGCACTAGGTAATGTAGTTCTGTGTTTTATTCTTTCTCCCTCTACCCACCCACTCACTTCTTCATTTGAACACAGGTGTAAATATCTAGTTCATGATCCATGTTAATATTTTAGAGGCAATGTTTAGTTCTGGGGAGATTGTTGTTGTGAAGGTAAGGTAACTAAAATGCTGGGCTTTAGAGATTGCCAGGGCACCTAAAAAAGAATGTCAGTGTGAAGGTTACCCGTGTTTGTTTAATAGTGTCAGAGTAGAAGAGATGGAACCATAAAACAGCAAGCAGGTTTCTTAGATGGAGAAATTGTAAAGGAGGGGTATTAGGCTTGGAGGTCAATTTGAGGATAGACCAGAGCATGCTAGGTCATCATGGAAATGGGTGGAGCTCAAGAAGGTTCTCTGGTTTCAATTTATCTGTGTTTTCTGCAGCAGGGGAAGAGGCTCCATACCGAAATGATGCTGCTGTTAGCAGGCTACAAGCAGTCGGGCCTCCAAGAAGCCCTGGAAGCCATTTGGTGCAGCTGAGAGTTGCATTTTGGACCTTGTGTGGCTTGCAGCTCACGGAGAATCCCTGGGAGCTGTGTGGTGCAGTTATGGCTCAAAAGAAGTCCTGGGGAGCTGGGAAGGTGGCAGAAAGTCACTGGTTCCGTGCTGCAGTAAGTTAGAGCTCAGAGAAGCCCTGATAGCCATTTATAGCTCGGTGCAGCTAGGGGACAAGAGTTCGGAAAAACCAAGGAGCACTGCCAGCTTAGTGAAGGTAGTATTCTGCAAAAGAGCTGGAATTGTGCCACTGATTAGGGGAGGGAATGCAGCTTTATGAATCCCATGGAACGGAGTCTCAGGAGAGGAGATTGAAGCATCGGGGAAGTGAGTGGACATTGAGGAAGTCAGAGTTGGAGTGGCTTTTGAGGGAATTTAGAGGCTAGATCTTCGAAAGTAAAGAGTTGAAATCCCCTTATGCTGGAGGCAGAATTTTAACAAGATTTTGTGACTCACAGTGGTCACTGACGTCTGGGTGGATTGTCAGGAAATCCATGGGATCTGTCTTGGTCACACTTGCCATTTAATGCGCAGTGGGGGTGTTTGACCACAGTTTTCCTGTTCATGTTGTTGTGAACGATGTATAATTTTATATATATATATATAACTGGATAGACTTGTGACTAAAAGGTCAGGTCTTTGGAGTTTGTATATATACACATTTTTAATCAGGTGTTACAATCCCTGAAGTGAAAGAGATTGGTAAAAAGGGGTTGAAACTTCAGTAATTCTGTAAAAAAAAAGTACCAAGTAGAAGAGCTTTACTGTTTCCTAGTGACAGTGATCCAGGGACACAGACACAGAAAAGACAGGGGTTGAGAGAGGGGAGTTCAGAGTGTGTGTATCAGAAAGAGAAGACAGGGATTTGAAGCTCTTTCAGAAGAAATACTGCAAGGCCAGTGGGACAGTGGTTAACTAAATAGTCAGTTATGGGACTCAGTAAAGTGATCAGTTTAACAAAGGTGCTACTGGAAAACTGAGTTTAGGGAACTCATGTGTTTGCTCTGCAGTTGAAGAGACAGTGGGCAGAATTTTGCCGTCGGCGAGCAGGGGGTGGGGCCCACTCGCCGACGTGTAAAATGATGCAGGATAACGTTGGGGAGAATTCCCGACATCATCCCAGCCCATTTAAATTTTCAGGAAGATGGGTCACAGCAAAATTAGCTGCAGGCCCGCTGACCTGTCAATGGCCAATTGAGGCCATTGACAGGATCAATTGTACAATTAAAGGAGCTGCCCATCCAACCTTAAGGTTGGCGGGCAGGCCAGGAGCCCCGGCGGCAAATAGATAAAATATGAAACCTCATCCAGTGGCGGGATGAGGTTTCATGCAGGGTTTAAAAAATGTAATAAAGTTATTATGTAAATTATGAACATGTCCCATCTCATGTGACATTGTCACATGAGGGGGACATGTTAGGGATTTTTTTTTCTATTTTAAATATTTTTAAAAGTGTAAGCAATCTCCCTGAGGCAGCACTTAGCCTCAGGGAGATGTGCACTGTTTCATGCACATGCACGAAAGAGCGCACTCTCGCTTTTGGGGAATCCCCCTCGCCCGCACAGGAAGTGCATAGTGCTTCCTGCCGGACATCACGCTGGGCGGGCCTTAATTGGCCCGCCCATGTAAAATGGCGGTGGGGACCGCTTCTCCGGCGGGGATTGGCTCCCCGCCCACCGGAGATTGGGTCAGGCCCGCCCGCCAGGCAGAAAATTCTGCCCAGTGAGTTTAGAGTGTGGCTTTTGGGTGTCTCAGGAAGAGATACGAGTTGGGGGAGAAGCATCAAGTGATTTTTTTTAGGAATCCACCAGAAGAAAACTGTTTGCAACTGCACCAATCCCAAGCAAGAAGCCTGTGTGTCAAGCTAGTGGTAACTCTGCACTGGCTTGTGTCTGTAAAGGTACTGCTGGGGTAAAGGAATAGTGGGGATTTGAGTTGTCTTTTTGTGTTTATATTGAGACCTTTCCTCTGCGGTTTCAAAAAAGTTAGGATATGCCAAGCCAGGCTTCACTTGTCCAGCATTAACAGGAGGTGGTATCGTAACAAAATGGGGCTTTTAGAAACAGTGGAAGAAAGTTACTGAACAAATTCACAGGAGTCTGCTGATGAACATTTAATACAAAGAATAAAATATTTATTACAACAAGAAACGTGAACTATATTACACCAGACAAAAAGGTTGGAAAGATCTCAATACAAACACAAGACGACAATTCAAATTCACACGATTCCTTTGCCCCAGCAGCATCTTTACAGACACACAAACCAGTGAAGTGTTTCCACTAGCTTGACACAAAAGCTTCTCGGTTAGGTCTAGTACAGATGCAAACAGTTTTCTTCTGGTGAATTCCTGACCACTCACTTGATGCTTCTCACCCAACTTGTATCTCTCCTTGAGACGCCCCATAAACCACACTCTAAACTCACTGGCAGAATTTTCTGCCTGTCGGGCGGGCGGGCCCAACCCAATCTCCGGCGGGTGGGGAGCTGATCCGCGCCGGAGAATCGGGCCTCACCGCCATTTTACGCAGGCGGGCCAATTAAGGCCCACCCAGCGTGACGTCTGGCGGGAAGCGCTATGTGCTCCCTGTGTGGGCGGGGGATATTCCGCAAAAGCGAGAGTGCGCTCTTTCACGCATGCGCACGATAGAGCGCACATCTCCCTGAGGCTAAGTGCTGCCTCAGGGAGATCGCTTACACTTTGAAAAATATGAAAAATAGAAAAAAAAATTCCCTAACATGTCCCCCTCATATGTCACATGAGATGGGTCATGTTCATAATTTACATAATAACTTTATTAAACTCTTTAAAACCCTACATGAAACCTCATCCCGCTGGTGGATGAGGTTTCATGTTTTTTCTATTCCCCGCCGGGGCTCCTGGCCTGCCCACCAACCTTAAGGTCCTTTAATTGTATAATTGATCCTGTCAATGGCCTCAATTGGCCATTTACAGGTTGGCGGGCGCACAGCTGATTTTGTTGTGCCCCCGCCTTCCTGAAAATTTTAATGGGGCGGGATGACCTTGGGAGTTCCGCCAGACGTCATCCTGCATCATTTTACGTGTCAGCGAGTGGGCCCCGCTTTCTGCTCACCGACGGCAAAATTCTGCCCACTGTCTCTTCAAATGTAGAGCAAACAAATGAGTTCCCTAAATTCAGTCTTCCAGTCGCACCTCTGCTAAACCGATCACTTTACTGAGTCCCATAACTGAATATCCAATTAACCACTGTCCCACTGGCCTTGCAGTTTTTATTCAGAGGGAGCTGCAAATCCCTGTCTTCTCTTTCTGACCCACACACTATGAACTCCCCTCTCTCAACTCCTGTCTTTTCTGTGTCTGTGTCCCTGGATCACTGTGACTAGGAAACAGTAAAACTCTTCTACTCTGAACTTTCAACCCTTTTAACCAATCTTTTTACTTCAAGGGTTGTAACACCTGATTAAAAATGTTATATACACAAACTCCAAAGACCTGACCTTTTAGTCACAAGTCTATATATAAAATTATACATCGTTCACAACAACATGAACAGGAAAACTGTGGTCAAACACCCCCTGTGGAATCTTGCGCTTTTATTCTCTCAGTGGGAACTGAGATTTCAAACTTTGTCTACCTTAAACAAAAATGTTAGTGGTCCCTAACCGGATCATAACAACGGGCATAAATAAGGTTGCCCACGGCAACATTCAAACAAACATGTAAGCTTATTGAAGTGGTGTTTTACTGGTGGTACTGTAACATACATCTTCTGATTCCATGGGTTCCCCTGACAGAGAAATCTCAGGAGCAATGTGGACTCAGCTCTATTGCCTCCCAGTATTCACGTCTGTAGTAGGGGGAACTAACAACACAGGCATAGCAACTTCAGGAGCAGGAATTTGCTGGCTGGAGGTTGAAGGCACTGATGTAGCAGGATATCAGTGCCCCAGAAGCATAAGAGCTGCAGTAAGCCATTTAACCCCTGGAGCCTGTTCAACCATTCAGTTAGATCAGCTGTGCTGTGTCTTAAACTCAAACTTTTTTTTTGTTTTGTTTCCATCATCCTTAATGCCCTACTCTAACAAAAATCCATCAATCTAAGTTTTGAAATTTTCAATAGACTCCTCAGCCTCGACGGCTTTTTTGGGGGGAAGAATGTTCCAGATTTCCACACCCCTTTGTGCGAAGAAATGCTCCCTGACACAGCTTAGTTCTAATTTGTTCCCCCTTGGTCTGGACTCCCCCACCAGAGGAAATAGTTTCTCTCCATTTGCTCTATCAAATCCTTTAATCATCTTAAAACACCTCAATGAGATCAGCTGTTAATCTTCAGTACTCAGGGGAAATAAAAACCCAGTTTATGCAATCTTTCCTCATGATTTAATCCTTTTATCCCCAGTATCATTCTGCTGAATACACACTGTACTTCCCCCCAAGGCAAATATATTCATTCGTGGGTGTTTTCCCCAGAACTAGAACATAGGAACATAGGACTTACCAGCAGGAGTAGGCCATTCAGTCCTTCAGGCTTGCTTTGCCATTCAATAAGATCTGGTGTGGCCTCAACTGCACTTTGCCATCTGCCCTCCACTGAATACTGTATTCCAAATACAATCTAACTCTCCCTTCACAGCTAATCAAGCAAAAATTCAGAATCTCAATTTTTAAAACCTACACCATTCACCATTTCCATCCTGTAACCTGACAAGTTCCATATCCCCTCCTTTCCATTACGAATCATGCCTATTCACAATTATAATCTTCAATCTCATTCATAATCTAATGCTTACTCAGTTCTTAAAAAAAAAATCGAATCAACATGCAAGAACTTAGAAACAGGAGTTCAACTGTTTAGCCCCTCAGGCCAACTTCACCATCCAATGGTTGTTCTGTCTATTTCACTGAGACAGATCTTTAATTTCCTAATTCCCGGTCTTGAGATTTGTTAACTTCTGTAATTTTAAAAAAATTTTATTGATTCCTGGGATGTGAGCGTTGCTGACTTGGCCAACATTTATTGCCCATCCTTAATTACCGTTGAGAAGGTGACGGTGATCTACCTTCTTGAACCACTGCAGTCCATGTGGTGTATGTACACCCACAGTGCTGTTAGGGAGGGCGTTCCAGGGTTTTGTCCAAGTGACGGTGAAGGAACAGTATTATAGTTCCAAGTCAGGATGTTAAGTGGCTTGGAGAACTTGCGGGTGGTGGTGTTCACATGCATCTGCAGCAGATATAGGCCGCGGGTTTGGGAGGTGCTGTCGAAGGTGACTTGCTGCAGTGCATCTTGTAGATGATGCACACTGCTGCCACTCTGCATCAATGGTGGAGGGAGTGGATGTTGAAGGTGGTGGGTGGGGTGCCAATACAAGTGATCTGCTTTGTCCTGGATGGTGTTGAACTTCTTAAGTGTTGTTGGCGCTGTACTCAACCAGGCAAAGGATTCCATCACAATCCTGACTTGAGCCTTGTTGATACTGGACAGGCTTTGTGGAGCCAGGGAGCGAGTTACACACCACAGGATTCCCAGCCTCTGGCCTGCTTTTTTAGGCACAGTATTTATGTGGCTGGTCCAGTGCAGTTTCTGGTTAAATGGTAACCCCAGGATGTTGAGAGTGAGGGATTCTCAAATCCTGAGATCACAAACCAAGTTAAGCAATCTGCTTAAGTCAGCTATTTTTGCCTCCCAACATTCTGGAGATCCAGGTGAGGCCCTCTCTATGTTTTTTTTGAATAAAAGCAGTTTCATATCAATGGGCGAAATTTTACGGCAGTGGGATTTTACATTTCTGCCGAAACCAATGAGGTTTAGAATGTCTCGCTGCATTTTACGGCCCCGTCCCCGCTGAAACAGGGCCGTAAAATTCTGCCCTATGGGTTTGCTTTCACAACTTAGAATTAAGTCTATTTTGGAGGTCTGGAGTTCAAGCCCATTTGGTACAGGCAATGAGCTAAATCAATGTTACAACCCTGTTGAGACTGATAACTTTAAACAATAGATTTGAATACCTAGTGAGCAGCTGAAAGGATCACATGACAAGAATTCAAGTTTTAAGACTTTTACTGTAACAAACAAACTAAAAGTAACATTGACAAATCATTATTTAGTGGGAAACCAATGCTCTAAGCTATAGAAAAAATCCCCCCCTTTAAATTTTTAAACACAATAAAATCCCCATGCCACGGTTATATTTCACTGCCTGCTATCCACAGAATTGTAGTTTTTACAGGAATCAGTCCAGTGTGATTTGGACAAGCTGAGTGAGTGGGCAAATGCATGGCAGATCCAGTATGATGTGGATAAATGTGAAGTTATCCATTTTGGTAGCAAAAACAGGAAGGCAGATTATTATCTGAATGGCTATAAATTGAGAGAGGGGAATGTGCAATGAGACCTGGGTGTCCTTGTGCACCAGTCGCTGAAAGTAAGCATGCAGGTGCAGCAGGCGGTAAAGAAGGCAAATGGTATGTTGGCCTTCATAGCCGGAGGATTCGAGTACTGGAACAGGGATGTTTTGCTGCAATTGTACAGGGCCTTGGTGAGACCACATCTGGAATATTGTGTGCAGTTTTGGTCTCCTTATCTGAGGAAGGATGTACCTGCTATAGAGGGAGTGCAGCGAAGGTTTACCCGACTGATTCCTGGGATGGCGGGGCTGACATATGAGGAGAGATTGAGTTGATTAGGATTATATTATTTAAATGGAGAGAGACTGCATGCAGCACAGAGGGACCTGGGTGTTCTTGTGCATGAAACACAAAAAATTAGCATGCGGGTGCAGCAAATAATTAAGGCGGCAAATGGAATTTTGGCCTGTATTGCTAGAGGGCTGGAGTTTAAAAACAGGGAAGTCTTGTTACAACTGTACAGGGTGTTGGTGAGGCCGCACCTGGGGTAGTCTGTACAGTTTTGGTCCCCATATTTAAGAAAGGATATACTGGCATTGGAGGCAGCTCAAAAGAGATTCACTAGGCTGATTTCTGGGATGAAGGGGTTGACTTATCAAGAACAGCTAAACAGGGTAGGCCTTTATTCATTAGAGTTTAGAAGAATGAGCGGTGATCTTATTGAAAGGTACAAGATTTTGAGGGGGCTTGATAGGGTAGATGTTGATGAGATGTTTCCACTAGTGGGGGAATCTGGAACTAGTGGACATAGTTACAGAATAAGGGGACACTCATTTAAAACTGAGATGCAAAGGAATTTCTTCTCTCAGAGGGTAGTGAATGTCTGGAATTCTCTACCCGAGAGTTGTGGAGGTTAGATCACTGAAAGTATTTAAAGAGGAGGTAGATAGATTTTTGAAATATCGGGGAGTTGAGGGCTATGAGGAGCTGGCACGAAATAGGTGTTGAGACCTGGGGCAGATCAGCCATGATCTTATTGAATGGCGGGGTAGGCTTGAGGGGCCAAATGGCCTACTCCTACTCCTATTTCTTATGTTCCTATGTTAAGATGGAATGTATTTATCTGATCTTACCTTCATCTTACAATATTCATATGAAACAATTCATGTGAAGAAGTCAGACAGACTCGAAACGTTAAATTTGTTTCTCTCTCCACAGATGCTGCCAGACCTGCTGAGTTTTTCCTGCATTTTTTGTTTTTATTTCAGATTTCCAACATCCTGAGTATTTTGCTATCATCATTCATGCAAAACCAATTGTTTAAAAGTAACTCCTTATTTCAGAGGTGATTTTTGGCAAGATGCATTTTTAATATTGAACAGAAGATTCTGGAATTTCCTGGTGGAGCTCTCACTGTCTGAAGCAAGAAAGACAGGTCAAGATTTTGATGAGTCCACATCTGGGGTACTGTACAGAGTTTTGATTTCCACACCCAAGGAAGAATACGCTTCCATATATGTAGAGGATATCTGGGTGTCCGTGTACATGAATCACAGAGAGTTAACATGTGGGTACAGCAAGCAATAAAAAAGCAAATGGTACATTAGCCTATATTTCCAAGTGGTTGGAGTATAAGAGTAAGGAAGTCTTGCTGTAATTGTATTGGGGGAGATGGTGGTGGTGCAGTGGTAATGTCACTAGCCTAAAACTCTCAACTAATGCTGTATGGGCATAGGTTCAAATCCCACCATAGTAGCTACTGGAATTTAAATTCAGTTAATAAAGCTAGAATATAAAGCCAGTCTCAGTTGTGATAACCATGACAGTTAGTGTTGTTTTTTTTTTGTAAAAACCCATCTGGTTCACTCATTACCCTTCAGGAAGGAAATCTGCCATCCTTACCCGGTCTACTGTGTGTGTGACTCCAGACCCCACAGTAATGTGACTGACTCCTAACTGCCCTCAAGATGTTCAGTTCAAGGACAGAAATGCTGCCCTTTCCACTGATTCCCACATCCCATGAAAGAATTGAAAAAAAAAAGACTTTGGTGAGACCACAGCTGGAGAACTGTGTACCTAAGGATGGATATAATTGCCTTAGAGGGAATGTCACAAAGGTTCACCAGGCTGATTCCTGACATGAGAGGACTGTCCCATGAGGAAAGATCAAGTAGGATGGACCAATTCTCTGAATGAGTAGTGATCTCATTGATATATATATATATGAATCTGAGAGAGACTGACAGGGCAAATGTTGAAAGGTCCTTTCCGCTGGCTGGACTGCCTGGTTGAGAGGTTAGCCATTAGGACAGAGAATTTTGCTCACCCATTGGTTGTGATTCCTTGCAATTCTCTACCCCAAAGAGCATCAGATGCTCAGTCATTAAGTATATTCAAGATAGAGATCGAACGATTTTTGGTCATTAAGGAAATCAAGGGATATAGGAATGGGAAGGGAAAATGGAGTTCAGAATCATTACAGCACAGAAGGAGGCTATTCAGCCCATCATATCTGTGCCAGCTCCCCAAATGAGCAATTGACCTCATGCCATTGCCCTATCTTCTCCCTGTAACCCTACACATCCATCCTTTGCAGATAATAATCCAATTCCCTCTTGAATGCCTCAAATTGTGTTGAGGTCAAAGATCAGCCACGATCTGACTGAATGGTGGAACAGGCTTGAGGGCTTCATGGTATTTTCCTTCTCTTATTTCTTATGTTATGTTACAGAGATAGGCTTTTAGTCTGATTTACCCATGAAACATTTAACCTGCTTTTTCTATTTTTAGATATCTATGAACTTCTTTCCATCATTTTCTGTTTTTTTTTTATTCCTTTCAGGACATTTACAGGTATAATGGTTAAGTGTTATGGTACACAATCAGCCAGGAGTCACAATTTCCAAATCCCTCAAGTTATAATTGAAGTCAGATCTGGTTATTTGTGGGCTAGCCCCAGAAGAAATTACCACAGAGGCTATTGGATTGTCATAAACACAATGTAAAATTGCAGTTCCCTCGCCTCAGTGCCCAATAACAGGAGTCACCTGTACCTTATGAGCTTCAGCTTTACAGGCGCCGAGTGTCAGGTTATCAATCAGAGTTTCAAGCTGCCACCTCTTATACAAGCCCCAGGATGTAGCATGGCCACATTAATCAAAGAATGCAAAATACTCTGACAAAGGACTGTATTCCCTCTGGTAGGAACCCTGGTAAATGTGCTCGATGTTTTTCTTTTAAAAGTTGTTCTCTGCTTTTCAAGTATTATCCAATTCCCTTTTGAAAGTTAACAACCTGCTGTGTAAAAAAAAAAAATCCTCATTTCCCTCTGGACTTTTGTCAATTCAATTAAATCAGTATCCTCTGCTTACCAACTCCCCCACCACCACCCCCACCCCCACCACCAGTGGAAACAATTGCTCCTCCTTACTCTGTCAAAACCCTAATGTTGAACACTTCTCTGCTAAATCTATACTTAGACGTCTCAGGCCCAGGGGAAGAGATCCCAGCTTGTTTAGATTATTATCCAAGGCCTTGACATCCTTCCTAAAGTATGATACCCAGAATTGGAGAAAACACTAACTAAGGCCTTACCAGTGATTTATAAAAGGTTTAACTTAACTTCCTTACTTTTATGCTTCTTCATTATTTATAAAAGCCAAGTATCCCATATGTTGTCCCAATAAGCCCACAGCTTGTTCCAATCATTACTGCACTGTCCCAATGTATCATTGTTAATGGGACAGTTTCAATGATTTTCAACATCCAATCAATCTTTTTGTGCAATTTATTTTTTTTCCCAAGCAGCTTATCCACATTCCTTCTTTTTTAAAGTTACAATTAATACTCAGATTCAATATGCAAATCATTATATTCATCCATGTTGAAGGTCATTTGTCAATCATCCCTCCAAGTACCATGCTTTATAAAATTCTTCTGAATATAATTACCTCTTCAATTCTATTAGCTCTCCTATACAATTTTGAATTATCTGCAAATTTAGGCATCCTACTTGATATTCCTACTCACAGGTCATTAGTGAATGAAATATGGCCCCAGAACTGTTCTCCCTATTATTCTACAACTACCGGACTCCACTTGAATTACCCCTGTAATAGCCTCTGTTTTATACTTTCAGGCCCAATTCTCTGTCCAATTTGCTGCATCTCTCTCTATACCACCAGTCAGTAATTGGTCTGTTATGGTGGAATATGATCAGTAGCTCTGAACATCTAAATAAACACTGTCATCTGTATTCCTGATATATACGGCAGATGTGATACTCTTGAAATAATTTTTTTAAAATTGCTTCACATCATTCCATGCTAACCCATAGCTCGAAGTGCTGATTCCACTTATCATCCAATTTTTTTCCACTAGCTTCTTGATTGAAACTGGAGTAATGCTCCAGGGAGGAGTAGACAGCTCTCCTGGGCACCTTAGTGACCACTCATCAAGGGTAACATTGACAATGTACTCTACCACATGGATGGTTTACATTGAAGACCTGGCATCTTGCAGTGCTGCTCACCATACCTTGCCAGTAGCTATCATAACTGTGGCCTTGAACTTCTACGCTTCTGGTTCCTTCTAAGGAACCGAGTCCAAGTACAAAGCTGTGGACTTTGGTGGCATCTCAAAAACAGCCGCACACCACTGCGTTTCAATGATCAATGATGCCCTCTTTGCCAGAGCTGGACAGCACATTCATTTGACCATGGTTTTGGCTGCAGAGGGACAGGGCATTAGAATATAAGACATAGGAGCAGAAGTAGTCCATTCGGCCCATCGAGTCTGCTCCGCCATTCAATGAGATCATGGCTGATCTGATAATCCTCAACTCCACTTTCCTGCCTTTTCCCCATAACCCTTGATTCCCTTACTGATTAAAAATCTATCTATCTCAGCCTTGAATATACTTAATGGCTCAGCTTCTACAGCCCTCTACAGTAAAGAATTCCACAGATTGACTACCCTCGGAGGGAAGAAATTCCTCCTCATCTCTGTCTTAAATGGGTGACCCCTTACTCTGAGATTATGCCCTCTGGTCCTAGACTCTCCCACAAGGGGAAACAACCTCTCAGCATCTACCCTGTCAAGCCCCCTAAGAATCTTATATGTTTCAATAAGGTCGCCTCTCATTCTTCTAAACACCAATGAGTACAGGCCCAACCTACTCAACTTCCTCTCATAAGAAAGCCCCTCCATACTCGGGATCAACCTAGTGAACCTTCTTGGGGCTGCCTCCAATACCAGTATCCACTCCAATATCTTTCCTTAGATAAGGGGACCAAAATTGTTCAGTCTTCTGGGTGTGGTCTAACTAGTGCATTGTATAGTTCTAGCAAGGCTTCCCTATTTTAATACTCCATTCCCTTTGAAATATGGGCAAACACTCAATTTGCCTTCCCTATTACCTATTGATCTTGTATTTTAGCTTTTAGGGATTCATGCACAAAGACTCCCAAATCCCTCTGTGCTGCAGCCTTCTTCAGTCTTTATCCATTTAAATAATATTCAGCTCCTCTATTCTTCCTGCCAAAGTGTATAACCTCACATTTTCCCACATTATATTCCATCTGCCAAGTTTTTTCCCACTCACTTAACCTGCCTATATCCCTTTGTAGACTCCTTGTCATCCTCACCACTTGCTTTCATCAGGATTCCCCAGGGTTCAGGGTATCATTGATTGCCACTAAAGCACTCAAACTGGCAACTGAGATCTCTAGAGCTCCTTAAAGCTTGCACTTAATCAGCAAGAGCGTGTGCTTTCATTCTCGGCAGCTGCCTTGACTCCTTCATCTTCTGCCAGTCCAGGCTGCCACAGAATTTCACCCCAAACCCCAAAGTACGAAGTTGGATCCTCGGGGGCTAGAGATATCCCTCAAGATATGGCTGCTCACACTCCCTCTACAGGAGCCCCAGACAGGGACACAGAGGCAATAAAACTAATGTCACCTGCTGAGTAGGAGAATCATAGAGCAGGTCATCAGGCTTCTGAAGATGTGATTCCACTGCGTGGTTGGATGGTGCCCTCCAATACCCTTCTGCCAGAGTCACAGTCATTGTGATGGTCTGCTGCACTTGCCATTGCATGGTCTTTCAGAGTGATGTGGGCCTCAAGGAGAATGGAAGGAGACAACTCATTGAGTGAGGAGCAAGAGGAGTTGAGAGAGGAGGAGGAAGAGGAAGTGGAGGGAAATAACGCTGAACAGAGAGGTACCCTTGCTGCATGAGGTGGCCTCCTCCCACCACCCTCTGGAAAGGGGACCTCCCTCCTCCTCCTCCTCCTCCTCCTCCTTCTCCTCCTCCTCCTCCTCACAACCTCAGCATTAGATCCAGATCAGCATCAATGAAGCAAGGGGCTGCCTTGTTCCCAGTGCCAGGCCTCTGGCTACCCTGTGATGTCTCACTTCCTGTGGTGCAGTGGAAGGCTTGGGCACAAACCACAGATCTCTCCCTCAGGAAAAGCAACAACCTCAGTTAGGCCTGGTCTAAATGAGTCCCACACTTCATCAGGCTCATCCTCTTCCTCTCTCAACTCCTCCTATCCCCACTGGCTCTAAGTGGCCAGGAAACCCGTCCCCATACCACTGAAAGGCTTCCCCACACAAAAATCTGAACTTTAATCAGTTTCCCCAATGCATTTGATACTTATGCAAGGAAAATGACATTGGTCTCCTCCAACGAAAACAAAAATAGCTAGAAAAACTCAGCAGGTCTGACGGCATCTGTGGAGGGGAAGACTTTCTCTTCCTCTCCACAGATGCTGTCGGACCTGCTGAGTTTTTCCAGCTATTTTTGTTTTTGTTTCAGGTTTCCAGCATCCCCAGTACTTTGCTTTTATCTTGGTCTCCTCCAGGCTCCTTTGACTCACGAACAGCTGCCATCCACCTTAATGTGGCTCAGATAGTAGCACTCACACCCAGGAGTTAGAAGTCTATGAGAACCAAGCCCACTCCAGGAGTTGAGCACAAAAAAAAACAAGGCTGACACTCCAGTGCAGCGCTGAGGGAGTACTGCCCTATCAGAGGTGCTATCTTTTGGCTAAGACATTTAACCGACACCCCATTTGCCCTCTCAGCTGGACATAAGAAATACTATTGGCACCATTTTTAAAAGGAGCAGCTGAGTTACCCCTGGTATCCTGGCCAATATTTATCCCTCAATCAATCAACACAAAGCAAAAAGGTTATCTAATCGTTATCACATTGTTTCTACGGGAACTTGCTGTGCGCAAATTATTAAAATGTAGGAAATACAGCAACCAATGACCACGTTTCAAAAGTACTTCAGTGGCTGTAAAATTCATTGGGATGTCCTGTGGTCATGAAAGGTGCCATATGAATGCAATTACATAAAAACAAAATACTTAGGATGCTGGAAATCTGAAACAAAAACAAAAACAAAAATTGTTGGAAAAACTCAGGTCTGACAGCATCTGTGGAGAGAAAGACAGAGTTAACGTTTCAAGTCCATACGGCTCTTCTTCAGATATGAATGCAATTATTTTTCCTAAATGTCTCAACTACAAAACTCTTCACTAGCCTCAGTCCTTCCCTAGTGCAGTGCTTCAGAAGAATGCATTTTACCAAATACCACCCAAAAATGCATCTCTCCCCTTCCCACCCCAGCACATACATTGCACTTATCTTTAAGTTAAGCATGGTGCTTCTGCAAGGTGTCAGGAGATAGAGAGAGTTTAAGTAAGTTTTATTGGTATTTTTGGGCATTAAGAATGAGTTTTAGCTTTAATGTTGAAAGTTTCATTTGTATTTCTGTGTGTGTCTGTTAAGAAAGGTCAAGTTGAGTTTTAGTTTCACTTCAAAAGGGGACTACATTTCTAATGAGAGTTTACAACTAAGAGAAGATAAGCAAACACATGAGTACAACAACTGGGCTGTTGCCAAGCAACAGGGGTCCAGAGAGGAAGGTCCCTCCCACAGGCACACACAGAAGAAACTCGAAACAGCAGTTTGATCTGGAAGCTGTTTGAGTTCAGTTGATTTTTGAAGACTGCTGCCAGGCAGAAACAGCCCAGAAGGGGTAAATGGCCGGTCCCAAGCTAAAATTGGTTGAAAGTAGCTGCCAGGGAGAGACTGGAGCAAAGGGGACAGATAACAAGTTCCAAGCTCAAAAAGAAAGTCCCCAAGAATCCAGGGGAGTGGAAAAGGAGACAGTCCCAAGCAGATCTTCCAGTCAAAGGAAGGACACTACCCTGGAAAAGGTCCTGTTCTGTGGAAGTGAAAGTAAGGAGCAAAGAGAAAAGCTCCAAGCTTGAAGAGATAAAGGCTTGTGAGAAGCCAACCGGTCCAAAGAGACATTTGAAGGTCTGTAACTCTTTGCTATGGGCATGCGAAGCAGTGGTGTACTGTTGACAGCTGAGTCAGTGAGAGAGAGTGCGTGGAAGACAGCTTGAATGCATGTAGTGTCCCAGGGGACGGGAACATCAGAAGGAGAGTTCGAAACCCTGGAGATGAACCCTTGTAGAAGGCGTCTGAGAGAAAGCGTTGGTTTGGGAGAAGGTTCCAAGGCGAGTTCTTGGAGAATGGAGATTGGAAACCTCGTGTGAAAGACAGAGTTTAGTGAGACTGGTTGGCTCATGGTGTAACAAGTGTCCAGGGGGTGTTGAGAAGAGATCCACGGCATCTGTCTAGGATGGTTGGTTTCAGAGTGTGACGTGTCTGACCACAGGTTGCCTTTTGGCTTACATGGACTGCACTTATTGCAAACATTAGAGTATAAGATAGCTTTTGTAACTTGTGTTATCCTTACAAATCTGTATATTTCTGTAAAGATATGGTTGTGGGTGAAGGAGTATTGTAATATAGGTTATATTTTCCTGTTAAATAAATGTTTTATTCTTTTGTTAAAAGTTTATTAGCTGACTCCAGTGACACTGTTCAGTAGCTAGTCTCCACGTATCTAAACAAACAAATAAAAGTTAGGATCTACCAAGCTGGGTTCAAGCCTGGGATCAGGTTTGTACAGTGATAACCTAAGCTGGGGATCATAAAGGTTTAAAGTCAGTTCAAAGATATAGCTATCAGTTTCTGAATTTAACGTATCTAACTTTTTCATATTTCATCCACTTATAAAATACAAGTTTGCTAACAACTAACTGGAGGAGGAGGCTCCAAAAGTATCTCCATCCTCAAAGATGGGGGATCCCAGCACGTCAGTACAAAAGACAAAGCTGAAGAGTTTCCAACCATCTTCAACCAGAAATGCCGAGTGGATGATCCACTTCGGCCATCTCCTGAAGCCCCAAGCATCACAGATGCCAGTCTTCAGCAATTTGATTCATTCATTGGTTCATTGTCACCACAGGCTTAGTGGGGCTGTTGGTATCATGTTGCTTCTTCTCTGGCTTTCTTCAAGCCTCCCTCAGTCCACATCTCAATGTTATCCACCCATCTGCTTTCTCTTCATCCTCTTCTGTTTTTACCCTTAATTTCTCTTTCAATTGTCTCCAGGACAAGGCTGTTGGGTCTTTGTTTTCAATTTCCGTACCTGGCCACCTCTCTCTCGAACTGTGCTTAACAACCCTTTTGATTTTTGAACTTCCATTTGATCTCGCGCATTCATTGGTCCTTCTGTACATCCCGCAGATTCTGATCATCCTCCACTATACCCATACTTCAAAAGCTGTTATTCTTCTCTCATCCTCCTTCTTCAGAGTCCAACTCTTGCATCCGTAGGGTGCAACACCCTACACTAGTGACTGTACTAGACGTTTCTTTAGCTTCATGAAGATGCTTGTGGACTTCCTGACGCTACTTATATCATTGGTCACACTTCTTGCCATAGCTAATCTAATCTGGATTTGATTCACCCCACATGATATCAAGAAACAGCTGAAGGCATTGGATACTGCAAGGACTATGGGCCCTGACAACATCATGACAATTGTACAGGAGACTTGTGCTCAAGAACTGGATGCGCCCCTAGCCAAGCTGTTCCATTACAGCTATAACACTGGCATCTACCCAATAATATAGAAAATTACCCAGGTATGCCCTGTACACAAAAAGCAGGACAAATCCAACCCGGCCAATTCCCACTCCATCAGCCTCCTCTCGATCATCAGCAAAGTGATGGATGGTGTTAACAGTGCTATCAAGCGGCACCTACACAGCAATAATCTCCTCACTGATGCTCAGTTTTGGTTCTGCCAGGGTCCTGGCCTCATTAAAACATGGATAAAAGAGCTGAACTCCAGAGGTGAGGTGACAATGACTACCATCAAGGTAGCATTTGACCGAGTATAGCATCAAGGAGCCTTGGCAAAATTGAAGTCAATGGAAATCAGGGGGAAAACTCCCCACTGGTTGGAGGCATACCTAGCATGAAGGAAGATGGTTGTGGCTGTGGGACGTCAATCATTTCAGTTCCAGGACATCACTGTAGGAGTTCCTCAGGGTAGTGTCCTCGGCCCAACCATCTTCAGCTGCTTCATCAATGGCCTTCCTTCCATCATAAAGGTAAGAGGGAGGGGATGGTCACTGATAATTTTACAATGTTCAGCACCATTTGTGACTCATCAGATGGTGAAGCAGTCCGTGCCAGTATGCAGCAAGATCTGGACAACATTCAGGCTTAGGCTGATAAGCGGCAAGTAACGTTCGCACCGCACAGGTGCCAAGCAATGATCATCTCTAACAAAAAAGAATCCTCACCACCTCCCTTTGACATTTAGTGGCGTTACCATTGCTGAATCCCCCACTATCATCATCTTGGGGGTTACCACCGACCAGAAACTGAACTGGACCAGCCATATAAATAGTGTGGCTTTAACAGCAGGTCAGAAGCTGAGAATTCTGGGGTGAGTAACTCAGCTCCTGTCTCCTCAAAGCTTGTCCACAGTCTACAAGGCACAAGTCAGAAGCATGATGGAATATTCTCCACTTGCCTGGATGAACAACACAAATATCTCAACACAATCCAGGACAAAACAGCCTACTTGATTGGCACCCCATCCACCAACTTCAACATTCACTCTCTCCCCAACTGACACACAATGGCTACAGTCCATACAATATACAAGATGCGCTGCAGTAACTGACCAAGGCTCCTTCAAAAGCACCTCTAAACCCGCAACCTCTACCACATAGAAAGATAAGGGCAGCAGATGCATGGGAACACCACCACCTGCAAGTTCCCCTCCAAGCTACAGCAGGCGGAATCGTCCCAGATTTGCACTAAGTGCGCTAGTGGGCGGGTAAAACAATGTTTTACTCGCCGGCTGCAATGGTGGGTTTTCACGCTGTATCATCCCAAACCCGTCGTATTACTTATGCATTCCCGGGAAACATGCCATTTCCATGCTGGGCGGGGGCTGTCATTCACCCTCCACACCATCACCTCACCGCTTCATCACACTGGGCGCAATATTGGGATGGGCAATAAATGCTGGCCCAGCCAGTGAAGCCCACATCCCGTGAATGATTGAAAACAAATTTAAGTCCAGCCACATGCACATCTCAGTGCTCCCAGCCCACGCCCACTACAGGGAAGATGTCCGTGAAGGCAAAAAGGCTGCAGCCCCCATGTTTAATGACGTGTCCCGTGGAGGCCCACTGTGACGTTTTCTACCCCTGCTCTGGCCGCAGGAGGGGCAGTGGCATCACCAATCCAGCATAGTAGATGGTGGCAGTGGTGGGCAGTGCCAATGCTGCACAGAAGAGGTTGGTCATCCAATGCAGATAGAGGATGAATGATCTCACCGGTGCAGCCAGGGTATGGAGCATCACTCTAAACTCACACACTCAGGCATGTCACACATTCACTGGCATCTCACTCACTGCCAGCTCAAGGGGCATCATCACCCATTCTCATACCCTCTCATGTCCATCTGGCCTCATCTCCTCTGGAGACTGCCTCCTCAGCCCTCACCATCCTGAGGCCACTTGCACAGATCAACATGTGCCACCCCACACACACCTGGGGATACCCTCCTTCCCCAGTACAGCTCTCACCCTGCAGCCTCATCCCTAGCCTGAGGCCACTTCTCCCCCTTTCCCAAGCAAGTCCTAGCCCTGCAGCTGTTGAAAAGCCATCCAGAAGTGGCTGATCTGGTAGGTAGAGACCTACCCGTGAGCCCCTCTAAAAGTGGTGTGATGCTGTCTGTGAAGCCTGGCACTGATGCAAGTGCTGACTGAAGCAAGGTATGCCAGGTGCACGTCGCTTATGTGCTGTTGTGAAACATGTCGGTGTGTTTTCCCGCTGAGGTGGCGGGACGATCCAGTGGGTCTGGGGGTGGGGTGGGGGGGTAGTGGGGGGATAAGTCTAGCGGGCTGGCCCTATAATCATATGCTGAAGTATTACAATGAGGTTCCCAACATTCGATGGCGGAAAACATAGCCAAAATCTAAACCGATTTTGGCCTTCTCGCCATATTGTCCGCTCACACCACCAAACACACCCAACGCCAGTGGGCACGGAAAATCCCGGCCGCCATCTTGACCTGGAACTATATCGCCATTCCACCACTGTCACAAGATCAAAATCCTGGAACTCCCTCCCTAACAGCACTATGGATGTACCGTCCCCAGATGGACTGCAGCAGTTCAAGGCAGCAGCTCACCACCACCTTCTCGAGGGTAATTAAAAATAGTCCTAATGTTGGCCTAACCAGTGATGCCCAGATCACATGAAAGAAAAAAAAAATCACATCTTTACCCACCTCATCGTCTTCCCTGCTCTTTTCAATTAATCTCAGTGACTACTGACTATAACCTTTACCTAGCTGGTTTTGCCATTGATTAAGGACAGTAAAATGCTGGGGACAGTTGCAGGCTAATAAATAATCACCAGCAGACAGTTAACAGAAAAAAAAAGCAGAGACAACCTTATTTGCTCGGATAAAAGTTACCAGAGGTTTAATCAATGAAAGAGAATCATCTATTACAAGGTGACAGATTAATTGAATTATGCCTTGTGCTACTCTGCTCCTCCTAACCTTCTAGTGCATCCCTTTACAAGCATAACAATCAACTGAAGCCCTGGATTAACTTTCTTCAAGAGAACTTACCGTCTTTTTAAAAAATTATTTTGTCTTTGAAAGTAAACACCAGAAACATTCTTTCCATAAGAGCAGATAACATTGCAGGCTGATCATAGCTGGAAGCAAGCTAGGCCTCCTATCTGTGGTCAAACTCTTTTGCCTCCTGATAAAATAATGGAATTGGAAATTTAAGATAAACCTTGATTGCACTTCCCGATGTGGAAATTTACTCTTACATCCGGTTGTTCCATTTGAAGTAGTATCTACACTAGCAAGCTCCATTTTTAAATGGTTTAGAGGAATTTCGGAATTTCCTCCTCCTTCAGGCTACATGCCCTAAGAGGGCGTTGGCAACCTTGGGCTTTCATTAGATTGGTCCATGATTATTGCTTGACAAAGTTTTGCAGTGGTTTGCTGTCACCTTCTGCAGTATGGCTGACCAGGAAACCCTCATGCTCTTATTGCCTGCCATCAGATGTACTGGAAGGATTTATGGACTGATAATCAACCTGTCTGGATGTTATGAATGCAACTTCCGTGACCATCCAAGTCCTGGATTTGGACTTAAACCTGAAGCTTCTGGTCCAGGGGTAGGGAAGCCACCTCCCTATAAGAACTTAGTTCCTCCACAATATTTAACATAAATATTTCAGACGCTGATACAGCATGCCATACAATAAGGTGGTAATTGACAGTAAATTTCTTTACTGCAAACAAACTAGAGTTGCAATATATAATCAGTAGTGCTATACAGAACATGTTCCCAGCTGTTACCTGTGTGATTTACACATCAAACAAAGGACTAGAGAAAATTCTGAAATCACAGAGGCATCAAATGAGCTGTAGCATATGTCCACTGTAAAGTCACAAACAAATCATTTATTCCAGGTGAGTGATACTAATTTGTTTACTTGTCAAGCAAAGCTGGGTTGGTAGCACTCTTGCATCTGAGTCAAAAGATGGTGAGTTTTTCCACTCCAGGATTTGAGCAAAAAATCAATACTGACACTGACAACGCTGCAGTACTGAAGGAGTGCTGCTCTGTTGGAAGTGCCACCTATCACGTGAGACTTTAAACTGAGGCCTCAACCGTCCTCTCCTGCGGTAATAAAAGATCCCGTGCCAGTATTTTGGAGAAGAGCAGGGAAATTTTACCCCAGTCACCTGGTTAATACTTAGCCCTCAATCACCATCACAAACAAAAACGGATTACTTGATCATTATCACATTGTGTAAACCTGCTGTGCAAAAATTGGCCGCCACGTTTCCTACATTACAACAGTGAATATACTTCAAAAGTACTTCCTTAGCTTTAAAGCGCATTGGGATATCCTGTGGTTATTAAAGATGCTGCATCAATGCAAGCCTGCCTTGTTTATTTCCCTCCCAAGGCTGCTGCCCCAATGCTAGCTACTTGTTATTTGCCACAGTGTCTATTTCTCCAGTGCATAATTGCTGCACAAATTATATTTCATCCTCTTTGTATATCATTTCACTCAGAAGGCAAGGCAATGGGGTCAAATTCCATAGTGCTGGACCCCAGCAAAGCCCAAATTACAGGATAAAGAATTATATAAATTAATTACAAGGTGACTATTGACGCCACTGGACCAGTGAGTTGGAGGTGGGACTGGGCTTATAACAAGATTTGCAGCAGAAGTCCATTTAAACAGAGCGTCTAAGAACCACAGCAAACTTGCAGCCAAAATTGCAGCAAAGTTTCCCAACACCAGTAGGACTAATTCTCCAGCAAAATGCAGTAAGAGGAGAATTGTTACCTAATATAAATTTGGTCTGTAAAATCAGTCCCAGTCACATACAGTAGTGTGTGCTTGGCAGGGGAGTTGACCAATAAAATCCAATTTGACCAGGACTTGTAGGGCTGAACTTTAAGAGGAGTGTCATAATCCCAACACTGGAGTGAAAAGTGGGTCCCGAGCCCACGCTTGCCAGCAGCGGGACCCGTTCGGCAATTTTACCTTCGATCACCTCCTAATTGGCTGCTTTGAGCCTTTTGTCCAATAAAGGTCAGTGGACAGGCTTCTGATGCTACTGGTCCTCTGAAACCTCAGCAGGTCCACTGGGAGAAGCGCTAAGGAATGCAAGAGCCCTCAAGCCAACAGGACACAAGTTAACAAAAAATTAAATGACGGGCCCGAGTGTCAGGGAGAAACCCCTCTGGGGAAATTGTCCGGGCCAGGGTTTGGGGGTGGGGGGGGGGGGGATGCCCTCCCTGCCTGTGGCCCCTTCTTCATTCAATAAAACATTCTCCCCTGGGCTCCCTCTGGGAGGTCGTCTCCATTTAGCTGGTGGCCTGCCCATGCTGCCGTGGGAATCCCTGCTGTTGGCAAAGTACTGTCAATGTAGTGTATTGAAAATTGTGTTGTGCATTTTGTCCACTTGAGGCTACCATACACACACCTGCCAGCAGAGCGAGTCTGCTCGGAAGAGATGATAAAGGTTCCATGTTTAACAGCTCGTACAGTTCTAAATGTAAATGTCTCTGGCTGAATATATAACTGTTTCCGTCCCAAGAATGTCACAGTCACACTGTAAATTGGCCCCTCATCAGGATTTTAATTTAGAAAATTGGCTGTCAGTCTTTCTGGAACAGACAGCCTCTCCACTTCTGGTCCATCAATAAAATGCCCCAAAAGCAGGACCATGTTGGGAAGCTGATCTAACACAGTTCCCCATGGATTTACCATACCCCACCTCCTAAGGGCCAGTAAAAATCCTGGCTGTAGTGTCACTAAATCAGCCAATTTAATATTGGTTAAGTTGCATTGAGTCTTAAAAGCCTGGTGATATTGTAAGATGAATTGAAGACTGAGGGAGATAAAGTGAGCTCCAGGTGATGTGTGTAGGAGTTATTTCAATAAGTCTTCATTCTGATACATTGGGGATAACGCAGAAGGGTTTATTTGGAGATTAGGAGAAACAAGAACGAAAATCATCTCAGGTTATATAAAGCCAGAAGTATCTTAGACGTTAGGAGGTGGTTCTTTTCCCAGAGAACAGTGATCCTATGGAACAGGCTTCCAGTTCACGCAGTGAATACTTATTTACCAAACCCCTTCAAACAAGAGCTGGACCAGTTTCTGGCTGGAGTAGAGATCAGATCTTAGAAAAAGTAGGTAATGTATAACATTAATCAGGACACATCAGTTTTCCAAACCAGCCTTGATTGCCTAAAGGGGTTGCAGAAGAATTTTACAGCTTTTGGTTTCTTAAACTGACGTGTGCTTTTATCTAGTTTGTTACTGGAATGTTCCGGTGATAAGGGATTTTAGCTACAAGGTTTAAGCTCAAGAAGCTGGTGTGTTCTTTCTTGGAACAAAGAGATTGAGGAGAGATTTGATAGAAACGTACAAGGTTATGACAGGCTTCTTTAAGGTCGATACAGAAAAGCTGTTCCCATTAGCTGATGGTACAAGGATTATGGGACACAGGTTTAAGGTGTTTGGCATGAGATGCAGGCTGAGTGTGAGGAAGAACTTTTTTTTTCTCTGCAGCAAGTGGTAATGATCTGGAACTTGCTGCTCATGATGGCGGTGAAAGCAGAGACAATCAATGATTTCAAAAGGAAACTGGATGGGCACTTGAGGGAAATAAATTTGTAGGGATACGGAGATAGAACAGAGAAATGGAATTGACTGGATAGCTCCACGGAGAGCTGGTTGTGGGCTCAATAGGCCGAGTGGCCTCCTTCTGTGCCAGAAATGACTATGACTTCTCCCAGGAGATCACTGGCTTTTGGGTTAGCTGGGGAATGTATGTACTGAGATACACTGTGTGGGACAGGCTCATTGGGCCAGAGAGTCCTTTCCTGCCCATTATTCTCATATGTTTGCAAAAAAGGAAACAGCATTTATACAGCACCATACAATGCCTCTCAGGGCAACCCAATACACTTCACATCTCTTAAATCGCTTTTGTAATGTAGTGAGCAATATATCAGTAAACATGACAGTAATGTTTTGCGCTCAATAAGACTCCATAACCAGAACAAGTTGAATAGCCATTGACAAAAACAGAAATACTTGGAAAAACTCAGCAGGTCTGGCAGCATCGGCGGAGAAAAGCAAAGTTGACGTTTCGAGTCCTCATGACCCTCAGTTCTGTTGAAGGGTCATGAGGACTCGAAACATCAACTTTGCTCTTCTCCGCTGATGCTGCCAGACCTGCTGAGTTTTTCCAGGTATTTCTGTTTTTGTTTTGGATTTCCAGCATCCGCAGTTTTTTGTTTTTGTCTCTGTGAATAGCCATTGAGTTGATTTTTGGTGGTCTGAATCGTACAGGGCACTTCCTGTACAACTTCTTTTCTTCTTTGAATTGAAATTTAGGGTTATTCACATTTATCATCACTAGAATAACAACAGGGATGAGGGAATTAGTGATGTGAAATGATTGAAGCTGGAATTGTTTCCCTTAGAACAGAGATTCGGGGGAGATTTAATAGAGATGTTCAAAATTATGAGCAGTTTTGATAGAATTGTAGGGAAAAACTATTTCCACGGGCAGGAGGGCCGGTAACCAAGGACAAAGATTTAAGATAGGTGGCAAAAGAACCAATGTGGGAGATGAGAATTTTTTTTCAAACTTTGAGTTATGATGACCAGGAATGCGCTCCCTGAAAGGATAGTGGAAGCAGATTCAATAATAACATTGAAAGTAATTTTGGTATCCACTTGAAAAAGAAAACAAATAGCTGGGCAATGGGGAGAGAGTAGTAGAGTGGAACTACTTTGTTAACTCTGTCAAAGACAAGCACAATGGGCTGAATGATCTCTTTCTGTGCCATAAGATACCAGTCTGAATGGGCAGATGGCAACTGGCTTCACAACTCATCCAAAGAATGGAACCCACAACAATGCATTAGTGCTATATTGAAGTGTCAGCCTAGATTAGGTGCTCAAGTCCTGGAGTGAAGCTTGAACTCACAATGCGCTGACCCAGAGCCAAGAATGTAACCAATTGAGCTAGGTTGGCTTGCAGGATCACTGACCGCAGCAATACCAATAAGACAGAGCGACAAGATAAATTGCCATGGGGAGAGAATGGATGCTACAAGTGTGAGTAGGATTGTCTATTAGGTGACAAGCTTCCTCTTGTAATGGAAGTCACAGGAGATATTGAAACAGTGAGTATGATCTTTATCCCACGGCAGAGGCTGATCAAATAACTATGCTTTGTTTTGCAGGTTGAGTTACCACAAAGCCTCTCTCTTTCATGCTGAATAAACATGCTTGAATTGTGAGTTAGAAAGTGATTTATTTTGTTTGTCTTTTTTAAAAAAGACAACATTGTTATCACTCTTGATACTGGATATTGAATTTAAGCGCGCTGTGAGTTGAACATGAATTGACAAGAAGCCCCAATTAGTTCTATCAGAAACTGAGTAACTAATGATCTCGTTGAACATTAAATTACCAATGCGAATCAAAAAAAAAACTCAAGATTAAACATTTTATCATAAGGGTCACTAGAATTTAGTCTTGATCGCTCAACATACCTGTTGCTACGTGCAAGGAAAATTACATTTTGAAGTGCAAAAGGACAGCTCATCGTAATTGGCCCAGGCTGTTTCACACTCTGGATTTTTTATCCTTGACTTTTGAGCAACTGGATTGTGGAGCGCATCAGTCAATTGCTTACATCCACGGTGAAGAGGCAGCTATGATTTTGAGGCACTGGTCTCATTAATATCGGGTCAACTAGCCTTGCTGCAACTTGCTGGACTGAGGCCTACTTATATCTGTCTGTTGGCAATCTAAGTATGGAAGTGAGGGAAGAGGGATTAGTGATTGTAGACGATAGGGCTTTCCAGGATGGCAGCAGCACAGATTAATTTGACAGGCTCCCGAGGAACACACTTACTCCAAAAGCAGCTTGGCTGTGTTTCTTTCACTCCATCACCTACACACATGCTCTTTGAGTTTCTGAACTAAAATTACCTCAAGACAACTAGGACCCCTATTTTCATGTTAAAAAGGCCCACTGCCAGGGACAGGTGGACATTTTATCATCCAGTGATAAGCCTCTTCAAAATGTCAGCAGAGTCTTTGTTGTTAACGTGGCAGCAATTCCCTTTCTGAGCCAATTATCCACCTGTTAAAGCAGGGCAATAGAAGTAAATAAATAGAAACAGAAAAGACTGGGGGGAAAAAATTCAGCTGGTCTGGTAGCATCAGTGGAAAGAGGAACAGAGTTAACGTTGTTAATCCAATATAACTCTTCTTCGGGACTAGAAGTAAATGTCGGTTATTTCCCCCTAAATCTTTCTCTACTCCATCTCACACACACATACATATGCGCAAGCGGTGCACAAATGTTTTAAATTTCTTACTAAACAGCACAAAGCTGAACGGGATAGATCTTGATGCTGTGCGATAGTAGAAAATAGAAAACAACCGATAATGAGTTTTGTTTTGCATCACTCCCAATTTTTATTTCTGTTGAAGTCAAGCATGAGAATTGCAAAATGGGCTGCAGTTTTACTTCATTGAACAAAGGGGCCAGGATTTTATGGCTCCTCCCGCCCGGCAGGATATTACAGTCCCGCCGAACTGAATGGAGGTTTAATTGGCTCACTGCACCCGCCAGGGGGTAGACATGCTGCTGAGGGGCCGTAAAATCCTCGCCATGAGCTACCCAAATGAGTTTGCATAGATTGGCACTTTCAGAACGCAGTCGTTAACCTATTTGAAATAAAGCTGAAAATGGAATGTAAAGGGGTTTATGGCATGTCGACAGATATTGACGGAAGTCCTGTGGGGGTTTCAGTGTGGACCTGTACAATAATTACCCAAAATCTAGAAGTGGTTTTAACTCTTCTAACTTTTAACACAGTTGAACCAATCCGAGTTTGCATTTAAATTGCATTTTCAGATAGTTCCCAGTGGAGGGCAATTGCCCATCAGAAGTTTGCACCTCCCGGGCAATTCTTACCTGGGAACTTGCGGCTTGCGGGGTTTAGTGGGGGGGGGGGGGGGGGTGTTTCCCAGCGCATCTTTGGGGTACCGTCTAGTTACACTGCCCTGGGGCTCAGAAGTTACGGCCTAGCAGGGCTGTGATCAGTTGGCAACTACCACGAAAAATTTGCTGAAAATTTTATTTTAGCTTTCCCACTTGTGCATAAATTAATTTTCTCTCTGAATCACTCACTTTCCATCTCTCATCACTCTATATCTCCAAGATTTCTGCTCTTTATCCTGTACTGTTGAGGTCCCAAGCCTGTTGCTGAATTACCTACATGACTTCCTCCATGAGGGCTTCAAAACCTCCCCTACCCACACCTCTCCATCTCAAGCACACGTTCATTTCTCCAAATGTCCCTTGGTTGCAAAGAGAAATCTTGCATTTATAAAGCACTTTACGATCAATGAATTACTAGCCAGTATAACCTATCTCTTTGAGAAGATTCACATTGGTTCAGTACAACTCAACTCAGCGCAATTCTTCTTCATTAAATCAGTTTGTTCCATTCCATTTGACTGGCTGTTGAAGCTTGTTCAGTGTGAATAATTGGTTCTTGGATTCAAAATCAATGTCTGCCGTATATATAATCACACTGTATATATATTTGAAATATGTGGTTTAACATGCATGCTCCTCTAATTACCCCAAGACAACTAGGGCCCCTATTTCCACATTAAATGGGGAATATGTCAGAGACAGGTGGACACTTTCGACACCCAGGGATAGGCCCATTTCATAAAGTCTCTTTGTGATCATTATGTTTCCAGTCCAAGGAGAAAGGGGGCATTGCTGGCCCTGGTGCTTGGGAATGAGATGGACAGAGTAGGTCAAGTGTCAGTAGGGGTACATTTAGCAGACAGTGATCACAATATCATAAGTTTTAGCTGGAAAAGAACAAGGAACAATCCAGACTAAGGGCGGGATTTCACAGAATTGTTATGGCTCAGAAGGGGGCATTCAGCCCATCATGTCTGCACCAGTTATCCAAAAAAGCATTATGACTTAGTGCCATCCTCCCGCCTTTTCCCTTGTACCCTTGCACATTGGATGATTATTTGAATAGAAACAATGTCCTCTTGAATGCCTCAGTTGAATCTGCATCCACCAGGTGCTTCCAGTCTCCCTCCTTGGGACCGGAAATACCGCCCCCCCACCCCACCTCCTGACGTCAACAGACCTTTTGCTGGTCTGCCAAATTTTCCCTCCCACCCACAACAATTCACACAGTCAGCAGGACTGGAAAATCCCACCCTAAGAACATTTAACTGCAGGAAAGCCAACTTCAGTGGGGCAAGAATGGATCTAACCTGGATTAGCGGGCCAAATTATAAATGAACAAAGGGCTGCCTTTAAAGAAGAGATAGTTCACGTTCGGCCATGGTGTATTGCCACAAAGAGGAAAGGTAGGGCAAATAAATTCAAAATGCCTTTGAGAGTTACTGCACTTTAAACAGATGGACCGAAGATGCTTATCAAATAATGGGTTTTGAAGTTTTAATTGTAGACCCACTACCCACTCCCTCACCAAGAGTTCCTGGTCTTACGAACAAAATTAAAGTTAGAGTTGAAGTTGAAGTTGAACTGCCGAGAGACAAATATTGTATACACAACAGGAAACTTCCAGCCTCAACCTTCAGTCTCCATTAGTTAGCGCTTCATGTGACACATCATAATGAGCTTTGATACTAAAGAGAAAGCAGATGGAGTTCTCTCTCCTGACTCCAGTCCTAATGAGTGACCCATGCTGGTGAAGACAAATGAACAGATGTTGAATGGAGATAGCATCAGGCTTGGCAGCAATGACCCCACAGCTGAATAGTCTACCAGGCACTTGCCGTCTGTGCTCACATGAGTAATCCCACTTGGGTGAGGTGCCAGGAAGCAGAAGTTCCAAAGGTTCCCTTTTACAGTGAGGATTCAACTCTTTGGGGGCAGGATGGGCGCGGCAGAAAATCTGGTGAAAAAAAACAAGCCTGGGAGAGCTTCATTCAGATCTGGACAAATTCATAGAAGTCGACACTGTTGGATCTGAGAGGCAACATCAGTAACTCCCACACAAGTCCTTTGACTCTACGTGCTTCACAGGATAAAGATGTGTTCACTTTGATTGACTAAAAGCTAAAGCTAGAAGATAAAAATATCAAGGGTGACTCTAAATCATGTCAAATACAATCTATCTCCCCATATGTAAACCAACTAATTCAAAGAGTTTTGAGTGACACTAACCTTGGAAAAGCTGTGATAGCCACACATTGCCCAGGCAGTGGCACAGTGTGCATGCAGTTTCACTGGAAAACATTCATGCAACTAATTGCACCACAGGTTAGCAAGCCCATAAAAATGCAAACTAAGCACTAGATTTTATTTCTAGAGGGATGGAATTGAAAAGTAGGGAAGGGAGAGATGGATTGCAGCGGTTCAGAGGACACATCCCTTCTCAAGGGCAATGAGGGACAGTTAAAAAAATGCTGGTCTTGCTAGTGGTGGACAGATACCATGAGGGAATTTTTACAAAGTTATGCTAAACCTGTATCGAGCCTTGGCTAGACCAAACTTACGAGTGCTACGTGCATTTCTGGTCAGCTTATTATGCAAAGGATATAGAGGCACTGGAGAGGGTGCAGAGAAAATTTATAAGGATGATACCAGGAATGTATGGATGTACCCATATCAGACAAGGAGTGACAGGCCAAACTCTTCGGTCTTGAAAAAAGACTGAGGAGTGATCTAATCGAGGTCTTTAAAAATCAGAAAGCTTTAATAGAGCGGATACCGAGAGAATGGCTAGAATTTTCCCTGAATTGCGCTAGAATTTTCCCTGAATTGCACTAGAATTTTCCCTGAATTGCACTAAGTGCGGTGTCAGGCATGAAAGAAGATGTTTTCCCACCAGCCGCAATGGCGGATTTTTGCAATGTACTGCCCGCTTCCTGGCGCATTCCCCCTCATTAATAATGCATGCACAGGAAACACTGCGGATTGCTGGCGGATGGACTCGGACTTACCCGCCACGCTGTGACCTCAGCGCTTCCTCGCTCCAGGTGGCCATATTTATTGCATTAGAGCACAGCCTACTTCATGTCAAGAGACCAGGGCTGCTCCAGGTGACAGATTATCCCAAAAGCAAAGAAGACGGCAGCCCCCTAAATTGAGTGATGACTGTCTGGGGCACCTGCCAGATACTGTGGAATCCTGCCCCAAACTCCTCTACCCCCTGCTCTGGGCAAAGGCCAGTCAACAAGCTCGCCAACCTGGCATAGGTGGTGGTGGTGGTGGGGGTCAGCACCAGCACTCTCCAAAAAGAGGACAGCCACCCAGTGCCACAAGGGTGAATAATCTCCTCCATTCCACCAGGGTAAATCAATCATTCCCATCACTCCCAACTCACACACTCTCAAACCCATCATACATCCACAGGGTTCGCACTCACTGCCAGCCCAAGGGACATCACCACCCACTCTCTCGCAAACAACCACATCCCCCCCCTGCCCATCGTTTCCTCACGCCACCCATGGCACCACTCTCACTCCACACAGGCCAGGCATCCTTCTCATGTGGCTTGGCAGGCACCTTGCTTACACTCTCTCCATCTGTCTCCACGCAAGATAAGCTAGCCCACAACAAGAGGGAGACGGCCCAAACTGAGGGAGGCATGCCCGCGCTGAAGGTCCTCATGGCCTTTGAAAATAGAGCCATCCAGCTGGCTGGCGAGGATGTGGACTGTTCCTACGCAGATGGTGAGGTTGGTGGCACTCAACCAATTGAGGATTTTGCACTGCAGCATCTATCAGATAACCATACTGTGAGTGATGTGTCATGTTTCACAGTCCCCTGCCATGCACTAATTATCTCTCTTTTCTCTGGCAGGCACATCCGGGAAGCAGCCAATGGCGGCTGCGACTAAATCCTTGACTTCAGCCCCGAGGACAACGCGGAAGAGGAATCCGCAAACACTGACATTGAAGGCTTGTCACAGCGCCCGCCCACACCCTCCACCAGCACAGAGACAACACCTCAGTGGGACCTAGTTCTAGACTGGCCCCCGGGTCATTATCTGGTGTGCATACTGCACTGCCTGACCCGCAACAGGCAGCGGCAGGGAAATCCAAGTGTGCTGGCACTCTGAGCACAGCTGGGGGCCAGGAACCTGCTCAGTCTGAGTCAGATAAAGAGCCTCTGGACTCGGTCATACTTCAGTTGCTGGAGCTGCAAAGAGAAGCTCGGGAACACTCCTCAATCCGTCCGCCTTCAGTCTGAGATGATAGCGCTGGCATGCCAATGCACTAAGGTTAACACTGGTAGGATGGTGGCCGCTATGGGGACCTTGGTCCAGGGCACTGGTCCTGCACTGCTGCAAGAGCTGCACTCCATCGCCCCGGCACTTGCAGGCATCCATCAGTGTCAACACGAGAGGGGTGCAGGGCATCTCCAGCTCATTCCAGTTGCACTTTCCTCTCAAGGAGTCAGTCAGGGGCCCTCAAGCACCCATAGGAAGGAGGGTCAGCAGGTGCATGGCCTGGGGCCATCCACCCAGGTGACCCCGGGAGTGTCCATCCCCTCTTCCTGTGACCCCCGCAGCTGCAGCTCCGCAGGCCAAAGAAGGGCGTTGCTGCTACACTGCAGTACCCTGAAAGCAGCCCGTGGCCCTTCAGATCTTGGCCCTGCAGAGGACGCCCGCCAAGGTCATAGCAGACAGGGCATCACAGCAGGCCGCCTCCACCTCCGCTGTGGGTGTCGGGGGAGTACCAAGACACAGCGGCTGGTTAGGAAGATGACTCTCACATGCCCTCTGAACTACAGCACTTGGGAATGGGTAATAAATGCTGGCTTGGCCAGCAATACCCACATCCCATGAACAAATAATAATTAACTGCACAACCTGGACACGGATGTTAATCACTTGTGCATAATGTTCATCATTGTAAATAAACTCCCAAGAATATCTCCTTGTCTATGGCTCCTTGTTCTGATGAGTAGTGTTCATTTGCTCAGATGTGAAACCTTGGTTTCTGCACAACATAAAGGCAGGTGTCTCAGCCCAGTGCCTCTTCCCTTTGCAGTGTGAAACCTTCAGAGCCAAAGTGATCGTTCAGCTTCACACTCACTGGGTTCATCAGTGACGCCTGCACCTCCATGGTACTTGTCGTTGCTGCCAGAATGTCGTGGGCAGGCGTCACAGAGTTCCATCATTCTCTGCGTGCTCTCAGCACCTTTCAGGTGGGGCTGGACCCCCATCTCTTCAACATCTGTGCCTGGTGACACCTGAAGGGTGATGAAGGTGATGAAGGCTGCCAGAGGATCAGGTGCACTTAAAGTTAGTTTCATGGCTGCGTCACCATGATATGACCCTGATCACAAAGCGCTAGTGAGCTGCCCTCAGGCAGACAGGAGTCAGACGTTCCCAGGTGCAATGCGGAGATCTATGGAGTGACCTCACTGCATGTTGTCATCACCCTCCTGGAATGTTGCTACCATTAGGGCCTCCGCCACGTCTACATTACATGGCCATGTTCACTAGTGCTGCAATCAGCTGGACAGCTGTCAGATGTCCACAGATGCAATGAGAATATCTATGGAGTGCCCTCACTGCATCTTGTCAACATCCTTCACAATTCTTTACTGTTATTAGGGCCTCACAAGCACACCTGCCTCATCCGGCAAGTACGATGACCTCATCGTCTGCATCCTCGCCTTCCAGGGCCTCATCACCCTCGACGTCCTCCTCGGAGGAGATGTGCAACTCTTCTATCTCCTCCTCAGCCAAGTCCTCTCCCCTTTGCAATGCCAGATTGTGTAGTGCGCAGCAAGCTACAATGATGTGTGACACCCTCTGGGGATTGTGCTGCAGTGCTCCACTAGACCTGTCAAGGCACCAGAACCTCATTTTCAAGATACCAATTGTGTGCTCCACCAAAGTCTGGGTTGTGGCATGTGCCATCTCTCTGCTGCAGTCTGAGGCTGCCGCACGGGCATCATCTGCCACATCCTCTGTGGGTAGCCCTTGTCCCCGAGCAACCAACTCTGCAGCCTCTGTGGACCCTGGAAGAAGTCAGGGATCTGAGACCTGCTAAGGGTATAGGGGACATAGGTGCTTCTGGGGTATTGTGGGCAAGCTTGCATGGTGCACTTGTTGTGGTTGCAGACCAGCTGAACATTCAGCGAGCTGAAGCCCTTGCAGTTAACTGCTTGTTGCCACGGATCTACATGAGTGCAGTCAATGGCACCCTGCACCTGTGGAAAACTAGGAACCTCCACAAATCCCAGCGCTCTTACTTCCTGGCTTGCCTGATCCCAATCAATATGCGCAAAGTTCTTTGCCTTCACGGAGATGGCGTCTGTGACCTCCTGGGTGCATTTGTGGGTGAAGGCTTGCGAGATCCCACACAGGTCACCTATGTAGCCATGGAAGGAGCCACTTGTGTAAGATGTGAGCACCGTGGTCGCTTTCACTGCCATTGGCAGTGGATGCCCTCCATCCCCATGGTGTCAAATCCTGCAGAAGGTGGCATATGTGACTGACCAGTTCCTTCGGCATGCAGTGTCTTCGGTGACACTGGTTCTCACTCATCTGCAGGAATGACAAGCACCATCAATAAACCCTGGGTCTAGCAAGGCGCCTACAAGCAATGGCTCGCTGTGGATTTTCAGCTGTGTTTGGAGGAGGCCCTGCCACCCTTGATCTCGAGGGTGGTGCTCCTCCCTTTGCCAAGCCAGGTACCCCTGTCACAATCTTCTCCTTCCCTATTCCCTGTAAGTCATGGAGCATACCAGTGTGTCAGCAGTCTCCATGATCCTGGCATTCTCCTACTGCAGTATCAAAGAGAAATGCAAGGGTTAGCATATGTCTCCTAAGAACCTGTCTTGGTCAAATCCCTGGCTCCAGCTGCATCTCAAGGCCCCTCCTCTCATGCACAGCACACTGGCCACCACTTGGATGGCCAGAGTGTAGTACGCTGTCCAAAGCCCCACCCACCTCCACCCCATTCCGCTTGACTAATTGGCAACAGCTTCGGCCACTTGACTCCAAACTGTGCTCTCATCTCAGGTACAGGTATTCTCCTGACCTGCGCTGCAAGGCTGCGCTGTTAGCTTGAACCATGAGAGTTACATGTCCAAACCTGAATAAATAGATTTCAAGGGGCTCAGAGCACCTCCATCAATGACTGTTCCATGCCCAACTTTCGCAAGAGGATTCTACAACTTGCAGAGTCATCCAATACTTCTGCAGCCCCCTAAAACGCACATTAGTTTGCAGTCTGCGCCCGAGGGGTGAAATGTTCTGGAGCATTTGGTGCCACATTCATGCCTTTGTATTGCTTGAGTAGGCCAGAAATGCTTCAGAGGCCTGAATCCAATCGCGTCAATGGAGCGGTAGCTGAATGGTCTCAGCTGCGGAAGAATGCTCACCTTTGACAAGATTTTCCAAGTGCTTCCCTCACCCTCCTGCCACCGCCCTCCACCTCACACCCCAACATGTCCTTGTGTACTTTCATCAGTGAGAGCGGCCTTGCACAGGCCTGGCCCCACCCACACTGGAGCCCTTACCCCGGCACTGTACTGAAAGCCAGTGGGGAAAAAGCAACTTGCCAGTACCCCACCGCCCCCCCACCCCCCGCCCCCCCCAGTCATTTAATGCACAGCCTCTCTTCCTTGATGTCCTACGGGTGTTCCTTGCAATCATTTCGTAAGGTCATGTGCGCTCACCTCCGAGTTCCCCTCAGTGTCCAGCTCACCAGGTGTACACCCTTTAAACCTGATCGTAAATCACGCTGTTCTGAAGTCACACCGACGTGGGAATTAAATTTGACGCGGGGGGATCATTCCGGTGCACGGGCACAATAATAAAATGCAAATGCAATTAAAATTAAGTTCCCAATGTTTGATGGAGGGAAACATGGCCCGCCGCTGATGGTGGGAGGGGACAATCGCATCCTGGATTTATATCACCGGGAAACACGACTAGGGCCGTCTCGCGATATTTTCTGGTCACGCAACCAAACACACCCACCGTAAACAGGGGCGGAAAATTCCACCAAATGTTTTTTCTTGTGGGGGGTGGGGAGCGTAACTATAGAGGCCATCAACATAAAATAGTCATCAAGCGATCCAATAGAGAATCCAGAAGAAACCTATTTTCCTTTAGCGTGGTGAGAATGTGGAACCTGCTACCACATGAAGTGGTTGAAGTGAATAGCATAGATGCATTTAAGAGGAAGCACGACTAGCATCTGAGGGAGGAGTAAATAGATGGTTACAATGGTAGATTTAGATGAGAAAATTGGGACAAGGCTCGAGTGCAGTACAAACACTGGCATGGACTGGTTGGGCCGAATGGCCTGTTTTTGTGCTGTCTAGCCTGTGCTGTATAATCCCATGTTATTCAATTAAACGAACTTGTGGCGGTGAATCTGTTGATATTGTTCATTATGATTCTGAGGGACTACTTAAATTGAATGTCATCAACGTGGAAGGAAAATTGAGAAGCAGTCGGAATATGGAATAAAAGCAGCCACTCAACACTACCAAATCTTTCGGCTTAGGTTTTAAACCATCGATTGTGATTTGAACTGCTCCCGTCAACTGGGTGAGATAAATCTTCCAGAAAGTTTTTTTTTATCAGGAATTTAGGGAGAGACAACATTCAGTGCAGGGAACCTTGTCTCAACAAGGACTACATTATGTATTTTTTTTTTGAAGTCGCACCAGGCTTGGAATACAAATTTCGATTGATCTCAGAGGCAGTTGTCAATGCTGGCAAATAAGGACTGTAATCTTAAATAAATGTAAGAGTAAAGGAGCACTGATGTTCAGTATCTGCAGATCTCCAACATAGCACGTATATCCAATAAAAGCACTCCAGAATACTGCTTTTCCTTTCTAATCCCCTTGTCCTAGATCTCCATCAATCGAAGTTATCACACCTTGGCAGAAAGATTTCTGTCAGCAGTATTCTTTTTTCAAACATTGGTTAGTGCAAGAGAGCAGATACGCCTTGGGCTCGATTTTAGTGTGGCTTTGGGGCCCTGGCCTCAGGACCAAATTTAATTCTTGAGCAGGGCTGGCAGAGCAATTTTATCAGATGCAGCCTCTTAGTTGGCCGCCTCTGGACCCACTGTTCAATTTAGGATAGTGGGTTGGCTCCTGATGCTGCCAGCCCAGCCTCAGCTTCAGTGCTACCGGGCGGGGTGGGCACTGAGGCAGGCAATCTCAGGGGCACCTCCAAGTCAGTAAATTAAAAATAAAAAAAAGTCAAGGAGCTGAGGGTCAGAGGGGGAAGCACCTCCAGGGGAAAAAGAGGTGGCAGGGTGAGGAACGTTGGGACCGTCTTCCCCGCCTGCAGCCCCCTCTTTGGGTCATTGAGCCTCTGGCTCTAATGGCCACCCAGGCTGCCGGAGGGAGGCCAACTTCATGAACCTGGCAGCCCCCCTACTGGGTGGGGAATGACAACACAACTAGCAAAATGGCGACAGCCCTACTTAATGGTCCCGCACCCCCACCCCACCCCATCTTCTGCCCACCACTGGGAAGCTTCCCCAGTGTTGGGATGCTATCCTGATGGCCCCTCACTATTTTACCAACCCCTCTGCCCGGTACTCACATCCAGTGACCAGTAAATTACAGCCTCTTGTGTCAGCTTGGCTCTCTTTGGAGCAGTCTTCCTTGTGAACCATTTTGTGGATCCCATCCCTGCTTTAGGTTAACAAAGTGGTCATGTTGCTGGACTAGCAATTGCAGGATAATAATCTGGAGATGAGATCAAATCCCACCATAGCAGCTGGGAATTTTAAATTCAGCCAATTAAATTTTTAAAACAGCATTATCTGTGGTGGCCACCAAACTACTGTATTATTGCAAAAACTTAACTGTCTCAGGAATCCCTTCCAGGGAAGGAAATGTATTTATTTATTCATGGGATGTCAGCATCACTGGTAAGGCCAAAACCGATTGCCCATTCCTAGATGCCCTTGAACTGAATGGCTTGCTAGGCCGTTTCAGAGTCCACCACAAACCACATGACTATGGGGCTGGAGTCCCATGTGGGCCAGACCAGGCAAGGACAGCAGATTTCCTTCCCTAAAGGACATTAAGTGAACCAGATGATTTTTACGACAATTGATGACAGTTTCATGGTCTCTATTAATAAGACTCGCTTTCAACTCCAGATTTTATTAATTAAATTTAAATTCTATGGTGGGATTTGAACCAGTGTCCCCAGAGCATTAGCTTGGGCCTCTAGATTATTAGCCCAGTGACATTACCACTCCGCCATCACCTCCCCTTTCAAATGTGTGATCTTTACCTGCTCTGCCCTATATGTGACACCAGGCCAACAGCCATGTGTTTGCCTCTTAACTACCCTCTGAAATAAGTTAGCAATCCACTCAGTGATATCAAAACAGCTAAGAATGGTGGTTCATTACCAGCTTCTCAAGAGCAATTAGGGATGGGAAATAAATGTTGGCCTAGCCAGTGATGACCACATTCTATGAATGAATGAATGAGTTGAAAAAAGAAAGGACTTCCCATTATTACAACAGAATTACAGATGAGACGGTCAGTTCCCCATCTCAGTTTGTCCATCAAGAATGCTCTTAAAGTCCCCACATTGAAACATTTAAGAACATGGCAACTTTAGAAACAGGTAGTAGGCCATTCGCTCCCTCAGCCCAGTTCTGCCATTAACTTAGGTTGTGTCAACCTAGCACCTCAACTTTATTTTTCTGCCTTTGCTCCAATACCCTCCTTTGATATCCTGACCTAACAAAACTCAGTCCTGAAAACTCCCAAATTGTCCGATGGCCCAAATTTGTGGTTAATGATTCCCAGGTTTTTTTTTAACTTCCACTGGAAGCCGATTTATACGTTGACCATTCTTTGCATGAATAAATGTTTCTCGATTGTCATCCTAAACTTGGCCTTTAATAGTTTGCATCTCTTTGTCCTACTCTGAGAATTTAATAAGTTTCCATATGTCCACGTTTTGATATTCTAGATACTATGATTGGCTCTCAGATAGTTAAGATATATCTGGGGAGCTCAGTCCTCTGATTTGCACATCCTGCACTATGTGGGAAACCCTAGATGCTCCTGGTGGTCTGGATGACCATGTGCGCAGGAGGTGCCTCCAACTGGAGCAACTCAAGTTCCAGGTTTTGCAGCTTGAGTGGCAGCTGGGGGCACTACGAAAGGGTTTTTAAAAAGATATAAAGAGCAGGAGAATAACTAGGGAAAGAGTGGGGCCAATTAGGGACCGTAGAGGTAGCGTGTGTGTGGACCCAGAAGATGTGGGTACAGTCCCCAATGGATACTTTGTGTCGGTCTCCACAATGGAAATTGACGACACAGGTATAGACATCAGGGTGGGAGGGCTGTGAAGTATTAGAGGAAATTAACATAGAGGAGGCACTAGCTGATTTAGAGCCTCAAAATTGGATAAATCCGCAGGTCCTGATGTATCCCAGGCTGTTGAGGGAGGCAGGGGAAGAGATATCAGGGGCCCTGGCACAGGTGAGGTGTCAGAGGACTGGAAGACTACTAACATTGTCCCATTCTTAAAAAAGGGAGGAAGGGATAGACCAAGACATTACAGGCCAGTCAGTCTAACCTCAGCGGTGGGAAAGTTACAAGAAAGAATTCTGAGACACAGAATATACCTGCACTTGGAAAGACACGGATTAATCAGGGATAGTCAGCATGGATTTGTTAAGGGAAGGTCGCGTTTGACAAATTTGATCGTATTTTTTGAGGCAGTAACCAGAAGGGTTCATGAGGGCAATGCATTTGATGTGGTCTACATGGATTTTAGCAAGGCTTTTGATAAGGTCCCTCATGGCAAATTGGTCAAGGAAGTAAGAGCCCATGGGGTCCAAGGCAAAGTGGCACATTGGATCCAAAATTGGCTGAGAGCAGGAAGAAGGGTGATGGTAGAGGGATGTTTGTGACTGTAAGCCTGTTTCCAGTGAGGTTCCACAGGGCTCAGTGTTGGGGCCCTTGTTGTTTGTGGAGTACACAAATGATTTGGACTTAAATGTAGGGGGTATGATCAAGAAGTTCGCGGATAACATGAAAATTGGTAGGGGGGGTAAATAGTGAGGAGGATAACCATAAACTGCAGGAGGATATCAATGGAATGGTCAGGTGGGTAGAGCAAGTGGAATTCAACTCTGAAAAGTGAGAGGTAATGCACTTGGGGAGGGTGGAAGAGTTCAAGATTCTCCAGTGTTACCTCAAAATTGTGGCTCCTCTACAGTGCCTGCACAGCTTGAAGGTCTCTCACGTCCTTTAGTGACCAATAACAAACAAAGTCTATGGTGGCTTAGCCAGAGCACTGTCACTACTTATTTCTTACATTTGCTATTCCCTGTTCTGCTCTTCTGGCTGAACACTTCAACATTCTTTTGCCTTTGTTGATTGCTGTTCTCCATTGATCTGACATTTTGAACTAGAGGCCCTTACCATCGGAAAATCTATTGACCGGAGCCTTTCAAGCTCCAACTGAAGCCCAGCATTCATAGCCTTCGGGAGAAGAAAGTTCTAGATTTCCACAATCCTTTTGTGTGAAAACATGCTTCCTGATCTTGCTCCTCAAATGACCTATTTTTTTTTAAAACTTTAAGATTTTATTGCCTTCTCCTGGGAATCGCCTACCAGACAAATTAGTTCCTCCCAGATGGACATTAAAGAACTAATGGGGGCTATTCAAAGGACAGCCGAGAGTTCTCCTGATGTCCTGGCCAATATTCCTCCCCTAAACAACATTACCAAAATGCTGAGCTGTCCGTTCATACTGTTGCTATTCTGGAACTTACAGTAACTGTTTTGTGCACTGCATTTTCCTAAAAGCCAACATTAACTGCACTTTAAAATAACTCACCTTAGGACGTTTCCAGTAAGCCCTATGTAAATTTATGCCCTTCCTTCCTCTCAATAACTTCTGGCCTTCATTCATTCCCAGCTTGTGTTTCTTGAAAACTCCCACAATACCACCAACCTTTAAATCAATATGAAGTTCCATTTCTAAAGGGTTTTAAGTTTTGAGCAAAGGGCCCAAGTTAAGAAACTTTTTGCAATAATTATCCTGGTAATACCGGACTGGACCTAGTTCATTTCTGTTTTCTACTTTCATACGAGTATTTTTTATTATTAAGCTCCACCGTGATCTTCCGGAAATTGTTCAAAAAAATGACCCAATTTTGCTGCACACCCACTCTGTACAGAGCGACTGCACAAGTTTATTTTATTTCCCATCTTAATTTGGCCACTGACAATCCACAGCACATGTTCACAAGACCGACCCATCATGCAGGTTCCTTCTGTCGGCCACTTACGACCCATTCTACTCTATGCCCAACCTAACAAATCTCCTGATGAAATTAAGTTTCTCACTGGATAGTGAAGGCACCACAGAGTCTGTGTTTTTCTTTTTAAATTAAACTTTGCACATTTGAAGGTCTTTTGCTGTAATGGAGAAAACATCAACCTGTAATTAATGATTTGCTGGCGTTATAAGTAATGCGCCAAATGCTGGGAATACAGAATTTTTCTTGCGTATTCAATTTAAGGCATCCACCTTGAGGAGTTCTGCAGCTCTTGCAGTTATTTTCAATGTCCTAAATTCCTGGAAGCAATCCTTTCCCATTCCTCCTGGGGAATGTGCTGTAATTCAGAGGAACCGTGAAAACTATTAGAATTTACAGCCCTCCCATGTCAAGCTTTCAACTGACACCGATACTTTTTTAATCAGATTGACGTTTTCCCACTGATTGAACATTAAACATTTCCGACAAAGCCTAGCAGCATTTTACATCAGAAGCCATCGCTTCAGGACAAATGAGTGCAAAGCTTTCCCTGCTGTGCTTGAACCTCTTGACGGGCATCAGATTTAATCAAAAAATCCAAGTATTCTTTTGGCCTTTTTTCAAAACTTCATTACAGTGTACTATTTTTAAAAGGGGAACTATCTCAACAAATAAATTTGCTCCTCTTAAATTAGTTCCTTTTTCCGTGATTTGCAGGATATGCACTGTAGCTAAATCAGCAGTGCATTACTGAGGCACAAACGCTGAAAGTTATGCAGTTTGCTCCGCCTGCAACATGAACACAATCAAGCAAGTGTTATGGTTACATCTTATACCCTGTAAAGCTTATTGACAGACGGGCATTTTACTTCTAAAAAAAAACATGGATTATGGGCATGTACCTTCACTCTAGAGAGTCAGGTGACTTTTTATGGTTTCTGTACAGACAGTGAGACATGTCTGAACAGATCTCTGAGAAGTTACTTAAAATGCAAATTGCCTTCCCATAGAACCATAGAACACTACAACACAGAAAAACAGGCCTTTCGGCCCTTCTAGTCTGTGCCGAAATAATATTCCGTTAGTCCCATTGACCTGCACCCATGTGCTGATTGACTACCCCCTCGCCATTTCAAAGGAAAATACTTGAAATGACAATGGCTGCCAGACTGTGTGTGTGTGTGTGTATCTAGCATGTGAGGGGAGAGTGATGCTGCAATTACATTTCATTGAGAGGAATAAGCGTTGATTTTTTTAAATTTCAACTTACAAGAAAGCCCGTTTCACGTCTGTTTGTTGAGGTCACAGCATTCAAGGGGTTAAAACACTATCTCTAAAAATATATCTTGTTGCAGTCAGCTGAGAGGTCAGAAAAGGGGGGGCGGGGGTGGGGCAGAAATTATCCCATATCCCTCCCCATCCATTACTCAAGGAGAAAAAGTTACCATTTGCTACCTATCGAGACTGACTTGAATCCTCCCCCCTTTCTAATTTTTTTCTGACCACACCAGTCACCCATACCAGCCTGAAATAAGCTTCAGCGAGCTATTTAACCAAGGGATGAGTCACGGAAGAGCATGGTCCTGACTCATTGTCTTTCCTTAGCCTAAAGAGAGCATGGAATGACTGTGGCCCTCTAATCATCACCTAACCTGAGAGCAGAGAGCTCAATACGGACCAGTAATCAGGCCTGGTACCTCCCTAGCCAACATGGGCCGGAGTTAGCTGCTGAGTCCTTGTGTGGATGCTGCTGACCTTGTTCCAAATCAATACAAAACATTAGGACGTTATGATAATCACCTACATAAAAATTCCAGTAATGGTCGATAGAGTACAGTTCCATCTCAAGCAAAAGTCATTTAGTAGCGGACCCTTGAAATTGTTTGCCAGATTAATTCACAAAGTGGTAACACCTTCTGAATGTGGTTTAGTATGAAGGTGCTCAGCAATATTCAGCCTCATTGGCTGTGACCTTCACAATTATTATTACAGTCTCCATTGAGGCTTTGGTAATTATTGCTCTGTCAACCCACAGTGGAGATGGCATTGAAACGGAACTGAACTGGGCTGACCTGGATTGCTTAAAGGAATTGCCTTTCTACATAATGTGCATTCTTGGGGCCTTCATTGGACAGATATTAACTGCTTTTATTGTAGATAAAGAGAAAACAAGTGAGCATGCAATGAACGTTTGATTAATGATTATTGGATTAGGTAATTTGGGGCTATTTGCAGTCACAAACACAATTTTAATTAGGAATAAAATGATTTCAACTGGTTTTAAAATGAATTTTCCTTTAAAGAGCCGAGAGGAGTAAAATCTATCCCTGTGGCAGCAATGCAGAGTGCTATGGAATGGGAAAGAGCTTGGTTGATCCTGGTGCGTCACTGAATTGTTCATCCCAATTGTTCTACTTAGAATGCTGAGCAAGGATGAGGGATCAGGAAACGTCACCACCAAAAGCTGTCCAAGAGGAGGTCTGGGAGCACAACACCAGCAGTTATGGTCAAAGAAATGCATGCCCTCAGGAAATCAAAAGGAATTAATTGACAAGCAAGCAAGAAAAATCACAACAATGATTTATCATCTTTTTTTAACCCTCGCATATGGAGTTTATTGTTCACGAGGGTTTATTGAGAATTACCAAAAAAAAAGCATGGAAAGACCATTTAACAGGAAATCATTATTTTTTTTAAAAAAGGTATTTCACAGATATAGTGCCTTTCATGACCATTGAATGTCCCAAAGCACTTTACATCCAATGAAGTACTTTTGAAGAGTAGTCACTGTTGTAGCATAGCAAACACGGCAGCCAATTTGCACACAGCAAACTCCCACAAACAGCAATGTGATAATAATCCTGTTTTTTGACATGCGAGCTGCTATTCCTCAAAATAATGCTGAGGGGTCTTTTACATTCATCCAAGAGGGCAAACAGGGCTTCAGTTTAACTTATCTGAAAGATAGCACCTCTTAACAGTGCAGTACACCTGCTACACTGGAACACCAGCCTGGGCTGTTGTGCTCAAGTTCTGGAGTGGGACTTGAATCTACAACCTTCCAAATCTGAGGGAAGAGCACTACCAGTTGAACCACAGTTGACACTTATGGTGGCACGACACAATTTCTTGCATTGGTGAAGGAAAATGTAATGGCATGAAAGATAAAAAGGTGGTGCTAAATGCAACAGCATTGATATCAGGCAGATTACACTTTTAGTTTTAATTCAAACCACGATAATATTATGGAAACTATATCAAAGCCATAGAGAACAAACACAAATACACACAGATTTAATGCAGCATCTTCTCTGCAGTGGGAAAATTAATCAATGATTTGGAGTGCTGTTTGTTCAACACTAGTTGGTTCAGAACAAACAGTAATACATTTATAATGTTGATGTTTATATGTAAAGACATGAAACAGACAGATCGACATGTCGGAGAAGGCAAATTGATTGGCTGGATTACGTACAAATTTATAAGATACAAAGGGCGTTCAACCTATTTCATTACATTCTTATAAGAAAGAAACAAAAGCTTCAGTATCTTCATTGATAAAAATATACAAATCATTGGTCAGGTCAACATTAGACTATTATGGGCAGGTTTGGGTGCCTTACATTAGGAAAGATGTCAAGACCATGGAGAGAGTGCAAAAAAAAAAAATCACTTAAGGTGATGCCTTATGGTGCGGGCTTTAGTTATACAGAGACACTTTGAATTAGAAAAAAGGTTGTAAGGCAATCAAAACTATGTGAGGTCCAATGAAGCAAATCAGGAAAAAAAAAAATTCCCACGGCCTGTGTGCCAGAGTGTAATTTTTGAAATCTTCACTAAAAAACACAAAAGGGAAAAAATTAGGAGTATTTCTTTTTTGAAAAAGAGGGAGGCGATGGTGTAATGGTATTGTCCCTGGACTAGTAATCCAGGGACCTGGGTTCAAATGCCACTATGGCAGATGGTGGAATTTGAATTCAATAAAAAACCTGGAATTAAACGTCGATTGTTGTAAATCTGGTTCACTCACTAATGCCCTTTAGCGAAGGAAATCTGTCGTCCTTACCTGGTCTGGCCTACATGTGACTCCAGACCCCCACAGCAGCAATGTGGTCGACTCTGAAATGGCCTAGCATGCTACTCAGTTGTAACAAACCGCTACAAAGACACAAAAAAGGAATGAAACTGGATGGACCACCCTGCATAGACCTAGGCACCAGAAACAACAACTTCAATCACAGCCCTGTTGATCCTGCAAAGTCCTCGTTGCTAACATCTGGGGGCTAGTGCCAAGCTTGGGAGAACTGTCTCACAGACTAGTCAAGCAACAGCCTGACATAGTCATCCTCACGGAATCATACCTTACAGATAAAGTCCCAGACTCCACCGTCATCTTCCTGGGGTATGTCCTGTTCCACCTGCAGGACAGACCCAGCAGAGGTGATGGCAGTGTTATACAGTTGGGAGGGAATTGCCCTGGGAGTCCTCAACATTGACACAGGACCCCATGAAGTCTCATGGCATCAGGTCAAACATAGGCAAGGAAACCGCCTGCTGATTACCAACTACTGCCCTCCTTCAGCTGATGAATCAGTGCTCCTCCATGTTGAACATCACTTGAGGAAGCACAGAGGGTGGCAAGGGGGCCCAGAATGAAGTCCCCCACCCATGTCCACCACCAAGAATGGCTCTGTAGCACCACTACAGGCTGAGTACTAAATGACATAGCTGCTAGACTGGGTCTGCAGCAGGTGGTGAGGGAACCAACAAGAGGGAAAAACACACTTGACCTCATCCTCACTAACCTGCCTGTCACAGCTGGATCTGCCCATGACAGTATCGGTAGCAATGACCACTGCACAGTCATTGTGGAGATGAAGTCCTGCCTTCACACTGAGGATACCCTCCATCGTGTTGTGTGGCACTACCACCGTGCTAAATGAGATAGATTTCGAACAGATCTAGCAACTCAAGACTGGGCATCCATGAGGCGCTGTGGGCCATCAGCAGCAGCAGAATTATACTCTAACACAATCTGTAACCTCATGGCCTGGCATATCCCCCACTCTACCATTACCATCAAGCCAGGGGATCAACCTTGGTTCAATGAAGAGTGCAGGAGGACATGCCAGGAGCAGCACCAGGCATACGGAAAAATGAGTTGTCAACCTGGTGGAGCGATAAAACAGAACCACTTGCATACCAAGCAGCAAGTGATAGGCAGAGCTGGATGATCCCACAACCAACGGATCAGATCTAAGCTCTGCAGTCCTGCCACATCCAGTTGTGAATGATGATGGACAATTAAACAACTCACTGGAGGAGGAGGCTCCACAAGTATCCCCATCTTCAATGATGGAGCAGCCCAGCACAGCAGTGAAAAAGATAAGGCTGAAGCATTCGCAACAATCTTCAGCCAGAAGTGACGAGTGGGTGATCCATCTCGGACTCTTCCAGAGGTCCCCATCATCATAGATGCCAGTCTTTAGCCAATTCAATTCACTCCATGTGATATCAAGAAACAGCTGAAGGCACTGGATACTGCAAAGGCTCTAGGCCCTGGCAATAGTACAGAAGACTTGTGCTCCAGAGCTTGCTGCACCCCTAGCCAAGCTGTTCCAGTATAGCTACAACACTGGCATCTACCCAGCTATGTGGAAAATTGTCCTGTACACAAAAAGCAGGGCAAATGCAACCCAGCCAATTACTGCCCCATCAGTCTACACTCGATCATCAGTAAAATAATGGAAGATGTCATCAACAGAGCTATCAAGCGGCACTTGCTTAGCAATAGCCAGCTCACTGACTCCCAGTTTTGGGTTCCGCCAGGGCCATTCAATTCCTGACCTCATTACAGCCTTGGTTCAAACATGGACAAAAGAACTGAATTCCCAAGGTGAGGTGAAAGTGACTGCCCTTGACATCAAGGCAGCATTTGACTGAGTGTGGCATCAAGGAGCCCTAGCAAAACTGGAATCAGGGGAAAAACTCTCCACTGGTTGGAGTCATACCTAGCACAAAGGAAGATGGCTGCGGTTGTTGGAGGTCAGTCATCTCAGCTCCAGGACATCACTGCAGGAGTTCCTCAGGGTAGTGTCCTAGGCCCAAACATCTTCAGCTGCTTCATCAATGACCTTCCTTCCATCATAAGGTCAAAAATGGGGATTTTCGCTGATGATTACACAATGCTCAGCACCATTTGCGACTCCTCAGATACTGAAGCAGTCCATGTCCAAATGCAGGAAGACCTGGACAATATCCAGGCTTGGGCTGACAAGTGGAAGGTAACATTCGTGCCATAAGTGTCAGACAAGTGCCAGGCAATGACCATCTCCAACAAGGGAGAATCCAACCATTGCTCCTTGATGTTCAATGGCATTACCATCACTGAATCCCGCACTACCAATATCCTGGGGGTTACCATTGACTAGAAACTGAACTGGACTAGCCATATAAATACTGTGGCTATAAGAGCAGGACAGATGCTAGGAATTGTGCGAGGAATAACTTGCCTCCTGGCTCCCCAAAGCCTGTCCACCATCCACAAGCCACAAGTCAAGAGTGTGATGGAATACTCTCCACTTGCCTGGATGAGTGCAGCTCTTACAACACTGAAGAAGCTGGACACCATCCAGGATAAAGCAGTCCGCTTGATTGGCACCACATCCACAAACATACAATCTCTCCACTACCGTCAGTGGCAGCAGTGTGTACCATCTACAAGATGAACTGCAGGAATTCACCAAGATTCCTTAGACAGCACCTTCCAAACCCATGACCATTACCACCTAGAAGGACAAGGGCAGCAGATAAATGGGAACATCACCACCTGGAAGTTCCCCTCCAAGTCCTTCCTGAATTGGAAATATATCGCCGTCCCTTCACTGTCGCTGGGTAAAAATCCTGGAACACCCTTCCTAACAGCACTATGGGTGTACCTACACCACATGGACTGCAGCAGTTCAAGAAGGCAGCTTACTACCACCTTCTCAAGGGCAACTATGGATGGGCAATAAATGCTGGCTCAGCCAGTGAAGCACACATCCCGTGAATGAATGAAAGAAAGAATGGAATATCTCACCAAAAACAGTGCTGGAAGTTATACCCAATAGCTTTTCAAAGGACTGTGGAGAAGTAATTTGTTGGGTTCCTACAACACAGAAATAAACCCACCACTATATATTTTGAAAAAAACGTTATCCATATTGCTGTCTATTTTTAGAACTGGTCTTTTTGCGCTTAAGAAAATTAAGATGGCTGCTACAAGTCACCTGATCACAGGGATGGTCCTCTCACTGGGAGCTATACCCAGGAGTTACAAGGACAAAATAATTCCTTCCTCAGTTTCTGGAATGTCACACGTTGTGCCTAGAGAATGATTAACAGACTCACATCAAACCTGGGACTGTTTTGACCAATTGCAAAGAGAACTACAGAAATGTCATTTGCATTTGATAAGCCAATCTTGCTAGTGGAGTCAGCAGGTCTGTGGAGACAATGGCTTCCCAAACACCAGGCCCTCAGCATAAATGGAATCCCTTTCAACAACTAATGACTGAGACATTATCAGCCCTGAAACCAAAGCCAATTTCAGACGATGGATAAACATCCTTTGAAGTCATTGTGCAGAAGGTAGGTCACATGGCCCAAGCCTCTGGCTTTCTGGTCAGTTTAATATTACATCTTTGATTTTCATAGCCAATCTGCTGTTTAACATCCCACTGGTAAGAGATAAAGAAGCAGGCTCCTCCAGGCAGAACAACCTACCCATCGAACCTGACCCTGCTGGAAGATTTTGTACTATTGCCTACAGAGATGACTCAGTCTCCACATGCCCACCTCACCTTGTGACATCAGTCCAAATGGGAAAGCAAATCTTACAATGCCAGTATTCAGCCAGCTGAACTCAAATGCTCACATGAAAGAATTCCCCATTGGATTTGGACTTTGGACTCTGGAACTCATGTGAGCCAATATTCATTTTTCTTCCACTGTAAAACTCCTTTTCTTTATCCCTCCCTTTACTGTGTGGATGTATGGAGAGGGATGTTGTGGACACTCCTCATCATGGGTTTTGAATGTGTGAAAATAAACTAACCTTCTGAGTTAATCCTAACTCAAGGTTGCTGTGGATTAGTAGTAAAACTACATCACAAAACCCAAGGGGTTGGGAAAACACGCCACCATTTAATCTTTAAAAACTAATTCAAAACACCTTCTGCTTATGGGCAGGTGGTGAGAGGAAATCAGTGCAGTTTGAACAGTCTGTCCTGTCTGTAACAATTTGAGAAAGGAAAATGTAAAACGATATTGGGTCTAGGCCACTTGGAGGCATGCAAGAACACATGGATGTGTTCAAAATAAACGAAACAAATTTAATTCAGTATTCACTCTGTAGTGCTGAAATCAATGATTTGGAATGCTGTTTGTTCAACATTCATTTGCATTTCCGGTAGGGTGGCAGGTGGGTAGGAGGGCAGGTGAGCTGAATCGGGAGGGGTTTTCAAGTTGGGGGCTACTCAGGTATGGTCGAGGGTGGGGCGGGGGAGTAGTCAGGTGGTGGGAAGTAGTCAGGTCTGGTCTGAGGGTTGGTCAGGGGGTAGGGGATGTTGGTTAGGGGGTCAGGGTTCAGGGGTGGGGGGAGGAGTGGTCAGAATCCTGGAACTTGCTCCATAACAGCACATGGACTGCAGAGGTTCAAAGCGGCAGCTCACCACCACCACTTTCAAGGGCAATTAGGGATGGGCAATAAACACTGGCCCAGCCAGCAATGTCAACATCCCCTGAATGAAAAAAAAATTACAAACTGCAAACCCACAGGTCAAAGTGCAGAACCAAAGGTAATGGCCCAGATCTCCTGCGAAGCAGCAATCACCATTGGATTGCTGCTCCAACAGTACTTTTCTACGCCCTAACACAGCTCTGTATTTCTGGCCGGGTCTCCTAAGCCCGGCTTCTCCAGAAATGAAGGGTACAGTTCATCGGAGAAGTCCATCGCAGCCGAGTAGCTTTAGGGAAAGACAGAGCATGCCTCCTTTTATGGCACTAGCTAGTTAGTGAATGGATTAATTGGTGAACGGATGAATGAGTGAATGGGTAGCGTGGTAGGGCAACAGTGGGTAGGGTCGGGAAGGGTAGTCAAATTGGGGGCCAGTCAGGTCAGGGGGTTGGTAGCCTGGTGGTGGGAAGTAGTCAGGTCAGGTCAGAGGGTTATTTGGGTGGGTGGGGGGGGGGGGGTCAGTGTGAGTGATTGGGGTGTCAGTTATGTAGGATTTTTCTGCCTAACATTTCCTGGGTATCTATCCAGGTAAGTATTGTGCAACTGTCCGAAATCTCTGACTCTATTTCAGAGTAGGAGATGTTTGTGGAGTGTCCCGGGGAACAGACGAATTTCCCATCGGAAGTGCAAGCTTCCCGGGTAATTCACTTGGAGGTCAGTGTGTCCGGACTTCTGTGGTGTCCCGCACACATAATGGGTCGTATATCCGGACTCCGACTGTCTGGAGGCAGAAAGATCTGAGCCATTGTCTCTAACGTTAATGTCTCTGCTCAGGGAAATAAGTTAACAAATTGACATGGGAGGAGAGGTGAACTGATTGGGCAAAAGCAGAAGAGGTAACACAGCATGGTGGAGGATATGGTCCACTTCTACGCAATCCAATCTGTGTTTCAGCATAGTGAGACAGGACCTACCCTTTCAGAGCATTTTGCTATTGATTACTCAAGGAACCAAGCATTGGGAAAAGTCAGGGGTGTCGACAAGTCAGATTTGTCTGCATTAAGTGTTTTACAGGTTTGGAATTTAATAGAACAGACTGTAAAATCCAATACATAATTCATACCACCGGCCAGACTCTCAGAGCTTGCAAATCCAAGGGTGGGCGTGTACAGCACCAACTGTTGTGATTGTTTTGCAACCTAGTACTTCAGACTTTTATGCAATGCAAAAATCGACTTTCACCATTTCATTAACAAACATCAATAAAGAAACCAACGTCATCGACTTCATGTGCGCTTTATGCAACTCAATCCTCAAGTCTTTGTAGGTATGCAGTGCACTGTGAAGATGAAATTTAAGTAGTAAACTCTGGCCACAAAACTGCAAACAGGTAAAGATATGTTAGGATGGTGTTGGTTACAGAACATGTCTGTTAAAGAAGTCTTCATAGTCTTCTGTATGTCAACAGCAAGTCTTTATTAACTACTTTGTAACTGTATACAAATATACAGTAGAATACAGGCATGAAGCTATCTTAGTGTTTGAGCAATTGGGATTGTGCTGTTCTAGCCGGCTAACAACAGTGGCAGTCTTTACATCCTCTGCCTTCTGGAAGAGATCCAGGGTTATGCAGGCAATCCTACTCAGAAGAGAGAAAGGCTGGTTACAGACCCTGTAGAGATCGTTTATGAAGGAATTGACAGGTTCTTCGGGCAGTTGGACTCTTATTGAATTTAGCTCTTTCCAATATTTTGTTGGATCTCAAGTTGAATTAAACATTAAAAGATTTGAAAACTCCTCCAATTTGGCAGTTGACTCATCAATATCCTGTCATGCAATTATGTTGTCTGCAATTGGCCCTATTGAGTAAAGAAGTGTGTTTACTTGTTCCGCTTCAGATTTTCACTAATGATACCTGCAGCAATGTTGTATCTTAATAATCTCTTCCTCTAAATACCCCAATTCTGTAACTGGTCTGGGCCTTGGGTGAGTCCTAGTGGAGTTGGAAGCACAGAATTGTGATCCATGCTGGAACTTCTACAAGTGTGGTGGGTACAGCCTTAGGAGCTCTCAGGCTTCCAAGAGGGTATCGCCGTTCACTGCAGAACAATGGATTTCCCGTGCTTGCCAGTTTTGGTCGGCTTCACAAAATGGTGGCGGCGTGCTTCAGGAAGAATAATGTTCAACAATGGCTCCTTGGGTCGACGGTCTGCCAACTCGATTTAATCAATGATGTAACGTTGCGAGTAGCGAGGCATTTGAATGAACTGCAGGTTTGCAGTGTAAGGATTCAGACGGTCGCGAGGTTCCCGAGTTAAGTTAATTATTAATTTTCTTTTTCTGTTCAACCCAGAGGCTAATTGTTGAGCCTCTGAGTCAGTAAATCAGGATTAGCAACGGGTTTTCATTCAAACAATGCTTCTGACTGAATGAAAAAAAAGGGCTTCTCAGGGCTGGTTGCAGCCTGAAAAAAGATTTAGCTCATCCTTGCAGGCGATGGGCTCTGCGTGCTGAAGCTGGACCTCCAAGGGAAATTGTATGAGGTCTTCTGCTGCCGTAAAATGTCTTCCCTTAGCTTCCAGGCTCTTCTCCCTGGAACATTTTCTGGTGAATTTCCTCAGCCTCTGTAGCTTCGGTTGGGCGACTCTTTCAGTTCAGAACCCGTTGAAGATGTCCTTTTCCTTCATCCTTCAGAATTTCCGTGAAGATGAGGGCTTTTAATCTGGAGCTGGCATGATGTTGGGATAGTGTTGGTCACAGTACATGTCTGTTAAAGAAATCTTCGTAGTCTTCTGTGTATTAACAGCAAGTCTTTATTAACTACTTGTCACTATTTACAAACATGCAGCAAAGGGTACAGGAATGGAGCTCTCCCGATCTTAGGTTTTAACATGTGTCTGGTCAACAAGACCTCGACCTAGGGTCAATGTGATGTGTCTTCTTACATCACTGTGCGGCCATACTGTACTCAGTCTGACATTAACCCTGTACGTGCCAGATCCTTCTACTACAGATAAGCCACGAAAATCATTCCATAAGGTCTCTATGAGAATGCTAAGCCCACATAACTAGAAATCTAACATTTCTCAATCAACAAAATCCTCAAAGTGTCTAGAAGATCCTAGCCCATGTCTAATACGAGTGTATTGGAAAAGTAGAGAAAGCAAACGAATCATACATGAGGCATGCGTTGCCTTTGTAGTTTGTAGCAACCACTGGAGGACAGGCGAATTGTACTTACGTAGCAGCCAAAGCTAGAGCAGGACTTTGCAGCCAATTATGAACTTTTTGAAATGTAATCACATGTTGTAATTCAGCGAGGAATGTCACACCTTGTCCTATGAGTTGAATTAGCCCAAAGTACTTTCCATCAATTAATTACTTTTGAAATATAGTTGGTGCTGAGCATCGGGGGCAGTGGTGAAAGTAGCCATTTTGCATGAAGCATGATACCACAAACATATCAATGAGTTGATCGACCAGTTAATGTGTTTTGTTTTTAATTTTTAAAAAATGTATCCATTCATGGGATGTGGGCATCGCTGACTAGGCCAGTACTTATTGCCATCCCTAATTGCCCTTGAGACAGTGGTGGTGAGCCTCCTTCTTGAATCGCTGCAGTCCATGTGTGTCAGGTACACCCACAGTGCTGTTAGGAAAGGACTTCCAAGATTTTGACCCAACAACAGTGCGGAACAGCTAATATAGTTCCAAGTCAGGATGATATGTGGAGGTCATGGGTTTGGAAGGTGCTGTTGGAACTAGGCTTGGTGAGTTGCTGCAATGCAACTTGTAGATGGTACACACTGCTGCCACTGTGCATCAGTAATGGATGGAGTGAGTGTTTAAGGTGGTCAAAGGGATGCTAATCAAACGGGCGCTTTGTTTGTTCTGGATGAGCTTCTTGAGTGCTGTTTGAAGTTGCAGTTCTAAGCAAATGGACAGTATTCCATCACACTCCTGCCTTGTAGATTGTGGACAGGCTTTGGGGAGTCAGGAGGTGTGTTACTCTCCATAGAATTCCCAGAGTGTGACCTACTCTTGTAGCCACAGTATTTATATGGCTAGTCCAATTCAGTTTCAAGTCAATGGCAACTCCCAGGATGTTGATAGTGGGGATTCAGTGATGGTAATGCTATTGAATGTCAAGGGGAGAAGGCTAGATTCTCTCTTGTTGGACATGGTCATTGCCTGGCACTTGTGTGGTGTGAAGTTTACTTGCCACTTATCAGCCCAAAACTGAATGTTGTCCAGACCTTGCTGCATATGGACATAGAAACATAGAATATAGGAGGAGGAGTAGGTCATTCAATCCTGTGAGCCTGCTCCCCCAATCAATATGATCATGGCTGATATTCTACCTCAATGTCATACCCCAGCTCTATCCCCACACCCCTTTATGCCTTTAGAGTCTAGAAATCTATTTCCTTCTTCAAAATATTCAGTGACTTGGCCTCCACAGCCTTCTGTGGTAGAGAATTCCACAGGTTCACCACCTTCTGAGTGAAGAGGTTTCTCCTCATCTCAGTCCTAAATGGCCTACCCCGTATCCTGAGATTGTGACCCCTTGTTCTAGGCTCTCCAGCCAGAGGAAACATCATCCCTACATCCAGTCTGTCCATCCTGGTCAGAATTTTATACGTTTCAATGAGATCCCCTCATTCTTCTAAACTTCAGTGAATACAGGTCCAGTCAACCCAATCTCTCCTCATATGAGAATCATGCCATCCCAGGAATCAGCCTGTGAACCTTCACTGTACTCCCTCTTTGACAGGTATATTGTTTTTTTAGGTGAGATCATCAAAACTGCACACAATACTCCAGGTGTGGTCTCACCAAGGCCCTATACAGCTGCAGTAAGACATCCTTGCTCCTGTACTCAATATTCTTGCAATGAAGGCTAACATACTATTTGCCTTCTTAACTGCTTGCTGCACCTGCATGCTTGCTTTTAGTGATGGTATATAAGGACACCCAGGTCCCTTTGTATATCAACATTTCCCAATCTATCACCATTTAAGTAATACTCTGCCATCCTGTTTTACCTACCAAAGTGGATAATTTTACACTTATCCACATTATGCCACATCTGCCATGTATTTGCCTACTCACTCAACTTAGAGGCTTGAAGCCTTTAAACACCCTGCTTACCACTCACATTCCCACCAAGATTCATGTCGTCAGCAAACTTGAAAAGGTTACATTTGGTGCCCTCACCTAAATCATTGATATATATTGTGAATAGCTGGGGCCCAAGCACTGATCCCTGTGGTACCCCACTAGTCACTACCTGCCATTCTGAAAAAGACTCATTTATTCCTACTCTGTTTCCTGCCTGCTAACCAATCCTCAATCCATGCCAATACATTACCCTCAATCCTGTGTGCTTTAATTTTACACACTAACCTCTTACGTGGGACTTTATCAAAAGCTTTCTGAAAATCCAAATACACCACATCCACTGGTTCTCTCTTACCTATTCTGCTAGTTACGTCCTCAAAAACCTCCAGGAGGTTTGTCAAACATGATTTCCCTTTCATAAATCCATGTTGACATTGTCTAATCCCATTGATCTTTTCTAAGTGTCCTGTTATCACATCCTTTGTAATAGACTCTAGCATTTTCCCTCCTACTGATGTTAGGCTAACCAGTGTGTAATTCACTGTTTTCTCCCTTCCTCCTTTTTAAATAGTGGGGTTACATTTACCACCCTCCAATCTGCTGGGACTGTTCCAGAATCTACAGAATTGGGAAGATGACAACCGACACATCCACTATTTCCATGGCCATCTCCTTTAGTACCCTGGGCTATAGATTATCAGGCCCTAGGGATTTATCAGCTTTCAGCCCTGTTAATTTCTCCAACACTACTTTTTTATTGCCTTCAATTCCTCCTTCTTGCTCAACCCTTGGTTCCCTAGCATTTCTGGGAAGTTATTTGTGTCTTCCTCTGTGAAGACAGAACTAAAATAGTTGTTTAATTTCTCTATTATTTCCTTGTTCTCTACTATAAATTTTCCCGTTTCGGGCTGTAAGGGACCTACATTTGTTTTCACTAATCTTTTCCTTTATTTATCCTCATAGAAGCTTTTACAGTCCACTTTTATGCTCCTTGCAAGTTTACTCTCATACTCTATTGTTCCCCTCTTAATCAATCTCTTGGTCCTCCTTTGCCAAATTCTAAACTGCTCCCAATCCTCAGGCTTGTTACTTTTTCTAGCAACTTCATATGACTCCTCTTTTGATCTAATACTATCCTTAATTTTTTTTGTTAGCCATGGCTGGGCCATTTTGCCTGTTGTGTTTTTGTGTCAGAAAGGAATGTATAACTGTTGCAATGAATACATTTGTCCCTTAAATATTAGTCATTGTCTATCCACTGTCACGCCTTTTAATGAAGTTCCCCAATCTATCTTAGCTAACTCACACTTCATTCCTTCGTAGCTTCCTTTGTTTAGATTTAGAATCCTAGTTTTGGACCTGACTACTTCACTTTCCATCCTAATTAAGAATTCTATCATGTTATGGTTACTGTTCCTTAAAGGACTCCACGTAAGATTAATTAACCCCTTCTCACTGCACAATATCAATTCTAGGATAGCCTATCCCCAACCTGGTTACTCGACATATTGGTCTAAAAAACTATCACATACACGCTCCAGGAATTCATCTGCCACAGTATTATTACTAATTTGGTTTGCCCAGTCTATATCTAGATCCAAATTTAAACAAATCTAAATTAATCTAAATCTAAACAATCTACAAAGGTATGAGGCGTGAGTTGCTAAGATATATTGGAGAACTTCATTAAAAGGCACGATGATGGATATTATGATGAATTATGAATGGCTATTATTTAAGGATTGAATGTATGCAGACACAGACTGCTTCAGTATCTGAAGAGTCACGAATAGCGCTGAATATTATGCAATCATTGGCGAACATCCCACTTCTGTCCTTATGATGGGGAGGAAAGTCATTTCTTCCAATGACGTTGGCTGAGGATGGGACGGAAGGAATAAAAGGAGAATAAGGAATAGGACACTTGGAAGAAATTCCTGTTCTTCTTGACCTCATCCCAGCGGATCTTTTGTATCCATCTAAAGCAGGGGCCAGATACAGAGGTCCTAGTTTCACAACAACTCATTTGAAGGATAGCACTTCCAACAGGGTAGCATAGCCTCAGCTATGCATTGTCAGCCTATGTCCGAGACTCCTGGGAGAGAACTTGAGCCCACAACCACTTAAACTCAGAGCAAAAAGGTACCGAGAAAAACTGACACTCTCAAAACACAAATCACACTCCTAAATATGTGGCTAAAATCTAAAACAGAAAGAAAGAGGCAGAAAATATTTTAAAACCTGGAGGAAACTCTAGTTTGTAATATATATAACAAACCAAACCCATCTCAGCCAGGAAAAGGTAATAATATTTTACTTTAGACAATACAGTAGAAATAGAAGATGAAGCCAAGATTAAAACAGATGCAGAGCAATTATTTACGATTAAAGTTCAAACTGAATGAGATCAAAACATTTGTTTTCTGCTCCGATGGGATCCTGTTTTGTACAGTTACTGTTGCTTTTCTCATAATAATGTTATATAGAAACAGCGCAGAAAGCCCAGTGACATATTAATGGATTTTAATGACACAATGAAAATCATACTTACATCTCTATAGTGCATTTTAACTTCCTCTTCAGTACATATACAGAATTATAGTTACCGACATAGCTGAACAATACTACATGATGCATCTGCCGAGAAACTGCATTTAACTTATTCCATTTACCCTGTGAAAGATGCCAACAAATCTGTGTTTTTTAATGCAGATTCTTTTGCTAATGACCCAGGAAATTCTATTTTCCCTTCACGCTCAAGTGATTTTAGGCAATAAATAACAAGATGTGAATGCTCATCAAGGTTAAACGAAGAAGGGTTTGATTTCCACAGTTTATCAATTAGCTCGCTGCACAAAACAACCTGCACAGGGATTTGCCCTATTCAGTCACAACTGCAATCGAAGAGTCTCGTAAAAAACACTGGTTCTCGGTACTTTAATACAGGTGCTAACACGCAGAGATTCATTTTACAGATTAAAATTTCTACACAAGTATATGTACTTTAGGGTGGGTGGCCCTTACGAAAAATAAAAACTTTTTTTTTTCTCCAAATGAAATTCTCTATTGACAGGTCAAAAACCAAGACATTGTATTTTGAAAAGAATCACAACGAATTGCAGCCATCTATTGTGCAGAATTGTTCAAGCTTTCAAAGAGACCCTCATTATTCCTAGGATATCAATTTCATTAGTCATTTACAGTAAATACCACATTTAACATTCACCCCTTGTGAACTGCTGATCCATTAGGAAGCAGCAGAGACATGGTTGAGTCAGTCACAGACAGAGAGCCATACTTTGTAGATCACTCATATTAGCAATATCCAGCATCAATAACAATTAAAAAATGATTTGTCTCATTTGATGTACTCCAATTGGATGCCCTATAGCCATCATGAATAGAAAACACATGCTATTAGGTTACAACATAGCAGCCAGTTTTATTGTTAAAGCTGGTACATTACGATAGATACTTCAAACCTTCCTGGAACCAGCAATTATTTATTTCCCAAAACAAGAAATTGTACAACCACACGGTCATTATTGGGAAAGATAACCATCTAGAAATCTAAACTGTATGAAAAGAATGAGCAACTCGAGACAGTGACAGTCCTCAGATCAGCCAAATGCCAAAGGCCATCATCACTGACAAATGACATTTCAGGAGTCACAGGTGATTCATTTCTAACAAGCCATTTGGAACAGCATTGCCGAGGTCAAAGACAATTAAAATCCTCACCTGTAAACTGATATCTAAATCGCCCAATCACGAGATGTTGGGCTAAAGGGTATAAGGATGGGAGCAACGTGTAAATGATTTGCATCCACATTCAATTTTCAGGGTTTCATAGGGAAGGTGAATTTTAAAAAATGTAAATAAAAACCAATTGTGTAGCTAATTGTCAGTTACAGTGATAGAGACATGTCCACACTCAGACATTCAGACAGTTACTTCAGTTATGCACTGGAGCGTAGAGTCATATACAGTTTAGAAGAATGCTAGTTGACCTATAAGCAGCCAATTACCTTTAAACTGATGCAATATTTGATTTTTTTTCCTTAAATGGAATTTGTTTCTCCTCGGACTTTTGACCTAAGCAGGGCAAGGATCCATTGTTTCCCCTTATACAGCTACTTGAAAGAAAGACAGACTTGTCTTTACACCGTGTCAGTACCTCCTACTGCTAATTAAGTACTTTAAAAGTGTGGTCACAGTTGTAATGTAGAAAATGCAACAACCAATTTGTACACAGCAAAATCCCACAAACAGCGATGTGATAATGACCAGGAAATCTGTTTTTGTTATGTTGGTTGAGGATTAAATATTGGCCATAAAACTGGAGGAACTTCTCTGCTCTTTGTCCGAATAGTGTCTTGGGATACTTTAGGTTCACCTGAGACAGCAGACTAGGCCCTCGGTTTAATGTCTAATTCTAAAGATGGCAACTCTGACAGTTCAGCATGTGCTCAACACTACAGAGAATAGGCCACATTATCCCAGAAATCACACTCAACAGATGTTTAAATGAATACACGTAGCAGATTCTGTAACTGTGGATAAGACTTTAGTCTCTATCACAATCGGTCCCATAGACACATAGCTAAGAAGTGGAATTCACTGAGGCATCGTTGCTAAGAACTCAAATCATGAGCACAAATATTGAGGTCACAATACATGGAGCAGTTTTGCACCTCAATTGAGGGAATAGTTTGAAGCCCATCACATTTAACCATTTATTCTGGCTTTAAGCATCTTATTGCACAAACCACAACGCTACCCACCTAATATCTGTATGAAGGAGGGATGAAAATTCTGAATTGGATGTAAATGTGGGGAAGTAGATTTTGTGTGGAGAGCCTGTCCTACTGTGCAAAAGGCAAAACACTTATCAGTTCCTACCTTGCACCTTGTATACACAGAGTGCCCTAGTCTTTCTAGCTAAGGTGGGGACAATTGTTAATGTGTACTATGGAGTAATGGCTATACATTGATGGACATTGGTAGAACTATTGCCCCCAAACTGTAAAATGGGAGGAAGAAACTAGACCAGTGATACTGTTCAATAACATGTAGAGACATGCAGGCTAGAGATTCGATTTGGCTAGTTTCTGGTGCAGCATGATTGGTGAACAAAATCAGGCCTAGGTCCTCACTAGCATTATTTCTGCCAAGCTCCAGACACCAATCAGATATTGAGAGGCAGCTCAGCAGAACCCAGAGTTCCAATTCTGTCTGGCTGCCTTACTGGTTAACAGCTCATGGCAGCGCTGTAAACCCAGGGAGCACTCCTGCTCCTTCTGGCATATAAAGGCTAAGCTTTAAACAAAAAAGGGCTTACCCTTTTTTGGGATCGGCCTCGTGCGGTCCCGTTAAGTTTTGGACACAGCCAGTTAGGCCACAGAACGAGCCTTCTCCTGGCTGTTGTCGGATTTCCAGAAATTCTGAAACAAGCATTAATCGCGAACATATACATGAGCCTTAATGCCTGTTTTAGGGGGCAGCAGGAAAGTCTAGATATCACCAACGCAATGGGTCAGCGAACATCTTCCAAGCACCCTTGGAGTAGGGCAGACAGCACCCAGAAATCAGTGCTTTTTGCCCTCATTTTGCGGATGAAAAATAGGTGCATTAAGTTCCATATGCTGCACACCATTTTATGAGCATAAAGCCAAATAATAAAGAGTACTGGAAATTGTCTGATCATAACAGTGGGTGGAATTTTATGGCAGCAGGATTTTACCGTCCCGCCAAAGTCAATGGACTTTTGAATGGCTCACCACATTTCATGGTCCCGCTCCCACCATGATGGAGCCAGAAAATTCCCCCCAGTGTTTAGAAACATAAAACAAACCAAAAATTGCTGTTGTGCTGGGAGCGTGTAGTGCTGCAAGGGATTGAATTGTAGAAGGGTCAATGTTTACCATGCAGAACTAGAACCAGCAGACTCCCATGCTGTAAATAATACGCCTGCCAGAAATGTTTTGGGAGTTCAGCACGGGTCGTTTTACATTGTGCAACCTCCTGCACTTTAGGAAACAGAAACCTGCAATTTGGTGGGGTGCTGCTGAGGTCACGTGGGTGCCAACAGAAGGGCCCAGGAGGGTTGACCCTGCCACACCACAATCCATGTGACCCTCGGTCACATGAACACCGTAACTTTGCATTTCCGTCAGCAGTGCAACCAAGCATGGAATGAATGAATGAGACTGCTTAACTGAAATTGAAGATCGGTGGAATGCAGGAACGTGTCGGGTGGGAATTGAGAGTCCAGGCCGCCTCGGTGTGCAGGCTCAAATCTCGCATGCAAAAATGACACTTTCTCCCAGGATCGAGGCTCGAGTTGTGGCTACAGCAGGTGACAGAGCGCTGTGACGGCCTGCTCCATGAGGCGAAGACGCCTCATGTATTTGCTTCTTAGCAACAGTCACATAGGAGAAACGCTGCCTGTTTAACCACTGTGGGTATGGTCTCCAGCACAATGCCCTCTTCCTTTTCCTGCCTTTTGCTGTAGTCTCTCCTGTTATGTGCTGTCCTCCTCGTTGCCCCCCCTTGACTTCCAGCCCTGAAGGCAGAGTTTATGAGATCAATGGCTACAGTCAACTGTTTAAAAAAAAGTGCAGCACCAGCAGGATGATCTTCCCAGCAGTTAAAACTAAATGCCCACCACCAGAAAACAGGTCAAAAAGAGTCCAGAAGTTAACCAGAAGCCTGGGATGACAAACCTGCAAATAACCTTGAGTACTGCGTAATCTCCTTAAATAGCACTAGTGATGGGTCCTTCCTGCCGTGAGCACTATGAGTTGCTAGGCAAGTTTAGCTCCTGGCAATGATAGTCACTGGGCCATGCCAAAATTGGAAACAAGTCATCCAACGTGCGTAGAAACCTTGGGCTGAATCCTTTGAGCAGGAAAGAAGCTCTGCTGCCAGGTCCGAAAGCAGAACCCAACTCCGCGGTGACGGGACCCAACATTTTACCGACAGCAGCCAATTAAGAGGCCCTCAGACGGACCATTGTCCAACTGAGGACACGACCCCGCCTCAGAGAGACGCCGCTCCGAACAAAGGACGGGCACTCCATCAGCACTATTGTTAGAGGGGGCCACTGTGGAGGCTGCAGGATGAAAGAGGGCGCCACCAAGCACCAAGATGAGACACACTTGGAGCCAAGGTAAGTTTTGTTTTTAAGCGTGCCAGGGCCAGGTAGGCACACCCATCGGCAGGGCTGTAGCTGCAGGGTGTCCATTACCATGAGAGGAAACCTCTGTGCTATGGAATGGCCTTAAAGGAGGACTGCGAACCGGGAACACGATGGGAGGCCAACAAAGTACACCCGGTGGTCTCCCCCGATGTGAAGGCCCCTCCCATACTCGTAAAATCCAACTCCTTATTCCTCTTCGGGTTTGCGCCCAAAGGCAGGTCCCTGACGAAAATGGGCAGGCGATTCCTACTATTACTCTATGCTTCTGCACTGATTTAGTGCCTGAAATACGGGTGTGGCATGACTGAAATTCTAGGCCAATAATCCCTCCCAAGTGAAAGATTATCACAGTGAAATTATGAAAAGCAGAGCACTGGTATGTATTTATCATCGGGACTGGCTACATGTAGTGTACAAGGATCATCCAGCCATTCAGGCCCTTGCAATCCTCTCTTCATACAAATAAACAAACCTACAAATTAGGAACAGGAGTAGGCCACTCAACCCTTCAAGACTGCTCCGTCATTCAATAAGATCATGGCTGATCTGATTGTAACCTCCTCTCCACATTCCTGCCTACCCCGATAGCCTTTCACCTCCTTGTTTGTCAAACAACTATCCAGCTCTGCCTTAAAAATATTCAAAGACTCCGCTTCACTGCCTTTTGAAGATGGGAGTTTCAAAGACTCATGACCCTCAGAGAAAAAAAATTCTCCTCATCTCCGTCTTATATGAACACCCCTTATTTTTAAACCGTGACCCCTAGTTCCCCCACAAGAAGAAACATCCTCCCCACATCCACCCCTGTCAAGACCCCTCAGGATCTTAAAAGGTTTCAACCAAGTCGTCTCTTACTTCTCTCTGTCTTTAAAATTCAGAATCCTCCTGCTCTCCACAGCAGTTCTTCCTCCACTTCACCAAAAACGGAGCAGGATACATTATCAGGGGCGGAACATTGCACTAGGATCCACGGAGTTGCTAATTGGTCAAACAGGAAGGCTGGGAACTGTAAATAAGGGTCATTTCTCCAAGCAATGCCCCAGAGACTAATCACTGGCTCTGGGAGACTCCCAGACAATCCAAGAGTGTCGGCAAACCATATGAACTTGAGCACATGGGGGAAATCACAGACAGAGGCGAAGAGTTAAGCACAAGATGCAAAAACTACTGAAGACGCTGTCTGGTTGGCATCACTGGCAAGGCCAGCATTTATTGCCCATCACTTAAAGAAGGTGGCAAACCATATGAACTTGAGTATTTGGGGGAAACACTTACATTGCCCTTAAAGAAGGTGGTTATGAGCTGCTGCAGTCCATTTGGTGTAGGTACATCCGCAGTGCTTTCAGGAAGGGAGTTCTTGGATTTTGATCCAGCCGTGAAGAAGGAACGGCGATATAATTCCAAGTCAGGATGGTGTGTGATTTGGTGGGAAACTTGGAGGCAGCAGTTTTCCTTGTCTTCCCAGGTGATAGAGGTCACAGGATGCAGGCAAGGACTGTTTCATTATCTGAGTTGTGGTGGATGGAGCTGAACACTGTGCAATCATCAGTGAATACCCCCATATCTGATCTTATGATGGAGATTGGTCTGTATGTGAACATGAACAATACACTCTTGGCACATTAAGAACAGTGTTTCATTTAGTAATCCCAAGTGAGGTAATGGAGACAACAACCCCAAAATAACTGAAGAAACAGATGGATGTGGTCACAGTGGGACTCGTTTCTTTCAAGATGGATGAGCTACCTGGGACAATTAGCATTTTCTCATTCACTGCAATTTCGTGAATATTACAAAACTAATCAAGTGTGGCTGATCCAATGGCAACATGGTAACTTACATGTCTCCAGCAATTCTGATGGGTGATTATTATTAAAGAAAATATATGAATGGCTGAATTAGTGGAAGCTTTTGTTTTAAAATCCAATCTCTATTCCTGGCTTAGTGCCAGTGCCTGGCTAGCCCAGCTCCCTAAAGGGCTTTACGCACATTTGAGTGGTCTCCTTTCAGCTTTCAGTTTTAATTAATGATTCTTTTTCCTGTAATTTTATTTTGCTTACTAAATGATTCCCATCTTACTTCACAGAAAGTTTTCACTGAAGGCAATTTTTATAATCACTACAGATGATCATTACAGATATAGATTTTGACTGTCTTCTATGTCGAAGGGTGTTGGGAAGGATGCTCATCATCCCAACCAAGTAGTGATCCTTAAAAAAGTCACATGGTGGTATATTCAAAAATATCCAGACAACAGTGGCTCAATGAAGGAACCCAGCAACTCAATCTGCAATTAGCCAGTGTCCAGAGCTATGTACAAGCCACTCTGTATGTCTCACTCATCTACACCATAAACACTTTATCATGCGTTTGTATACCATCAATGTAATGCACGATCAATGTGTTTATAACCATAGAGCATGTGAAAAAATGTAGGAACACACTTCTATTAATAGAACGTGTGTTAAGATGAAATAGATCCAGAAAATGCTAGAATTGCTCAAATGGGACAAGCAGCAGCTGAATGAGAAAGGACGGATTCATGTTACATCCAACAACTGTGCCCACCAAGGGGTCAGCCTTGGCTCAATTGTAGCACTTTCACATCTCAGTCAGAGGTTGTGGGTCCAAAGTCCCGGTCAAGGATTTAAAGGCCTAAATCGAGGCTGACTCTTCACTGTAGTACTGAAGAAGCTGCTTTCCTGGATGAGTCATTAATCCAACGTCCACCTACAAACTATCATGGTGCAATTTAAACAAGGGCAAGGGAGTTTTTCTGGTGTCCTGAGCAACATCCAGCCCTCAATCACCATTGTCTGACCACTTATCTCAGTGGTTTTGTAGGACCTTGCTGTGTGCAAATTGACAACAACTGTATTTACAATAACAACTAACACGTCAAAAAGTAATTCACTGGTTTCAAAGGACTTTTGAGATGTCCTGAGATCATGAAACATGCTATAGAAACACAGGTTCCTTTTTTCACCTTGCTGTAATGAAGGATCTCCACCTATAGTCCTGATCGGTCTTTACCATTTGCAGATGTGAGGATTTGCTACACATATCCCAGAAGGAAAAAACAGTTCAATATTCACAAATCCCAGTAAAAATCAGTAATACTGGAGTTCCATTTTAAGGCATACAAGACCAAGATTTACTGGTTCCCTTCATTTCCAAGTTTTACTGGCTTTTCCTTCTGGGATTTCAATATTTTTTTGTTTTACGAACAGTATCAACCTCGCCATAAATGGTATCGTCTCACACAAGATGAACTGCCAAACTTACTTGGTGCTTCATAAGAACTAAAAGAGTGCTGATGTATATATAATCACTTAAGGATATAGGCCTCACTTTAATTATTATCGATTTTGCTAAAAAGAGCTATAATTTAAGTTCATCTTCCTTTTAATCAATTTTCAGGTCATGGTGTCCCTTTCCCCTTTACAATCCCTGGAGATGTGCAACTCCAATAAATGTCTACTTGTTTGCAATTGACTCTCAGAACCCAGTACTTTCTAGTCTAAAATCAATCAAAATTATCATATTAATGACCAACTTCTCACATAAAAACAATGCCAACTTCAAGTGAAATTACTGTTGATTTCCCTATCTGAGAACTTCTCTAGATCTTACTGTTTCTGAAGACTCATCACTTTGAAGAGCAAGTTTACATTGCTATTATGGGGGAAAAAAGCAATGCCAAGACCATTTAGCAATCAATGGAAATTTCAATGTAGAATACTAAAGCCAGTTCTAAAGGAATAAGCAATTTAAAATAAAGGATAATTTTTTTTTTTAAATCAAGGAGTTCTGGTGGATTTTTTTTAAAAATCCACTTTATTTTCTGTGTTAGAAAATGATTATAATCTTCCAATCATATGAGCCAAAATTCAAGTTGCTGTTCATTGCTACTGGGAAAAAAAGGACTTTTGTTGCTAAGGGTTTCTTGCAAAATAAATGGTGTTCCTCTTTCCAAGTGACAAACACAGAATACTAAATTATGTCAAATATTCAAATTCCACAGGCCCTACTTTCATTGGGAGTTTGCAAAGTTTTTTGTTCGATTCAATAAGGATCTTTTTTTACAACAGGAAAATTCATTTGACTCAAATTTTATCCCTCTCTCGATGGGCCGACACCATCTATCCACCTTCTCATCATAACCACTCTATTGTCTCAGTTGTGGCTCAGTGGTAGCACTTTTGCCTCTAGGTCAGAAGATTGTGGGCTAAAGCCCCACTCAAGACATTTTAAGCTCAAAATCCAGAAGGTGTGGCCTTTCTCATCACACATTAAACCGGGGCCCTATCTCCCCTCTCAGATATATGTAAAAGATTTTGTGGTGCTGTACTAAAGTAAAAGCAGGGGAACTCAACTAGAGTTTCCTACTCAATATTTGAAACAGATTATCTAGTCATTATCAGATTGTTGCTTGTGGAACATTGCTGCAGGAGTTCCTCAGGGTAGAGTCTTTGGTCCAGCCACCTTCATCTACTTTATCAATGACAGTCCCTCCGTCATAAGGTCAGAAGTGGGAATGTTTGCCGATGCCCAGTGTTTAGTTTCATTTGCAATTCCTCAGATACTGAAGCAGTCCATGCCCACACACAGCAACACCGGACAACATTCAGGTTTGGGGTGCTAACTGGCATCTCCAACACGAAAGAGTCTAAACTACCTTCCATTGAGATTCAAAGGCATTAACATCATTGGGTTGCCACATCATTGACTAGAAACTTAACTGAACCAGCCACATAAAAACTGTGGCTAACAGAGCAGGTGAGAGGCTGGGCATTTACAGGGGAGGTGATGGCATAGTGATATTGTCACTGGACTAGTCATCCAGAGACTGTAATGGTCTGGGAACCCAGGTTCAAATCTTCGCTGCAGATGATGGAATTAAAAGTCTAACGATGACCATGAAACCATTGTCAATTGTTGTAAAAACCCATCTGGTTCACTAATGTCCTTTATCTGCTGTCCCCTCTCAGATGTGACTCTGGGCAATAAATGCTGGCCTATCCCCTGAGTGAATGACTCACTTCCTGACTCTCCAAAGGCTTTCCATCATCGATAAGGCACAAGTTAGGATGGAACACTCTCCACTTCCCTGAATGAATGCAGTTCCAGAAAAACTCAAGAAACTTGTCACCATCCAAGACAAAGCAGCCCACTTGATTGGCACCCCGTGCAACATTTTAATCATTCACTCCCTCCGTACCAGTGCACTGTGGCTGCAGTATGTACCATCTACAAGACGCACTGCAACTCACAGGGCCTCTTTGCCTGTTCCTCCAAAACACACAGCCTCTACCATCTGGAAGAACAAGGGCAGCAGGTACATGGATACCACCTCCTGCAAGTCTCACAAATACATCACTGTTCCTTGTCATTGGGTCAAAATCCTGGAAATCCCTCTTAACTCTTTGGGAGTACCTTCACAACATAGACTGCAGCAGTTCAAAAAAGGCAACTCCACCTTCTTTAGGGCAATTAAGGACAGGCAATAAACGCTGGGCTTGTAAACGATGGCCACATCCCATGAATGAATGAAAAAAAATCTTACTTTATGCAAATTGGCTGTCCCATTTCCTACATTTATGACAGTGGCTGCATGTTAAAAGTAATCCATAGGATGCCCTAAAGCGCATTACAGCCAAAGTCACGAAAGGTGCTATATATGAATGCAAATCCTTTGCTCTTCAATCTTTACTCTCTTCAGAAAGTTATCTAATTGGCAATTGGATTGAATATGGTTGACTCTTAAACATCCTCTGAAATGGCCTAGCAAGCCACATAGTTGTATCAAACAACTAAAATGTCTCAAAGGAATGAAACCAGACTCACCACCCTGGATCAACCTAGGCACTGAAAAGGGCAGAGGCCCTGTCAACCATGCAAAGCCCTCCTTACCAACATCTGGGGCTTGTGCCAAAATTGGGGGAGCTGTCTCACAGACTAGTCAAGCATCAGCCTGACATAGTTAGAGGCATGGAATTATACCTTACAGATAATGTCCCAGACACCACCATCACCATCCCTGGGCATGTCCTATCCCACCAGCAGGACAGACCCAGCAGAGGTGGTGGCAGTGGTATACAGTCAGGAGGGAGTTACCCTAGGAATCCTCAACATTGACTTCGGACCCCATGAAGTCTCATGACCACAGGTCAAACATGGGCAAGGAAACTTCCTGCTGATTACCATGTGCTGCATCCACCCCCCACCACCCCCCCACACCCCCAACCCCACCCCTTCAGCTGATGAATCAGTACTCCTCCATGTTGAACAGCACTTGGAGGATGCACCAAGGGTGGCCAGGGTGCAGAATGTACTCTGGATGGGGGACATCAATGTCCATCACCTAGAGTGGCTCAGTATCACCATTACTGACCAAGCTGGCCAAATCCTAAATGACATAGCTGCTAGACTGGTTCTGCAGCAGGTTGTGGGGGAACCAACGAGAGAAAGCATACTTAGCCTCATAATCACCAACCTGCCTGCCACAGATACATCTGTCCATGACAGTATCAATAGGAATGACCAACGCACAGTCCTTGTGGAGACGAAGTCCTGTCCTCACATTGAGAATGCCCTCCATCATGTTGTGTGGCACTACCACCATGCTAAATGGGTAGATTTCAAACAGATCTAGCAACTCAACATTGGGCATCCAGGAGGTGCTGTGGACCATCAGAGGCAGCATAATTGTACTCAACCACAATCTCTAGCCTCAAACATGGACAAAGAACTGAACCCTAGAGGTTAGGTCGGGGTAACTGCCCTTGACATCAGGGCTGCATTTGACCGAATGTGGCATCAAGGAGCCCTAGCAAAACTGGAGTCAATGGGAATTGGCGGGGGGGGGGGGGGGGGGGGGGGGGGTGGAATTGTCCGCTGGTTGGAGTCATATCTAGCACAAAGGAAGATGGTTGTGGTTGTTGGAGGTCAGTCATCTCAGCTCCAGGACATCACTGCAGGAGTTTCTCAGGGTAGAGTCCTTGGCCCAATCATCTTCAGCTGCTTCATCAACGAGCAATCATCAGGGAGCATCCCCAATTCTGACCTTATGATGGAAGGAGATGTCAATGTTCAACGCCATTCACGACTCTCCAGAAACTGAAGCAGCCCATGTTCAAATGCAGCAAGACCTAGACAATATCCAGGCTTGGGCTGACAAGTGGCAAATAACATTTACACCACACAAGTGCCAGGCAATGACCATCTCCAACAAGAGAGAATCTAACCATCACCCCCTTGACATTCAATGGCATTGCCATCACTGAATCCCCTACTATCAACATCCTAAGGGTTACCATTGACCAGAAACTGAACTGGACTAGCCATATAAATGCTGTGGCTACAAGAGCAGGTCAGAGGCTGGGAATTCTGTGGTGAGTAGCTCATCTCCTGACTCCCCAAATGCTACCCACAATCTACAATACACAAGTCAGGAGTGTGATGGAATACTCCCCACTTTTCTGGATGAGCGCAGCTCCAATAACACTCAAGAAGCTTGACACCATTGAGGACAAAGCAGCCCATTTGATTAGCACCACATCCACAAACATTCACTCCCTCCACCACCGATGTACAGTAGCAACAGTGTGTACCATCTACCAGATGCACTACAGGAACTCACCAAGGCTCCTTAGACAGCACCCTCCAAACCCATGACCACTATCATCTAGAAGGACAAGGGCAGCAGACACATGGGAACACCATCACCTGCAAGTTTCCCTCCAAGCCACACACCATCCAGACTTGGAAATATATACCTATTCCTTCACTGTCACTGGGTCAAAATCCTGGAACTCCCTTCCTAACAGCACTGTGAGTGTACCTATGCCACATGGACTGCAGCGGTTCAAGGCAACAGCTCACCACCACCTTCAAGGGCAATTAGGATGGGCAATAAAAGCTGGCCTAGCCAGCGAAGCCCACATCCCGTGAATCATTTTTAAAAAAATTGTATTGCCTTTCCCAGTAACCTCTCCCAGTAATTGTTACCTAACACGTGAACAAACTGCAACAGTAAGGCACATCTGAGCATTTTAAAATCATTAGCAAAGCTTCCAACAGGAGCCCACCTCCTGTAAAACAGTCCTTAGTAACTCTGAATGACAGGACCAGCCATGCACCATTGTTATTGTACACCATCAATCACAAGTTAATTTGATTGATATAACTGCTGTTAAGTGTCATTGGTTTACATGGCAACTTGCAGGATATAAACAGAGGACAGAAGATGGGGAATTGATGGGACACCAATTATCTTAGACTTGTGAAATGTAATAAGTCAAAAGCAACAATGTCATGAGGGAGTTCTACAGTCTGTCAAATTATGTGTTGTTATCAATCCAATTCCAGCTCTGCTTATATTGCAATGATAGTTTTGCCACTATCAATTACTTTTTTATTCCTGAATATGTGTTTTTATTTTAACTATTAGTAGTGTCACATCCCATGTTATGAACTTTCAGTCAATACTTCTAAAGCCAGACACATGCACAAGCTTTTACAATGGCCGCTGAAAATCATTAGCTTTGGCATTTTGAGCTTCAGACAGTCTTAAGCCTTAAGCAAATACCTAATTAAAAATGGACCTTCAAAGCCATCTGGGGAATGCACACATCCCTCTGTTTAAGGGTGGACCAACACTAAAGGATCATAGAATTCCAGCCAGATGGTTTCACCCTGGACAAAAGGGGACATTGAAACACTGTGTGTAGGATGGATCCTATCAACCTACCATTGTATTATGATGGTTTACCTCATCCAAACTAGGCTGGGTAAATCTCAAGGGGTCAAATGACAAGGCAGGATGATTGGAACCAACATACACACCACCTTTTTGTTTGGAAAAAAGGTTTTGTGAAAATCACAGGAAGAGGGAACCATTTTTGCAGTCTGCTTTTAAATCAGCAAGAGTTCCACCAGAATGTTATTAAACTAGCTGCAAGTCATCCAAGCAGCCAAGGTAATAAACATAAATACCTTGAAAGTGCAAGATCCCAGCAGAGAGCAGGTCCCAACACCCACTCTCCCCCCGCCAAGTTTACCGAGGAAGCAACCTCCTGGAAATTCAGCTACAAGAAACTCCTGAGCCTGCTGAGAATCTTTCATTTTATAAATATCTCACTTCAACATCAAAGCATCAAAGCCATCCAAGAAATTATACGCCTGCCTTGAGGAAGCCTAAATCAGCAAAAATTATAATCTGTAACAGTATATTCTCTTGATTTGTATCTAATCTATGTGTGTGAGACGTTGCATTTAATTCGTAATAAGTGTGTATGAATAAATAACCTTTATTTTTAAATTCACAAAAGCTTGCTGCTGGAATTGTTTAATTTTGATACACACCCCTTACACTCAAAACATACTGATCACAGATGATAAAGGAAACACATAAATTCTGTCTGTGACAGCAGGAGTCGGATAAGATGACAGTTATATGTTTAGCTGTAATACCCAAGTGAGGGAATAGTTTAACCTGCAAAAAACACATGTAAACACTGTTGCAATACTGACCAGATAGAGATACGAAGCAAAGTGTAAATCATTGGTGCTACCAGAATTTAATAACTCTGGTCACATATTACAAAGTGCAGAAGGACTATAGACCACGGGTCACGAGTCTTTGGAACTCTCTTCCTGAAAAGGTGGTGGCAGCAGAATCCTTGAATATTTTTAAGGCAGAGGTGGAGAGACTTGTGGTAAACAAGGGGGTGATAGGTTAGCTGGGGTACGCAGGATGCAGATTGGAGGTTACTATCAGATCAGCCATGATCTTATTAAGTGGCGGAACAGGCTCGAGGGGCCGAATGGCCTACTCCTGCTCTTTGTTCGTATGCCCGTATGACCAGGCTTCAAAAATCGCTCAGGCTAAGGGGAATGTCTTCAGCAAGAGCACCGGCTTTGTGAATGGCCTGTGACACCACAGAATCCATTCTGACATCAACATACTGACAGAGCTAAGGTCCTACACGAAATGAGTTTCTGGGCAAGCACTTTTCAACAACTCAGCCCCAGCATGCACCATCTCACAGGCAAGGCAACACAGAAACAACCACTGGGGACCCATGCACGCAGACAGCAGAAGCCAGAACATTGTTAAAATAAAGTTGAAACTGGGAACATATAGCAGGTCAATCACCATCTGTGCAGGTTCCTGCACCCAAAACAATCCTTTGTCCCAACCACAAATGCTAATTTACCTACTGTACATTTCCAGCCACTTCTTTTCACAAATTTCCAACATCTGCAGTTATTTGTTTTCTAATAAATATAAAGCAAATGTGTTCCCCACCACCAACCCCCGCCCACCACCTACCCCTCGTTATGAAGCAGGATGAATTAGATTCATTTATCAATGCCTCAGGGTCAGGAAGTGCCTGTGCTGTTTTTGAAACTTATTACAAATGTTAATTAAAAATTAGAAAGCAAAGGTTTTTTTCATTAACTAATAACAGTAGATGTAAATGGAAACGGTTTCCCAATACCTCTCCCATTTGTGAAGATTAAAACTATGTTGGCAGGTTAATGCACCTGATTTAGAATGGCTATTCTCCATAGCTTAGCACTGTAATTAGTTTAAGTCAATGACAGGCTCTATCCAGTAATGAATACTGTTCCAATATCCATAACCACAAAAAGAGAACATTACAGGGGACTGGGAAGGAAACCAGAATTATTCTTCAATTTTGAACTATTAGGCAGGATTTTCCCCACAGGTTCAGGGACCAAATGGACGTCCCAAGCCTACACTCTCCGGGAGCAGGTCTGCAAAACTGTTTTCTCTCCTCCCTCACTTTTCTAGAACTGTTTCATCCAATTCAGGGTCACAGGGAGTCGGAGCCTGTCCCGAAAGGCAATGGGTGCTAGGCGGGTATACCCAGGATGGGATGCCAGTCCATCACAGGACACACACTCACATGCACGCGCACACAGACGCTACACACTGGGGGGGGGTGCAATTCACTGTAACCGATTCACATAACCATCATGTCTTTGGACAGTGGGAGGAAACCTGAGCACCTGGCAGAAGCTCACACAGACACGGGGAGAACATGCAAACTGCACACGGACAGGCACCCGAGGTCAGAATCAAACCCGGGTCCTTGGAGCTGTGAGGCAGCAGCACTAACTACCCCAGACCTATTTTCCACCATTTGTTGCCCATCCCAAATTGCCCTTGAGCTGAGTGGTTTGCTAGGCCATTTCAGAGTCAACCACATTCCTGGTGGTTTGGAGTCACATCTAGGCCAGACCAGGTAAGGATGGCAGATTTCCTCCCCTAGCAGATCATTAGTGAACCACACGGATTTTTACAACAGTCAATGATGGTTGTCATGGTCACTATTACAGATACTAGCTTCTCACTCTTGATCTTTTTTGTATTCTTTGAATTTAAACTTCACCAGCTGCTGCAGTGGGATCTGAACCTGTGCCCCCAGAGCATTAGCCAGGCCCTCTGGATTACGAGATCAGTGACATTACCATTACACCACTGTCTTCCCCCAAGACCAGAAGAGAAACGCCTTAGGTGACAGCATTTGGGCCTCAAGTGCGGCCTTTGCTACTGGAGGCCCCATCTCTGGGGTAAGGAGCCTCCAACCCTTGATGGCACCTCCCCCCCCCACCCAAGCCCTGCCACAAAGAGGATGCCTCCATGGAGTTGGTGCCCTCTGTTTGAGGCAGCAGGGGGAAAAAAAGAGGCATGCTCCACCAGCAGCAAAATGCTGGCGAGCCCTCGGAATTGCGCCCTTCCTGTGCAAATTGGGTGCCCGCCTCATTTCAGTTTCCCTGGGTGACAGCGAGAATGCACCAGGGACCAATCGTGGCCCACCTCCATGCTACTTTCCCTACCCTCACCCCCCAGCTCCAAGCTCACTAACACGGAGCCAGGGGAATTTGACCCGCTTGTCACAACACCAGACAATGGCAGTCTGATTGCTGCTCTTATTGCAAGACTAAAGAGGGACACATTTCAAGGTAAAATGCTAAAAATAAAAGGTCGAAGGCGTTAAGCTCTTAGCATTACAGTTGAATTGTAGGCCAAGTGATGTGATCCCAAGAGTGTTACGCACTGCCAGTTCTGCTTCAGGAACCTGCATCTTGGGTATTTCTAAGTTATAAATCAATGCAAAGCACATATGATTAAATATGATATACCAAAATACAATCAAAACAGCATCTGCAATTCATACACTTTCATTAACTGGCCGAGATGTGATTTAACCCAATTTAATTTAAATTGAAAAATTATTTTGATCTCGCTGTTGTAATCTACCTGCTCAGATCACTTCTTCTATGTCAGCTCATGAATCCCAACACCATTAATCATTTAACAGTAAGCTCTTGACATTTACCACAGATAGGTCTGTTACTGACCTAGTCAGGTTTTTGAAATTGCTGTCAGTTGAAATCATTAACTCTTCTTTTCAAGACCATCATGTGTCAAAATGAAGTATTAAAATAAACAGTTACTAAATTACTATTTAAAGGAGTTAACCAGTGCCAATTTAAAAACCCGGCTCGGCCAATGAAAACTGTGGTAAGGTTTGCAATAGATTCAAACTTGATGTTCAACAATTGCATTCACAGAGTTTTTCATATGTCATGACCACGGATCCTAGGCCCAAATTACTTATGGATATATTCAACTTTTAAGTCAGGCATGTGTTTTTTTTTTAAAAAAAGGACATACAAGCAAAAGCTGGCTGGGAATGGCCTATGTGGATTACTTGACCAACTCGTTCAGAGAGAACGGAATGTCACACCTAGAAGGTGTGACACAGCCTACTTCAGACAGGGACACTTCAAAAAGGAAAAGATACAATTCAGTTTGCATTGTAATCACTTGTGGTTGCAGAGATAATGGAAAATTATTACCATCTCAGCCAAAACCACCTCCTGTTGAGTTATATCCAAGACTGTGAACATGAACGGAGTTGAAAAGAAAACAGATATGAGCAAAAGTTGTTTGTTTTTTTTTCACTTCCAGGAATACACAAGGAAAGGGGTTTAAAAAAGCCAACTACCACCCTAGTTTGGTGTGTTAGCCTGGTGTGCCTGTGCTGTGAAGGTCGCAGTTGAAGAACACCAACTGGGCATCCCTGTGCTCGCAGGTTAAAAAAAAAATCTCTCATTGCTGGAAGCAAGTCACAAGACAGTAAAGCCGCAGTCAAAAATGAAACAGGACAATTCCTTTCAGCTAACCTGCAGAACCAAGAATCTCCAAACCAACTGCTCAACTGCCAAAGTCAGCGCTAGTGGAATCACCCAACTTAACGGTCGCAACATTTCACCATTTGCTCCTCACGGAGGAGCCAAAGAACTGATTTGTATATCTTTTTAACTTTTATTTTTGAACTCACAATCTCATTTCTAATCTGTGTGTGTGCGCGTGTTGCATTTTTATTATTTTTTTTTCCTCACATTTAGCAACTAATAAAATCACTCTCTCTTTGACTCAAGACACCCTGTTTAAATTGGCTCCTTTTTAAAAATAAATACATTTGGACTGGGAAAAGGTATCCACAAGGGAAGGGATCCTTTTTAAATTAACCTTGTTGCGACCAGCTGAGGGGGTTGAATAAAGAAAGGGAGCCAGCTCAATCCTCCTCACTGGGTGTATAACAATTTGGGGTACCTCATCCGGGATCATAATACATTGTGGGAACCTCGCCCGGGTACCAGTCATAACACATAATTAACAGGTGCAGTTTATCCTTTTCCAGTGCATACATGATCTTATTGAATGGCAAGCAGACTCAAGGGGCCAAATAGCCTATTCCTGCTTCTACTTCTTATGTCCATATGTATGTTCATATGTTCACGTTTACAACATCCCACTCACCTGCCAGCCTCCGTTGACTCCCGGTCCCTGAGTGAATAGACTTCAAAATCCTTGTCTTCAAATCTCTCCATGGTCTCCCTTCTCTCTACTTTGTAGCATCCTTCTGTCCTACATCCCTTCCCTAATCTCAAATCTTCCTACTCTGGTCTATTCCATATTCCCTTCCACACTCCCCTCTATCATTGTTGATACAGCCTTCAGTCAACTCAACCCAAAGCTCTAGACTTCCCTTCCAAAACCTTTCATCTGAATACCAGTCTCTCCTCCTTTTGGAAAAAACCTTCCTGGTTGTCACTTCTTGCTCAATGTTAGCAACCGTGTCTGAGTCAGTTGGTTCTCAGAAGGGCTTAAATGCAGACAGACATTTCAGAGTGGTACTGAGGGAGTGCTCCACTCTTGGAGATGCCTAATTTCAGATGGGACTTTAAAGGAGGCCCTATCTGCCCTCTCAGGCAGACAACGATAATGTTGGCATCATTTGAGGAAGAGCAGGGTAGTTCTGGTGCCATGCCCAGCATTTATCCCTCAAGTAAAGCTGCCAGACACAGATTATTTAGCCATTTATTTCATGGCAGTTTCTGGGAACTTGCCATGTGTAAATTATTTGCCTCATTTACCTACAAAATACGATGACGACATTTCAACAGCAATTTACTTGATATGAAACATTTTTGCCACTCCCTTGAGAATGTGAAAGATGTTCCACAAATTCAAGCTCTCAAAACCCAAATCCTTAGATCATCTTTGGCCGAATACCTTAGACGGTAAAGAGACTTCAAAGTCAACAAGATGGGGCCTTAAGCCAAAATGCAAGTCCAGCCCACAGTTAGGGCGAGAAGCCATCTTCACCATCAGGAGCAACAGGTCAGAGGCTCGTTAAGGGCTCATTGCCAGTGTAAATGCCTGTGACTGCTCGTTAAGAGGCTCATTAAGAGTATCACATTTTGGTGGCTAACATAGAATCTTAGAAACGTACAGCATAGAAGTTGGCCATTCAGCCCATACGTCCGCATCAGCCTATTCCCACATTCCAGCTTGCGGTCCATGGCCTTCTAGGTTACAGCACTTCAAGTGCATACCCAAGTACTTTTTAAATGTTATGAGGGTTTCTGCCTTCACTAGCCTTTCAGGCAGTGAGTTCCAGATCCCCATCACCCTCTGGGTGAAAAAATATTGCCCCCAGAATCCACTCTAAACCTCTTACCCAAAATCTATGTCCCCTGGTTGTAAACCCCTCAACCAAGGGAAATAGGACATTCTTATCCACTCTATCTAGACCCCTTAATTTTATAGACTTCAATGAGGTCTCCCCTCAGCCTCTTCTGTTCCAACGAGCAGACTTTACATGCCCCCACTGGCAAGTTTGTAGGCGGGGGAGGGTCAGGTGGGCATAAAATTATTCCGATGGCCTTCCCACTGGGCTCTCACCCAACCTGGGCTCTCCGCAATTTTACGGAGTGGAAGTGTGAGGCCTAGGTTTCCGTCTCCACCCACGCCTCCACCGCCAACCCTTGTCCCAATTGAGGCCCTTAAGTCATCAATTATTGACCACTTAAGGGTCATTTCCCATCCAGCCTCAGCTTTCAGGGGAGTTCAGTGGTGGGGGAACCCGAAAAGGGACACTGCTTAGCCAGGAAGAGGAGGGGAGGGGCCCTCCAACGGCCTCCTTTTAACATTGGGCCCTCCCCCATAAGGTCTGGCCTCTGCAGGTGCTCCCTCTCCACCAACGCCCCTACTCCTCTCTGCCCACACAAATCCACCAAGCTGCACCTCCTCACCCCGAGACCTCTAAAACCTACCTGGTCCTGGACTCCTGGGACTTAGACCTGTCCACTGCAGCTTCTAGCACCGCTGGGACCAGAGAGCTACTGACCAATCCAATTGGTTGGTAGCTCTCGGAGACGGGACTTCTGTCTGAGCGAGGGATGGAAGTTCAGCCTCCAGCTCCTAGGAGCATTAAATGGCTGGAGGGTAACCAGTATCGGTGGCAATGTGTTAGGCTGCCTGACTCTTCAGATGGTGGGAAGGCAAACTCTGCCATCCAAAAGCCCTGGCCAAAGGAAACAACCCTAGAATTTCAAATCCTTCTTCATAACTAAAAAATTCTCCAGTTCAGGCAACATTCTCTTAAATCACCCCTGTAGCCCAATCACATCTTAGCTAAAACAAAAACAGAATTACCTGGAAAAACTCAGCAGGTCTGGCAGCATCGGCAGAGAAGAAATCAGTTAACGTTTCGAGGCTTCATGGCCCTTCGGCAGAACTGAAGCATAGTTAGAAGAAGGGAGAAATATAAACTGGTTTAAGGTGGGGGTGGGGGGGGGGGGGGGGGGGGGGGGGGGTGCGGCGCGGGGAAGAGAGAGACGTTGAGGGTGTGGTGATTATCTTAGCTACACTGCTGTGACCAAAACTGCCCAGCTGTGCCCAACTAGTGTTTATTCAGTTCCCACATAAGCTCCCAACGCTAACGTTCTCAACAAATGCCCTCTCCAACAGCTGGCTGTCCGGGTGTAAATTCAGCATTGTCAATTTCAAGCGCTAGTTAAAAGGCCGCTCACCATTTCATATTCATTGCTGCTGGAGCTGTAAAGTGGACTGCTAAAACATTTCAGGAGACCTTCTTCATCAAGGCTTTGTCAGCACTCGAGCAACATTTATTATAAAAATTCTCCTGAGAACTTCACCTAAAAAAGACTGGGTGCTGTGTTATTCTACCATCTGGAGTCACCAGGACAAAGGAAATGCTTGGACATGGGCTCCTTGCTTGGAGTCCCCCTTAGACTGAATGATGAAAGTCGATGATGCCAAGCTGAGCAGTTCCAGTCGCTGGAGGGGGGCAGAAGGATGGCATGGCGCTCTGCCCCTACTGCAGATTACAGGCAGCCCTCATGCTCTGGACTTCCTCCACCAGGACCAGTGGTGCATCGGAGAGCCGGTGTGCCCTCTCTTTGGACCCTGAGCCATCCTCCTGCCAATGTGTGCCAGTCAGAACACTTTACAACTTCAGTGGAAGTGAGTGCGATCAGTTCAAAAGATCAAGCCAATATCTATTTATTGGAAATTCTGAGCCTAGTGAGTGAATCCACATTTATTTTTCATTTACTTTTTTTGCACGCAAGTACAATAGTGACTTTCGAAATTTACAGGATCTTGGGGAAAGCATGTATGTGTGTGGGGCTGGGTGTATTGGAACTACTTGGATAGTTTTTTCAGAACGAGCAAAGGCAGGATGGACCGAATGGCCTTCTCCTGTGCTGTATGATCCTATGATAACAGTTAGAAATTGGAAATAAAGCTTAAGTGATTAATTAGTAATATGAGAAGTTTAACTGAGAAATATTGTGGTTTTATTTTGTTGCTGCAAAGGGACTAATATTACATGAAGCAAACACCAACTAAATCACCTGTCATTTTCATTTGGAGTGTTTTAAAAATTGATTTTTAAAAATGTGTAACTCGCTTTCTACTCACAGACAAGCAAAAATGCAGCCTTAAGATACTAACATACTATCAAAATCAATTGGTTACCGGTACCTATTTAAACAGTGACAGGCAGGCAGGTGTAGGTCACACTGTCAACCCAATAATATTCATTGATCATGGGAAACAGTGCCCTGCATGTGTGCAGATCCTGGTAAAACTGTCCTGTCATGCACCCAAACTGTTGGTGGGTATACGGTGCCAAAAACATTGACCTTGCATAACACCCATTAATGGTAGGCAACTGATAATTTTCCAAGTCCCCGAAGTTATTACCAGTTCAAAATTAATTATATGGAAAATTTTGCAGAGAAATTCTAAAGCTGTTGCACAGCAAATTAGTTTAATGTTAATTTGTTTACAGAAATAATGTCACTTTAATTAGTGCTCCAGGAATTTTAGTGCAGGAAATTGTAAATTAATTGCTGTTGAGATATAAACACAAATTCTGAATGCAGTCCAGAAATGCATGCATAATGAGGCTAGGCTATAAAGCACTTCCTCAACTTTTACCTGTACGAACAAGGATGATAAAGTTTCCTTTTAATTGAAGTTATTGACTGTAAAATTTGTGCAGTAACATTTTTTATGAAATGCAATTTCTAATCTTTGCACCTCAGGAACCCTCTCCACCATCATTATCCACTTATCAACAATCCATAAAATCTGCAAGGAAACCACATTTAATTTAGTAGTTTTAATTACTAGCCCCCAAACTCAAAGCAGAAGAAAAAAACGTACTATTGATTAACAAATGGCAGAATTCTGTTATCCCAATGCTTTGAAAAACTTGAGTTTGTTTAAAGCCTCAATGGAAGATTAACCATTCAACATTGCTTTCTGTTCTGATAAGATGGAACCTGTAAAGAAAGAGGGCTAGAGGGGTCCCCGACGCATTTCCTATCAATCCAGGCTATGATTTGAAATTAGCCAGTGGAAGAAATAAGTTGTATAAATGTTACTTGCAAAGCTCATTCTCCTAAATCATCACATTTTTTAAAAAAAGATCCTTGCTATCTTCTTGTGTCTCCCCGTTGTCCAGAGTTTCAGAATGTCAGTGAAGTAATGAATAGAAGTAATTATGGAAGGTAAATTATATGAATATAGCAAAGCACAGCATTGGATAATGTGGTTATGGTCAACAAGTATCATTCCTTGTTATCTCTCATTTCTATCAATTTTTTCTCCATGTACTTATGCAGCTCTTGAATTCACTGCTAACATCAGCCTCCATAGCCTCTCGAGTCAGTCCATTCCATACATTCACACTCCTCTGCATTAAGTAACTAAATGGAATCTTCCTTTTCACCCTCCTCCTTCTAAGTTTACAGCAAAGACAAACAAGTGGAAAAGAAAAGAAGAAATTGGAAGACAAATTATGCTTTGAATGTTCACTTCAGGATCAGAAACAGTTTCTTTTGTTGGAATGTAATGTGACATGAGAGTAGATCTTCAAGGTTAAATGCAAATTGCAACAGGAAACACCAATGAAGGATCTCAAAGCCAGGTGGAATTTTATTTTATCCTGTGATGCTGGAAAGACTGTTATTATTGCCCATCCCTGGTTACCCTGAGATAATAGCAGTGGGGTAACGCTTTGAACCTTATTTACATTGAGTACAGCTCTATACATTTGGAGTCAGACTTCAGATTCATTGCACAAAGATATAATCACTTTGATTGCTATCTTCTCAGCAACACTTTTGCACTCTTTGTATTTAAGTATATCTTTTAAACAGTTTCCATATGCTTCTTGTACTTAGCATGAAGTATAAGTGAATAAAGCAAGAAAGAACAATGCAGCGATTTCCAGTCCAAGTACAAAACCATTCACAGCAATAACTTGCATTTACATGGCACCTTTAATGTAATAAAAATATCCCAAGGCACTTTACAGGAGTGATATCAAACAAAGGTTGACGCCAGGCCATGTTAACTGGATACGGCATAGATTCTGGATTTCCACGTCATGTTTCTGAAGCCAGTATTTTATGCTTCTTGTACCTTCTTCATATTATTGTTACCAGAGACTGCAACCCTGACTTCAACAGCTGCATGGCCATAGACATAAGACAGAGTGAATACTGCTGCAGAAGCCAAGCACCAGTTCTAAAGCTGCTTTTCAGTGACAAAACCAACTTACAATTATCTAAGCGCCTTAGTAAAACACCCCAAGGCATTTCACAGACTTATATGAGGGCAAAAAATTGGCACTGGACCAAAATAGGAACTTTAGGACGGGTAAGAAAAGACTGTCAAAGGGGAGGGTCTTAAAGGAGGAGAGAGAGTTGGAGTGACCTAGCCACAAATGGTCAGGGATGCATATTAGGTCAAAGTTGGAGGAGCACAAGCGATCTCAGGTTGTTGTAGGGCTTAAGGAGGTTACAGAAATAGGGAGAGAGCAAGGCCATTTTTGCAATTTGAACATGCTGAAAATTTAAAAATGGAGGCAGTCAGGAACCGGGAGCCAATGGAGGTCAACAAGTATAAGGGCGACAGGTAAAGGGGACTTGGTGCCAGTTAGGATAAGGGCAGCCGAGCTTTGGATAAGCTCATATTGATGAAGGACAGAAGATAGAAGCCCAGTCAGGAGAGTGTTGGAACAGTATTGGATGTAGACAGGTCATGCAGGTGTTATGGTGACCACTTTTGCAGTTGGCTGAGTACTCAATTTGGCCCGTGGAAGAAAGCAATGCACTTTCACCCCCTATGAGCCTTTTCATAGCGTGGGGGGTGGGGAAAAGATGTGGGGTCAGGAAATGATACCCATTTTTTCCTCAACTGCCATCAGTGCTGAAATAGAACATCAGGATCCCAACGTAATACAGAACCACTTCAAGTAGAAACCATCCATTTAATCTCAACTGAAGCTAACCGCTCTCCATTATCTTTAGAAACAGCATCAACCGACTCAAGCTGCAATTTACTGTTATGAGATTAGCCCAAATGTTACCACACAAAATGAAAAGAGATGCATTTATATAGCACTTTTTACGGCCACTGGACCTCTCAAAGCTAATGAGGTCATTTTGAAGTGCAGGTCATTGTTGTAATGTAGGAAATGCAGCAACCCATTTGCACACAGCAAGCTGCCACAAGCAACAATGTAATAGCGGCCAGCAAATCTATTTTTGCTGTGTGGATTGAGGGATTGGCCAGATCGCCAGGGATAACACCTCTGCTCGTCATCAAAATCATGCTGCAGGATCTTTTACCTCCACCTGAGAAGGCAGGCAGGGACTCAGTTTACCATCTCATCCAAAGGGCAACACTTCTGACAGTGCGGCACTCCCTCAGTACTGCACTGGAGTGTCAGCCTAGATTTTGTACTCAGGTAGGACTTTAATCTGACTTAAAGGCAAGAACACTGCCAACTGAGCTACAGTTGATACAATCAGAAGAAACACACAACGCTCAATAGGATGGGATAGCAAGAGCACTAATCTACAGAGGGTGCACCTATCTGCATAATCTTTCATGAAAAATACACAATCTTCTGATTTTTAAACCTTTCTTCCTCAAGATAAGCTGCGGTCTGATATATGCAATTGAATCACTGGCTCCATTAATAAAGCCTGGAAAATTGAATTCAGAAATTGTCCTGAACCCATCCAGCCAGGTAGGATAATGTCCAGATCAGTGGTTTATGGGTTCAAGTCCCAGTCCAGGACTTTAGCACATGAATCTTAGAGTTCTACATTCTTGGAATTGAGTATTTTTGACTGTAAAAGTTTAACCTAAGAGATATTAGTCAACTACCTGTTAAAAACACCTCTCTCCACTTCAGTTTACATTCCGCTCCAGAGATTTGAACACATAATCTAGGCCAACATTAAGAGAAGGACCATTGGAGGTGCTGCCTTTTGAATAAGATGTAACATAGTCTGACCTTTTAGGTGGATGTAAACATTCAAAAATCAATCTGCGGATTCATTTTTGACTGAGCCCTAGCAAGTTACAGCAGGAAATACACTTCAAAAAGAACTTTAAAGCGCTTGAGCATGTCCTGAGGCCATGAAAGGTTCTACACAAATGCATGTTCTTTCTTTGCCAGAACAAAAAAAGAAAGTAAAAACTGGGGAAATAAGAATACTGGGTCCAAACTGGCCTTGTATACCTTAAACTGGAACACCTGGTAAATAAGAGTGCTGGTCCAAATCGTTTTCTCCTTCTGAATTCTTAACTCTATTGTCGAACATTCCCATGGCAGCATTAGGGCAGACACTACACCGCAGTCCTCATTTTACTGTTGCTACTCCTGCACTTCCAAAGAGGTTGAATTCTGGTGCCTTCTGAGGGGAATTGGAAACATGTTACAATCTTCAGTTTGAATATTTCAATATTGCAATGGCAAGTTTTCAGCACAAGTTGATTCATTCATTCTGAATCACTGTGCACAGTCATTAATCTATTTTGTGTTAAACACTAAAAAAAATACATAAAGGAATTTAACAGAAACCTATTACCTGGTGTGCTGAATACAGTGCAAAGGGAAATATGCTTCCACAAGAACTAGGAGTTGAAGATGACCATATGGCCCATCAACACAGACATACGGACTCAAAACGTTAACTCTGTCTTTCTCTCCACAGATGGTGTCAGACCTGCTGAGTTTTTCCAGCATTTTTTGTTTTTGTTTCAGATTTCCAGCATCCGCAGTATTTTGCTTTTATTTGGCCCGTCAAGCCTGCTCCCCCATTCAATATGGTCATGGTTGATCTTGGGCTTCAACTCCACTTTCCTGCCCACTCCCCATATCCCTTGATTCCCTGAGACACCAAAAACCTGCCGATCCCAGCCTTAAGCCTTACTCAACGATGGAGCATCCACAACCTTGTGGGGTAGAGAATTCCAAAGATTCACTACCCTACGAGTGAAGTAATTTCTCCTCACCTCAGTCCTAAATGATCAGTCCCTTATCTCAAGATGTCCCAGATTCCTTGGTGAGCGGAAACAATCTCTCAGTGTCTACCCTGTCAATTCCTTTCAGAATGTTGTAGCTGTCAATGAGATCGCCTCTCATTCTTATAAACTCCAGAGAACTCCCTTGATGTTATACCAAAGAGTTAGTGTATGGGAAAATACAATACTTGGTATCAAGTAGCTTTGACTGCTAAATTCTAAGAAGGGAACAGGTATTTTTCAATTGTTTTGTTTTGAGAAGCATTAATCAGTTAATACATATTGTTCTTGTAAAGTACATTAGTATCCCATGCTGACAATATTAATCGCTATTTGTTGGGCTTTGGGAGTTACAATCCAATTTCCAGTGAACATGAGATTACAGGTTAAAAATGGCTCTTGATTCGGTTTAAAATGTCGCCTTGTTTTACCGAACTGGCACAAGGTTAATGATTTTCAATCCGAGATGGGTAGATATTTTTCTGGCTAAGCATATTAAGGGGTTTCAAGCCAACGCGTATAAATGGAATTTGGTTGCTGATCAGCCATGATCCTGTCGAATGGGGGAAACAGGCTTGAGGTGCTGAATTGGTCTACTTCAGTTCCTATGTTCCAATGAGATTGGCAGTTGAAAGTGAAAGTGCTTGAAAATGCTATCACTGGTTATCCAAGAAGTGTCCCGTTCCAGTCACACGAACATCCAACACTTGAAAGGTACAACTTTAAATAAAGGATGGCAAAATGAAATGCATTCCCAGTATTGTTGGAAACAAATAGTCGTTTGATTGTACAGAACTTTGAGTATTGCTGAAAAAGAGAGAGACATGCTGTCAAAGATTTTTGTCTTGCACCGATCAGGACAGAATCGCAAGATTACCAGGTCTCAAAGGGAACAATTTATGCTGCACAAAAGATGGTGCTGAGTGATTGGCAAGTGGACTCTGATTGGCAGAGGTGTTGCCTTGGAGAATATACCAGGGAACTGTTAACTGCCAAGCTTTTGTTTCAATTCAAACCAGGCAAGTTGACAGATTGATCAAAGCATTGCCATGCAGAAGGGACCAGGGAATGGCTAATCCCCAAGCTTTTATTTGGTTGAAAAAGGCACAATGCATGGACATGTTCTGTTTGGAAAGGACAGGGCCCCTGTGTGTGAATTTGTACAACTTCTAGCACATGTAAGTGAGCCATACTTTGGCTGTCCACAACAGAAAGTACTAACTGTACTCAACCAGCCCGTGCCTGCAAAACTCAGAACAGTGTTCAACATTAGATGTGACTCCCATGATTGGACAACACTTACTAAACAATCCCTGTTGTGCTAAGACTTGCATTAACAACCAATAAAGATTATCAGACTTGCAGTGTGGCTGGATGGTCACTGTGGGTCAGAATGGTGCCAATAGCCTGACCTGATGGGGTGGATTCAAGACCTGCTTCTTTGCCCTACCCATGGTGGAGTTTGTAGTGCTGTGGGTTGGACCTGCCTTTGAGCAGATTACTGAAAAAGAGGATGACTGCGTTCTGCTCACCGCATCACAGATCTCCTCCGTGATATCATTTTTCCTATGAGGATGTTGCCAGGAATGGAGAATTTTAGCCATGAGGGAAGATTGCATAGGCTGGGGTTGTTTTTGTTGGAACAGAAGAAACAAAGGGAAAATTTAATTGATGTGTATAAAATTGAGGGGTGTAGACATAATGGATAGGAAAGATTTAATTCCCTCAGGAGAGTGGTCAATAACCAGGGATCATCTCTTCTCCTTTCTTCTTAGGCAGTCCCTCGGGATCAAGGGTGATTTGTTTCCACTCCAGCTCGATGGGTTCTGAGATGGCTGATAAGTCCATTAAGATCTGCAGACTCTGCCCCATGCAGGGCAGGTGGGTGTTTGAAGGGATGGGTCGTTTAGAGGTTTGTGCGCTTCTTCCGAAGCCTCCACTTTGCTTCTGCACATTCCCAACGGAGCCTCTCAATGTGTTCGGTACCTTGCTGGATGACCCTTCTGCCTTCTGGTCACAAGCCAGGGACTCAAATGAGTCAACGGAGGTATTTGATTATTGATCTAAAGTAATTGGCAGAAATGTTAAAGGAGAATTTATTTTTTTAAATCAGGAGGTGGTGCAGGTCAGAAATTCACTGAAAGAATGGTGAAGTCGGAAACATTCATCACATTTAAAAAAGAATACTTGTAGAAGCACTTGCAGTGCTGTATCCATAGAGCTACGGACCAAGGGCTGAAAAACTGGATTTGACTGACTGGATCTTTCTCAACTGGCATAGACACAATGGAAGAAATGGCTTCTTTCCATGGGGTAAATGTTCTACATTTTTACAGGCTGGTAACCTTAGACACTCAATCAGTGTTCCTTGTTAGTTGACGTCTGCACTTTCAATAAATCTGTTATGGAGCAATTGTAAACTTTTCATCAGTTATAAGTCAAAGGTAAAAAAAAACAGAGATAAAAGTAAAACTCCCATAGATATTTTAAATTCCAAGGACACAATGGAAGTCTAATGTCCTTCATTTTCAATGTCATGCATCCTCCAGGCGATGATAACATTTTGGTTCGAACAACTAGAAGAATTTGTTTACTCTCCAGGAGATTTGCACCTATAAACTTTGTTGGACCAAGGTATAAATAAGTCATATGCATTATTCTCCAAGAATCAATGATAAATAGAGGCTCTGAATTGAATTGTATTGTAGGCATTATCACTGAGATACTTGTAGGACTTATTCTAATCGCTGGTTAATAGAAAAAAAGTATTTCTATACATGAAAGGCATAAGGCAAAATGAAGGTTTTCATAGTGGCTCCTGAATCAATAGTTGAGACTTGCTGTTCTCAGCAAGATATGAAAATGATTCAATAGTTAATCCTTGGGTTTAAAATACTTTTGTGTAGCTATGACTGAAAACTAGGAACTCCAGCAAGAGCTAAGTAAAACTGTGTTGGTTGACAGCCTGTCTGATAAAAGGGGCCAAAGTAACGCCACATATTAGATATCAGCTTTGTTTTGCATACCAGAGAGCAGTGATATCAGCAGCTATGCACAGCAAGGCCCCCCCAAACACCAAGGAGGCAGATGGTTACACAATCTGTTTGTAATAATGTACCAATCTTACTCAATTTAGTACTTTATAAATCTATAAAATGTCTCCTCTCCTTTCAATTGTTTCGTAATGATGTAGGTGAGCTTTGGATCACACATCTGTACTGAGCTGCCTCTTTCCACCTCCGCAACATCACCCGAATCCACCTTTGCCTCAGCCCATCTGCTACTGAAACCTTCATCCATGCCTCTGCTACCTCTAGACTTGACTACTCCGGTGCAGTCCTGACCAGCCTTCCACATTCTACCTCTGCAAAATTGATGCCATTCAAAACTCCGCTGCCCATTTCCTTACAGTCCTGCTTTCCTATCACATGCTCACTGACCTACAGTGACTCCCGGCAAAGCTATACCTTGATTTTAAAATTATCATTCCTGTTTTTCCTCCCTATTTCTGATCTCCACTTCATTCCGCCTCATTCCTCCCTATCTCCGATCTCCACCAGCCTGACTGCCCCCAGGAATCTCTGCATTTGGCCAATTTTGGCTTCTTGAGAGCATTTCTAATTCGAATCACTCCAGCATTGGCAGTTGTGCCTAAGCCTTACACTCTGGAATTCCCTCCCTAAATCTCTCCACCTTTCTATCTCTCTCTTCCTTTAATTCGCTCCTTAAAGCCTACCTCGGTCTAATCTTTAGGTTATTTGGCTTAATATCTCTTATGCATTTTGGTGTCAAATTTTATTTGATAACATTTGGGACATTTTACTCTGTTAAAGGTGTCACTTAAATGTAAAATGCTGTTGTTGTAAGCCCTCAGTCCTGATACTCCAATCAAAAGAAATACTCTTTCCTATTTAATCTATCCAAACCTTTTCATAATTTTAAACCCCATCACTCTCTTAACTTCCCCTGCTCCAGCAAAAATAGTCCCAGCATGTCAAGTACCTCCAGATAACTAGAGGTTTCTCACCCTTTAAATCAGTTCTTTTACCCAACTAAATCTTTCCATTTCACCCTAAATGTGAGAAAGATTGATTCTGTCTGCAGTTTATAGAAGATGTCTCTTGTACATAACTTTGCACAAGATCAGGTAAAATCATAGAATTGTAGAATGGTACAACACTGAAGGAAACCATTCAACCCATCAAATCTGCACTGGCCCTTTCAAAGAGCAATCCAGTTCGTCCCACTTGCCCACTTTCTCTCCTACGTGCCAACAATTTTTTAATCCTTCAAGTATTTCTCCAATTCCTTTTTGAAGGCTATATTCAGATGCATATTCTCCAGCCTATCAGACAGTGCATTCCAAATCCTGACCACTCAATTCACAGCAAACATTCACAAAAAAAACTTACCCCATATTAAATCATTTGTTTCCACCAAATTGGAAAGATAGAATACCATCATGCGTTGGTATTGCCTGACTGAGTTATAATGAGAGATCACTGTCCACTTGTGCTGCAAACATGAATGATGACACCATATTTCCAGCTACTGGATTAAATTGGCTTGCTTCCTCTGGTTTTCTTTCTTTCACGCAAGACTGAAGGACTGAAGCATAGCAATTGCACTGCTGAAGCTTGCTGTTCCCTGCTTTGTGTCAGTCTGTGCAATGACCAAAATTTGCTGTTAGAAGAAACTGAGACTAATGGTGCTTATCTTTATTTATGTGCCGAGGCTACAGCAACTTCAGGTTATATGCAAATATTCAGGGGTTGCTGGCCAAGTTGTACCACTCAGCTGTTACATTGGCAAAAAGAGAGAATCTTGCTGTCTGTCTCATCATTGACATGCACTAAATGGTGTGAAGTTGTTGGAAGTGTACAGTAGATACAAACTCATCATAGAAAGTCTTGTTCATTTCAGTCCAAGTATCCATTCAATGACATGATAAACCTTAATTATTGCCAGTCAAGCTCTCTGGTGCTGAAAATTAACTATTAAAACAGTGGAGTCTCATTCCTTCAGTTTTAATTGTTGTTGGGAGATTAAAAAAGGTAAACGTTTTTTCAACTTTTCCTTCGTCTCATTTCTCACTTTCTTTTAAGCCAATCTTTCTTTCCTTCTCTTTATTTCTCCTTCTGCACCCAATTCGGCATTGAATTCAAGCACTCTGAGGTGCACTTCCTTTTCAACCTTTGCCCTGTTAATCTCACAATCCTTCAATCTCATTGGTTAAGGAGATATGCTCTTGGATGCCCAGTTCACTCAGCACACAGGTGTCTGGTTTCCCCTCACCGTGATGGTATCATCTCAAATGTCCTGCACACTGCCACACAAAAATCCTGAAAAATTAAAATGAGTAAAGGCAAGCTGAGCTTGAGGCAGGCACAGTGAGATGGCTTCCAAATTATGACTCAATGTATCGGCCTTCAGCAAAATGGAACATGCATGAGAAACCGAGCTCCAATACTACTGGTAAGCATGTGATCCCACATCTTTTAAATGCTTCAACTGAGAATGAACTACAGGTGTAAAGGTCTGTTCTGCTCCCATCTACAGTGTACCACCTTGTCCTGCAAGAGAGAAAGGAGGGCAGAATGTCAATGGGTGTGTCGCTCTGCGTTTGGGTGATGTGCCTGCCATAGCTGAATAGCTGAAGGTGAAGGCATGTGCTGGCAGTGAGAAGTGGGTGCGAGATTGGCAGCAGTGGCCGGTGTGAGAGTGTGAGGTGGAGTATCCAATTGTTAGGCATGAGCCCTGAGTGCCAGAGAGTGCGCCAGGTGAGTGAATGTACAGTATGAGGGGTTGATGGTGTGGTGGGTATCAGATGCCATGTGAAGACATTCAGTGACATTGACTACCCACAGGGTAATTAGAATTTTTAGGGCATCACTGCCATACCCTTGGATCCAGACTCTAGGATTTGACCTACCCGAGCAGCTGCCTCCAGCCTCTTCTGAGGGTTATTATTGACGGTCTCCTGATTGCCCTGCACACCAATGCCCCCCCCACCCCCCCGCCCCCTCAGCTCTACCACACCTTTCTCCCGCTACCAACAGAACGGCAGCCATTTCTCCACCTACCCAATTGCACCACTAATGCCTCTAGTGCGGCTTCTCAGTCTGGATTTCTCTGTCTGTACAGCTTGCCAGAATTTCCACTGCAGAATTTTTTTTTTTAAGGGGCAGCCTGCCTTTAATAAAAGTGGTTTGCAATAATGCTGCCTGAGCCCTTACTGTGTGCAGAACTCACTGGCAGAGTTTGGAGGATGACACCAGTGCTGGAGGTGCAAGAACCATTCAGATAAGTGGGGCAGATAAAATTTGTATCGTTCTCACCTCCATCTGAAGGAACAAGGGCACACTACGAATTATGGTCCCATTACCCAAAAATCATGGTGATTCAATTTTACACGTCCCAAGCATTATAAGACCATAAGACCATAAGACATGGGAGCAGAAATTAGGCCATTCGGCCCATCAAGTCTGCTCCGCCATTCAATCATGGCTGTTAAGTTTCTCAACCCCATTCTCCCGACTTCTCCCCGTAACCTTTGATCCCCTTACCAATCAAGAACCTATCTATCTCGGTCTTAAATACACTCAATGACCTGGTCTCCACAGCCTTCTGTGGCAATGAATTCCATAGATTCACCACTCTCTGGCTAAAGAAGTTTCTCCTCATCTCTGTTCTAAAAGGTCTTCCCTTTACTCTGAGGCTGTGCCCTCGGGTCCTAGTCTCTCCTACTAATGGAAACATCTTCCCCACATCCACTCTATCCAGGCCTTTCAGTATTCTGTAAGTTTCAATCAGATCCCCCCTCATCCTTCTAAACTCCATTGAGTATAGACCCAGAGTCCTCAAACGTTCCTCATATGTTAAGCCTTTCGTTCCTGGGATCATTCTCATGAACCTCCTCTGGACCCTCTCCAGGGCCAGCACATCCTTCCTGAGATACGGGGCCCAAAATTGCTCACAATATTCTAAACGTGGTCTGACCAGAGCCTTATAAAGCCTCAGCAGCACATCCCTGCTTTTATATTCTAGTCCTCTCGAAATAAATGCCAACATTGCATTTGCCTTCCTAACTACCGACTCAACCTGCAAGTTAACCTTAAAATCCTGGACTAGGACTCCCAAGACCCTTTGCACTCCAGACTTCTGAATTCTCTCCCCATAAATGCAAGTGGGCTCTTTCCACTTAGATTAGGAGAGATAGATATGAGAGGACAAGGCTTTAGGGTGAAAGAGGAAAGGTTTAGGGGGAACATTAGGGGGAACTTCTTCACTCAGAGAGTGGTGAGAGTGAGGAACAAGCTGCCATCTGACGTGGTAAATGCGGGCTCACTCTTAAGTTTTAAGAATAAATTGGATAGATACATGGACGGGAGAGGTCTGGAGAGTTACGGACTAGGTGCAGGTTAATGGGATTAGCGGAATAATATTTTGGCACAGACTAGAAGGGCCGAATGGCCTGTTTTCCATGCTGTAGTGTTCTATGGTTCTATGGTTCTATTTAGAAAATAGTCTATGCCTCTATTCTTCCTACCAAAGTGCATGACCTCACACTTCCCCACGTTGTATTCCATCTGCCACTTCTTTGCCCATTCTCCTAACCTGTCCAAATCATTCTGCAGCCTCCCCGCCTCCTCAATACTATCTGTCCCTCCACCTATCTTAGTATCATCTGCAAACTTAGCCAGGATGCTCTCAGTTCCTTCATCTAGATTATTAATGTATAAAGTGAAAAGTTGTGGTCCCAACACTGACCCCTGCGGAACTCCACTAGTCACCAGCCACCATCCTGAGAAGGACACCCTTATCCCCACTCTCTGCCTCCTGCCAGACAGTCAATTTTCTATCCATGCTAGTACCTTGCCTCTAGCACCATGGGCACTTATCTTACTGAGCAGCCTCCTGTGTGGCACCTTGTCAAAGGCCTTCTGGAAGTCCAGGTAGATAACATCCATTGGTTCTCCTTTGTCTAACCTACTCGTTACCTCCTCAAAGAATTCTAACAGATTTGTCAGGCATGACCTCCCCTTGATGAAACCATGCTGACTTTGCCTGATTTTACCATGCACTTCCAAGTATTCTGAAATCTCATCCTTAATAATGGACTCTAAAATCTTACCAACGACCTAGGTTAGGCTAATCGGCCTGTAATGTCCCGTCTTTTGCCTCACTCCCTTCTTAAACAGGGGGGTTACATTAGCAATTTTCCAGTCCTCTGGGACCCTCCCTGACTCGAGTGATTCCTAAAGATCACCACTAACGCCTCCACTATCTCTTCAGCTATCTCCTTCAGAACTCTGGGGTGTAATCCATCTGGTCCAGGTGATTTATCCACCTTCAGACCTTTCAGTTTTCCTAGCACCTTCTCCTTGGTAATGGCCACCAAACTCACCTCTGCCCCCCGACTCTCTTGAACTCTGGGGATGTCACTCGTGTCTTCCACTGTGAAGACTGACGCAAAGTATCTACTCAGTTCCTCCGCCAGCCTAGGCAGCTGAAGGCACGGCTGCTAATGTTTGGCTGATGAAAACTGGGATACACGAGAAGTCAAAATTGGAGGAGGGCAGTTACTACGATAGGGAGGAACAAGGTCAGAGGGTTTTGAAAACAAGGATGAGAAATTTAAAATTGAGGCACTGTCAGACCAGGAGCCAAGATAAGTCAGCGACCATAAGAGTAAAGGAAACAAACAATTAACTGGAAGGGTTCTTTTTTGCAAATAAAATTAAGCAGTGAAATTTTCATGATATTAAAATATTTTCTAAGTTTCTAATTTTTTGCACCGAACTAATCACCAAGAAATTTGCATAGTGCAACAGCTCCATTCTCTGGCAGCATATGGCATGGCATGGACAAATGTTCTGGTTCGGTACCTTACAAACAGAAATTGGTTAAAATTCCACTGCTGCGTTTCTCCAACCTGAATACTGTGGCACAATTTAATATATTTTGGGTTGAGATCAGATTCAGCCAGATCTGTCAGTTATTCTGTGTGAAAGATTCACGTACCCTTCAACTTGACTGCAAATGCAATAATCCAACATTGCTGAGTTATAGATAAACCTTGCTTTGTATTGTACGGCCAAAAGCTATGATATTGTCCTCTACCATTCAGTGTTGCCACTTATCAAATCAATACAGATACCTAACATTTGTTGCTTCTGTGGGATAATGGCCAAGGCAAAGAGAAAACAAAATATGTTACAAAAGCACAGTAGTTTAGATAGAATATTCCACTTTATAGCTCAAGCTCATTACAAGACAATAATAAGTTGATACATGGTCAGTAAGCCATTCAGACTTTGTTTTGTCCTCTCAACCTATTAACGTGATGCTGTACAGTAACACACTGTAGACTTAAAATTGGCCTAGTTGAACAATAGGGCCCTTTTTTAAAAAATGACTTGGTGTCTCTAAAATAGCAGACGAGGGAGCTTCATACAATCATGTTGATCGTGCTGCACCAATACTCAGGGAGCCCATTTTCAAGGCATACATGTTATCTGATCATAGTGATTTGATCAGAGTTCTACAGATTAATGAAAGTATATCACAAAATTACATAAAGTAAATCATGACAATATAATTATGTTATGTATCTTGTCTCAGCCTCCCACAACATCTTATGGCACAAGGACCAACATTGCCAAAATAATAATTTTAGTCTGCATATCTCATAAAATAGGGTCATTGGTGCAATTTAATGTTGTCAGTATTGAAAACTAATTAATTCATTGCGATGTGCTCATCATGTAATGACCACAGGAGCTGATTAGATTAGATACCTAGAGTGAATTAGATACTTGGATTTACATCAGATCAGTGAGATGAGAGGCTCCTTAGTGGCTGCTTTACAAGGTAGAAAAACATGATATGGTTGAACGGTTTTATTGAACTGGTTGGAGACTGGCTCCATCAAGAGAGGCAGAAAGGGCGGTTATGCATGGAGAAGCATAAGGGCAGTGGGAAGTGCCGAGTTGGGTGCCAAGGATCAGCTCTTGCACTTTTGCAATCATCATTGCACAATGAAAGGTTTGGGAGTGGGGACTGAGAAGAAAAACTATCAGAGTTTGGCAATGAACCAAACTGAGCAAGCTTGCAAACAATCAAAATCAGACTGATGAAATGCTGAACTATGGAGCAGGTTACTGCAATATATAACTGTAGGTTGCAAACTCATTAGAGGCTTTTGCACCTTGATATTTTTTGCCAGACAATCATTTGAAGATTGAACCCATCTAATATCTCTTACAGAGGATTCGGTATCCTGACTCTTCTGAAAGAAATTTCAACTCCTTACACATCCAGATTTTTAGATTTTTCCTGAATCTTCAAACAGAAAAAGGATGATTATCATAGTGATAGTAACATATAACTGGAGAATTGTACAGCATGGAAGGAAGCCATTCAGTTCATCGTGCCTGTGCCAGCTCTTTAAAAGAGACATCTAATTAGTTCTACTCCCCTGCTCTTTCCCCATATCTCTGCAAGTTTTGCTTTTTCAAGTATTTATCCAATTTCCTTTTGAAAGTTACTATTAAATCCACCTCCACCACCCTTTCTCAACAGCACATTCCAGACTGAGTAAAAAGAATTATCCCTCGTCGATCCTCTAATATTTTACCAATGACCTTAAATCTGTTTTCTCCAGTTATCAACCAGCCTGCCAGAGGAAACAGTTTCTTCCTATCTACTTTCAAAGCCCCTCATGATTTTGAGCACCTCTGATTACCCCCTTAACCATCGCTACTTTAAGCGGAGCAATTCCGGAAAGCCTTCATCTTAAGGCAGCATCATCAATGCATCCTGAGAGATGGCATAACATACTGAAAAAAAAAAGCAATAAAATGAAAACACAATGGAAATACATCTAAATACACGAGACAAACAATCCCACCTAACACGTTAATTCATGTCTCAGATGTCCCTTGATCTACTGCAAGCTTCCAAGCCCCTCTGTTTTTATGTTTGACTTTAGTGGATAGGAAGCAAATTATGCGCACCTTTAACATGTACAGCACATGTAACACAAGCTTCAAGTGATAGCCCACTGTCTGGGCTAAATCTTGAATGAAGCCAAAACATGTTGGTAAATACGCAGAGAAAAATCATTCAGTCTGAAAATGCTTCACAATATCCAATGTCTGACCCACCAAATACTTGAGCTGGAGTATGAAATCTGTTGATTTGATGCAGTGCGTTGGAGCAAATGAGCTCAGGGATTGATCTTATAGACCCATTTGCAGTGAGTTCTCAAAGCAATGTACATCTGTTAATCTTTGTGTGCTATAAAAAAAAATGGTTTTGGCTTTGCTTCTTCAGCAAGTAACCCTCCTGAGGTGGTTGCTAACCATGTAGGAAATCATACATTTCCCCGGCAGAGGCTGATGCTTAAGACGGCTACCCTCATTTTATACAGCACCCCAACCTCAGGACATGCCAAAACATTTTACTGCCGATTAGGCACTTTTGAAGTCGTCACTGTTTTAATGTGGGAAAAGCAGCAGCCAATTTGCACACAGCAAGGTTCCACAAACAGCAATGTGATAAAGACCAGATAAGCTGTCTTTTTACTGATGCTCATTGAGGGATAAATCTTGGCCAGGGCAACGGGGACAACTCCCCTCCTCTTCTGCAGAATAGCGCCATATGGAAGCTTTTACATCCAGCTGAGGGCGCAAACAGGGGCCCAGTTTAACATTATATCCAAAAGGCAGCACCTCCAACAGTGTAGCACTCCCTCAGTAATATACTGGAGTGTCAATCTAGATCTGTGCATGCAACTTTCTGCCACATTAACAAACTGTAAGAATAATTTGTCATCCCTGGCCCATGCTTGTCACAACCAGAGATTTTTTTTTCTCTAAAAAAAGCCTGAGTGAAGTTCCCTAGATCAGTGTTACAGTGTAAGGCGGAATTTTATGGTCGTATCGTGGCCGGGGCAGGGGCATAAAATGCGGCACCTAAGCTTTACCACCGGCAAAGTCCAGGAAACTATATACTTGAACCAACTGTGCTGAATCTTGGCCAGACTATCAGAGAATCTTATAGCCCCGATCTTCATGCAAAGAGCACAACATTTTACATTGATTGTTTGGACTAAGCCATGAGCGAGTAGATTAATGGGTTCTGAAGACATAGCTCATCAAAAGCTTTTGCATGGAGTATCGACCACAGCACTAATTTTGGGCTTGTATTCTAATGCTGCCGGTGGGTTTCCGGTAAACTTAACCCCTTGATGTCCAACAAAGTTCCTAATTGTGTGTCTATCGCTAGATTTTGCTTGTTTTGCTAATTTTAGCCTCTCCCTTTATTTTCTCTTGAAATTGTATCTTCCCTGCTGAGGTATTCCTCCTCAGATGAGAGGTGTCCTCTGGTACCTCAGCAAGTGACCTTATTCATTAATTAGCCTTGCCTGTGAATGTAGGTTATTTAATAGTAGGTGAAAGAGCACCACAGCCTAGACAAAACCTATGCTTAACCCAACACACAGGGTTCAGGACAACAGTGGACTTAGGTCATGGTAAACATTACAACACAGTGACATTATTTTGTCACATCAACCAGAGGTGTGAAAGTGTCGTAGCCCATCACATATGTGTGGACAATAGGGTTTCATTTCAGGAGCTGACCTGTCAGGAGGATGGCTGAGGTCCTCTGCAGGGTTAAAGTCCCTTAACTTGTCTTACTAGGATTTTTAAGCAATTTGTAAGCTCTGTGTACACCAACTGATTGACTCATCTCTGACGAACTGACTAGTTAAAAAGTATCACTGCATATTGGAGCCCAAGGCTGCTTGAATGAGACATACCCACACTTCTCAAAGCACTGAGCTTCTGATCGCAGCAGGGTTGCATTGAGATGAAGTGAAGTGCCATTGTGCAAGAAAAAGGTGATAGAGAAACAGTCACCACAAGTCATTTCCACACACCTTCTGTCAGCAGAGTGAAAGACTGCAGAACTGTTAGAACTGAGACTTATGATCAAAAGGTAGATCACAAACCATTTTATAGAATCACAGAAAATAAAGTACAGAAGGAGGCCATGACCGACTGTGCCTCTACTAATGCTAGTTTTTCAATTGCAGCAAAGTCCCCAATCCAATTTTCCAATCCTGTCCCTACATCCCTTTACATTCTTCCTTTTGAAATACTTAGCAAATTCCCTTTTCAATGATGTTGTTGTCTTTGTCTCAAAGCCAACTGTAAAATAGTGTTCCTTGTAGAAAAAACTAAATCTGCTAACATTCCCCTTCATCATCATGGTAATCTTCAGTCTGTGGTCCCTTGTAACCAATTTGCCAATCAGAAGAAACAATCTTTCACTATTATCCTTTCAAAACATTTCCTAATCTTGCAAACCGCTGCCTGATCCCTCTTAGCCTGACAGTTACTGTTATAAAGTGTTTAACTTTTTATAATTGCAATCTCTAATCTCTGGTTCCATTTTAATGAATCTTCCACGCACCCTTTGCCACTGTCCTCCCTTTAATGGGGTGCCTAAAACTGCATGTAATGCTTCAACTGTGGCCTGGCCTAACAAACAAATCCAACATTACTTCTCCACTTTTCTATTAGAAGACAGGGAGTGAGCCGGAGAGAGAGGAGAGAGAGGAGAGGAGAGAAGAGGAGAGGAGGAGAGGAGAGAGAGCAAAAAAGTAGAGAGAAAGAAAGGGAGAACAGTAAATGAGAATACATAAGCATTTATTTTTTGTATATTAAGTAAAACCTACAATCGCACTCACATTTTTGACTTCATTGCATTGTATTTAATTTAAAAGATGTACCACTTTTAAAGCTAAATGAGCAAGTTTTACATTGAAACAGCCAGAGGCCATGATTGATGATTCTAAAGCACAACTAAGATCAGCTAACATATATCGCAGCCCACAAAATGCAGACTGAACCTTCCTACCGAAATATATTCAACACAAAATTTTATGCATATTTTAAGTATCTGGGGCGGAGCCCTAAACAAAGGAAAACATGGGGAGTCAGAAAAGAGAAAATAAAAAGTTTAATTGTACGATTAGCTAATTGAACTTTCAAGTAATTATCTTCCTTCAAGGATATAATTAACACACACACCTCTTTGCAGACTTTCAGGAACCCACTTAATTAATTCAAACTGTAAGCCTTGAACTTAACACTGATATAAATTGCAGCCTATGCTAAGCTCACACATAATTTTCACCATTTGAATTTAATAGTTAAGAAGGTTTGATGAATTCACCAAAGTAATTCCACAGATTCCAGCATGAGTTGGGAGAAAGCTGTGATTTTGTTGTAACATTATTAACTGATGTTGTTATTTCAGGGTTGGTAAGACGGCGAATGTTAAAACGTTGTTCGTGAAGTGAGGTACTATACAAGTTTAACATATCAATGTTCAGAAAGACCTAGACAAAAAAACAGAAATAGTCACAGCACAAAAGGAAACCATTCAGCCCATCATGTCTGTGCTGGTATTGTGTGTTGAGACATCATAAATAGTTTAAAAGGAACATGCTAATGTGAATGCATCCTTAACTACCAATTTTTAAACTCTGCTGTCTGTATCCTTAACTTATACCAAGTCCCACTCACCCTGTGCTCACTGACCTACATTTCATCTTTGTCCCCAAACACTTCAATATTAAAATTCTCATCCTGGTGTTCCTCCAGAGCCTCACTCCCTCCCTAGCTCCATAGCCTCCTCCAGCCCTACAACTCTCCAAGGCTCTGTGCTCCTCCAATTCTGGGCTTGTGTTCCCATCTTCTACTTCATTCACATGGCGGTCATGCCTCCAGCCATTTATACGCCCAAAGCTCTGGAATTTCCCCCTTCAAACCTCTGGCTCGCTACCTCTCGCTCCTTCTCTTAGGGCCCCTACTTGAGGCCTACCTCTTTGCTCAAGCTTTTGGCCATTATTGCTGGTACCTCATGTGGCTCAGTGTCAAGTTTGTTTGATAATGCTTGTCAAGTGCCTTGAGATTAGTTACTATGCAAAAGGCACTATATTCGAGTGCTGAGATGGACAGATTTTTAATCAGTAAGGGAATCAGGGTTATGGGAGACAGGCAGGAAAGTGGAGTTGAGGATTATCAGATCAGCCATGATCTCTTTGAATGGTGGAGCAGACTCGATGGGCCGAATGGCCTATATCTGCTTCTACGCCTTATGGTCTTATACAGATGCAATATGTTGTTGCTCTTTTAATGATGTCAAAGGATTTGTAGCATTGCCTAAGCTAATGATCAGACAGATGGGAGCTCAGTTTAACATCTCATGCAAAATATAGAAGCTTTGACAATGCACCAGTCCTCCAGTATGACTTTACATAGAACTAGCAGTCTTGGTCAAATATTATGGAAAGTAATGTAATATGGGGCAATTCAAGAACAATGTTCTTATTTTCATTATCTAATATTGTTATTGTCTAGCTAGTGCTTTCATTAGAATTTCAGTAAATTATTATGGTGGGGGATGTAATACTTTTACTCTATAACAAAAGCAATTTGCATTTATATAGCACTGTTAAAACGCATACACATCCCAAGATGTTTACTTCCATTTGAAGTCTAATATTGCTGTATACATTGTGTTTCTGAACTTGCAAAACAAAAAGGGATAAGGGAAGATTTAATAGAGCTCTTCAAAATTATGAGGGGTTTTGGTAAGGTACATAGGAAGAAACTGTTTCCACCGGCAAGGTGGTCAGTAACAGGAGGACAGAGATTTAAAACATTGGCAAAAATAAGGGGAGATGAGGGGGCGGGATTTATTTACGGTACTCAATGAGTTATGATGATCTGGAACGCAGTGCCTGAAAGGATGGTGGAAGCAGATTCAATAATACCTTCCAAAAGATAATTAGATACGTATTTTTTTTAAAAAGGGCAAAAAAGCCATGGTAGAGGGACAGAAAAGGGAGTGCGGCTAATTAGAAGTGAAGCTTACATCCCACTTACAAATAAAGTGAAAAGTGGACAGATGTTTCAAAGAATGGGTGCAGCCACATTCTTGGACTGAATGGCCTCCTTCAGTGCCATATGCATCTATTATACTAAGAACTTGGATTTTGTTTGGAGAGAGGATTTGAGTTATATTTGATTCTACTTATATCATATTTCAGTACACTTAGCTGAATAAACCTTGAATTCCAAACCAACACATGCATCTAGCAGTTTACAATAATATCAGCAGCGTGCTACACTGCAATTTCGCGCTTTCTACACTTTATAATCTATCATCTGATTATATTACCATTCATGCCCATATTGTCCCGTCCACCCCCGACACGAGTTTCCACCACTCCATTCTGATGCTGGATGAATTTTGGAGCTTGGCTATTTAACTCCTGGAGGCTGTTTAAGCTCACTACTGTGTTGGTAAGAAAAGTGGGTCCCAAGCCTAATAACAGCCCATTGCCCCACCAGCAGGTCTTAAACTTAATGCACACGGCATTCAACAGTATAACAGCTTGCATTTATTTAGCACCTTTAGCATGGTAAAACATCCCAAGTGGCTTCAAAGGAGCATTAACAAACAACATTTGATACGCCAAGCAGTCAGTGTTCCCTCTAATCTGCGCAAGTGTGCAGCAATCTTGAACGTACCACACAGTGCAGACAAGCCACGCATAACTAATGTGTCTTTTAAGTTGCTCAGCTGTGCAGCAATCTTAAAAGGACTGGGGAGAAGGCAGGAGAATGGGGTTGAGAAACTTATCAGCCCTGACTGAATGGCGGAACAGACTCGATGGGCCGAATGGCCTAATTTCTGCTCCTATGTCTTATGGTCTTATGGTGCAGTGCAAAAAACAGGCCGTACACAAAGAAAAACTAGAGGGAACATTGAGAGTCGCATATTGAGATATTAGGATGGATGATCAAAAGTTTGCAGAAAATGCAGTTTAGAGGAGTACCTTAAATGAGGAGAGGTTTAAGGGAAGAATTCCAGGGCTTAAAGCTGGTGCGAATGTCTAGTCCATGCATTTTAGATCATAAACTTTAATTCTTAAAACTAAAAGTTACCTGTAGAAAATGGGTTAAATGCAATTAAATAAAACTTGGAACCTATTACCCGTAAGAGGCTGGAGCCACGTTGACCTGAGAGGTTCACAGCTGGAAAGGCAAGGGAACTAAAATACTGGGCTAGAGATTGCCAGAATACTTCAAGAAAAGTGTGAAAAGGTGATCTATGTTTGTTTAATAAAAGTCAGAATACAAGATAGAGCTATAAAACAGCAGGCGGGCTTATTTAGCTAAGGAGCTGGAGACATGATGTCTGTAATGCTTGCAAGGACAATGACAGTCCAGAAAGGATGTCTTTGTTTTGGGAGTTAGAGCTAAATTGGTTTAAAAGCATTCAGTAAACCCTGAAAGGTTGCAAAAACCATTTACTTAATCAGATCAAAAAATACATTGTAAATGAGGGATAATTAACTTTAAGATTGGTTTGAGGGCAGTCCAGAGCAGGCTATCTTGTTATGGCAATGGGCGGAGCTTAGGGAGGTTCTGGTTTCAGTTTATCTGGGTGTTTGCTGAGAGTTGGTTGCGGTTTTTGACCTGATGCAGTTTGCAGCTCACTGAGAGAAGTTAGCCAAAGTAAATGGCAGTTAGATAGACTTTCAATGTAAGCAGAGTAAAGAACTAATGTCATATTGACGATGTGGAACACGGGTCAGGCTTAATCTCAGTTTGAATCTTGAGGGAACAGAGCTGGAGGATTGCCTAGTTTGAAGCTAGTGGGATAATCTACAGTGGGCCTCAGTATCTTTTTGGCAAAAGCAATTAGTCAGCCGAATTAGCTTGGAAGTATTGAAACGTAACCAGGACAAGGGACTTGAGGCTTCCAAAGCCAAGAGGTGGTAAGTGAAAGTTTTACCTCAGAATAGCTAGAAATAAATAACTTTTAAGATTGATGTGTCTTTTGAAAATTGTTGGTGAAAGTAAAAATTAAACCAGAGTGCATAACATATATAGTGTTAGCTAAAAGCTTTGGTGTTAACTTAGTCATATTTGCTTGATTAAATTCTTTTATACGCAATGAAGATTGTTTGGTTAAAAAAAACAGAAATCTCATAGCTTAGTTCTATTAGTTAAAACAAGGCATTCCGATTTTTAAAAATGTTATCAGTCCCTAACTGTATCACAGTAGGGCCGGGGCAACTGAATGAATGGCAACCAACCATGGTGCAATAAAAATCAGAGGTGTGAATGAACTGAATTAATACAAAGATCTTGGAGGGTTGTAGGGTTAGAGGAGGTTGTAGAGAAGAGAGGGGAGTACAGTACTGACATGTGGTAAACGGGCTTGGGATATCAATTTTAAACATCACAAAGCTGATGACTTCAAAATCAATTCAAAGCCTGCCTGTTTAAACACCAAGAATGGAGCATATGGGGCCCAAGAGCACCCCAGTATTCCAGGAAGCAGAACAAAGCTGTAGCAATAGAAATCCTCAGATCACTCTTAAGGTTATAGACTCAGAATACAGCAAAGGAGGCCATTCTGCCCATTGTGCCTGTATCGGCTCTTTAATAGATCTCTCCAATTTATCCCACGCCCCTGCTGTTTCCACATAACCCTGTAATATATTTTTTTTTCCATTCAGGTATTTATCCAATTGTCTTTTGAAAGTTACTTAAAACCTGCTTCACCAATTTTTCGGGCAATGTATTCCAGGTCATAACAGCTCGTTGTTAAAGAAAAATCTTTCCCCGTGCTGTCGTTGGTCCTTTCACCTTACATCTTTTGGTTACTGAGCAGTCTGCCACTGGAAACAGTTTCTCCCTATTTACTTCATCAAAACCATTCATGATTTTGAACCACTCTAGTAAATCTTTGCTCTTCGGAGAGCAATCCCATCTTCTCCTGTTGCTCTTGGTGAGACACTTAGAAGGAACAAATGATCAAAATAAAGACACGTCTATTATATAGGACAGGCACTGCATATATGCTAGGGACGGGAATCAGTGGCCCTCAGCTGTTCACAGCAGGTGGAGGGCATTGCAGGCAATGAATTCAGAGATTCACAAAAGGAGCACATTCTACAACATTAAAGATTTCTTGTTTTTCCCATAAGCTCGGAGACAACACATGGTTGGTACATTACAAAGAAAGGGAAAGTGTTGGTGCCACTCTGAGTCACAATGTTATGGCTCCAAGTCACACTTTGGGGCTCGACCATGCAAAAAAATATAAAGGCCAACCCTCCATTGCAGTACTGAGGAGTGCTGCACTGTTGGAGGTGTCATTTTTTTTCTGATGAGATGTTAAACTGAGGCCAATGAATATAAAAGAACCTACTTCAAATAACGGCAGGGAAGTTATTCCTAGTGTCCTGACCAATATTTATCACTTAACCATCATCGTATAAAACAGATTATTTGGCCATTATCACACTGCTGTTTGTAGGAGTTTGCTATGCACATAATGGCCACCCCATTTCCTACAGTACAACAATGACTACAGATCAGAAACGCTTCTCTGATTGTGAAGTACTTTGGGATGTCCGGTGGTCATGAAAAGCACCAGATACATGCAAATTTTTTTCTTATTTTTCTTATAAAAAAGGAGAAACAAAAAAGTACCTTGTCCTGTATCTAAGATGTTGTCCTTTCTTTACATGGCATTTTCGAATCAGACATTAATATCGCATATTCTTACACTGCTTACTGACTGGTAAAGATGTTCATGCAAGGAACAATATTGTGCCTGGAGGGATCAGGCCAAACAAAACAGAGTGACAGCTTTGGTGAGATAAGGGTTTTCAATATGAAGTAGCTGAAGGCATGCATTCCAAGTTATTCACTTAAGGTTTGTCAGACCTGTGTCCTTCAGTTACTATATGTCCTGCGTTGTTACAAACCACTTTTCATATTGCAATGGTTCATAAGGAGCCATATAACTGCAACCAAACCTGCATCTTCTCTAGCGCGTATGTCAGTTGCAAAGCCAACACTGAAGCAATTTCACACAAAACATTACGAGTGATTTGTGTGGACGAAAGGTGGGGGGAGATATAGTGCTTGATCTCTCGTGTCCCCTTCTGTGCTGGTGAATTGTGCCCATTACAACAGGAATGCAGAATCAATAAATGGTTCAAAGAGCGACTGTTCACAAAGTCACTTCAAGTGCGAGACCACCTGGAGCTGGCAATTTCAAATAGTCCAGCTTCACACCAAATCAACCAAAAATTGATACAAACCCAATTTTAAAACACAGGCATACAAAGAAACCAAACTGTCCAATGGTCTTTTTCTAAACTTTCGTTTCAAAACTGACTTGCAAGTTTTTCATTCTTTTGATGAAAAATACCAATTATCCTGTCAACTTCTATGCAGTAATAGAAACTTCATGGGCAGTGAGATACCAAGGAGATCTCTGTGTGTGCATTTAACCCCTCCTCCTCCTTCAGGTACCATGCCCTAAGAGGACATTGGCAACCATGGACTTCCATTGGATTGGTCCATGATCACACTTTGTAAAGTACTGCACTGGTTTGCTGTTGCCTTCTGCATATGACTGACCAGGAAACTCTTCCACCCTTCCACCTGCCATCAGGCATATCAGAAGGATTTACAGGTTGATAATCAACCAGTTCAGCATGTTCCAAAAGCACTTTCCATGACCATCAAGTCCTGAAATAGGATTTGAACCCAGAGCTTTGGTCTCAGAAGTAGGGACTCTACCACTGCACCACTAGACATCCATGCACTTAACTATACACATTAAATTTTGTTCGTTCTTTATTTCTTGATATCCTTACTTAAGGTGCACAAATGGGGTTGAAATACAGATCAACCATGCATAAAAAAAATTGCATTGCTTAAGCAGGCTTTAGCTCAGTACTGCCACTTGTAATAGCCTAAACATGGTATTACTGCCAAGCCTGATGGGCATCAGAACTGCACAGGGGAATTAGTAGCTTATCTGAAACTCAGTAGGAAGAAACCAGATAACAACAGTATGGTAAAGTATTAAGGGTTATGGAAGGAAGGCAGGTAAATGAAGTTCAATTACAGATCGAATTAATCATGACTCAAGGGGTTGAATGGTCTACTCCTGTTCCTGTAAATGTGTTCTTAAGTCTTTAGTGACTTTATCATATTGATGTAATAAGGTCTTACTATACCTGAATTTTATGAAGCTTAGATCGTTAGCATGTTATTGTTTCATAAATATATTTTTCTCCTTATGACTATGCTGGCTGTATCTGTTTCGTAAGGGATTTGTGCTTTCCTGAGATCATCTTGTTCAAGTTTGGGATAAAATTTATATCTTATTAGCTTAGTCCCTTCAGGAGGAAGCTGATAAAACTCTACCCAAAACTTCAAAAGAGAGGTTCCCTGATTTCCCCAGTTGTGTCCAGAAATGTTCAAAATTTCCCAAAATCCCCCCACCAACCCCAGAATGCTATTGACTAAAATGAGAGGTAATGCCGGAGCACCAATCTATATATTATAAAGTCTCAGTATATTCTCCAACACAGCAAGGCTACTAAAGACCTAGGAACATAGGAACAGGATAAAGTCATTCAGGCACTTGAGCCTGCTTCATGATTCAATTAGATCATGGTTGATCTGTAGTTCAACTCCCTTCATGCACCGTAAGGATATCAAGGAATACAGAATGAACAGCATTCTATCAATATTAGTCTTGGAAGATCAAACTGTCCCAGCATCCACAGCCTTTTGCAAGAGAGATTTCTGGATGTCTACTACCATTTACATGTAAAAATACTTCCTGATATCATTCCTAAATGGCCTAGTTCTAATTTTAAGATAACGCCCTCTCATTTTTTTTGTTCTTGATTTCACCAGAGAATATAATTTCTCTGTATATACCTTAACCTATTCCTATTAACCCTTTGTGGATCAGATCACCCCACAATCCTCTATAATCAAGGAAATATAGTCCATGTTTATGCAACCTGTCTTCATAATTTAACCCTCTAAGGTGCAGTATCATTCTGGAATAAGAGCATTTTTTTTAAAAATTGCATTGTTGAGGTTCCTTCATCAAGCAGATGGGTTACAGTCCTGTTAACAACAGGTTTAGGATCTGAACTTTTGGTTTCACACTGAACCTGTGAAAGTACCACAGATCCCAGGGCACACAGCAGCTGGGTCAGTTGCATCCAGAATTTTAAAAAAAAAGCTTTAGCAATATTGAACAAGTCCATAGTTGATAACAGCTTGCTCACTCTTTTGAAGACAGGTCCTTGGCAAAGTGCTGTGATTTTTTTTTAAACCAAGGGTAGGATGCAGACACAGTCTACCCAAGTCTACCACAGCCGGAACGAGGGCCAAACTGTGTTGTTGGCTGTTAATCTAATCCACAGGCTAGCCAACTAGCCAACTGAGCTAACCGCTCCCCCTACAGAGTGCTTAAAAAAGCTTTAAAAAGTTGTCAGCCATTGCAAATCATTGCAGCAAACTGAAAGCAAACAGCCAAAGGTTGCTCCATTGTGGAAAGCTAATGTGCAAATGGCATATTAGACTAATTGTATGTGCTATAAAAGAAGCAGGTATGGATTAATTTGCCACTGCTGTTATCAGTTATGTTGTCTCTTTGGCGAGAGCAAGATAAAACTAAAACTTCCACAAACCCCCATGGTCTTGACGATAAATATTATAGGTTAAGCTGAACGTATTCAAATTGAATCTGCACTACAATTAGATTTCTTTGTTTAGATCTGAAGCTGACTGGAAAGGATCAGAACTGCCAGTCGCAGGTCTGCCTTGCGATGTTCCAGACTGGCTGGTCAGCCAGGAGCAATTTCGTTCACTGTAGACCAAGTGATTCAGTTGTCACACTACTGACTCTACCATAGACTTAGTTCCTAACTTCCATCACCATCTCAGAGGCAGCCTGAACACCAAGAATTCATGCTACAATCCCTCTCAGGAGCTTAAGCACTAACTAGGCGATAGACAAAGCTGGCCCTTGAGCTCTCATTAGGTATTTAAAAAAAAATATTCATTCATGCGATGCAGGTGCCACTGGCTAGGCTGGCATTTATTGCCCATCCCTAACTGCCCTTGCTCAACCACATTGATGTGGGTCTGGAGTCACATGTAGGCCAGAGAGCAGATTTCCTTCCCTGAAGGAATTAGTGAACCAGATGGGTTTTTACAACAATGGTCTCATGGTCATCATTAGACTTTTAATTCCAGATTTTTATTGGATTCGAATCCCACCGTCTGTCATGGCAGGATTCAAACCTGGATCCCCAGAGCATTACCCTGGGTATCTGGATTACTAGTCCAGTGGCACTACCACTACACCATCACCTCCCCTTAGATAGATGCCAGGAACTTCTCCTGAGCAACAGATTTGACCACTTTCAGCTCAAAACCGAACTGCTTATTTTTTTGAAAAGAAATATTTCAACGTCAGTATTTGAAAACCAAACAGTGTCCCTTAAATAGATGATTCGTTTTCGTGGATTTAAAATGTCAACATATCGAGTTTATTTCAAATCTGTAACAGGGCAGGAGCGATTGCAATAATGTAAGTGGAGATAAGACGGGTGCCACATTGCAAACGCAAGGCCCACACAGAATCAGGACAAGTTGCCGCACTCAGGGCATGTTTGTCAGTGCTCCCTGTTTTGATGAGCAGAAAATAAGGCATGTGGCTTTTAAGCCAATGGCCTTCTTCTCACTCGGGCCCCTTGCAACTTGTCTGAGCAGCTGCTCTGTAGTGACATCTATCTGCAGCCAGAGAGCTGTAGCACAGGTTAACCTGATGCTTGATGCACTGGCTGCACCAGGCAAGCGGTACCTGATCTCTCGAAAGGAAGCACCAAAAAAAAAGTTGCGTACAGCTGAACCACCCCTGGCACTTGCAGAACTGGACGTTGCTCCAAGAGTGAACCGATACCGAAAAATAAAAACGAAGCAGCTTGGCGGGGGTCTCAATGGAATGCGCTCCGCAAACCTTCCTCAACAAAAAGTTAGAACTTCGCTCATGACACGTCGCTATCGCCCACAAGCGCCCTGCTTCTTTTCCTTTGCACATCGGTCTTTCCCTTGTCATTTCCAGCCCCCACTCAAAGATTTCGAAACCCACGTTAGGGTTTAATGATGGGTGGTCAGCTGGGTTTGGTGACCTGGGATTTGGGAGGGTGGAACAGTTGTGATTTTTTTTTTTAAAAGGTGGATTTCGATAGTTTTAGGGTCCGCAGGGAGACTTGGAGGAAATGTGCAAGTCTGCATTACACAGAGCTGTCAGATTTAAGGGAATTGTCAGATTCTACAGGAGTGAGAGAGCGGGTTATATCAGGGAACTGCACGAAAGGGACATTTAATGCAGGCTCCAGGGGAGAGGTCGAAGCAAGAGCTGCGAACTTCGACATGTTGGCATCCTGAACCCTGAAAATACACCTCGAAATGGGACGATGTATCGCAGCTTCCACACTTTTATCGCGGTACGCGTTATTAAAATAACACAGAATGCCACGTGGTGATGCACTGGTGAAGTTTAAGCAGAAGATTGAGGTATTATACCCCCACACCCCTGACTCTGCACTTCCCTGCGTTTAGAAAGCAGCAGAGGAGGCTGAACAACTTGTCCTAACTCGGGAGGGAGGGAGAGGGGGGCACCATCACCAATCCACCTCTCCGGAGTTTCCAGCCGCTCTTCCGCCTTAGGTTTCCCCACAACTTTCCTGTTTCGAAGTAAGACTGACCGGCTGAAGAGTGGACACGTGTTTGTAACCTTAAGAATGGGTGGGGGACGAGGAAGGAACTTGTCCTGAGATAGAGCAGTGGATTGACGAGCCCGGCATCCGCACAACGAAGTGTGTTTGTACACCCACCCCCCTGAATTATTGAATTCGACTCATTGAAGTCCCAGCAATGTGATGGAGAGACGAGCACATTCTGATATCTGCAAATATCATCCATGGCTTTCTTTGAGATTTCAGTTGGTGCCAGGTGAATTGACATTTTTATTTTGTTTAAAATTTTTCAGTGTTTCCCCCTCAAATAATCCTAGCTGGACCACGTTTGGTGGAATTGCATGTCCTTTAATTCCCTCCCCTCTACCCCCTTTTTATTTTAAATCAAATGTCGCCCTCGCACTTGCGAGGAGCCAAACCTGATGGGAGGGATCTGAAGTGTGTTTGTAAACAGGCACATACCCTCTTACTAGTCAGTGTCTGAGACCCCGCTCGCATTGCCGAGGGGCTCCCACTGACTACAGCTTCTCACCGGGAGCTTGCCAGTGGCCAGGGTCGGAGCCAGGCGGAGCCTTCCACGCTGTCCGGGCACAAGTTACTGATGCTAAATACTGTTTCAGTTGAACACGTTTTCGAAATCACACAAACGACCGCTCGCCCTCCACCTAGGAATAAAGTTACCGACGGGGAAGAGGCGGCGAATCGGGCAATTGAGTGTAAAACTGTTATGAGATGTCCCAATATATTGCAGTCTATTCTGGAGTGACACTGTAGGGTAGGGAACAAGAGGCAGCGGGAATCGAGATAGACACATCATTCCACACACACACACACACCCACCCCCCTCCGGTGTTGTTAGAGGGCTGCTCACTTTCCAAGTACTGTCTACACAAAGCAATCTTATTATAAAGCATCCTACAATTGCCTGCTGCCTTCCCACGATAAGATCAGGTCCGTTGCGGCACTTTTTTTTTTATATTTAAGGGTCTGTAATGACACAGGGAAGCTGTACTTACGGGAGTAAGCGGTGGCGATGCACACCCACAGACTGATGGATAGAGAGAGGGCGAGCGAGAGGTTGCTACCAGCGAGCGAGTCCATTTTCAAACAAGACCGAGAGAGGAAGAGATATCAGGACAGTAACTCTCTGCTCCTCACCATGTCAACCAGCATCTGATTTCCTGCTGTCCCCTGTCTTCTTATCTCTCTCTCTCTCTCTCTTCTACTCCTCCTCCCCCCCCCCCTCCCTTTCTCTCTCTCTCTCTCCCTTGCCTCCTCCTCTTTCTGGACCAGCTGCTCGTTCACGCCATCCCGCCGCTACACGTTCTCTTGCGCCAACCAGTGGGCCAGGAAACAGGGCCGTAAAAGCGAAAGATCTGGGGAGGGGAGGGGAGGGGTGAAGGCTGATGGACCGTCCCTGTGTGTGCGTGCTCTTCATGCTTTACAGCCTCTGCCGGATGAGGCACAGCGACCCAGGGAAAGGCACAGACCCGCGGATCAGCAAGACACCGCGTCTATTCCCTTACCTACAATAGCTTGTTACTTATTGGCACTAAATCCGACACCTGCTTGCAAAAAAAGAAGCTGAACCAGTATTACAATTTGCCCTAAATTCGCACATTCGATCATTACTGAAACTTTCCACCACCCGCTATAATTTGGCTCCCAATATTTCAGATCTCTTATTAACGACGACTACTTTGGGCACTTGCTCGCCCAATGCCCATTCAGCTCGGCGACGGGCAGGCGGTCCGAAACTTCCTCTCGACTCCGAATGATCTCCGCTGATGCTCCTGCACTATATTAATTACTGGTTAATTGTTAATGGGATGCCACTCCGCTTTCCTTTTGATTTTAAATGGTCCCCTGGATTGATAGCGTGAGTGTGCATTAAGAAGGACCAAGCCCATCAAATAACAAGCTAAACTCAGATAAACTCTCAAGTTAATGATCGCCAGCCTGACTTCTGTCGCACCTCTCGCAGTCCCTCAGGATATAATGCAGCTGAACCAGTTTTATCATTAATAATGATTTATCATTATTGATATTAATGGTTTAGTTCCTAAGCAGAGCAAGGGGCTTTATTTTTGCCTTCACTGCTGATATTGCAGGATAAGCTTTCATTTGATTTTTTCTTTCTCTGGCGGGAGATGAGTTAAGTTTTTCACCATTGATGCCTCTTCGCAATAAATGTCCGGGCGGCGCTTTATTCGCTTTTAAAGTTGGGGGACCCCTTCTGCAGGTAATGAGAAGCAACGACGGGATAAACTCCCAACTATTTGGACAAGGGAAATGTGAAGCCAACACAGAGAAGTGCTGGTAGGGATTGCTGGGCGTAGCCAAAGAATATTTAAACTTGCATCTTGCTGCAGGATCCTGGGTTAAATGTTTCTTCCAGTGATAAAACAGCCGGGTTTTTAATTCTGTTTCCTTGCTGCGTCTTGAGACCTGTCTCCTAGACATCAATTTTAATCCTGGTTACTGGACAGATCCCCATCAAATAGAAACGGGACAAAAAAAATCCAGAGAGTCAACATTTTTTTTGCAGCATTTGTTTTCAATATTTTGAGGAAAAATTGAGGATTTGAGGATTTTTTTCTTAAACCTAGAGGGTGGTTGGAGTCTGGATCACACTGCCTGAGGGGGTGGTAGAGGCAGGAACCCTCACAACATTTAAGAAGCATTTAGATGAGCACTTGGAAACGCCATAGCATACAGGGCTATGGGCCAAGTGCTGGAAAATGGGATTAGAATACATAGGTGCTTGATGGCTGGCACAGACATGATGGGCTGAAGGGCCTGTTTCTGTGCTGTATAACTCTATGACTATTATTGGGGGAAATTTTCTGCTAAAGCTGCATGGTGGGAAATTCTGCTTTCTTTCATTCACAAAATATAGTCCACATGCTAATTTTGGGATGGAATTCTTCTCCAAGCCAAAGGCCAACAAACATACTAAGATGTTATTAGGAGGAGGATGGGTGTTTGACTTCCAAAAAGTAGTTAACAACATTTGGTAAGGACCGCTCAGGACAAGGGCCAGTTCATCTCTTCAGAGATGGGCTCTGCATTTTCAACTAATTTGCTTCAGAATTGTGCCACATTCACCATTTTCAGTTTCCGTTAACAGCCACATCTGTACATTGAATAAATAGACTTAGGAACATAGGAAGTAGGAATAGGTTATTTGGCCCCTTGAGCCTACTCCATTCAACTAGATCATGGCTGATCTACCTCAATGCCATTTTCCCACACTATCCCCATATCCTTTGATATCTTTAATATCTAGAAATCTATCAATTTCTGTCTTGAATATACTCAATGACTGGGCCTCCACAGCCCTCTGCATAGAGAATTCCAAAGATTCACCACTCTGAGTGAAGAAGTTCCTCCTCATCTCCATCCTAAATCAACCTTATTCAGAAACTGTGTCTCCTGGTTCTAGATGCTCCCAGCCAGGGGAAACATCCTTTCAGCATCTACCCTGTCAAGTCCTGTGAGAATTGTGTATGCTTCAATCAGATCACCTCTCATTCTTCTAAACTCTATAGAGAATAACATAATAATATTGAAAATAAACATCTCATCTACAATCAACAATCCCAGAGGTGGGCAGATCACCTCTTCCCGTGTAGACTAATTAATCCGTGAGAGGCATCTGATGAACAACTGCTTGAAATGCAGCGCAACTCCAAAGTTAAGCATGAGGGAGAATTGGCCATTAGCTGGGCTCAGTGATGATAGATATTGGTAATAGCTGGTGCAATTTGTACAGCTAGAGACCTGATTAAAGACAGCATAATTATAAATGCCATAATTGGCATAAACTGTGTAACTGGGGTAGCTATTGAATGCTGAGATTTAAAAACATATTTATTGATTCACTCTCGAGATTTGGTCATTTCTAGCAAAGCCAAAATTTTTTCCCATTCCTAGTTGCCCTTGAGAAGGTAGTCGTGGTGAGCCACTTTCTTGAACCACTATAGCCCATGTGCTGAAGATGTTCCCAGAGAGTTGTTGGAAGGGGGTTCTAGTATTTCAACCTGCAATGATGGAAGAATGACAATATATTTCCAAGTCAGGACTTGGAGGGGAGCTTGCAGGTGGTGGTGGTGCCTGCTGCCCTCGTTCTTCTACGTGGTAGAAATCGTAGTTTGGAAGGTGCTGTTGTAAGAAATTGAGGTCTTAAATAAAGAGATATTTTCTGCATAATATGACACCCTCTTAAAAAGCTTTCTAAAAAGGCGACAATTTTTAAACAGTCTGTGGAAACAGGCAAGGTCACTTAGTTCACGTTGTCATTACTAAATTAATATGGCATTTAATGTACCCCCTTATCTATGCAATTGTTTAAAAAGGACCAGGATATGACCCTCAGCAAGATGTAAACTAAAAAGCTGACTTGGAGTGGGGTGGCGCACAAGGGGGTGTGGTTACCACCCTGATGTTTTGAGTACCTGTCCTGTATCCATTGGTCAGAATAGTTAGACGGATGATTGACACGGGGTAAGCTACCAGCCCCCCAAAAAAGGGTATCCAGATTGGTGCCATACAGGTGGTAGTGGGCTGAGGTGCTGGTGAGGTGGCCGTGCTCATTGGGCAGCTGCCTCCTTCAGGTGGAAGATGGACCGGAGGAGGAGGAGGAAGATCGAGCAATCAAGGGAAGAGTTTCCTAACACTTCCACCGGTGAGCGGAATGATGTTATCACAAGCTGTTACAGGTCGGATGCTTTTTTTCAGTCTAATTAGTTAATGTATCATATCTTAGCTGTTGTTTCTTATAATAAACTCAATAATCTATCTTAAAATTACATAGCCAAATAGGCAGTCGACTATCCGTGTGCTGGGCCTGAATCCAAAAATCTTACACTGTAGAAGGGGCCTCGGCGAGTTTCTTCCATGCACCTTGTTCATGGTACACACTCACTCCTGCCCACTATGCTCTGCTGCTGGAGGGAGTGAATGTTTAAAGTAGTGGTTGGGATAATGATCAAACAGGCTTCTTTGCTCAAGATAGTGTCAACATTCTGAATATTATTGGAGCTGCAATCATCCTGGCAATTGGAGAGTCGCACTCCTGGCTTGTGCCTTGTTGATGGCGGACAGGCTTTGGGAATTATGAGGTGAGTCAATCACCCCAGAATACATAGTTTCTGACCAGCTCTTGCAGCCACAGGTGTTATGTGACTTAAATTTCTGGTCAATGGTGATCCCTAGATGGTGGGGGCATTCAGCAATGGTAATACCATTAAATGTCAAGGGGAGGTGGTTAGACTTCCTCTTGTTGGAGATGATTATTGCCTGGAACTTGTCTACTGAGAATGTTATTTGCCACTCATCAGCCCAAGTCTGAACATAAGAAATAGGTGCAGGAGTAGGCAATTTGGCCCTTTGAATTCACTCCGCCATTCACTGAGATCATGACTGATCTTCTACTTCAACACCACTTTCCTGCATTATCTCTGTAATCCTTGATGATTTTAATGTGTAGAAATCTTTCAATCTCAGTCTTGAACATACTCAATGACTGAGCCTCCACAGCCCTTTGCGGCAGTGAATTCCAAAGATTCTCCATCCTCTGAGTGAAGAAGTTTCTCCTCATCTCATCCCTAAATGGCTGAGACTGTGTCCCATGGTTCTAGAGCTGCCCAATCAGGACAAACATCCTTCCTGCATCTACCCTGCTGAGCCTTGTAAGAATTTTATATGTTTGAATGAGATCATCTCTCATTCCTCTAAATTCCAGAGCAGAAAGGCCCAGTCTATTTAATTGTTCCCCATGGGACAATCCCTCGATTCCAGGAATTAGTTTGGTGAGCCTTTGTGCACTTGGACATTGTCCAAGTCTTGCTACCACAGACTGCTTCATTATCGCAAGAATTGTAAATGGGACTGAATGCTGTAGCATCATCAACAAACATCTCCACTTCTAACCTTATGAGTGAAAGCACTGATGAAACAGTTGAAGACAGTTAAGCGTAGGACACTACCCTAAAGAATTGAAGCAATCTCGTGGGGCTGAGATGATTGGCCTTCAACAATCACAGTAATCTTCCTTAATAATAAAAACAAAAAGTGCTGGAAAAACTCAGTTGGTCTGGCAGCATCTGTGGAGGGAGAAACCAAGTTAATGGGCAGAATTTAGCCCTTGTCAGGCGGGCTCGACAGGAGCAGTTGGGAAGCTGACCACTGCCCGCGATTGAGGCCGGAAGGCGATTTCACCCTGACAGGCCAATTAAGGCCTGCCTCGCGTGAAACACAAGTGGCAGTGCTTAGCGCTGCCTGTGCGGGCAGGGGGAGGAGGGCAAGCGGTGCGAGTGCAAACTCTGCGCATGAGCGCAAGTGCGCTTCAGAATCTCCCTGAGGCACAGAGAGTTGTCCAGGGAGATGAAGAATTGTTAAAAAAAAAATAAAGAATTGAAAAATCTAATAAAACATGTCCCCTCATGTGACACGGTCACATGGGCAGGTTCATGTTATTATTTAAATTTTTAAACTTCTGTTTTTATTTGCTTAGGGAAATCTCATCCCGCCTGTGGATGAGGTTACCAAAAAAATGCAAAGGCCGCTTGGCCTTTTCGCCTGCCCGCCAGCTGTAAGGTTAGACGGGTAGAGAAAAATTTAAGTTAATTGATACTTTAATGGCCTTAACGGGCCTTTTAATCGTCGGCGGGTGCGCGGCCGATTCCCACCGCGCACCCGCTGACCGAACTATCGCGCGAGTGTGCGTTGACATCGGGACGTTCGTCCGACATTAACACACACCATTTCACACTCAAGCGGGTCGGGTGCTCGCCCGCGAAGGTGAAAATCCTGTCCAGTGTGTCAAGTCCAATATGACTCTTCAGAACTGAAGAGTTCTGAGGAAGAGCCATTTGGACCATAAAATATTAACTCTGTTCCTCTCTCTGCAGATGCTGCCAGAACTGGCTTGAGCTTTTCCAGTACTTTCTGCTTTTTACTTCAGATCTCCAGCATCCGCTGTATTTTGCTTTCATCTTCCTTTATGCTGGGTATGACTCCAACCAGTGGAAACTTTTCTGCCCATGTCCCCTTTGGCCTGACTTTTGCTAGGGCTCCTTAGTGCCAGACTCAGTCGTGCCAGACTCAGTCAAGTGCTGCCAAGGGCAATCGGTCTCACCACCCTTCTTCAATACAACCTTTTTAATCCATGTTTGGATCAAGGCTGGAATGAGATTTGGGGCCAAGTGGCCCTGCCAGAGCCCAAACTGAGCATTGGTGGGCAGGGTATTGATGTGTAAATGCCACTTGATAGCACTGTCAATGACACTTCCCGTCACTTTGCTGATGATTGAGAGTAGATTGATGGGACAGATTGGATTTGTCCTCTTTTTGATCAGGGCATGCCTGGTTAAATTTCCACATGGACACTTGTGTTATAGTTATACTGGAACAGCTTAGTTTGAAACACAGCACAGGACTTCAGCACTACAGGATGTTGTCCATAGTCTTTTCTGTGTCCATTGTGATCAGTTGTTTGAAACAAGAAAAAAAGTTGCTCGAAAAACTTAGCAGGTCTGACAGCATCTGTGGAGAGAAAGACAGAATTAACGTTTCAAGTCCGCATGACTCTTCTTCAGAGCTAAAGGGAAGTAGAAATGTGGTGAAATATATGCTGTTTAAGGGGGGTGGGACAGGTGAAGCTGGATAGAAGGCCAGGGATAGGTGGAGGCAAAGGAGAGATTGCAAAATATGTCATAAACAAAAGGTCGAAGGGATGTTGATGGTGGTGATACTGGCTAAAGGAGGTGCTAATGGTGACATTAAGTATAGAAAGCAGGTTGAGAAAGTGACAGATAGCCCTAGTGGGGGTGAGGTGGGGGGAGGGGATTGAAATAGGCTAAAAGGTGGGGATAAAACAATGAATGGAAATAAATTTTTTAAATAATATATATTGGTGGGAAAAATATATACATTAAAAATTAAAAGTTAAATATTTGAATAAAGGAGATCAAAAAGGGGTGTGGATGGAGGAGAGAGTTCATGATCTGAAGCTGTTGAACTCAATGTTAAGTCCAGAAGGCTGTAAAGTGCCTAGTCGGAAGTTGAGGTGCTGTTCCTCCAGTTTGTGTTGAGCTTCACTGGAACATTGCAGCAGGCCAAGGACAGACATGTGGGCATGAGAGCAGGGTGGAGTGTTGAAATGGCAAGTGACGGGAAGGTCTGGGTCATGCTTGTGGACAGACCTAAGGTGTTCTGCAAAGTGGTCACCCAGTCTGCGTTTGGTGTCTCCAATGTAGAGGAGACCGCATTGGGAGCAGCGAATGCAGTAGACCAAATTGAGGGAAGTGCAAGTGAAATGCTGCTTCACTTGAAAGGTGTGTTTGGGCCCTTGGACAATGAGGAGGGGGGAAGTAAAGGGGCAGGTGTTGTACCTTCTGCGATTGCATGGGAAGGTGCAGTGGGAGGGGGTTGAGGTGTAGTGGGTGATGGAGGAGTGGACCAGGGTGTCCCAGAGGGAATGGTCTCTACAGAATGCTGACAGGGGGAGTGAAGGGAAGATGTGTTTGGTGATGGTAGAAACATGATCCCTCATGTTTCGAATCCACCCAGGATTACATATATCCCTGGGGCATACAACGCTCCTCGGACTGCTGTCCTCACCGCATCCTGAGATCCACACTCAGTGCCATGCGCCGCTATATGAACACACTCAACCTCTCCCTCCAGCAGCACCGACTCACCCTATCTCAAAGCTGTCCTTGCCCCCAGTTTAATTTTATTCTTCGTCCCATCCGACGCCTCAACAGGAAACTTTGTCTCTTTCTTTCAGGTGCTAAGAAAAGCAAGCTCCAACAACTTATTGATACCAACACCCATCCAGGACCCTCCACCCATGCCCGTCCCTCTGACCTCATTCCATCTTCTAATCCCAGCCCCGGCCGTGTATTCACCATACCCCCTGACCTTCCCCTCTCCGACGCTGAACGTTCAATGCTCAGCAAAGGACTTAGTTTCGTAACCTTACGCCCTCATCTCAATGAATTCTGGGCTCGGCACAATGCTGAACTCTTCTTCTGCCGCCTTCGTCTCCGTGCTCACTTGTTTGGGCAGGAGTCCTTCCCCCCATTCAATGGATTCTTTCACCCGCCTCCAATATTCTCCCTCCACCTGGAATCCTCCCTCTGGATTCTTATCTGCTCTTGATCTTTTCTTTGAGAACTGTCGGCGTGACATCAGTCGTCTCAATTTCTCTGCTCCTCTGACCCACTATAACCTGTCTCCTCCTGAACTTGCCGCACTCCGTTCTCTCAGGTCCAACCCTGACTTTGTTATCAAACCTGCTGACAAAGGTGGTGCTGTTGTTGTCTGGTGTACTGACCTCTACCTCACAGAGGCTGAGCGTCAACTCACAGACACTTCCTCCTACCTCCCGCTGGACCATGACCCCACCAACAAACATCAAGCCATTGTTTCCAGGACTGTCACTGACCTCATCTCCTCTGGAGATCTTCCCTCCACAGCTTCCAACCTCACAATCTCCCAGTCTTGGACAGCCCGCTTCTACCTCCTCCCCAAAATCTACAAACAGGACTGTCTTGGTAGACCGATCATGTCAGCCTGTTCCTGCCCCTCAGAACTAATGTCTTGCTATCTTGACACCATTCTCTCTCCTCTTGTCCAGTCTCTTCCCACCTACACCCGCGATTCCTCTGATGCCCTACATCATTTCAACAATTTCCAGTTCCCTGGCCCCAACCGCCTTCTCTTCACCATGGACATCCAATCCCTCTACACCTCCATCCCCCACCAGGATGGGCTGAGGGCTCTCCACTTCTTTCTTGAACAGAGGCCTGAACAATCCCCATCCACCACCACTCTTCTCCGTCTGGCTGAACTTGTTCTCTCACTGAACAATTTCTCCGTAAATTTGCCTCACTTCCTCCAAATAAAGGGTGTGGCTATGGGTACCTGCTTGGGCCCCAGTTATGCCTGTCTCTTTATGGGGTATGTGGAACACTCCTTGTTCCAGTCCTACTCAGGCCCCCTCCCACAACTCTTTCTCCAGTATATCAATGACTGTTTCAGTACTGCTTCATGCTCTCGTCTGGACCTGGAAAAAATTATTAATTTTGCTTCCAATTTCCAGCCCTCCATCACTTTCACATGGTCCATCTCTAACACTTTCCTTCCCTTCCTTGACCTCTCTGTCTCAATTTCTGATGATAGACTGTCCACCAATATTCATTACAAGCCCACCGACTCCCACAGCTACCTCGACCACAGCTCCTCACACCCTGCTTCCTGTAAGGACTCCATCCCATTCTCTCAGTTCCTTCATTTTCATCGCATTTGTTCTGATGATGCTACTTTCAAAAACAGCTCCTCTGACATGTCCTCCTTCTTCCTTAACCGAGGTTTTCCACCCACGGTGGTTGACAGGGCCCTCAACCGTGTCTGGCCCATCTCCCGCGCATCTGCCCTCACACCTTCTCCTCCCTCCCAGAACTATGAAAGGGTCCCCCTTGTCCTTACTTTTTACCCCACCAGCCTCCGCATTCAAAGGATCGCCTCCAAGTGCTTCACTTGCACCTGCTTCAATTTGGTCTACTGCATTCGCTGCTCCCAATGCTTTCTCCTCTACATTGGAGAGACCAAACACGACTGGGTGACCATTTTGCGGAACACCTTTCGTCTGTCCGCAAACATGACCCAGACCTTCCTGTCGCTTGCCATTTCAACACACCACCCTGCTCTCATGCCCACATGTCCGTCCTTGGCCTGCTGCAATGTTCCAGTGAAGCTCAACGCAAACTGGAGGAACAGCACCTCATCTTCCGACTAGGCACTTTGCAGCCTTCCGGACTTAATATTGAATTCAACAACTTCAGGTCATGAACTCTCTCTCCTCCACCCTCACCCCTTTTTGAACCCCTTTTTTCAAATATTTATTTTTACATTTTTACATGTATTTTTTCTATTATTATTTTAAAAATGTATTTCCATTCATTGTTTTATCCCCACCTTTTAGCCTATTTCAACCCCCTCCCCCCATGCCCACCCCACCCCCACGAGAGCCATCTGTCACTTGTTCATCCTGCTTTCTACTCTTAATGTTACCATTAGCACCTCCTTTAGCCAGTATCACCACCATCAACACCCCTTCGACCTTTTGTTTATGACATCTTTTACAATCTCTCCCTTGCCTCCACCCATCACTGGCCTTCTATCCAGCTTCACCTGTCCCACCTCCCACCCCCCCACCCTTAAACAGTATATATTTCACCACATTTCTACTTCTCATTAGTCTGAAGAAGAGTCATACGGACTCAAAACATTATCTCTGTCTTTCTCTCCACAGATGCTGTCAGACCTGCTGAGTTTTTCCAGCAATTTTTGTTCTTGTTTCAGAATTCCAGCATCCGCAGTATGTTGTTTTTATCTTAGTGATCAGTTGTTTCTTGATATCAATCATATCAGTGGAGTCAGTCAAAGTGATTAAAGACTGGCATCTGTGTTGATATCCTCAAGAGAGGATGAAATGGATCACCCCCTTGGCATTTCTGGATTAAGGTAGCTGCAAGTGCTTCAGCCTTGTCTTCTACACTCAAATGCTGTGCTGTTCTGTGCCATCATTGAAGATGGGGATGGTCAAGATGTTCTCCTCCTCTGGTTAGCTGTTTACTTGTCCAGCACTAATCGTAACTGATTGTGTCAAGACTGCTAGCTTTGATCTGACCCATTGTTTGTGGGATCACGTAGTTGTGTCTGTAGCATCCTGTTTCTGCTGCTTAACATGCATTAATTGGATTTACATTTCCATTAGCTGCCGTGGTGGGATTTGAACCCATGTTCCTCGAGCGACCACTGGATTACATGTTCTGTGACATTACCACCAAGCAACTGCCTCCCCTTTTATAACATGTTTGCCTGGCTTTGAACCGGACACCTTTCATAAGTGAGGCGAACATGATAACCACTACACTACAGGAACAACATGTGTGCGACTGTGATAATTGGTGACAATTGGAATAGCTTCTGTTAGTTAACAGTTTGTTATTGATATTTGAATCATTGGTTATAGCTGGCTTCTTGGTTAAAAAATGGGGGAATTGATTATAACTGCAATAATTGTTGATAGCTGGGGTTCTAACCAGGGTAATTGGTGATATTGACAACTTGGCAATCATGGTTAATTAGTAAATAGTTGCACTAATTCTTTTTACTTTGAACCTGCATGGGACAAACAATCTCCTAAATCTGTTGTATTGAACCAGATGCTGCGAATGTTTTGAGTAAAAATGTTCAAGAAGAGGAATCGACCTTTTAGCTCAGCAATATTATTTTATAATTGGTCTGTTTATTTCTTCCAATAGACCAGAGAGAAACAGAATGATCTAATAACGTCAAATTTGTTTCTCTCTGAGAGGTAAGTGAAAAGCATATTAATGTATCACAGCTTTCAGCCTGCTGAGGGTATGTATACGAGGCCAGGATTTGCTGAGAAGGTAATTTGTCTGTAAATAATCCCGCCATTTACAGTGAGGAAGAGATACCCCTTTGTTGTGAATCAGCAAAGGTTGCTGGTCAATTTGCTCCGGTTCCCCGGTTAGCCATACAAAAATGGGTTATTGCTGCTATCTTTGTCACGTTTTTCAAGAAATTTCAGGATTTGTGCCATTGGATTATGAACATGGAGCCGGACTCTCACTCCCTGCTCAACACAAGACTGGAATCAGGCCGCACTCAATACAAGGTTGGAATCATTCACGCTGTTTAATTAAGACTGGAATCCCAATTCATGATGAACATGAAACTAATTTAATATGCATGTGGGTGTATATGTGTTTGTATATAGATATGTATTAGATATAGAAATGTGTGCACACACTTTGGAAGGAGATTACATTTGTGTATATAAATATATAGGATAGAGTACACATGTAATTTGAGGCATATAATGCAAATGAAGTATGTGTGGAAGGAACATGTAATTTTGCACCTATGGAACCCCAAACTCTCAAACATTGAGGCTTTTCTTAGACTCATAGACATCTACAGTACAGAAGGAGGCCATTCGGCCCGTCGTGTCGGCATCAGTCAACAAAGACCTGACTACACTAATCCTATTTTCCAGCGCTTGGCCCATAGCCCCGGAGGCCATGGCAACTCAGCTGAACTTCTTGTGGCACATCTGTTTCAGTTGCAGACTAATTAACAGATATTGATCATAAGAACATAAGAAATAGAAGCAGGATTAGGCCATTCTGCCCTTTGAGCCAGCTCCACCATTCAATGAGATCATGGCTGATCTCATTTTCCTGCACTATCCCCGTATCCCTTGGAGTTTTTAACAGGTAGAAATCTATCAATCTTTGTCTTGAGCTTTCTTGACAGCTGCCATGATTAGTCACCAACTCTATTATCATTATACCATGTGACTAGTAGGATGGTAAAAGGCAAATGAAATGGACTGTGACCTTTTATCATCTCCAATTCCAGAACTCCAAAGGGCACCATAGGTTCCAAATTATCTGCTCCTCCTTTATATGTAATTTTACATATAAACCTATTTATACAAGCGCATATGGGCAGCATTTGATAAGCATGGCAACTGACATATGTAACAGTGTGTGTGTAAAACCACACAAACAGAAATGTTACCCGACTAAGGGTCTGAAGTGTAAATGAGCCAATTCCCCGGAGAGTTCACTCATAGGAAACTGGATTTGTCGATTGAACTTAATAGGGGCACTGGAAATGAACATAAAGAAGGTGAGCTGTGGATTTGAATTCAGTCCAACTGATAAAGATAGCTGAAATAAAAAACGGAAAATGATGGAAAAACTTAGCCAGTCTCTGATAGAGAGAGAAAACAAGTTATAGTTTCAAGTCCGTATGATTGTCCTTCAGAGAAGAAGGTCTTGCTCTGAAGAAGAGTCATACAGACTCAAAACGTTAACTCTGTTTCTTTCTCCACCGATGCTGCCAGACCTACTGAGTTTTTCCAGCATTTCTGTTTTTATTTTAGATTTCCAGCATCCACAGCATTTTGTTTTTATTTGTATGATGATAAAGATAGCTCATTCCCTGAAGAACCCAGCACAATTCTAAAAATTAAAATGATAATATCAATTATTTTTCAAATTACAGTTACTTTTCTCCTGATACGTAAATTAGTTTGTTCCTTACAATCTCTCCATTCCCCTGCTGTATTCCCTTGGATTCTGTATTTACCATAAACTTGCTCATTCATAGTAGACAAAGACTGGGCTGATGCAGAATTAGAATGACTCTATGTACTGTATACAAGAACCAACTCAGCCACAATGGCATTACAATGCTGAATGGCTTAGACACTAAAGGTTATGTGTGGACTATTAACAAGTTACAAAAGTGCTGTATGTACAATGTTGGGTTACTCATGGATGATGATGAGGGAAACAGGACAAACCAGTGCAACGCCACCTTTGTTTCTTGGGTGCATTGCAGGTAAAAGGAATTGTGTTTACAAATAAAATGGACTAGACTTCGTGGACAGGAACAAATAAGGGAAAATGAGTATTCTTTAAACAGAACTTACTTATATTCAAAATGAACCTTGGTGGAATGCTTTATGTGTGGTACAAGTAAATGAGTAAGCAGATAGTTGGCTGATTCAGACAGGCAGAGCACTCTTTCATAGCAACATTACAATATCTCATGTTCCAAATTTCTGAGCAATGTATGTCTTGTTTGCACATAAATCTTTGGCAGGGACTATGACAGCACTGGGGAATATTAAGCTGCATTGCAAAATGCTACTGCCTCCTTCCAAGGTGCAGCATTTGATCATACAGAGAGAACTCACCAAGGTCTTGCCTTTACCACTCAGTTATGCATTGTGATTCGTGGATTTTGTTTTAATTAGTTTAACCTCCTCTTCCACTTTTTTTTCCTCTTTGTTTTTTAGATGCTCAGTATTGCTTCATTTTTGTCAGGAGTGGCAGGAGAGACACGGAGTTGGTTAAATGCTCTGAACTGTGAAGCTCTCCAGAGCTGCTGTCAGTGTTCCTCATTGATCAACTGATGTGTACATCTGTGGGATGAAACTCATTTTATCTTTAATAGAGTAAGAAAGCACTGCTACCAGAAGCTGCTTCCTGCAAATACTTGGTGCAAATAACAGAACCACATGAAAGAAGGATAGTAAAATATTATGGAATCATACAACACAGAAGGAAGCCATTCAGCCCATCATGCCTGTGCCAGCTCTTTGAAAGAACTATCCAATTAGACCCACCCTCTTCTCGTTCCCTAAAGCCCTGAAGATTCTTCCTTTTCATGTATACATCCAATTCTCTTTTGGAAATCTTTTTTGAATCTGCTTCCACCACCCTTTCAGGCGGTGCATAGCAGATTGTGACAACTCATTGAGTCAAAAGAATTCCCTTTGTCTCCTCTGTGCCCCCACCCCTATTTTACTTTTTGCTAATTAAGTTTGTTATGATGTGGCAGATGTGTGCTAGGCAGACCAAATCCACAAGGGAAACTTGGTCAGGCTATCGCAATGGTTTTGCAATTTGGATTTATTATAAGAAGATGTGTGCACTGAATTCATAAGTAATGTGTCCACCAAGACCTTTAGAGATTTTAAAAATTAAATTAAAATATTTATTAACAGAAGAAAAGATTTCAAGTACATACATAAGACTACAATGACTTAATACTATAACAATCCCTAAAATTCCTAATTAACCTGACCCCCAGTTACACACCCCCTTTAAGGCAACAGTCCAAAATGGATTTTAGATTTAAAATAAACCAACAAGTTAACACAATACCCACTTGACAGTGGAATTCCAAATGGCTTTCTCCCACTTTAGTTACTGGACACAACAGACGTATTTATAAATAGCTGGAGGCTTCTTCAAAGCTGTTTCACACACTCCTGTTAGATCTTACATGGCCCCCAACATATCCTTTCATTCTCCTTTATAATAAATTCTCTCTATTTAATATGTAAATTCCATTGTTCCATGTACCTTTGGAACTGTACTTTTCCCATAATATAAAAACTTTCATGTTGCCAATATAATCCGTAACCTTAGGGAAAAAAAACACACTGCTTACCCTTGCTTGTTTGGCTAGTTGTAAACATACCAACATTCCTTAGAAACCCAAACAATCCCTGCAATTATCAAAAAATGCAAATTCCTTTCACATCTTACATGCTAAGACAGTATGCATGTTTACTCATTAGCATTTCAAGTATATTTCTACACCTAGCTTCTTTTGATAATTTCAAGCTTGCAACCTACCTGACTCCAAATGTAAGTAAATCACACAGACAGAACCGTTTCACACCCATAAACCTACTTTACACCAAACCAGAAAAATATTATCATAATTTTTATACTTTTGTAACAAGTTCAATTTGCAGCCTCTGGTTAGCGACCCACCTGGCAGTAGAAACAGTTTCTCCCTTTCCCCTATAACAAAATGCTTCATACTTTGAAACATGTATGAATGTCACTTAATAATGGGAAGCAACCTGAACCACCTTCACTGAGAGATGAAGTCGTCACATTTTAAATAGATGATTGAGTACATTTGCGGCAGGATTAAATTGTTAGATTGTAGAAGGTATCTCAGATATTGACTCTTGCATACGAAGCCCAAGAGCATAAACTGAACCCTAGGTTAGTGTCCTAGGCCCAACCATTTTCAGCTGCTTCATCAATGGCCTTCCTTCCATCATAAGTTCAGAAGTGGGGATGTTTGCTATGATTGCACAAAGTTCAGCACCATTTGAGACTCCTCAGATGCTGAAGCAGTCCGTGTCCAACTGCAGCAAGACCTGGACAATAACCGTGCTTGGACTGACAAATGCAAATAACATGCACACCACACAAGTGCCAAGCAATGACCATCTCCAACAAGCGACAATCTAACCACTGCCCCTTGCTTTCAATGGCAATACCATCGCTGAATCCCCCACTATCAACATTCTGAGGGTTACCATTGACCAGAAATTGAACTGGACTAGCTATATAAATAAGGCACAAGTTGGGAGTGTGATGGAATATTCTCCACTTGCCTGGATGAGCACAGCTCCAACAACACTCAAGAAGCTTGACACCATCCAGGACAAAGCAGCCCACTTGATTGGCACCACATCCACAAACGTTCACTCCCTCCACCACTGACACACAGTAGCAGCAGTGTGTACCATCTATGTGATGCACTGCAGGAATTCATCAAGGCTCCTTAGACAGCACCTTCCAAACCTACAACCACTACCACCTAGAAGGACAAGGGCAGCAGATAAATGGGAACATCACCACCTGAAAGTTCCCCTCCAAGCTGCACACCATCCTGATTTGGAAATACATTGCTGTTCCTTCACTGTCGCTGGGTCAAAATCCTGGAACTCCCTTCCTAACAGCACTATTGGTACCTACACCACATGGACTTCAGCGGTTCAAGAAGGCGGCTCACCACCACCTTCGCAAGGGCAATTAGGGATGGATCATAAACACTGGCCTAGCCAGCGATGTCCATATCCCATGAAGGAATAAAAAACAATAACCTCTTAATGTGTATGCATTAGCACGTGCGTATATACGGTACCAGCTACTCGAAAGGAGGAGGTAGAATATTGTGAGTAAGCCCACAGAGTTCACCTCAGAAATAGTTTGTTTGCAAAAAAATCATAAGCTTTCTCCTCAATTATTTGCTGAACCAGAAATGAAGAAAAAAGGTCTTCCATGTTACAGTGCATTCCATACCCTCAGGCCATTCTGGAATACTTTTTGAAGTGTAGTCACTGTTGTCATGAAGGAAATATGGCGGCCAATTTACACACAGCAAACTCCCACAAACAGCGATAGAAACATATAAAAATTACAGCAGAGAAGGAAGCCATTTAGCATATCATGTTTGTGCCAGCCAAGAAAGAGCAATCCAACCTAAATCCCACTTTCCAGCTCTTGGTCTGTGGCCCTGTAGGGTATTGCAGTTCAAGTACATTCCTAGCTGTTTTGCTTAATGAGATGATGGGGGTTTCTGTCTCGTCCACTCTTTCAGCAGTGAGGCCAGACCCCCATTACCCTCTCACTGAAAGAATCTCTCCTCAACATCTCACTATTCCTTCTGTCAATGATTATAGATCTATGCCCCTTGGAATGTATATCCTTCCAATCCACTCTATCTAGGCCTTTCACAATTTGGTACACCTCAAATAAATCTTTTTTCAGCCTCCTCTATCCCAAGGAAAACAACTCTAGCCTATCCAATCTTTCCTCATAGCTAAAATTCCCAGTTTCTTGCAACATCCTTCTCAGTATCCTCTCCAGTGCAATCACATCCTTGCTGTAATACAGTGACCTGAACAGTATGCAGTACTCTAGCAGTGGCCTATCTAGCACTTTGTTTGTTCTAGCATGAACTGCTTGCTCTTGTATTCTATGCCTCAGCTAATAAAAGAGAGTACTCAACCTGCCTTCTTAAACATCCTATTACCTGTCCTGCTATGTTCAGGGATCTGGCCCCTTTGCTCCTATACACTTCCTATCTTACTGCATAATTTGTATTCCCTTTTATAATAAAAACAGAAAGTGCTGGAAGAATTCAGTGGATCTGGCAGCATCTGTGGAGAGAGAAGCAGAGTTAAGCTTTCAAGTCCAATTCTTCTTTACGATGCTGCCACACTTGCTGAGTTTTTTTCTAGCACTTTCTATTTTTATTTCAGATCTCCAGCATCTGCAGTATTTTGCTTTTATATTTGTGTATTTCCTTGCCTTGTTTCCACCCCAGCCACCTCCACCAAATTCATCACCTCACACTTATCAAGACTGAATTCCAAGAGCTAGTTTTCTGCCCGCTTGACCAGCCCATTGACGTCTTCCTGCAATCTGCACTTTCTTTCTCACTATCAACCACAAAACAAATGTTTGTATCATCTGCAAATGTCTTAATCATGCCCCCTATACTTAAGCCTAAATCAGTGATATATATACCACAAAAAGCACAGAACCTATTGCTGAGCCCTTTAGAGCTCCATTGGAAACAACCTCTGGTCACAAAGGCACTTGTTCACCATGACCATTTGTTTCTTGCCACTGAGCCAAATTTGAATCCCATTTGCCCTTGGATCCCATGGGATATGACTTTTCTGACAATCCTGTCATGCGGAACCTTGTCAAAAGCCTTCCTAAGATCCATGTAGATTTCATCAATGATGTTATGCTCATTCACTCTTCTTGTTAGCTTCTCAAAATATTCAATTGAGTTAGTTAGCCACGATCTTCCTGTAACAAACCCGTGTTGACCATCCTTGATTAAGCAGTACCTTTAGCAGTGACAATTGATACTGTCGCTCAGAGTTTTTTCCAATGACCTGCCTCCCATTGAGGTTAGGCTGACTGGCCTGTAATTACTGTATATCTCTCCTCCCATTTTAAACAATGGTACAAAGTTGGCAGTCTTAAGTTATCTGGCACCCTGCCTGTAGCCATAGAGGATTGGAAAATGAAGGTCAGCTATTTTCTTCCTTGTTTTGCTTAGCAGATTAGAATACATTACATCTGGACCTGCTGATTTATCCTTTCAAAGATTCTAAAGACCTTAACATATCCCCTCTCACTATGCTCATACCATTAGATGTTTCACACTTCTCTGTAACTACAATGTTGACATCTCTTGCAACTACATGTCTACATCTACAATGTCTACATCTACATATCTCCCTCTTTTTTGAAGGCAAATGCAAAGTGTTCATTAAGAACCATGCCTACTCCTTCTACCTGCACACATAAGCTACCCTTTCAGCCTCTAATCAGCCCAACTCTTCCTCAGTTAACTTCTTGTGCTTTATGTTTTTATAAAACATCTATGGGTTCCCCCTGAATTTATTTGGCAATGTTTTTTCATGCCCTCTCTTTGTTTTCCTAATTTCATTTTTAATTTCACCCTTTTTTCTCTATATTTCTCTAGGCTTTCTGCAGTTTTGAGCTCTCTGTATCTGACATAAGCACCCCTTTTTATTCCTCCATCCTACTCTCTATAGCCTTTGACATCCAGTGAGGAGTGGGGGAGGGGTCTAGATTTTGGAGTCACATCATCTTTCTTTCTGGGAACATATTTGTTCTGAACCCTGTTTAGCGCCTTCTTGAATGCCCCCCTGCACTTTGACGCTGTTTTGTCTCCAAGTAGCCATTTCCAGTCTACTTTAGCCAAAACACCTCTTAGGCGTACGTAAATTGGCTTCCCTCAACCTAAAACTTTTACTCTTTCTCTATCTTTGTCCTTTTCCATAGATACATTAAATCTAACTGAATTATGATCACTGTCGCCAAAACGGTCTCCCAATGATACCCCTTCCACCTGCCCAGCTCCATTCCCTGAGACTAAATCCAGAACTGCCACTTCTCTTGCTGGATTTGCTACATAATGGCAAAATCATTCTCCTTAATGCATTTTAAGAATTCTGTATCCTCTCTATCTTTGACACTAATTTTTTCACAGTTACTATTAAGGGTAGTTAAAATTCACTACTATTACTTCCCTGTTGTTTCTACGCTTCTCAGCAGTTTGCCTACATATTTGTTCCTCTATTTCTCTCTGACTCTTTTGGGGTCTATAGTACATTCTCAGAAGTTTGATTTTTTTTCCTTTTTTTTGTTTCTCAGTTCAACCCATATGGCCATATTTGATGATCCTTCTAGCATATAATTCCTCCTCATAGTTGTGATTGTTTCTTTAATCAATATTGTGACACCCTCCTTTTTTACCCCCTGTTCTGTCTCATTTGAAGAACCTGTAACTAGGAATGTTGAGCTACCATTCATGCCCTTTTTTAGGTCATGTTTCTGTAATAGCTATGACATTGTGCTTCCAATAGTCTTATCTGTGTCCTCAGCTCATCTTGAAGTATATAGTAATGTAATAATACCCAGAAAATATGACTTTTAGTGATGTTTTAAGTGATAAGTGTTGTCCAAAACACTGAGTAAAACTCCTCTTTGAATTGTGCCATGGTATCTTTCAAGTCCACCTGGGAGGGCAGACAAGGCTTCAGCTTAATGTTTCACCTGAAAGGCAGTAATTCCAACAGTGTAGCACTCCCTCAGTGCTGTAATGAAGAAAATTAAACTAAAGGTGAGCTCAAGCTCAATTTCATGTTCACAAACTTATAACGAAGGAAAGGCCATGTAGTTTTACATTTAAAACCCAAAACAAGAGAAAGGAATGTACTAATAAAAGCAGAAAAAGCTAGACATGATCAGCAGGTCTGGCAGCATCGGTGGTGCGAGGAACAGAGTTAACGCCTCAGCTCTGTAACCTTTCATCAGAACTGGAGTAGTTAGAAATGCAATCGGTTTAAGTAAGTGAAATGTGGCCCCTTGGTGGGGAAAGAACAAAAGGAATAGGGTGGTGGGCAGGAGAGAATAAATGACAAAAAGTGCCATTGCACAAGGTCAAAGGGAGTGGTAGTAGTACAGGTAAGAAATGAAAGATGTGTCTGGAGGAGGTGTGGATGGAAAGCACCCAAAAGAAAAAAGAGAAACGAGAGAAAACAAAATCGAACAAGCAAAAATAAAAAAAGAAACAAAGTGGAGGAAGAGGTTATGATTTAAAATTATTGAATTCAATGTTGAGCCCAGAAGGTTGTCAGGTGCAAGTTGAAAGATGAGGCACTGTTCCTCGAGCTTGCATTGAGCTTTATTGGAATACTGCGGGTGGCCATGGGCAGAAAAGGTCAGATTGGAAGCAAGTGGAGAATTAAAATAACAGGTGGCCAGAAGCTGAGGATCCTACTTGCAAACTGAACGGAGGTGTTCCCCAAACCAGATCACCCGGTCTGTGTTTGATCCCTTTAATGTAAGGGGGACCATATTGTGATCAGCCTGGATGAGTGCAGCTCCAATAACACTCAAGAAGCTTGACAAGGTCCAGGACAAAGCAGCCTGCTTGATTAACATCCCATCCACAAACATTCACTCCCTCCACCACCAACAAACAGTAGCAGCAGTGTGTACCATCTACAAGATGCACTACAGAAATTCACCAAGTCTCCTTAGACAGGACCTTCCAAACCCATGACCGTTACCACCTAGAAGGACAAGGGTAGCAGATAGATGGTAATACCATCACCTGGAAGTTCCCCTCCAAGTCACACACCATCCTGACTTGGAAATATATCATCATTACTTCACATTAGCTGGGTCAAAATCCTGGACTCCCTCCCTAACGGCGCTGTGAGTGTACCTGCACTATGGGGATTTCAGCGGTTCAAGAAGGCAGCTCACCACTATTTTCAAGGGCAATTAGGGATGGGTAATAAATACTGGCCTAGCCTGTGATGCTCGTATCCCATAAATGAAAAAAAAAAATGCTAAATGGAAAGAAATGGAAGTAAATTGATGTTTCACCTGGAAGGCGTGTTTGGGGTATTGGACGGTGAGAAGGGAGGACGTAAGAAAGCAGGTGTTGCATCACCTGCACTTGCATTAGAAAGATGCTGTGGGAAGGGGATGGTATATTGGGGGTGACTGAGGACCAAACCAGGGTATCATGGAGGGGATGTTCCCTTTGGAATGCTGAAAGACAGAAGAGGGAAATATATATCTTGTAGTGGCTTCACAGTGGAAATGGTGGAGGAGAATTGAATACAGAGGCTGCTGGGTGAAAGGTGATTAAAAAGTGAGCCTGATTGTGGTTTGGGGAAGCTGGGGAATGGGTGAGAGCAGATGTGTGTGAAATGTAACCAACATGGTTTAGGGGCCATTTAACCACAGTGGAGGGGAATCCTCCCTGAGGAAAAAATTCAGAAAGGAAAGTAATATCTCTGATGGAGGATTACACTTGTATATTTAACTTATGGTTCTATTTTACAGGTGAACCTGCTCTGTATTTTCAACACTTTGTTTATTTCAGTTTTTCAAAACTCATTGTTTTCTTTTGCAATTTACAAATGGTCTTAATATTTTCCACTGTCTAAGCTATGTTCATTAGTTATAATCATTTTGTACTTTTACAACAAAATTAAAATTGTAGATGTTTTTATTTTAAATCTGTCACTACTGTTACGACTACATGAGGAGGGATGAAATGAGTCCCTTATTCCACCACGCCATGTCTGACTGTAATGGAATTTATTGGGAATTTATAAGAATGAAGATATTAATTCAATGCCTCTTAACCGTCTACATGCAGATTGCAAAGAAACCAGCCTGACAGGCATTCCTGAGTTTAAAATACAAAGGGTTCAGTTTTTTTTTATTGAGCTAAAAACGCATCCAGGTAATGATATAAAGATATTTGGAAAGCCAAACCCACATCCTGGCCTTCGCAACACAAACACAAGCACGCAGAATAACAAATTATATAGAATGAGGTTACGTTTTAGCTAAATTAAAATTCAATGGTAAACGGCAAAAATAGAGAGCTCATTGTTTGAGTCCTTTGCTGGTACCTGTGACTGAAGAAGAATTTTTCCATGGTTGTCGTGAAAATTGATTGGAGTAATTTCTGGAGAAAGTCTCCCTTTTAAGTATAAATCATCTTTTCCAAAAGCCAATGATTTTTGGACATGAAGTTCTTGTCGTTTGAAAATTCTCTATCTCTGTGTTGGATTTCAAACTGTGATAGAGACAAGGTCTTGAACTTGAGAGAGAGATGGGAGAGGGAATTGGTTACTGTTCCATTGGTAGATCTCTTCCAGACTCCTGCTTAGCAGCTTGGGTGTTTTAATCAAAGACATTCAAAAATGGGCTATTCTAGTCACATGACCTCTCTCCCCATAATGATTTCAGAAGGTAATCAATTAGCTCATGACTGGTCAGACCATGGCTGTTGTTTTACGGCTTAGGTGTTTAGATTCTGTAATGTCCGAGCCATTAACTCCTGAATGATGCATCATCCACCTTGATGAGACAGGAAGAACTCCTTTCATATAGCTACTGTCCTGGTAGACTTCCTGTCCCGGCTTGAAAAGTAGCTTTATAGAAATGCAAATGGTGAGGCCCAGTACCGTTTCAGTTCATCCTTTGAAGTAATCCTTGACATCAGGTGTGAAATTCCAAAAGAGATTGTCTTGGAATGTCTTAATTGTAATTCACGTTGAAACCTTCCGTCAGCTTGTAATCCCAGACTTCAGGTGATTTATGGCAGCCATCTTAAATCAGTGTCTTTGCTTGCTTTTTAAAAGTCCTTTCAGAGCAGTTCAATATATATTTGATTGCTGATAAAATTAAAGATTGATATCACACATGCACATGCCAGATCATCATGGCACCTCCACCTCATGTGGGGGATGAAATGTGAATTTCAATGAGCATTTCATTACAGACGTCCAAATATTAAGAAAATTAAAAATAACACATGCACACCTATTCACACTTTTAATCTAATTGCATTCATTATGTTCTACTGTGATTTTTGGTATCCAGATAACCCTAAACTGCATTAGACTTTGGATATCATACTGTTGCATTGCTTTTCCTTTCAGATGGTGGTTGCAAACAAAACCTGTCTTGATTTGAAAAGATTAGGCTTACATCAGACTTCTGAATTTTCTTTCTTCTTGTGGTAGTCGGCATGACAGATGATTTTGTCAGACGCCCTGTGCCTTTTCCCTGCTGGAACTTTAGATGAAGTATCGCCGACCGTGTCTAGTCCTTTCACATTGCTGTTATCTCCTAGGTTGCAGATAACAGGCAGGCTACTCTGGGTTACCTGGGGTGAAGGTTTGGGGTGGATAGCGGTAGGGGTATCCTCTACCCCCCCATTGGTTCTGCCTTCAGACTGCTCTGCACAGGAGCTCTTAATGTGCAAATTTTCCTGATCGCTATCCTGGTCTGCTCTGATAATTTTTAACCCCTCGCTGTGCACTTCAATAACCTGTGAATTTAATAGCTCAAACCCAGGCACTTTTACAAATGTGATTTCTAGGAGATTAATGGGTTGTAATTTGATTTTCTTGTAGGAATTCTGGACTGGTGCCTGGCAATTCGTTTTTGGTGATTTTTCCATCAATATTGCTGGGCTGGTTGAGGTTTAAAACTTGTTGTGTTTTGCTTACCAGTGGTTAACCCTGCATGGGTTCCATTGATATTCCCCTTGTGGCCTCCCACAAGCGCTGTTTGCTTTGGGGTATGTTCTCTCCTTTCCTCCTTTGATTTGGTATTGGGCTTTCTCCTTACCTATCCCATATCCCCTGGAATACTGCTGCCCCCAAATTGATGGTCAGCTCCTACTGTACTCCCCTGTGGCTCTTCAACTGAGTGGGGTATCACCCTGACTCTTTCTTAGTCTATTTGGGAACTTCTGCAGTCCCCATTTAAATCTGCCATGAAGGTGTGTGCTAACCAGATCACAGGCTCTCTTTATTCATCCTTTTTAACCTTTATGGCCCCTTCATGGACCTCTTTTAATTCTAATGGCCGAGCTTTGGCCCTTTTAACTTCTTCAGGTTCTATCTTGCCTCTTTTCACACCTACTGGCCTGACCTTTTTAAACTCAAGTGGTTTTTCCTTAACCATATCAACCCTCATGGGGTATACCCTCTACTGGCCTGGATTTGGCCTTCTTAAATGAAAGTGGCTTCTCCCTACCCACTCTATACCTCATGGATTATATAGCCCCCTGTAAGACTTCTTACCCTCTCTCAGTTCCCTGCACCTCAGCAGATCACGGCTGGCTTTCTCCAGCATTTTCAGTCTCTCTGGACAGTCTTTGACTTTTGGCGGGTATTATCCTCCAGTCTGCCTCAATGGCTCCTATCTCCCTACACAGTTCATGCAGTCTTATCTCCCTTTCTTACTGTCTTATTTGGAAAGCTTCCTCTCGCTCTTCCCTATTTCTTTTCACTTTTCTTTCTTCTCTCTCTCTCTCTGAGTTGCCTCTGTTCTAGCTGTAATTTTTCTAAAGCTAATTTTTGTTTTTCAATTTTTTAGGTTTGCAAGCCAATTCTCTGGCCACCAGTTTTAAAATTTCAAATTTCCTGGCTTTTGGGCGAAACTCAAACTCCAACTCCTTAGCTCGACTTTTCAACTCCTTGAGGTTCAGAAACTTTAAATCATCAAAAGTAATTTTGATCTGACCTATGGAAGGAACTGGCATCAGATGTGGACATGCATGTTAGTACTGTAGCTTTGTACACAAGAAAGCCTTGACTGGAGTTTTAATATTTATATTGTTACGAAAGTATTAGAATTTTCATATTATTCTGGTTTATTGTAAAGTAGGTTTATGGGTGTGAGTGTAGATGGTTCTGTCTGTGTGATTTAATTACATTTGGAGTCCGGTAGATTGCAAGCTTAAAATTATTAGAAATGTACTTGAAATGCTAATGAGTAAACATGGATGCTGTCTTAGCATGTAAGATGTGAAAGAAATTTGCATTTTTAGATAATTGAAGGGATTGTTTGGATTTCAAAGGGATGTTAGTCTGTTTATAACTAGCCAGATAAGGAAGGCTAAACAGTGCGTTTATTTTTCCCAAAAAATATTGGCAACATGAAAGTTTTTATATTATGGGAAAGGTACAGCTCCATAGACATATGGAACAGTGGAATTTACATATTAAACAGAGAGAAACATATGTAAAGGAGAATGAAAGGCAATGTTGGGGAGGCCATGTAAGATCTAACAGGAGTGTGTGAGACAGCCTTTGAGAAGCATCCAGCCATTTATGCATAAGTCTGCTGTGTCCAGTAGCTGAAGTTGGAGAAAACTATTTTGGACTCCACTGTCAAGTGGGTACTGTGTCAACTCGCTGCTTTTTTAAATCTAAAATCTATTTTGGACTGTTGTCTTAAAGGGGTTTTGTAACTGGGAGTCTGGTTAATTAGGAATTTTAGGATTTGTTATAGTATTAAGTAAATGTAGTCTTATGTATGTGGTTGAAATTATTTTTATTTTGTTAATAAATATTTTAATTTAATTGTTAAAATCTCTAAAGGTCTTGGTGGACTCATTACTTCTGAATTTAGTGTACACATCTTGTAATAAACACAAATTGCAAAACCACTGTAATAGCATGACCAAGTTTCCCTTGTGGATTTGGTGCACCTGGCACACATTATCTGTCACATCATAACAATATCTAGGGATTCATTTAATTCCCACTTCCATATCCTCTCACCCTCTGTGGGATGAATCCCAGATGTTACCCCACAAATTTCCGTTATGACCACATGAGCAGGGGTAAAAATTTCTCCCCTATTCTACCATTCCAGGTCTGACCATAACAGGGTTTTTTCTGAATTTAGAGAGGATGTGCTTTTCCAATACTACAGGTGTCCCACTATGTACGCTTTCAGATTTTAAAGAATCAGGCATGTTTTCTGGGTTTAAACAAAGAACAAGATAAAAACAAAAAATTACTGTGGATGCTCGAAATCCAAAACAAAAACAGAATTACCTGGAAAAACTCAGCAGGTCTGGCAGCATCGACGGAGAAGAAAAGAGTTGACGTTGACCCTGGTCCACTCCTCCATCACCCCCTACTCCTCAACCCCCACCTATGGCACCTCCCAATGCCCACGCAGAAGATGCAACACCTGCCCCTTCACTTCCTCTCTCCTCACCATCCAAGGGCCCAAACACTCCTTTCAGGTGAAGCAGCATTTCACTTGCATTTCCCCTAACTTAGTCTACTGCATTTGTTGCTCCCAATGCAGTCTCCTCTACATTGGAGAGACCAAACGTAAACTGGGCGACCGCTTTGCAGAACACCTGCGGTGTGTCCGCAAGAAAGACCCAAACTTCCCTGTCGCTTGCCATTTTAACACTCCACCCTGCTCTCTTGCCCACATGTCTGTCCTTGGCTTGCTGCATTGTTCCAGTGAAGCCCAACGCAAACTGGAGGAACAGCACCTCATCTTCCGACTAGGCACTTTACAGCCTTCCGGACTGAATATTGAATTCAACAACTTTAGATCTTAAACTCCCTCTTCCATCCCCACCCCCTTTCCGTTTCTTCCCCCTCCCTTTTGTTTTTTCCAATAATTTATACAGATTTTTCTTTTCCCACCTATTTCCATTATTTTTAAATCTACACCTGTAATGCCCTGTCAGTCTTTCCACCCCACTCCCACTAGAGCTGTACCTTGAGTGTCCTGCCATCCATTCTTAATTAGCACCTTCTCTTAGATAATATCACCACCTTCAACACCTCTTTGTTCCTTTGTCTGTAACATCTTTTGATTATCTGCTCCTATCACTGCTTGCTTGTCCCTACAACCACCACCCGCCCCCCCCACCAACTTCTCTCCCCCCATCCCACCCCAACCCCCCCCCCACCTTAAACCAGGTTATATTTCACCCTTCTCCTGATATTGCTCAGTTCTGTTGAAGGGTCATGAGGACTCGAAACGTCAACTCTTTTCTTCTCCGCCGATGCTGCCAGACCTGCTGAGTTTTTCCAAAGAACAAGATAAGTTTATTGAAACTCTTTCCCGAATAAAAAAAAAACTAGGTAGATAGCAACCATGTTACACACATTCGCTGGCTCCACACGCACACTAGTACAAATGGTAGGATAAGAGGATAGCTTAAGGTTTTTTACAGTTTGCAAAGAAGATAAAACAAAGGAATGTACATTTAGCTGTCCTTTGGCAGATCTCGGTGCAGTGATTCCATGCTGTGTCCATTTTGTTCATATGAACATACAGACAAGGAGCAGGAGTAGGCCATTCAGCCCCTCAAGCCTGCTCCGCTATTTAATAAGATCATGGCTGATCTGATAGTAACCTGAAATCTGCATTCCACCTACTGCCGATAACCTATCACCCCCTTGCTTATCAAGAATCTGTCCATCTTTGCCTTAAAAATATTCAAAGCCTGCCCTCCACCACCTTTTCAGGAAGAGAGTTCCAAAGACTCATGACCCTATTCACCTCATCTCTGTTTTAAATGGGTGACCCCTTATTTTTAAACAGCGACCCCTAGTTCTAGATTATTCCACAAGAGGAAACATCCTCTCCACATCCATCCTGTCAAGATCCCTCAGGATCTTATGTGTTTCAATCAAGTTGCCTCTTACTCTTCTAAACTGCAGTGGATACAAGCCTAGACAGTCCAACCTTTCCTCATAAGACAACCCATCCATTCCACATATTAGTCTGGTAAACCTTCTCTTAACCACTTCCAACATATTTACATTCTTCCTTAAATAAGGTGACCACTGCTGTACAAGTACTCCAGATGTGGTCACTAGTGCCCTGTACAACTGATGCATAACCTCCCTACTTTTGTAACCCATTCCCCTCATAATAAATGATAGCATTCTATTAGCTTTCCTAATTACTTGCTGTACTTGCATATTAGCCTTTTGTCATTCATGCACTAGGACACCCAGATCCCTCTGCACCTCAGAGCTCTACAATCTCTCAGCATTTAGATAATATGCTTCTCCTTTACTCTTCCCACCAAAATGGATAATTTCACATTTTCCCACATTATACTCCATCTGCTAGATATTTGCCCACTCACTTACCCTATTCATATCCATTTGTAGCCTCCTTATGTCCTCTTCACAATTTACTTTCCTACTTATCTTTGTGTCATCAGCAAATTTGGCAACCATCCCATTCATCCCTTCATCCAAGTCATTCATATAAATTGTAAACAGTTGAGGTCCCAGCACTGATCCCTGTGGCACACCACTCGTTTCATCTTGCCAACCTGAAAAGATCCATTTATGCCTGCTCTCTGCTTCCTGTTAGCCAGCCAGTCTTCTATCCATGCCAATATATTAACCACTATACCATGAGCTTTTATTTTCCACAATAACCTTTGATGTGGCAGTTTATCAAATGCATTCTGGAAATCTAAGTACAGCACATCCACTGGTTTCCCTTTATCCACAGCACATGTTACTTCCTCGAAGAACTCCAAGAAGTTGAACACAATTTCCCTTTCACAAAACCATGTTGTCTCTGCCTGATGACCTTGTGCTTATCCAAGTGCCCTGCTATAACTTCTTTAATAATAGTTTCTATTAGTCTTCCCGATGACAGCTGTTAAGCTAACTGGCCTGTAGTTTCTTGCTTTCTGTCTCCCTCCCTTTTGAAAATGGAGTTACATTTGCTATCTTCCAATCTAATGGGGCTTTCCACAAATCTAGGGAGTTTTGGAAAACTAAAACCAATGCATCATCTGTCTCACCAGACACTTCTTTTAAAACCCTAGGATGAAGTCCATCAGGACCTAGGCATTTGTCAGCCCACAGCTCCAACAATTTACGCAGTGCCATTTCTCTATTGACAGTAATTTTCCTGACTTCCTTCCCTGTTTCCATTTTCTGGTTTATAGCTGCTTCTGGGATCTTACTTGTATTCTCCATAGTGAAAACTGATGCAAAACACATGTTCAATTCATCTGCCATTTCCTTGTTTTCCATTATCAATTCTCCAGACTCACTTTCTACAGGACCAACGCTCACTTTGTTAACTCTTGTTTAAATATTTATAAAAACTCGTACTATCTGTTTTTATATTTTTAGCTAGCTTTCTCTCATACTCTAATTTTTCCCTCCTTATTAGTCTTTTAGGCATTCTTTGCTGTTGCTTATGTCCTGTCCAATCTTCTGGCCTTCCACCTGGCTTTGCACAATTAAATGTTTTTTTTCTTTAAGTTTGATACTGTATTTAACCTTTCTAGTTAACCACAAATGGTGTGTCTATTCCTTGGACTTTCTCTTACTTGTTGGAATGTATCTATTCTGTGCATTCTGAAATATCCGCTTAAATATTAGCCACTACATCTCTATTGACCTATCCCTTAACCTAATTTGCCAATTTACTTTAGCCAGCTCAGCTTTCATGCCCTCATAATTGGCCTTATTTAACTTTAAAAACTTAGCCTCAGACCCGCTCTTCTCTCCCTCAAACTGAATGTAAAATTCAATTATATTATGGTTGCTGCTACTTAGGGGCACCTTCACTATGAGATCATTAATTACTCCCATCTCATTGCACAACACCAGGTCTAGTATAGCCTGCTCTCTGGTTGGTCCAGAACATGCTGTTCTAAGAAACTATCCTGAAAACATTCAGTGTACTCCTCATCTAGGCTATCTTTGCCCATCTGACTTTTACAGTCTATATGTAAATTATAAATCTGTCATGATTATCACCATGTCTTTCTGACAAGCTCCAATTATTTATTCCTTTATGCTTAACCATATTATATGGTTACACATAGAGTACCTATACACAACTCCCACAAGTCACTTCTTGTCTTTACCATTTCTCATCTCTACCCAAACTTTTTCCACATCCTGGTTTCCTGAACTTAGGTCATCCCTCTCTATTGTGCTATTACTATCATTAACTATCAGAGCCACCCCTCCACCTTTTCCTCACTTCCTTTTCCTCCTAGATATCCTGTACCCTTCAATATTCAGGTCCCAATCCATGTTACCCTGTAGCCATGTCTCCGAAATGGTTATCAAATCGTAATTGTTTATTTCTATGTGCGCTATCAGTTCATCTGTTTTGTTTTGAATGCTATGTGCATTCAGATACAGAGACTTTAGTTTTATCCTTTTATTAATTTTATAACCTCTAGTTTCATCTGTTGATTCACTGTTAGATTTGTACTGTCTATCCCTTCCTGTCATGGTCTGCTTTTCATTTTCAGTAATAATACCTCATTCTTTTGTCTTGTCCCTGCTCTTTGCTTTACCACATCTTCCAAACTTTGACCCCTCGCCCCCACTGTTTAGTTTAAAACCCTCTCTACTCCCCTCGTTATGCATCTCGCAAGAACACCGATCCCAGCGGGTGTAGACCATCCCAATGGTACAGATCTCACTTTCCCCAGTACTAGTGCCAGTGCCCCATGAACAGGAACCCACTTCTCCCACACCAGTCTTTGAGGCACACATTCATCTCCCTAATCTGATTTGTCCTATGCCAATTTACACATGGCGCAGGTAATAATCCAGAGGTTATGACTTTTGAGGTTCTGTTTTTTAATTTAGTGCCTAGGTCCTCATACTGACTGTGCAGACCCTCTTTCTTTGCCCTGCCTATGTTGTTGGTACCTACATGGACCATAATGACTGGGTCCTCCCCCTCCTACTGCAAATTCCTCTCCAGCCCCGAGCAGATGTCCCGCATCCTGGCACCAGACAGGCAATACAGCCATCTGCTCTTTGCTGCAGAGAACAGTGTCAATCCCTCTGTTTATTCTATCCCCCTACTACTACTATGTTCCTTTTTGCTCCCCCCACTAGAATGACTTCCTGTACCACCGTGTCATAGCCAATTTGCTCATCCATCCTGCAGCCCCCACCCTCATCCAAACAAGTTGATAAATCCTCAACAAAAACAAAAAGTGCTGGAAAAACTCAGCAGGTCTGACAGCAAATGTGGGGAGAAAGACAGAGTTAATGTTTCGAGTCCGCATGACTCTTCTTCTTCAAGTCATACGGACTCGAAACGTTAACCCTATCTTTCTCTCCACAGATGCTGTCAGACGTGCTGAATTTTTCCAGCACTTTTTGTTTTTGTTTCAGATCTCCAGCATCCTCAGTATTTTGCCTTTACGATAAATCCTCAAACCTGTTGGGCAATTCCAGGGGCTCACACTCCTGCGCTCCTGCCCTCTGGGTCCCCTCACCTGCCTCACTCGTAGTGACACTCTCCTGTCCCTGAGCACTGACCAAATTAGAAGACCCTGTCCTAAGAGGTGTGACTGCCTCCTGGTACAATGAATCCAGGTAACATACCCCCTCCCTGATGCATTGCAGTGTCTGCAGTTCAGCCTCCATCTCATAAACTTTGAGCTGAAGCTGCTCAAACTTCAAACATTTACTGCAGCTGTGTTTGCCTTGGATCAAGCTGGCATCCAGGAGCATCCACATGCTGCAGCTGTGACACATCACCTGTCCTGACATCCTTAATGTCTTCTAATTAACTATTTAATTGTTTTATTCAATTATATATTTTACTTTTGTTTTTATATATTTTACTAAGTTTACCACCAATTGCTAGACTATTTTGAACCTTAGGAGTAGAATAAACTTTAGTCACTTACCCGATACTCACCAAATAACTAGCTCCTTCTCCTGTAGCAGATTACGACCACTTGCTGAAGGCTGAGAAAGTTAGAAAGCAGAAAGCAAAAGAGCACCTTGTTCCCTTCCTTTCCTAGCTCCTTTAATTACCCAACTCCCAGCACTCTATTCTAAGTCATACTCCTTGCAGTAAATCTTACCGAAAGCACCTCTCTCTCCTTATGCACCGAATTCTCACTTTGAACCAAATTCCCAAATATACTCACTTGGTCTCTGTCTCGCTCAGGCTGAAGTCTCCACTCACTGATCATGTGCCTCTTACTCAGTTGTCCTTCTGGGTGTAATTGTATGGAGCAAATTTTCACATTTTACCTCCAAAAGATCTTGGTTTGCAGTAGATTTATCTTCTCAGGATGGTTACTTTGCAAATCTGAGTACAATACTTTTTTGAGAGAGAGTTTCTTTGCAGCCTTTCAATACAGCATTCTGATCTCTGATCTATCTGGCTTGGAAAACAGTTCTTAAAGTCCTGCTGGTTGTATATTCCAGGGGAATTTGATTAATCCTTGTCTGCTGCTGTCTTTGCTTTTAGAGCAGGTAATTGCATTTTAATGTCTCGTTTCAGAAACTTTTGAAAAGTTTCAGGATAGTGTAAAAGCCAACAGGAGATTGGGTTTTTCATGTTTGGCAGAGGGTTTGAGTGTCTGTTCCTGTTCATCCCACTTGATGGAATGCAACACTGTACATTATAGTTGGCTGGCAGCCCTCCATTATCTTAACAGGAATACAGTTTGCTATTTTTGAAAATCCAGCCAGAAAAATAATAATTCGATATTGAATCCTTTTTTTTAAAAAAGGAAGCATATCCTTGTAACACTACAAATCAGTGAAAATCAACATCCCTTAATAGCTGTATAATCAACAAGATGTTTGCTAATTTGTTGATATGCAGATGATGAGCACATCTTACACTGGTACAGTAGATACAAGGCATTGCAGACTGTCACATCCCTGATTCCGATCCATGATCAACTATTTCCATCATATCTATGCCACTGTCTAAATATGATTGATTAATTAGGTTCTTGTTAGTTCATTGATATGCAGATGATGAGCACATCTTACACTGGTACAGTAGATACAAGGCATTGCAGACTGTCACATACCTGATTCCGATTCATGATCAACTAATTCCATCATATCTATGCCACTGTCTAAATATGATTGATTAATTAGGTTCTTGTTAGTTCAGGATAATTTGGATCTGTTTTTCAGTTCCAAGTGGCCCTGGACATCATCACAACGTACATCAAATTTTACTTAGACCTGCACTACTAAGATCCTCAGAGTGTAAGTGAAGTGAACTTATTTTTGGTGTATCTATGATGATCTCAGTGCAACCTGCATAAGCTCAAAATATCTCTTCTGCTTAAACAGATGGTGAATGGCTGATTTTAGCTCCTATGTTTGCGATCCAAAATTTATTTTTTTGTTATGTTCTTCAGAGTGATCATGACTGCCGGATTTGGGTTAATTTGCTCTGACAAGTTATCTTGGGGGTCAGTCATACTACAGGAACCCTGACTAGTATCTGTATCAAAATCAAAAGAGAAACACTTAGGGAGAGACTGCAGTGCAATGGTAATGTCACATGACTAGTAATCTAGAGGCTAATTCCCTGGGGACATGGGTTCAAATCTCACTGTGTCAGTGGGTGGAATTTAAATTCAATTAATAAAATCTGTAATTGAAAGCTTGGTGAAACTAATTTAAAGTAATCTTGACCATTGCTGTAACCCCCCCTACCCGGGTCTACTAATGCCCTTTAGGGAAGGAAATCTGCCATCCTTACCTGGTCTAGCCTACAATGTGATCCATAGTAAGGTGGTTGACTCTTATTCTTAGCAAGCCACTCAGTTCAAGGACAATTAAAGATGGGCAACAAATGCTGGCCTTGCCAGTGATGCCCACATCCCATGAAAGGATACATTTTTTAAAAAAGGGCTTGAGCTTAATCTTTTACACCCTCAGAACATCACCGAGTGCTTTATAGGCCGATGAAGTATTTTTGAATGAAGTCACTGTTGGAATATAGGAAACACTGCAGCCAGCTTGCACTCATCAAGCTCCCACAAAAAGTAATGTGAGGATGATCCAGCTAATCCAATTTTTGGTGATGCTGGGCGAAGGATAAAGGGCATCGGGGAGACCTTCTCTTCGAAATACTGCCATGGAATCTTTTATTTCCAGCCAAAAGGGCCGGTGGGGACTCGGTTTAACATTTCGCCTGAAAGTCAGTCAGTGCCTCTACCGGTGCAGCGCTCCCTCATCACGGCACTTGAGAGTTCAGCTCAATTCATTGGAGTGGGACTTGAACTACACCGGCTGACTCCTATTTGTTATCATCAGTTAAGAACATCCAGACCTAGGTTTCAATATTAAATTTTACTTAATTAAAGACAATGGGCAAAACACAGGTTTAAAAGGAATTTCAGCCGATGAGGAAAGACTGCCCACTACCTTCTGACTTGGAGGCAATAAGGCTCCCCACTGTGCCACAGCTGTGTGGTGTGCAGCCGACAGATCTGAGCCACAGTGCTGTTTTCCATACCACATTTGCCTGTTGGTTGAATCTTACATTATCAGAGACTGAACAGTGGGGCTTTAGAGAGCGAAGCTGCGATGCTGCCTAGCAACACCCATTGATGCGGATGGTGGGGAAATCAGCAGTTTTGCTGTTTGTCTGACGTTGAATTTAAAAAGGGAGTCAAAAGGAAAGTTTGCCTTCCCCAAACAATAAGAAAACATTTACATTTAAATTAAGAATGTTCAACTTTTATTTGCTTTTACAACAACAATAATTTGCCTTTATGTAGCACGCTTAAGGTAATAAGTCGTCTCAAGGTGCACAGATATCGGGGAACAAAATATGACATGATCCATGTAAAGAGATGTTAGGGCAGGTGACGAAAAGGTTGGTCCAAGGGGTAGGTTTTAAAGATTCTTTTAAAGGCGGAAAACAAGCTAGAGAGGCAGGGAGGTTTAGGAACGGGGATTCCAGAGCTCAGGGCCCCGGGGTGGGATTTTCCGGTCCCATCCTGCCATCGGGATCATCTGGACTTTTGCTTGGGCCGCCGAATCTCCCGCAGCGCGTCCCACCATGACGGGGCCGGAAAACCCTGGCCCAGATACCTGAGGTCATGCCCACCAAGGGCATGCTCAAGAGGCCAGAATTAGAGGGACGCAGATATCTCGGAGGATTAGAGGGCTGGAGGAAATTTCAGAGATAGGGAAGGGGGCAAGATCATTGAAGGATTTGTAAACAAGGATGGGAGTTTTCAAATCGAGGCATTGCTTAACTGGGAGCCAGTGTAGGTCAGCAAGCATGGGGTGATGGAAAAACAGGATTTGGCATGAGTTAATACAAAGGCGGCAAAGTTTTGGATGACCTCAAGTTTATCGAGGGTAGCATGTGGAAGATTCGCCAAAGTTTAAAGGGTTTCGGCAGCAAAAGAGGCTGGGTCAGAGATGGATGATACTGTGGAGGTTGGAATAGGTGGCCGTAGTGATGGCAAAGATATGTGGTTGTAAGCTGATCAAGGGGTCAAATATGACATCAAGATTGCAAACAGGCTGTTTCAAACACAGACAGTTGCCAGGGAGAGGGCTGGGGTTGGTTTTGAGGAAACAGAGTTTTTGGCAGGAACATAGAAACATTGGCTTCAGTCTTCCTAAAATTTAACTGAAGCAAATTTCTGCTTTTCCAGTACTGGTTGGTGGATAAACAGTCTAATTATTTAGAGACAGTGGAGGGGACGAGAGAGTTGGTGGTGAGGTAATGTTTTTACCTTTCTTTCCACGCCATTGCTTTTTTACCCTGAAGAGCACTGACTGCTCAATGGGCTCTGTACAGCTGAGACAAGTAAATGCCAGAAGCCGAATGACCCAGATTATTCGGGCAGGAGAGAAGGATAAACCTGGTAATTATGGTTTAATGTCGGCAATGGGGAAGCTTTCGAAATAACCCAGGAGGAAATTTACAGCCACTTGACATCATGGAATATGAAAGAGCCATTATGGATTTAGTAAGAGTAAAACATGTGTGATTGAGGTTTTTGATGAGCTAACAGACAGGTTGGGTGAGGGCATTGCAGTTGGTGTTGTGTACGCAGACTTTCAAAAGATATTTGATAAAGACTCACATATAAGGGTCGTAACTTCCGAGCCCCAGGGCAATGTACCTATGGGGGTGCACCTTAAAGATGCGCTGGGGAATCCTGCCCCAAATCCCCCACCTCCTCCTGCAGAGGTTCCCAGACAAGGATTGTATGGAAATTGGCCAGGAAGTGCAAACTTCTGATGGGCAATTTCCCTGCACTGGGAACCAACCAGAAGTGCAACTTATATCGCAAACTTTTTAAAAATTCATTCACGGGATGTGGGCTTCGCTGGGCCAGGGTTTATTGTTTATTCCTAGTTGACCTTGAGAAGGTGGTGGTGAGCTGCCTTCTTGAACCGCTGCAGTCCATGTGGTGTAGGTACACCCACAGTGCTGTTAGGGAGAGAGTTCCAGGATTTTGACACAGTGACAGTGAAGAAACAGCGATATATTTCGAAGTCAGGATGGTGATTTGTTTGGAGGGGAACCTCCAGGTGGTGGTGTTCCCATCTATCTGCTGCCCTTGTCCTTCTAGGTGGTAGTGGCTGTGGGTTTGGAAGGCGCTGTCTAAGGAGCCTTTGTGAATTCCTGCAGTGCATCTTGTAGATGGCACACACTGCTGCTACTGTGCGTCGGTGGTGGAGGGAGTAAATGTTTGTGGATGTGGTGCCATTCAAGCAGGCTGCTTTGTCCTGGACAGTGTCCAACTTCTTGAGTGTTGGAGCTGCACTCATCCAAACAAGTGTAGAGTATTCCATCGCACTCCTGACTTGTGCCTTGTAGATGGTGGACAGGCTTTGGGGAATCAAGAGATGAGTTACTCGTTGCACAATTCCTAGCCTCTGAACTGCTCTTGTAGCCACTGTATATGGCTAGTTCAGTTTAGTTTCTGGTCAATGGTAACCCCCAGGATGTTGATAGCGGGGGATTCAGTGATGGTAATACCTTTGAACATCATGGGGATATGGTTGGATTCTCTCTTGTTGGAGATGGTCATTGCCTGACACTTGTGTGGCACGAATGTTACTTGCTACTTGTCAGCCCAAGCCGATATTGTCCAGGTCATGCCACATTTGGACATGCAGCAACTTTGGATGGGTCCGACTGTCTTATGTCAATAGTTACCCAGGAAAAGGTAGAAGAATTAAAACCACTTCTAGCTTCTGGGTAACAATTGTACAGATCCACAGCGGCCCCCCCCACGGGACTCCCCCCAACCCTCCCGAACTGCCAGGGGTCTCCCCTCACATCCTGACTACTACCACCCCCACACCCCGACTACCCTCCACCTTCAGGACTCCCTGCTTGCCGACTACAACCACCCCCCCTTCCGCCCCCAACCCCCCCCCCACCCCCCCCCACCCCCCCGCCAGGCCCAGGACTCCCCCCATCACAGGACTCCCCCGTCCCCAGGGCTCCCCCAATCCTCGACTACCCACAAGCCCGGCCTGACTCTCTGACCCACCCCCCAACTGTCCTACCTGTTCCTGATTGTCGGACCCTCTCCTGACTCTCCGGCCACTCCTGCCAACTATCCAAGGATCAATAACCAGAGGGCACAGGTTTAAGGTGATTGATAAAAGAACCAGGGGTGACATGAGAACAAGAAAATGAATGGTTAGCATTTCAAATAAGGTAATGGAAGCAGATTCAATAGTAACTGAAAGAGAAATAAGCTGCAGGGATATGGGGAATAGGTGGAGGATGTTATACTCACGATAGCCAGTTGTTGAAGGAAGAATGCAAAGCCAACCTTGACTTGGGATAAATTTATTAACAGAGTGAAACATCACAGGTGTACATTTCCTGACGCCACTCAATTTTCGTGTTTATAAGTGTCTCTTTATATCTGCTCAAGTAACCATGCATTCAGTGCCCTCCTCCTGTATGTCAATTGATATAATTAAAAGGGGGGGGTGGGACTAACTGGAATGCTCTTCAGAAAAGCCAGTGCAGACTCGGTGGGCTGAATGGCTTATTTCTGTCTGTCTATGATTATATGATTGAAACCAAGCTAAATACCTTGATTACATTACACGTTGACCTTCTAAACTTATTTCAGACCATCCATATCGGTGTCGAGTCCTTACAGGACAGGGACCATAAGGGTAATTTTCTCCAATTGTGCTCCCAGAGTGGAGTTTCACCCACTAGGAAAGCATCAAGCATCTCGTCAAGCTCTCTCCATGATTCATTGTCCATGGACAGAAATATCACGGGAAGGGCATGTCCAACTTCCTGATATTCACTTTATTACTTTACAATAACTTGCATTTATATAGCGACATTAAAATAGTAAAACTTATAAGCTGCTTCACAGGAACATTAGTAAAAAAGTTTGACATCGAGCCTCATGTGGAGATATTGGGGGTTGTTTTAGTCAAAGGGTGAAAGAGGTGCTAAATCATAGCTTTGCTAATAAGACACATCTATTTGAAAGTTTGCACTTAGCACAAATTTTGGTCCTAATTACTTAAATGCCATATCTAAACCAGATGCCTGAAGGTTTTACTGATTGGACACAATTTTCCCTGAACAGTATTTGTAGACTTCCACTTCCATCCAAGAGTGTGGAATGTGTTGGCTGGCCCATGGTGGCCCATTGCAGAATGGCTCAGAGACTGAAGGAGAGGGTCACAGGTTATCAGACATGACGCTGGAGGTCCTAGTGGAGGAGTGATGTCCTGTACCCACAGGTGGGAAGGACATTGGGCTCTGTCCGCTCTCCTACAACAGCTGTTGCTGCTCTACCTGGCTTCCTGTCTTTTTCCCATTCTTTGTCCAGACCTAGGGGGACTCCTAACAAGAAACCCATGATAAAGTACCACCATTCTCCTCATTACTCCTACTCTGTGTCCAATAAGGTAGAGTAGTATAGCAATCATTCTCTCTAGGTGGATTTCCGGAATAGGTGTTGTTAGCATGTTGCTAAGGTCTTGACAAAGTGTCCCAGAAAGTTTTGTGATGCTTTTCAGAGCTCTTCTTCACAGGTTTAGCAGCAAATGAACATGAAATGGTGAGCACCCCTTTAAGTAACAGTTGAAATCCACATGAAAGCATCATTTATTGTTGCTATTCAATGGCTATTAGGGTAGTGTGTTAAGACATGTGCTAGACACGAAAATGCCATACAGCCTCCTCAGTGCATGCTAGCATGCATTTTAAGAGACAAACAACCCATTAAAGAGTCTCTGGTCCATTCCTGGTGCAGGTTTCAACTCCTTAACTAAGATTGGCAAAAAATGACATACCAGCTCAAGACCCCAACGTGGTCACCTCAGAGGGACTTCAGAGTCTGAGCTCGGTCATATGCTTCAGCTGCAAACCCCCTACTATCAAAATGTGGCATTTTCCATTTCCCATCAGTAATTGGTTTGGTTTCACACAGGATCCTTATACAGTCACGGAACATATTAATTCCATCAGCATAGGTTTGATTCAAAACCCAAGTCCAAGAGCTAACAAGCCTGGTGTAATAACATACCTCTACCACCTATATTCCATTAAAGCTTGTGCAGTGAAGTGACCTCTACCCTTAACAGCTGGAGGCAACGATCATTCTTATATATTGTTCCCTCCGACATGATAGATGCAGAGCAGTGAAGCATAAAATGTACTTATGTATAATTATCTTGCAATTGCAGCATCACTATGCACTGTTTTCGTAGCTTATAATAAAGTGATATGTGTGTGTAAAAATGAATCATGGTTTACACCAGTGGTGGTGCATAATAGAGACAGAATATATGCAAAGTAACCAATGAAACAATAGGTGGACCATTCACAGAGACAGAATGATAAATGGATAGGGGTGGCAGAATTATACATGTATATCATTTCACACAAAAAGGGACACTTGGAATCTCCCACTAAGTAATCCCATCTTGGCATCAACAAATTAAATCTGCCCATGAGGACACAGCTGTTGCCAGAGACTGAATGAGCTCCTTAACTACTTTAGGCAGAGACTTTCAGTGCCAGCTATAGCAGCTATCACTGAATGGCATGAATGACACTGAAACATATCACAGTCAGTGCTTGGCAATTTCAAAATTGAAATATAAGAACATAAGAATAAAATGAGAAAGGAAAATGCTGAACCCTTTAAGCCTAATCCTTCCACAAACATGTCCAATTTATTGTATCATTGTCCCTGACTCCTGGCGTACAATCTAGTGTTAATTCAATCTACTGCACACCTACAGATTGTATCCAATTTGCTCAACCATAGATTTGGCCAATTCCTACAGCTCATATATAATTTATTATATTATAGCTCTGCCCACTCCTACAGGTTCTGTATAATCTACTCAATCAAAATTCTGCCATACTTGTTTAATTTACTGAAGGAAAGTTCCATTTTGCCCCGACCCGAAAGACAAGCAATTTTCCAGATTATCTGCCTCACCCCTTATTTCTACTGTTCAACTCTTGTTGGTTGCTTTCAACAGATGAGATGAGATGCCTAGGAACCAGAATTATGAGGCATTAAGTTGCCTGTAAGAGAGGAGGCACAGGGAGCTTGGATTTACATAGCACCTTTCACACCTTTGAGTGCTTCAGAGCTAACCGGTTACTTTCCATAAGCAATCATTGTTGATATAAACGGGCAACTAAATGAATTTGCATACAACAAGGTCCCCCAAGTAAGAAGTAATACAAATTCTAAGTCAAATTATTTTGGTGAAACTGGTTGAGTGATAAATGTTGGCCACAACACCTTCTTCTTTCCATACTTTTCTTGAAATCATGTTATAGGATCATTTAGTTCCACCTAAGTAAACAGACAAGGCCTCCATTTCACGTGTCATGTGTAAGACACTACTACACTGAAGCAGCAATCTAATTTGTAAGCTAAAATACTGGACTTTATTGGATTTATTAGGGCCTTTCTTATATTTAGGGCTCCTTGTCCTAGTCTCACTCACAAGTGATAACACCTTCTCAATGTTTACTCTATCAAAACCCTTTCATAATCTTAAACACCCCTCAGCCTTCTCTTTTCTATAGAAAAGAACTCCAGCCTGTTAAATTTTTCAGAGAGGCATAAACTCCAATTTGCTTCCAGTGCAATGCTTGAATCACATCTTGATCTTCTCCAAGCCCTTCAATGATACAATGGCATTTTTTTCTTCAAAATGTCAATATCTACCGAAAATGCAACAGTTACCAGCTTTTGTAGCTCCCCTCTTGACATTTTTTTAATATATCGACATTTTTGACCCCACTATTTAATCTGACCTAAAATTGAATTTTCACATCTCCTGCATTGCTAGAACTGCCAAGAAGCTTAGTTTCTTCTTTCATGCCAAACATTTTTTCCCCCTCAAGAGATTTAACTTTCTTTAAAGGCCAGGTATGTACAAGACTTGAATACAGCTCTCCTATTTAGCATTGGTCTCTGGCACCTCTCTCTCAATTCTGGAGAAAAGAAGAAAAAGCTGAATGCAAGGTGTCTTCCATTTCTACATTGAAAACCTCTCTTTCAATTATCATATTTGGGGCTTTTTTAACACCCTTCCTTTTTTAGATTTTTCAACGTTCATATCTCATCACTCTCCGAATTGAATCCCTGCTACCTATTTCTTTGAAAACATCTTTACCTACCTTGAATTTGTAGGTATACTTTTGGTAATGTGTCTAGGATAATGAATAGAACAGCCTGTTAATTACTTTAACGTCTAATATTATACTACAGGGATAACATTAGACTACATCAGTGGTGCAAAATGTGCTTATAGTGACTTGGCAGTCTGTTTTATAACATGTTGATTTTCTTTTCCACTGCCTTAAATGGAAAATCATGCACAGTATTAAAATGGGCTCTGGTTTACAACCTACCCATTTTGTATTTTGGGCATAGAAGGTTTTCACCCACTATGTCTGTGAAGGATCATAATCCAGTTTTTGGTAAATTACATACAATTGCAACATCAGACCTCATTTTAACTTTAAACTATTAGAACAATATGAATCTATAAGATGCCTTTAACATAGAAAAATGCCCAAAAGTACTTCTCAGAAGCACAATCAGGCAATAAAGAATGCCAAAGAAGGTGCTATTAGGTGACAAAATAACTTGGTAAAAGAAATGAGTTTCAAGGAGATCCTTAGAGAAGGGGCAGGAGATAGAGAGGCAGAGAGGTTTAGGGCGGAAATTTCAGAGAATGGGGCCTAGAGGATTGAAGACACAGCTGCTAATGGTATGCTGAAGGGAGGGAGATGGAAAAGGTCAGAGTCAGAGGAGGAGGGAGTTGGGCATGGTGATGGTAAAGCCGAAGAAGGTATCAAAGGCAGGGAGGGGTAAGTCCTTGAGGAATTTAAACACAAGGACGAGAATTTTAAATTTACAGTGAACAATGGCATTATGCCTCCGTGAACTCTCTGTAGTCTTTGACACAACAGACTATACCATTTATCATCCAATGCCTCCAATTTAATTTAAAAAACTTTATTGCGCATATTTAATTACACAATATTGTCAAAATGTAAGTATTATATTCATAATGTGTACGGTACATCAGCAAAGCTTAAGGTCCCACCTTATATTAGAACTTCTGTCATGTACTTAATATTTAAGTTGACTTCAGTCTGTCAGTAGTAACAAAGGTTGAATTAGACATAGGGCTGATTATAGTGCTGTACCTGAAAATGACATACGTACTAATGTTCTGCTACTAATAGTGGTTGAATTGCTGTTTTTATGTCACAACAAGATGACAAACCCATTCAAATTGTGTGTATTTGTGTTAAACAACAAACTGTACACTGACCACCCAGATTTCAATGTTTCAACTAATGGTAATTGGACATAGTTACCAATGATCAACAAACGTAACTCATTTTTTTTCTTTTTTAAAGAAAGATGTAAACGCATTAGACGCAGTTCAGAGAAGGTTTACTAGACTTATACCAGGAATGGGTGGGTTGTCTTATGAGGAAAGGCTGGACAGGTTAGGCTTGTATCCACTGGAATTTAGAAGAGTAAGAGATGACTTAATTGAAACCTTTAAAATCCTGAAGGGTCTTAACATGGTGGATGTGGAGAGGATGTTTCCTCTTGTGGGAGAATCTAGAACTAGGGGTCACTGTTTAAAAATAAGGGATCGCTCATTTAAAACAGGGATGAGGAGAATTTTTTTCTCTAAGAGGGTTGTGAGTCTTTGGAACTCTCTTCCTCAAAAGACGGTGGAAGGAGAACCTTTGAATATTTGTAAGGCAGAGCTAAATAGATTCCTGATTAACAAGGGGTGAAAGGTTATCAGGTGTAAGTAGGAATGTGGGGTTGAGGTTACATTCAGATCAGCCATGATCTTATTGAGTGGCAGAGCAGGCTCGAGGGACCGAGTGGCCTACTCCTGTTCCTGTTCATATAATGCAAGTTTCCTAAGCAGCCTATGTAGGTCATAGTAAAATAATTACAGACCACAACAATTTTATGAAGCAGGAAAAGACACAGCATGAAACATGAATCTAGACTTAGGATCCATCTCCTACAGTTTGTTCCATCATTATGGTCAAAGACAAGAAAACGAAAGACTTGGTGGGGGTGGAGAATGCACAGAAAGGAAAACCATAACATAAATTTCCTAGTATAATGCTCAAGAATAAGTATCAAACGTTGCACAGGTTTGCACTGCAAAGTTTTGCTTGTTAATATGTCAAAAATTATTAACTGAACCCTCAGATTAGCTAATGATTTTTGACATTTCTGATATCAATTATCATTATCAATTATTTTAGGTAAGGGTAACATGGTCAGGCAAGTGCAAACAAAAAAAATGCCGTCAATGATGGCATGCAGTGTGGTGCAGGAGATGAGCTGTCATTTAAGGGAACACAGCATGACATGCAACATGATCCCAGCATGAAAAGGTACATGAGCCAGCAGTCAATGGAGGAATGAAAGGAAGCAGTAAAACAGATTACATTCACATTTGACAAGGATCAGCTGCCCTTTTCTTGTTTTGTTTGCTCTTAGTAAAATGGCATAGGGTGCCAGCTACCTGTAGAGGCACACACACACACACGTACACACATCTCAGAGGCTCTTATCATGTCAACATTTTTGGAAATGCAACTATCTGATATACTTTCGAAATAATATCATTCAGGCTAGTCATGTATACACTCCCACCTTGGTGCCAGAAGGTTCATGGTTCAAATGCCATTCCATAGACTTGAGCAGAGATGACAGTGACTAAGGGAGCTCTGAAAAGCCAGAGGCGCTGTCTTTTGGATGCGATGATAAAGCGAGGCCTTGTCTGCCCCTTGTGCAGACACAAAAGAATCCAGGGTACTACTTTAAAGGAGGGCTGGGGAGTTCTCTTGTTGTCTTGGTCAATATTTATCCCACAAACAACCAAGATTATTAACAACAGTTGAGAAATGTGAGTCTTTTTTTTACAGATGTACAATGAGTAGTGGCCCTCTCGCCTGTGAGTTCAATAGTTGTGGATTCATGCTCCACAACAGAACATGATTGTGAATCTAAGCTGACAATTTGGTGCAGCACTGAGAGAGTGTTGTATTACCAGGGATGCTGTCTGTCCGATCATAGGTTAAACTGAGACCCCATCTATATGCTCTGGTGAAGGTACAAGACCCATGGCACTGTTTAAATATGTGCCCTGACTTACAATTAACCTTGCACCAACCCCATCAAAACAGATAAACTAGTCATTGGCTGTGAAGTTGCCATGCTTATCTGTATAAGAAGAGTAAAAAAAACTTCAACAAAAGGAGGCCATTTGAAGTGAATCATCTCGAAACAAACAGGACTTCAAAGGACCTTTTTTAAATGTTTATAATTTGGAATAAATTGCATCAAAAATTGATTGAGAATGGGATAGTAAAGGCCTTGAAATTCTGAGAAAGCGAAAAAGAGAGAAACAAAGTGCATTTTTCTAGCACCTTTCTAGAACTCGATATCTCAAAGCATTTTATAGCCAATGAAGTACTGTTAGAAGTGAATTCACTAATGTAATGTCAATATCATGCATCATGGTCCCATAAATAGTAATGTGATAATGACCAGGTAATCTGTTTTAAAGATGTCGGTCTCCTGCTGAAGTTCCAGTGGGAGATTAGAGAACTTTAGAGCCAAATTTTAGAGCCAACCAATTTAACTCCATCAGCATTAACAATGGGGGCAAAATTATGGTCAAGTAGTGCCATCTGCAGTGACCAAATTTGCTTGAAAGCGAAATAAATGAAAATTAAGCACAGTTGCCATCTAGCACATATAGAATATCATATTTTTTTTACATCGTAATGTGTTACTGACATTAAGTTGAGCTGTCCAGAGTGAATGTAAGGTGCACTTATGGGAAACTAACAATTCAGTCACCTTTTGTTATGTATAATTTTTATTACCTTAGTGGAAACGGCACCGGGGTGGTTTGCTAAACTCCAAGAAGGAATTAATCAGGTTTTGGATGATTGTGTGAGCATCCATGTAGTACTTTGTTGAAAGTGTTGATTGAAAAAGAAAATTGTGAGTTTAACAAGCCGCTTCATTGCTGCGAGTGCCGTGGAAATGTATGCGCTGAAGTACAGTTTGCTTCCCACTCCTGATCATGTTTTTACTAAACTGTTCTTGCATGTTCCTGTGAGGCTGTAAACACTTCTCGCAACACTGTTAAGAGTTATATACAGTGAGAGAATTGGAAAATATAGCTGCTATGATGCAACCTGCAAATTTGATCATAACATTTGTGTTTGTTTTAAGCACTGTTTATCCCAGTAATGTCAAAATCTATTGCTGGATGTTCTTTTGAAGTACTGTGCATTTACGGATGGTATTGAGAGGCAAAAGTGCATGACGATCAATGGTGTGATTTATTATCACAATCCTTCTCCAAGAAGTGGCCACCAAAATCCCCCTCATTGAAAAATGATTGTCTCAATATCTGCAGCAGTACTTAAGGGTACAGCCTTACTGACAAAGCTTTCTACTAACTTGGAGAAGGTCACATAGAAACATGGGGACTGGAGCAGGACATTAAGATCCTCAAGCCTGTTCTGCCATTCAATGGGATCATGGCTGATCTGCAACCAAACTCCATATACTTGGCCCCATTCTATCTACCATAGCAGTTTCCTTAATATCTTGATATCAATATCTTAAATCCAATCACTTCTAAATTCCAGGAAGTACAGCCCTAATTTGTATAATAGCTCACATAATTTAACCCTTGGAGGCCAGGAGCCATTCTGATAATTTTGGTAAACCTACACAGTACCACCTCCAAGGTCAATATTTACTTCTTCCTAAACAGTCCCTCGGGATCGAGGGTGCATTGCCTTCACTCTGGTTTGATGGATTCTGAGATGGCTGATAAGTCTAATGTGCGATCTGCAGACTCTGGCACATATGAGGCAGGTGGTGCCTGAAGGATTGGGTAGATGGCTTGTTTGGAGATTTGTGCCCTCCCTCCAACACCTCGACTTCATCTCTGTGTATTCCCCATGAAGCCTCTTGATGTGTTCAGTGCGTGTCAGGGTGAGCCTTCTCCATTTGGTTAGTCACAAGCCTGGGACTCCCATGAGTTGGCAGGAATGTTTGATCTCTTCAGGGATGCTTTGAGGGCATCTTTAAAGCATTTCTGCTGTCTTCTTGGAGTCTCCTGCCGTGACCCAGTGCTGAGTGCAGAAGTTGTTTTTGGACTCTGGTCTCAGGTATTTGAGCTACACGTCCTGCCCGATATATCTTTCCTATGTTGTAGTGCCCAGAATTCATCACAGTCAACAACTCTGGAGCTTATATGGGTTTTACGGAGTTGCCCATTACTTGGCAAATCCATAATATAAAAACATATAAAAAGGGACATAAGAATATAATATAAGAAATAGGAGCAGGAGTGGACCACATGGCCCATCGGGCTTGCTCCCCCATTCAATACAATCATGGCCGATCTTGGGCTTCAACTCCATTTTCCGACCCGCTTCCCATATCCCTTAATGCCCTAAGAGACCAAAAATCTGTCTTTACCAGCCTTAACTGTATTCAACGATGCAGCATCCACCCTACCCACCTGGGCTAGAGAATTCCAAAGATTTATAACCCTATGAGTGAAGCAATTTCTCCTCACCTCAGTTCTAAATGATTGGCCCCTTATCCTGAGTCTGTGCCCCCATGTTTTAGATTCTCTGAACAATGGAAACAATCTCTCAGCCTCCACCCTATAAAGCCCCTTCCGAATTTTGTAGGTTTCAATGATACAGGATAAGACCAGTTGATACGAACATAAAAATTAAGAGCAGGAGTAGGCCATTGGGCCTTTCAAACCTGCTGCGCCATTCAATAAGATCATGACTGATCTGATTGTGACCTCAACTCCACATTTTGCCTACACCAATGGCCTTTGACTCCCTTGATAGTCAAGAGTCTATCTACCTCTGCCTTAAAAATATTCATTGACCCTGCCTCCACCACTCTCTGGGGAAGAGAGTTCCAAAGATTTACAACACTCTGAGAGAGAAAAAATTATTTTAATCTCCATCTTAAATGGGAGACCCCTTATTTTTAAACTGTGTCACCTATTTCTAGTCTCCCCCATAAGGGGAAACATCCTTTCACCATCCACCCACTCAAGTCCCCTCAGACTCTTATGTTTCAGTAAGATTACCACTGAATTTTCTAAACACAAATGGATAAATGGATGTGGGGTGATACACTTTGGAAGGAGTAATTTGACAAGGAAGTATTCAATGAATGGCATGACACTAGGAAGTTCTGAGGAACAAAGGGACCTTGGCGTGTGTGTCCATAGATCTCTGAAGACGGAGGGGCATGTTAGTGGGGTGGTGAAAAAGGCATATGGGACACTTGCCTTTATCAATCGAGACATAGATTACAAAAGTAGGGAGGTCATGTTGGAATTGTTTAGAACCTTGGTGAGGCCACAGCTGGAATACTGTGTGCAGTTCTGGTCACCACATTATAGGAAGGATGTGATTGCACTGGAGGGGGTGCGGAGGAGATTCACCAGAATGTTGCCTGGGATGAAACATTTAAGTTATGAAGAGAGGTTGGATGGACTTGGGTTGTTTTCGTTGGAGCAGAGAAGACTGAGGGGCGATCTGATCGAGGTGTACAAGATTGAGGGACATGGACAGGGTGTATAAGGAGCTGCTGTTCCCCTTAGTTGAAGGGTCAGTCACAAGGAGACATAAGTTCAAGGTGAGGGGCAGGAGGTTTAGGTGGGATGTGAGGAAAAACCTTTTTACCCAGAGGGTGGTGACGGTCTGGAATGCACTTCCTGGGAGGGTGGTGGAGGCGGGTTGCCTCACATCCTTTAAAAAGTACCTGGATGAGCACTTGGCACATCATAACATTCAAGGCTATGGGCCAAGTGCTTGTAAATGGGATTAGGTAGGTAGGTCAGGTGTTCTCGCCTGTCGGTGCAGACTCGATGAGCCGGAGGGCCTCTTCTGCACTGTGTGATTCTGTGATTCTGTGGTACAGGTTCAGCCTGTACAACCTTTCCCCAGAAGATAGCACCCCCATCCCAGGTATCAGTTAGGTTAAATAAAAACAGAAAATGCTGGAAAACTCAGCAAGTCTCAAACCATCTGTCGAAAGAGAAACAGAGTTAATGTTTCAAGTCTTTATGATCGTTCTTCAGAGCTAAAGGGAAGTAAAAATGTGAAATTTATACTGTTTAATGGGGGTGTAGCAGGTGAAGCTAGATAGAAGGCCAGTGCTAGGTGAGGTCTAAGGAGAGATTGACAAAGATGTCATGGACAAAAAGACAAAGGGAGAGTGGTAGGTTGGGGCTAAGGAGAGATCAGTTGTGTGAACATTCTCTGAACTGCTTCTAATACATTTATATTGTTTCTTAAATAAGGAGACCAAAACTGTACACAGTACTCTAGGGGCAAAATTTCCCCCCTGTCGGGGTGGAAGTGCAGGAGTGGGTATGGGTGGGCGGCCCTCTGATCGGTGCCCACGATTGGGGGCGTGCCATCATTTTTTGTGGCCGACCCAGTGTGACATCCGCACGGAAGCGCTATGCGGTCCCTGTGTGGGCGGGGGTGGGGCGGGGTGGGGGGGGTGGGAATGGCAAATGCGGAAGTGCGCTCCTTCATGCATGTGCGCGGAGGAGCGCTCCGATCTCCCTGAGACTAAGTGCTGCCTCAGGGAGATCAGTTCCCAAAGGGAAAAAATTATTGCTTTGAAAATTTCATTTACCATCCATGTCCCCTCATGCGACAATGTCACATGAGTTGGGACATGGACATAACTTTGAGCATGAAACCTCATCCTGCCCGTGGACGAGGTTCCGTGCTTTTTCAGGTGGTCGCCAGCGCTCCCGACCTGCCCGCCAACCTTAAGGTTGGATGGGCTGGTCCGCTAACTACTTTAATTGCTTTTTGAATGGCCTAAATTGGCCGCTGACAGGTTGGCGGGCACACAGCTGTCTCGGCTGCGCCCCCACCAACCTGAAAATGCAAATGACGCATGATGACGTCGGGAGTTCTGCCCGACGTCATTCTGTGTCGGCGAGTGGGCCCCACCCCCGCTCGCCGATGGAAAAATTCTTGCCTAAGTGTTTGAAAAAATTTTAATAAAATTAATGGACATGTCCCAGCTCATGTGACAGTTTCACATGAGGGGACATGTCCTTAATTTTTTTTTGCCTTTATTCAATGTTTTATAAGTGAAAGTAATCTCTGCGCTCTTTCGTGCGCATGCGCAAGTGCACTCCCCGACTCAGGCACCACCACCCCCCCCCCCGCCCCCCCACCACCACCAGCCCCCCGCCCGCATAGGGAGCGCTCAGTGCTTCCTGCTTCCCATCACGCATCACACTGGGCGGGCCTTAATTGGCCATCCCATGCAAAATGGCAGTGCCCAGTCGATCGCGGGCGCCATTCGGCTGCATGCTCGCTTGCGCCCACCCCCGCACAACCCCCTCGACGGGGAGAAAATTCTCCCCAATGATGCTTTTCTATTCTCCCTGCCAAAGTGGACAAGTTCTCATTTTCCCACATTATACTCCATCTGCCAAATTATTGCCCACTCACTTAACCTGTCTATGTCCCTTTGCAGATTCCTTGTGTCCTCTTCAAAACTTTCTTTCCTACTTATCTTTGTGTCATCTGCAAATTTAGCAACCATACATTCAGTCCCTTCATCCTAATCATTATTATAAATTGTAAATAGTTGATCCCTGATTTCTGTTGCTCTCCGCTCGTCACATCTTGCCAACCCAAAAAAGAACCATTTATCCCTACTCTCTACTTCCTGTTAGCTAACCAATCCTCTATCCATGCTAATATGTTCCCCCCTACAGCATTTTGCATTGTAACCTTTGATGTGGCATCTTGCCAATGCCTTCTGGAAATCCAAGTACAGCACATCCACAGGTTTCCCTTTATCCACATTGCTTGTTACTTCCTTAAAGAGCTCCAATAAATTAGTTAAACATGATTTCCCTTTCACAAAAGCATGTTGACTCTGCTGATTGCATTGAGATTTTCTAAGTGCCCTGCTATAACTTCCTTAATAATAGATTCCAGCAATTTCCTGAGGACAGATGTTAAGCTAATTGGCCTGTGGTTTTCTGCTTTCTGTCTCATAGAGTAGTCGCATTCAGTACTTTCCAATCTGATGGGACCTTTCCAGAATCTAGGGAATTTTGGAAAATTAAAATCAATGCATCTACTGTCTCAGCAGCCACTTCTTTTAAGGTCTGAGGATGACATCCAGCAGGTACTGGGGACTTGCCAGCTTTTAGTTCCAATAATTTTCTCAGTGCCCTTTCCACAGTGATTTTAATTGTTTTAAGTTCCTCCCTCCCTTTCACCTCCTGATTCACAATTATTTCTGGGATGTTACTTGTATTTTCTACAGTGAAAACAGATGTAAAATATCTATTCAATTCATCTGTCATTTCCTTATTTTCCATTATTAATTCCCCATTCTCTCACTCTAGAGGACCAACGCTTATTTTACCTAGTCTTTTTCTTTTGAAATATCTGTAGAAACTCTTACTATCTGTTTTTATATTTCTAGCTAGCTTTCTCTCATACTCTAACCTCTCCCTCCTCAATAAACTTTTAGTCATTCTTTGCTAATCTGTATATCCAGGCCAATATTCTGATCTGCCACTCACCTTTGTGGAATGAAAAGCTTTTTCTTTCAATTTGATACTGTCCCTAACTTCTTTAGTTGGCCATGGGTGGTGTATCCTTCCCTTAAAGAGTTTTTCTTTCTCACTAGAATGTACCTTTTCTGAGTATTCTGAAATATCTCCTTAAATGTCTGCCACTGCATCTCTATCAACTCATCCCTTAACTTAATGTTCCAGTTCACTTTAGCCAGCTCTGTCTTCATGCCCTTTTAATTGCCCTTATTTAAATTTCAAACACTAATCTTTGATCCACTCCCATCTCCCTCAAACTGAATGTGAAATTCAATCCTATTATGATCACTGCTTTTGAATCAGAGGGTTGTGGGTTCACATCCCACTCCCGGAAACCAAGGACTGTGATTGTTCTCGAAAGAGTTGCAATCTGTGACTGTTGATAACTCGAAAGAGTTTCACTATGAGGTCATTAATTAATCCTGTCTCATTGCACAATACCAGGTCTAGTACAGTCTGCTCTCTGGTTGGCTCCAGAACATGTTGCTCTAAGAAACTGTCCCGAAAAGATGCTCGGAACTCATCATCCAGGCTGCCTTTGCCAATCTGATTTGTCTAATTTATATGTAGATTAAAATCACCCATGATTATTGCTGTACCTTTTTCACAAGACCCCCATTATTTTTTCCTGTATACCCTGTCCTACAGTGTGCTTACTGTTAGGGGGCCTATAAACCACTCCCACAAGTGACTTCTTTCTTATATTTACTCTTTCCAATCTCTTCCCAAGCTGATTCTACACCTTGATCTCTAGAGCTAAGATCATCTCTCTCTATTGTACCAACGTCATTCTTAATTAACAGAGCTCTCCCTCCACCTTTTCCTCGCTTCCTGCCCTCCCTAAATGTCATGTACCCTTGAATATTCAGGCCCCAGCTGTTGTCACCCTGCAGCTATGTCTCTGTAATGGCTATCAGATCATACTTGTTTATTTCTATTTGTCCTGTCAATTCATATGTTTTGTTACGGGTGCCATGTGCATTCAGATGCAGAGTCTTTAGATCACGTTTAGTTTTTACGTTTTTTTGTAACTTCTAACCTTATCTGCTGGTACGCTCCTAGGCCGGGAATTCCCAGCCACAGGGGATGTGACCGGCCAGCCAAAGGCCCATTGACTTTCGACTGGACTGGACGATCCCGGTGACAGGCAGGGCTGAAATATTTATACATTCTGTCCCTTCCTGCCATGCTCTGTTCATCATTTTCCTTAGGATTACCTGCTCTTTTTCCTTGCCTTCTCTATTTAATTTATCTCATCTTCTCAAACGTGATTCCCCTTGACACCGCCATTTAGTTTAAAGCCCTCTATACTGCCCTGGTTATATGACTCGCCAGAGCCCTTGCCCCAGCACGGTTCAGGTAAAGACCGTCCCCACAGTACAGCTCCCAATTCCCTCAGCACTGGTACCGGTGCCCTATGAACTGAAACCCACTTCTCTCACACCAATCTTTGAGGCACACGTTTAACTCTCCGATCTGATTTACCCTGCGCCAATTTGCTCGCGGCTCAGGTCATCATCCAGAGAATTTTACCTTTGAGGTTCTGCTTTCTAATTTAAATGATCTATCAAGTCTGTCCCATCCCTGCATGATTCAAATTACGTGCACTATCAGCTTTATGTTCCCCTCCTCCTAGAGCCATCGAATTGAAGAAAACATTCAACCAATTTAAAAGAAAATAAAGAAAGACATACATTTATGCAGCGCCTGGGACTTTCTGGCCCCGTCGTGGTGGGAGGTTCCACATCCTAGCCAAAATTCCATTGACTTTTGGCGGGACCAGAAGATCCTGGCGCCGGGTGGGGGTGGACAATCCCGCCTGGTATCTTTCAAGACCTCAGGTCACGCCAAAGCACTTTACAGCTAACCAAGTACTCTTGAAGTGTGCTCGCTGTTATAATTTAGCTAATGCGGCAGCTAATTTGCACACAGCAAGTGCCCATAAACAGAAATGTCATTAAAACCAGATAACCTGTTTAGCTCGGAAGAAGGGTCAAACGGACTGGAAACATTAACTCTGTTTCTCTCTCCACAGATGCTGTTAGACCTGCTGAGTTTTTTTTCCAGCATTTTCTGTTTTTGTTTCAGATTTCCAGCATCCGCAGTATTTTGCTTTTAACCTGTTTTAGTGATTGAGATTTAAAGATAAATATTGGCCGTGATAACTGGAGAACTCCGCTGCTCTTTTTTGAAATAGTGTCCCCCCCCGAGAGGGCAGAAGGGACCTCAGTTTAATGTCTCATCCTTAAGATGGCAACTCTGACATGTAGCACTCCCTCAGTACCCCACTGAAGTGTTAGCCTAGATTTTTGTGTTCAGGTCTCTGGAGCACGACTTGAACTAAAACCTTAAAACTCAGCTGTTTTGTCATGTGTTTGGGATCTAGACAGGGTTCTTTGGGGCTGGTCCATTCCCCCAAAGTAAGCTGCTTGAGGCTGTAGTTTGCTAAAACCATTAAGCTTTATTTACAGCTACTATATACACATTGGGACCTCTGCACGAGGTTGGAACTTCTGCTCCCTCCAAATCTCTGTTACTTAGTCATGTGATAATCCATCATCATTACATCAGCATCATGTGCTTCTGATGTTAACCCTTTACACTACATCAGCGACAAGTGTGCCATCACTAAACCATGGCCAAATTCCTCTAAAACCCTGAAGAGAAGCAAGTAAGGACCAGGGCACCATGGAGACTGATGATACTCATCTAAGTTGACCTTTTTACCTCCTATAAATTAAGATGTCTTCCACTCCTACAAACATCCTATTGTCAGTGATGGGAAAGGAAAGCAGAGTAAATTACATGTCGGGAGCATTTGCAACCATATTCAGTCAGAAGTGCTAAGTGGATGATTCAACTTGGCCTCCCCCTGAGGGCCCCAGAATCGCAGATGCCAGTCTTTAGCCAATTTGATCCACTCTACATGATATAGAAAAGGGATGAAGGCACTGGGGATGGCAAATGGGCCCTGACCACATCTCACCTGCAGTACTGAAGAAATGTGCTCCAATAGAGTCACGATCTGAAGAGCCAAGCTGTTCCAGTACAGTTACAACATTGGCATCTACCCCCAAAATGTGCAAAATTGCCCAGGTATGTCCTTTCCTCAAATCAGGAGATATCAAATCTGGCCAATAATCGTCCCATCCATCAACGTTATGGCACATCCGATGGCAAATGCTGAGTTGTTCAAATCCCAGAGGGAAACTTGAGACAACTGCAACAACTATTTTTTCAATTTGCATGTTTTGAGATGCAGGCTTTGAATTCAGTAGTAATAAGACTGCCGAGATTTATAGGTTTTTACAAAACTAGATTAAACACTTATTAATAAGAGAAATGATTTTAAGCACATACATATGTCTCAAAATTACTATTATAATAACTTCTAAATCCCCTAATTAATTTGACTCCCAGTTATGCCTCCATTAAGGCAACAGTAAGACACATAGTCCTGAATCTTCTGGTCTGCATGCGGAGAGGGCCCCACTCACTGACGTGTAAAATGATGCGCGGTGACATTGGGCATGCATCCCAACGTCGCCACGCATCATTCCTCAGTTTGGTGGACGCGCACTGGAGTCGGCTGCATGTCCGCTGAGCTCCCAAAGGCCTATTAAGGCCATTAATTAACTAAGTAAACTGATTCTTAGGTCTTCCTGCCCAACCTTAAGGTTGGCGGGCAGGTGAAGAGCCCAGGTGGCCTTTACATTTTTCATGAAACCTCATCCACAGGCGGGATGAGACTCCATGGCGTTTATTAATTAAGTAAAATGTGTTCTGAAAATTCATAAACATGTCCCAGCTCATGTGACAAAGTCACATGAGGGGACATGTCTGAGTAATTTTATTTTTTATTTTTAGCGATGTTTTATTATTAAACTAATCTCGCTGAGGCAGCTCTGTGCCTCAGGGAGATTTCTGCACTCTTTCGTGCGCATGCACAAAAGAGCACAGGCCCCAACTCTCCCTCCTCCCCCCACCCGCACAGCTAATGCTAAGCACCTCTGGGTGCGCGTCATGCTGGGCGGACCTTAATTGGCCCGCCCCCGCAAAATGGTGGCACGCAGCCAATCGCGGGCAGCGATCAGCTACGCGCTTGCCCGCGCCCGTGCCCGCTCCCGAACCGCCCTCCCGACAGGGAGAAAATTCTCCAAATATATTTTAAAAGACCCAGGCAAAGAAAAATGATACTCTGAACAATCCAATTCAAAGTGCGTTTCCTTAACACAGTAGCTTGAGGCAAAGATGCTGAAGGCTTTTCACACTTGTTAGATCTTAAAATGCCTGCCTTTACACACAGCCTTCACTCCTTTATACATATTTTCCCTTTTGAATGCAAATTCCCATTGTTTCACTATCTCTTTGGACTTTACCTCCCTGATCATAAAAAATTATCAGAGTACCAATTTTACCAGTAATCATTGGTGAAAAATAAACACACTGGGCAGAATTTATTGATTGGTATGCGGGGGCATGACCTGCATGCCAATGTGTACAATGATGCGGGGGGACTTCACCCTGCGTCATTTAGATTTTCAGTTTGAACTGTCAAAGGCCTATTGAAGCCTATTAATCACCTAATTGAGGTCATTGTCAGGGCTGCCTGTCCAACCTTATGGTTGGTGGGCAGGTGAAGAGCCCAGGCGGACTTCTGAGAAGGCATGAAACCTCATCCATGGGTAGGATGAGATTTCATGAGGGTTTTAAAATGTTCGGAAATTTTTTTACATAAACGTAATGGACATATCCCAGCTCATGTGACAGTGTCACATGAGGGGACATATAAGGAAAATTTTTTCATACCTTTAATAAATTTTTTAAAGTTCAACTGATCTCCCTGAGGCAGCACTTTGCCTCAGGAGGATCAGTGCGCTCTTCTGCATGCATTTTTGAAGAATGCACAGGCCTGCTCAGGGAATCTCCCCACCCGCACAGGGAGCGCACAGTGCTTCTGGGCAGACGTCATGCTGGGCGGGCCTTAATTGGCCCACCCACGTAAAATGGCGGCACGCCCTCCCGCCGAGCAGGGGTGCCGATCGGGAACCGACAGGGGGAAAATGCTACCCACTGTTTCTGAACTTCACCTGGCTTGTTGATACATTTCACCCCTCCTTTGAGAACAATCTGGACTGGTTTACTTAAAAATGCAAATGTTCTTTTACACCTTACATTCAAAACTTCCCCCATGTTTACCTACTTAACATTTCAAAGTTAGTTTATCTGTTGTTACATCAGAACCTCCTCCAGACCAGCTGCCTTTAATCCAATTAACTCACACACACAAACACACACACAGACACATATAGACACAGATACCACTGTTTTACAATAAATTCCAATAACATTACAAGGAATATTTTATATTCCTGAGAGTCAACTCTCGATCATCTGCAAAGTGATGGAAGGTGGTGTTGACAGTGCTATCAAGCAACACTTACACAGCAATAACCTGCACACCGATGCTCAATTTAAGGTCTGCCAAGGCCACTCGGCTCCTGACTTCATTATAGCCATGGACCAAACATGGGCAAAAGAGCTGAATTTAAGAAGTAAAGTTGATTGTCCTTGACATCAAGGCAGCATCTGACAGTCCTTATTTGTGTGGGACATCTGGATCGTAACGGATTCAACAGAATGACCACCACTGAGTCCCCCCACCATCAACATCCTCAGGTTACCATTCACCAGAAATTTAATTGGTCCAGCCATATAACTACTGTGGCTACAAGAACAGGTCAGAGGCTGGGAATCCCGTAGCGAGTAATTCATCCCTTGACTCCCCACAGTCTGTCCATCATCTACAAAGCACAAGTCAGGAGTGTGATGAAATACTCCCCACTTGCCTGGATAAGTGCAGCTCCAACAACACTCAAGAAGCTCAACACCATCCAGGTCAGAGCAGCCCACTTAATTAGCACCCCATTCAGTGGCAGCATGTGTACCATATGCAAAATGCATTGCAGCAACCTGTCAAGCCTCCTGTGACAGCACCTTCCAAACCCATGATCTCTACTATCTAGAAGGGCAAGGGCAGCAGGTACATGGGAATACCACAACTTGCAAATTCTGCTCCATGCCACATATCATCCTGAGTTAGAACATATTGCTGTTCCTTCACTGACGCTGGGTCAAATACCTGGAACTCCCTTTCTAACGGCACCATGGGTGTGCCTACACCAGATGGACTACAACAGTTCAAGATGGTGCCTTTCTCAAGGGCAATTAGATTTGAGCAACAAATGCTGGCCTTGCCAGCAACACTCACATCCCACAAAAGAATAAATTTAAAAAAAAACTCTCAGAAACTTGTCTAACTCCCTCTTGAATAATTAATTCACCTCAAGAGCTAGCAAACGATTCCAGAGGTCAACAACTCTTTGTGAAAAGATGTAGGTCTGAATCTTCCATTCAGTTTCGCAACCCCTATTGCCAACCCTGAACAGACCAGAATAAATACATACTTGCCTTCCTCCGATTTTCCAGGGCAGACTTCCAATGGAGAATCCTGCAGACCTCAGTCAGCACAGGAAACTGCAGAGAGAGCAGAGAGATGATGTGCTGAAAACACATCCCCTACTTATGGCACCAGCTGCTGTATTCTGGTAAGTAAAGTGTTTAAGTGTCCTAAACCTTCTTTGAAAAGCTATAGAGAAGAAGGTAAGTGTGTAAGGGGGTAAGGTGGGTGAGGGGATAGGGTTGGTAAGGAAAGTGGGTAAGGAGTAGGGAGGGTAAGGGGTTAGATAGGTAAGGCAAGCAGGTAAAGGGGCAGGATGGATAAGGTAAGGGTGGAGTCGGAGGGGCAGGGGGTTGTTGGGTATTGAGGTTGGAACAGGTCAGGTCGGGGAGGAATTGAGAGCTGGCAGTGGGGAAGGCGGCTGGTGAGTTCGGATCAGGGGATGGAATCATATGGTCGGGAGAGTTGGAAGGTTGGACGGGAGTTGGGTCCGGTGAAGTCGGGGGTCATGGGGGAGTCTGGGGATACAGGTGGAGCGGTCAGGTCAGTTCAGATTGGGGGGAATTGGGTGGTCGGGTGGAGTTGGGAGGATCACGGGGGAGTTGGAGGGTGAGGTTGGCTGGAGGAGAGTTGGAGGGTTGGGAGGGAGCCGGGGATTCAGGGGGGATTTGGGAGAAGTCAGGTGGTCTGGGGGTGGTGGGTGGGGGGGGGGGGGGGGGGGGGGGCGGGTGTGGAGTCAGGAGGTAGTCAAGTGGGTTGTGGGAGGAGTTGGAGCATTGGAGGGTGGTCGAGTGGCGGGGGCTAGTCATGTCAGCTCGAGGGAGTCGGGGTCATGGGGGTGCGCCGGGCATGGATGTCGGGTTTGGCGGAGTCGGGATTGGGGTGGTAGTTGGGGAGGCTGCTGGGGGTAGATGGGTAGTGGAGGTTAGTCAGGTCATGTTAAAGGTGTTGGGGGGTCAGGAAGGGGTCGCGAGTCAGGTGGAGTTGGGACGGTTGATGGGGGAGTCGGCAGGGCGGGGTGGGGGTCAGTATGAGTGAAGTGGTCAGTTGTCCAGTTACACAGGTGTTAGACTAAGATTTTTCAGTCTAACTTTTCCTGGGTAACGATGCAGGTAAGTAAGTCGGAACCTTACAAAGTCTCTGACTCTAAGTCAGAGTCGGGGACTATTTTGGAAGGTCCTGAGGAGCAGGGGATTTGCCCATTGGAAGTTCAAACCTGTGGCAGTTCCCACAGAGTCATCGTGTTGGGACTTCTGAGGATCCTCTTAGCAGATCTTGGAGTGTATGTCTGGCCTCCGACTACCTGGAGACCAAAAGATCTGGGCCACCCTTCTGAGTTATAGCCTAACTGTATGCTTTTGCAATGATGCCCTCTAGTCCTGCACTACCTATATAGCTCAAATAACCTATTTCTTGGACAAATCTAAATCATTTTTTTTTTAAAGGTGCCAATCGTGTACCTTTACGTCTAAACTGAAGTTATCTACACATGGAGATGATTTGGCACAAGAAAAACCAGCACATACAAGACTATTCCTGTGTTTAAAGTACTGACATTGAAAACCTGACGCTGGCTGGGCCTTCTTGAACTGCATGTGGTGTGGGTACACCTACAGTGCTGTTAGGGAGGAAATTCCAGGATTTTGACCCTACGACAGTGAAAGAATGGTGATATATTTCCAAGTCAGGTTGGTGAGCGACTTGGAGGGGAACTTTCAGGTGGTGGTGTTCCTATGTGTCTGCTGGCCCTTGTCCTTCTAGATGGTAGTGTTCATAGATTTGGAAGGTGCTGTCTAAGGAGCCTTGGTGAATTCCTGCGGTGCATCTTGTAGATGGTACACACTGCTGCTACTGTGCGTCGGTGGTGGAAAAAGTGAATATTTGTGGATGTGGTGCCTATCAAGCGGGCTGCTTTGTCCTGGACAGTGTCCAGCTTCTTGAATGTTGTGGGAGCTGCACTCAACCAGGCAAGTGGGGAGAATTCCATCACACTCCTGACTTATGCCTTGCAGATGGTGGAAAGGTTTTGGGTAGTCAGGAGGTGAGTTACTCATTGCAGGATTCCTAGCCTCTGACCTGCTCTTGTAGCCACAGTATTTATGTGGCTAGTCCAGTTCAGTTTCTGGTCAATGGTAACCCTCCAGGATGTTGATAATGGGGGATTCAGTGATGGTAAAGCCAGTGAATGTCAAGGGATGATGGTTAGATTCCCTCTTGTTGGAGATTATCATTGCCTGGCACTTGTGTGGTGTAAATGTTACTTGCCACTTGTCAGCCCAAGCCTGGATATTGTCCAGGTCTTGCTGCATTTGGACATGGACTGCTTCAGTATCTGAGGAGATACAAATGGTGCTGAACATTGTGCAATCATTAGCGAACATCCCCACTGCTGACCTTATGATGGAAGGAAGGTCATTGATGAAGCAGCTGAAGATGGTTGGGCTGGGGAGCTACCTGAGGAACTCTTGCAGTGATGTCCTGGAGCTGAGATGATTGACCTCCAACAACCACAACCATTTTCCTTTGTGTTAGGTATCACTCCAACTAGCAGAGAGTTTTCCCCCTGATTCCCATTGACTCCAGCTTTGTTAGGGCTCCTTAATGCCACACTTGGTCAAATGCTGCCTTGATGTCAAGGGCAGTCACTCTGACCTCACCTCTTGAGTTCAGCTCTTTTGTCCATGTTTGAACCAAGGCTGTAATGAGTTCAGGACCTGAGTGGCCCTGGCGGAACCCAAACTGGGTGTCAGTGAGCAGGTTATTGCTAAGCAAGTGCCACCTTTTCCTAGGTGGCAAGGAGATAAACTGGTACGACTCCTGCAGAAGCTTTGTTAACATTCAATTAAATGATCTCCCCTCATGTGGTTTGCAATATTTGACAGTAAGTTGTAATTCTAAATAAGGAGGCCTTCTTGTGAATATATCTTAAATGTGACTTCTGTGGGCTGTGTGGGTGAATTGCTGATCGAGAATAATGGGGATGTGAGAACAACTTTCCAGTCAGTATGAGGGTTGAAGATGTGCAATTGGTGAAATTGGAAAGGAGGTATTCCATTTACAAGGAATATATGATTGACAAGACAACTAGCTACAGGTTTTTTTTTAAATCTTTGTACATAGGGGTAAAGGCAGTTTTACCTTCAATATTTTGGCATTTTCCTTTTAAGTTCTTTTCAAACTCGGCCAGGAATAACAGACCAGCCAAAGTATAAGAAATACAGAGAAAAAATTAAGGAGAAACAGAAAAGTTGTCCGACGACAGGACCGATTATGAAGGGCTCACAAAACCCATCACCTGAATGTCGTAAACTTCAAGTTGCAGAGACAACCTGCAAATTGCAGAGGGGAACAAATTGCTTACTGCAGGAAAAGATGCAACTTTAAATGACTGTCCATTTACCTTTGCAGCAAGGAGGTCTTTCTATCAGTACTAAATAGAAAACATCCATTATACCCATTCAAAGTGAATTGGCTATCATAGTCCTCAGAACCAAATGTTAAACTGAGAGACATTCCTCTAAATTGAATCAATCTGAAGGCTGTCTGTTATAATGAGTTGTGCCATTTTATTCATTATAATAAAATATGATGTGATTATCGCATTGATAATCAAGTCATTTATGCAAGTGTAGAGTGCTGAACCAATAGTGTTTAGATATACAACTCATGCCAATATTCATTTCTTTATTTGCCTGCATTCAGCCAATGTTATACTTAAGACAAAATAAAAACAGAATTACCTGGAAAAACTCAGCAAGTCTGGCAGCATCGGCGGAGAAGAAATCAGTCAACGTTTCGAGCCCTCATGGCCCTTCAGCAGAACTGAAGCATAGTTTCAACAAGGGAGAAATATAAATTGGTTTAAGGTGGGTGGGGGGGAAGAGACACATTGAGGGTGTGGTGTGAGCAGATAATCAAAAGATGTCAGAGACAAAAGGGTCAAAGAGGTGTTGAAGGTGGTGGTCTTTGTCTGAGAAAAGTGCTAATTAAGAATGCAAGACAGGATATTCAAAGTACAGCTCTAGTGGGGGTGGGGTGGAAAGACTAAAGGTTTTAGTTTTAGATTTAAAAATAATGGAAATAGGTGGGGAAAGAAGAATCTATATAAATTATTGAAAAAAAAGGCGGGTGGGGGGGGAAAAGAAACGGGGTGGGGATGGGGGGAGGGGGGTTTAAGATCTAAAGTTGTTGAATTCAATATTCAGCCCAGAAGGCTGTAAAGTGCCTAGTCGGAAGATGAGGTGCTGTTCCTCCAGTTTGCGTTGGGCTTCACTGGAACAATGCAGCAAGCCAAGGACAGACATGTGGGCAAGAGAACAGGGTGGAGTGTTAAAATGGCAAGCGACAGGGAGGTTTGGGTCTTTCTTGCGGACAGACCGCAGGTGTTCCGCAAAACGGTCGCCCAGTTTGCGTTTGGTCTCTCCAATGTAGAGGAGACCGCATTGGGAGCAACGAATGCAGTAGACTAAGTTAGGGGAAATGCAAGTGAAATGCTGCTTCACTTGAAAGGAGTGTTTGGGCCCTTGGACGGTGAGGAGAGAGGAAGTGAAGGGGCAGGTGTTGCATCTTCTGCGTGGGCATGGGGAGGTGCCATAAGTGGGGGTTGAGGAGTAGGGGGTGATGGAGGAGTGGACCAGGGTGTCCCGGAGGGAACGATCCCTACGGAATGCCGTCAAGGGGGGTGAAGGGAAGATGTGTTTGGTGGTGGCATCATGCTGGAGTTGGCGGAAATGGCGGAGGATGATCCTTTGAATGCGGAGGCTGGTGGGGTGATAAGTGAGGACAAGGGGGACCCTATCATGTTTCTGGGAAGGAGGAGAAGGCGTGAGGGAGGATGCGCGGGATATGGGCCGGACACGGTTGAGGGCCCTGTCAACGACCGTGGATGGAAAACCTCGGTTAAGGAAGAAGGAGGACATGTCAGAGGAGCTGTTTTTGAAGGTAGCGTCATCAGAACAGATGCGACGGAGGCGAAGGAACTGAGAGAATGGGATGGAGTCTTTACAGGAAGCGGGGTGTGAGGAGCTGTAGTCGAGGTAGCTGTGGGAGTCGGTAGGCTTGTAATGGATATTGGTGGACAGTCTATCATCAGAAATTGAGACAGAGAGGTCAAGGAAGGGAAGAGAAGTGTCAGAGATGGACCATGTGAAGATGATGGAGGGGTGGAGATTGGAAGCAAAATTAATAAATTTTTCCAGGTCCCGACGAGAGCATGAAGCAGCACCGAAGTAATCATCGATGTACCGGAGAAAGAGTTGTGGGAGGGGGCCGGAGTAGGACTGGAACAAGGAATGTTCCACATACCCCATAAAGAGACAGGCATAGCTGGGGCCCATGCGGGTACCCATAGCCACACCTTTTATTTGGAGGAAGTGAGAGGAGTTAAAGGAGAAATTGTTCAGTGTGAGAACAAGTTCAGCCAAACGGAGGAGAGTAGTGGTGGATGGGGATTGTTGGGGCCTCTGTTCAAGGAAGAAGCTAAGGGCCCTCAGACCATCCTGGTGGGGGATGGAGGTGTAGAGGGATTGGACATCCATGGTGAAGAGGAAGCGGTTGGGGCCGGGGAACTGGAAATTGTTGATGTGACGTAAGGTGTCAGAGGAATCACGGATGTAGGTGGGAAGGGACTGGACAAGGGGAGAGAGAAGGGAGTCAAGATAACGAGAAATGAGTTCCGTGGGGCAGGAACAGGCTGACACGATCGGTCTGCCAGGACAGTTCTGTTTGTGGATTTTGGGTAGGAGGTAGAAGCGGGCCGTCCGAGGTTGGGCAACTATCAAGTTGGAAGCTGTGGGAGGAAGATCTCCAGAGGAGATGAGGTCAGTGACAGTCCTGGAAACAATGGCTTGATGTTCTGTGGTGGGGTCATGGTCCAGGGAGAGGTAGGAGGAAACGTCTGCGAGTTGACGCTCAGCCTCCGCGAGGTAGAGGTCAATGCGCCAGACAACAACAGTACCACCCTTGTCAGCGGGTTTGATGACAATGTTGGGGTTGGACCTGAGAGAACGGAGTGCAGTGAGTTCAGAGAGAGACAGATTAGAATGGGTGAGAGGAGCAGAGAAATTGAGACGGCTAATGTCACGCCGACAGTTCTCAATGAAAAGATCAAGAGAAGGTAAGAATCCAGAGGGAGGGGTCCAAGTGGAGGGAGAATATTGGAGGTGGGTAAAAGGATCCGTTGAACGGGGAGAGGACTCCTGCCCAAAGAAGTGAGCACGGAGACGAAGACGGCGGAAGAAGAGTTCAGCATCATGCCGAGCCCGAAATTCATTGAGATGAGGGCGTAAGGGTATGAAACTAAGTCCTTTGCTGAGCACTGAACGTTCAGCATCGGAGAGGGGAAGGTCAGGGGGTATAGTGAATACGCGGCTGGGGCTGGGATTGGAAGATGGGGTGAGGACGGAGGGACAAGCAGGGGTGGAGGGTCCCCGATGGGTGTTGGAGTCGATGAGTTGTTGGAGCTTGCGTTCCTTAGCACTTGAGAGAAAGAGAAAAAGTTTCTTGTTGAGGCGACGGATGAGGCGAAGAATAAAATGAAACTGGGGGCACGCGCAGCTTTGAAAAAGGGTGCGGCGGTGCTGCTGGAGGGAGAGGTCGAGTGTGTTCATATGGCGGCGCATGGCACTGAGTGTGGATCTCAGAATGCGACGGGAACAGCAGTCCGAGAAACGTTTTATGTCCCGGAGATACCTGTAATCCTGGGTGGGTTCGAAACAAGAGGGATGGAATTTCAGTTGAAATCCACGTGGGGTGAGTCGGAGACGGAGACAGTCACTGAGAAAGGAGATATGGCTGTGAAAGCGGGTTTTAGTAAACACCTTGTCAAACACCAGGAGAGAAATGGAAAGCAATGAAGGTGAGCAGGGCAGAAGAGACAGTCGGAAATCCTGTCGGAGGACAGAACCATACTTCTTCCAAGAGGGCATTTTTTTGAAGAGAGGTGGCAGTCAATCAAACACAAAGATAAAAACAAAAAGCCAAAAGCTACTGCGGATGCTGGAAATCCAAAACAAAATAAAAACAGAATTACCTGGAAAAACTCAGCAAGTCTGGCAGCATCGGCGGAGAAGAAATCAGTCAACGTTTCGAGCCCTCATGGCCCTTCAGCAGAACTGAAGCATAGTTTCAACAAGGGAGAAATATAAATTGGTTTAAGGTGGGTGGGGGGGAAGAGACACATTGAGGGTGTGGTGTGAGCAGATAATCAAAAGATGTCAGAGACAAAAGGGTCAAAGAGGTGTTGAAGGTGGTGGTCTTTGTCTGAGAAAAGTGCTAATTAAGAATGCAAGACAGGATATTCAAAGTACAGCTCTAGTGGGGGTGGGGTGGAAAGACTAAAGGTTTTAGTTTTAGATTTAAAAATAATGGAAATAGGTGGGGAAAGAAGAATCTATATAAATTATTGAAAAAAAAGGCGGGTGGGGGGGGAAAAGAAACGGGGTGGGGATGGGGGGAGGGGGGTTTAAGATCTAAAGTTGTTGAATTCAATATTCAGCCCAGAAGGCTGTAAAGTGCCTAGTCGGAAGATGAGGTGCTGTTCCTCCAGTTTGCGTTGGGCTTCACTGGAACAATGCAGCAAGCCAAGGACAGACATGTGGGCAAGAGAACAGGGTGGAGTGTTAAAATGGCAAGCGACAGGGAGGTTTGGGTCTTTCTTGCGGACAGACCGCAGGTGTTCCGCAAAACGGTCGCCCAGTTTGCGTTTGGTCTCTCCAATGTAGAGGAGACCGCATTGGGAGCAACGAATGCAGTAGACTAAGTTAGGGGAAATGCAAGTGAAATGCTGCTTCACTTGAAAGGAGTGTTTGGGCCCTTGGACGGTGAGGAGAGAGGAAGTGAAGGGGCAGGTGTTGCATCTTCTGCGTGGGCATGGGGAGGTGCCATAAGTGGGGGTTGAGGAGTAGGGGGTGATGGAGGAGTGGACCAGGGTGTCCCGGAGGGAACGATCCCTACGGAATGCCGTCAAGGGGGGTGAAGGGAAGATGTGTTTGGTGGTGGCATCATGCTGGAGTTGGCGGAAATGGCGGAGGATGATCCTTTGAATGCGGAGGCTGGTGGGGTGATAAGTGAGGACAAGGGGGACCCTATCATGTTTCTGGGAAGGAGGAGAAGGCGTGAGGGAGGATGCGCGGGATATGGGCCGGACACGGTTGAGGGCCCTGTCAACGACCGTGGATGGAAAACCTCGGTTAAGGAAGAAGGAGGACATGTCAGAGGAGCTGTTTTTGAAGGTAGCGTCATCAGAACAGATGCGACGGAGGCGAAGGAACTGAGAGAATGGGATGGAGTCTTTACAGGAAGCGGGGTGTGAGGAGCTGTAGTCGAGGTAGCTGTGGGAGTCGGTAGGCTTGTAATGGATATTGGTGGACAGTCTATCATCAGAAATTGAGACAGAGAGGTCAAGGAAGGGAAGAGAAGTGTCAGAGATGGACCATGTGAAGATGATGGAGGGGTGGAGATTGGAAGCAAAATTAATAAATTTTTCCAGGTCCCGACGAGAGCATGAAGCAGCACCGAAGTAATCATCGATGTACCGGAGAAAGAGTTGTGGGAGGGGGCCGGAGTAGGACTGGAACAAGGAATGTTCCACATACCCCATAAAGAGACAGGCATAGCTGGGGCCCATGCGGGTACCCATAGCCACACCTTTTATTTGGAGGAAGTGAGAGGAGTTAAAGGAGAAATTGTTCAGTGTGAGAACAAGTTCAGCCAAACGGAGGAGAGTAGTGGTGGATGGGGATTGTTGGGGCCTCTGTTCAAGGAAGAAGCTAAGGGCCCTCAGACCATCCTGGTGGGGGATGGAGGTGTAGAGGGATTGGACATCCATGGTGAAGAGGAAGCGGTTGGGGCCGGGGAACTGGAAATTGTTGATGTGACGTAAGGTGTCAGAGGAATCACGGATGTAGGTGGGAAGGGACTGGACAAGGGGAGAGAGAAGGGAGTCAAGATAACGAGAAATGAGAGATGTCTCTGACATCTTTTGATTATCTGCTCACACCACACCCTCAATGTGTCTCTTCCCCCCCACCCACCTTAAACCAATTTATATTTCTCCCTTGTTGAAACTATGCTTCAGTTCTGCTGAAGGGCCATGAGGGCTCGAAACGTTGACTGATTTCTTCTCCGCCGATGCTGCCAGACTTGCTGAGTTTTTCCAGGTAATTCTGTTTTTATTTTGTTTTGGATTTCCAGCATCCGCAGTAGCTTTTGGCTTTTTGTTTTTATCTTTGTGTTTGATTGACTGCCACCTCTCTTCAAAAAAATGCCCTCTTGGAAGAAGTATGGTTCTGTCCTCCGACAGGATTTCCGACTGTCTCTTCTGCCCTGCTCACCTTCATTGCTTTCCATTTCTCTCCTGGTGTTTGACAAGGTGTTTACTAAAACCCGCTTTCACAGCCATATCTCCTTTCTCAGTGACTGTCTCCGTCTCCGACTCACCCCACGTGGATTTCAACTGAAATTCCATCCCTCTTGTTTCGAACCCACCCAGGATTACAGGTATCTCCGGGACATAAAACGTTTCTCGGACTGCTGTTCCCGTCGCATTCTGAGATCCACACTCAGTGCCATGCGCCGCCATATGAACACACTCGACCTCTCCCTCCAGCAGCACCGCCGCACCCTTTTTCAAAGCTGCGCGTGCCCCCAGTTTCATTTTATTCTTCGCCTCATCCGTCGCCTCAACAAGAAACTTTTTCTCTTTCTCTCAAGTGCTAAGGAACGCAAGCTCCAACAACTCATCGACTCCAACACCCATCGGGGACCCTCCACCCCTGCTTGTCCCTCCGTCCTCACCCCATCTTCCAATCCCAGCCCCAGCCGCGTATTCACTATACCCCCTGACCTTCCCCTCTCCGATGCTGAACGTTCAGTGCTCAGCAAAGGACTTAGTTTCATACCCTTACGCCCTCATCTCAATGAATTTCGGGCTCGGCATGATGCTGAACTCTTCTTCCGCCGTCTTCGTCTCCGTGCTCACTTCTTTGGGCAGGAGTCCTCTCCCCGTTCAACGGATCCTTTTACCCACCTCCAATATTCTCCCTCCACTTGGACCCCTCCCTCTGGATTCTTACCTTCTCTTGATCTTTTCATTGAGAACTGTCGGCGTGACATTAGCCGTCTCAATTTCTCTGCTCCTCTCACCCATTCTAATCTGTCTCTCTCTGAACTCACTGCACTCCGTTCTCTCAGGTCCAACCCCAACATTGTCATCAAACCCGCTGACAAGGGTGGTACTGTTGTTGTCTGGCGCATTGACCTCTACCTCGCGGAGGCTGAGCGTCAACTCGCAGACGTTTCCTCCTACCTCTCCCTGGACCATGACCCCACCACAGAACATCAAGCCATTGTTTCCAGGACTGTCACTGACCTCATCTCCTCTGGAGATCTTCCTCCCACAGCTTCCAACTTGATAGTTGCCCAACCTCGGACGGCCCGCTTCTACCTCCTACCCAAAATCCACAAACAGAACTGTCCTGGCAGACCGATCGTGTCAGCCTGTTCCTGCCCCACGGAACTCATTTCTCGTTATCTTGACTCCCTTCTCTCTCCCCTTGTCCAGTCCCTTCCCACCTACATCCGTGATTCCTCTGACACCTTACGTCACATCAACAATTTCCAGTTCCCCGGCCCCAACCGCTTCCTCTTCACCATGGATGTCCAATCCCTCTACACCTCCATCCCCCACCAGGATGGTCTGAGGGCCCTTAGCTTCTTCCTTGAACAGAGGCCCCAACAATCCCCATCCACCACTACTCTCCTCCGTTTGGCTGAACTTGTTCTCACACTGAACAATTTCTCCTTTAACTCCTCTCACTTCCTCCAAATAAAAGGTGTGGCTATGGGTACCCGCATGGGCCCCAGCTATGCCTGTCTCTTTATGGGGTATGTGGAACATTCCTTGTTCCAGTCCTACTCCGGCCCCCTCCCACAACTCTTTCTCCGGTACATCGATGATTACTTCGGTGCTGCTTCATGCTCTCGTCGGGACCTGGAAAAATTTATTAATTTTGCTTCCAATCTCCACCCCTCCATCATCTTCACATGGTCCATCTCTGACACTTCTCTTCCCTTCCTTGACCTCTCTGTCTCAATTTCTGATGATAGACTGTCCACCAATATCCATTACAAGCCTACCGACTCCCACAGCTACCTCGACTACAGCTCCTCACACCCCGCTTCCTGTAAAGACTCCATCCCATTCTCTCAGTTCCTTCGCCTCCGTCGCATCTGTTCTGATGACGCTACCTTCAAAAACAGCTCCTCTGACATGTCCTCCTTCTTCCTTAACCGAGGTTTTCCATCCACGGTCGTTGACAGGGCCCTCAACCGTGTCCGGCCCATATCCCGCGCATCCTCCCTCACGCCTTCTCCTCCTTCCCAGAAACATGATAGGGTCCCCCTTGTCCTCACTTATCACCCCACCAGCCTCCGCATTCAAAGGATCATCCTCCGCCATTTCCGCCAACTCCAGCATGATGCCACCACCAAACACATCTTCCCTTCACCCCCCTTGACGGCATTCCGTAGGGATCGTTCCCTCCGGGACACCCTGGTCCACTCCTCCATCACCCCCTACTCCTCAACCCCCACTTATGGCACCTCCCCATGCCCACGCAGAAGATGCAACACCTGCCCCTTCACTTCCTCTCTCCTCACCGTCCAAGGGCCCAAACACTCCTTTCAAGTGAAGCAGCATTTCACTTGCATTTCCCCTAACTTAGTCTACTGCATTCGTTGCTCCCAATGCGGTCTCCTCTACATTGGAGAGACCAAACGCAAACTGGGCGACCGTTTTGCGGAACACCTGCGGTCTGTCCGCAAGAAAGACCCAAACCTCCCTGTCGCTTGCCATTTTAACACTCCACCCTGTTCTCTTGCCCACATGTCTGTCCTTGGCTTGCTGCATTGTTCCAGTGAAGCCCAACGCAAACTGGAGGAACAGCACCTCATCTTCCGACTAGGCACTTTACAGCCTTCTGGGCTGAATATTGAATTCAACAACTTTAGATCTTAAACCCCCCTCCCCCCATCCCCACCCCGTTTCTTTTCCCCCCCCACCCGCCTTTTTTTTCAATAATTTATATAGATTCTTCTTTCCCCACCTATTTCCATTATTTTTAAATCTAAAACTAAAACCTTTAGTCTTTCCACCCCACCCCCACTAGAGCTGTACTTTGAATATCCTGTCTTGCATTCTTAATTAGCACTTTTCTCAGACAAAGACCACCACCTTCAACACCTCTTTGACCCTTTTGTCTCTGACATCTTTTGATTATCTGCTCACACCACACCCTCAATGTGTCTCTTCCCCCCCACCCACCTTAAACCAATTTATATTTCTCCCTTGTTGAAACTATGCTTCAGTTCTGCTGAAGGGCCATGAGGGCTCGAAACGTTGACTGATTTCTTCTCCGCCGATGCTGCCAGACTTGCTGAGTTTTTCCAGGTAATTCTGTTTTTATTTTGTTTTGGATTTCCAGCATCCGCAGTAGCTTTTGGCTTTTTGTTATACTTAAGACGTTGGCCGGCTTATTTTTTTTAATGTTATTTGGAATGATTTAATATCCCCAGAAGCTTGGAATTGAAAAATGAAGAAGCAAGCTCCAATTGTACGGGACCTTGTCCACACCCCAACTGGACTACTGCACTCAGTTTTGGGCAACCCCCCAAGAGTGTTATATTGACCTTGGAGAAGCCACTGCAAGGATTCAACAGAGTTAAACCAAGGTTTGAAAGGGTTAAATTATGATTGCTGCACTTGTATTTCCATGTGTTTGGAAGGTTAGAGTGGTCCAATCAAGGCTTTTCACATAACAAAGGGATTCAATGGTTTAGATACAGGAAAACTATCTCATCTGATGTGAGAATCATTAATAAGAGGCTATAATCTTAAAGTTGGAACTAGCCATATTTTCAGGTGTGAAATCAGGAAACATTTTTCACAGACAGATAGTGCAGACTTAGAACTCGCCCCTCAAAAAGCCTGTGGGTGCAATTTCAATTGAAATTTTTAAGATTGGGATGATCGTAAAAGCAAAATACTGCACATGCTGGAAATACAAAATAAACGCAGAAAATGCAAAAAAATATTTAGCGGCTCAGCGAGCGTCTGCGGAATGAGAAACAGTTAGTGGGCTAAATTTTCCTTCCGGGGTCAGGTGACAGAGCTCGGGACTATTTCCAGGACACAGGCCAACGGCAAGCTCACCATCCATTTGAGGACAATGACTGAGCTCTCAAAGCTGGAGGACCAATCACAGGCCAACCAGCTCAAATGGAGCAGCAAACTGCAATAGAGGGCAAGCAGAGGAGAGGGTGCTTCAAGATGGAGATTCCCCCCCTCTCCAATTTTAAAAAATCTTTCATTAAAATATAGATTCGCCAGCCAGGCCCCTAGTTGGGGCATGGCGGGGGTGGGGAAGCCCCACTAAAGGGCAGCCTGTGTCTTCACCTGCACCCAGGCAAGCAGGGAGGGCCAAAAGGCCTGCCTGGAGTGCTGGCCACCCCAGCCAAATGCTGGATGCCCACCTATAGGCACTTAACCAGGCCCACTCCACCTGTAGGAACAAGGAGGATGACTGGAAAATACTTTTAATTGGGCTCAACAGACTCTTAGTGAGCCTGATTGGCTATACACTGCAGAAATGGCCCAGAGGCCAGATGGAACCAGGGAACCAGTATGCCAGCGAGTGGCACTGTTTTTAGCTCCCTTGCCGAAGCCAGTAATCCGGTCCAATGTTTCAGGTCAATGACCTTTCATCAGAACCAGGGAAAAGCTAGGGATGTGAGAGGTTTTAAGTCAGTACAGAGGCAGGGAAAGGGAGGAGGGGATGAAAGACCACAGGGAAAGATCTGCTCTAAGGCAAAAGGCAGGAGAGGTTAAATGAGAAAAGGGATAATGGTGCAAGGCAAAAGGGAATGGTCATGTGCCAGCACACGATATTGAGTGTGGATCTCAGGATGTGACAAGAGCAGTGGTTTGAGGAACACTGAATATCTTGAAGATAACTGCAATCAGAGATGGAATATAAAGGGTGGGATTTAAGTGAAAGTGGAATAAATTGGAGCCAGAGAGAATTTTTTAAAAAATGTACTCTTTCGTGGGGTATGAGCGTTGCTGGAAAGACCAGCATTTGTTGCACATCCCTAATGACCCTTGAACTGATTGCCTTGCTAGACCATTTCCGGGTCAAGCAAGCACATTGCTTTGGGTCTGGAGTCACAGCTAGGCCAGACCAGGTAAGGATGGCAGATGTCCTTCCCTAAAGGACATTAGTGAACCCGATGGGGGTTTTTTACGATAATCGATGATAATTTCAAGATCACCATTACTGAGGCTAGCTTTATATTCCAGACTTTATTTATTGAAGTTAAATTCCACCAGCTGCCATGGTGGGATTTGAACTCGTGTCTCAAGAGCACCTGGATTACCAGTCCAGTGACATTACCACTACTCCTTTGTCTCCCAAGTTTTGGTGAACAGAAAGCAAAGAAGGCAGAAGGGACAAATGAAGTCCCATTACTTTTTTTTGTTGGTTAAGTTGAAGAAAGGGATATATGGAGCAAAGGCAGGTACATTGTGTCCTGGTTGAAGATTAGCCACATTCTAACAGGATGGCAGAATGGATTTGAGGGGCTGCATTTCCCAACCTCGGTCCTAGGTTCCTATCTGAATAAGCAAAATGCAGCATTAAACCTCAAGCACACATTGATGAATCCTACAAAATTTATTCTATTTATTTCCACACAATTTATACACAATACAAATGGTCATGATCACAGCATTTACGACAATTGTGGGATTCAAATACATCAGGATTGTTGCTATATGATGAACAGGACGAAATGCAAACATGATTTTTTTTTACTGTTAATCTTCCTGAAGCAATTCTTCAAAAATCAATAACCTTTCTTTGGAATGAAATCAATTCTACTAACTATTGAGTTGAAAACCAGAAAAATAATGCCTCAGAATTTTCTGGAATAGGGAATCTCATGGTGTATCCAGTGGGTGAGACATTTTCCTGCAACCTTCAGCCAAAAATGTTTTTTTTTATTCCCCACAAAATGGTTGTAAGTTGCAAGCTGATGGCGAGGACAATGAGGCTCCTGGAACTTTGATGAATGATGGGACCATTAGAGTATCTCCTTAATGAGATTTAAAGATTGAGACAGAAACACAAGTGACTGAGGATAAGAGTGAAGAAGAGTTGAGTACAGAAAGAGAATTAAGGAAATGGGAAGAAAGTTGAGATTGAGAAGAAGAAAGGAAAGAGACAGAAATAAAAAGGAAGAAAAATATTGATTGCATTTTCACCCCCACTTGAGTTGAAAACTGAGGCGGGTGGGTATGTAAATTCTCGCAGCCAGCTGGCGTTTGCCAGTTGATGTTTGCCAGCACCGTCCCAACTCCAGACCATTTGTCCAGAGCTGGTATTGGAGCCGAAAGGGCTACCCGCCTGCAAGCAGTGGATAGACAATTAAGATAAGTTGATTAAGATAATAAGGCCAATTATCGGAGTCTGACTGGAATTTTCCAGTTGGCCTGCAGGTCAACAGGAACTAGGCCATCTGCCTGGGGGCAGCTTCCCACTGGAAGACCTGGGAGCTCGTGCTCCAGGTAGGCTTTGAGGCCCTCCCGGTCCACCTGGTCACAGCAGTGGCCACAGGACGAATGGTAGCCCGGCTGCTATGGCCATTTTTAAATTTAAAGTCTTAAATGTCCCTCTCTCTTACCTGCAATTTTAGTTATGTAGATAGATTGGAGAAGTTGGGACTATTTTTCTTGGAGAACGGAAAGTTGAGAGGGGATTTAATAGAGGCATACAAAATCATGAGGGGTTTGGACAGAGTAGATAGGGAAAAAAACTGTTTCCATTAGTGAGGGGATCAAGTGCAAGAGGGTATAGATTTAAGGTCATCGGCAAAAGAAGCAATGGCGACCATGAGGAACAACCTTTCTACGCAGCAGGTGGCCAAGATCTGGAATGCACCGTCTGAGATTGTGGGATAGGCAGGATTAATCAAGGCTATTACGAGGAAATTGGATCATTATCTAAGCATACAGGGAGAAGGTGGGGCAGTGTCATTTGGAGAACCAGCACAGATATGGTAGATCAAATGACCTCCTTCCATGCTGTAACCATTCTATTTTTAATTCGTTCATGGGATGAAATTTAGACATCCTCAGCATTTATTGCCCATCCCTAATTGCCCTTGTTCAGGGGGCATTTAAGAGTCAACCACATTGCTGTTGGTCTGGAGTAAGTAATGCCAGGTAATGCGAGCCATTAGTGAACTAGATGTATTTTTGTGGCAATCATTTCATGGTCATCATCAGACTTTTAATCCCAGATTTTTAAAAAATTGAATTCAAATTTCAACATCTGCCGTGGATTTGGACCCAGGTCCCCAGGGTATTACCTTGGTCTCCGGAATACTCATCCAATGAAAATACCACTATACCATCGCCTCCCCATATTCTGTGAACTGCAGACTTCAGCTGCTTCCATAATGAAGGGCCTCCTATTGGCCCTCCAGCTTTGAGAGTTGCCCACTATCCTTAACTGGGTGACGAGTGCACCCTCTGGCCACTAATTGGCTAATACAGGGAAAATCACTGCCAGATTGCTGTTCCCTATATAGTGTAGGTTCAAGACCCCAATGTTGGGGTCAAACCCAAAATCCTGCCCATTTTTCAAAATAGTTTGAAATGTTAAAAACCTCCAACAATTTTTTACCTGAAGGATTGAGACAACACACTTTTAATTGTTTTCTTTCTGGGCCAAAGAGGTAGGTTGTCAGGCATCATGATACACTTAATAGCGTACTAATGCTATTAACAAGTAGACTTACCTTACATTAATTGCTCATTAAATTATTGCGCAAAAGCAGCAGCTTTCTGAAGACCACAGGGCTTTTAAACGCAAGGTGCTGATTTCACACAGCTAGTAAAGGTGTAGTCCCAATCACCCAGCAAATTGTGGCCATTCATAATTCATGGAGTGTCTCTTGCTCGCCACAAGTCGTTGGCCAGTTTGTACATTGGTTACAGTGTGCTTCATTAGACATACTTATTTTTGCAGCAAATCCCACTGGAATGTTATAATGTTAGTAAAGGAGTGAAAATTCTGAAAACGCAGTTAGCAGTCTTGTAACTGGATAAATGACGTCAAAGCTGTGCCGACAGATGCAGTGGAATACAATTTTTAAAAAATTTACAGGTTCCCAAATTAAAGTGTTGATTATTCTCTAAATAAGCTTTAAAATACTGGTATTTGGACTTTAGGAGGAAGCATTGCAACAAGGGTGTTCCACAGATCGAGCCTCTTAGAGGAGGGCGATATTAATCACTGAAGGCTGCTTCAGCATTTGCACTATGCTGACTGTCAGAGGACATCAAAGAGGTTTGACTGGTTACATTCTAGGACTTGTACTGAGCAGTTTTGCAAACAGCGATGGGCGCCTTCAATTAGTAGGTAGTGGAGGAAAACAACCTGCTCCGTAAGTTGTATCCAGACAACTTGATTAACGTGACATAAGGACATGATGGCCCAGGATTTGTTGGATTGAACATCTGACAGCATGCACCATGCACTGGGTTTTTTCCGCTCGCCCTTCAACTCCAATTATTTTTGCAGTGTAAATTGCTAGAAGTGTGGGTGCTGTTGGGTGACCTAGTTGTACTATTAGTGATGGAGTTGATCTGCAGACACTTCTTGGGTGGAAACATTAAGTTTATTTACAATACACTCAGCAGCAACTTCACGTGTGCTTTCAACTCCAACCCTATCTCTATACTGACTGCTGAGGTAGCCCGCGCTACTCTCCTATTGGTCACTACAGATCATGCTATCTTCCCTAACAAGTATTATTCTTAACGGTACATTACACACTAAATAAACCATAATTATTATAGTGAGGTTAATGGGGACTTTGGTAAAACACGAGACAGAATATTTCCCTAACCAATGCTATTCAAGGATAGAGACAGATGACTGATGAAGAGGGAAATAGGGTGAATTAGAATGAAATTAGATACGGAAAGAGAGGGAAAGAAATATTGGATATAGAGAGAGGTAAGAAGGAAACAGAAAGGAAAAGTAGGAAAAGATAAATTAAGAAACCTTTAGGAATTGTGGAAGTGAGACCTCAGCTTCAATTGTTCTCTCTACATTAATTTAAGAGTGTCCTTACTTTGTAAAACAGCAGCCCTATATTTCTGTGACAATTTTAATTTGTATATATGGTGCCAATCCAGCAAAATCATGACATCCATTGGAAGGCTGACAACGAGATCCCAGGCCGGATTTTCAAAAGCGCGTTGGGTCAGGATTCTGCCTGGATGCGATTTGAAAATCATGGTACCGGAGGTCATCTCTGGATCCGATACCTCCGGCTCAGTTTGAAATTTTCAAAGTGCTACTGAGGGAGAGGGCACGGGGAACCTGATCCCTTCCAATTAATGGCCCATTCAGCTCCTGTAGGAGTTTGTTAAGAGGCTGGGGTGTTGGGGAACACAATTTTTAATGCTGCTTTTGGTGAACCCAAACAGTCTGGTGCGGGAGGCTCAAAAAAAAACCTTTTTTTTGTGTTGGTGCAAATTGTTGGGACCTCTGGTAACCTGCGCTGGGATGTGTGCATTACCTTAGTTTGGCCCGATTTCCCTCATTATTAACTATTTGCCCTGCTGGCCCTCTGATGAGCGGGCTACTCTTTTTGGTAAGGTAGGCCCCAACATGGCTGCCACCTGCGTTTGCTGCTGGCGCCAGGCAGGCAGCTCTCACCTGAAGCCAAGCCTGCATCCTGCCCAATTAGGGCATTGACATAAAAAAAAAGCATTACGTAAGTGGTACTGTTGAGGCGTAGGGTTGGGACCTGGAATTCGTTTGAATGTTGGGTTCCCAACCCGGCATTACAATTCGGGACATCCTCGCCCCGTTTCTGTAGGGCTAGCAGTGGAATGGCACAAGAACTCACAAATCCTCACTAATGCTGTGCGCATTATTTTTCCATGGGAAAAATGTTCCTTCAGTTGAGGGGGGGGAGTGCGGGAATGGGCACAGGCGGGCGTGCCTCCGATTGGCGCCCATGATTGGGGGCGCGCCACCATTTTACATGGGCGGGCCAATTAAGGCTCCCTTTGTGGGCAGTGGTTGGGGGGGGGGGGGAAATTCCCTTAACCGGGAGTGCGCCCTTTTACGCAAGCGCACAGATCTCCCTGAGGCTAAGTGCTGCCTCAGGGAGATCGTCTCCGAGTTAAAATTTGTAATACAAATGATAAAAAAAAAATTTCCCTGACATGTCCCCTCATGTGACACTGTCACATGAGTTGGGACATGTCCATAACTTTCGTTGAAACCTTGAATAAAAATTTAAATACCCTCATGAAACCTCATCCTGCCCGCGGATGAGGTTTCATGCTTTTTCTAGGGCTCCCGGCCTGCCCGCCAACCTTAAGGTTGGACGGCACAGCATCAATGAGGATTTGTGAGTTCTTGTGCCACTCTGCCGTTAGCCCTACAGAAACGGGGCGAGGGTGTCCCGAATTGTGACGCAGGATTGGGAACCCAACATTTAAACGAATTCCAGGTCCCAACCCTTAAGGTTGGACGGGCAGGTCCATTAATGACCTTAATTAGTTTTGCAATGGCCTCAATAGGCCGTTGATAGGTCGGCGGGCACGCAGCTGATTCTGCTGAGCCCCCGCCAACCTGAAAATGGAAATGATGCGTGGTGACGTCAGGAGTTCCGCCCGATGTCATCCCGCGTCATTTTACGTGTCGGCGAGCAGGCCCCGCCCCCGCTCGCTGGCCGGAAGATCCTGCCCCATGAAATTGGGCACCACTGTCATCGCGCAGTTAATGAACGCAGTTGGTAAAGCAGATTCCATTTGGAAAAAAATATTTTCATTCCTCTGGGTATGTGGAGCTTTACTTAACCTCCTTTTGTCTCAAATTCTGGTGCAGAGGGGATGAGTCGGCAACTTCAGACCCCTGACACTCATTTAAACTCGCAGTTAGAATTTTTTAACTAGCTTTTTTTTTTCCATATGCTGAGCCCAGGCAGCACCGTACATTTTTGGGGTTCTATCACACAGTAGAATCACCCAGAACAGAATGAGGCCATTCAGCCTATCATGCCTGTGTGAGCTCTCTGAGAGAGCTATCCAATTATTCCCACACCCCTGGTCTTTCCTCGTAGCCTGGCAAAAGACTCCTTTTCAAGTCGTTATCTAATTCCCTTTTGAAAGCTATTATTAAATATGCTTCCACCACCCTTTCAGGCAGTGTATTCCAGATCAGAACAACTCACTGCATGAAAAAAAAATTCTCCTCATCTCCCCCTGGAATTTTTTTGCCAATTATCTTCAACCTGTGTCCTCTGGTTACCAGCCCTCCTGCCAGTAGAAACAGTTTCTCCCCATCTGCTCAACTAAACAAAAATCTTTTACTTTATTTTTAAAAGGCTCTCCCCCTGCTTTTCTATTTTCATGTTTGTCTTGGAAAAATGATGAAGAAAAAAGGAAAGAAGCTTAGCATTTTATTTTAAGCTAGAAATAGAAAAGGAAAGCAGGATGTAAAGGATAAATGCCAACACCTATAATCGTAGATTTGAACACGGCGAGTCTCAATTACTTCAGAGTTTATAGGGAATCGTCAACCCTGATGCAATGATAGGGGAAAGTTAACTCTGCATCAGCAATCACTTCTGAGATGTCCCATAACACAGAGCTGACCCAGCAGGGCAAACTTCGGCCTCAGTCTCAATATCTTATGATTTGGTAAGCGTAAAAGAAGTCCAAACGCGTAAGCAGAGTTATGGTAGTACAGTAGTTATCTTATTGGAATAGCAGTCCAGAGGTCTGGATGATATGTAGATACGTGTTCAAATCCCATCGCAGCAGCTCTGAAACTTAAATTCAATTGAATAAATATGGAGTAAAAAGCTGGTAACAATAATGGTGACCAAACAGCTACCAGATTGTCCTAAAAAGCCATCTGGTTCACGGATGCCCTTTAGGGAAGGAAATCTGCGATCCTTACCTGGCCTGGCCTACATGTGACTCCAGACCCACAGCAATGTGGTTGACTCTTAACTACCCTCTGAAATGGCCCAGGAAACCATGCAGTTGTATTCAATAAGTTGGCTTGCCAACGCTTTCAGAAGGCCAATTACGGATGGGAAATAAATGTTGACCTTGTGAGCGACACACATACCCTGACAAAGAATTTTTAAAAATAGTGCATGTTAAGGGAAAGAGGAAGTCATGGCGCAAGAATAAAATCGCAAAACAAAAGTGAAAATATCAGAAAACAAGAATATTGGCACCTGTCTGTCTTGGGAGATGATGGACTATGCCTGGAATGTATGTTAATTCTGGATTGAAAATGGTCTGTTGAAGCTATAGAGGCAGATTTGTGTGCGGCAATCCCTTCTGCGGCTGGCACAGATGAATGGTGTTGGCCCGAGATCTACTGATGTTTTTTTCTACCCAGCAGGCTCTCTTTTCTGCCATCTGGTCATTTATTTTGCTCACTGCTTTTTCCATACCCTTCCTGACTGTTTGTCTCCAGGCACTCTGGTCAGCAGCGAAGCCTTCCCATTCATCAACTCCAATCCTGGTTAGCTTGAAGTCTCCCTTACAAACACCCTTGTATCACAGACATGGGTGAGCTGTTGGTCTCCTGCTGATAGCAAGCTCACCATAGAGCATGTCTCTGGGGGGTATGGCTGCCATTATTTTGGCTCACATGACCCAACCAACAGAGTCACTGCTGAGTCAAGAGGGCAAACATGCTGGGGATCACTGCACGCTGGTGTACTTCCATATTTGGCACTGTCTTGCCAGGAGATCCAGGATATTTGCCTGAGGCAGCGGAAGTAGAAGCTGTTCAGTCGCTTTTCTTGGCTTGTATAAGTTGTCCATGCCTCACTACTGTAAAGGAGGGTGTTGAGAGCACAAGCTGGTACACATGGAGCTCTGTATTATCGGTTAACTTTCTGTTGGTACACACTTAACTTCTCAACATTGACATGGCAATCCTGGTGCTGATTTTGATATCAGGGGATAGGTTGCTGGTAATTGTTGATCCAAGGCATGTGAAGCAGCTGACGACCTCCAGAGTGAGGTTGTCAATGTCAGTGGATGGTGAAGTTTCTTTGAGCTGACCCATAAGTTTGTTCTTACTGACACTGATTGTCTGGTCAAATTCCTTGCAGACTCAGAGAACTGATCTACAAGCTATTGCACGTGAGCTTCAGTATGGTGCGCAGTCTTGCCAAGTTGAACAGCTTGCTGTTAGCTCTGGCATGCAGAGTTGCCAAAGTGTACAATAGCAGTATGGAGACACCCTCATTTGAGTTGCCAAAAGTGTACAATAGCAGTATGGAGAAAAATATGCCAAAGAGAGTTGGCGCCAGAAGCAGACCTGCTTTAGCCCCGCTGCTGATCATGAAAGCCCCTGATGATGCTTAGTTGTAACTGATGAAACTGTGCATGTTCTCGTGGAAAGAAGAAATGACGCTCGGGAATCCAGGCCAGCAGCCTGTTTTCCGTAGCAGTTTAAAGAGCCTGTCTCTGTTGACAAAGCCAAAGGCCTTGCCGAGGTCTATGAAAGCAATGTAGAGTGGTCTGAGCCGTTCATGGCACTTCTGTAACTACCGAAGTGGGAAAATCATGTCAACTGTCAACCTGCCAGCTCTGAAGCTGCACTGAGACTCGGTACATGCGTGATGCCAGGGCTTGCAATCTGCCCAGAGCAACACAAGCAAAGAGCTTCCCCGCAATACTTGACAAGGAGACGTCTCGGTAATTGTTGCAGCCACTGTATTCCCCTTTGTCTTTGTATAATGTGACTGTTTTTGTATCATGCATGTCTTGAGGCACAAATCTTTCCTTCCAGCAGAGAGGCACAAGTTTAGGGAGATGCTGCAGCAGTGCTGGTTTTCCATTCTTGATGATTTCAGGTGGAATTGCATCATTTCCTGAAACTTTACCACTGGCAAGAAAGTTAATGGCTCCTCTATGACAGGGAGACCTGGAGTGGCGCTGAGAGATTGTTCACTGACAGCGTTCTCCATTGCGTAGCATTCAAGATGGTCCTCTGCCTACCTTTCCATCTGCTTGCTAGGTTCAGTGATGATCATCCGTGTCTTTGGTCGGAATTTTCCAGCACCCCCCACAATGGGTTCCCATGCGACCGTACCAGTGAGCCATTGAAATCTCTGTTCGCATTGGCAAGACCAGCAGATCCCAGCGGCATGAGGGGCTGGAAAATTCCAGCCTTTGTCTTCAAAGGGGCTGATTTGGTTGCTGCTGTGGCCTGTTGCTTTCTTGCATACATCCCTCTAACATTCCCGGATTCAGCAGCAGATTGTATTCTGCTGCAGAGTTTCAACCATTGGTGTGCAGTGCTGAGCAATCTGCTGAGACTTGATTCTGGGAGCTCTGAGAGCACCTAGGTTTTGTTCGCTGGGGATTAGTTTGTATTTCTTGAGGTCTCTCCTCTTGATTGGAGTAACCGGCTCCATTTGCGTTCAACAAAACTCAAACCGGTCAGCACTCCTCTGATCTCTTTTCCCAAGTGCAGTAAGTGCAGAGGTATGGATGGTATTGTGCAGATGAACCCATTTTGACACTGGACTCTGGCCTTGGGTATTGTTGCCTGAAAGAGCCTGATCGAGGATGTTGAAGAACTCCTGGGTCCTTTCTTGGTCAGTGGTACAGCAAGTGATGAACCAAAGGTGACCTTTGTTCCTGGAGTGGTATAGTTTCCTTGGCTGAAGCCTGATCTTTCTGCACAGTAGCAAGTCTCACAGTCAGCAATGCGATAGCTCTGAGTGGTGAGGACAGTGATGATGATGGTATTTCTGGTGATGGTGAGATCTAGAAGGTGCCAGTGGCATGATCTCGGATGTCTACAGGACACCTTGTGGCACGGCTTAGCTTGGAAGTAACTGTTTGTCACAGAGAGTCCAGCACTGCTCCGGAAACCTCAGTCCATCTTTGTTCACCTTGCTGATTCCCTGGTCAAGCTGTGTAGTTGGTACCCACTCTTGTGTTGAAGTTCCCAAGAAGGTACTGTCCCTCAGTGTTGGGAATTCTGCTGATGGCAGCATCAAGTGCCTCGTAGAATTGATCCTTGAGGGTTGGAGGTGAGTGTCAGGTCATAGATATACATGAGGTTAACTGGGCCCTCGCTTGTTGACAAGTGCATGAAATCTCTTGAGCCTTCTGTGGGGTTTCAATCATCACGAGTCTTTTTTTACTGTGAAACCCACTCTGTGCTCACATCTTGCCTCTGGCCCTTTCGTGCCAGAAGAACGTGTCGTGTTTCTCTTTAAGGGAGCCACTTTGATCAAGCCGAGATTCCTGCAATGCAGCAATGTCCATATTGAGCTTGTAAGTTCGTTGTCAATCACAGCTGTCTTGTGTGCATCATAAACCTGCAGAAGGCTGTTGGTAAGGGCAGGACACATGGTCCCTACGTCCCAGCTTGCAATGTGAAAGACTGGTGCTTTCTTTGTTGACGTGGTCTTGCTTGATGCATAGATCAGTAGCACGCCTGTTTAGAGATGTCTCCCTCAGCTCCAAGCACCCATTAAAGCAAGCAGGTGATTCCCAGCTTGAAGTGGATGGTAGCTCTCCAATGAGATGTGTTGATTTCTCCCACCATTGGAAGTAATCCTGGCGTTTGTGCTCTACACCAATCGAGTGGGAGCTTATAACTGGTGACTGTTTCTTCCCATGTTGTGCCAACATAAACCATGAAGCTGGAGTATCCTGGGCAAATGGTATGGAAACACTGAGTTGCCCAAGTGTCAGGGTTCTCCCCTATCAGCATTGCTAGTATTGTCCAAAGGAAAGGATGAAACCAGAGCCCTTTGGTGCCAGCTATGCTGCAGCAGTTGCCGGAAAGCTGTCTGATAGATGACAGAGTACCACCTATGAGAATTGACTCCAGATTTTCTATTTTTATTCCTTTAGCTGCCTTCTTTCCTGAAACATCCAAAAGGCATTGAGGCTATTTCCCCATAGCTGGAGGCCTGGTTCATGGGCACCAGGGTATAACCACACTGTGCTGGGCCTGTATGCCACGGGTCTAGGGGCTGAGCCTGCTTCAAGGCCGCTGTAGTATAGGCTGGGAAAGCGAGGTACTCAGTTTATGTATTTCGCCACAGGGAGACACTACACAGGGCTTACTAGTGAAGAAGCTATGTGTTGGCAGGAGAGGTTTACACACTCAGCTCTCTTTTCGCAATAGTTACACTGCTAACCAGTGGTGAGAGTTGAAAGCAACTCTATGTTAACAGGCTTGACACATCACAAAACATGAATAGGAATGCTAGAAACAGAAAGGAGTTCATTCATTATCAGGAGGAGGCAAAAAGACTGTTTAATCTTTTGTGTTTGGTCAGAAATGGCGCAGTGAGGAATTTTTACAGAGTTGAGACTGAGAAATGGTGAGACAAGGAACTTTTATTTTTACTCTTTCATGGGGTATGGTGTCACTGGCAAGGTCAGCATTTGTTGCCCATCCAGAATTGACCTTGAGAAGGTGGTGGTGAGCCACCTTCTTGAACCGCTGTAGTCCATGTGGTCTAAGTGCACCCAATGCTGTTAGGAGGGTGTTCCAGGATTTTGACCCGGTGAAAATGAAGGAATAGTGATATTGTTCCAAGTCAGGATGGTGTGTGGCCTGGAGGGGAACTTGCAGATGGTGGTGTTCCCATGTGTTTGTGGTCCTCATCTTCTGGGTGGCAAAGATCAGAGGTTTGGAAGATGTTGTCGAGGAGCCTTGGTGAGTTTTGCAGTGCATCTTGTAGATGGTACGCACTACTGCCAATGTGTGCCATGGGTCTAGGGGCTAAGCCTGCTCCAAGGCCACTGTAGTTTAGACTGGGATAGCAAGGTACCCTGTTTATGTATGTTGCTACTGTGTGGCAATAGCAGAGGGAGTAAAAGTTTAGGTTGGTGTACAGGGTGCCAATCAAGCAGACTGTATTGTCCTGCATGGTGCTGAGCTTCTTGAGTGTTGTGGGAGCTCCACTCATCCAGGCAAGTGGGGAGTATTCCATCAGACCCCTGACTTCTGCCTTGTTGATGGTGGACAGGCTTTGGGAGTCAGGAGGTGAGTTACTCACCTCAGAATTCCCAGTCTCTGACCTGCTCTTGTAGCCACAGTATTTTACCGCTCAGTTTCTGGTCAATGGTAACCCCAAGATGCTGTTAGTGGGGGATTCAGTGATGGTAATGACATTGAATGTTAAGGGTAGATGGTTGAATTCTCTCTTGTTGGAGACAGTTATTGCTGGCACTTGTGTGGCATAAATTACTTTCTTTTTAATTCCAACTGTTTCTTTTGACAAATGCAAATGAGTTCAGTTCATCCCAATGTAGAACAATATTTTCCTCTGGTGGCTTGTATGCTAATCCCCATTGCATGAGGGAGCCTTGAAGTAACAGATTTTTAATGGATGGTACAATGCTAATTACCCGTTACAGTTCATTTATACTAAGAAAGACATCACAACAGTTTCAGAACTTGAGAGAGGTAGAGATAGATAGTGTGAGAGATAGAAAGAGAGACAGAGGTGCAGAGAGATGGAGAGAGACAGAGGAGAGAGAGGAGGAGAAGTAGAGATAGAGATAATAGTAGATAGCTCCCTTGTCCATTTATCCATCTATCTAGCTAATGGATCAATAGGTACATTGACCATCAAATTGGTCCTGAGACATACTGATCATGGAGTTTGCAGGCTGTGTCTCTTAACCTTGCTCAGCTATTTGTTTTTCTCTGTACAAATATTAATATTATGTGTTTTCTTTATCTTAATTGAACTATTATTAAATCATATGTAATTTTTCAGTGTTCATGCATCTAGCCTGTTACCCACAATCACGGGAAACATTCTAGACATATCCCTTATTTAAGGTGTATTGGGTGAAGGAAACTTCAGTTTCCATGGGCTGATTGGCTTTGGAAGATTTGATAAGTGAAAGTGATGTTTGTCTGGTATCAGGAACAGTGGTAAGATTTAGAACAATTGAAGTAAATACTGAAAGCAGCTATAAATAAAAATATCAACGCAAATTACTGCAGATGCTGGGAATTGGGAATTATAATAGAAAATGCTGGAAATACTCAACAGGTCAGGTCACTGGAGAGAAAAACAGATTTAACATTTCAGGTCAATGGCCTTTCCTGTCCAGCAATTTCCACTTTTATTTAAATTATTCCAATTAGCATCTTTTTGCTTTGTCACTTTCAGCAAATAAATTCTACAGGCTATTTTACGCTCCCGCAGTGGCAATTTGTAGGTGGGAGATAGGTAAAGTCCAGCGGGTGACCTTTCCGCCACCTACCTGCCCATCTCCAACCTGTCTGAAATTTTAGAGGGGGTGGGGGAGGCATCAGGCAGCCTGCCCGCCCTTGGACCTATTGAGGCCCTTAAGTGGCCAATTAACATCCACTCAAGGGCCTTACCCAGCCACCACCACTATTTTACTCATGCCATGCAGGAAGCCTGTAAGCTTTAGATGTACAGGCTGGTGTTGGGCAAGGGGGGGTGGAACCTCCCTTCACCCTCCCCCCAGCTCTTGATGCTGCCCCCACCCTCCTCACCCCCTCTCCCTTTACCAGCCACCCCGGCCAAGACACCTAATCTCGGACTTACCTTTGCACCTTGGCATGGTCGGGGCTGCCTATTGTCCCAGCAATGGCTAACGCTCCCTCTAGTGTTGTGGGGACTGCAGAGCTGCCAGCTCTCTAAGGTTGAACTATCTCCAGAGAAAAGGGATGCAAGTCTCACCTTAAAGCAATTAACATTGCTCCCAGGGTTAAATTGCTGCAGGGCAACATGAGGTTCATGGGCATGTTCCCCCTGCCTTTTTAGCCAGGGGGGGGAACATTTGGGGACCATATACCCTGTAAAATCCAGCCTGATGTGTCGGTTCTCTTAACTCAGTGCAATGCAAGCGCATTTTGGGAATCCAATGTATATCAGGGTTGCCAACTCTGGTTGAATGTGTTCCTGGAGATTTCATCACATGATCTCCTGGCTTCCATTGCGCCATCATTTGTCAATCAATGGTTGCGCAACACACCACCTTCCCCTGCCAATTAGAATGTGAAATAACCCTTTCATATCCAATTGAATGGTTCTTGACTGTCAGTCATATTTTCCATACTTTCCACCTCTGATAGTTTCATACTGTTCAAAGAAAATGAAAACTAATGTAGTTAGTTAGACAGCGCTTGCAGCAATGACCCAGAGGTTAAATTTTGAACTCTTGGAGAATCCATGCCAGTCCAAGGACTAGAGGACACATGTTTAAGGCTTGGGCAAGAGAGGTGAGGGAATGTGTGGAAGAACTTATTTATGCGATGAATGGTTATGACCTGGGACTCTCTGCCCACAAGGGTGCAGGAAGTGGAGGCTATCAATGATTTCTAAAGCAAATTAGACGGATACTGGAGGGAAATACACTTACAAGTCTATGGCAATTGAAAGAAGGAATTGGACTGTCTATATTGCTTTGCAAAGAGTTGGCATGGACCTGACAGGCTGAATGGTCTCCTTCTGTGCTGTAATAACTCTAAGGGCCAGGTTTTGTCATCCTGAAGCAGAGCAAAATAATTTATCTGGTGGATAAAGTACTCTTCTGCATTGAACAGTATTGTGATTCAGATTTTAGTGTGGCAGTTGGACTTTGTGCTTTGATTTTTTATTTGATTGATAGGTTAGCCATTAGTTTAGCCTTTGAAACAGCAGAACAGATTCCTATCTGTTCAACTACTTTAGAGGCTTTAACGTTGACACAGTTGTGCAATGCAATCTCATTATGAATGCTTGTCTGAGCTCTAAATTGTACTAATGGATTCAGCTCAGCTAGGATTGTTGATACAGCTGTTAAGGGGACTACAAAATTTGTTTTAATTGACAGTTTCATGAGCTCCTGAGAGAATTATGATTTTTGAATGGCTGTTTATTTAATTTGACAGTTTTATGACTACTTAAGAGGATTAAGGGCTTGTTCAAGTGGAGTTTGAATGATTGTATGTTAGATTGATGGGTTTATGAGCTCTGGAGAGGATTAACATTTTTAAAGGAGGTTTTGAATCAATGTCATTTGATTCAATGTCAACTAGTTTGATAGTTTCATATGCATCTCAAAGATTTCCTAATGTCATAGAGCTCATCAGTTCTGTCCATAGTTGATACAGGGTGAGTGCACATGGGTGGATAAGGAAGACATGGGGGAGATATGTAGCAAGCATGGATGAATATGAGGGGACATGGAGGATACGAGAAGGCATGTAGCTATAGAGGGGGCATGGGATTATGGAGTTGGCATAGGGAGAATAAGGGGTTATGGGGTGGGTGAGAGGTAAGGAGGGTTTAGGGCTAGGGCGCCTAATACTCATGCACTGAGCTGGGCCAATGTCTCAGTGACCAGAGGCGGATTTTCTAAACTGCCCACCTTGGCATCACCCAGGTCTGTCCCCCTGTCGGGACTGCTTTGGGAGGTGGCGACACTGACTGCAGCCCATGCCAACCACCCCATCATGATAATAGCAGGGGTGAGCAGTGCCAGGCAGGGGGTAGCATTACAATGTCAGGAAATTTCTCAACTCATGATCCCCGCCACAAAAAGGAAAATCCAGCCGATGACTCTAGTACCATGAGCAATCGCAGTGCAGATGTCAATATACCTGGTTTTCTGTTCACTTGACCTTTCGTTCATGATCTTAAAGGAGAAGATGGTTTCATAAAATTTGATTTATCTTCCCTCTCATTGCCCTACTTTAATTTTACTCATATGCCAAGTTTTTATTTATTCATTCATGGGATGTGGGCTTTGCTGACTGAGCCAGCATTTATTCCCTGTCCCTAGTTGCCCTTGAGAAGGTGGTGGTGAGCTGCCTTCTTGAACTGCTGCAGTCCATGTGGGGTAGACGTACCCACAGTGCTGTTAGAAAGGGTGTTCCAGCATTTCGACCCAGCAACAGTGAAGGAACGGCGATATATTTCCAATTCAGGATGGTTGAGTGGCTTGGAGGGGAACTTCCAGGTGGTGGTGTTCCCATCTATCTGCTGCCATTGTCCTTCTAGATGGTAGCGGTCATGGTTTGGAAGGTGCTGTCGAGGGAGCCCTTGGTGAATTCCTACAGTACATCTTATAGATGGTACGCAGTGCTGCTACTGTGTGTTGGTGGTGGACGGAGTGAATGTTTGTGGATGTGGTGCCAATCAAGTGGGCTGCTTTGTCCTGGACGGTGTCAAGCTTCTTGAATGTTGTGGGAGCTGCACTCATCCAGGCAAGTGGGGAGTAGACGGTGTAGACAGTGGAAAGGCTTTGGGGAGACAGAGTTACTCGTCGCACAATTCCTAGCCTCTGACCTGCTCTTGTACCACATGGCTGGAAACTACTTCCCTCCCTCCCTCCACACACACACACACACATACAAGTTAAGGCTTTATATTCATCCCATGGGAAATGCTCATGTACTCACTATGTCAGTACGAAAATGTTATATGTGAATGAATTCCCAACTGTGTACACATTCTATCAAATTATAAATCAAGCTATGGTGACATATTATAAAACATTGGTTTGGCTTTAACTGGGGAATTTGTGTCTGATTCTGGGCACTGCACTTTAGGAAGGATGTGAAGCCTTTGAAGAAAGTTAAAAAAAAAATTACGAGACTAGTTCCAGGGATGAGGGACTTCAGTTACATGGATAGGATTAGAGAAGCTCAAACTGTTCTCCTTGGAGAAGAGAAGGTTGAGACGAGATTTGATAGGGATATTCACAATTATGAGGGGTCTGGACAGAACAGATAGGGGTAAACTGTTTTGACTGGTGGAAGGACAGAGCACCAGAGGACACCAATTTAAGGTGATTGGCAAAACAACATGAGGAAAATCATTTATATCCATCAAATGGTTATGATTTGGAATGCACTGCCTGAGAGTGTGGTGGAGGTAGATTCCATAGAGGCTTTGTAAAGGGAATTGGATAAGAACCTGTAGAGAAAATATTCCAGGACTTTGGGGAAAGGGTGGGAGAGTGGGACGAGCTTAACTGCTCTTGCAGGGAGCTAGTACAGGCTTGACATGCTGACTGACCTCTCTCTGTTCTGTAACCATTCAATGATTCTATGATTTTAAACTCACCTATGTCCCTCTTCACCTTCTGCCTCTCAGCTCCAGCCAACTATTCAAAGGGAAAAAAAAAACTTGCTCTTTGACTTGTTAATAAAGCAATACAATAGCCACTTAAATGGCAAAGAACAGAACATTACTGAGGACCATGAAATGTTTTATGTGACAGATCAAAAGTCTGTCCAGTTTTGGATATTAAGTCTTGACATTAGATACTTCTAAATTAATTTTTAAACGGGTCAAGGGTAGTTTATTTCCCCCTGATTGTCACTGTGGCTTGGCATGCAAACTGGGGGCCAAGCCAATTTACATCTTTTTTGCTTATATGTAGATTAAAAAGTCATTGAGCAGAATTTTTAGCTCGGTGGGTGGGCCTGTGCCCGACCCGACTGAGAGTGAAATGATGCACAATGACGTTGGCCGAGTGTGCCGATGCCATCGTGCAGTTGCGCGATAGTTCGGTCGATGGGTGAGCGCCGGAGCCAACAGCGTGCCCGCCGACAATTGAAAGGCCTATTAAGGACATTAAGTTATCAAGTGTCATTAATTTTTCACTGCCCGTTCAACCTAACGGTTGGCGGGCAGGCGAAAAGGCCAAGTGGCCTTTCCATTTTTTTGGAACCCTCATCCATGGGTGGGATGAGGTTTCCAAAAGCAAATACAAACAAAACAAAAACTTTATTTTTTAATTAAAAACATGTCCCTACTCATGTGACAGAGTCACTGTGGGGGGACATGTTTCATTACATTCTTCTGTCCTTCATTAATTTTTTCAATATCTTCTTCATCTCCATGAGGCAGCTCCGTGCCTCAGGGAGATTATTCAGCGCTCTCTTGCGTGCAAGCGTTAAGTTCACACTAGGCCTACTCACCCTCCTCCCCCCGCCCGCACAGGCAGCGCTTGTGTATCACGCTGGGCGGGCCTTAACTGGCCCACCAGCGTGAAATCCATGGTGCGCTGTTGATCGTGGGCAGCGGCCGGCTTCCTGACCCGAGCACCCCGACCCCCGCCGATCCTGCACGCCAAGGGCAACATTCTGCCCATTGTCTCTGAGCCTTGGCTCAGTGATGAATCCAATTGCCTTTGAATTCAATGATCAAGCGCCACTCCAGAAGCTTGACCACAGAAAATCATGGGAGTACTCAGCAGGTCAGACGGCATCTGTGGAGAGAAAAACAGGGGTTAATGTTCCAGGTCAAGAACTTTATTCAGAACAAGTGGAAGCCTCACCAGCATCCTTAGATGTAAGTAAAATACCCCATGATAATATTTGGAAAAAGAGTGGGGGAGTTCTCCCCAGTGTTCTGACGAATATTTATCCCTGAAGTAACATGGCAAAAACAGATTATCCAATCATTAAATTCAACGCTACTTGTGGATCTTGCTTTGTGTAAATTGGTTGCCTTCGGCGGAATCTTCCGCTCCCGCTATCGGCGGGAATTGTGGTACTTCATCTGACGTTAGTCAAAAAATCAGATTCCCGATGGGATAAAAGATTGGAATTTTGTTCTCCCGGCTTTCAAGGTGGGTTAAAGGTGGGGTCGAGCTTCCTGACGTGCCGATGGGAACCCCATTTGCATTCATTAGCATGTCATGAATGCTCATTAAAAGGCCAACTCGCCGGAATCATGTTTGCCCTCCAAATTAGGTTCCCCGCCACTGGGGTAATTAGAACGTTCTGTCTTACAACTGTATATGAATGGCGTGCGCCTGGTGAGCTACACTTCACCCACTGCTTTGAGGTCAGTACATGCTGCTTTTGTTTTCCTTTTGAACCTTCAGTGCTCCACATCGGGTGCTGGCAGCACAAGCTGCACCAAGGCTGGGCACATGAGGCAATGGGGCACGACTGGTGGGGAGGGGTGAGATGGAGGCAGGACTGGGTGGGTTGGCCCAGAGGGCAAGGCTTAGGTGGAGGCAGGACTTGAGGTGGGGTGGGATGGTTGGGGGTGTAGTGGAAAGGACTGGAGGGCAGTGGCTAAAGACTGTCTGGATGGCCTCATGGGAAGTCTCTAAAAGTAAGGGTGCAGCTGGCCTTGAGAAGTGCAGGAGTGGTGGTGGTCTCAGATTAACATGGGGCATGGGAATGTCCACATTGAAGGGAATAGGGGGGAAAACATAAATAATAATGGGGTCAAGAGTAATGAGGGGAGTCAGGATGGTCACAAGAGGGAGAGGGATTAAGAGGTGGTGATGGTGGAGGAGGATGGGTGAACTTGGTGGGTGACAGTGAGAGGTTGGAATGTGCTGGAGGCACTTATAAATTGAAGAATAACCATCTTCCAAATTGTACAGTTACAACGCAGTTCATAAAGCAAGTGGGACAAAAAATGCAACATGGGAGGGGCCTCAGAGCAAATGGGAGGAGTTTATGACTTCTCTTTTGGGCCGAGTGAAGGGGCATCCTATTAATTATTTGCTCAAGTCATGGAGAACCAGGCTTAGCTGGGGTGCTGTTCTTGAGGTTCAAACACCCATTGAAGGAGCGTTGCTCCACGCCCAATGGGGTGCATTACTGCGAAAATCCATTAAGGTTTGCAACCGGAGTTGAGTAGGTGTGATTGGACATCTGTTCCTGACAGGGGCATGAAAAGAAAAGGGATGGAGGTGAATTCATTCAAAGGGTATGGCTGCTTGGTAGCACCTAGATGCACACTCGAAGCCTCACTAACCCCAGATAAATGGTCATGGATGGCAAGGCAGAATGCATAAACTCTTCCCATTATGCCAAGGCGATGTTCTCTCTATAGAATGTCTGGGCACATGGAGACAAGCTGATAATTGCCTGATGGAGTGTTCTCACACATGGCTTTAACCACCCTGGTCAAGGCAGAATGTCTGCATGCCCAATCATTTTAGAAGGGGAGGTGCTCTCACTGATGGTCCTCCAGGATGTCCTTCACCTGCAAGGGGTGGGCTGGGATGCCATGTCCAGATGGAGACCAGGCCAAGGGCTTAGCACTGTCCTCCTGGCTTGAAGATGGAGCAGGATCTGTTAGGTGAAAGCTTAATTAAGTTATCAAATATATTTGTTGACAGACACAAAGAGGCATGGAGAATATCGACTGTAAGCATCGCTGCCTTGTTATTGCTGTCATACAAATGGGATGAAGAAGGGCCTGTTGTTGATCGGCAAGGCTCCAGGAGGATCAGTGGACTGAGCAGCAAGAGGGAACGGGACCCCAAGAAGTCCAAAATGCTCCCTAAGAGTGGCCCAACCACGGGTATATCGAAGGTGTTGCTCATATATGGAAATGAGTGAAAGGCAGTGCCACCAGCACCTTTGACTGTCCAGGGATGTGGTAGCTCATGTTTGCCAGCTTCACTGTGAAGCACTGATGCTGCAAGAACTTGGAGGGCATGCCATGCCGGTGGCATTGAAGGTCACTGCTGCATTGAAATTTTTTGCTAAGGGGTCTTCCATGGCTCCCCTGGGGACCTTTGTGGCATCTCCCAATCGGCAACACACAAATGCAGAGGGAGGTGACAGATGCTCTTTTCACTACAGCTCACCTGTATGTCTGTTTCCACATGAATGCAAAAAGCCAGGCTGCCAGAGCTGTGAGATTTGGAGCAAAATCTGGTTTCCTGCAAGTGCAGGGCACCATCAACTGCACATATGTGGCCTTGAGAGCTCCCTGGCAACAGCCTGTGAGATTCATCAATCAAAAAGGAATTCACACTATGAATGTCCAGCCAATTAGTGATCACAGAAGGCAAATCGTGCATATTTGTGCTAGGTACCCAGTCAGTCTCACGACTCTTGCATCTTGACCCATTCGTAGATGCCAGCGACCTAGGTGCTTACAGGGCTGGCTCCTCAGGGACAAGGGATACCTCCAGAAGACATGGCTGATGATGCCAGTTCACTGTCCACATAGTCTTGTTGAAGATAGCTACAATGCTGCATATGTCACTTCCAGGTCCTTGATAGAGCAGATGATAGCCTCCTGAAGATGTGCTTCTGATGTTTGGACCACTCAGGCATGGCTCTCCAATACTCACCATGGAGATGATCATCATTCTCTGTTGCATCCTGTGCAACCTAACGCTGAAAAGGGCAGATGTCTTGCCTGGGGGATAAATAGACGAGTGAGAATTCTCTTCTGATGAGGAGGACGTTGAAGGGGATGGATCTGATGAGGGCTAGGATATCAACGAGTCAGAGGAAGAAGCCATAGCACAGGTACGATGCGGCAGACGTGCCTGTAAGAATCTAGTAGCCACAAGATTCCAGGAGGAGAAATGTGCCGAATATTCTCACAATTGTTACTTTTTCTCGCCTTTGCTGGCTGGAAGGTCCCAGCACCTTATTTGTCATGCTCCATGATTTTGTTAAAGATTAGGGAAATGTTAGTACCCGCCATCTGTTCTGATGATGGGTTGATCCTTGGAATGCGCTAAATGCGTAGCCCTGGTGATACAGAGCCACTGTTGACCTGGACAGCACTCCTACTCCCATGATCTTAGATAACTTTAGATGGGATAGTTATTTCACCCATGCCAAGTCAGTGTGCATGGCATCTTATAATCAGCTGGAACTCAAATTTAGCCAGGGATAAACTCCTGTCACTCTGACACCTGCTCAATAATGGCAGACATCTCACTCTTTCAGGCATAACCAAATGGATGGCTCAGCAGGGCGCAACAGCATGAGAGAAACATATGTCCATCCGCTCGTGCTCCTCAGTGCAGATTGATGAGACATCATCTTGCTAACACTGCCTGATTGCCATTTGCACATCATAAAACCAGAAGCCAACTGACATCCTGATCATGCAGTAAACATTCGAGGTTTCTTTGCAGTCCCCTCACTGAGAGTGCCTCACCAGGACTATGGTTTGCTAAGGTGTAGCCACTTGGGACCCTACAATTGTCAGAAGCCTTGAAAGTGTTTGTCCTCGATGGTCTTTGCATTAGGACACACTGGTCAAGGAAGCATTGTTTCTTTCATGGACCCTGCAGGTGCCTTACAGAGTTGGCTATGCATCACATTGAGAGCATCACAGTCCTCAAGACAAGTCCTTCTGTAGCACAGAAGGCCATTCCTGTCTCTCTTTCCTAATTCACTATAAGTCCTGTCAGGCAATGATTTTCAAATCCAGTCGAGTGCGATCCCCTCACTTAAGGACTACCAACAACCAAGCTAAGGACAAAACAAAAACAGAATTACCTGGAAAAACTCAGCAGGTCTGGCAGCATCGGCGGAGAAGAAAAGAGTTGACATTTCGAGTCCTCATGACCCTTCAACAGAACTGAGTAAAATTAGGAGAGGGGTGAAATATAAGCTGGTTTAAGGTGGGGGGTGGGGGGTGGGGGGGTGGTGGTGGGGGGAGAGAAGTTGGGGGGGGTGGTTGTAGGGACAAGCAAGCAGTGATAGGAGCAGATAATCAAAAGATGTCACAGACAAAGGAATAAAGAGGTGTTGAAGGTGGTGATATTATCTAAGAGAATGTGCTAATTAAGAATGGGTGGCAGGACACTCAAGGTACAGCTCTAGTGGGGGTGGGATGGAAAGACTGACAGGGCATTACAGGTATAGATTTAAAAATAATGGAAATAGGAGGGAAAAGAAAAATCTATATAAATTATCGGAAGAAACAAAAGGGAGGGGGAAGAAATGAAAAGGGGGTGGGGATGGAGGAGGGAGTTCAAGATCTAAAGTTGTTGAATTCAATATTCAGTCTGGAAGGCTGTAAAGTGCCTAGTCGGAAGACCAAGCTAAGGAGGTGTGCGGGTCCACCAAAACTCCATATGAGCTCTGGAAAATGCTTCAGCATTGAATGAACGCACACATCTTAAATTATACACTCTAACCCCTTTTGCAGTCAAGACTAAGGTGCCCATTGCATCCTAGTTCAGTGTCATGGTTGCTGAACATAACAATTCGCTAAAGAAGGATATTCAGTGTACACTCCCACCACACCTCACTCCAAACAGTTACGGCAGTCTAGGAGTTTTGTTTGCTAAGATTACAGTGCTCAGCAACAGTTTCTGACACCTGAAAATTCATTCACAATGAAACTTGGGATAGGCAAATCTGATTTAAGTCACCACGACTACTTGTGCCATCCACAAACAACTGACATCAGTGCAACAGCAGCAGTAAATGCAATAACCTTGATGAGCACTTCTCCCAAGGCCACAACATGATTATCAGTAATAATTGGCTGATAAGAGTATTGGTGAGGCTGCACAGTGACAAATGATGGCCATCCCCTGATGTTGCACATGTGGGATTATAGACGTCTTACACTGGTGATCATGTGGGAGAACTGAAGCAATTGAAGTTCCAGGACTCAACTGGGGACCAACATTTTGGAGCTTTAACTAAGTGCAAAACTTTGAAGAAACTAATAGAAAAATTGAATTCATGGTACTTAGAAATAGATAGATTCAACACATATTTACAATTGTGATGACTATATACAATGAGTGCACACGTGCGCCACATGTGTACATTCAATATTTTTGAACTTTTCTAACTCTATCGCTACGTCTATGTGCAGCCCGACATCTGCAGCTGAGGTTAAGGCAGCCTGCTGACTGCTAGATCATGTTGAGTGAGATGACTTTGGCAGGCATCCTCTGGTGGCCTGAGGCCTTGAGGACCCTGGCCTTCTAAGGGTCTCCTGCTTAGGTGAAGTGCACCCTTCTTGGCTTGACTTGTTGGAGGTAATGGGGTCACTGGGTAATGGGAGGTAGAGCAGCAGGGCACACTTGGAGTGTCTTGGGTGGATGTCCCCGGGGTGCCTGAGTGGTGCTCCTCCTCCATTTGGGTGCCTGATGCCCTCCCCACCCCCGGCTCCTTGATAGGAAGGGGTGCCTGGGGGGAGGTTAAGGTGCCCTGTCCCCCTCTCGCCCAGCCACTGTTCAAACGCACCCATGGCTAAGCAATGGAGTGAAGCTCCAAGCGCACATACTGCAGGAACTGCTGGACCTGTGTCTCCAAGGCAGCCGCCACCCTTCCCATGGAGACATCCATGCGTTCGCATGCCAAAGTCATGACAACAGACAGAATGTGAATGGTCTCCTCCAGCCTCTGTCCAGTCTGAGGACAGCCTCTAACAACTCTGCCTGATATTCCCCTGCCTGTCTCTGCATCTCCAAGAGGTCTGTTAGGGCTGAGTCCAGAGGCTCATCATCCGACTCGGTCTTGGCAGGGGCTGGTCTCCAGCAGTCCCCGAAGTATCACTGCTGTCACTGTCTCCACCAGTTGTATCTGTGAGGTGATCACAGGATTGTGAACCTGAGACTGCTCTAGAACTAGGACCCACTGAGGTGTGTGTATCTGCACTAATGGATGCTGCAGGTGAATGCTGTGACGGTGCACATCCTCTGAGGATACTGAGGCTTTCTCCTCAGAAGCGGGTTGGGCGCCGGGGCTGTGGCACGTCCTGGATCATGTCCTCCTGCTTTTCTTGCTGATATCTGGAATAGCGAAAAGAGAGAATTAGTGATTGACTAAGCAGCCTTGTACATTAAAGATCACTCACAGTCAGTGCCCACATATTGTATATAGAGATTGGATACATCCTCACTGGGTTGTAGGGGGCGGCTGATCTCTCCTTGTGTGCACACATGGTGCTTGTTCCTCATACCTACTCAGGGGATGAAGCTCTAGAGCACCCACTTCCACCTTGGCATGCTTTCTTTTGTTATATGCAATGTTGTCCTGCAGAAAGATAGAAGGATTGACTGTGAGGCAGTTGGTTAAATGAGCAGTTCAGTAGCACACGTGTCTATTGTCATTGCTGAGCCCTCCCCAGTAAGTTATTTAAGAAGCAGTTTGTCCAGGAACTAATATGAGATGGTGACCTTAAAGTCACTGGCACACATTCCTTTCTGATGCCCAACTGCTGATAGTGTGTGCTATCCCTGTGCACTCTAACCCTTGGACTGCCTGATACCCTTATGAGAATGTCAGTTTGCAGTGGGTTGATGGTGCATTTCCCCTTCATTTTCTGCACTGCAGCCTTGTCCTTTTTGGATCCTACGGGTGTTAACCACCCCTGCGACCCCCTCCCAGGCCGCTGTGATCAGGTAGGAGGGCCTCCTGCACCCATCCCTCAGAAACAGGACCTCCTACCTTTTCTAGGCATCCTGGAGGAGAGTCTCCAGGGAGTATCGCTGAACCGTGGGGCCGAGGGTTGCTTTCTTCTCTATAACGTGTGAAGACCTGGAGCTCCTGGCCTGCAGCGAGTGAATGTCTGTCTATCTGTCTAGGTGCAATTTAATTATGGCGCCTGGACATTCGACCCTATGAGATAACGACGAGGTGGGGGACTTCCTGCCCACCCTGCCACAAGATTCATCATGCTCCAGGCTGATGTATAAATAATGAGCTGAACAGCGGAAGATTGCGCTAAATTCATTAGTCATGAAAAATAATAATTTTAATCCGAGTGTCTACTCACCACCGGTGATTAGCTCATTTTAAAAAATGACTTTTAAAAAAGCTAGAGAACAGTTTGCTAGTTATAGTGGTGGATGGTGGACAGTTTCTTAGAATTTTTTTTTAAATTAGAGCTTTTAAAACAATGCTACACGTGATTGTGTCAAAAAGGCATGTTTTTTAAAACCTCAATGAAGGCAGGCAAAAGAGCCCAATGAATGGAAACGGGCAATCGTGAGAGTGACTGCCTTTGACATCATTATGGCATTTGACTGCATGTGGCATCAAGGAGCCCTAGCAAAACTGGAGTCAATGGGAATGGGAATCAAGGGGAAAACTCTTCGCTGGTTGGAGTCATACCTAGCACAAAGGAAGATGGTTGTGGTTGTTGGAGGCCAATCATCTCAGCTCCAGGACATCACTGCAGGAATTCCTCAGGGTAGTGTCCTCGGCCCAGCCATCTTCAGCTGCTTCATCAATGACCTTCCTTTCATCATAAGGTCAGAAGTGGGGATGTTCGCTGATGGTTGCACAATGTTCAGCACCATTCGTGACTCCTCAGGTACTGAAGCAGTCCATGTCCAAATGCAGCAAGGCCTGGACAATATCCAGGCTTGGGCTGACAAGTGGCAAGTAACATTCGCACCACACAAATGCCAGGCAATGGTCATCTCCAACAAGAGACAAGCTAACCATCTCCCTTGACATTCAATGGTATTACCATTGCTGAATCCCCCACTATCAACATCCTGGGGTTACCATTGTCCAGAAATCGAACTGGATAAGCTATATAACTATTGTGGCTGCAAGAGCAGGTCAGAGGCTAGGAATCCTTTGGAGAGTAACTTGCCTCCTTGTCCCCAAAGCCTGTCCACCATCTACAAGGTCAGGAATGTGATGGAATACTCTCCACTTGCCTGGATGAGTGCAGCTTCAGCAACACTCAAGAAACTTAACACCATCCAGGCTAAAGCAGCCCGCTAGATTGGCACCCCATCCACAAACATTCACTCCTTCCACCACCATGCACCGCGGCAGCAGTGTGTACCATCTACAAGGTGCACTCCAGGAACTCACCAAGGTACCTTCACAGCACCTTCCAAACCCATGACCGCTACCACCTAAAAGGGCAAGGGCAGCAATACCACACTGCCTGGAAGTTCCCCTGCAAGCCACTCACCATCCTGACTCAGATCGCTGTTCCTTCATTGTTGCTGGGTCAAAATCCTGGAACTCCCTCCCTAACAGCTCTGTGGGCGTACTTAACATCGCATGCACTGCACCGGTTTAAGAAGGCAGCTCACCACCACCTTCTCAAGGGCAACTAGGAATGGGCTAGAAATGGGGGCCTAGCCAGCAAGGCCCACATCCTATGAATGAATAAGAAAAAAAAAAATTGATCTGGGGCATAGCCAGTTTTTATGAATTGAATCTGCTTCTAGTGCAATGTTTTGAAACTAGCACAATTGACTGCGGAAACTCAAACTGAGCTGAGCATTCTTTTGTGCTTAAATTTTTGTGATCTTTGCATTAGTTCATGCAATTTCAGATGAATTCCACTGAAAAAAGCCAGTGCAACCCCCGTGGAAATTTCTGCCCCAAATACCTATCCACAGGTCCTCTAAAACCTGTGATGCTCTCAGCCTCAGTTATTCTCTGTGGCAAAACTGTCCGTGCTCCAACACCACCCTACAGAAAGAAATGTCTCCTAATCTCAATCCCCTTTCCCTTGATGACAATTTCAAATTGATGACCACTCATCACTTACTCCTATCCAGGGAAAACAGTCTTTGACCATTGAGTCTATCAAAACTCTTTGTAATTAAACAAAGTTCTAATCTCTGCTCCAGAGATAATTGTACCAGGATCTCAAGTTTCTCTTTTTAATTGTAATTTCTGTTTGCAAGTGAATCCACACTGTACATTTCTCAATGGCTTTAATGTCTTTTAAAGTACTCACTTACAATTGCAAACTGTAACTGCAGCCTGATCATTGCCTTTGTCACCACAATGTGACTTATGCATGAGTAATATTAATCTTTCATTTCATCAGCTGATAAAGCTTACATTGAACTGTTTAAAAAGAACTTTTTAAAACTCAATAAAAGACACTGGCTTAAGATGGCTGCCACAAGTCACCTGGCATTTGGTATTGCAAGGTGACCAGTTTCTGGGCAGTTCCAATGTGAATTACAATTCAACATGCCATGACATCCTCGAGGAAGCTCACACCTGCTGATGTCAAGAACTACTTAAAAAAGGCTTTTACTGAAAACTGTACTGGACCTCACATTTGCATCTCTCTTAGGTTACCTCTCAAGCAGAGACATAAAGTCTACTAGGACAGTAGGTATATGGAAATAAATTTTCCTATCTCATTAAGGTGGATAATGACTCATTCAGAAGATGATGGATGGGAAATTATAGACCATGGACCAATAGTCACAGCTGCTTCAGACCTCAGCTAAACAAATACCTTATGAAAGGTACCTTCAGAGAGAAGTCATGTGACTGAAGTAACCATTTTTGAAATCTCTTTTTTATTCAGTGCGCAAGCTGCTAAAGCATTAGTCTGGAAAAACTGCCAATGAAACAGTAACAAGCTCCCTCTCTTCTCTCCCAAGTTAAGACCCTATCTCCATTCCAGTTTAAAATCTAGCACCGAGATAGAGAGATTTTCATTGAAAGGAACCTCAGGTGCAAAAATCATTGAATGTCCCTGGCAATTGCAGTTTTATATGGGCTTCAACTCCTGAAATATCAAGGCCACCATGGAGAAATGTCTGCTGCAGCCACAAATACCAATACAGGACTCATAATCAGTGAACTCTCAATTCTCTTACCTTTTACATTGAAGTTTAACTTGGCTAAGAAATTAACTATTTACAGTATAACTTGGAATTTTTGCATGCTTGTTTCTGTGTCTATGTGGGTTGTGAAGTTCGAGATGCAGATTTACCTTTTAAATATTTTTTATATCTTTACCTGTGTGGGTTTTTAACTCAATAAAAACTAAGCCCCCTTCGTTTTAAACTCAAGAAAGCCTGCCGGACTAGTTTCTTTGCAAACAGCATGTAAATGGTTAAGCATAGACAGTGAGTAAATATCTTCATCCTTCTAAATTCACAAAAAGCCAGTTATGGTCAGATTTTGAGTGGCAAACTAAGGGAGTAATTTTTACCCCTCCTCACATGGCTGCGACTCTTTGTTCACATTTATCATTATTTCTTTGTACTTGTGTTCTATTCCCCTCTTTAAAAAAAGTGGTGTTTCAGTAGTCTTTTTTGCAGACAGGAAAGTGGAATTAAGGCTATTATCAGATCAGCCATGATCTTATTGAATGGTGGAGGTGTTGAATAGCCTTCTCCTGCTCCCATGTCTTATGACATTATGATCTACTTTTGAAGAAGTGACTATTCATATTACGAAGGTCTTTCTGATTCTCCAAGCCCTTCGACATCTTTCCATTAAGTGTATGTTGAGCACTTACCATATTTTGGCAGCCACCTCTCTCTCGTCGTCTAGGAAATTCAACATTGGATCAGCTGTGCCAGCCCAGTTTTATACTATAGTAACAAGTGTTTGACAACAAATGTCCCACAAGTGAACATCAGTCCTAGTGTACAGAATTGTTGACATCGGCACGTTCCTGTACTGCAGTGAGACCTGGACTGTGTATCAATGACACATAAGAGTGCTAGAGAAATTCTATTAGCAAAGCCTCTGCTGCATCCTCTGGATTCAGTGGAAGGACTGTTGAAAAAAGGCTAGTGTCCTTCTTGAAGCCAGCTCCACAAGCATTCAAGCAGAACTCCTGCAAAATCAACTTTGACAGACTGGATACTGTGCCTGGATGGCCGAAAATCATCTCCGCCAGGTCCTGTTTTCTCAACTGTCAAGTGACCAACATTCCGGCGGAAGGCAAAAAAAAAAATGCTTCAAAGACAATCTGAAGCTCTCCTTGAAGTGCGGCAACATTGACTTTAATGACTGTGCGGAACTTGCTACCAATAATTCAGAATGGCGACAGCTTGTCCATCAAACTGCATCACACCTTGAGTCACAATGTGACGAGGCAGAGCGGCAGCAGAGAAGGAAAGAAAAAGAAGCAAATCCTGCACTCTGGATCCCACTACCTCATGGGAGCACCCCCATGTGCTCACAGATCTGTGGGTCAAGAATTGGCCTGTTCCTTCACATGAAGTCACAGAATCACAGAATCTCACAGTGCAGAAGAGGCCCTTCGGCCCATCGAGTCTGCTCCGACACGTGAGAAACACCTGACCTACCTACCTAATCCCATTTACCAGCATTTGGCCCATACCAAGTCCTATGGTTAAAAGCTCATGACCACGAGTCCATGTCATCCTCAAATCAAGGGACAGCCATGGCCGATTATGTGTATACTCTCACATCTTTATTTTTCACTTCTCAATATATTACCTTCCACCTCCCAACATTAAGCTGCAGCTGCCACTAACTTGCCCATTTTATTAACCTGCTACTCTGTGGTATTTTACAATCTATATCATTATTTGGCAAGCCTCCAACATTTATGTCATCAGTAATTTCAATGTCATCTTCTTGATCCTAAATCAAAAATAATTTATTTGATGCCACTTAGTTATCTCTTCCAACCCTTCACTCATTAACCCCACTCCTTCCATTTGATCTTCATCAAGTTAACATTGCCTGCACCTACCTGGTCTGAGATAGGTGGAAGCTTCATAGTGATATTAGAATAAATGCTGGGTGATATCATTTCAGTGCTTTAATATACTAGTGACAATTAGTCACGGTGCTCTTTAGGCCTACGTATAATGGGTATCCAAAGTTATGAGGCATGGAGCTATGTAAGGAATAGAAAAGGTATTCCAAAAATATTTGCTTCACCGGTCATTTTTGCACCGTTTTTCTCCATTTTTTTCTTTCAGTTATTACTTCGGTTTCCAGGCGCACACACTTTTTCTGAGGCTTTGATGACAATTTATGTTTTGATTGGGTCCCATTACTGCCATCAATGGTTTTCCCAAAGGGAACTCCTGCATAGCTAACGTAATGAAGAAATCCTGAGCAAGCCAGCCTCTCTGTGGCAATTCTATAGATGCCCATATCCATAGTCAAAGGTTCACACGTCTCTTTGTGGCAGAGGGTTAATACTTGCAGAGAGTTCAGTTCCCGAACGGGATTATGCAGCAAACATGTTGGCACCAAGACAGTTTGTGGAAGCATTACTCAATGTAATGCTGGATGACTCTTCAGGAGCACTCTAATCAAGATCTTGAGTGGTACAACATGTTACAAGGCATATCAGGATAATCAAAAGACAGCATAGACAACTCTGCTGCTAATGAAAGTACGACCACATGAGGAGGGGTGAAATGACTCCCCTATTCCACCACCCCAGCTCTGACCATAATGGGGCTTTATTTTGTGAACTTAGAGAGGACGTGCTTTGCCAATGCTGCAGGATTTCCATTATCTATGCTTTCAGATTGTACAGAATTAGTCAGTTCAGTTTTCTTAGGCTAAACAAAGAACAAGACAAGTTTATTGAAACTAATTCCCAAACTGAAAGAAGGCTAGGTAAATTGCAACCACCACTCATACATCGCACACACTCGCCTGGGCCCACAGGCTCTACACTATTTACAAGAATGCTGCCAGGGCTTGAAAATCGCAGCTATGAGGAAGGATTGAATAGCTTAGGGTTGTTTACCTTAGAAGAGAGGAGGCTGACTGAGGTGTACAAAATTATAAGAGGCCGAGATAAGAAAGACCTGTTTCCCCTAACTGAGGTGTCAATGACCAGGGGGCATAGATTTAAGGTAATTGGTAGAAAGGTTAGAAGGGAAAATGAAGGAAATTGTTTTCACCTAGAGGGTGATGGGCACCTGGAATTCACTGCCTAATTGGTAGTTGAGGCTGAAACACTCAGTTCATTTAAAAGGTACATGGGTCTGCATCTGAAGTGCTGTAACCTGCAAGGCTACGGACCAGATGTTGGAAAGAGGGATTAAAAATGAGTGGCTAGTTAACTTTTTTTCTCTCTTTTTGGCTGGCACACATACGACGGGCTGAATGGTCTCTTTCTGCACTGTAACTTTTCTAGTACAGATGGCAGGATAAGAGGATAGGCTTAAGGATATTTTACAGTTCATGAAGAAGTTACCACGAAGGAGTATATGGTTAGACGTTTGTTGGTTGGTCTCGATGCAGTGATTCCACATTGTGGCCATTTTGTTCAGTTGTCATCCTTGGGACAGAGTTTTTACACCAGCGTGTGGGGGCGGGTCCGACAGGCTGACGCGTAAAACGACGTGTGGTGACGTTGGCTATGTGTCCCGACATCACCACACGTCATTCAGGTCTTTCGGTCGGCGGGCGAGGGCCAGAGGCGAACTATCAAAGACCTATTAAGGCCATTGATAAACCAATTAAACTAATTCTCGAGGCTTCCCGCCCAACCTTAAGGTTGGCGGGGCAGGCGAAGAGCCCAAGTGGCCTTAACATTTCTCAGGAAACCTCATCCATGGGCGGGATGAGGTTTCCTGAAGGTTTTATTAAATAAATGAATTTTTTTTTTCACAATTCACAAACATGTCCCAGCTCATGTGACACTGTCACAGGAAGGGACATGTCTAAATAATTTAAATCGTTCTTTATTTCAAACTTTCAATGTGAACTTAATCTCCCTGAGGCACAGAGCTGCCTCAGGGCGATTGCTGTGCTCTTTTGCGCGCATGTGCGAAAGAGCGCAGGCCCCAACTCTCCCCCTTGCCCCCCGCCTGCACAGGTAGCGCTGAGCGCTACTGGGCGCGCGTCTTGTTGGGCAGGGCGGGCAGGATCATCTCCGCACCTGCTCCTGACTGGCCCACCCGACAGGCAGAAAATTCTGCCCTTCGTGTCGTTGAATGGTGAAGATTTCTATGCTTTATTTCCAAGTGATCTTGGTTTGCAGTAGATTTCTATTCTCAGATGGTTACTTTGCAAATCAACTTCGACGAGAGGGAGAGTGAGAGACAGAGGCTTCAGCTACCCATTATAGTGCAGCATGGTCTTGATCTCCCTCCTACTAGATAAATGTTCCCTTAAAGTGGCTGTATAGTCCTGGGAAATTCTATTAGTCCATTAATCTGCTGAAGTCATTGGGCGGAATTGTCCAGTCCCATTGGCGTCGGGCATCATGCTGGACAGGGGGGCAGAATTCAGAGTGAGGGGCAGAAATTGGTTTCATGCTGGTGTGAAATCACCCGATGGTGGAATACGAACCCTGTTGGAGGTCGGCGTGAACCCGATTTGCATCCTGATAATGGGATGCAGAGTAAGGCTCAACCGGGATTGTCCCCCCCATGCCCGATTTACCGTTACACTGGCGGGAAAACACGCCTGCCCAGAAAATGTCTGGACAAGTGTGATGTGCAGAAGTTGAGATCGTGGACATCCGAGGAGCAGAAGATGCTAGAGCCTTACAGCTACTGGACCCCGGAGGAACACATGCAGCACATTCTGGGTGGATCCTCATGCACATGGCTGGACTGCGAAGCAGCTTTTGGAAGGTGGGGGGTCTCCGTTGATGCTTCGGAACATCAAGGTCTTGGCCATGGGCTGCTATGGACGATCGGTGAAGTGGGGGAGAGGAAGGTCTAGGTTTGACTGGGAGAGGAATGTGTACTGCGCAGAAGTGGGTGAGGAAGGTTTAGGTGTGACTGGGAGAGGAAGGTGTATTGGGAGGGGTTGAGGTTTGGAGGGGGGTGATAAAAGTGTCGGGGGCAGTGATGTTGGGAGGGGGAGAAGGAAGTATGGAGAGAGGACGGTGTAATGGGGGAAAATGCAGCAAATAGGGACGTTCTTGTAATGCAGGGAGGAAGGGAAGGATTTCAGGGAAAGGAAGGCGTTTGGGGGCAGGAGGGAGTTCAGAGGGGGAAAGGTGTCCAGGGTGAGGATGGAGTTCGGAGGGGGTAAAGGTGTCCAGGGCAACGAGGAGGGAGTAAGGGTGGAGGAGGGAGTAAAGGGGGCGAATGTCCAGATGAACATGCAAGGAAGGGATCTGCAGAGTCAATGACTATCTCCTGGGGAGCAAACTGAGGGTCTGTGTACATCTCCGTGTTCTGCTGGAGCAGGGTCTCCATGGCGTCCGCCATCCTCCCCATGGAGACCTCCATACTCACACATGTGGGCACCACTTCACCAGAGAGCAGGCGGACGCACTCCACCGACTCATGTGCCACTCTACGAGGGCTTCCAACAGTTCTGTGTGTGTGTGTTCCCGTTTTCTGCTCTGTAATGAATTGGAAGGCAGAATTCAGAGGCTTGTTATCTGACTTGGACCTCACAGATGACTCTTCCCCCGCTGTCCTCTGAGTTCTGGGAAGCTCGGCTGAACCTGCCTCTTTCTGCTGCAGACACGTGTCTGTGTAGTGAACACCAGATTGTGAGCCCGAGCCTGCTCCAGATTTAGGTCCCACTGAGGTGTGTGTCTCTGCGCTGGTAGAGGGTGTGGGTAAGCGCTTTCACGGGTCTTCCAGGCAGCTTATTTCCAGCTCTTCAATGGTGGAAGTATCCTCTTGGCTGGAGGTGAGGACCTGGATGGTGCTGAGGGGCTGGCTGGCTGAGGGTGTTGGTCACTTGGCAGAGCTCCCTGTGAACCAAAGTAGAGATAATTAATGCATGGCAGCAGAGTCAAAAGCAGGAGAGAGAGCACTCGCAGTTGCATTGAGAGAGGGATGATGTGGTGCAGGGCCCTCATATGGGTATTTGTCACTGACCTCACCGTCACCGCAGGCATGGTCCATGTCCTCACCAGTCAGCATGATGGCACACTCTTCAAAGTGAGTGAGGGGCCTAACTTGGGCCACTCCACCCCCCGTTCTGGGACCTCTCCCTGCTGTTGTGAGCCAGCTTCTCCTGCATGAAAACAGATGGAGAGAGTGTGAGCAGGACACATGGCTCTGTGTGGAATGTTTGTGTGGTGAGCAGAGCCATGGCCAGGATGAGGACGCGAGCTCCAGAGGATATGAGCCTGATGGAGATTTGAGGGTGTGTGTGAAGGTTAGTGGTGTTGTCCCTTGAGGTGTGAGATCCCTGTGGGTGTGTGATGGGTTTGTGAGTGTATGAGTTGAGGGTGATGAGGTGGTTGACTTACCCTGGTAAATGGATGAGAGCATTCGCCCTCTTTCTGCACTGGATGGCTGACCTCCTCTGTGCTCTGGTGGCGCTGAATGCCTCTGCTACTGCCTCCCAGGCCAGATTGGTGACTTTGTTGGAGCTCCTGCGGCCAGAGCAGGTGTAGAGGACATGGCAGCAGCCTTATGCTGCATCCAGTAGCTGCCCCAGAGAGGTGTCGCCAAATTTGGTGACTGCCGTTTCCTTGCTTTTGGGGCCACCTGCCGCCTGGAGCCGTCCTGGTCTGTAGACATGAAGCACACTGAGGCCTGGTGCACCTTAAGTTCGGCTTCCAGAGCGAAGGAGCAGCGAGGTCACAGCGTGGCAGGCAAATCTGAGCCCACCCACCAGCGATCCGAAGTGTTTCCCGCAAATGCATTATTAATAATTGTTAATTATTAATTAAGAGGCGCTGGGAAAGGGACAATGCGGCGCCAAAACCCACCATTGCGGCCAGCGGGTAAAACGTCCGTTTTACATGCCCACTACCGCATTTTGTGCAAATCTAGGATGATTCTGCCCATTGTTTTAGAACAGGTGATTGCATTTTGATGTCTCATCGCAGAAACATTTGAAAAGTTTGAGGTTAGTGTGAAGCCAACAGGGGATGGGGGCCTTTCACACTCCCCAAGGGCTCGAGTGTCTTTTTTACCATTCCACTTTGATGGAACGCAAGCCGTATATTGCAGCCCTCTGGGCAGTCTCCATTATCCTTAGAGGGGTTCAGTATTTTTTTAAAAATCTAGCCTGAAGTGAAAAGTAAGAAATTGTACCTTTTAAAAAAAAAGGATCTCTAAATAATCATGGAAACCGATGACACCACAAAATTGCAGGACATTAGCCCAAAACTCATCCTGATTAGATTGCTGGAATTTTTTAATCATTCAAGGCTTAAATTATAGAAGCAGACAAAGATCAACCTCAGAGTCCACCCAGCTGATAGAAATAATTAATATTGATTGGCAGGTCATTAATCACTTTTGCTTCCAACTATCACCTTTGCAATGTACCATCAGTTCATTCGCCAAGCAGAACTCTAAACGGCTAGCTGTGTAAGTGGTGTAACATACCTATCCTTTTTTGGGGAGGTCACCCTGATACCAGTGAAAACTGATTAGATTGATGGGTAAACAAATATCTATCCCTCCTCATTTTCTCCCAACCTGGATCAAAAGGAACAAAATTCTACAATTGTTACAGTACCTAATGTTCCTCAGTTTTCTTCCTAGTATACAGCTGATGAAGGACTCTATGGGGTTCATTCTCACATCAAAACCATTTCATCAAGGATACATGGTAAATTGGTGAAGGTACTGCAAGAAACTACTGAACGTTTCTTGGCTTTCATTTCGATCTCGAAGGAATGCTCTGCTATACAGCGCAGTTTGTTCATTAAAATCGTTAAGAGGAAGGAAATAACTTTCCTTTCATGCAACACATTTCACAACCAACAAAATAGCGATTGAAGTATAATTTAGGGAGATCCAGTATCCAATTGGCACACAGTATTGTCTTGCAAACTGCAGTAGATAAACACATAATCTAGTGAGGTTGACTGAAGGATAAATGTTGGCCTGAATACCTCTGTTGTTCTTCAAAAAATCACGAGATCTTTAACCACAACCTCAAGGGCAGGATTTTCAGGTCATTACCTGAATTAACAGCCGGCCAGCGTGAAAGGCGCGCTGAAATGCTCAGCGCTGCTGGGGTGGGGGGCGGGAGGAGTGCGAGCACAGAAGTCTGTGCATGCGTGGGGGAGCGTCCACCGAAAGGTCCCTGGAGGCAGGGAGCTGAACAACTTTAAAATCAAAAATAAGGAGTTTTAAAGTCTGAAAAAAAAGTCCTGACATGGGACTCACTCACAACATAATTAACAAAATAAAAATTCTGCCCAAAAAATTATATTTACTTTTTATTTAACTGTGGAAACCTCATCTCGCCTCTGGGTGAAGTTTGCTAAAAAATCAAAAGGCCGCCTGGCCGATTCGCAAGGTTGGATGAGCAGCGAAAAATAAGTTTTAATTAATCGATTAAGGGCCTTGATGGGTCTCTTAATTGTTGGCGGGCGTGCTGCCGACTCTCGCTTACCGAAATATTGGCGCAAGTGCATGATGATGTCGGGACGCTCGCCCGGCGTCATCGCGCGTTATTTTACGCCCGCGCGTCGGGTGCACGCCTGCCCGCGGGATGTAAAATCCTGCCCCAAAAGGCAATCAGAATCTCGGTTTAATGTTTCAACTAAGAGGCAGCACTCTTGATGGTGAAACTATCGCAGCTTATACCTTGCTGAAGTGTCAGCCTAGATTGTGTGCTCATGTTTCTGGTGTTGTACCCAAACTCACAACTTTAGAGGTGAAAGTACTACCATGGAGCCGAAACCAACACTGGTTTCTGTGAATCGTGCTTCTCAGTATACAGTAAACCCCCACGGTTCGCACCCCCCCCCCTCCATCGCGATTGACTCCATTAAGGTAAAATTTGGGGGATGGCTGGGGCATAGCTAATTCAGTTGCATCATAAACTGTGTTCGGTGTTCACGGATTTCATCCTTTGAGACATCCCGAGGGAACAGAACCCTCGTGAATGACGGGAATTAATATAATTGGCTCATAGCTTTCAGCCCGATTTCTGTGTCTGTCAGTGTAGTATTTGCTACCAGTTTGAGAAATCATGAGCGGATAAGATCTCATCCCATTTCCAACACACACCAAAGCCGTAAATAAAGTTGATTAGCCATTTTCGGACAGCCTCCTATCCCAGGAAGCTTTATGAATAAGATATATTTTTGGCAGGCTTACCCCCCAGAGTGGACGTTTCCATTAGACATGGGGAAAATGTACTTGGAGCAACCTTAAATCACCAGATGCATCGTACAATAAAATAGTAATGATATGTATTTTTGTGTATGTCCATCAGATGGAGCTGGTCATGAGTGTAATGCTGATATTTGGTACATTTTTGGCTGCATTGAACAAATTAGACACTGCTTAAACAGTGTGGTTTCACCTCCGTATGTTCACAATTCTGTCCCACCACAGGTTGCATCACATAATTCAACCTATTAAACTTTGAGTTTTTTTCCCACCGGACAAGAAAGGGAAACTTGCGATTGATGAGCATTCTCATCCTTGGTGGGTTGAGCGCAGTGATTTGAGTGGACCTCATGTTCGGTGCTTTCTCTTTCCGAAATGTTCTGTCACATTTGTAATACGTTTATTTCCTTGACATCTATTTATAAGCAAATTGCCCTGTCACTGTAATTATTTATCTGAATCATTTGAAATCTCTGTTTACATCACACTTATCAATGCCCCTTTGTCTGAGCAGTCAAACTTAAATTCAGTGCAGTCAGATTGTAAAACAAAAAGGAAACCATGTCTAAGAATTCTGAAAACTGAACTATAGCAATATTGTTGACAAAGTCACGCCAGCTGTTTCATTATCTGTTTCACGGAGGAGAATTCATCTCTATGGGCAGCCATTTTGGCCTCTACTTTTTAAAAATTCATTCATGGCCAGACAAGCATTTATTGCCCATCCCTAACTGCCCTTTTTCAGAGGGCATTTAAAAGTCAACCACATTACTGTGGGTCTGGAGTCACATGTAGGCCAGACCAGGTAAGGACAGCTGATTTCCTTCCTCTAAAGGACATTAGTGAACCAGATGGGTTTTTACAACGATCGGCAATGGTTTCATAGTCATTACTAGACTTTGAATTCCAGATTTTTTATTGAATTCAAATTCCACCATCTGCTGTGCTGGGATTTGAACTTAGGTCCCCAGAGAATTACCCTGGGTTTCTGGATTACTAGTCCAGCAGTAATACTACTACCCCACCGCCTACCCTGACAGGCAAATATTGGACGAGGGTGAATCAGATGCCTATTTTACACTTCTCCCAACTTTCTTTCTCATTGAAGTCACACACAAAAGCAAGAGGGGAAAGATCCTGTTTTTAGCTGTGAAGCATCTCTTTATAATCTGACATAGGGTGGAGATCTTATCAAAGAGAAGCAAACAGCATCAGCAAAAATGTACATGGTGGTTTCGTTACTGGACTAGCAATCAAGAGGCTCGGACTAATGATCTGGAGACATTAGTTCAAATCTCACCACATCATGTGGGGAATTAAATCCAGAAAAAAATAAGCGAGTATCAGTAATGGTGACCATGAAACTAGCGGATTGTTGCAAATACCCATCTGGTTCACTAATGTCATTTAGGGGAAGGGAGTCTGCCATCCTTACCTGGTCTGGCCTATATGTGACTCTAGACCCACAGCAATATGGCTCTTAACTGCCCTCTGAAGTGGTGTAGCAAGCCACTCAGATTCAAGAAGGTGGCTCACCATCACTTTCTCAATGGGAGTTAGGGTTGGCCTATAGGTGCTGATCTTACCAGTGTTGCCCACATCCTGTGAATGAATAAACAAATAAATTGTGAAGTGCTCAATAGTTTCAAAATTTTCTTGACAGCACCTCCATCTGCTGCATTCCTCTACGCCCCTTCCCTGCTTCCCCAAGTGTTTCTCCTTCAACTGCTGCTCTCTGAGTATCCTTTCTCCAGGGCAGTCTCCATCCTTCATGCTCCTGCTCCTGCTGCCTCCTGTACTTGGCTCAGAGTTGTACTTGATACAAAACTGGAGAAGTCAGGAGACTTGCATGCACTGAGTTACAGAATAACCTGGACTATGTCCTTTTGCTGGTCTTGCTTTTTTAGCCTTTTTGGTTTAACATTATAATATTTAATAGTTTACAGCGCCAACCCTTTTGCATAATTTTTGTATCCATATAATCAAGAGGGACAAACTTTTTGATTGGCATATCCACAATATTGATCTTATGCTTTCTTCTAGTTTGTCGCCTTTTTGCTAAGCAGTCGTTTAGTAAAGTGATCATTATGGTTGCGATGACTGATTAAACATCGCTGTTATCTCATCACGTTTAGATTTCTCCACCTTCCTAACTGGATGCCAAGCACCACAAACTACCTCAGAGCCTGCTGCACATCAATTAATTTATCCTCATTGACTTTTTGTCCAAAAGCAGGCAGCTTTCAGTCAGCTTAACGCTGTGTGCCTGTGCTCTGGTCTCTGCCATTAGGCTTATATTGTTGGGAAATCATAGATTCTCACTGATAATGGCAAAGCTCATTCTGCTAATGAAAATAATCTTCATCCTGTGTTCTGCGAATGAATGAACAGATTCCAGAAAATAAAATTCTTGTTAATCTCTCTTCGTGTTTCAAACCATGCGATCCTCTGCTTGTCTTCTTGGTAGAAGTCTTTAGTTATGAAGACAGTGAGGATTGAAGTTGGTTGGAATTTTGAACAACCTTTTTCGAAACAGATAAAAATCTGATAAAGTTCGTTTGGTTCTGTGAATGCTTTTCAGAACTCCCACTAAGGAATTAACATAACCATTTGGCAGTCCTGTAACGTGCGATGAAAACCAAAGCATGAATAATGGATTCACTCATCACCGGTCATTAATGAGTTAAAGATGTACAAGCAAATATTTAGCTATGCAAGTCACTTTACGCAATATTAAATAAGTCCGATTAAAATTCTGATTTATTGACGGTCTAAGAAACACAACTATCTGCAAAATGTCGGCACTCACATATCTCTGGTGAACCCATGTCTGACAAAACTGAGTTTGCAAAGCGTGCCTTGCAAATCCTGTCATATAAAATATTTCCGCTGTGCACTCATTTACTTTGACATGTATTGCTACAATGTGCTGCTGAGGTGCCACATCTTGTTTACAGTGTGGTCCTGGTTGTAGCACAGAATTATTACAAGCAGCATAATGTGTACAGAGGCAGTTATGTTGCGGTGAAGATACAAACAGGATTTGTAACTGTGTTATTCATTGTGGAAACATATGCATCAAGTAGTCAAGTATCAAACCTGGATTAACAACAGTGCACAACTCATGCCTGTAGTGGAGTAGGTAAATTGGGTGCAATTTATATGATCATATAATGGTTCAAGATGCTCCATTAACTAAAGTGCTGTTACATATAAGCACTAAAATGTAACTACAGGTGTGATGGATATACAAGTCCGTAATAATAGTTGTCAATCATTACTAATTTTCAACCACATCCCCATTGAAATTATCCTAATGCTTTGTGGTTTCAAAGTTTTGCGAAAACAAATGGTGGGAAGTAGTTCTGCAACACATTCATGACCTTTCACTGAGTTGTCTGGGAGAGATTTCAGGCATAAGTGAAATGTTTTCCCAAACGAGGGAGGAGAGTTAGTCAATCAATGTCACTCTTGCTGTTAAGTGTTCTAGGAAAAGAGCTCGCCCACTGATGTGGTCAGGCGATGGAGGGCATCTTAAAGAAACGTAAGGAGCAAATGGAGAAAACGGCAGCAAAAAAAAAAGCTATTTAAAATGGTGATGAAAAGAAAAGCGGTTTTTGATAGCCTGGACAGAGATCAGGTGGTTGAGCAGTCAACTGCCAGTTAGAAGGTTAGGACTCAAGTCCCAGTGCTGCTCCTCACTTGAACTTATCCGTCACGGTTGGGTGAGTATTGCTCATTCTTAGTCAGGTTGCGAGACAGATGTCAAGTGAAGTCAAGTATTCCTCTTTGGGGAGGTTCCACAGGCATCATCAAGCTTGCCCTGTTTCAATTGTGCTTTTGTTGGCTGACAGTATATGAAGCATTGTTTGACGCCATGGGTAACTTTAGTGACTGATACAATTCAGGCACTGTTGTTGAAGAAGGATGTGTTGTGGCAGACAGCCTAGAAAGAAAAAAAAAATGGAAAACTTTCTCCTACTTCATAATGACTTTGGAACAATTGAATAATATTTTCAGAGAGTGTATTCTTCCTCCTTCACCCAGACTGGGATTTAACCGATTGCCTAATGAAACACAGCTTACAGTTTTTATATTTTAACAAAGTGGTCCACTTATTAAGAAATGTTGATTGTTTGTAACATGGGACAAGAATTGCCATGGATATGTTACATACAGCTTTAATGAGGGGAATTTTAACCAGCCATTGGGGGAGGATTTGGCGGTGGTGGTAGGGGAAACCAGCAAAAGTTTGAGAAAAATGTGTCAGGCCAGCTTACTGATATGTTCCCCCTAGTCCGGGCATTTTACCAAAGATGAGCTGAGCCAAATATCAGCATCCATCCGGCAATGAAAAAAAATCCAACTGCAATGGATAATAAGGCGATTAACTGCAATCTTCCACTGTCATTACAGCTTTCATGGACTGCACACTGGACAGAATCTTGCGGAGATGACGGGAGTCTCAGCCAGTGAGACCCCTTTTGGAAGAGGCCTGTCACATTTTGTGTCACGCTCAGGGGATGGAATTTTGTGCCCTCCCCCTCGTCCGTGTTGAGTTTGGAGGTGCTGTTGGGGCGGGGGTGTTATTTCATTGGTGACGGATGGGGGCCCTTCCACCCTCCAGCCTCCACCACCCCAATTAAGTCCCTTGAACTGAGTGCCTTGCTAGGCCACTCCAGAAGGCAGCTAAGAGTTGACCACATTGCTGAGGGCCCAAAGTCACATGTCAGCCAGGCAGGGTAAAGGCAGCAGATTTCCTTCCCCAAAGGACATTGGCAAACCAGATGGGTTGCTACAACAGTAAGTGATAGATGTCATAGTCCCTGCTTTTTATTTATTAATTGAATTCAAATTCCACCAGCTGCCAATATGGGACTTGAACCCATATCCCCAGAGGATTAGCCTGGGCCTCGGGATTACTAGCCCAGTGACATTACCACAACACCACTGCCTCCCCAATGCAGTGTCAGCCACTCCCATTACACATTGCATCTGTATTGCATCCCTCCTGCTCCATTCCCCTCAGCAGCACTTTCAGTGCAGACACAGTGAAGGCTACCACCATTACAATGGGGTGTGCTGAACCACTCTTCTCCCCACTCAGGCTGCCCACCATACCTAATTGGGTGACGATCCTGGAGGTGTTTCCGTAACTGGCCGTCTTCCAGAAGATTGAACTGGAAAGCACGCTGCTGTTGCAAATGGGACCTGAAAATGGTCTCAACAGCCGAAAACGTTATAAGTCTGGACAATGTCTGCCCAATGCGTCCATACAGACTTACTCCCATCAGTATCTCTACTGTATGATACTACAAGTACCAGCCATGAACACTTTCATGATGCTACTGCATATTTCCAGGACAGTTCTATGTGTAATTTTATAAAATGAGTGGAGCTAGCACATAATATGTAAGTAATAGGACTAGAAGAGAACTTTGTGCTAACATGTATAATTAGAGGAAGAGGAATCTGAAGTGAATTATAATTATTAGCCCCTTTTTGGGATTATTTCAGATCAGGTGTAGTCCTAGGATGATCACTGTCACTTAAGGTTGTGAAATTGTGAAAGGCAGACCTTACAGACAAATAAATGGGTCTGACGAACTGATCTAACTCTCCCTGAAGGAAAGGAACCACCAGAGAATATTACTGTCCCCCAGATATAACAACCTGGATATTATAAGAGTCCGGACATCTCTCCTCAACAATGTACCTCTCCACTTAAGAGTGTGTGGAGATGGGTTTTCGAGTTTGGATACAGAAGACTATATGAGGCAATATATTTTCTAAATTATATAAGAGTTTATTAAAAAAGTCAAACATGCAATTTACTTTTGATGGTAATTCAATCGCAACATTGATAGCTGTAGGAAAAGTAAGTATAATGTTGTTTTTCTTAGAGAACCTAGGCCTAATTAATGTTACAGAGAGATATTTAAGAGATCCATCAATATTTTAAGTAGTATTTGACTTAAATCCCCTAAAGAAAGTTACTGAGTCTAGCAAGATACCTCTATCCTAGTTAAGTGGAGAACTATCATCACTACCCGACAGAAGCATACCTTTACCTTGAGAGTCACTGGCGTAAATTCAACGAATCTAAAAATCCTATTGTGTAGTTCAATGTTTATACCTTAAAAAAGCTAAACCAGCAGGAAGCATGTTGAGCACTCATGCTGGACAACATCCTTTGTTTTTCATCAACATTCTTCATTTTTAGTCAATATCCTTCAATCAAACAAGATACTGAGAGATGCAGGCAGTAATCACTTCCTTGCAACACCCAGTTTCAGGATTCAGTTAAGTTATTTAGGGTCATCCTTAAGGTTATCCATTGTTAGATTGTGGTATCTTACAGTTTACTAATGCTTTGCTGAGGTGATGTAAAGGCAATTCCTGCTTTTTTTCAGAACTGTCTTGTGTTAGAAGATATACCATATTATATGCTATATATGCTCTCCTTGAGCATCCAATTATGCCAGGCATGCTTATAAACTTTGAAACCTTTGTCCAGAAGATGAGCTCTGCTTTTAGTTTTCAAACCCTGTTTTTATAACTTCTCATTTATAGCTGGACTCTCTTGTAACTTCGTATTTATAGCTGCATTCCTTCACAAATCGAGTGTGATTTTCTTTCACTCAGTTACTGTCGCTCTTTACAATATTCCAGGGGAGTGGATTTATTCCTGGTGTCCAGAGATGCCACCTGAAAGAGACGGGAGCCTCATGAATTTGTTCAAAGTGTGTTCGCACAGTCATCACAGAATCACACATCATGTCATCATGGCATGAATGGCATTTTCCTACCTTAACATCTGACTGACACATTTCCTGCCCCTGCCGACAGGTCATGGACAGTACAAGTTCTGAAGCCACCATGTCAAATGTTATTGAAAAGGACCCTCATCTGCACTTGGGTAGGGTTGTGTGGAGCTTTTGATGGCATTTCTCTTGCAGTGGTTTATAGTCACTACTGTAATTTGTGAACTGTAAATAGATTTCCGGCATTGCAATGGTTTTTTCATGAGAGGCCACCTAGGAGCTGCAAACTGAGTGAAGAGAAAGGAGGGAACACAAATAGAAAAGGGCATGTTCAGAGGAATTATTACCCTCCCAAGAGAGTTAATAGACCAAGAACAATATATCTACAGTTCTCACAGGAACAGCATGTAAGGTGACTTTGATTCTCCAGGGACTCAGTGTCATTCCTTATGAAAATCTGCAGTCACTGTTAGAGATAATATAACATTCAAAGATCACCGCAGTCCAGAAATTCTTTGCCTCTGGGTTCCTCCAGAACATCACAGAGGATGTCAATGACAGGAGCCAATCTTTCATCCATCCTTCTATTAAACAGATGACTGTTGCCTTGTTTTCTAAAGACATCCATCACTTTCCCAATGGATAGCGGAAAGCTGTATAGGACAGTGTTCTGTGGTTCACAGGATTCCACTGAATCCAGAGAGTCATGTGCCTGCTTTCCTCGCAGCTGTCCTGATGCGTTTATACTTCCTCATTGAACGCTAGAATAGACTTAAGGGGCTGAATGGTCTAATCCTGTCCCTATGTTTGCTTTGCCCAGCAAGTTAAAGGCACTTCTTCAGGATTGTACTGCAATGCCAGTTTAGATTGTGTGCTTGGGCCCACAGCTTCCTAACTCTGAATGCTATCACTGACCCGAAGCTGACACTGTGGGTGGAAATTTCCACCTATGAGGCTGTGTGTGGTGGCAAACGGTGCCCACCCTGCTGGCCAGAATAACGGGAGCATGTGCCCGACTCCATGCGCAGAGGCTTATTAATTATGCAGGGGTGAGTGTCAGGCCGAATTACTTGGTGGGTCAGGAGCTGATTTGTCTGCCCGCCGTCAGCTGGCAGGGTCGAAGGTCCGGGCGCGGTCCAACACATACACCTCGCTCTCTCCAGCCCACCTGTCTTCAGGACACGTGTAGCGATGTCTTCCAGCCACAAGAAGAAGGCTAGAAGCCTCAAGAAGAAGGCAGAGCCCCCGCTTCACCCACCAGGCCCCTCAGGCCTTGATCAGAGGAGTGCAGACACACAGGCAAGTCCTGCATCCCAGGAATGGATCCAGGCAGCAGAACAACCTCACGTCTCCGGCCTGGGAGGCTGTCGCGGAGCAGGTCAGTGCGGTTGGCTACTGCGCCTGAAATGCCACCCAGTGCAGGAAGAGGATGAAATGATCTCATCCGCTCCGCCAGGGTAAGTCATCTTTCAACTCCCTCCAATGACAAACTCTCATCGCGCCATCAGGCACTCAAATGGCTACTCTCTTCAGGGATCTCACACAAACATTAGTGGGGGACACATATTCTCTCATTCTCTCATGGAGACTTTCACATCACCACCTTCCCATCTATCATGTTGCTCACACTCCATCCTCTGGCCTTTCTTGGGAGGGCTCACCACACACAGGAGACATGCATCTCACCTCTACTCCATCCTATCTCATTACATGCCTTTCTTTCTTCCTCATACAGGCCAAGCTGGCACACGACAGGCGCAAACGATTGCAGATCGGAGGTTGGCGGGGTGGGGCGTGGTGGGCGCAGCTGACGTCATTGCTCTCACTGAGTTTGAGGAGGCTGCAGCTGATGCTGGGGAGGACAGGGATCGCTCTTGTGGGGAAGTGGAGATTGGCCTCTCTCAGAAACCTAGTACGGATCACAGCTCCATCACTTCATCAAATCCTGACAATCACAGTGACTTGTGCAGTCTTATCTAGCTCATGATAATTAACTGAAATTCTATTTTCTAGGCGCCAGAAGACCGAGGCCCACAAGGCAGTTGAGCAGCAGTCCAAGCCCCCAGACCACGTCCGAAGGGGAAGCTCTGGAAGAACCATCAAAGTGCTCTCACACACCCTCCACCAGCTCAGAGACACACACGTCGGTGGAGCACAGCTATACATTAGGCTCGGGCTAACTTTTTGGAGAACACCTCACTGATACATTCCCATAGCAGTTGGAGGCAGGGATAACCCAGGTCTCCGGCACTTGGAGGGCTGCTGGAGACCAGCCACCAATCAGTTTGAGTCAGATGATGAGCCTCTGGAAATGGCCGCCAACCCAATGCTGGAGATGTAATGACAGGCGGCGGAACATCAGGCAGAGATTCGACAGTCACTCAGCAGACCAGAGCGAATGATGGAGGAGTCCATCCACATCCTGTCTGATGTCGTGGCTCCAACATGCGAGTGCCTTGAAGTCACCATGGGAAGGCTGCCGACCACCATGGAGACTTTGGTCCAGCAGGTCTAGCCAGATTTGTGCTGGGCCCTGCACCCCATGGCCACACACCCTGCTGGGCACCATCAAGATGTAGGCGACATGGTGACGAGGCACCTTGACCTCCCTCCAGCTGCATCGTCGCCTGCAGGAGTCAGGATGGGGCCCTCGGGCACCCACAGGGAGGATGAGCATTATCCGGACACCCCGGGGGCCTCCTCTCAGGACACTCCAAGGGTGTGCGGCTGCTCACAGTCTGCTGTGCCTGTGACCCCCATCCATCCCAGCTTCTCAGGCCGCTGAGGGAACTTTTGCCCCTGAGCAGATGACCCTTATCAGGTCGGGGTCCTCCAAGCCTTGGGCCACCAGAGGACATCCACCAAGGTCATCACAGGCATCAGGACGTAGCAGTCAGCAGCTGCCTCCACCTCTGCTACAGATGTCGGAGCTACACCCAGGAGTAGTGCTAGAGTTAGGAAAGTTAAGAAAAATTGGTGTCACTTTTGGGACACAGATGTGCTATACATGTAAAGAAATTGCACTTTTGTGAATACATTTGATGGTTACGTGAATGTTTCAGTCAACTGAAGGTGTTGTGAATTTTTACATTGGAATCCTCTGATGTTGAGGTTTAGCCATTCTCCTACTCAGTGAAATATCCCAATGTGAGATTAACATTCCTGTGATGTCAACCTCAGTTGAACTAGCCACTTGTGTGATGTTAGGGAGATGTGTTTAAATCTTTATTTGAAGTGTGTGATGAAAGCGTTTCTAACCTTTCTTCCTCAAAGAACACCATTGAGCGAGGGCCGCTCATCAGCATTGATATTCCAGCAGCATTTGTGTCTCCTCTGTGGTAGTGGCAGAAGAAAAGACATGCACGGGGGGAGGAGAACCCGAGGCATGTCCACATCTCAGTGGCATCATCAGAAGGTGGCAAAGGCTTCAAGTCTTCTCTTGCATTGCACTTGTTCCTCAGTGGATTCTCAGTTCCCAGAGTGAGCTCACTCATAGCGCACCACAGACCAAAGCAGAGATCATGACCTGGTAATTCATGAAGCCAGAGCTTGCAAGTGTTCTTGCAAGGACTTGTTCTCGCCGTAAGTGGGTGGACATCCCCTGAGATGAAAGGGAATGACATTGAGGGCTAGGAGAGATGTGGCCAAATGCTCTCACTTAACTTTACTCTTCCTGGAACTTGTCAGTGATTAAAATATCACAGGCATGTCTCCCATGTCTTCCTTTCCCTGTGGCGTGATCATGCTCATGCTAACCCTCAGCTGGCTCCCGAGCTTCCTGGGCATCCAGATCTTCATCCTCTGATGAACTCTTTGCATAGCCAAATTGTGAAGGGTTCAACACACTGCGCTGATGTGAGAAACCCTGTCGGGAGTGTATGGGAGCCACCTGAGCAGTCCAAGCATATGAAGCTCATCTTCAGGAGCCCTGTGGTCTGCTCTATAAGAGAACATGTGGAGCTGTGAGCAGCATTGTAACTCTCCTCAGAACGACTCTGAGGGCAATGCACCGGTGTCATCAGCCAGCATTTCAGTGGGTACCCCTTATCCCCAAACAGCCATCCCTGTAGACGTAATGGCCCCTCAAAAATCTCAGGCACCTGAGAGTGTCTCAGGATGTAGGAGTAATGGCAACTTCCAGGCTACCGTGCACAAACGAGCAGTATGTGCTCCCAGTGATCATATACCAGTTGTACATTGATGGAATGATAGCCCTTGCGGTTTATAAACATTGGGGGTTGCTGCCATGAGGCCTGTATAGCCACATGGGTACAGTCTATTGCACCCTGCACTCTAGGAAAGCCTGTGATGGCGGTGAAGCTGGTGAATTTTGCAACCTGGCTATCTTCATCCAGACATAATGATGGGCCTTCCTGTAAAGGACATCTGTGACCTCCTTTATGCATCGATGTGTTGCGGACTGATGCCGCACTGGTCCCCTGTTGATCCTTGGAAGGACCCAGAAGCAAAGAAATTGAGTGTTGCAGTCACCTTCACCGCAACTGGCAGGGGATACCCTCCAACTCCATGTGGCATCAGGTCATCAAAAAGAATGTGCCATATGTGATGTACCAGAGCTTGGGATAAGCGCAGACATACACAGCATTGCCGCTCACTCATTTGCAAATAGGAGACTCTTCTACGATAAACCCTAGGTCTGGTGAGTCACCACGGTTGCCTGGGTTTCTCCCCCTGACCCTCCTGTTCATGCTCTGGCTCCTCTTGACTATGTACCTCAGGTATGACCTCCTGCTGGTGCTGCGCGCGGCATTGCCTCTCCCTCCTTTGCCTCCTCATTGCATTAGGGCCTTGACAAAGGCAGCACTGAGCCCTGGATCCATATGTGCTTTCGCCTTCCCTCTGAAGGGAAACATTGAAGACATTAATGATTCAAGGGACAAGAAAGTGAAGCTCAGAGGATGACACATTTGGAGACTGTAAGAGTCCATAGTTTTTCCTGCCCTACTTGCATGGTAGCTGATGCTCCCTTGTCCCTGAGACACTAGCACACACATTGAGGTGACCAAGATGGCATCACAGATGTGTAATATCTGGAACCCTGCGTGGGATGCTGAGGCTTAATTGAAATGAGTGACCCAATCTAGCTCTGTGCTCTAATCTCTGATGTGGCAGATTAATGACCAACCTGTTACTCATGGTCAATGGGTGGATGCCCTTTGGCCTGTTAGGAATGTCAATTCTGGTGAATACAAGACAGGCCTTCATTGATGGAATGCTTATATGATGCAGTTGTGCCTCCTTCATTATTGCCTGCATTCCCAAATTCTACATTCCTATGTGTTATTCTTGATTTGCAGCGACGGTGATATGAAGCTACTGAGTTCTGAGTAGCCCTTTAACAGTGCTAATGAAGCCATTGGCTTTCTGTGGCTTTCATCGCATGGAGGTCTTCCTCCTTTCTTTCTAAGCAGACTCCTGTTCACTCTTGCGGCAATTGACAAGTTAGGGGCCGAGCCCAGAAAGGCCCCCTTATGTTTGCCCTTCCCCTTCACTGGCATCCCACAGCCTTCCTTCCCCTTTGCACCCCTTGTGTTTGCCCTTCCCCCCTCACTGCCATTCCACAATCTTCTTTCCCCATTGCCCACCTTGTGTTCGTCATCCCCACCCTCGCCTCATAGCCCACCCCGCCGGTTGAAGTGCTAATTTCTGAAAGTGGAGTCCTGCCTGTCCACCCCTGCAAATTGGTGTCCTTGTGGACACCGGTCTCAGCCACCAAGAGTAGAAGACCCCTGAACTCCCCAACCCTGGCCGCAGTGCTGGTCACTGTCCGAAAGTGGAGGCCTGCATGAGTACCGCAGCACAGTGGTGCTCTTCGGGCAAAGAACAACTCTACAGCCCCAGCACAGAGGTGTTCACCTCAACAAGACTGGCGCAGCGCTGTGGCAGACAGACTATGTCTGTTGCACTCACCTAAAGGTTACGAGCGAATCGAGGTCCGACGTGTGCACGCCACCCCTTTTCAAACGGGTTTGAGGCCGACATCATTTCCCGCTGGCGTGATGCGAGATTGGAAGGCGTGACAAGATTCTGGTGAGCAGCTGTTTTAATCAGCGTTCATGAGATGTAAATGAATGCAAATGGCATTCACGCCACTGGTCGACGGGATAACCGGCCTGCCATTAACCCACCAGCGGGGGAGTTGCAAACTGTTTTTACGCAGGTGGATTTCCGATTTTTTGCCTGCTGCTGGATTCTCCGCTCCTCCCGCTATGAAACCCGCCGCGGGTGGGGTGGGAAAATTCGGCCCTGTGAGTTTTAAGAAGGATGAAGGACAAGAGGGAGATGGAGAGGCAGAGGGGATTTGTGTGATAATTCTGGAGTGTAAGCTCCATGGAACTGAAAACATAGCTATCAGTGTTAGGGTGTAGGGAAGAGATCTACACGAGAGCCTAGCATCAGAGAAATACAGTTCAGGGCAGGGTTATCGGTAGGGCTGGAGGAGATTACAGAGGTAAGGATTCATAAGCCATTTAAGGCTTTAAGCACAAGAATGAGAGGTTTGAGGTACTGGATGACCAGTAGGCAATATAAGTCAGGTGTTGATGGTGAGCAGGGCCTTATGTAGAATTTTGTGTGAGTTTCTGGAGGGTGGACAGTGGAAGGCTGGCTAGCGGGCTGTGGAATAATTGAGTTTGGATGAGAGTTCCAGTGGCAGATGGCTGAGGCAGGGGCAGGGGCAGCTGGTATGATGGAGTTGGAAAAAGACAGTCTTTGTAGTGGAGAGTTTGTAATGGAATTGGATGCACAGAATGCTCAAAATAGAATAGGATGCTAAAATTGCAAATAGCCTGGTTCAGCCAGAGACAGTGTCCAGGCAGGGAAGGATAATAAGGCTTCATTATAAATATTGAAGGGATCACATTTATTTGTTATTTGTTATGTACTAGTCATTTGGACGGCATTTTCACATTTGAGATGGTTGTTAATATTTTTATTATTCTACTGAACTTTGAGTGGCAAGAAATGTCGACGGCAGTTTGTAATAATTGGGTGCCACACCATTACTTACAAACTGCTTATGACCCACTTTATGAAGCCTAACCAATTGTTCATCTAAAGTATGTGGTGCCAGTACCAAACAGATTCTGAGGAGGCAATATGTGCAGCAAACATTTTTTCATTTCAAACAATCCTGAATATCCAATAAAGAACATCAAAGAAAGAATTTGCATTGATATATTTCCTTTCATGACCTCAAGATATCCCAAAGCACCTGCAGTCAGTGAAATAGTTTTGAAATGTAATCCAGATGTACTTTAGCTGCTGGATTTATTTTTTATTCATTCTCGGGTGACGCACATTATTGGCAAAGCTGACCTTCATTGACAACCCCAAGTTCCTCTTGAGAAGGTCAGATTTCTTCTTCAACCATTGCAGATCAATTGTCAAGATAATTTCACAGTGTTGATAGGCAGAGAATTCCAGGATATTTCCCCATTAATGTTAAGGGAATGGTGATATATATTCGAATTGGGATGAAGTGTGACTTGAAGGTAACTTGGAGGAGGTGTTTGTGCTTGTTCTTCTAGATGGTGGGTTTGGCAGGCGTTTCCAAATAAGCCATGAGGAGTTGCTGCAGTGCATCTGTAGATAGCACTGTTACGATGGGCAGCTATGGTTTTACTGATTTTCAGAAAATTCTTTGAAATGTTATATTTATTACAAAAATGGATTATCAGTCAAAGTGGACCCTGAGCAGGTCACATGACTTCTCGTGGATTTCAACCATCTTTCCCTCACCTCTCGAGGCGACAAGGATGCATTCCCAGACATGAAAAGACATTTGAAATTCAACGAGTGTTCGAAAGCAGCTAAAAGAAACTCATTGACTTGGTGGCCTTCCTTCAAACACAAAGACATTAACTGGTAAGAACTTTAAGGTGCGAAAAGCCTTGGCCCTTTTCTACACTACAGGTGATAAGGAGACTTCAGACTGCTAAATGGGATTACCACTTGCTTTATATGGAACAGTGACTCAGCATGACAGCAGCCATCTTTGCTTCGTGCTATATTTACAAACGCAGCAAACTGCCTAGTGAAACTGAATCATCTTCAGAGAAACAGAAACTGCTGCTCAACAAAGAGAGACAGAGAAAGTCATCCAGAAAACAGCCAAGGGTTCTTGCTGTAAGCTAGTGGGCAGTTTGAAAGTGCTGTGCCTGCCAGACCAAAAGCAAGGAACCTTCTCTCTTCCCTGTATCCTGTTCCATCTACTAAGGTTGCTTGTGAAAGCAACTGCTGGCCAGTCAACTGTAGAAGCCATAGCAGCTGCTGAAAAAATCCAACAACCTCAAAACCTTCATTTCAGGCAATGCAAATCTTGACTTCAAAATGACTAGGCCTGCACCAAACAAGAGAGACTGAACTGATTCAGCTTTTGTAAGTATCACTTTTATTTTCAACTGTAACTAATCTTTGTTTGTGTATGCGCTACTGACTATCTTTTCTTAAGTAATTTCCAGAGCAATAATGTGAAATAAACTAGCCTTTTCTTTTAAAGTAAAAAGGCTTTGCTGCTAGGTTATTTGACATTGAATGACTCGCTCCAAGGGTAAAATATACACACTCACAGACAAATGCATTGTTCTGGGTGACTTTGGGGAAACATCTTTTAAAGTGTCCGTGACAGTAAACAGCGCAGCCATGCTACACTGGTTGTGGAGGGTATTAAATTTAAGCTGATGGATGGGATGCTAATCCTGCTTTGTCCTGGATGGTGTCCATTTTTTTTGAGTGTTAGTGTAGCATTACCCATCGGGAAAGCAGAAATTATTCTCCTGACTTGCACCTTGTAGGCGGTGGAGAGGCTTTGGGGAGTCAGGAGACGAGCCACTCCCCAAAGAATACCTAGCCTCTGTTCAGCTCTTGTAGCTACAGTATTTATCTGGCACGTCCAGTTACGTTTCTCCATATTTACTAAGTCCTGTAATTATGAAGGTAATCACATTTGAAGGTTCTCTTCATCTTAAAGCCCATAACTCTCATCTCAACAAAGGAAGAATAAATGGACTCCCCATTCGGGGCACCTTCTGATCTACTTTCGGTTTTGTATAATGAAACTCAACAGAGGCAGGCCTAAAAATTAAAATTCTGCCACCGATTCTACAGGTGAAGCTTAGACAACACTTCACGAAAACCTGCAATTGAGCACAGTGGAGGTCTTCAGCCTGTCTTTTTTTTCATATTGCGTCCACATTATGTTGGTATGCCTAACATCCTTCTGGGCTATACAGGAGAGCAAGTTGACTAGGGGTAACTTTGAAAGGATAAAGCCTATTCAATACCTGAGTTTGTTGGACAGATGTAGAAAAAATGTGCACTTCTCAATTATAATACCCCATTCAAACCATAAGGTTGTTAATCATGATAGAAATCACTTCACATTATAAGATACTAATATATTATGGCTGCTGCACGTCCTCAATACAAGAGGTTACTGATTAGCCCAATCACCAAGCAGGAATGGCTTGAGTGGTGTTTAGCAAACAATTTCTCCAAATTCTGTATATCTTTAAAGCTTTATGAGCTACTGCCTGATGATAGATTTGAGGTTGCATGTGTTTTTTTTTCACTACTTGTTGAAAAGGAACACATTAATTATTTTGTGCTCCATTGAATTAATTCTATTTGAAGCTGAATAGGGACAGGTGTAATATTTTACAGGTTTACTTTTAAATCTGTAAGTGCAACATCATGAACTGTGTAAAATCTGCACTCAATAGAAGCAGGTTGAATGGTTGTCAGTGGGGATTTAAATGGTCCATATTATAGACATTAGAAATGTAATTGGATTTAGAGTTGAAAAGGGGAAAAAAATTGCACGGCTGTGTTGGAAGAACAGGGGACTGAGACTAATTGGATACTTCGTTTAAAGAGCTGGCATGGGCATAATGCCCTGAATGACCTCTTCCTGCGCTGTCAGATAGTCTGAAATTCTAATATCTTATGGCTTTTATTCAGGTCAAATCTTTTTTTATATATTTATTCCCAGGATATGGGCAACACTGTCAAGGCCACATTTATTGTCCATCTCTATACGTCCCTTCTTAGGCTTTCTTCAATTGCTACAGCCTTTACTTTATGACAATTGCTTTTACAAATGAATGGTTATCTCAGCTATTTCAGGTAAAGTGAGGGACTGGGGTTGTACCAGATAGAGATGGCAAGTTATTTTCCCTGTAAGAGAATAACTATTGTATCAATTTGGTTTTTACAACAATCCAACAGCATTCATATCATTTTCCTTTCTCTTGTGCCAGCCCAGAAATACCATGGCAGGATTTGAAATTACAACCCTCTGATCTGAAAACCACAACACTAGTACATCCATATCGCTGGCCATTTTCTCTAATAATTTGAACTAGCATTTCTTACAGGTAACTGTTTCTCAGTTCTCATCATGGGCAGATAGGTGGCAGATGAAGTACATTGCGGTGAAGTGTGAGGAGATGCAATTTAGTAGGATGAGCATGGACAGACAATATAAAATAAGGGATGAAATTTTGAAGTGGGTGCAGGAGCAGAAAGACCTGGGTGGGTGTATATGTGCATTGATCATTGAAGGTGGCAGGACAGGTGGAGAGCAGTTAATAAAGCAAATAGTATCCTAGGCTTTATTAACTGGGGCATCGAGTACAAGAGCAAGGAGGTTATGCTGAATTTATATAAGACACTCGTTAAGCCTCAGCTGGAGTATTGTGTACAGTTCAGGATGCCACATTATAGGAAGAATGTGAACATGTTGGAGAGAGTGCAGAAGAGGTTTACAAGAATGGTTCCAGGGATGAGAAACTTCAGCTACAAGGATTGATTGGAGAGGCTGGGACTGTTCTCCTTGGAGAGAAGAAGGCTAAGAGGAGATTTGATAGAGATGTTCATAATCAGAAGGGGGCTGGACAGAATAGGTAGGGAAAAGCTGTTCCTGCTAGTAAAAGGATCAAAGGCACAGATTTAAAGTGATTTGCAAAAGAAGCAAATGTGATGTGACAAAAAACTTTTTCACACAACAAGTGGTTCGGGTCTGGAGTGTACTGCCTGGAAGTGCGGTGGAGGTAGGTTCAATCGAGGTATTCAAGGGGGCATTAGATGATTATTTGAACAGAAACAATGTGCAATGGTATGGGGAAAAGGCAGTGCAATGGCAGTAGGTCATAATGCTCATTTGGAGAGCCAGTGCAGTCACAATGGGCCAAATGGCCTTCTTCCTTGCCTTTAAAATTCCGAGATGCTGTTGCTCTTATGTTCTTGTCCTCGACACACTTTTATTATCATTAAGCAAAGGAGAGGGCTCAACAAGTATCCCATTCTCAATGATGGGGGACCCCAGCACATCACAAGGCTAAGACATTTGCAACCATCTTCAGCCAGAAATGCTGAGTGAATGATTCACCTAGGTCTCCTCCTGAGGTCCCCAACATCACAAATGACAGTCTACAGCCAATTCAATTCACTCCATGTGGCATCAAGAAACAGCCATGGACACTGGAGACAGAAGAGAATATGAGCCCAGATAAAACTTTGGCAGTATTGCTGAAGAATTGTGGTCCCAGAACTAGCCACGCCCCTAGCCAAGCTGTTCCAGCATAGCTACAACACTGACGTCTACCCGACAAATTGCCCAGTTGTCCTGTCTAAAAAAAGCAGGACAAATCTAATTCATCCAATTACTGCCCTGTCAGTCTACTCTCAATCATCATCAAAGTGATAGAAGGTGCTATCAAGCAGCACTTACACAGCAATAACCTGCTCGCTGACATTACCATTCCTGAATGGGCATTACCGTAGACTAGAAACTGAACTGGACTAGAAATATACATATGCACCACCTTGATTTGGAACTATATAGTCGTTCTTTCACTGTTGTTTGGTCAAAATCCTGGAACTCCATTCCTAACAGCGTTGTGTGTATACCTACACCAGATAAACTATAGAAGTTCAGCAAGGTGGCTGACTACCAGCTTCTTGAGGGCAATTAGGGATGGACAACAAATGCTGGCCTTGCCAGCAACACTCACATCCCATGAAAATTTAAAAAAAAAACTTAACCATAATCATTAAAGCATACATCTGACCATTTATCTCATTGCTTGTTGTAGGACCTTGTGAAATTTTCAGAGGACTAAATAGTGACTGGAGCAAATATTGGATGTCTAGAGGAGGTGTAGTGCAGTGCAATGCATGACATGTCTGAGCCTGGAGTGTAGCTGGATGACCATAAAGCGTCTTTCTATGGATTTATTTTTTCTGCCATATGGAAGAATGGCTTGGAAACAACAAGAAGAGAGTGAGTAGGGAGAATACTTTCCAATTCTGGACAGATTCTAGGGGCAGAATGTTTCCCTCATTGGGCGGGCATGTGCCTGAGCCGAATGAGAGAAAAATGGCACTCGATATTTCGGTCGGCAGACGCATGCGAGAATCGGCAGCGGGCCCGCCTTAAGGCCCTTAATCAATCAACCAATTGAATTGAATTTTTCACGACCTGTCCAACTTTACGATTGGTGGACAGGGGAAAAAGCCAAGCGGCCTTTGCATTTTTTTGCAAACCTCATAGTTTCGATCATTGATTAAAAAAAACAATAAAGCTTTTAAAGCTCATTTTTAACATGTCCCTGCTCATGTGACAGAGTCACACGAAGAGACATGTTTTCCTTAATTTTAAAATCTTTATCTGTAAAGTTAAAAATCTTCAGCTCCCTGAGGCAGCTCTGTGCCTTCAGGGAGCTGACTGTGAGCGCACCTGTGTGCATGCGCTGACTTCCGGGTTCGCCCTCTTTCTCCCCCCTCCCCGCGTTTCAGCGCGCGATTCACACAGGCTGGCCGTTAATTGGCCAGCCAGCGTGAAATTGCGGTCAGGACCCGATCGCGGACGGTGGTCAGTTTCACGGCCGCACGGGCCCCAAGAACAGAAAATCCTCCCCCAGGAGTTATTGCTGAGGAAGGTCATACAAAGGAGAGCAATGTTAACTGTATATATTAAGGGTAAGGATAAACAGGTGGAGGGCATTCATTATTTAGGCACATACATTATTGACACTCGAGTGGTGAGTAGGGTTAGGAGGTATACACTGTCGTTTTTTCACTTTGTGAATAAATCTAAACTGTGTAAAGATTGACTTCTGGCCTCCTCCTTCACCATCTGGCAGTTAGAAGTTTAACAAGAGGACAGTTGCCTAAATGTGATTTTTTTAAGACAGACAATTACAACCCAAGTAGCTTTAATGAAATAAAAACAGAAGATACTGGAAAAATTCAGCTGGTCTGGCAGTGCCTATGGAGAGAGAAACAGAGTTAATATTTCAAGTCTGTATGACCCCGTATGAAAAATGGCTGAAAGCAAGCGTAAATTGTCAGGGCTATGATTACCCGCCGATGTTCCAGTCCGAACCTTATGACCAGTGGGAGAATGAAGTGGACGTGTGGGCACAGTTTATGTCCTTATCACAGAGGAAACATGGTATGGCCTTGGCATTATCGCTCGCTAACAAAAGCAAAATCAGAAGCAAAGCATTTGTATGAGCTGTATGTCTGTCAGTTGGATACTGAGGAAGGTTTGGCTCTTCTGTTCGGTTTCAAGGATGAAATTTACCAGAAGGATGATCTATTTGATGCCTACAAGGCATGGTCAGACTTTGATAGATTTCAAAAGACTGATGAACGTTCCATGGAGGAGTATATCATGGACTTTAACAGACTTTTTAAAAGATTGCAGAAATTCAATTTGGAGATACATTGTTCAGCGCTTGCATTTAAATTGCTGGATTGTGCTCAGGTGTCGCATATGGACAGGCTCCTGGTCTTAACCGGGGTTCAGTTCTCAGAAAGTAATACCCTTTTGGAATAGATGTAGAAACATAGAAACTAGGAGCAGGAGTAGGCCATTCAGCCCTTCGAGCCTGCTCCGCCATTCATTATGATCATGGCTGATCATCCAACTCAATAGCCTGCTCCTGCTTTCTCCCCATACCTTTTGATCCCTTTTGCCCCAAGAGCTATATCTAACTCCTTCTTGAAAGCATACAATATTTTGGTCTGGTCTCAACTACTTTCTGTGATAACGAATTCCACAGGCTCACCACTCTCTGGGTGAAGAAATTTCTCCTCATCTCAGTCCTAAATGGTCTACCCCGTATCCTCAGACTGTGACCCCTGGTTCTGGACTCCCCCACCATTCGGGAACATCCTTCCTGCATCTACCCTGTCTAGTCCTGTTAGAATTTTATAGGTTTCTATGAGATGCCCCCCCTGCTGCTGCCTTGAAAAATATCCGTGGGAAGTAGCCATTTCCAACAGCCTTGATGGTACAAATGGGACGATCTGTGGTGACACAAAGATTGGAGCATTCACTGACTCTGGCAATTCAAGATTGTCCAGGTACTGGACATAGGTGTCAGTGCAAAGGAAAAGTTATAGACAGAAGGATTGAGGATGAAAGCACTTTTAGCGGATCTGGATACCACAGCAGATGACAGGATTGGAGCAGCAATGGTAGGTGAATGAACCCCAGGAATGCTGGCCAACAGTAAACAGGTGGCTGAGCTGTGACTCTAAATATCATTACATGATGAATAGCCCAAAGTGGAATAGCTGGGTCCTCAAAATGACACTTAATGCAGAGAATTTGGAGGCTGAAGCTAATAATAATAATAATGATGATGACAATCAGCCTGAAGGAATTGTACTAGGCACAAGAAGCTTTCGTCTGGTGGCTTCATTCAACCATGCAGTGTTAGTTTATGGTTCCACAACATCAGTGCATACAACAGATTAGATAAAATGTTATCTAGGTTCACTCAGTAGTGGGATTTATATGATGTTAGAGAGTTTGAAAGTTCTAAGTTTTTTAGGTTCGGACAACACATTGAGATCGTGAAAAAGAATGGTGTTTCCATGCAAAATAGCTGCAGTAAGCCACTTTTTATTGGGACTGATCTAATCTCTCATGAGGTATCTTTGCAGTTAAGTAAGCCTCCCATGAAAAAGGTACAAAATGAAACTGGATATGGAGCATGATATTTTCATTTTGCACTCTATAGACATGGCAACCAGATTTAGTCTTTCTACAGTGATGCATGGTGAGGGCAAAAGGGTAATTATAGATAAAGTCATGGAGAAATGGATAGGGACCGGACCTGGAGCACCAGCTACATTTCTGATTGATAATGGAAGGGACCAATGAAGAGTTTACAGACAGGTCTGAAAATATGAACATTGTGGTCATGAATACTACAGCTGAAAGTCTTTTCAGCAATGCACTTTGTAAAAGGAATCACAGTGATAGATGAAATGCTGCATAAAATTTTAGCAGATCAATCAAACTGCAAGTTGACAACTGCACTGACATGGATAGTTCATGCAAATAATTAACTTCAGATGGTTGGAGGGCATGGTCCCTGCCAATTGGTCTATGGGAGGTATCCCAAATTACCTTTTGTGCTTAGTGGCTATGATCAGTTCCACTTTTTCTGCACATTTGAATGCTTGCATGCAGGGAGAAGGGCTTTCATCAAGGCTGAGGTATCAAAAACAATTCAGAGAGCTCTCAGGCATTGTATAAGACCGTCCTACATTGACTTTGATACAGGGAATATGAGGTGTTACAAAACAGAGGGCCATAATGAATGGAAAGGTCCTGGTTAAGTATTAGGACATGATCATAAAACAGTACTTCCAACATGGCAATCAAACTGTTAAGGCTTATTCCTCACGGTTAATCGGGATTGATTACAAACCCTCAGAACCTGACCAGCTGACAGAGAGCAATGAGGCACCCTGTACCTCACATACTGGTGTTTTGTGATGACAGACCTGAGGAACAGAATACAATAGATCAGAAGCTGAATAGTAGTAGGCTGTGAAAATAATGCACAGAGCAGGGCTATCACATCTATGAGGCACAGAATCACACAGTGCAGAAGAGGCCCTTTGGCCCATCGAGTCTGCACCGATAGGCGAGAAACACTTGACCTACCTACCTAATCCCATTTACCAGCACTTGGCCCATAGCCTTGAATGTTATGACGTGCCAAGTGCTCATCCAGGTACTCTTTAAAGGATATGAGGCAACCCGCCTCCACCACCCTCACAGGCAGTGCATTCCAGACCGTCACCACCCTCTGGGTAAAAAAGTTTATCCTCACATCCCCCCCTAAACCTCCTACCCCTCATCTTGAACTTATGCCCCCTCGTGACTGACCCTTCAACTAAGGGGAACAGCTGCGCCCTATCCACCCTGTCCATGCCCCTCATAATCTTGTACACCTCGATCAGGGCAGCCCTCAGTCTTCTCTGCTCCAACGAAAACAACCCAAGTCTATCCAACCTCTCTTCATAACTTAAATGTTTCATCCCAGGCAACATCCTGGTGAATCTCCTCTGCACCCCCTTCAGTGCAATCACATCCTTCCAATAATGTGGCGACCAGAACTGCACATAGTACTCCAGCTGTGGCCTCACCAAGGTTCTGTACAACTCCAACATGACCTCCCTACTTTTGTAATTTATGCCTCGATTGATAAAGGCAAGTGTCCCATATGCCTTTTTCACCACCCCACTCACATGCCTCTCCGCCTTCAGAGATCTATGGACACACACACCAAGGTCCCTTTGTTCCTCAGAACTTCCTAGTGTCAAGCTGTTCATTGTACACTTCCTTGTCAAATTACTCCTTCCAAAGTGTATCACCTCACACTTTTCAGGGTTAAATTCCATCTGCCACTTCTCTGCCCATTTGACCATCCCGCCTATATCTTCCTGTAGCCCAAGACACTCAGCCTCACTGTTAACTACCCGGCCAATCTTTGTGTCATCCGCAAACTTACTAATCCTACCCCCACATAGTCATTTATGCTGTTTATATAAATGATGAATAATAGGGGACCCAGCACCGATCCCTGTGTTACGCCACTGGACACTGGCTTCCAGTCACTAAAGCATCCTTCATGCATCACACTCTGTCTCCTACAACTAAGCCAATTTTGAATCCACCTTATCAAATTACCCTGTATCCCATGTGCATTTACCTTCTTTATAAGTCTCCCATGTGGGAACTTGTCAAAGGCTTTGCTGAAATCCATATAAACAACATCAACTGCACTACCCTCATCTACACACCTGGTCACCTCCTCAAAAAATTCAATCAAATTTGTTAGGCATGACCTCCCTCTGACAAAGCCATGCTGACTATCCCTGATCAAACCTTACCTCTCTAAGTGGAGATAGTTAATCTCCTTCAGAATTTTCTCCAATAGTTTTCCTACCACTGAACTGAGACTCATTGGCCTGTAGCTTCCTGGCTTCTCTCTACAACCCTTCTTAAATAGTGGAACTACATTAGTTGTTCCCCAGTCCTCTGGCACCTCCCCCGTGGCCAGGCAGGAATGAAAAATTTGGGTCAGAGCCCCTGCGATCTCCTCCCTTGCCTCCCTCAGCAGTCTGGGACACAAATCATCCGGACCTTAAGATTTGTCTACTTTTAAGTCTGCCAACACCTCCAATACCTTGACACTCCCTGTATCAATTTGCTCAAGAACCTCACAGTCTCTCTCCCCGAATTTGATACCTTCATCCTCATTCTCTTGGGTGAAGACGGATGTGAAGTATTTGTTCAACAGTCTACCGATGTCCTCTGGCTCCACCCATAGATTGCCCCCTTGGTCCCTAATGGGCCATTCTCTTTCCCTATTTATCCTCTTCCCATTGATATACTTAGAAAATATCTTGGGATTTTCCCTACTTTTACCAGCCAGAGTTTTCTCACATCCCCTCTTTGCTCTGTTAATTGCTTTCTTTAGCTCCACCCTGCACTTTCTGTGCTCCACTAATGCCTCCACTGATTTGTTCCCCTTGTACCTGCTAAAAGCCTCTCAAGTTAATTGCTTATAATGGGGAGTCAGGTAACATAAGCTCCAAAAGTGAATGGAGGGATGAAACTGTTGTAGGATATGTAGGGAAAAACTACTAGTAAGTTTTAAATATTGGTTAAATGTTTACGATGATGGGCAAAACGTGAGGTCGATGGACTGGCAGAATGGGTGAAAGAATGGAAAGCAAGAAAGTGCGGTTTGGGTCTGAGAGTGACTCTTGCATCAAAAAACAATCACGTACCCTGATCACATGAGAGAGAGAGAGCAATCTTACAGTAGTGGTCCCAAAAGATATCAAAGTGCAAGCAGAGGCCACAGCTTGAATAGATTATGCAATGAAAAGAAGATTACAGGACAGTCTTGAGATAGGACCAGATGCAGAAGTCTTTATGTTGGTGAAGTGTTGGCAGCTGCCAATAAACTAATGGATAAACTAATAAGAGAGGCACACCAAAAGGAATTAGGTAGTTGGGAGGAGTTTGCAGTTTATTTTGAAGTACCAGATAGACGACAGCCAGTCTTGCCGCAAAGATGGATTTGTACGTAAAAGGCCCTTGCTGATGGGACTAATAAGACCAAAGTGAGACTGGTTGCTCCAGTTTTGAAGATAGACAGGGTGATACAGATGTTAGAGTGGAGTCTCCCACGGTGAGAAAAATAATCCTGAAAGTTATTTTTTTCAGCTCTTTCAGCTACATATTGGTGAAAGCGATTTAAAACCAATGTTTCCGTAGGGTGAAAAATTCCAAAGGGGAAAGGAGTCTATCTGAAACAATTCAGAAAGGCAAGCAACTGCAGAAAGGAAACTATGGAAACTAAACAAATATGTTTATGGCCTCAAGGGTGAGGTGTTTCTCAGTGAGATTTATTTTACGGAAAGTAGACCGAGTTCGACTAAAAGCAGATCCTCCAATGCGTTACTGGTATCAAAAAGGCACACTTTCAGGCATATTCATGATGCTTGCTGATGATTTCTAATGGGATGGTACCTTGGAATTTGAGAAATATGATATTAATAAGGTTGAAGTGGAACTTAAGATTGGGAGTCAGGTTTCAGGGGCTTTTAAACATATTGGTTTTCAATATATTGGCATTAAGCTCATGAATAACTTTGAATCTGTAATCCTGTTTAGAGAGCGTTATTCCTATCCCAGTTAATTGTGTTAGGTCATCACAGAAAGAAATTGAGCAGTTGTGAAGCTCACTTATAGTTTAATTGGTTATGCACTCAGACAAGACCAAATGCTAGTTTTCATGTATTGGAACTAAGTGCTACAATGAAGCACCCTAAAGTCGAGGATGTTTTAACAGCAAATAAAACATTTAAAAAAATTAAACACAGAGAAATTGTACTTAAGTTTCCATCCTTGGAAAGAACATGAAATTGTTTATTAATGGTGATGCTTCTCATGCCAATCTTTCTTAAGGGCATTCAAGTTCAATGGGTTCTTAACATTCTGGTGGGGTGCCCTTTAGCCTGGGAAGCTAAGAAAATAAAAAGGATTGTTAAACTATTTTAGCTGCAGAAATACTGGCTCTTGTGGAAGCAGTGGATATGGGATTCTAGCTGTCAAATATTTTAGGGGAAATTCTATACAGGACGTGTACTGAAAAGAGTCAGCCCATTGAATGCTACGTAGATAATCATTCCTTATGGGATAATTTTCACTCGATTAAGAAGTATAAGCAAAAAAAGATTAAGGATTGACCTTGCTGGCATAAAATATATGTTAGAGGGGAAGGAAATCTCCAAGATTAAATGAGTTGATGTGAGTCATCTGATTGTTTCACAAAAGAACGCTTGTCCCAAGAGGTTATTGGGGTCCTAGAAGAGTGGTGTCTTGGAATATAATACTTTATATATAGAATATAGAAATTCATTTTTCTTCTTCGATTTGTCTTGAAATGCTACTGTGAGCATTCATTGTTAAGTTTAATTTAAAGAAAAGAAGGGAATCTGTTAATTGTATAAATTAAGGGTAAGGATAAAGAGATAGAGGCCATTCATTATTTGAGCACATATAAAGACCCACTTATTGACACTAAGGTTGTGAGTAGGGTGAGGAGCTATACACTTGTAATATTTCATTCTGTCAATAAATCTAAACTGAGTAAAGATTGACTCCTGGCCTCTTCCTAACTGGTGTTCGGAGTTTAACAAACAACAACAATAACTTATAGTTATAAAGCACCTTGTCTGTAATGAGATGTCCCAAGGTGCTTCACAGGAGCATTATAATAGAAAGTATGACATTGAGCCATATAAGATATTAGGTGAGATGACCAAAAGCTTGGTCAAAGGGGTAGGTTTTAATTAACGTCTTAGAGGAGGAACTTGAGGTCGAGAGTTCTAGGGAAGGTCTCCCAGATCTTAGGGCCCAGGGAACTGAAGGCACAGCCACAAATGGTCGAGTGATTGAAACTGGGGATGCACCAGAGGCCAGAATTAGAGGAATGCAGATACCTTGAAGGGTCATGGGGCTGGAGGAGATTACAGAGATTGGGCGGGGTGAGGCCATGAAAGGATTCAAAAACAAGGATGAAAATTTTAAAATCACGATGTTTCTTGACTGGGAGCTAACATAGGTCAGCGAGCACAGGGGTGATAAAGGAGCGGGAGCTGATGCGAGCACAGGGGTGATAAAGGAGCAGGAGCTGATGCGAACACAGGGGTGATAAAGGAGCAGGAGTTGATGCGAGTTAAGACATGGGCAGCAAAGTTTTCGATGACTTCAAGGTTATAAGGAATAGAATGTAGAATACCAGCCAGGCATACATTGGAATAGTTGAGTCTAGAGATAGCAAAGGCATGAATGAGGGTTTCAGCAGCAGATCAGCTGAGGTGGGGTGAATTCAGGTGTTGTTACGGAGGTGGAAATGGATGCTCTTAGTGGTGGCACTACTATGATGTCAGAAGCTCATCTCGGGATCAAATGTGACATCAGGGTTGCAAACGGACTGGCTTAACCTCAGACTGTTGCCAGGGAGAGGGATGGAGTCGTTAGCTAGGGAATGGAGTTTGGGGCAGGGGCTGAAAACAATGGCTTCACTCTTCTCAATATTTAATTACAGGAAATTACTGTTCATCCAGCACCGGACATTACATAAGCAATTTGATAATTTAGCAGCAGTGGAGGAGTTCAGAGTGGTGGTGGTGATGTACAGCTGAGTGTCGTCAACGTACATGTGAAAGCTAATGCTGGACGGCTGGATGATGTTGGCAAGGGGCAGCATGTAGATGAGAAATAAGAGGGGTTCAAGCATATATCCTTGGAAGATGCCAGAGGTAATGGTGTGGGAGCAGGAAGGGAAGCCATTGCAAGTGGTTCTCTGGCTACGGTTAGATTGATAAGCATGGAATCAGGTGAAGTCCCAATCAGCTGGACGACAGTGGAGAGGCGTTGGAGGTGGAGAGGCGTTGGAGGAGAATAGTGTGGTCAACCATGTTAAAAACTGCAGGCAGGTCAAGAAGGACAAGGAGGGAAAGTTTGCCTTTGTTATAGTCATACAGGATGTCTTACAAAGAACATGCAATGAAGGATTGGCATAAGCCAGCTGACCCATTGAGCCTTTCCGATACTAGCTTTGGTGTAGCCTTTGCACACATTAGTCTCCAATGCCCATCCCACACAAGCAAGCAAACTCTCAGGAAAGGCAAAAAAGCTGAGTAAGAATCTCAAGCCAATTTTGGGAGAAACTGGGAAATTTCTGTCTGACGCTTGAAGCCAACCAGGGTGACCACCATGACTGGATGACACCTTGATATAGGTAGATATGTTACTCATTCTTCCCTTTGAATTTCAGTGAACCTGCATGCAATGTAAATGTCAGTAACTCATTCTTGACTTTGACAATTCTCTGCAAAAAGTAATATGTTCTTGCATCTAACCTAGTTTCTATGCACTTATGCTCCGTTGGTCCACCCTAACCTATTTCTCTATCCACTGACATCAAGTCTAATCCATTCATCATTTGAAAGACTTTAATTAAATTTATCTATGCTATTATAAAGTTAAAGAAGTACCAACTCTCTTGACCTGCACTGATAGCTGAGGACTCTTAAACTAGGCATTGAAGACACTGAAGAATGTGGATGAACAGAAATGCTTCTTAGTTCAAGATCTAGGTGTAGCAATGTGATGAACACGACTTGAGCATGAAATGGATTATCTGGCATTATTTGGACACTTGGGATTTTTTAATAAAGGTCGTAAGTTCGCCTTGGAATGTGAGCAAACATGCCTTTTTCCAAGAGATCACCTGATCAGCATGGCACTTGAGGGTGGAGAGGTGTTTGCTTATTGAACTGCAATCACTAATTAATGGGAAACAAAAATTGGTTTAAAACAAAGGCCTGGTGATTTACTCGAAATCACCTGATAGAGGAGCTTTCAGTTTTGAACTTTTTTTTTTAAACTCAGTTGGGAATGATCTGAGAAAGTGAAGCTGTCCAGCGCTCTCACTCCTTGCCTTGTCTGAAATAGAGTGGGTATCAGTACTCTGCTAGGAATCTTCAGCTCAGTGGAACTTACCTGTCTTTGGAAACCTGAGAGGCTGAGACAAGGTGGATTGATCTGGCTCCATTTTCCTCCATGAGAAGCTCTGTGGGTGAGAACCCCCAGGCATCTACTGGGACTAGTGATCTGTCTTCACGAGGGAGCTCCAGATCGACAGTGTCGAAACCCTGTGAACTTTATGCTTTGTTTTATAAAGTAATTTCTTCAACTGCCCATCTCTGCAGAGACCCTATCTGTTTGTCGTTTGTTTATGTGTGTGTGTGTATGTGCATGTGCGCTAGGGAATTTTCAGAGGGATAGATTGATACATTTCCAGATTACAAATTATGTGTTAACTAGTTCTTACAATTTGTTTTAAAAAAGAAGTTTCATTTTATAATAAACCAATCATTCTGAGTTTCTTAAAAGGAGCCTGGTTCAAGCCTCTTTTATTCTGGGTCTAGCAGTAGCAAAGGTAAATCATTGGCCATTTTGGTGAGTGAATTAAACATTCATACTAACAGTGCGGCCTGTGGAGCAGTGGGGCTAGATAAACTGCAACACTTTCTGCACCACCAATGTTGGGCCTGTCATACCTGGGATCATGTCTCACCCTCTTTTTGATTGACCTGAATTCAGATTCGGTGATGCTAGCCAAATGCATTTGTGAGTGGCCCAAATCACATGCTGGTAAAACAATGTCAACTGCTGTGAGGCAAGTTTATGAATATCACTTTCATATGAACCTCCTCCAATCCCAGTCGTAACAATCTTAAACTGCTGTCCATCGCTATCCAATATGAGACAGGATGTAATGTAAAATTCCTTGACTCTGTAGACAGAATACAGCAGCAGTCCTACATTTCAGACAAGTCCACATAACCTCTCATTTACCACATTTTTATATATAGTCCTATCTTCAAATAAAGAACCTATATTATTGTTTCATGATCCTTGTTGTACGACTAATGGAAAAATGCAACAGTCCACTCAAATGGTGTCCAGAGAACACATTTCATTCTTTTAAGTCTTTAGAATTACAATTTGCACTTATGGAGTGCCTTTAACCTATTAAAGCATCTCAAGGTACTTCACAGAAGTGTAATCAAATAAAATTTGACACTAAGCCACAGAAGGAAATATTAGGGTGGGTGACAAAAACCTGATCAAAGATGAGCCCCTTAAAGGAGGCAGGAGAGTTTGAGATGTGGAAACATTTAGGAAGGGAATTTTGGAGCGTAGAGACTAGGTAGCTGAAAGGACAGCCACCAATGTTGGAGCAATTAAAATCTGGGATGCGCAAGAGGACAGAATTGAAGAAGTTAGAGATCTCAAAGAGCAGTGGGGCTGGAGGTGGGTACAGAGATAGGGAGAGATAAAGTCACAGAGGGACTTGAGAACAAGGGTGAGAGGTTTAGGACCAAGGCATTGCTGGATCATGAACCAATGTATGTCAGTGAGCACAAATGAATGGGGAAGATGTTTGCCAAACACTTTCATGGGATAATAATTCCCTTTTAAAGAGGTGGACATCTATTAAGTCAGACCCACTGTCATTATGCTCATCAAATAAGCTACTTGTATTTCAATATCTTTACCTCTCAACATGTGAGCAATCTTGGCTCCAATCTTCTTTTCTCCAAAGCAAAGCACTCGAGCTCGGCTGAATGAATAGGCATTGTTGTACATTTATCTACATTAGAATTGATCTGACATTCACTTAATTGCTGCCGTATATTTTTATCCCTTGTATTTATCATCTGCCCATTTAACTTGGTGCCATCATCAAATTTTATATCATTATTTTGTGCCAGAAACAGTCTCTTCCAAATGAATAATCATTACACTGAATAGCACAGAACTTATGCTAGACTCCTGGAGAGCTCCATTAGTCACTGCTTTTTGACAGAGTATTCTGTGTTTACCATCACCTGCTGCTTTCTCTTCTTAAGCCAGGTAGTGAATTTGGAGCTAATTCCATGAGCCTCCATCTCTTTTTTTTTAAAGTTTCACATGTGGAATTGGCTGGATAGGTTTAGTCCAGTGCGCTTAGTTACCATAGTGAAGTATTCTAAATCCACGTTGACTACATCTTATGGCCTCCATGCTCTTTGGAGAAGCATTGATAGCATCCCACATAACACTGTCCAACACTTTCTGCACCACCAATGTTTGGCCTGTCATACCTGGGATCATGTCTCACCCTCTTTTTGATTGACCTGAATTCAGATTCGGTGATGCTAGTCAAAAGGCTGCCAGTGCGTTTGTGAATGGCCCAAATCACATGCTGGTAAACCAATGTCAACTGCTGTGAGGCAAGCTCATGAATATCACTTTCATATGAACCCTGCACAGCTTGATTCTGCAGAATATTCCTGAGGTAAGGGTTGCAGCTCAAAATTAACAGACTGGGATGAATTAACAGTCACATATATTGGATTAAAAGTCAGGGGGTTAGGGGTGAGGGGGCGGTGGGGGCTGAAGAATGTAGCGTCAGACCAAAATGATTGAACATTCAGGCATGAAAATTGAGTTCTGTAGTGTGGCTGCTGTCAGACCTATGGAAGCCAGACAAGCCAAAAATGGCCACTTTGGCCATTTTCTACTAAACTACTTTGGCCACTTCTAGTGTGGCACCATAATGCACCATACTTTTTTATTTATTTGTTCATTGGATGTGGGCGTGACTGGCTGGGCCAGCATCTATTGCCCATCCCTAATTGTCCTTGTTCAGAGGGCGTGTAAGAGTCAACCACATTGCTTTGGGACTGGAGTTACATGTAGGCCAGACGATTTCCTTCCCTAAAGGACGTTAGTGAACCAGATGGGTTTTTATGACAATTGGCAATGGTTTCATGGTCATCATTAGACATTCTAAATCCAGATTTTTTATTATTGGGTTTCCGGTCCAGTGACAATACCACTATGCCACCACCACCACCTCCCCTGCACCCCGATGCAGGCACGAGCATCCTGTGCATGTGCCGAAAGGACGTAGTGTGAGACATCACGCAGCACCAAACACTGATTTGGACTCTGCAGGTCCTTGTTAGTATTTTCTCTTAAACATCCCCAGCACAGCCTGCATTCAACTGTGTGAGGAAACCTCCACTGGCACTATTGTGAGGCATCAGCGTGGCACTTATGGGTGAGGTGCTTTAGACCTTTCTTTTGCTGCGACAGAGCGGGTGGAAGTACTGTATTCAGTTTTGTTAGGGGAGCTCTGAAAAGGTGTTGGAGTCAGAAGAGAATATTGCTGAACTTTTCACCCTCTCATGAGGGTGCAGTCCTTGTCACCAGGCATTTGGCATGGACAATGGGAGGAGAAGTAAGAAGCAGAAAAGGAGGAGGTACCTGGGACTCCTTTGCTTCAGATGAGCTGCTAATAAGACTCCAGTTACCCTAAAATCTCAGCCCCACATCATCATTACTCCATAATTCCCCACGTTCCCATCCCTCTGCTATGAACCATCACACAATACCCTTGGCCAAAGTTTAGAAATTAAAACCACCTCAAAAAACAATTCCACAACTTCACCCCACAGCACTTCCAATAAAACATACAAAAGTGAATTATTCACCCTTGTGCATTCCCTTAGTACCAGTCTTGTGGCTGCCTTCGCCTGGTCTAGTGCTCCTATGCAGTGCTATCCAGATGGCTGCAGCATGGCTTTCACTGGGGGGACACTACAGATGGGCCTGTAGAACACCTTCAAGTAGCTCTGGGCCTTGAGTGTTCAGCTTCCGACTGTACCATCTCAACGTGAGTGGCAGCAGTCTGGGCTGGTTGGCTGGCAGGTGACAACAACAGCGGCATTGGCAGAGTGGGAGAATGAATGCTGTCATCCCGAGTGAGGACAGCACGTCAGTGCTCCATGGAGCCATTGTCACTTCTCCAGAGCTGTGCCTCAGCAGTCCTAGTTAACTGCTGGAATACAGATTGCTGGATTACTTTTGGGGGCATCCAGTTCTGCACTGAAATACCAGCCTAAATTTTAACACTTAATTCTCTGAGGTGGGTCATGAACCCACAACCTTTTGACTCAGAGGGAGGAAAGCTACCAACTATACTCCAACTGGCACTATGGCAGATAGAAAAAATGTCTCTTACTAGCCTTACTAGTGCCCAGGCAATGCATGTAGCAATCATTAGTGACCCTACTCTGCTTTGTGAATACACCATTGGCACTGGATAGCCATGTCATGCCATTCAGTGAGAAATTGTGTCAGTCAACCTTTCTGATCATGTGTGGGCAGCATATTAGCTCCTATTGCAGGAATGAGCTATTGGCTTAACAGGTAAGGGCAGTGCAATCCTTGTCTATCATTAGTAGTTCCTTCTCTTTTATGTGGTAAGTCGGCTACAGTTGCACTGAAAGATTCACCTGGCAAAACTCTGCCCTGCTGACCCAGAACAAACTGAGGGAATTGTCCTGTGTCCGTTGGCAGGTAAATATGCCCAGATCTTGGTGTCCGTTGATCATTCTGGCAGCTCTTTGCCATTTTGTGTCATCTCGACCATTATGTTTGAGCTGAGTAAAGACGAGTTTACCTTAAAGAGATTTTTTTTTAAAAAAAAGCATTTTCTGAAAAAAAAAAGGAAAACATTTAAACAGGATAAAAAATCTCTAACGAAAACACGGCACCAAACATTCTAAATGGGCTAAAACAAAAACAGAATTACCTGGAAAAACTCAGCAGGTCTGGGTTCTAAGTGGGCTCACTGGGGAAAAGGGGGGATCCCACTCAGCAGACTTGTGCTGTGCATTCGATAAATCTTTTTGTCTAAAACCTGGGACCTTAATGAAGTTTTGTCATAACTTGGAAATAAATATTCCAACTCACTAAGGACAGAAAGCTACAGAGCCTAGAGTGAACCTTGATTCAGTGTTTGCCATCCGAAATCTGTTTTTTTTCCCCTCATCTGGTTGTTCGATACATTGTGAGTACTGAAACCCCCATCAAGCGAGTAAAGTTTAACTTTGGTGGTGGCCTAAAGTGTGCGGTCATGGTTTGGGTGCCATTTATACATTGACTTCACTAAAAAGGAAAATCAGGACACTGGTATATATCAGGCAGTCTGATCCATTGCCCAGCTGCTTTGCATCCCTGCCGGAGGTGAATTTTATCCCCAACAGAATTCATTCAAATCATTAATTAGTGCCTCACTTATTTCCTCTCATATTTGCCTGAGGATTCTAAGAGGTGTCCCAAGTGACATTTAATAATTTTATGCATTTTCTCACAGCATATGTTTCCCTGAACTCCAGTGATATTCAGGGCAAGTGATTCCAATGAGGGGGTAAAGGAAGGTCAATCAAGCCGAGAGCTCCACGGATGACAAAAAAAAATATTGTGATTAAAATGAAACTGAAAAGATAAATGTTAGATTCACTATACAGTGGGAGCAGCAAGCTGAATACGAAAAGTGCAGAGGCGAACTGAAAAGGAATTAAGGGGCAAAGAGACTGAAAAGAGGTTGGCAGGTGCAATAAAGTGGAACACTAACATCTTTTGGAAACATATAAATTGTGAAACGATAGTTAAAGGAAGCATGGGGCCAATTTGGGACCAATAAGGATATCTCTCCCTGGGGCCAGAGAGCATGACTGATGTATCAATGAGTGCTTTGTTTCTTTTTTCACCAGAGAAGAGAATACTGCTGATGTAGCAGTAGGGGGCAGTAGTGATAATAATTAGGATTAAAATAGATAAAGAGGAGGTGCTTAAAATGTTGGCAGCACTCAAAGTAGGGAAATTACTTGGTCTGATTACGTTGCATCCCAGGTTGCTGAAGGTAGCAGGGATGGAGAAAGGGTCTCCTACTTTGGATATGGGAGTGGTGCCAGAAGAGTAGAGGGTTCAAAAAGTAGGTGAGGGATGAATCGGACAGCTGGGCTCACATCTGTAACTGTCCGAGAGATTGAGAATTACATCTAATACGATGGTACTGTAAATCTAATAGCTTTTATTAGGGGGACGAAAGCTTAACGCACAAAAAGATTCAAAGTAAATTTAGAAAACGTACGGTTATTCCCTAGATAGTCAGTCTAGGTTGACTGCAGGTTGGTCAGATCTGATCTGACTAGGACTAATCATTCTTCAGCCGGACTTTTCTTGGTGATCTCGCTCGAAGACGTTGTGCCAAAAGTGTCTTAATCTCCTGTTTTATCCTTTTTGGTATAATAACTGTCCCCAGTGGCACTCCTCTGTGCCCTCTCGATTGCTTTTTGGGATACGTGATCAGTCCGCGATTGGTACACATCGAATTGAACTTGTTCAAAACATCATGCATGGTCAGTTTTTCCCGTGGCCTGTTTTGTCCTGGCATGTTAAATGGCAGGATGTCGGATGAACTCTGTGAACCATAGCTCTTTTGTTGCTAGAAACCTTATTTAAGTCCTTAAAGTTCAACTTGTCTCTCAGGTGGGCTGAGAGAGCCAAGTTAAGAGTAGAAAAAGGTTGTTTGAAAAAGCACAATAGTAGAAACATCAGTTTTTTTTTCACAATACTACATTTGACATATTCCAAGAACCATTAGCCTATTTCCATTGCACCTCTGAGCTGATTTCAAGCAAATCTTTGCACATCTGTAATGGGTGAACTTCTAGCAACAATAATCAGAGCCAAATTAATTGTCACTTGAAATGGGGTTGTTAGTTCATGGGCAGTTGAGCTTGAGATTGCAGTCTGCAACTGCAACCAGAGAGGGGGAAGGAGAGATGGCATGCGGCCGAAGGCGGGATCTTGGTGGGATGTTGGAGAGACATTGTTGTGGGGAAAATTGTGGGATGGGGAGATCCCAGGAAGAGACTGAAGTGACAACATTTGGAGTGGGCTGAAATACCAATCCAGGAAAGTGAGAGAGATCGCACAGGTAATCTTCAGTCTAATTTAAATATTATAATTCCTGCCCTGTCTCTAGAGCAGATTACTTACTCAACCCCCAACCCACCCCAGTTAAACCAGAAGTAGGCATGCTCACAGTCGGTTAAGTTTGGGTTTCACTTTTTCATGAATTTAAATCATCTCCCTTAGTCTCTCAGTCACCAGCCCTGGGGGTTTAAAATTCCCCCCTAAGGGGTACGAAAGGAAATTATGCTAAACCTTTATAAATCAATGGTTAGGCCTCCACTGGAACACTGGGTCCTGATCTGGGCACTGCACTTTGGGAAGGATGTCAAGCTGTTGAAGATGTTGCCGAAGAGATTTACTGGAATGATACCAGGGATGAGGGACTTCAGTAAAAAGAAGAGAATGTGGTCGCTTTTCATGGAGCAGAGAAAGTCGGGGGGAGATTTAATAGAGATTTTCAAAACAATGAGGGATTTTGATAGAATAAATAGGGAAAAATGATTTCCAATGGCAGAAGGGTTAGTATCCGGGGAGCACGGATTTAAGGTAATTGGCAAGAAATCGAGATGGGAGACGAGGAGAAATTTTTATGGAGTGAATTACTATGATCTGCAATGCATTGCCTGAAAGGATGGTGGATTCAATAGTAATTTTCAAAAGGGAATTGGATAACTATTTGAAAAGGAAACATTAGCATGGCGATATAGTAAAAAAGACAGGACTGATTGATAACTCTTTCAAAGGACCAGCGCAGGAATGACACGTTGGATGATTCTGTGATTTGGCATAGAAGGAAATCCTGCCATAAATGCTGTAGGTCTTAACATTTACCTCAAACAGTGACTTTTGCCATGATTTTGCTAAAGATCCTGGAGGCAGTGATCGTGCTGTTCTCTGAGCTGACTAGAGCAATAACAAATCACATACCCAGCACGAGCTGCTCCACAGATTGCGGCGAGGATACACCTCCCTGCCCTGTCAGCTATTAATATTTAGATAACTATTTGTCAAGAGCTACATGGCGACAATGTTAAAGAACAACTTCATTGGCAAGTGTCCCGTAGTGATTCTGGATTGTTTTATGCCGAGCTACAATCACAGACGTAGCTCCTCACCTACTGCAATGCAATTTGCTTCACAGTAAATCATGTTTCCTTACACTTCATTTCATAAGTTAACCTGGTTTAGTCGCCTCCTAGCTCATTAGATCCAGCTCTGGCCTAACCCACTTTTGTCCCTGTAAATCTCTAGCAACTGGGACTGTCCCTGCTGACTGATGGCATGGTGACTACTTTGGCTGTCAGTCTGTTTCGGGAAATAAATGAGTGTGGCCTGGCTGCTCAGTAGCTGTCTCTCTGCATCTGCTCCTGAGGCACTTGGCTGCACAGCACTGGGCTTCTCTACAACTCAGCCACTCTGGGCCTCAGGGATCTCTGGCACACCGTTCCCAGCCATGTAGCACTCTGTTTTAGGCATTCATCTCTGTCACTTCTCCATATTCACGCATTCCCTCCCCTCCCTGTCTCTTAACTGTGACTCGAAATGTGTCATCCATGCCAGCTCGCACCTCATTACTCAACCTCAGCCTTATCCTTTCTCTCCCTGGCTCTTATTCTGTCAGTATTCCACTTCGTCTCCACAGCTAGTTGACCTATAGCCCTAGTGTTTCCAGGCTACCAGCGACTCTTTAAATCATAGAATTATAGAATAGCGCAGCACAGGAGGCCATTCAGCGCATCGAGCCTGTCCCAGCTCTGTTGAAGAACAATCCAGTTCTCCCCATTCCGAAGCTCTCTCCCCATATCCCTGCAATTTCTTTCCCCTTCATATAATTACCCAATTCCCCTTTTGAAAGCGACTAGTGAATCTATTAGGCCATGCATTCAAAAGCCTAATCACCCACTTGCATAAAAAGGTTTTTCCTCATGTTGTGTCTAGCTCTTTTGCCAATGACCTTAAATCTATACCCTCTGGTTATCAACCCTCAGTCATTGGAAATAGTTTATCTTAATTTACTCCACCTAAATCCTTCACGATTTTAAACAGTTCTAGCAAATTTCCTCGTAGCCTTCTCTGCCCATAGAATGAATGAAGGAATGAATGAATAGTCAGGCTCTGCGGGCGGTGTGGGCGGTGGGGGAGGGGGGGTGGTGGTGGTGGTGGGCAGGGGTGGTATTAAGGTTAAGGAAAGAAGAAAAAATATATAGGAATAGTGGGGATAGAAAGAAAGATATTAAAAGGAGACAGACCAGCAGCTAGTATAAAAGGGAATCCCAAAATTCTATAGGCATGCAGATAGTAACTTGGCTCCAGCTAGAGTATTGAGCCCAATTCTAGGCACCACACTGTAGGAAGTTAAGCCTTTGGAGAGGGTTCAGGAGGGGTTTACAAGAATTTTTCCAGGAATGAGGGGTTAAAGTTATGCGGATAGAGTGGAGAAACTGGGGCTGTCTGCCAAGGGCGGAGAAGGCTACGAGGAGATTTGCTAGAAATGTTTAAAATCATGAAGGGTTTCGATGAGTAAATAAGGGTAAACTATTTCCAATGACTGAGGGTTGATAATCAGAGGAGCGGGGCTGGTAAGGGTTATTACACATGGAGCATGGCTGAGGTACTAAATGAACACTTTGCATCTGTCTTTATCATGAAGGTGCTACCCAAGTCATAGCGAAAGAGGAAGTAGTTGAGACACTGAATGGGCTAAAAATTGATAAGGAGGAGATATTAGATAGGCTGGCTGTACTTCAAGTTGATAAATGACCACAACCAGATGAGATGCATTTAAGGATACGAAGGGAAGTATGGGTGGAAATTGCAGAGAGACTGGTCATAATCTTCCAATCCTCCTTAGATACAGGGTGGTGCCAGAAGATTGGAGAATTGCAAATGTTACACCCTTGTTCAAGAAAGGATGTATGGATAAATTGAGTAACTACAGGCCATTCAGTTTAACGTCAGTGGTGGGAAAGCTTTTAGAAATAATAATTCAGGACAAAATTAATAATTGTGTGGACAAATGTGGATTAATTATTGAAAGCCAGTAACGATTGGTTAAGGCAAGTTATGTTTAAATAACTTGCTTGAGCTTTTTTGCTGAGGTAACAGAGAGCTTGATGAGGGTAATGAGGTTGATGTGGTGTATATGGACTTCCAAAGTTGATTTGATAAATTACCACATAACAGGCTTGTCAATAAAGTTAGTGCCCATGGAATAAAAGGGCCAGTAGCACGGATACAAAATTGAGCAAGTGACAGGAAGCAGACAGTAGTGGTGAATGGTTGATTTTTGAACTGAAGGGAGGGCTACAGTAGGGCTCCCCATGGGTCAATATAAGCTGCCCTGCTTTTCCTAATATTTATTAATGGCCTAGAATTGGGTGTGCAGGGCACAACTTCAAAATTTGCAGATGACACAAAACTTGGAAGCGTTGTGAGATATGAGGAGGATAGTGATAGACGTCAGAGGACGTAAACAGACTGGTGGAACAGGCAGACAAGTGGCGGATGAACTTTAATGCAAAGAACTGTGAAGTGATTCATTTTGGTAGGAAGAACAAGGAAGGGCAATAAGCAGGTTTTTCTGGTCGGCGAGCGGGGACGGGGCCTGCTCGCCGATGCATAAGGTGACGCGGGGATACGTCGGGCGTGCATCCTGACGTCACCCCGCATCATTTAGTCTGTCAGTTTGGCGGGCGCTCAGCCAGAACGGCTGCGCACCGGCCGAACTATCAACGACCTATTAAGGCCATTAAAAAAAAACAATTAATGTGATTGATGGACCTGCCCGTCCAACCTTAAGGTTGGCAGGCAGGCCAGGAGCCCCGGCGGGTCTCAGAAATAGCATGAAACCTCATCCACGGGCGGAAAGAGGTTTCATGAGGGTCTTTAAATTTTTACGAAATGTTTCAGTAAAAGTAATGGACGTGTCCCAACTCATACAACAGTGTCACGTGAGGGGCCATGACAGGGAAACTGTTCAAATCTCTTTATTTCAAGTTTTACATTGGAGCCGATCTCCCTGAGGCAGCACTTTGCCTCAAAGAGATCTATGCGCTCTTTCATGTGCATGCATGAAAGAGCGCACTCCAGGCTGAGGGAATCTCCCCCAACCCACACAGGGAGCACATAGTGCTTCCTGGTGCACATCACGCTGGGTGGGCCTTAATTGGCCTGCCCAATTAAAATGGCTGCACGCCCCCGACTGGGGGCGCCGATCGGAGGCTCGCCCGCCGGTGCCAGCGTCTGCCCCCGGTCTCGCTCTCTCTCTCTCTCTCTCTCTCTCTCTCTCTTCCCACCCCCCCACCCCCCACCCCACCCCAACGGGGGGAAAAGTGTTGGCCAATACAAAAAAAAGGTACAATTCTAAGGAGGGTGCAGGAGCAGAGGGATTTGGGGTACATGTGCACAAATCATTAAAGGTGGCAGGGTAGTTGAGAAAGTGGTTAATAAATCCTGGGATTTCTATAGGGGCTTAAAGTACAAAAGCAAGGAAGTTATGACAAATCTGTATAAAACACTGGTTTGGCCTCACCTGGAGTACTGCACCCAGTTCTGGGCACCACACTTTAGGAAGGATATGAAGGCATTAGAGAGGGTGCAGAAAGGATTCACCAGAATGGCTCCGGAGATGAGGAACTTCAATTATTTGGAGAGATTGGAGAAGCTGAGGCTGTTCTCCCTGGAGAAGACAAGATTAAGAGGAGTTTTGGTAGAGTTGAAAATATTGAGGATCTGAACAGTGTAGACAGAGAGAAACTGTTCCTATTGGCAGAAGACTTGAGAACCAGAAGGCACTGATTGATTTAAGGTGATTGTCAAAAGAAGCACTGGTGACATGAGGGAAACTTTTTAAATTCAGGGAGTGGTTAGGACCTGAAAAGCACTAACTGAGAGTGTGATGGAGGCACATTCAATCATGGTTTTCAAAAGAGATTTGGACAATTACCTGAAAAGAAAAAAAATCTGCAGGGCTACAGGGAAAAGGCAGGGGAGTGGGATTAGGAGATTTGCTCTTGCAGACAGCTAGCAAGGATAGGATGGGCCAAATGGCCTCCTTTTGTGCTGTAACCATTCTATTATTTTATTCTATGCAATGCAAATAAGAGACTACCAGGCAATAATTTTGTAAAGGAATCTGAATTCAAGCACAGGAATCCTATTCACAGATTTTAATGAGGCCAACATTCATTTCAGGTGGTAGCAAGGGACCAATATAAATGCTCGCCTTTACCAATATGGTGGCTTGTTGTATGTGCATGGGCCATCCGACTGCAAAATCTGTAAATCCAACACTGAATATGCCCTTTGGGACATTAATCAATCTCTACCACTCTGCTCTCTAGCAGTACCTCAGTTAATAAAATATCAAACATATTTGGATATTTTACTTCTAATGCCCAAACATTTAATCAAACATTTACCTTCAACAGACTTTGCTATGAATCCTACTGCTGACAATTGTTTGCTTTCCTGTATCATTTAAAGTATTTCGGCTTGACCTTTTGAGTTAGGCATTGACCAGATTTAGTGAATTGTACTGTAGTTGTTGGTGCTTATTTACCTCAAGGGGATACTTTCTTGCTAGAAACTCATGAAATGGTTGTTAAAATTCCACTTTTCTTTCTTTTGTTTTATTGTATACTCTTGTTCCTCACTTAATCCTCACCACTGCCTCTCTCATGACTTAAATCTTTGTTGTGCTAAGCCTGTGTTTTCTGCCTTATTTTAGCCCTAGTTTTAAACATCTCAAGTGCAGTAAGAGATTGATTGAGCCCAAAACCAGACATTTTCATTACCATCCATCCCAGCTGACTGCAAAACAGTTTGGGCCTTGAAATTATGCTGAGATATTGTAAAGTCTTAACACATCCCTACAAAATCCATTCATCTGCCATTTTAATGGAGCAAGCCATCTGGAAGTCCGCAAGCATCAGCTTGGAGCTGAAAACACATTTAGTACAAGTGACTAATGTGGAGTGTCGCACTCTATGGATGCGAGAGTTGGACTCTGAAGAAAGAGGATGAGAGCAGCGTTGGTGGGCACGCTAGGTCTTGTGAAGAGGAACTGTTAAGCAGACCAGGTTATTTACTTAAAAATGTGTTTAATTACACTTTTTACAGCATGTACAGGTTGGGTTACAGAGAAGGGACATTTCCTCTCAGAGCTGCCTGTCTGCTGCGCAGAATACCTCGCACATGACTGACTGATGTCAGTGCTATGTCATCATCCACACCATAGATTAGCATATCCATTCTGTTAACCCTTTATACTATAAGCAGCATAACAGCTTTTGAAATGTGGATAAGGCGGAGGATTCTCAATCAGCTGGATGGGCAGCAGTAGGATAAATGAGTGGGTTAGATCAAGAGTAGAGGTTCAGGAATCAAAAGTGTTGCTAAGAACAGTTAGAGAGAGAAAGCAGACATTGGGAATGAAAAAAAATATCTTGTCCTGGCAACAATTGAAGGAGAAATTGAGGGTAAAAGCAGAAAAGGAAGAAGAAAAATCAGGTGGGTGGATAACATGGAGATGTGGATTCAGGGAGGCTTGAAGAAAAGCAGAGAAGAAGCAAAATGATGCCAATGGCCCTACTAAGGCTTCGGTGAAAATGCATGAACCATTAAGCTGTTAAGGAAAACATGCCAGAGCTTCAAGCTAGTGAAAAAAAGAAATTCCCTACAAATCTGCGAAGATTTTGCATAAAAGCATTCACATTTGAATCTTGTCCAGTCTTTCTCCTCCTCTGCTCTGAAGAAGAGTCATACGGACTCGAAACGTTAACTCTGTCTTTCTCTCCACTGATGCTGTCAGACCTGCTGAGTTTTTCCAGCATTTTCTAGTTTTGTTTCAGATTTCTGGCATCCACAGTGTTCTGCTTTTATTCTCCTCCACACATTGGGCTGAATTGGAAGCTTTGGGCAGGACCACAGCAGAAGGAGGATCGAGTTGATCTGGCAGCTGGAGGCTGATTTTTTTAGAGGGTGAGGGCGTGTTAATAGTGAGACCCTTATGTCCCATTATATGATCAGAGTGAAAAGTACATAGTTACTTGCATGAACATTCTCCATTTGTCTGAGGTATATGATGGTAAGGATAAGTATCTGCTGGAGAGAGAACATGTAAGGACACTTTTAGTCACTACAGTGGTGACATAATGTCATTTAGTTGATAGCGTTCTTGTCTTTCAATCAGGAGGTCAAGATCTAATTGAGGATGTATTCCTTTAATTCATTCTCAGGATGTGGGTACTGTTGGCAAGGCCAGCCTTAGCTGTCCATCCTGAGAAGGTGGTTGTAGGAATATAGGAACATAGGAGCAGGAGTAGGCCACTCAGTCCCTCGAGCCTGGTCTGCCATTCAAATAGATCATAGCTGGTTATCTACCTCTATGCCATTTCCCCCACTATCCCCATATGCCTTGATGTCATTAGTATCTAGAAATCTATCAATATCTATCTTGAACATACTCAATGACTGAGCTTCCACAGTCCCTGGGATAGAGAATTCAAAGATTCATTACCCACTGAGTGAAGAAATTCCTCCTCATCTCAGTTCCAAATGGCTTGCCCCTTATTCTGAGACTGTGTTCCCTGGTTCTAAACACCCCCCCTCCCCCACCGACCCCAGCCAGGGGAGACATCCTTTCTGCATCTCCCCTGTCATGCCTTTAAGAAATTTGTAAGTTTCAATGAGATCACATCTCATTCTTCTAAACTTTAGAAAATACAGACCGAGTCTCCTCAGTCTCTCCTCATAGGACAGTCCCGCCAACCCAGGGCCTCCTTCTTGAATCGCTTTAGTCCGTGTGGTATTTCCAAGTGCCTCTACACTGCTGTTGGGTGGGGAGTTCCAGGATTTTGACTCAGCAACGATGAAGAAATGGCAATACATGCCCAAGTGAGGATGATGTGCGATTTGGAGGGGAACTTGGAGGTGATGGTGTTCTCATGTTCTTATACTTCTGGCTGTTGGAGCTAGTGAGGTTGTGAGGTACTGCCACTGAAGCCTGAGTGAGTATTTCAGTGCATTCTGTGACTGGTTCAATCTGCAGCCACAGTGTACTGGTGATAGGGAGGATGGATGTTTAGGTTAGCCATTGAGGCATCGAGCAAGTGGACCACTTTGTCCTGTATGGGAGCATTGTGCTGCACCCATTTAGCAAATGGAAAGTATTTCATCACACTATTGACTTGTGCTTTGTAGGTGTTGGGGAAGCTTTGGGAAGTCAGAAGGTGAGTCACTGCAGGAAACCCAGTATCTGACCTGCTCTAGTGGCCACAGTATTTATGGGCAGAATTTTATGTTCCGCAGGTGGGTGTGTGCACGACCCAATTGGGCATAAAATTGTGCGAGAAGACAGCGGGCGAGCATCCCGATGTCATTGCATACCCGCTCGATACTTTGCTTGGTGGGCGTGTGCAAAAGTTGGAAGTGCACCCACCGACAATTAGGCCAATTAAGCCCATTAACGGTGAAATTATCTCCGATTCTTTATGGTCCGTCCAACCTTACGGTTGGCGGACGGGCGAATCGGCCAGGCGGCCTTTACATTTTTCATCAAACCTCATCCAAGGGCAGGATGAGATTTCCATTATGAAATAAAATAAAAATATCTGTGGACAGCATTTTTATCAGTTATATTTTCAGGTGCTTGATTGTGATGCATGGATTTTTTTTTGTAGCTTTTTAAGCCTTTATTTTAGCATTTCCAGCTCTGCAGCTCCCTGAGGCTGCTGTCTGTCTCCAGGGTGCTTTCTTGCAGCGCTCACCCCCGCCCGCGGAAACGTCATCTCCTGCCCTCTTCCCGCCCCCACCCCAGCAGCGCTGAGCACATGCAGCCAGTGTCAAGTCGTGGTCAGGAGCCGATTGTGGCCAGGTGCCCGTCTCCAGACCAATCCTGGGCCCGCCGATCGCGCGTGCCCACCAAAGGTTAAATTCAGGCCTATGAGCTGGTGCAATTGGGTTTCCGGCAACCACTTAAGGATGTTGACATTGATGGTAAGAGAGCTGATGATGGTAATGCTATTCAATGTTAAGGGGAGGTGGTTAGATTCTCTCTTGTTGGAGATGGCCATGGCCCGGCACTTGTGTGGCGTGAATGTTACTTGCCACTTAATCTTTTCATTCATTCACGGGATGTGGGCTTCGCTGGCTGGGCCAGCATTGATTGCTCATCCCTAGTTGCCCTTGAGAAGGTGGTGGTGAACTGCCTTCTTGAACTGCTACAGTCCATGTGGTGTAGGTACACCCACAGTGCTGTTAGGAAGGGAGTTCCAGGATTTTGGCCCAGCGACAGTGAAGGAACGGCGATATATTTCCAAGTCAGGATGGTGAGTGACCTGGAGGGGAACACCGAAGTGGCGGTGTTCCATCTATCTGCTGCCCTTGTCCTTCTAGGTGGTAGTGGTCATGGGTTTGGAAGGTGCTGTCAAAGGAGCCTTGGTGAATTCCTGCAGTGCTTCTTGTAGACGGTACACACTGCTGCTACTGTGCACCGGTGGTGGAGGGAGTGAATGTTTGTGGATGTGATGCCAATCAAGTGGGTTGCTTTGTCCTGGATGGTGTCAAGCTTATTGAGTGTTGTGGGAGCTCCAGAAGTCTCATCGCACGATTCCTAGCCTTTGACCTGCTCTCGTAGCCACAGTATTTATATGGCTAGTCCAGTTCAGTTTCTGGTCAATGGTAATCTCAAGGATGTTGATAGTGGGGGATTCAGTGATGGTAATGCCATTGAACATCAAGGGGCGATGGTTGGATTCTCTCTTATTGGAGATGGTCATTGCCTGACACTTGTGTGGCGCAAATGTTGCTTGCCACTTGTCAGCCCAAGCCTGGATATTGTCCAGGTCTTGCTGCATTTGGACATGGACTGCTTCAGTATCTGAGGAGTCGCAAATGGTGCTGAACATTGTGCAATCATCAGCGAACATCCCCATTTCTGACCTTATGGTGGCAGGAAGGTCATTGATGAAGCAGCTGAAGATGGTTGGGCCGAGGACACTACCCTGAGCAACTCCTCCAGTGGTGTGCTGGAGCTGAGAGGACTGAACACAACCATCTTCCTTTGTGCTGGGTATGACTCCAACCAGTGGGGAGTTTTCCACCTGATTCCCATTGACTCCAGTTTTGCTAGGGCTCCTTGATGCCACACTCGGTCAAATGCTGCCTGGATGTTAAGGGCAGTCACTCTCAGCTCACTTTGGGAGTTCAGCTCTTTTGTCCATGTTTGCACCAAGGCTGTAATGAGGTCAGGAACTGAATGGCCCTGGCGGAATCCAAACTGGGTGTCAGTGAGCAGGTTATTGCTAAGCAAGTGCCGCTTGATAGCACTGTTGATAACCCCTTCCATTGCTTTACTGATGATGTAGAGTAGACTGATGGGGCGGTAATTGGCCGGGTTGGATTTGTCCTGCTTTTTGTGTACAGGACATACCTGGGCAATTTTTCACATAGCCGGGTAGATGCCAGTGTTGTAGCTGTACTTGAACAGCTTGGCTAGGGGCACGGCAAGTTCTGAAGCACAAGTCTTCTGTACTATTGCTGGAATATTGCCCAAGCTTGTATGTTGTTCAGGTCTTGCTGTGTGTGGAAATGGAACTCTTTATTACCAGAGGAAATGTAACTGGAGCTGAACACTGTGGAATTATAAATTCTTCCTCAACAGGAACGCATTTAATACTTTTCTCAAGATACCAAACAGAGGAAATAACTTTGCACTATCTTTCAATATATGAACCTAACGATTCCTTAACTTCACATATTTAAATCATTCTGATAGATAAAGAAAGTGATTTCACAGAGAGGAAAATATGGCATATCAGATAGTAAAGGCTTAAGGTGCTCAGCAGAGATTATTAGAACAATTTAATTACAAGCTAGCAGTACAATGAGCAGCATTGGTGCATATTTTATGGCTTGTGGAGCTGTATAATTGAAGTCATGTCGTTCTAATAAATGGAACTTTGGAAACCATTAAGCAGAATTTGTGCTCAGTGCCAGGAACTGCAGGTAGTGTGGTCCCATTTCTCTTCCGCCATGGTTCTTTGGAAAAACTTGTTTTTTTTTGTTTAGAACAGCAGAGAACGTTTATGTGGAAAGAAAACAGGACGGATATTGTTTGAAAATTTACCAGACGTGGTGATGACTGTAATCGGACCATTTACAAGAATTCAGCAAAACAGATTTTTTTTTTTTGAAAAAGAGCAGTCACGGAAAACAGTTAATGGAACGTAAAATTCACAGGAGCGCTGGGAACAAGGATTCCCGAAAAGAAAAAAGGGACTTGCATTTATATACTGTCTTTCAAACCTCAGGACATGCTAAAGTGCTTAACAGCGAAGAAAGTACTTTTTGAAGTGTCATCTCTGTTGTGATGTAGGAAACGCAGCCACTAATTTGAGTTCAGCAATGTCATAATGACTAGAGATTCTGTTCTTATGATGTTATTAAGGAATACATATTGGCCACCGGGTCATCGGGGAACTCCTCTGCACTTCTTCTTCGATATAGTGCTAAGGGACCTTGGCTCAGCGTCTCATTTGAAAAATGGCACCTTCGACATTGCAGCACTCCCTCATTGCTACACTGCTGTGACACTGGAGTGTCAGCTTAGATTTTCCGCTCAAGGGCCATATTTTCAAAGGGCATTTGTGTTGGGACTGGGTGCGGACGGGATTTAAAAATCGGCATACCAGAGACTGCCTCATGATCCCAACGCCTCCGGAACAGATTTGAATTTCCAAAGGGCCAGTGGCAGGAAGTGGGGAGGGTGTGGAGTGGGGCAAAGGGAACTCGAACCTGCTCGCCGCCAATTCATGGTGCCTTGAGCTCCTTGAGCTTGTTAAGGGGCCTTTACATTCACGATCGCAATTCTGAATCTTTGATTTGGCGAACTCTTACAGCCTGGGGCATATTAGTGTACAGCTGCTGGGTTAGCTGTGGGGGAATCCGAAGTTTTCTCTGCATTTATTTAAAGCTGACCTTACCTTGACCACCTTCTAAGTGCTCTAAGGTCATCTAGCTTGCATGACCCCTTGCATAGATGTGGGCACTGCTCGGCTTTCTTGAGCAAGACATGGCTACTAATTGAGCGCCAAGGTTGTTCCTGCTCAATTAGGGCATTTGAATTTAAAATATCATGGCTGCAGCGCAGGACTTAAGTGGGTATCAGACTCCTGACCCTACACTGAAACTCTGGCCACTTTAACCCACTAACTTGTGACTCAGAATTGAGAATGCTACAAACTCAGCCACAGCTGACGCCTGCTCGCAATAGCAAGCACTTTGAGTATGAAGTATAAAGTCTGGCAGTCGTCATCAAATCAATTGAGAATTAATAAATGCAGGAGCCATGGGGCGATGTTCGCTTCATAACACTCAAATGCAGTAAATACATTTTATGGCCAAAGTGGTACAATTTGAAAGAAGCAAGATAAATCAGAGCGGGGTGATTCAGGGGTCTCTGAATGCTTATTCCAGGAACTGGTCAGCCCACAGGCAGGACGAGTTAGCGAGGAAAGGAAGTGGGTGACCATCCCTCAAAAGTATGAAGAGGAAACAGAAGACAGTGCAGAGTTCCTCTGAGGCTTGAATTGCTTAAACGGATCCAATTAAGACAAGAGTCACTAATTTTATTTCAAATGATGTACTAAGGTACATTAAATAGCTGCCAATTAATTCAGAGTAATTGCTCCTGATGCAAGGTATCAAAATAATTCACTATTAAATTATCAGGTCCCACCACAGGGTAACACACTAATAGGTGTACCCAAGGCTGCATGCTAGTGAAGCCTTGTTGCTATGACAACATTAAGGACTATAGGCAAATTACATGTCAAATTATCCTTGATGCTATTTGTTTTCCTTTACTATTGGTTGCCATTGTACCTCCAAATCATTCAAAGCATCAACAACATGATGAAATAGATACCTGTTCTACCAAAGCAGAATGGTGTCTGGCCAGTCATGTCAAAACAAATATTAACCACAAGTCTTCTCGCAATGAAGGCAAACATACCATTTGCCGCCTTAACTGCTTGCTGCACCTGCATGCTTGCTTTCAGAGATTGGTATACAAGGATACCTTTGTACATCAACATTTCACAATCTATCACCATTTAAATAATACTCCGCCATTCTATTTTTCCTACCGAAGTGGATAACTTCACACTTATCCATGTTATACTGCATCTGTCATATATTTGCAAACTCACTCAACCTGTCTAAATTGCCTTGAAGCCTCTTAACACGCTCCTCACCACTCACGTTCTCACCAAGTTTCATGTCGTCAGCAAACTTGGAAATATTACACTTGGCTCCCTTATCCAAATCATTGATATATATATTGTGTATAACGGGAGCCCGAGCACTGATCCCTGCAGGACCCCATTAGTCATCACCTACCACTCCGAAAAAGACCCATTTATTCCTACTCTGTTTCCTGTCTGCCAAGCAATTCTCAATCCATGCCAATATATTACCCCAATCCCATGTGCTTTAATTTTACACACTAACCTCTTATGTGGGACTTTATGAAAAGCTTTCTGAAAATCCAAATACACCACATCCGCTGGTTCTCCCTCATCTATTCTGCTAGGTACATCCTCAAAAAACTTCAGCATGTTTGTCAAGCATGATTTCCCTTTCATAAATCCATGTTGACTTTGTCTAATCCCATTGATCTTTTCTAAGTGTCCTGTTATCACATCCTTTATAATAGACTCTAGCATTTTTCCTACTACAGGAGGAGGTCATGGAGAATGCTGCCACTTGGGACAATATGAAATCCAAATTGATAGCTGTGTCTACTGTAACTCTGGAGAGATCATCAGCCATGGTATCATCAGCGTGAGGTGGTGAGCCAAATTCGCATGGTTGAGATGGCCTGACTAATGGGATTGTCTGTTGCAAACTCCTGTCGGCAAGGACTTGCTACTGGGCATGGAGTAGTAAGAAGCGATTTGACAGCGTCCTGTGATTTTTGGGAGTCGTGGTTGTAATGTTTTGCCCTGCAGGAGTACCCCGGGATGAAGTGAAAAATGCGTCAAAGGCTTTCAACACTGAGTCAAAATCTGCAGAGGTTTCATAAGCCCCTGGTTCCTAATGATTCGGTAGGTGTCTGGCCCAACAAAGTAAAGGAATGAACTGACCTGGAGTTGCTGTGTTTTGGTAAGGAGACCCCAGGCCACTCAGTACTTCAAAAAGTTATTGTGCCACGTCTTCCCAGCAGTGCATTCAGTGTGGGTCTTCGAGGCTTGGAAATAGGCGAGGTAGGGGCTGTGATAGCTTGGGCAATGCCACCATCAATACCCTTCTTCAGTGATGCTGTTCTGAGGTGGACTTGCGAGATGTCAGTCCGACCGGGGATCGTTGTTGATATGAGCTGTAGATGTTTGTTGTGTGGCATTAACTGTTGCTTGGACTGATGCCACTGCTGCTGCTACCATATTTGAGGACTGTGCCAGGCCTAGTATCTTGCAAAGAGGAACTGCACACATACTTGGGTGCTTACTTAAAACGAGTTTATTTACACTATGTACAATAGGTACAGGGCGCGTTATTGAGTGGGCACATCTCCTCTAAGAGTTGTCTGTCTGCAGGACAGAGTCTCCAGCACATGACTGCTGATGTCACTGGTGCATCATAGTCTACACCACTCATTAGCATGTCTACTCCATTAACCCTTTACAGATGGGACAATGTAGCTTTGAAATAAACTATTTTGCTTTTATGATTGAAATAAAGTTTATGTTTTGCGAACAATGAACATAAGTGACAATTTAACACAATGTCAAACGCTCAAGTAATTACCCTTGGGCGACCACAAATTCTCTCTCTTCCTTTTCATATTACTCTTACATGCTGCTACCCCTGTGACTTCAGCAGAGCTCTAGGCAGGCTACTTGTTCCCCAGCTTTGACTGCTGAGATGTTCATGGCCAATGCCACCTGGGCCTTGAGCCTGTGAGGGCCATGTCACAGGCTTCCCCACCTGAACCTGTGCGAGGGCACAACTGGTCATCGGGAAATGAGGCTGCATGTGGAGTTCTGACTGAGGGAGGGGGAGCAAAGGGAGAAGAGTAGGAGCACTTTGAACAGTCTCTACTTCATGTCCATCCTCTCCATCTTCCCTCTCATGGCTTACCTGCATTTCCCTGCTAACCAAGAACGAAAGCACTTTGCTGCATTTCAGTGAGGTGTTAAATGGCCAAGGTGAAGCTTTTCTACACCCTATTTAAACTGGCAAACTAAGTGTGCAGGCTATTGGTCAAGACCAGCATGCACTAGATTGCCTCATGCTTCGTGCAGGTGGTCACTCTTTCCATGGGGTTAGACATCAATGTAAAGGCCTGAGAAACCACAGCACTCATGGTGGAAACAGACTCCCTGGCCAGGATTTTCCTTGCCCACCAGTGTTGGGCGTGTTTGGTGGCGTGAGCAGATAGGGCGCGATCAGTTTCAAGATGGTGTGAAACCAGTTTGCGATCATCCGCTAAACCCACTGATGGTGGGCCATGTTTCCCACCGCCAGGTGTTGGGAACTTCATTGTAACACATCTGCATATCATTATTAGGCCAGTCCACCGGAATTGTTCCCCCCACCAGATGGATTGTCCGGCCACGTCGGCGGGAGAAGACGCCGACGTTTCACAACAGCACATAAGCGACATGCACCTGGCAGACTGCACTTTGCTCGGGACTTCAAGGTTTGCCTACCTTCCTTCGGTCAGCACTCGCTGTCATCAGCGCCAGGCTTCACAGACAGCATCACATCACTTTAAGGGGGGCTCACGGGCAGGTCTCTACCTACCAGATCAGCCATATGTGGGTGGCTTTTCATTGGCTGCAGGGCTGGGGCTTGCTTGGGGAAGGGGGAGAAGTGGCCTCAGGCAAGGGAAGAGGCTGCAGGGTGAGGGCTGTACTGGGAGGGAGGGTATCCCAGATTGTGTGCGGGAACACATGTTGATCTGTACAAGTGGCCTCAAGATGATGAGGGCTGAGGAGGCAGTTTCCAGAGGCGATGAGGCCAGATGAACATGTGAGGGTGTGTGTGTGAGAATGGGTGGTGATGTCCCTTGAGCTGGCAGTGATTGAGTTGGCAGTGAATGTGTGATGGGCTTGAGTGTGTGAGTTTAGAGTGATGAGATAGTTGCCATACCCTGGATGCACAGATGAGATCATTCATCCCCTATCTGCATTGGATGGCCAACCTCTTCTGTGCAGCTTTGGCACTGATCACCATTGCCACCGCCTCCCAAGCCTGGTTGGTCAGGCTGCTACCCACCCTGCCAGAGGAGGGGTAGAGGATATTGTGGCAGGCCTCCACGGCATCCAAAAGGTGTTCAAGTGATGTGTAACTAAACCTGGGAGCTGCAGTCTTTTTGGCTTTCTTACAGTAGTCCTGGGTTGGAAGCACTGATATGTGTGCGCGCATATGGACTTGCCTGGATGAGTGCAGCTCCAGCAACAATCAAGGAGCTTGACACCATTCAGGACAAACCAGCCCACTTGATTGGCACCCCATCCACAAACATTCACTCCCTCTACCACTGAAGCACAGTAGCAGCTGTGTGTACCATCTACAAGACGCACTGCAGGAACTCACTAAGCCTCCTTGGGCAGCACTTTCCAAACCCACGTCCACTACCATCTAGAAGGATAAGAGCAGCAGACACATGGGAACACCACCTGGATGTTCCACTCCAAGCCACTCACCATCTTGACTTGGAAATATATCGCCGTTCCTTCACTGTCGCTAGTTCAAAATCCTGGAACTCCTTCCCTAACAGCACTGTGGATGTACCTACACCACATGGACTGCAGCGGTTCAAGAAAGCAGCTCACTACCACCTTCTCAAGGGCAATTAGGGATGGGCAAAAAAATGCTGGCTTAGCCAGTCCAGCCACATCCCATGAACACATTTTTAAAAAATTGTTTGGGATCATGATGACTGGAGAGCCAGTTCTCTGTCTCTCCCTGGTTTCTCCACTCCCTTCTCCTGCAATGATGAAAAGAAGTACGTCATGAGTGTGAGAAATGGAATATGTATTGAGAGGTTTAAAGGACAACATTTGTGGAGGTTGACAGTGAGGGATGGATCTGAGATGTGAATGAGATTAGAGTGAATGTGAGTGTTGGCTGTTCAGATGGGAATGTGAGGAAGTATCTCGAAAGAGAGGAAACAGCGTAACTGGAATGTATTGTGGTCTGAGGAGTGATGCCTAGGAGAGGGCTGGAGAAGTCAGGGTGAAGGATTTTGCACTTGAATGTGACATACCCTTCCTGCCCTGACCAGATCACTGAGCTTCTTGTGACACTTTTCGCAGGAGTGATACACCGCTTCCTCTGCCACTTCTGGCCACTAGACCTCTGAGGCAGGCTTCTTCCTCCCATGTGCGGGGAACAGAATCTCCCTTCAGGCTCTTACAGCTTGATGTCCAGGGCTGCATCTAAGTATTTCAGTGGAGCCTTCCCTTATTGTGACTCCATCTATCAAGTAGCTGGCTCTATCTTGACTGTTGTAGAATCAATGTTTCCATTCGGACCCTCATAGGATCACTTTAAAAAGTGAATCTTCAACAGTCAGGTCTATGTCTTCATCACACCTACCCACTTAAATTGGTCAGAAAACCCAGCAGTGGAAAAGATATTGCTGTGGCTCAGTTAAAAAGTCACTGAAAAGCCCAGTCCCCAAACTTCTGGGTTCCCGGCACTGCTAGTGTTCCCTCCTGCAAATGGATTGAAGCATAAAAATACAGCCAATCCTTTCCTACTAGTGAATTTATACTTCATTGGCTAGAATTCTGTGAGCACAATTTGGTTTACATTGCAACATATGCAACATAAAACTCCTTTGGGTTGCATTATACTAACACATGATTATAAAAATGTGCATTGGACATGTACAAAAGTGCAGTATTTATCCAATGGAATTCATTTTTCTGTGCCCCTAATACAAACAAAGACACTGTCGATCAGAATAGAGATATGAGGAACTACAGACTAAAAAAGTGCCACAAACAAATGAACCTTCCTGCTAGACAGAAGCCCTACTCACTACATCAGTATTTTAGTTCGGACTTTCTTCCACATAATGAGGGGTTTCTGAATAAAGGAAGTCTTGTATTTATGTAGGCTGGAATTTTAAACCCCTCACACCGACAGGATCTTCTGGTCCTGCCGTCTTGAATAGAGATTTCAATAGCTCGCCGACCCCATAATGTCTTTCACAACTCAGGACATCTCAAAGTGCTTTACAGCCAATGAAGTGCATTTGAAGTGGACTGTTGTAATATGGGAAATAGGTGACTGAAGGTAACTGTATCAAGTTGAAGTCAAATTCATCCAGTCTCCTCAGCAGTGATAACTGGCTTTGTGGTATGCCTATCAAGGCACAATATATTTTAGATGTGTGCGCCCATCAGCCTTTTCCTGTTTCCCATCCTGATGAAGCCCTCATCTGAGTTCCACACGGCAGGACCTGTCTGTGGCCTCACCCTTCGGGGAGGTTGGCACAGGTATTATCTATTTTCCCTGGCAGCCTACTAGTGTCCGGTGACTCAGCACCTCCTGATCCTGACTCTATACTACCCTCCAAAGTTGGCGCAGTGTCAGTAACTGAGCTGATGGTTGCAAGTGTCAGATCAAGCGAAGGTGCTTGTTCATCAGCCGGCCGTTCTTCTTCTCACTCTTCATCATCAGGTTGTACTGGCTGGTCAGGTGGCAGCTGTTGGGTATCTGAAAGATAGAAATGAAGATGGGAAGGCTGAGGCGAGCAAAAGGAGGTCTTGGAGGGTGGAAAGCAAGAGGTGCTAGTTGCATTATCTGGTACTTCATACCAGATTGTGGCATGAGGGTGAAATAGGAATTGAAAAAGACCATAGGCAGGAACATGCCGTCAATCCCCATGGTTTTGGTGATGCCAGCTGCAATGGCTTCAAAGTGAGGGCTGGATCAATAATTTGGAGCACTGTCCCCTGCAAGGGGCTCAGGAGTCACACCCATGCCTATTAAGAAAGAAAGATAGAACTTTCACGTTTTGGGGGGTGAGGAAGGAGGTTGATTTTAAAGGCCGGGGACCTGCTAGGCTGTTGGCTTGATGTTTGGGGATGCGATGATTCTGTAGATAGGCAGTGAAAAACATTAAGGACAAATTGGGGCGGGGGAGCAGAAGTGAAAATGCAAAGTAGCAAGACTAGTAGTCTTAGTTTCGATACAGGACGAGAAATAAAACCCTGTGTGTTTCAGGGAGTCTTTGGATGAGAAGCATAGTTTGGTTTTGAATGAACTGATTATGTACTGCAATGTTACAGCAATCTCTTATGATTATATGATTCAAATACTTTACCAGGCAGCTTATTTTTTAACAACAGACTAACAGGGTGTGATCAGCAGGATGTCTCTCAATGTAATCAGCATGTCCTATCCATTGCATTAAATATACACAAACAGAATGGGCTTCCTTGTCGCATATGCACAGGGGGCACAGCTAAGAATTAGATTAACAAAGACATAGTGACTTCTCCTCTTCCAAACATTAACAAAGCAAAAATATAAATCCTCTAGGCAATTTCCAGAAAAAAATGTCTCATTTATTCAGCTGCGCCTTAGTATATGAAAAGTGTGCTTCTTACATACACAATAAGAATATTACTAAGATAAATTACATGCATTATTTATGGAATTGCATTAAAGTGTTCTACAGATACCAAATGATAAGCAGGCAGCTAGGCAAATAGGTAGCAGTTGGGGTTAAGCTCTGTTAACACAAGAAAGGTGAACGCTTATTTTACTTCACAATTGACAGCCGACTAACAAAATCATAGAATGATAGAAACATAAGAAATAGGAGCAGGAGTAGACCATACGGCCCATCGAGCCAGCTCTGCCATTCAGTATAATCATGGCTGATCTTCTGTTTCAACTCCACTTTCCGATCCATCCCCTTTCCCTTGATTCCCTGAGTAACTAAAAATATGTCTATTTCAGCCTTAAATATATTCAAGGATGGAGCATCCACAATTCCAAACATCCACAACCTTTTTCAGTGAAGCAATTTTTCTTCAACTCAGTCGTAAATATTTGTCCCCTTATCCTGAGACTGTGCCCCCATGCTCTAGATTCCCCAGCCCTGGGAAACAACGTCTCTGTTTCTACCCTGTCAAGCCCCTTCAGAATCTTGTATGTTTCAATGAGAAAAAGTAGGGAGGTTATGTTGGAGTTGTATAGAACCATGTTGGAGTTGTATAGAACCTTGGTGAGGCCACAGCTGGAGCACTGTGTGCAGTTCTGGTCGCCACATTATAAGAAGGATGTGATTGCACTGGAGGGGGTGCAGAGGAGATTCACCAGGATGTTGCCTGGGATGAAACATTTAAGTTATGAAGAGAGGTTGGAAAGACTTGGGTTGTTTTCGTTGGAGCAGAGAAGACCTAAGGGGCGACCTGATCGAGGTGTACAAGATTATGAGGGGCATGGACAGAGTGGATAGGGAGCAGCTGTTCCCCTTAGTTGAAGGGTCAGTCACGAGGGACATAAGTTCAAGGTGAGGGCAGGAGGTTTAGGGGTGATGTGAGGATAAACTTTTTTACCCAAAGGGTGATGACGGTCTGGAATGCACTGCCTGGGAGGGTGATGGAGGCGGGTTGCCTCACATCCTTTAAAAAGTACCTGGATGAGCGCTTGGCACGTCATAACATTCAAGGCTATGGGCCAAGTGTTGGTAAATGGGATTAGGTAGGTAGGTCAGGTGTTTCTCACGTGTCGGTGCTGACTCAATGGGCTGAAGGGCCTCTTCTGCACTCTGTGATTCTGAGATTCTGTGATAAGTGGGGCATTTTCGGGAAGGCAACCTGTAACTAGTGGAGTGCCACAGGGATCAGTGCTGGGGCCTCAGAAATTTACAATATATATTAATGACTTAGATGAGGGAAATGAATGTACTATCGCCAAGTTTGCGAATGACATAAAAATAGGTGGGAAGGCAAGTGATGTGGGTGACACAAGGAGTCTACAGAGGGATATAGACAGGTTAATTGAGTGGGCAAAAACTTGGCAGATGGAATATAATAGGGGAAAATGTGGAGTTATGCACTTTGGCAAGAAGATTAGAGGAGCTGAATATTATTCAAATGGAGAAAGACTGCAGAAAGCTGCAGCACAGAGGGGTTTTGGAGTCCTTGTGCATGAATCCCAAAAAGCTAACATACAAGTTCAGGAGGTAATAGGGAATTTGGACTTTATTTCAAAGGGAATGGAGTATAAATATAAGGAAATCTTGCTAAAACTATACAAGGCACTAGTGAGACCACACCTAGAATACTGTGAACAGTTTTGCTCCCCTTATCTAAGGAAAGATATACTGACACTGGAGGCAGCCAAGAGAAGGTTCACTAGGTTGATCCTGGGTATGGAGGGATTTTCTTCTGAGGAGAGGTTGAGTAGGTTGGGCCTGTACTCATTGCTGTTTAGAAGAATGAGAGGTGACCTTATTGAAACATATAAGATTCTTCAGGGGCTTGACAGGGTAGATGCTGAGAGGTTGTTTCATCTTGTGGAAGAGTCTAGGACCAAAGGGCATAATCTCAGAGTAAGGGGGTGCCCATTTAAGACAGAGATGAGGAGGAATTTCTTCTCTCAGAGGGTAGTTAATCTGTGGAATTCTTTACCGCAGAGGACTGTAGGGACTGGGTTGTTAAGTATATTCATGGCTGAGATAGACAGATTTTTAATCAGTAAGGGAATCAAGGGTTATGGAGGAAAGGCAGGAAAGTGGAGTTGAGGATTATCAGGTCAGCCATGATCTCATTGAATGGCGCAGCAGACTCGATGGACCGAATGGCCTACTTCTGCTCCTACGTCTTATGGTCTTATGACCTCTCATTCTTTTAAACTCCAGAGAGTACAGGTGCAACATGCTTAGTCGCTCAGTCCAGGAACCAATCTACAGAACCTTTGCTGTACTGGCTCTAAGAGAAATATATCCTTCCTTAGATAATGGAGACCAAAACAGCGCACAGTATTCCAGATGTGGCCTCACCAAAGCCCTGTACAATTGTAGCAAGACTTCTTTATTCTTGTACTCCAATCCCCTTGTAATGAAGGCCATTTTCCTTCCTAATTGTTTGCTGTAGCTGAATGCTAACTTTCTGTATTCCTGATAAGAGTATACCCAAGTCCCTCTGAACATCAGAATTTACAAGTTTCATGCCTTTTAAAAAATATTCTGCTCTTTTATTCTTACTGTCAAAGTGAAATTAATTCACAATCCCCGCATTATACTCCATCTGCCAACTTATTGCCCATTCACTTAACCTGCCTATGTCACTTTCCAACCTGTCTGTGTCCTCCTCACAGCTTAGAATCCCACCCAGCTTTGTATCATCAGCACATTTAGATACACTACCCTTGGTTTCTTCATCTAAGTCATCGAGATATATTGTAAATACTTGAGTCCCAGCACTGATCCTTGTGGCACACTAGTCACAGCCTGCCAAACTGAAAATGCCCCGTTTATCCATACTCTTTTGCTTCCTGTCCGTTAACCAATCGTCCATCCATGCTAATGAATAATGTGCTGTGTTATCCCAGGACCTTGCAGACAGAATACAGCAGCAGTCCCACAGGTCAGGCATGTCTTCATAGCCTCCCAGCTAATATTGTCCACCCTTGGCGTGTGATTGGTACGTGTGTGACAAATAGAAGCACACAATAATATTTAGCCCAGCTATGGCTGACCTGGGCTGCAATGCATTCCACAAACTCTCATGTTGCAATCTGATCCACCGCCTGCCCTGCCTGTCTAACCTTCCTTACTTATTATTTGATTACTTTGCTAAATTAGTTAGCTGAAGTAATAGCAGGTTTTAGTCTTCCAGTTTCGTGACAAAAGCAGCACACTCGCCAGCTACTGGAGGTAAAACAAAAAATAAAAGACACCATCTCCTTCCCCCTCTGTACTGAATTCCCACTTGCACCAAATTACTGACTTAGCACTCGGTTCACAAGCCACCCTGTCGCTGGATCACTCTGTGCTTCCCACTCAGTAAAAAATTAGGCCATTTGGGCCTTCATGCCAGTGCTGGCTCTTTGAAAGAGCTATCCAATTAACCCCACTCCCCTGCATTTCTCCTGCAGCCTAGCAAATGTTTCCCTTTCAAGTACCTATCCAATTCCTTTCCGAAAATGGCAGTGCATTCCAGGTCATAACAACACATGGTATGAACAAAATCCCTCCTCATCTACTCTTGGGTTCTCTTGGCAAGTGTTTCTGGCTATTGACCCTCCTGCCACTGGAAACAGTTTCTCCACATTTACTGTATCAAGACCAATCGTAATTTTAAACGCCTCTATTAAATCTCCGCTTTGATTCTTTGACCTTCCCAGAATGCTTTCTGCTTCTCAAATCTGTTCACATAACTGAAGTCCCTCAATTCTAATAAATACCCACTACGTGCTCTCCAAGGTAATACTATCCTTTTGCAAGCGTGGTGTGTAGAACTAGGCAATACGCCAGCTGAGGTCTAGCAAGTGATTTATAACAGAGACAGAGGGCAGAATCTTACTTTCACCCAGCACAAATGTGGGTTCCATCCTCTATGGCCTGTAAGTTCCGCCTGCCTGTGCCTTCTTTCCAGTGATGGCTAATTAAGAGGCCATGTCGTCCAATTAAGGAAGGCGAGTGAGTTCCTGAGGATGCCAGACCAGAGGGCCTGCAACATTGGAAGGCCAGAAGGCCCAATGGGAGAGGCAGGCATTGGCAACCACGGGGAGTGCGAGGGCACCTCAAAATGGCGGTGCCCTTGGAAGCATCCGTAAAATTAAAGCCGATTAGTGCCGAAGCTGGTAGGCCCCTCAGAGTGGAAAGTAATCCCCTCCACGGGATTTGTTTCGGATGTGGGTGTGGCCTTTTCTACCTGCCCCCATCATTGGGGTAAGGAGCCACTGGTTCCGATGGCCATCCGAACTGCTGCAATGGGCTTGGCATTCAGTGGGAGGCAACTCCGATGCCAGGAAGATCCTGGAAGACTCCTCCCCACCCCCCTCATTGCCTCCTAGTTATTAATCATTGATTATCTGCCACTGTTGTAGCTCACCCGCCCCTGGCAAGATTGTCCGGAGACAGGAAGGCATTGGCCGGCCAACTAATGCCCTAATCTACAAGTTTGCTCCAGGTCCATGCTTTAAGCCTGTGAGACCAGGAGGATTCCACCCATATTCTCAACAATCTAAGCTGCATGCACCTGAAGCTGTTTTTTTTTCCAGGTATCTCTTACAGCAAGGCTTCATTGGCACAGGGGACTAAGCTCATTAAACCAATCAAGGTTCAGAGGCCCAACTCTGGACTCTGCTGAGTTACCTAATCTGAGCCAGGATATGGGAGGTGCTGCACTTGACCTCCGTATTCCCATGCAAAGGAAGGGAAAATGCAACTCGGTCTTTGCTGCTCGTTACTGTATATGAGACCCCTGCTGGAAAGTTCAGGCGTGAGTACAGGATTGGGTTTTGAATGATGAAAGACCTATAGCGGAAATATGACATGCCTTCCTGGGCACACAGAGAGTGATGATACAGCACAGAAGGATACCAATCGGCCCATCATACCTGTGTCAGCTCTTTGGTCAAATTATATTAAACAAGCATCTCATTAATCCCACTGCCCTGCTCTTCCCCATAATCCTGTATTTTTTTTTTCTCTTCAGTTATTTATCGTACATAAAGAAGGAACAATTCATAGAATCACAGAATGGTTACAGTACAGAAGGAGGCCATTTGGCCTGTCATGTCTGTCCTGGCTCACCGAAGGAGCAATGCATCCAGTGCCACTTCCCTGCTTTCTCCTCTTAGCCCTGCACATTCTTCCTTTTCAGATAATAATCTAATTCCCTCTTGAATTCCTCAATTGAAACTGCCTCCAGTACACTCTCAGATAATGCAATCCAGATCCTAACCACTCGCTGCGTGGAAATGTTTTTCCCCATGTCGCCATTGCTTCTTTTGCCACTTATCATAAATCTATGCCCTCTTGCTCTCGATCCTCCCACCAATGGGAACAGTTTTTCCCTATCAACTCACTTAGACCCCTCATGATTTTGAATACCTCTATCAAATCTCCTCTCAACCTTCTCATCTCCAAGGAAAACAAATTCTCCAATCTATCTGAAGTTCCTCTCCCTGGAACCATTCTTGAGAATCCTTTCTGCATCCTCTCCAATGCCTTCCCATCTTTCATACAACGTGATGCTGCCTGACCTGGAGTGATGAGTTGGTAAAAAACAAACATTCTCCAACGTTAACAATAATCTTCAAGAGAGGAAGGGAGTTAAGCAAAAGGGAACCAATGACCATTAAAGTTTAATGGCCACAATAGCAGGAAAAAGGAAAATTTGCAACACAGATCACATCCTGATGATGAATACTGTCATACTTGTTAGTCGCCAATATTTTCACATCCTACTTGATCAGTCTTGACATCCAATTTGTCAGTAATTCTAAATTTTGGATTTAACAACAAGCCTGATGCTTCTCTTGTGTTGGTTCTAGACTAAGGAGACAGTTCTGCAGTCACATGCTGATGAGCTGCATCATTTACCTCAGTCAGTGAGCTGAACGGGCCTTACGAAAATAGGAAATCTTTGGGAAAGGATTGCAAAGGGTAATGACTTAGCTCCCTTGCATTTCCTAAAATACTTCAAGGGTGTCTGATAATTGGCAGGATTACATTTCATGGCTCCCTAAAGCTCTATCGGAGGTAGAGTGACATCATTATCAAACATGACCAGATAACATGGGAAGGTTGTACAGCAGTCACTTTGACAAAGACTATGTTGATATAAGTGGTTGTTTCATGCAGACAAGGTGGGAAAAATGCATTGAAATTGTCAATCACTATGGTGAAATGACCACTTTGTGTTTTCCTAGTGGAAATTTTATCCTGTGATTGCTTTCAACTATAACCCTTCTCGTGCTCAATGTTCAAGTGTGTCATATCACAGAGCTCCTGAGCGCAGCAGCAACGACCTTAAAAATGATTTGAAACATGTCAAAAGACTGAAGCTGGTGGGATAGGTGGCACAATGGCTTAGCAGAATAGCTTTCCTCCTCAGGGATACGGGTTTGATTACTGTTGAAGTTGATGGGATGGACGTCTTCCTGTCATCTTTAAGTCCCTATGTGAAATCAGTTTAGACATTGTTAATACACTTCCTAGTGGATTTGAGTCAAAAGCATAAAAAAAAATTCTTCACATTGTGGTATGGAGTTGACAGTCTCGTTCAGAGAGGTCACAGGGATGTCTGGTGTGGGAAATGGAAGTGTCACATTGATGCTGTAAGTGCTGCTCCTGTAAAGCTGCACGTTGGAGTTGAATGGAGGAAGCTTTATCCAGGGAATACTTCATGCTGACAGTTCATTCAAAAATAGAAACGTATTCCAGTTGCTATCACTGATATTCCTCACCTTGATTAACAGAGGTTTGCCACCCTTTCAAAAGCAGTTTGAAATTCTTAATACTAGTGCTTCTAAACATACGAGATTAAAGTTAACTTTCAAGCCAAGCCAATGGATGAAGTCAATTAAAACGAACATTGATCTCCAATTCCTACAGCCATAAATGAACATATTAAACAATGGCTGTATTGGTTGAGTACAAGTGACTTAACTAACTTTCTCCCATGTGTTCAGGTTTCACTTGTTTTGATTCTTTTGCTCTATGCAAAAGATTATGGTGGGACACAGCAGGCTGTGACTGTGCCAGGAGCATTTTCTGGTTGTAGTTTACAGAACTGACAAGGCATTAAGCTCAAGTGCAGCTAAGAGTTGGACCACTTCACAATTGTGGCATTCTCACCATTTCCCTGATCCAACAAAGGTGTCCCAAGTCTCAATGTCAGGGTGTGAGCATGGCTCGGATCTGCCTGCGTACTTTGCAGACTGACAGAGCGTTTTGGCCATAAAGAAATGCTCTTTATGAAGGGCCAAATCAGGAGAATCAGTCAGTGATAGAAAATTGATGGTGAGAGTGACTGTTGAGGTAATGTCATGACATGATGTTGAACGAAGGCTCCACAGAGATGCGCAGATCCAACTAAAAAGAGTTTTTCTCTTTAGAATCAAAAATAATGTATGGTTTGGTCATGATAATGTATGACCTTGTGGATGTGAAGCATCTGAAGAGATAAGGTTAGTTCCAACAATAGCAAGTTACGGATGGCCAGAGTTGGACTGTTATGTCTAGATAACTTTTAATTAAAATCCTAACCTTGAGGAAGAATGATTGATGGCTAGGCTGCTGGATTTAATGTTTTGAACAGATAAGGAAAAAGTATTTAAAGACAAAGGCTTTGTGTCTAGATTTCAGATTGTTTCAAACAGGGACAGGAGCAGAAAAAAATAATGAAGAAATGTAAAGATTGTTTGGAAGATTGTTTTGAGACAAGAAGCAGAAATAGTAGCATTGAGGTCAACTAGAAAAATGTAGATCGCTTCAAAAGAGCACTAGAAAGAAATTGGGAAATGAAAAAACAAGTTGGGTTCAAAGTGGTTTGAGAGTTCAAAATTAAGTAGAGGTCAATTGAAAGGAATGAGCACAGCTGTCGGCCACCCTTTGGAGGAAGTCCAGAGAACTCAGATCAGTAAAGAGGAAACTCCACAATAGCTCAAGTTCCAGAATCCAATGAAGCATCATGACATATTCTAATGCGTGGCCGGGGAAACAGAGATGCCCAGTGGACCGGTAAGGGAGAAGATTGCACATGATTTGCCAATATGATGTAGATCCTGGAACCAATGAAACACATCAGAATAGAAGGTGACCATTATTGGCCGAATCCTTTGTTTTTCCCTTCTTCTGAGAGCTGCCATTCATTGGTCTCCTGTGTACTGATGTCCTTCTCAATTAAGGTTTGATAGAACATTCACATACCATCACTCTGGAGCATATTGCAAAATGTCCCAAAGTAATCCAGGCAGTGGAACTATTGCTTGCAGGCTTCAAAATACTGCTCAGTCAGCACTAGGTACCCATGGGTTTCATCAAAATAGCCCTCAGTCTTACTGGTTGTCATGTTGAATGTTGTCATCAGTCAAGTTTGATGAGGAAGGGCTGAAATCCTCTAGGGTTTAGCTATCTTGCAAGTTAGAATGTTACAGGATATGAAAATCGTAAGAGGATAGCTGGCCCTCATGCTGAGGATAGTCTACATGACATCATACACTATCCACACTTTGGAGGAATAATGGCCTTTCCAGTTACTTTATTGCGTGGCTGAAACTGAAGGGTCCCAAATGGGCATTTGAGTGCAACCAGTGAAATTTCCATTAATATCAAAGAAGCCTTGCTGTGCGTGTTTCTACAGCTGTGCCTTAGTCAAAGTACACGCAGGGAGATGAGCAGATAGGTGCAATGTTGCCCCAAGAATGGTATTGCTCTCCTTGAAACTCATGTGATGGGTTGAAAGGACCTTGACATACAAAAGCTCAGACCATTTTAAAAGTGACAGGCAGTGACGTATAGTGAAGGTGAACTAGATGTCCATGGATTAGTAGAACCCAGCAACCATCTCCCTATCATACAAGGGAGTTACTGTAAGTGCTCAGTTACTAACGTGGAAATATACCAGCCACCTTGGGTGGAATTTTCTGTGCCCATTGACAGTGGGCATGTTTGGCAGCATGAGCGGACAATATGGCAAGTATCTGTTTCATGACATCGTGAAACCAGTTTGCAATCGTCCGCTCTGCCCGTCAATAGTGCGCCACGTTTCCTGCCATCAGACTTCGGGAACTTCATTGTAATACATCTGCATATCATTATAAGCCCAGCTTGATGGAATCATCCCCCCGCATTGGATCATCCAAGCAGGTCAGCATGATTGCACACCAACGTGTTTCACAACTCTACATAAGTGATGTGCACCTGGCGAGCTGCTCAGGACTTTGAGGTTTGTTTGCCTACCTTGCTTCGGGCAGCGCTCACAGTCATCAGTGCCAGGCTTCGCAGACAGCACCACATCACTTTTGGGGGAATTCATGGGCAGGTCTCTACCTACCTGACCAGCCATAAGACAGGCGGCAGGACTAGGTCTTGCTTGGGGAAGGGGGAGAAGTGGCCTCAGGCAAGAGAAGAGACTGCAGGGCAGGGGCTGTACTGGGAAAGGAGTGTGTGCTGTACAGGGTGTGTGCAGGGGCACAAGATGATCTGTGCAAATTGCCTCAAGATGGTGAGGGCCAGAGGAGATGAGGCCAGATGGAGATGTGAGGGTGTGTGAGAGAGTGAGTGGTGATGTTCCTTGAGCTGGCAGTGAGTGAGTTGCCAGTGAATGTGTGATGAACTTGAGTGTGTCAGTTTAGAGTGATGAGATGGTTGCCTTACCCTGATGGCGTGGGTGAGATCATTCATCCTCTTTTTCATTGGATGGCCAATCTCTTCTTTGCAGCATTGGCACTGACCACCACTGCCATAGTCTTCCAAGCTGGGCGGTGGGATTGCTGGACCTCCTGTGGTTAGAGCGGGGGTAGAGGACATCATGGCGGGCTTCCAGGCATCCAAAAGACATTCCAGGGATGTGTCACTGAAAGGGGGGTGCTGCAGTCTCCTTGCCTTTCAGGGCTATGTCCTCCATGGAGCAGTCCTGGGCTGGAAGCACTGAAAGGTGAGCATGCTGCTGTACTTTAAATGTGGCGCCCAGCGTGAGGAAGTGGCGAGGTGATGGCATGGTAGAAAAATGAGAGCCCGCCCACCATTGAAATGGTGTGTTTCCCAGGAATGCATGATTAATGAGCTGGGATTGGGACGATACGGAGTGAAAAGCCGCCATTGCGGCCAACGGGTAAAAGGTTATTTTTCCCACCTGCGCAGTGCAAATTTTGGATGATTCCGCCCCTTGTCAACCTTGTAATTTCCCATGGCAAGAGTTAAATGAGTGCCCAGTAGCTCCATGGGCCTTTCCCCAAAAGAGTGGAAAGGTTCACTGGTGGAGATATCCACAGTTGTGGTTGTATTTTGGTGGACATTGTGAGCCAATTTGCTCTGCAGGAAGATAGAGTGATTGAGAGTAAATGTCATAGGTGCTAAGTGGCATGGGAGGGATGAAGTAAGTTGTGTGAGGGAGTTATGCTGCTGATGTGGAAGGATGGGTTTTGGAGTACTTCATGCAAATAAAAGTAGTGTACTGAGTTACAGAAACCCTTACATCAGAGTGCAGTGTGAAGAATTAAGGGGGTGAAACGTGTATTGTCCAGGAAAAGAAGAGACAGTACCCAGTGACACAACTGTTGTATCCACTTCTGATCACTACACTTTAGGAAGGATATGAGGGTCCTTGGAGGGCACAGAGGAGATTTACCAGAATGGTTCAAGGGATGAGGGACTTTAGCTACAAGGTTAGGTTGGAGAAGCTGGAGCTGTTCTCCTTGGAACAAAGCACATTGAGATGAGATTTGATTGGATCATAGAGTGGAATCATAGAATGGCTAGAGCACGAGAGGAGGTCATTCAATGTCTATGCTAGCTCTCTGCAAAAGCAAGTCACTTAGTGCCACTCCCCCACATTTACACCTAGCCCTGCAAATATTTCCTCTTCTGGTAATGATCGAATTCTCTTTTGAAAGTTACATCAACAAGGTTAATACAGATTTAGATTAGGTAGACAGAGAAAAGCTGTTCCATTAGCTGATATTACAAGGTATAGGAGACACAGATTTAAGTTTTTGAGCAAGAAATATGGGCGTTGTGAGGAAGTACGTTTTTTAATGCAGAAAATGGTAATGCCCTGGAACTCTGTCTATCAGGATGATGGAAGTGGAGAAGACCAATGATTTCAAAGGAAATTGGATGGACACTTGAAGGAAACAAAACTGCAGGGCTACGGAGATAGAGTGGGGATAGACTAGGGGAGAAATTTCCCCATGTCGGGCAGGCTGAGCGGGAATGGGTGCGGGTGGGCACAGACCTGATCGCTGCCTGCGATCGGGTCCGCACTGTCATTTTACACGGGTGGGCCAATTAAGGCCCGCCCACCGTATTTCTCAACTCCCGGGGATAGTGGGAGTGGGCGGGTGGCGGCGGGTGTGCACTGACAGCCGGGTCCAATGGCGACCCGACAGCCTGTTTAAATGAAGCCCTGGCAGCCTTTGCAAGGCTTCACACAATGGCCGGTAGAAGGACTCATTAGAGGGCCCCTGGTGAGCAGGCCAGGCCGGAGGGTAGGGCAGTGGGGCAGTGTGCCCGTTGGTTTTCAGATGAGTGCCTGGCTGTCCTCCTGGAGGAGGTGGCAGTGTGGTGGGAGGTCCTTCTTCCGAGGGACAGGAGGCGGAGGCCTCCCCACCTGCGTGGGAGGAGGTGGCCGAGAGTGTGAGCCCCCATGATGTGGTGCAACGCACATGTCACCAATGCCGCAAAAGATTCAATGACCTCCTGTGCTCGGGAAGGGTGAGTACCATGTTGGCAGAGGTCACTTAATGCAGCCGTCAGCCTTTCCCTCGCACCCAGCAACTATGAGTACAGTTACAGCATTGAACCCCCCATGGCATGTGTCCCTCGCTGGGTGGACCAGCAGATATTGCCCATGCCTAGTTCACCCTGAGAGGGAAGTGCTGAGATGGGTTCTGCAGCCGCAGCATGTGTGACACCGACACCCAGAGTATAGAATCGGGGGGAAACTCAAGGATCTGCACCCAGGTGCAGTGCTGGAATAATGAAGCATGTCAAAGTCAGGGTGCTGACAGGCTGGGAGGGGACCTAACAAGTGGCTGGGCACCAATCCATCTGCTGGCCTTTGTGTTCCACGTGCTTGTGCCTGCTTGCTTTGCATGGTTAGACCGTGTGGTGCCACATGTGATGGAGGCTGCATTTGAGCAAGGGTAGGGTCAGCCCTGGCTTTTTTGTGTGAGTGTGCGGCAGCTGTGGGGTAATGAAGAACTGGAGCCCTGCAATGTCCCTGTCTGGTTGGGTTGGCAGGGTTGCGATGGAAATCCAGGTACATGCTGGGCTAATCAGTCCTCCTCTCTCCTTTTCAAGAGAAGACTGCACACAATTCGGCCGAGCGGATGCAGACTGGCAGAGGCCAGGCCCAGTTGGCCATCTTGACTCCTTTTGAACAGCAGGCCATGGATCTGGAGAGGCACCATGCGCCCAGGTCCACCAGTAATGGTGAGGCTGGGGTGCCAGGGAGAGGTATGTTTGCTGAGCACTGAGGTCACCACGTGTGTCCCAGCAGCCATGGCACTGCTGAATGCTCAGTGATTAAAGTTTGAAACATGGGTTGACCATTGATTATGGAAGGATGAGTGCATAATGATCCGAGGGACAGGCATGCACATTAACATTGTCTCCATTTTAACTAATCAGTGTCTCACAATCTCTGCCAGGCAGGCACCAGCGCAGGTACTAGCACCTCGGTGAGAATTAGATCTTCGGCTAATGTCCTGGGGCACAGCGGTGAGGGCACTTCACGCTCGCTTGAGGTGCAGGCAGAGACAGAGAGTGCCAAGGGTGCCGGCAGTCGGAGGACAGCTGGGGACCAGGCACATGCTCGGTTGGTGGCTGATGACGTGGCTCTGGAGTGGTTCGTGAGGCAGCAAACGCTGGAAGTGCAGCAGGGTATGTGGGAGGATCTGGCGGAGATACATGAGGCAATGCGTGGCATGGTGCCCGTGCTGGAGGAATCACGTGGAGCATTACCGATGCAATGAACCTCATGGCCGAGCTCCATGCTTCCTCCATGGAGAGAGTGGTGACTCTTGTGGAGAGGCTCCTCCAGGAGAACAATCAGGGCCTCCTGGGGTTGCGCTCGGACCTGCAAGCCCTCACAGCAGCATTGACCTCAGCTGGTCAGTGCCAGTGTGGGAGATGTTTTGGGCACCAAGTATCCCAGCTCGGTGCCCATCCATCAATAGTGAGCAGGGGGGTCCGAAGCAACCTCATGTCAGTGCAGCAGCTACTTGTCGTCTCTGCGGGCTCCTCTCAGGGTGCTCCGGATGAGGGTGGCAGCTCCTGCGTCCATCTGCCAGTGACTGTGGCATCTGATGAGGCTGCGGTGACTGGGGAGATGCCACCTGTGGAACTGGCCGCTCTCTCCCAGGCAGGACCGTCAAAGGCTCCACGGGCAAAAGACCAGGGTCATCGAGGCCAACAGGACAGCACAGTGAGCAGGCTGTCTCAGATGCCAGTGCCAGCGAGGGGACAGCACCTAGACCTAGCACCTGTAAATTTAAGGCACATTAGGAGCACTGCAGGTTTCTCACTGGTGCTTTTATGTTGCCCCATATTAGTTCATTAAGACTTAGTGTGACGTGCAATACTTTTTTTTTCATTTCTGAAGTTCATTTTATAATTTCATTAAATTTTGATATGTGACCCTGGCTCAGGGTGATTCCTTACTTCTGCAGGTGGACGGGAACAGGAACCCATGATGTTATGAGTGAATTGTTTGACATTGAGCTTTATTGACAAGGGCCTTAATTAATGTTCCTAACCAGGTAGATTTTGCTCTCAGGTATCGAGTGTGGAGCCTGCAGCCCTGGCTTGTGTTGGAGGTTCATCTGTGGTGGGCTAGCGGAAGGTTCTTTGGATTAAAGCCTCCCGGGTGTCCCTGCCTCCCTGGAGTATTCCCGGGTCAGTGTCTACCCCCTCAGCATTCTCCTGTGTGTGCTCATCCTCAGACTCACTGCTGGACTCATCGTGTGCAGCTGGAGCAACTGCGTCTACATCTTCTTTGTCCACTGCATCTCCCCTTTCCAGCGCAAGATTGTGGAGAGAGCAGCATGCAACCACTATCAGCGACACACGATCTGGGGGGCATAGGAGTCCATCCCCTGAACGGTCCAGGCGTCGGAAGCGCATTTTGAGAAGACCGATGGTTCTCGCCACCACAGCACTTGTGGATGTGTGGCTCCTATTGTACCGCTGCTCAGCCTCTGTTCTTGGATGGTGAAGAGGCGTCATGAACCACCTTTTTGAGGGAATAGCCCTTGTCACCCAGCAGCCATCCACCCAGCCGGGCTTGAGCACTGAAGAACCTTGGCACCTGGGAGTGTCTGAGGATGTAGGCGTTGTGGGAGTTGCCTGGGTACCTTGCACAGACTTGCAGAATCTGCATGTTGTAATCACACACTATCTGCACGTTCAATGAATGGAATCCCTTCCTGTTGGTGAAGGCACCGGCTTCACCCACTGGCGCCTTGATGGCAACAGGTGTGCAGTCGATTGCACCCTGGATGCGGGGGAAGCCTGGAGTCGCTGCAAAGCCTCTGGCTCACTCTGTCTGGCTGGCCTCATCCCGGTGGTAGTGGATGAAAGTCAATGCACCTCTGAACAGAGTGTCTGTCACCAGCTTGACACAAGTCTTGACAATTGACTGGGAGACTCCGCAAAGATCACCCACCAACCCCTGGAAAGAGCCGGAGGCACAGAAGTTAAGGGCAGCTGTGACCTTTAGCACCATTGGCATGGGGTGCCCACCCACACAGTTGGTGCTGATCTCCGGGCCTATCATCTGACAAATGGAGGTGATTGTCTCCCTTGAGAGACAGAGCCTCCTTCGGCACTGCACCTCAGACATATTGAGGTAGCTGCTTTGCTGCCTGTAAACCCTGGCAGCAGGATAGTGGCGTCTTCTGCAGCCCCTTCCACATTGGACTACCTGTTGGCCATGCACCCCTTGTGCCTGTGCCTCTCCTCCCAAAAGTGGCTCCCCTGGAGGCTGAATGTGGACTTCTGGCCTCCTCCCGCTTCTGGCCCTCCCTTCCTCCTCAGAGGAGGTGACTCCAATGGATAGCACAACTCTCTTTCCCAGGCTAAGCGAAGGCTTCCTGAAACCTGCAGGCCCCAAAAATGATTTTTACTGTGGAGTCCTGACCTGAAGGCTGTTACTCCTGTCCAAGCAGCTGTTACTCCTGTCCAAGCAGCTGGTATGAGTTGCTCACACAGGCAAGTAGCAGTAACTTTCACAATTAAATATCTAACAGATACCACACGCGACCCCACTCACCCCTCTTATCCCGCCCGTGGATAAGGTTTATACAAATGACACCTACCCACCTGCCCATTGCGCCCATGCGATGTCGTGAAGATCGGATGGGCCCTGAAAAATTGCAGAATATTTCTGCCTCAAGGGCCTTAAGTACCTGATTAATTATTGGGCGCGCATCCGAGAACACCACACGCCTGCTCACCTAAATATTGCGATAGCGTGCTGTGACATCGGGAAGCTCGCCCAACATCATCGCGCATCATTTCATGTGTCGCCGCACGCCAATGAGAAAATTCTGGCCCAGATGTTATTGTACACCAACTGTGGTTAACTACATACAGGTGGAGGGCATTGATTACTTGTTAATTGAGTATATAAAAAGAGATACTTCCTGAAACTGCAGTGAGGGTTGAGTTAGGAGGTATATACTTGTAATGTTTCACTCTGTGATTAAATCTAAACTAAAGGTTGGCTCTGGTTTCATCCTTCATCAACTGGCTATCAGGAGTTTAGCATGGATTGCTCTAAAGGGCACTGGCATCCATTCAATGCATCAAATTGTCTCTTTCTATGACTCTTTGATAGTATGTTACCTTGCTAGAACTGGATGAGGTCATTGAGCATATCTGCAGCACAGGTTTACAGACCTGGAGTGAAGGAAAAGACCCTTAATGCCTGAGTCATCTCCCTATTTACTTAATGAAAATCCCAAATGCCGGAGGGTACATTTGCCTATTAAACTATCACTGATCCAAATTGAATTTGCTTCATGACAGCAAGTTAGATGGATGAGTTGATGGGCTAGGACCTATGACAGCAAAACCAAAGTAGAATTGGTGACATGATTGTAACATGCCTATGTAGATGTATAAAAAAATGTGTTTGTATACTAAGTTTGGCACAATTTTTGAATTAAGTGTGTCAACAGTTAGAAATTCAGAAGAAAGTTGTGACTATTGTGATTATTCCATCAGATCATTAACTTCAAAGAAAACTAGCCTAGGAATATGGAAAGAAAAATAAAGAAACAACAAAAGTAGTAAGTAATTTAACAGTTCTGTGATTTTATTACATCCCACAGGACAATATTTATATCAAAAACAAAGCGCTCAAAGCTGTCTTTTAGGTTACAGATCTGCCAGATAATTTCCCTAGAAGTGCATAATATCAAATGAACTAATGGAGAGAAATCTGCTGTGGTGCCCCCAAGGGGTCAGTGTTGGGTCCATTGCTCTTTTTGATACATATTAATGACCTCGACTTGGAGGTATACAGACATCATTTCAAAGTCTGAAGACGACATGAAACTTGAAAATTTAATGAACAATGAGAAAGATAATAAATTTTCAAAGTAAAGAGAGTCACTGGTGAAAATGGCCACTTACAGATGAAATTTAACAAAGCAGTGTGAAGTGATTCATTTTTCTAGGGAGAATGAGGAGAGGCAATATAAATTAAATGGTGCAATTTTAAAGGAGTGTAAAAACAGAGAGGAATAAGGCTGTATGCACACAATATAGAGCAGGTAGTTAAAAAGACTTACAGGATTCCTGACTTTATTAATAGAAACATAGGTTGTGAAACCATGGGCTGGTTTCAAAGCTACAGAAACCTGAAACTACAGCCCAAATTGGCCAGGACACTCCCAAACCATTTTAATATAGCCCGCATGTTGCTCCCTGACTTACAGGGTGCCAGTCTGAGCATACCAAACAAGCACCAGGAGCATGCAGAGCTGGTGTCTTCTACAGCTAGGGAACTGGCAGATTGGCAGGGGTGGAAGCATCCTAGCACAGTAGTGCAGGTTTGTGCAATGCCGACTCACTGCCATCCCCTTGGGGTGGCAACTTCGCAATCCTTATACTTTAAAAAAATATTTCATGGGATGTGGGTATCGTTGGTAAGCCAACATTGTTTTCCTATCCCTAACTGCCCTTGAGAAGGTGGTGGTGGGTCACCTTCTTGAACTGCTGCAGTCCATCTGGTGCAGATACACCCACAGTGCTGTTAAGAAGGTAGTTCCAGGATTTTGACCCAGCGACAGTGAAGGCTATTCAGTTTTACTGAATGAATTTTTATATATAGTTCTCATTATGCATACCTGGCTGAGACACCAGACTCAAAATAATTTTCTCAGCAAGGGGCTCTGTTTTGACAGCTGTAGTGGACTGCTGACTTTGCTTGATTTACATCTATGAGTGGTTATAATAAATTGTTCTTTCTGTGATCTCTTTTGCCAAGATCTCAATGTTTGTTTGCACAAGATGAAGAGGTGCGATGTGTTTGAAGCCTCTGTTATTGATCCTTTAATGGTATGTCTGATTGACACTTTTATAGGGTAGTAGGAAAGGCAGTTTTATTTCTTAAAAGAATATTTTTTATTGGGTGTTTTTTTCTGAGCAGTTCCACACATGTCATTGTTGCTATATGGTTCAATGTATACTGGGTGAAAGGCATGGAAGGGCCATGAGTTGGCATGGAGGGTATGAGGGACCATGGGTCAGAGGCATGAATTGACACTGAGTTGGCATGAGGGGGCATACAAGGGGCATGGGTAAGTCCTTTTGAACTTATCTTGCACAAGGTTCCCAAATCCAGGCTATGGTTCATGACCCCTCTGAGGGTCATTCAGAAGCTTGCCTGACTCCATGGAAATTTGGAGGGGGGGTGGCTGGCTAGGAGAGGCCTTACCCCATAATAGAGCCAGCCAGGTCAGAAGTGCAGGGTGTGGTCTCACTACCCATAGCCTTATCTTGCGCCAACAAAAATTTGGTGCACTGGGAAAGGGGGGCGGGAATCCTGGAGTTGGGTCCTGCCCACTATTTTTAAGTGCCTCTGGAGTTGTTCCAACTTCGCTAAAATCCAGTCCATAGTGCCTTCTTAGTAGAACACATGCCATGAATATTCCGACTGAAGGTGAAAATATAGATCACCATCACTGTTGTGTCTTTGAATGTCTCGCTAGTGTCTCGTGTTTGGGGTTATCTTATGCTGACCTCATGTTCACTATGATCTGAAGTGTGCCTGAACCCACCCAATATCTAAATAAATGACACTGACATCCAGGGATCATAACAGAGGATTCTTACTTAGGTTGATTTTGGTCATTGGAAACATTTCCTTCTCTCCAAATAACTTTTCAACCAGTGTTCTGAATATACGTTCTTACCAAATGGAGATTCAACATCAAAATCAACAAATGGCTGTATTTCAATAGAACGGGTGGATTAACAGTGAACAATATACAGCAGTGAGTCATGTATTTCTCCCTGATCAGTAATTCACTTTAATGTTAAGTAAAGACCTTAAAACCGAACCGCGCTTCTCACATTTTAAAACATTCTACAGGCTCTAGCTCAGTGGTTCTTACTGGGGGTCTGTGCACCTATGATAGGGACGTTCTTGGATGTCCATGCAATAATGTGAAAGTGTTTGCTGAGGAGAACTGGCATTACAGGTGGGCAACTACCCAGGGTATCTTGGCCAGGAGGGCACAGTGCTCAAGAGTAAGTGAGTAAGTGGTGACTGGAGTTGAGCTTGTTGCGAGGTATGAGGTGGGAGTGGAGTGTGGCCATAACATGTGCAGTAGAGTGGACTGGGCTCACCTAGGAGGGGAGTACACATAGAGGAACACAGAGCGGCACAAAAGTAATAATTAAAATATTCTTTACATCTAGCACTTCCTTTTTATATATCGTATATAATATTATAACTTAGACATGGATCCATGATTACTAATCCATTTGAAAAGCATTTTTTTTTATTTAAGAAGTTTGAGAAATATTGAAATTCTCTAGCTGACTGAACTATTCACAGAAGTAATCAGAGTCATTCTCTGGCCGGAAAGCTAAGGACCGTAGACTGACTATTGAACTAAGCAAACAGAGCCCAAAATAATCCCATAATTGAAGAACTCTGACCAGCAAACTGTCCAATCAATGATCCCGTCCCTCTGCCAGACAGAAATGTCAATCAATGAGTTGCCAATGGCTCCTTAGGGATGGAAGATACACTGTAGCGCCCTGGCTGCCTTTGAGATGGAAGAAGCAGAAAATTAAACTCAATTGCAGACAGGATGACTGGTGCACCAATCTCTCACTCACCACACACTTAACTAAATGCCTAAAGCACCCAATACACAGCTGTCCTGTCAGCCTCTGTGCCCTATTCTATCATCCTAGTGAACATTATGCCCACTATTCCCATCTTCCCCCTGTGTTCACTGCCATGATCACCTATCATTCCGTTGTGCTGTCCCTTTATGCTTCCATAGCAGCGATGAACTCTCAAGCTTAAAAAGTCCACCATTTCAATTCAGTCCATCCATTCCTAAATTTCAGCAAGTTATTTATTTTGCATTTTGTCCCAGTGCATTGCCCGGGTGATATTGTAATGTCACCAGGATGGAATGAGTGAATGCTGTGAGGTGCTGAATTATTTACTGTCTCGGCCATCATTATCTTGAGAGAATTCTGTGGAAATAGGGCCGGAATATGTGTTAAAATGGTGATGTCAAGGTTCCCTTTTAGCATTTCCAACATTTTTTTTAATATTCATTGGATGTGGGTGTTGCTGATTGGGCCAACATTTATTGCCTATCCCTAATTGCCCTTGTTTAAAAATTGCTGTGGGTTCTAAAGTCACCAGACCAGGTGAGGACAGCAGTTTTCCTTCCCTAAAGGACATTAGTGAACCAGATGGGTTTTTACAACAATCGATTCGTGGTCACCATTAGACTTATTAAAAATTCCAGATATTTATTGAATTCAAATTCCACCATTTATTGTGGGATTTGAACCTGGGTCCCTAGAGGATTACTAGCCCAGTGGCAAAACCACTACACCGCCACCTCCTGTTCATGTGATGTGCCACACGTTGTGTACTTGTGTGTTACTGAATGGGCGAGTGAGTGAATATGCGACTGGAGAATGATAAATAAAAAAAAAAGGATGAAAGTAGCCTTGAGACTCAATAAAGCCATGGAGCTCTACATGCGCCAATTTTTACATGGCCTTCAGTCCCGTGATTTGAAGAGTTGTCTTTTCAATTCGATTGATAGTTTGGGAGCTTTTTCCTGTGAGCAGGTGCCAAATAGTACAAATGGGAAACTTGGAAGAGCAGAGAATGTCCCCAAGTGCCTGGACTACATGCCACCTGCACAAGTCCACGAAAATTCAGCATGCCAACATTTTATAGGCATAACTTGTAACATTTCTATGTGATTCCACCGTGGTTCAGCCCCAAAAACAATATTGGTTGTGCAGCTGTATGGACATGGATATACATGTACAAAAGGACTGAAAAGCTGCATGAGTATTTTGCACGCTGCCTAAATAAGGCTCTACCAAGTTCAGGGTCACCTCATTATGTTATGTATACAATGAGTGACCATGTGACTCCAGACCCACAGCAATGTAGCTGACTCTTAACTACTCTCATAGACAATTAGGGATAGGCAACAGATGCTGGCCTTGCCAGCGATGCCAACGCCCCATGGCTGAATGAAAAATATATTGAGTAGATACATTCTGGATAGTCTTATCCTGCTGATCTTCCTGAAGCCTCAGAGCTTTTTTCTCATATACAGGAACATAGGAACAGGATTGGACCTTTCAGCCTCTCAAATCTCTTATAAGATCATAAGTTCATAAGATATAGGGGCAGGAGCAAGCCATTCAGTGTCTTCCCGCCTGCTCTGCTATTAAATAAGATCTTGGCTGATCTGATTGTGGACTTAATGCCACTTCCCTGCATGTTCCCCCATAACCCTTGACTCCCTTGCCAAACAACAATCTGTCTAGCTCCTCCTTGAATATATTCAATGGCTCAGCCTCCACTGGTCTCTGTGGAAGAAAATTAAAAAAAAAACTAACAACCCTCGAAGAGAAGAAGTTCCTCCTCATTTCCATCTTAATTGGGAGACCCCTTATATTTAAGCTGTGCCCCCTAGTTCTAGATTCCTCCATGAGAGGAAACATCCTTTCAGCATCTACCCTGTCAAGCCCCTTCTTCAGCTGCTGAAGGGCCATGAGGGCTCGAAACGTTGACTGATTTCTTCTCCGCCGATGCTGCCAGACTTGCTGAGTTTTTCCAGGTAATTCTGTTTTTATTTTGTTTTCCCTTCTTCAGAATCTTATATGTTTCAATAAGGTCACCTCTCATTCTCCCAAACTCCAATGAGTGTAGGCCCAACCTGCTCAACCTTTCCTCAAAATACAACCCCTTCATGATTGAACTGTACCTCAACTTCATTTAACCACTTTTGACCTATACCCCTTAGTACTTTCAACTAATAGAAAACTATCATTCTCAAAACTAGATTGACCAAGGATCCATGACCTTTTTTGTAAATGTTTCCATTAACTCTGAATGTGAGGGTTTGCATTCATTTGGTTGGCTACCTTCAACCAGGTGTTTCAAATATCATCTCTGATAGAAAGGTCCCCATCAGTTCCAGAGAAGCTTAACTCTTATCCATAAATGGTGCTATCTCACTCCTCTGCTTATTGTTGCCCCTTGATTTCAAGGCAATTTCCTGCTTTACTGTCCTTCAGTGCAGTTTCCCTCTTTAAGTGAGAGTAACAATCTTTAAGAGCTACTAATTTGCAGGATGTCCTCACCACATCGCCTGCAATGTCCCAACATCTTTCCTACTTGAAGAGTTCCTCATGTCTGGGGTAATTTGACGAGGAGCATGTTCAATGAGCTGACCAATACAAGTTAGTTCTACAGGTTTAAAATAAGACGGGAATTTGTGGTGAGATTAATAAAATACTTGAAAGAAAATAAATAATTGAATGAAATTATTAAGGAATTAATTAAAACACAAGGATGGCAAGACAGATGATGTCTCATGGCTGAAGCATGTGGGAGCTCCTGACACACGTGTTTTCCAGGGCAAGCACACCTGCATTAAGTGTTTGCGGCTTGAGGGACCTCGGCTCAGAGTTACTGAGCTGGAGGCTGAGTTGTGGACACTGCGACAGATCAGAGAGGGGGAAAGTTACCTGGATGCTTTGTACCAGGAGGCGGTCACACTCGTTAGAAAAGGGTCTTCTGATTTGGAAGGTGGTCAGGAACAGGAGAGTTTGACTGCAGATGAGGCAGGTAAGGGGATCCAGAGGGCAGGAGTGTGAGCCTCTGAAACTGTCCAAATTATTTGAGGTTCTTTCAGATTGTTTGGATGAGAGGGGGGGCTGCAGGGTGGATGAGCTGACTGACCATGGCATTGTGGTACAATAAGGGTGATTGACACTGTTCTCTGTAGCAAAGAGCAAGAGTCCAGATGGCTATGTTGCCTGCCCAGTGCCAGGGTTTGGGACATTTGCTCAGGGCAGGAGAGGAACTTACAGTGGGAGGGGGAGGATCCAGTCGTCATTGTCCACGTGGTTACCAACAACATAGGGAGGACAAGGAAGGAGGTTTTGCATAGTCAGTATGAGGAGCTAGGTGCCAAACTAAGGAGCAAAACCTCAAAGGTAATAATCTTTGGGTTATTACCTGAGCCACATCAAATTGGCATAGGGCAAATAAGATTAGAGAAATGAATGTGTGGCTCAAAGACTGGTGTGTGAGAAGTGGGTTCTGGTTCATGGGGCACTGGCACCAATATTGGGGAAATTGGGGGCTGTACGGTTGGGACAGTCTGCACCTGAACAGTGCTGGGGCTGGTGTTCTACGAGCTGCGTAACTAGGGAAGTGGAGAGGGTTCAAAATTAAATAACTGGGGTAAGGGATCAAATTTGGGAAGATGTGATAAACCAAAGAGTAGAGACAAGGCAGGTGAGAAAGGTACTAATATGGGAAATTATAAACAGATCATGACAGGAAGAGACAGAAGTACAAATCTAATAGTAAATGAGAGAATAAAGCTAGACGTTACAATAATAATGAAAGGACAAAATGAAAGGTTCTCTGTATGAATGTAGCATTCAAAATAAAACAGATGAACTGAGCGCAAACAGAAATAAATAAGTAAAATCCGATAGCCATTACAGAAACATGGCTATAGGAAGACATAAATTGGGACCTGAATATTAAAGGGAATGTGACGTTTAGGAAGGACAGGAAGCTAGGAAAAGGTGGAGGGGTGGCTCGGTTAATTAATGATGGAATTAGCACATTAGAGAGGGTTCACCTAAGTTCAGGAAACCAGGACGTAGAAGCAGTATGGGTTGTGATGAGAAAGCAAGAAGTCACTTGTGGGAATGGTGTACAGGCCCCTTAATTGTAACTACATGGTAGAACAGAATATAAAAGAAGAGATAATGAGAGCTTGTCAGAAAGTTACAGCGATAATCATTGGGGATTTCAATCTACATATAGACTGGGAAAGTCAGATGGGCAAAGGTAGCGTAGATGAGAGTTCATAGAATATTTTCAGAATAGTTTCTTAGAACTGCACGTTCTGGAGCCAACCAGAAAGCAGGTTGTACTAGACCTGGTATTGTGCAACAAAATAGGGTTAATTGATAACCTCATAGTGAAGGCAACAGTAGGTAGCAGCGATCATAACGATTGAATTTTACATTCAGTTTGAGGTGGAGAAGTGTGGGTCCAAGACTAGTATTTTAATCTTAAATAAGGGCAATTTTGAGGGCATGAAAGCAGAACTAGATAAAGTGAACTGGCAAATGAGGTTAAGGGATAGGTCAATAGAAATGCAATGGCAAACATTTAAAAGGATACTTCAGAACGCACGGAATAGATACATTCAAATGAGAAAGAAAAATTCTGAGGGGAAGATTTGCCATCCCTGGGTAACTAAAAAAGTTAAAGACAGTATCAAACTTAAAGGAAAGGCATATCATTTTGCAAAAGACAGATGGCAGGTCAGAAGATTGGACAGAATATAAAGAACAGCAAAGAATGACAAAAAGTTTGATACGGTGGGAAAGTTACAATGTGAGAGAGAGCTAGCGAGAGATATAAAGACGGATAGTAAGAGTTTCTATAGATATTTAATTAAGAAAAGAGTTAAGAAAGTGAGCATTGGTCCCATAGGAAGTTAGTCTAGGGAATTAATAATGGAAAATTTAGGAGATTGGCAGATGAATTGAACAGATATTTTGCATCAGTCTTCACTATAGAGGATACAAGTAACATCTCAGAAATAGCATAAATCAGGAAATGAAAGGGAGGGAGGAACTCAGGAAAATTACAATTACCAGGGATTTGGTATTGAGCAAATTGTTGGAGCTGTGGGCTGACAAATCCCCAGGTCCTGATGGACTTCATCCTAGGATCTTAAAAGAAGTGGCTAGTGAGATAGTTGATACACTGGTTTTAATTTTCCAAAATTCCCTAATTTCAGGGAAGGTTCCATTTAATTAGAAAATAGCAAATGTAATGCCTTTACTCAAAAGGGGAGGGGGACAGAAAGCAGGAAACTACAGGCCAGTTAGCTTAAACTCTGTCATAGGGAAAATGTTAGAAGCTATTATTAAAGAAGTTATGGCAGGGCACAGAGAAAAATTCAAGGCAATTGGGCACAGTCAACATGGTTTTGTGAAAGGTAAATCACATTTAGCTAATTAGTTGGAGTCCTTTGAAGAAGTAACATGTGCTGTGGATAAATGGGAGCCTGTGGATGTACTGCACTTGGATTTCCAGGAAGCATTTGATAAGGTGCCACATCAAAGGTTATTGTGGAAAATAAAAGCTCATGGTATAGGGGGTAACATATTGGCACAGATGGAAGCTTGGCTAGCTAACAGGAACAGAGAGTAGGCATAAATAGATCTTTTCCTGGTTGCCAGGATGTAATGAGTGGTGTGCCACAGGGATCAGTGCTGGGACCTCAACATTTTATAATTTATAAAAATGACTTGGATGAAGGGACCAAAGTTAAATTTGATAAATTTATTGATGTCACAAAGATAGGTAGGAAAGTAAATTGTGAAGAAGATGTAGGGAGGGTACAGAGGGACACAGATAGGTTAAGTGAGTGGGCAAAGATCTGACAAATGGGGTATAATGTGGGGAAATGTGAAGTTGTCCGTTTTGGCTGGAAGAATAAAAAAGAAGCATTTTATCTAAATGGTGAGAGATTGCAGGGCTTGGGATTCAGAGGAATCTAGGTGGCCTCGTGCATGGTTTGCAAAATGTTAGTATGCAGGTACAGCAAGTAATTAGGAAAACTAATCAAATGGTATCATTTATTGAGGGGGAAATTGAATACAAAAGTAGGGATGTTATGTTTCATTTGTACAGTGCACTAGTAAAAGCAGATCTGAAGAACTGTGTAGAGTAATGCTCTCCTTATTTAAGGAAGGAGGTAAATGGGTTGGAAGTAATTCAGAGAAGGTTTACTAGACTAATACTAGGATTGGGCAGGTTGTTTTATGAGGAAAGGTTGGACAAGTTAGGCTTGTATCCACTGGAATTTAGAAGAGTAAGAGGCAACTTGATTCAAACGTTTAAGATCCTGAGGGGTCTTGACAGAGTGGATGTGGAGAGGATGTTTCCTCTTGTGGGAGAATCTAAAACTAGGGGTCACTGTTCAAAAATAAGGAGTCACTCATTTAAGACAGAGATAAGGAGGAATTTTTTTTATTTCAGAGGGTAGTGAGTCTTTAGAACCCTCTTTCTCAAAAGGCGGTGGAAGTAGGGTCTTTGAATATTTTTAACGCAGAGCTAGACAGATTCTTGATAAGCAAGGGGGTGAAAGGTTATTGGGGGTAGGCAGGAATGTGGAGTTGAGGTTACAATCAGATCAACCATGATCTTATTGAATGGCAGAGCAGTCTTGAAGGGCCGAGTGGCCTACTCCTGCTCCTAATTTGTATGTTTGGATATCTGTATGTATATAAAATGTATATGGGTGCATGTAGTAAATCATTAATGGCACTGTACTGATGCTAGAATTTCAATACTCTCATGTTAATGGCACAATTGTCTCTGATGTTTTTGTGGTCTGTCCAACCTTACGGTTGGCGGACGGGCGAATCAGCCAGGCGTACTTTGCATTTTTCATCAAAACTCATCCAAGGTCGGGATGAAATCTCCGTTATGAAATAAAAAAAAACTATATATATATATCTGTGGACAGCATTTTTATTAGGTATATTTTTGGGTGCTTGATTGTTTTTTTTTTATTCATTCACTGGATGTGGGCTTCGTTGGCTGGGCCAGCATTTATTGCCTATCCCTAGCCACCCTTCAGAAAGTGGTGGTGAGCTGCCTTCTTGAACCACTACAGTCCATGTGATGTAGGTACAACCACAGTGCTGTTAAGAAGGGAGTTCCAGGGCTTTGTCCCAGCGACAGTGAAGGAATGACAATATATTTCCAAGTCAGGATGGTGAGTGACTTGGAGGGGAACTTCCAGGTGGTGGTGTTCCCAAGTATCTGCTGCACTTATTCATCTAGATGGTAGTGGTCATGGGTTTGAAAGGTGCTGTTGAAGGAGCCTTGGTGAATTCCTGCAGTTCATCTTGCAGATGGTACACACTGCTGCTACTGTGCTTTGGTGGTGGAGGGAGTGAATGTTTGTGGATCTGGCGCCAATTAAGCGGGCTGCTTGTCCTGGACAGTGTCAAGCTCCTTGAGTGTCGTGGGAGCTGCACTCATCCAGGCAAGTGGGGAGTATTCCATCAGACTCCTGACTTGTGTTTTGCAGATGGTGGACAGGCTTTGGGCAATCAGGAGGTGAGTTACTCAACACACGCTTCCTAGCCTCTGGCCTGCTCTTGTGCCCATAGTATTTATATGGCTAGTCCAGTTCAACTTTTGGTCAATGGTAACCCCCAGGTTGTTGATAGTGGGGGATTGTGATGGTAGTGCCATTGAACATCAAGCGGCGAAGAGTCATATGGAATTGAAATGTTGACTCTGTTTTTTTTTCTCCATAGATGCTGTTAGACCTACTGACTTTTTCCAGCATTTTCTGTTTTTGTTTCAGATTTCCAGCATCCACAGTATTTTGCTTTTATCAAGGGGCGATGCTTGGATTCTCGCTTGTTGGAGATGGTCATTGCCTGACACTTGTGTGGCATGAATGTTACTTGCCACTTGTCAGCCCAAGCCTGGATATTGTCCAGGTCTTGCTGCATTTGGACATGGACTGCTTCAGTATCTGAGGAGTCGTGAATGGTGCTGAACATTGTGCAATCAGTGAACATTCCCCCTTCTGACCTTATGTTGGAAGGAAGGTCATTGATGAAGCAGCTGAAGATGGTTGGGCCGAGGCCACTACCCTGAGTAACTCCTGCAGTGATGTTCTGGAGCTGAGATGACTGACCTCCAACAACTCCAAACAGCAGAGAGTTTCCCCCACCGATTCCCATTGACTCCAGTTTTGCTTGGGCTCCTTGATGCCACACTCAGTCAAATGCTGCCTTGATGTCAAGGGCAGTCACCCTCACCTCACCTCTGGAGTTCAGCTCTTTTGTCCATGTTTGATCCAAGGCTGTAATGAGGTCAGAAGCGGAGTGGCCCTGGTGGAACCCAAACTTGGAGTCAGTGAGTAGGTTATCGCTAAGCAAGTGCCACTTGATAGCGCTGTTGATGACCCCTTCCATTACGTTACTGATGATCGAGAGTGGACTGATGGGGTGGTAATTGGTTGGGTTGGATTTGTCCAGCTTTTTGTGTACAGGACATGCCTGGGCAATTTTCCACATTGCCGGGTAGATGCCAGTGTTGTAGCTGTACTGGAACAGCTTGGGGCACGGCAAATTCTGGAGCACAAGTCTTCAGTACTATTTCCAGAATATTGTCAGTGCCCATTGCCTTTGCCATATCCAGTGCCTTAATTCATTTCTTGATATCACTTGGAATGAATCGAATTGGCTGAAGACTGGCATCTATGATGCTGGGGACCTCTGAAGGAGGCTGAGATGGATTATTCATTCGGCACTTCTGGCTGAAGATTGCTGTGAATGCTTCAGCTTTATCTTTTGCACTGACATGCTGGTCTCCTCCATCATTGAGGATGGGGATATTTGTGGTGCTTCCTCCTCCAGTGAGTTGTTTTATTGTCCACCACCACTCACGACTGGATGTGGCAGGACTGCAGAGCTTAGATCTGATCAGTTGGTTGTGGGATCGCTTAGCTCTATCACTTGTCGCTTATGCTGTTTGGTACACAAGTAGACCTGTGTTATAACTTCACCAGGTTGACACCTCATTGTTGGGGATGCCTGGTGCTGCTCTTGGCATGCCCTCCTGCACTCTTCATTGAACCAGGGTTGATCCCTGGCTTGATGCTAATGGTAGAGTGGGGGATATTCTGGGCCATGAGGTTACAGGTTGTGTTTGAATACAATTTTGCTGCTGCTAATGGCCCACAGCGCCTCATGGATGCCCAGTCTTGAGTTGCTAGGTTTGTTCGAAATCTACCCCATTTATCACAGTGGTAGTGCCACACAGCATGAAGGAATGCATCCTCAATGTGAATGCGGGACTTCATATCCACAACGACTGTGCGGTGGTCACTCCTACTGATACTGTAGCGGACAGATGCATCTGCGGCAGGCAGGTTGGTGAGGATGAGGTCAAGTATGTCTTTCCCTCTCGTTGGTTCCCTCAACACCTGCTGCAGGCCCAGTCTAGCAAATATGTCATTTAGGACTCGGCCAGCTCGGTCAGTAGTGGTGCTACCGAGCCACTCTTAGTGATGGACATTGAAGTCCCCCACCTAGAGTACATTCTAGGCCCTTCCCACCCTCAGTGCTTCCTGCAAGTGATGTTCAAAATGGAGGAGCACTGATTCATCAGCTGAGAGAGGGCAGTACGTGGTAATCAGCAGGAGGTTTCCTTGCCCATGTTTGACCTGATGCCATGAGACTTCATGGGGTCCAACATGGAGTTGATGTTGAGAACTCCCAGGGCAACTCCCTCCTGGGTGTATACGACTGTGCCCCCACCTCTGCTGGGTCTGTCTTGCCGGTGGGATAGGGCATACCCAGGGATGGTGATGGTGGTGTCTGGGACATTATCTGTAAATATGATTCTGTGAGGATGACTATGTCAGGCTGTTGCTTGACTGGTCTGTGAGACAGCTCTCCCAATTTTGGCACTAGCCCCCAGATGTTGGTCAGGAGGACTTTGCAGGATTGACAGGGCTAAGTTTGCCATTGTCATTTCCGGTGCCTAGGTTGATGATGGGTGATCCATCCGGTTTCATTCCTTTTTTGTGACTTTGAAGCAGTTTATCACAACTGGGTGGCTTGCTAGGACATTTCAGAGTCTGGAGTCACATGTGGGCCAGACCAGGTAAGGAAGACAAATTTCCTTCCCTAAAGGACATTAGTGAACCAGATGGGTTTTTACAACAATCGATTACATGGCTCATCATGATACTTTTAATTCCAGATTTTTATTGAATTCAAATTCCACCATCTGCCATGGTGGGATTCGAGCCCAGTCCAGCAACAATACCATTACGCTATTGCCTCCCACTTTTGATGCATGGACATTTTCTGGCAAGTTTTTAAACCTTCATTCCTTTAATCATTTGAAGGTCTGAAGCTCCCTTAGGCAGCTGTCTGCCTTCAGGGAGTTCTCTCACAGTGCTCACCCATGCCCGCGGAGATGTCACCGCCTGCCCTCTTCCTGCCCCCACCCGGCAGCGCTGAGCTTTTCATTTCCCGGCCTGCCCCTGGCCCGCCAATTGTGCACACCCACCAAGGGTAAAATTCAGGCCATGGTGGAATTAAGTGAACTGGGTTTCACGGTGAATTTTGTGATAATCATTGGAATAGTACAACGGCTTTGTCAGTTGCTAAGACTTTTCTGGAAAGGAAAGCTGTGTGAACTCGGGCTGATAGCTTTAGCAGAGAAGTTGGAGTTAGAATTAAAAGCAGGGGCTAAAAAAGTTGACATAATTGAAGTAATAGCACAGCACTTGGGATTGGACGAAGGACAATCTTTGTTATGATCACAGTTATGAGAATACTGGACAAGCTGGATACTTATTAGGTTGATAGGCCATAATCATTTAAAGAATCTGATGCATGGAAGATCGAGGGACAAGGAAATAAGCGGCGGGACTCCAAGATTAAAGTGAAACACCAAAATAACCTTTACTATACAAACTTGAACAAAACAGACGTAAGCAATATGACTAACTAGATACACTGGGCAAATAAGATACTGATTCTATACAATGTGAGCTTCTACCTTAAACTTAATCCAACAGAATTAGCCCAGTTTAACCTTTTTACTGTGCTTTTCACTCTGATAGGCTTTTAAACATAATCATCATCTGGGAGGTAGTTCCTTTTACTCCGTGTCTTGCTGCCTAGGTTAAAGCTTAGGTCTGTGGTATATTCCTACCAATCCAACCTCCTAACCCAAGTGTAGGTGTTGCTTATGATCGCATGCCATGATCCAGCAGGCACATATAGACATTACCTTGACATCTATTCCATAGCTGGACTTCTCCCCTCTTTACAGAGCTACTTTGTCCACCCAATTCTCTAGAACTCTCTCTTTTCCTCTCTAAACATACAGGACTGAGTTGTTTGGTTAAACACAACTGACTGGATGTCTGTAGTCTCCAGGTCAGCTTCCCTTACAGTTATTTTTTCCTAACAAAAACAAAACCCACCAGCTTTGTTTTTTAACAGCTTAGCTCTACCCTCAGCAATTTTCTCAATAGCAACCTCAGGGCTCTCGTACTTCTAAAAGCCTCTCATCTGGCTCAAAAGGTTCAAGCATAGTTTGTAAATACACAGGTATACTAAACCAAATTGAAGGTAAACAACCCCCAATACACCTTCAACTGAAACCAAAACTTTGCATTCTTAATCTTTAACATATCTCACTTTAGAGAGAGTTATAACATAATGGTACATTAAGTTGTCACCTGACTAGTCTATTGCAACACTAGGATGAGCTTAGAAGTAAATTATATTCCAATATAATTTATTATCCAGACATTTAGGACTGAGCTATGGTCACATTATGTAGGTTGACTCAAGGGCCAAGTTAATTGTCTAGAACTAGGGGTCACTGTTTAAAAATAAGGTGTTGCCCATTCAAATCAGATTTGTTTTTACTCAGAGGGTTGTGAGTCTTTGGATCTTTCTTCCTGATAAGGTTGTGGAAGTAGAGTCTTTGAATATTTTTAAGGCAGAGGTGGATAGTTTCTTGGTAAGCAGTGGGGTGATAGGTTATCGGCTATAGGTGGAATGCGGATTTCCGGTTTCTATCAGATCAGCAATGATCTTGTTAAATGACGGAGCAGGCTCGAGGGGTTGAATGGCCTACTCCAGCTCCTTGTTTATATGTCACATATAAAACCTTTAGATACAAGTGCCAATCCCAATCTGTTTCCCTATAACAGTTATGAATTTGCAGTCAGAGTCTGGAAAAACAACAAACCATGGCTCCTGTGCTGAAGATTGATGACTGCATAAAGGCAAATCAAAATGAACAAAATTTTTCATCCAGGTACACAGTGGCTTTGTTTGACAGTCTTGTTAAACCAATGCCCATTTTAACTTTCTAAATGAACATCATCGCAGTTTGTATTGTACGTACACAGCTTCTCCCTTGAGATACCATTACATTTTTACCTGCCATGGGTGCAATTAATGCCAGAAGGTTTTATTTAAGCCATTTCTAAAATGACATAGTGCTTTGTCATTTAACTTGAGCCAGGTCATTTGCATTGTAGAAAAAAAAAGCGCAAGCTAAAAAATAATTAAAATAAGGTCCTTAATTTAGAAACCATTCTCTGTACTCAGCCAAAGTAAATTAAGACTGAGATATAGTGCTATGGTGTCATGGCATCTTTTAAAAATGTGTCTTTGTAAATATATTACTTGATGGAGAAGCTAAAGGAATCCTAAATTCCTATGGGGAAGTTTTGTAAAAGGGAACAGAGGATGACTTATGTTATTAGAACAAGAGCAGCTCCTGTTATATGTTTATTGTATCAGTCAGTGGTGCATAACCAGCATCTTTTTAAGAATCTCTGCAGCGCTGCAAAATTACACGTGAAGAGATTGATTACGTGAATGAAGTGAAGCGTAACTCTACAGATTTTCAGTATCCCTACTGCTATACTGCCACTATACATTCTAAACTTATCAAAAGCCTGCTTCCGCGATGGCAGGAGGCTCAGTAACCACAGGACACAGAATGAAAATAATTGGCAAAAAGAAACAGGGGGAAAATGAGGAGATATTTTGTTTAGGCAGTGAGCTGTTGTGAGCTGGATTGCGCTGCCTGGAAGGACAGTGGAACCAGGTTCATTTGTATCTTTTAAAATGGAATTGAATACATACTTGAAAAGAAAACATACATGTGCAGGGCTATAGGGAAAGAGTCAAGGCTGGAAGCTAAGGGGATAGCTCTTTTGAAGAGCCCGGACAGGCAATGCACCAAGTCACCTTCTTCTGTGCTATAGCATTCCATGAAACCATTTGAACGCGAGTTCTTCTTTTGCTGGTTCTTGGCAATGTATAGTGAAGGAGACGGGAGAGTTGAAGGTAACTGGCAGGTTTTGACAAGCACTAATACTGAGCCTGTGTGACAATGGGTTGCACTTCTTTGCTGAGAAATAGTCTCTCGGGACCTTTTTTTTTTGCCCAATATTTTATACCATGGTTAATGGCCATTTTAAAATAGCACAGCAGGGAATTTATGCAAACATGTTAACAGGTGTGGTTAAAAATAGTGCATAGGGGGAATTAAACCCCGTGGAGCAGATTCATAAGACGTAATGTATGACCTAGAAAAATGGTCCCGCACATGAACCACCTAAAGCATATTTCACATAGGTCTGTCCAAATATAATAAATATACAATTTACTCCAACAATCACATACCCAAATTTAACCATGTTACCTTAAAGGCTTCTAAGTTTGGGCATAAATAAAATTAATATTAGCTTTCAAATAACTCTGCTGTACATGTGCTTTCTCTCACTAAGTCATGTGCGTGTATCACATCGAGAGAAGATTTTTTGCTCGGTATGTGGGCCCGCGCCCGACCCACTGGAGTGTAAAATAGTGCGTGATGAAGTCCGGTGAGCTTCTCATCGTCATCCCACACTCGCGCGATATTTCGCTTGGCGGGCGCGCACGAAAGTTGGAAGCGTGTCCGCCGACAACTAAGAGGGCAATTAAACCCATTGAAGTCCCAACTGACTCTGATTTTTCATGGTCTGTCCAACCTTACAGTTGGCGGACGGACGAATCTTCCAGGCAGACTTTGCATCCATATGTTCCAGTGACTGAATCTGATGTGTGGACATTTTTTTCTGGATTTTAAAATCTTTTATCGATTGCTTTTAATTTCTTCAGCTCCCCCGCACCCACACTTACATCAGTGCCTGGCTTCCTCTTACCCCCACTCCGGCAGCACTGAGCATTTCAGTGTGTGTTTCACTCTAGCTGGCCATTAATTGGCCAGTCAGTGTGAAGTTGCAGTCACAGGCCGATCACAGTCAGTTGTCCATTCCCTGGCCGCTCCCGGGCCTACCCATTGCCCCTAGACTTGCTGACCAACATTGGCTCCTGGTTAACCAATTTTAAAGAGAAATCTGAGCCTTGCTTCATATCCCTCCGTGATCTCATCTCTCCCTATCTCTGTAATCTCCTTCAGCTTTACAACCCTCCAAGATAGCTGCACTCATCCAATTCTGGCCTCTAGAGCATCCCTAATTGCTTCACCATTGGTGGCTATGCCTTCAGCTGCCTATTCCCTAAGCTCTGGCATTCCAACTCTAAACTTTCCCACCTTTCTACCTCTTTTTCCTCCTTTAAGACATTTCTAAAAACCTACCTCTTTGGGGATTTTGACCATCTGCCCTGATATTGTCTTATTTGGATTGGTATCAACATTTGTTTCATAATGTTCCTGCCTGTGTAATCAGACACTGTAATCAAACCCTCTTTCCACCACCTCACCATGCACAGTAATCAGCCTTTCCTGCCCCTCTGCCACCAACCCCCCAAACCTTTTTGGTTTAGTTGTCAGTGCTTGCAAAGCAGAGTCACTCTCCCGGGGTAAGGAACTTGTACAACAGGCAGGCAGGAGCAGAAACACAGTAAAGTCTGGAGCCATCACTCACCTCCCTAGCTCAGCCACACAACCTCTCACTTTGCTCACACTCCAGGCACATAAATCAGTCAGTCACTGAGTTACACTTGCCTGCTCTTGCCTGCGCTAAGTCAGTGTACAAATATCCCGGACCTGCCCAGCACTCATTGGTGGAAGTGGTTTCCAAGGTAAAAGAGCACTTTGGGCTCACTGTCTACCCCTTGCTGTTTGGTGGCATCAATCCAGTGTGTCCCAGGCTGTCCTACCAGAACCTCCAGATTGGGCCGTCTCCTCTCCACAGTCACCATTGCTGCCTTGGAGGAAGGGAAGTCTGTGACCCCCTAATGCTGTCTCTGAGGCTCCATCAGTGGTCACTCACAGTTTGGGGAATTGTTGACTTAGAGGGTGCTGTATCAATTGGGTGTTCTGACTTTCAGATGAGATGTTAAACTGGAGCACTCACTAATGGGCATGAACAATCCCATGGCACTAATTATAGAAAAACAATGGTGTTCAGCAGCTGTCTTGGCCAATATTTATTTCCCAACCAATATGACTAAAACAAGATTAGGTCATTTATCTCATTGTGGGACATTTCTGTGACAAATTTGGCTACTGCTTTTCCCTACGTTACAACAGTGACTTCACTCCAAAAGTAATTAATTGGCTATCAAGTGCTTTGGGACATCTTGCGGTCATGAAGGCACTATATCAAAGCAAACTATTTTCTTCATGTGTGACTTAGCAATTTATATCTGTAAAATATCATGTCTCAGAAACACTTGAAAATGCTTTGCATACAATGAATTATCTTGAAATGCAGTGACTGTTGGCGTGTAAACAAATTAATAAGCAAGGATTCTTAATGTAGACAATATTCCCCTACCAACGAGATGAAGGAGCCGATTGTCATCGTGTATTGTGTAGATTAAGTTAGTTTCCTTTCTTAATTGAAGGGGAAAGTAAGGTTACATGAAGCGATGGTAAGTAATTTTTATGCTTATAAGTAAGTCAAAAAAAATGAAGTTGACTCATTTTTAATTTGCATATCTATTGATTTCTTATAATTGATTAATTGGAGGAAATTCTAATGTGGCCCACGTACTAAAAAACGGACAGGATTAGCTGGAACATGAGGTCTGCACCCATCTCACTTTACTCTCCATTGTAGGTCGGTGAAGAATAATACTGAAGGGGATGTAAAACCAGTATCCAATTGATCCTTTGGGTTTTCTGGCTGGCAAGTTTGATTCAAATTAAGCCTGGCTACAAAAGAAAACTTCAATTTAACTCTATTTACTGCTAAATTGAGGCAACAAGTTGCTCCAGGTGCTGTTGAGTTATATTTGATTTACTGTTAGTTATTAAGTAATACCGCTGCCACCTCCAAAAAGACATACAAGCCGTTGACTATGATGGGTTAAGTTCTGTTTCTTTTGCCTTTAGGTTCTGAGTCTGATGGACTCAAAATCTGCTTTGTCCGTCAGCAGTGCGTAAATAAAAAATGACTCACTCCTTTTCCCATTGTGAATGCGTCCATAACATAAGAGCCTGTCTATTGTATTCTTCCGGAACAATGCTGGTTTAGAGCTGACTAGGAAGCAGGCAATACTAACATTAGTAGTGAGCAACGAGCCAGGATTAATGAATAATCTGATGGCAAAGGAACATGATGCAAACAGTGATCATAGTATGACAGTTGGATTTGAGAGGGAGATGGGAGAGTAACGAGCCAACTTTTAAATTTAAGTCAGGCAAACGTCAAAGGCAAGGCACATAAATTGGCCATGGTAAACTGGGCTCAGTTGTTAATGAGTAAAACTATAAATAGTGAGAAACATTCAAAAATATTGCTCTGTGGGCTATTTTTCTCAATGCTGGCAATATGTTATTGTTGACTCCCATATTTATGAGCAATATGAAAGGATTCTATTAATTTAGGATAAACGTTCACTTAAAAGGAATGCTTGGGTGCTGATAAATTCCCCATTCTTTCCACTATTTTTGCCAATTAACAGGGAAAGGATCAATGGAAACACAGTATTTACCACTGGGCTGTTAGCTTTAAAGGGTAAGCAGTGTCAGAGTAAATTACTTGCTCCCTCAGGTATTTCATGTTGCTTTATTTAACTGACTCTTTGTTTTCAGATAAAACCTTAGTTGGGTGTCCTCTGTGGAGCTCAGGCTACAGGCAGTTTGAATGAAGTGACTTGGGAGCAGGTATTAGTAGCACACACCCAGTGGCTGGCATTGATTTCTGTGTCATTGCTTCATTTCAAGACTGATGGGAATTTTTTTTTTATAAATGCAGCTCCTGTTGAGTTGTGCTGTGTTCACAGACAAATCTCAGCAGGGACTCGGGTAAAAGGAAAATGATGGCTCCCTACCAGACTGCGCAAACTTATTGACAATGAATTGCTGTGCTCAAGTTACAGTAAGGGATAAGCTGTTCCAAGAAAAGTAGAATATCTGCTAAGTTTGTTCTGTTGATGTGTCTGCTCCTTGACTCCAAACTTTCCTTGTTAAGCTTGTGGTTATTAAGGCGAGGATTATTAAGCCTGGAAATGAAACATTCTTTTTTGGTTCCCAGTGCCACCATTCAGTGCTCTCAGAGTAGCTGAAGCACAATTGAATGAAGAGTAAGCTTCTCCTCCATTTACTTTAATCAGCCTCAGAAGATCAACAAGTTGTACCAATCCAACATTTGTTCATGTCCCATGGTTTTCCTGAATGACGCAATCAGGGTGTCATATTTGAACCTGAGATGAGCTTTTGGCCATCATTTCCATGCCATCACTAAGACTGCCTATTTCTATCTCCGTAACATTGCCTAACTCCACCCCTGCCTTAGCTCATCTGTTGCTGAAGGCCTCATCTTTACCTCTAGAACCCACTATTCCAATGCGCTCTTGGCTGACCTCCCACATCCTACCTACCCTAAACTTGAGGCTGTCCTAAATTCTGCTGCCCATGTCAGACCTCACCAAATCCCAAAAACAAAAAATTACTGCGGATGCTGGAAATCCAAAACAAACATAAAAACAGAATTACCTGGAAAAACTCAGCAAGTCTGGCAGCATTGGTGGAGAAGAGAAGAGTTGACGTTTCGAGTCCAATGACCCTTCAACAGAACCGAGTTTTAAAATTTTAAAATTCTCATCCTTCTTTACAAATCCCCACCCTTGCCCTTGGCATCACCTCTCCCGATCACTGTAATCTCTTCCAGCTTCACAACCATCCAAGGTACCTGCATTCAACTAAGTCTAGTCTCTTGAGCATCCAGGTTTTAATAGCTCCACAATTGTCAGTTGTGCTGACAGCTGACTAGACCTAACATCTGGCTTTCCTTCCCCAAACCTCTCCACCTCACTTCTCTCCTTTAAGACACTCCTTAAAACCTATCTTTAACCAAGCTTTTAGTCTCCAGCTTTTATAATATCCTGATGTGTTTTGGTGGGTTTTTTTGTTTTATAATGCCCTGGTGAAACATCTTGGGATGGATGTTAAATTAAATGCACCATATAAATATAAATCAGTGCTAAAGTACAAGCTGTTATTTTTATTATGTAGTTGATTTAATGAGATTGTGCACAGCTACACTAACTTGGAGTTACCCATTTAGGGTCAGCATATCAAGCATGGTATTTGAGAGCCTTTACTTACAGATTAAACCATGCTAAACAGAAGTGGGGCTAAAGAATGATGTGTTCATAGATTTTAAACTAATTTGGCAGGGGAAGGGGAAGCAGGATGTAGCAGAAGAGAGGAGGGACAATGTGCATAGAAAGCTAGGGACAAACAGAAAACAGAATAAAGACTTGTTTAGGAAGAGCAGGAATTAGAGCAAAAAAGCAAAGCAAAAACAAACTAGTATGCAGTGCATGTGTGTTAGGGTGAGGTGTGTTACAAGGTTGATGAGCTGCAGGCACATGTTGACAAATGGGATTATGATGTTGGATATAATGGAGACCTGGCTTAAATATGGTCATGAATGGGAAATAAACATTCCTGGTTACAATATATTCAGGATGGATAGGGAAGGAAGAAAAAAAAGACAGGAGGAGGGTGGCAGTATTGATCAAGGATAATATTACAGTCCTACAGAGAGACAATATATTAAAGGGTTCGAAGACTGTGGCCAGGATTTACCGGCCCCGTTGTGAGCGGGACCCATCTGGGTGAGGCGGCACCCCAGACAGAAGTCCACTGAAGATCCCGGCGGCGGGCAGGTGTGGAAAATCCTGCCCTGTATCTATTTGGTGAGTTAAGGAATGGAAAAGGAGCAGTTACATTGCTGTGACTTCACGAAAGTGCCTCAAACAATGGGAAGAAGGTAGGGGAGCAAATCTGTAGGCAAATTTCAGAGAAATGTAAATATAAGAGGTCAGTAATAGTAGGAGACTTGAATTATCCTAATAATATAGACTGGGAAAATAACACAGTTGGAAACCAAGCAGAATACAAAGGGGGCAGGGGGAAATGGTAAAAGTATATAAGAAGAGTGAAAAAAAAAGAACAGATTAGTAGGTAACAGGAATCCAAAAAGCTTTTATAATCATAAAAAAGAAAAGAAGATAGTTGAAGTAATGGCGGGGCCAATTGGGGACCAAGGAGGACAACTTCTTGTGGAGGCAATGGGAATAACTGAGCTATCGAATGAGTAACTTCACAAATAGTGAAAGCGAAATTAATGTTGCTGTAAAGGAGGTTGGAATAGAGCTAATGGGTAGAGTAAAAACAGATATAAAGGATGGCTAGGTGTGTTAGCATGACTCAAAGTTAACAAACTGCCTGGTCCAGATTGGATGTAACTTAGTTTACCGAGAGCAAGGATAGAGATAGCAGAAACTCTGATCACAATTCAGTAATCGTTCCATGGCCAAAACATCCTGGTGTGGGACTTGAAACTGGAACTTCTGACCCAGAGGTAGGGACACTAGACTTCCTTGTATATTAACCTAACAGATTAGTCCACAGCACATGGCATGGTCTGAGAAATACATTCAATGAAGCTCCAGCATTTGAGTCTAAGGCTTGAAGTTTCACAGCGATGGAGGGTTTCAGCGGCAGGAATGGGGCTGGGTCAGGATTTGCACATGTGCGTTTCGCAGAGGCAGCTACCCATATGAGACAGCAGCTGTCTCTTGTCATGTCACATTTTCATTAGCCAGGAGTGGGAAACATGATGTGTGCATATCAAACCAGGTAGAAGCGGATCTAAATTTTGCAGAGTCCTTTGGGGAGGTGGGAAACCCATGCAGAGAGGTAGTGTATCCCTTTGGATATGGTCCCAGGGTACCTTTGGGGGAGCTCAGGTACATTTAGGAGAGGTAAGCTGAACTTTGTTAAAATAAATTTACTAATCAAGAAATTTAAAACTCTTTCCCTTTAAATTTTTGAAAAAAAACTTTGGCATGTTAAACAAAATCAGTGCTTGTTATTTCACTCTGTCTGTTGACATAGCCTGAGGGCTAACATTACTGTATTCGTGCTGCATGACTGATTTCACAACCTCCCACTATCACAGTGGGGTGCCTTCAATTTCACAGTTTGATTAACAGCAAAAAGTGGTTATAGACTCTTTGAAGTGGGACTATGAATTCCAATGCTTATTTTTATAAGGGATTAGCACTTGAATGAAATGTTTAGTCTTATATGAGTTTATGTTAGTTGAAGAGATTTAAATGTAGTGTACGGGTTTTATGAATGAGAAAACTATTTTATTTAATCTCAGCATGGCTCCTGAGGGCTGACCATGGTGCCTACTGGGTGAGTAGGCATGGTAGGTGCAAAGACAAAGGCTGGTGGGTGGGGGGGCATGGGTTGGCATGAGTTGACACTAAGTTGGCATGGGGTTATAAAAAGCTATGTGTGTTGGGTAGAGGGATATATGTTGGCATGGAGGGTATGAGAGGTTATGGAGGGTGCATGAAGTGGCATGGGATGGCATGGATGTGGCATGGGGAGTAGATGAGGGGTAGGGCTGGAGGGGTCTTTTTCATTTTAATGTTTTAAATCTTTGATAGAGCGCAGATACACTGAGGTAGGCCTTCTGCCCAGCCCACCTCCACACCTGGCAGTCTCATCACTCAATATGGGCTCATCTGGCCAACTTCCAGAGAAGCCCATCACCCCGGAATGGAATCCAAACTTCTGGGTCACTTACTCCCAGATCAGGTTTACAGAGCAAGACTTATCCCAATTGCATTCCTGAGCTGAGAACAAATACTCAGACCTAAAAGTACGATTATTTTGAAAAGCTGGGAACCACAAGACATAATAAAACTGCTACCCCATGGCAGGTGGGTCATTAAACAAAGACCATGGATTTAAAATAAGTGGCAAAAGAACCAGAGGTGAAATGAGCAGAATTATTTTCATTGGGTTGTTAAAATCAGGACATAATTTCGGAAAGTGGGGTGGAAAGAGATTGCACAGGAAATTTCAGAAAACAATTGGACATGTACTTGAAGAGGACTAATTTGCGGGGTTATAGGGGAAAAAGCTGGACTGTGACTGGACAGCTCTGTTAAAGAGCAGCACAAGTGCAATAGGCTGACTGACCTATTTCTGTGCTGTAATATTGCACCTGGCAGGAGCTTACATCATCACAACATCCTCAGGGTTACTATTGACCAGGAACTGAACTGGACTTGCCATATAAATGCTATGGTTCGAGAGCAGGTCAGAGGTTGGGAATTCTGCGGCGAGTAAGTCGCTTCCTGACTCTCCAAAGCCTGTTCACCATCGACAAGGCACAAGTCAGGAGTGTGATGGAATACTCTCCACTTGCCTGGATGAGTGCAGCTCCAACAACACTCAAGAAGCTCAACACCATCCAGGACAAATCAGCCCGCTTGATTAGCACCCCGTCCATCACCTTAAACATTCATTCCCTCCATCACTGACACACAGTGGCATCAGTGTGTACAATCTATGAGATACACTGCAGCAAGTCGTTAAGCCTCTTTCAACAGCACCTTCCAAACCGGCGATGTCTACTAACTGGAAGGACAAGGGCAGCAGATGCAAGGGAATACCTGCAAGTTCCCCTCCAAGCCACACACCATTCTTACTTGGAGCTATATCACCCTTTCATCACTGTCTGTCGTTGGGTCAAAATCCTGGAACTCCCTCCCTAACAGCACCTTGGGTGTACCTACACCACATGGACTGCAGCAGTTCAAGATGGAAACCTTCCCAAGGGCAATGAGGGACGGGCAATAAATGTTGGCCTTGTCAGTGACGTCCACATTCCATGAATGAATAACTTAAAAAAATTCTGATTCTATGATTTAGATTTAAACTTTGGCAGCATTCAAAGCAGGCAGATTATTGTCAGCGTCAATTAGTGTCAATGTTGATTTGACACCATCATGTGCCATTTTCAAACTCCACACTCCTGCCTACTCCCTCTCTCAATTGTGCACAGCTGAACACACATTAAGCAATATGAAGGACCCACTCCTGCCAGCACTATTTAACTGGATCATGAACTGTTTACAGGTCATTCATTGAATATTTCTTCTGACTGCTGGTGCACTTGTTCTTGTTTTTAGAGCTTTCCAATGCTTGGGTAAAGTTTGAATTGACCACATTGTGTGGCCTGGTTGGTGCATAAGTCCTTTTTTTTTGTTGATTTAAGAGCTTGTGCTTTCAGACCTGGGGATGGCCTGGCAGTGTTTATCCTGGGAATTGAACACAAGAAATGAAGACAGGTCACTTGGAAAAGCTGCTCTGGTGTTTTACTACATTATAAGTGCAAGTCGTTGCTGTTAGAATATAAGAGCATAAGAAATAGGAGCAGGAGTAGGCCATTTGGCCCCTCAAGCCTGCCCCACCATTCAATAAGATCATGGCTGATTTGCCACTGGCTTCAATTCATCTTTCGTGTCAGCTCCTCATAGCCCTCAACTCCCTGATATTTCAAAAGCCTACCTGCCTCCTCTTTAAATACTTTCAGTGATCTAGCCTCCGCAACTCTCTGCGGCTAGAGAATTTCAGATGTTCACTACCCTCTGAGAGAAGGAATTCCTTTGCATGTCAGGTTTAAATGAGTGACCCCTTATTCTGTAACTATGTCCCCTAGTTCATGATTCTCCCACGAGTGGAAACATCTTCTCGACATCTACCCTGTCAAGCCCCCTGTTATAGTAGTAATAGGAGGAGGAGGAGCGTGAGGTGAGGGCTCAGCAGGAGGTCATATCTGCCGAGGATCTTCGAGGAGCTATTCCCTTGCTTCAACTTCAGTGAAGATCAGTGATTGAGATGTCTTCACAAGAGATCGTGACTTTGATCTGTCAACTGTTACAGCTACACCTCCTGCTTCAAAGTAAGGTCAAGGACCGCATTGTTTGTGGCTGTCAAGGTAACCATTGCTCTTAATAATTGTGTCCAACTCCTTCCAAGCAGATACAAGCAACATTTTGCAGTCTGCTGCATATGAGAGGCTCTCGTTACACAGAGTGACAGCTTCATCTCATTCCCCCTTAGCAGACAAGCTGGCAGTGTGAGCCCACGGGTTTGCATGGATAGCAGGTTCCCCCCCATGGCGCAGGGTGCCATTGACTGCATGCTCTGGAGGGGCCCTGCAGTATGTAGCTGAGCGGGTATCAGGATTTGCGATGGTATGCTACAAGCTGCACAACTTGTTTATTATAAGGGAATAGTCCTTTCCACAACCTGCAGGTGAATTGTGTACCACACTCCCCATGACCGTTTTGGGGGAGGATGGGGGAGGGGGTGGCGTTGGGGTGAGCTAATTTCACCCCCCATAATCCTCAAGTGGAAATTGACAAGTCCAACATAATGTAAGAAGGATGGGAGTGTAAAACAGAGTATTATGTTTAAACGGTGAATGTAATCTGTTCTATAACACTCAATTTGACTTTGAAACAATTGATCCACATGTTGTGGCCTCTTGATCTTGGCTGTATTCCATGATAGGTTTGATTAAAGGATGGGACATTTTTATTGCTCTGATTTCTTCGGCTGCCTTCAATCGTGTTTGATGTATGACCCTTGTTAAAATTGAAAACTTATAGGAACAATTATATCTCATGCCTACTGGCTGAAAACGTGCTCCTTGAACTCATCTCAGAGCAGTTGATGGCATTAGGCGAAGCTCCTCTTCAGGCAAATGGATGCATTTCTGCCTAAAGTGAATGAGAGGAGGATTATCCTGTTTGGCAGTGACAGAAACTATCCCAGAAAGACATCAGTAAGGTATGCCTGACAGGATAAAAGCAAAAAACTGGGGATGCTGGAAATCAAAAACAAAAACAAAAATACCTGGAAAAACTCAGCAGGTCTGGCAGCATCTGTTGAAGAGAGCACAGTTAATGTTAACGAGTTAACGAGTCCGCATGACTCTTCAACAGAACTAAGGAAAAATAGAAAAGGGGTGAAATATAAGCTGATTTAAGGTGGGGGAAGGGGTGGGGGGGGGGGGTGGGACAAGAGAGCTGGATAGAGGATCAGTGATAGGTGGATATAACCAAAAGATGTCACAGACAAAAGGACAATGAGGTGTTGAAGGTGGTGATATTATCTAAGGAATGTGATAATAGGTAACATTAAGGGTAGAAAGCAGGACAAGCAAGGTACAGATAGCCCTAGTGGGGGTGGGGTGGGGTGAAGGAATCGAAAAAGGCTAAAAGGTAGAGATAAAACAATGGATGGAAATACATTTAAAAATAATGGAAATAAGTGGAAAAAGAAAAATCTATATAAATTATTGGAAAAAACAAAACGGAGGGGGAACAATCAGAAAGGGGATGGGGATGGAGGAGAGAGTTCATGATCTAAAATTGTTGAACTCAATATTCAGTCCGGAAGGCTGTAAAGTGCCGAGTTGGAAGATGAGGTGCTGTTCCTCCAGTTTGCGTTGAGTAAAGGGGCAGGTGTTGCATCTTCTGTGGTTGCATGGGAAGGTGCCGTGGGAGGGGGTTGCGGTGTGGGGGGTGATGGAGGAGTGGACCAGGGTGTCACGGAGGGAACCTACGGAATACCGCCGGGGGGGGGTGAAGGGAAGATGCCTTTGGTGGTGGCATCATGCTGGAGTTGGCGGAAATGGCGAAGGATGATCCTTTGAATGCGGAGACTGGTGAGGTGATAAGTGAGGACAAGGGGGACCCTATCATGGAGGGAGAAGGTGTGAGGGTGGATGCGCGGGAGATGGGCCGGACACGGTTGAGGGCCCTGTCAACTACCGTGGGTGGAAAACCTCGGTTAAGGAAGAAGGAAGACATGTCAGAGGAACTGTTTTTGAAAGTGGCATCATCAGAACAGATGTGGTGGAGGCGAAGGAACTGAGAGAATGGGATGGATTCCTTACAGGAAGCGGGGTGTGAGGAGCTGTAATCGAGGTAGCTGTGGGAGTCGGTAGGCTTGTAATGGATATTGGTGGACAGTCTATTACCAGAAATTGAGACAGAGAGGTCAAGGAAGGGAATTGTCAGAGATAGACCATGTGAAAATGATGGAGGGGTGGAAATTGGAAGCAAAATTAATAAAATTTTCCAGGTCCAGACGAGAGCATGAAGCAGCACTGAAGTAATCATCGATGTACCGGAGAAAGAGTTGTGGGAGGGGGCCGGAGTAGGACTGGAACAAGGAATGTTCCACAAACCCCATAAAGAGACAGGCATAGCTGGGGCCCATGCGGGTACCCATAGCCACACCTTTTATTTGGAGGAAGTGAGAGGAGTTTAAGGAGAAATTGTTCAGTGTGAGAACAAGTTCAGCCAGATGGAGGAGAGTAGTGGTGGATGGGGATTGTTCGGGCCTCTGTTCGAGGAAGAAGCGGAGAGCCATCAGACCATCCCGGTGGGGGATGGAGGTGTAGAGGGATTGGACGTCCATGGTGAAGAGGAAGTGGTTGGGGCCAGGGAACTGGAAATTGTTGATATGATGTAGGGTGTCAGAGGAATCACGGATGTAGGTAGGAAGGGACTGGACAAGGGGAGAGAGAATGGAGTCAAGATAGCGAGAAATGAGTTCCTTGGGGCAGGAACAGGCTGACACGATCGGTCTGCCGGGACAGTCCTGTTTGTGGATTTTGGGTAGGAGGTAGAAGCGGGCTGTCCGAGGTTGCGAGACTATCAGGTTGGAAGCTGTGGATGGAAGATCTCCAGAGGAGATAAGGTCAGTAACAGTCCTGGAAACAGACAGGAGGTGGGAATAGCCTACATAACCTAAGAAAGCTTCCAAATTATGGCTACACAATGTCACTAATGTCTCTGCCTCAGACATTCCCACTTCAGAAGTTGAGCACATAATCTGAGTTAACACTTTGGTGCAGTGTTGAGGGAGTGCTGCATTGTCAAAAACAAAGAACAAAGAAAAGTACAGCACAGGAACAGGCCCTTCGGCCCTCCAAGCCTGCGCCGATCATATTGCCTATCAAACTAAAACATTTTTAACTTCTGGGGTCCGTATCCCTCTATTCCCATCTTATTCATGTATTTGTCAAGCTGCCTCTTAAACACCACGATCGTACCTGCTTCCACCACCTCCTCTGGCAGCGAATTCCAGGCACTCAATATGCTTCTGCGTAAAAAAACTTGCCTCGCACATCTCCTCTAAAGTTTTCTCCTCTCACCTTAAATCTATGCCCCCTAGTAATTGACCCTTCTACCCTGGGAAAAAGCTACTGACTATCTACACTGTCCATGCCACACATTGACCAGGCAGCATCCTGGTAAACCTCCTCTGCACCCTCTCCAATGCCTCCATATCCTTCTGGTAATGTGGCAACCAGAATTGCACACAATATTCCAAGTGTGTCCTAACCAAGGCTCTATATAGCTGCAGCATGACTTCCCAGCTTTTATACTCAATACCCCTGCCGATGAAGGCAAGCATGCCATATGCCTTCCTGACTACCTTATCCGCTTGCGTTGCCACTTTCAGTGACCTGTGGACCTGTACACCCAGATCCCTCTGCCCGTCGATGTACTTAAGGGTTCTGCCATTTACTGTATAATTCCTGCCTGTATTGGACCTTCCAAAATGCATTACCTCGCATATGTCCGGATTAAACTCCATCTGTCATTTCTCCGCCCAAGTCTCCAACCGATCTATATCCCGTTGTATCCTTTGACAATCCTCTTCACTATCTGCAACTCCTCTAACCTTAGTGTCATCTGCAAACTTACTGATTAGCCCAGTTACATTTTCCTCCAAATCATTTACGTATACTACAAACAGCAAAGGTCTCAGCACTGATTCCTGTGGAACACCACTAGTCACAGCTCTCCATTCAGAAAAGCACACTTCCACTGCTACCCTCTGTCTTCTATGACCAAGCCAATTCTGTATCCATCTTGCCAGCTCACCTCTGATCCCGTGTGACTTTACCTTCTGTACCAGTCTGCCATGAGGGACCTTGTCACAGGCCTTACTGAAATCCATGTAGATAACATCCACTGCCCTTCCATCGTCGATCATCTTTATCACTTCCTCGCAAAACTCGATCAAGTTCGTGAGATATGACCTCCCCTTCACAAAGCCATGCTGCCTCTCACTAATAGGCCCATTTGTTTCCAAATGGTAGTAAATCCTGTCACGAAGAATCTTCTCCAATAATTTCCCTATCACTGACGTAAGGCTCACCGGCCTGTAATTTCCTGGATTATGCCTGCTACCCTTCTTAAACAATGGAACAACATTGGTCATTCTCCAGTCCTCTGGGACCTCACCCATAGCCAGTTAGGATACAAAGATTTCTGTCAAGGCCCCAGCAATCTCCTCCCTTGCCTCCCTCAGTACTCTGGGGTAGATCCCATCTGGCCCTGGGGGCTTATCCACCTTAATATTCTTCAAGACGCCTAACACTTCCTCTTTTTTGATCTCAACATGATCCAGGCTATCTACACACTCTTCCCTAGACAAATTGACCACTAAGTCCTTCTCTTTGGTGAATACTGATGAGAAGTACTCATTAAGTATCTCTCCCATTTCTTCTGGCTCCACACACAGATTCCCACCTCTGTCCCTGAGTGGGCCTACCCTTTCCTTGGCTACCCTCTTGCTTTTTACATATGTAGAAAAGGCCTTGGGATTTTCCTTAATCCTGGTTGCCAATGACTTTTCATGACCCCTTTTAGCCCTCCTGACTCCTTGCTTAAGTTTCTTCCTACTTTCTTTATATTCTCCACAGGCTTCATCTGTTCCCAGCCTTCTAGCCCTTACGAATGCTTCCCTTTTCTTTTTGACTAATCTCACAATATCCTTCTTTATCCAAGGTTCCTGAAACTTGCCATACTTATCCTTCATCCTAGCAGGAACATGTCGGTCCTGAATTCTTATCAACTGACGTTTGAAAGCCCCCCACATGTCAGTTGTTGATTTGCCCTCAAACATCCGCCTCCAGTCTAGATTCCTCAGTTCCTGCTTAATATTGTTATAATTAACCTTCCCCCAATTAAGCACCTTAACTTGAGGACTTGAAGGTGTTGTCTTTCGAATGAGATATTAAACTGAGCCATATAAGAACTGGAAATGCTGAGCAGGTCAGGGAGGAGCTGGGGAGAGTAAAACAGAGTTAGTGGGCTGAATTTTCCCACAGGCGCCAGTGGTGAAAAAGGTAAGGTACTTTGAGTGGTCTCAGCAGAAGAGTGCTTGGGGCCTCTCCTGGACACCTGTGAACATTGCGGTCCCCTGATGCTGAAAATTAATTCAGTCACCCATGGCTTGCTGGCCTCCCAACAAGCGGCTGTCTCTGCAGTGTTACCAGGCTCCCGAAACAATGGACAAGTGGCAATACTGTGGGGAAAATGACCTGTGATTGGGGCCTTAATTGGCTTCAGTCCCATGGCAGCCCTCCTTGGGAAAGTCACCTGTAGGGATACAGTGTTGGGATGCTGGCCAGATGGGGTTTCCCAGCACTTTCCAAATCCCCAGTCTCTGAGTTTGTGGAAGTGGCAATATACATGCCAGTTCATTCTTTCTAAACAATAGTACCACATACAATACCCAAAAGAGCCACAAAGTCTTAGCACTTAACCTGCTATATAGCTACTGTTGCCCAGTATTTCAACAGTATAGTTACTGTTGACATGTCCTCTCAGCAATAAAACAGGGGCCATTAAAGAAGAAATAAAAACAGAAAACGTTGGAAATACTCGGCAGGTCTGGCAGCATCTGTGGAGAGAGAAGCAGAGTTAACGTTTTGAGTCCGTTTGACTCTTCTTCAGTTGCCAAAAGAAGCTACTGGAAAAGAAAGGAAAATACTTACGAAAACAAAATATCTCTGCTCCTTTAAGTTCTCGGTCGCATGTGGAAGTTTGTTTGTGCTTGAACGTCACTGGACTAGTAATCCAGAAGGCCAGGCTAATGCTTTTTTAATATATTCATTCACGGGATGTGAGCGTTGCTGGTTAGGTCAGCATTTATTGCCCATTCCTAATTACCTTGAGAAGGTGGTGGTGAGCTGCTTTCTTGAACCGCTGCAGTTCATGTGGTGTAGGTACACCCACAGAGCTGTTAGGGAGGGAGTTCCAGGATTTTAACCCAGTGACAGTGAAGGAATGGTGATATATTTCCAAGTCAGGTTGGTGAGTGGCTTGGAAGGGAACTTCCAGGCGGTGGTGTTCCCACCTATCTGCTGCCCTTGCCCTTCTAGATGGTAGTGGTCGTGGATTTGGAAGGTGCTGTCTAAGGAGGCTTGGTGAGTTCCTGCAGTGCATCTTGTAGATGGTACACACTGCTGCCACTGTGTTTCGGTGGTGGAGGGAGTGAATGTTTGTGGATGGGGTGCCAACCAATGGGCTGATTTGTCCTGGATGGTGTCAAGCTACTCACTGCAAGATTCCTAGCGTCTGACCTGCTCTTGTAGCCATAGTATTTATATGGCTAGTCAGTTCAGTTTCTGGTCAATGATAACCCCTAGGATGTTGATAGTGGTAGATTTTGCAATGGTAATGCCATTGAATATTAAGGGGCAATGGTTAGATTCTGTTGGAGATGGTCATGTGGCACGAATGTTACTTGTGACTTGATAGCCCATATCTGGATATTGTCCAGGTCTTGCTGCATTTGGGCATGGGCTGCATCAGTATCTGAGGAGTCATGAATGGTGCTGAACTTTGCAAAATCATCAGCGAGCATCCCCACTTCTAACCTTATGATGGAAGGAAGGTCATTGATGAAGCAGCTGAAGATGGTTCATCCTAGGACATGACCTGAGGAACTCCTGCAGTGATGTCCTGGAACTGAGATGATTGACCTCCAACAACCACAACCATCTTCCTTTGTGCTAGGTATGATTCCCCCACGATTCCCATTGACTCCAGTTTTGCTAGGCCTCCTTGATGCCACACTCAGTCAAATGCTGCCTTAATGTCAAGAGCAATCACTCACAGCTCACTGTGGGAGTTCAGCTCTTTTGTCCATGTTTGAACTAAGGCTGTAATGAGATCAGAAGCTGAGTGGCCCTGGTACAGACTAAACTGAGCATCAGCGAGCAGGTTATTGCTAAGCAAGTGCTGCTTGAAAACAATGTTGATGACCCCTTCCATCACTTTCCTGATGATTGAGGGTAGACCGATGGGGCAGTAATTGGCCGGGTTGCATTTGTCCTGCTTTTTGTGTCCAGGACATACCTGGGCAACTTTGCACAATGCTGGGTAGATGCCGGTGTTGCAGATGCGCTGGAAAAGCTTGGCTAGGGGCGTGGCAAGTTCTGCAGCACAAGACTTCAGTACTATTACTGAATATTGTCAGGGCCCTTAGCCTTTGCCGTATCCAGTGCCCTCAGCTATTTCTTGATATCACGTGGAGTGAATCAAATTGGCTCAAGACTGGCAACTGTGATGCTGGGGGCCTCTGGAGGAGGCCAAGATGGATCATCCACTCGGCACTTCTGGTGAAGATTGTTGCAAGTGCTTCAGCCTTATCTTTTGGACTGATGTGCTAGGGTCCCCCATCATTGAGGGTGGGGATATTTGTGGAGCCTCCTCCTCCAGTGAATTGTTGAATTGTCCACCACCATTCACGACTGGATGTGGCAGGACTGCAGAGCTTAGAACTGACCTTTTGGTTGTGAGATTGCTTAGCTCTGTTCATCACTTGCTGCTTATGCTGTTTGGCACCCGAGTAGTCTTGTGTTGTAGCTTCGCTTCAGTTGTAGGTATGTCTGGTGCTGCTCCTGGCATGTCCTCCTGAACTCTTCATTGAACCAGGGTTGATTCAATGGCTTGGTAGTAATGCTAGAGTGAGGGATATGTCAGGCCATGAGATTACAGATTGTAGTTGAGTACAATTCTGCTGCTGCTGCTCTGCATTGCTGTGGGTCTGGAGTCACATATCAGCTAGAGCAGGGAAAGACAGCAGATTCCTTTCCATAAAGGACACTAGTGAACCAGATGGATTTTTACCATTACTGAGACTAGCTTTTTAATTCCAGATTTATTAATTGAATTCAACTTCCACCAGCTGCCATGGTGGGATTTATACACGTGTCCCAGAGCACTGGCTTAATGCCTTTGTCATTGGACTAATAATCCAGAGACCCAGGGGACCCAGGTTCGATGCACCACGGCAGATGGTGCAATTTGAATTTAATAATAAATCTGGAATTAAAAATCTACCATGAAACCATTGTTGATTGTTGTAAAAACCCATCTGGTTCACTAATGCCCCTTTAAGGGAGGAAATCTGCTGTCCTTACTAACATGTGACTCAGGACACACAGCAATGTTGTTGATTCTTAACTGCCCTCTGAAATTGCCTAGCAAGCCACTCAGTTGTATCAAACCACTAAAAAAGTCAATAAAGAATGAAATTGGACAGACCACTCAGCATCAACCTAGGTACAGGAAATGACAATGGCAAAATCAGCCATGTCAGCCCTGCAAAGTCAGGCTTATAACATCTGGGGGCTTGTGCCAAAACTGGGACAGCTGTCTCACAGACTAGTCAAGCAATAGCCTGACATAGTCATATTCACTGAATCAAACCTTACAGACAATGTATCATACAGGCAATGTCTCAGACACCACCATCACCATGCCTGGGTATTTCCTGTCCTACTGGCAGGACAGACCCAGCAGAGGTGGCAGACAATGGCGTACAATCGGGAGGGAGTTGTCCTGGGAGTCCTCAGCATTCCCCAGACCCTATGAAGTCCCATAGCATCAGGTCAAACATGGGCAAGGAAACCTCCTGTTGATTATCACGTACTGCACGCCACCTCCCTCAACTGATGAATCAGTACTCTCTCATGTCGAACACCACTTGGAGGAAGGACCAAGGGTGGCTAGGGCGTAGAATGAACTCTAAGTGGGGGACTTCAACTCTTGACTATCACCAAGGTTGGCTCAGTGTCTGAGCTGGCTGTATCCTAAAGGACATAGCTGCTAGACTGGGTCTGCAGCAGGTGGTGAGGGAACCAATAAGAAGGAAAAACATACTTGACCTCATCCTCACCATCCTGCCCGCCGCAGAAGCATCTGTCCATTACAGAATTGGCAGGCATGACCACCGCACAGTTCCGTCTTCACATTGACAATACCCTCACTGAAACATTGAAACAGAGAAAATAGGAGGAGAAGGTCATTCGACCCTTCGAGCCTTGCTCTGCCATTCAGCATGATCATGGCTGATCCTCTGTCTCAATCCATATTCCAGCTCTCTCCCCTTGGCCCTTGATGCCTTTTGAGTCGAGAATTCTATTTCCTTCTTAAATATATTCAGTGACTTGGCCTCCACAGCCTTCTGTGGTAGATAATTATACCGTGAGCCATGGCTCACAGTACTTTATGGTTGTCCAGTATTGAGTTGCTGGATCTTTTCAAAATGTATCCCACTTAGCACTGTGGTAGTGGCACATGATGGATATACTTGCCATAGAGGGAGTGCAGCGAAGACTCACCAGCCTGATTCCTGGGATGGCAGGATTGTCATATGAGGAGAGATTGTCCATTACAGAAAGAAATCTGCTGTCTTTCCCTGTTCTGGCCTACATGTGACTCCAGACCCTCAGCAATGCGGTTGACTCTTAAATGCCCTCTGAAATTAACCAGTAAGTTCAAGGGCAAGTAAGGATGGGCAACCAATGCTAGCCTTGCCTGTGACACGCACATCCCATGAGAAAATAAATTTAAAACATTCAGATAAATGAGCATAATGTAATCCTCCTGAAAAGGGCGGGCATTGTGCTGGGAAACAAGAGGTTTTTACATATATTTTAATATTGGCACAAAGTTATTTTACATGTGGTTTGACAGCACTTTGGATTGGCTTAAATTGCCACATGGAGCATCAGGGGCTGCATTAATCTAGCAAATACTTAACAGAAAGGATCACTGCCCAAATTCCAGCTCCTGACATACCCATTGTGTGCTGATTGTGTACTTTAACAGTGTCTTCTTGCAATGGGGATTGTACAATTGGTTTGGTTATTCAGATTTCTACTTTGTTTAATGCTTAAAATTATTTTTCTTAATTTTGTCTTTTTGGGAATTGTTTTTTTACAGGCACAATTTGTTATTTCACCAACCTGCTCTTGCACTAATCTTCAGCAAGTGATCAGTGTTATAAAAGTGAAATTTCTCAGCGCTGGTCCTATAATACCACAATAGCATCCGAGAGATGTGACGGAAACGCATTCACTGGGGAAGGTGGGTTGCTATCGCAATTCTAGCAAAGTTACGACATGAAATGGGGGAAGCCTCAAAGAAATTCATACCTATTTTGTCCATTTTGCACTTTTATTTTGAGATGCCAATACAAAGTCCACCTTTGGTGGCTATTCTTTTTAATCTGACCTTCTGCAATGAGTGATAGCAGGATATTAAATTGTGGGGAACAGCAGGGCAGACCCAATCCTCCAACATCCATCGTCTACATATATCTGCAACTGTCACTAGGTAGCCATCAATAGCCAGGACCCTGGTTAATTTTCACTTCAGTTATCAGGCCCACAGTCAATTGGAGCACCTTTATTGCCACCTCAGTGAAAATCAGCACAAATCAGGACTGAACCTGAGACTCTCCTAGCCTAAACAATTTAGCACCATAGTTCATTTATCCATAAACCCATTGGAAGAGCTTGACAGAAGCCGTTTCCACCTGCATTGCTGGAAGCACAGCATCAACAGATAAAGTACTAAAAATATAAGAGAACAATTGAATTATTCCCCTGTGAATATATTTGTTGCACAACTACTGAAGCTTAAGTCACCACTTTACCCAGGATGGGGGCTATTTCAAAATACTATTGAGATCTCATTCACACTTTACAATTAGCTTCTATTACTGGTAAAATTTCCCTACCTGTAAGATTTCTTATCCTGCTTGAACTGAAATGCTGCACTTATTGTCTGAGACCTTGGCTTGTGCATAAGTAATATGCATTCCTCTCTAACAGTCAACATGTCATTATAGAACACATCTGATCAATCCTCTATGAGCTGTTAGAGTTCAGCAACATTGCAGAATTTCCCAACTATGATGAAACACATACTGGAGGTGATTGGCATTTGAGGGGGAAAAAAAAGAAGTGACATTTTTCTGCGATATCGGTACATTAGTATTCATGTGGCAAAGACATTCTGGAAAAAAACATTATCATTTCAGCAACATTTAATTTGGAACTTTCGTTTCAAATATATGATTCAAAGATTCCATTCGCTGTATTGATCCAGTAATTATGTATGTTTAATGGTGATTCAACAACAGTTCCCAAACACTGTCAGCATGTCAAAAAATATTTTATCTATTCTTGCACTGTAAGCAAAATTTTATTTTAATGAGATATAAACAATGACTGCCGTACGCATTCCACAAATTTCTTCATCCACAGAATTACTTACAGTCTGGATGAATTAAGTCAGACCAAGTTCCTCCTGCAAAAATAAATTGTAGGTTGTAACAATGTTAATATCTTTATTCATCATTTCATTATGCTACCAGCTATCTGCATTTTAAAAAGGTGCTCCATTATAAATGTAAGTCTGTCAAAACCCAGTGATAAATTTCTGACTTTTATCTAATTGAATTCTATGGAGAAATGTTTGCCAAATATGAAGCAGAGTGCCCAAGGGTGTGTTTTTTTAAGGTTTCTATCCACCTGACTACCATGTATCTATCTTATATTGTCATGTTTGACAGAAGACCATGATAGTCTATCGACAGGGATTGACAACAGCCGAGTCCATACTGTTTTCTTTCTAGTTTAAGGCAAATTGCCATTGTTCTGCTTTTCACAACATAGGAGTATAAGGGTAGGGTTAGAAGAGGTAGGGTAGGAAGAGGCTTGTTGATTTATTAGTGACTATCCTTATTGTTTGTATGTAGTTCTGGTCTCTGCACAAGTGCACACGTTTCTACACCTACCCTATTAAACTCTTACACAGTCTTAGCGGTCACCCCTCAACCTTCCCTTTTCTAGACAAACTGTGATCAACAACATTTTATTTGGAATCAAGTGGTGCTTCTCTTTCAATATTTTTCTCCTGTTCCTCTTAGCCTGGGCTCACATTATAAACTATATAAGAATCCATCAGCACTATATTGCTGTGCTTTGCTACAACCATGAACTAAACGATCAGAGCACGCCTGAGAAAAATGCACTAAACTATAAGATTTAATGGCACTGACATCCCATTGTTTTAAAGTAGATGCACTAACTGTACAGCTGGTGAATCGAATAGATTCAACTGTGCAACACATATAATTTGCCTAAATCTTGGATGAATTCTAAGTATCAAGAAATGACTCATAAAAGGAGGACCTGTATGGTGTGTTTTACTAAGGCATACAGTGCAGAAGATGCTGTGCTCGATTCCCAGATTGTTCTGAATCTCCCCGATCTCAACCAGGGAGTTACAATTGATCCCTTTCCCTCTGGTCTCGTCAGACATAGTTAATCGGGCAGGTCTCTGAAGGATATCCGGGAACCCCCAGTGTAATCATGCGAACCATGAATTTGGATCAGGAGAGGATTAGGGTCAGCTGGGACCCTCGTTCTCTTACATGTCATGAGGTACTGGAAAGTTGCTGGTGGCTGTAGAATAGTACACAACAACAACTCTTCTGGATAAAAGCAAAATACTGCGGATGCTGGAAATCTGAGACAAAAAACAGAAAATGCTGGAAAAACTCAGCAGGTCTAACAGCATCTGTGGAGTGAAAAAAAATCAGTTAACGTTTCGAGTCCTTATGACTCTTCTTCAGAGTGAAGAAGAGTCATAAGGACTCGAAACACCAACTCTTTTAGTGTCTTTAACATACTAAACATCCCAAGGTGCTCCACAGGAGTGTTATGAGATAAAGTTTGACATTGAGCAGAAAGAGCAGGTGGCTAAAAGCTTGGTCAAAGAGGTAAACTTTAAGGAGAATTTTAAGGTAGGAGAGAGACACAAAATAGGTGAGGTTGCAAGCTGCCTGGTTCAGCCTCCGAGAGTGACCAGGGACCAGCAAGTGTCAGTGGCATCCAAAAAAAAGCATTAAAATATTGGCAAAAAATAGAAAAATAGAATTTAAAGTCCTAATAAGTTGATTGTTAGCATTGAGACTATTGGGTTTGGTTCAACGTGAGGTGAATGATGCCAGCTGGATTTTCAATTTGGGTCCAAATAAAAGGGGTTGGGGAAATATTCCATGAATGACAACTGTACTTGCACATACAGCTGAAACAACTGCGTTTCAAGATAGTCGGGTTAGAGAATTATCAATTATTTACAGAGTATGAACCTTGGCGTTGAGTTAAACTGCTGTGGCTGTGCCTTCAAACCCCAACCCAGGTGAAATATTAAACCGAGATGTCATCTACCCACTCTGGTGGATGTAAGAGATCCATGTCATTACCTGAAGAGCATGGATATTTTCCCTAGCGTACTGGCCAATATTTAGCCCTCAACCAACAGCACTAACGAACAGATTATCTGATCATCATCTAATTGCTATTTGCAGCACCTTGCTGTGCACAAATTGGCTGCTGGTTTTCTGAACATTACAATAGTAACTACACTCAATAAAAGTTAATTGGTTGTAAACTGGATGTCCCGAAGTTGTGAAAGGCACTGTATAAAAATGCAAGTTCCTTTTTTATTCCTTCACACATTTGCTTGTTACAGGAGCTTCATAATTTTACTTCAAGATAGCTTGATAGTTTAATGGGCACATGTACCATTCAATGTGGTAGTGAAACATGTAGACAAATAAAGTCCAAGGGGAGAATTTTCCCCCCGTTGTGGGGGCTGAGCAGGAGCGGGCGGGCGTGCAGTGGAGCGCCGCCTGTGTTCGGCTGGGCGCCGTTATTTTACGTGGGTGGGCCAATTAAGAGCTGAGCGATCCCTGTGCGAGCGGGGGGAGTAGGCTGAATCGGGGCCTGTGCTCTTTCACGCATGCGCGTGTAAGAACGCAGAAATCTCCAAGGCACAGAGCTGCCTCCGGGAGATTAGTTTGATGGTCAAAAATTTTAATAAAGAAAAAAAAGATTTAAGACATGTCCCCACATGTGACAGTGTCACATGAGCTGGGGCATGTCAATGAACTTTAATAAAAAATTTCTATTCAATTTATAAACACTTCATGAAACCTCATCCCGCCCATGATGAGGTTTCATGATAAATGCGAAGGCCGCCTGGGCTCTTCGTATGTCCGCCAACCTTAACTTTGGACGGGCAGCTCCATTAAATATTTTAATTAGTTTTTAAATGGCCTTAACAGGCCTTTGACAGTACGGCGGATGCGCAGCCAACTCCAGTGCACGCCCACCGAACTGGAAATCGGAATGTCGCGCGGTGATGTCGGGATGCACGCCCGACGCCACTGCACGTCACTTTACGTGTTGGTGAGCGGGCCCTGCCCCCGCAGGCCGACTCGAAGATTCTGGCCCAAGATTCAATCCTTGGCCCGTGTTCAATCAGGCAATATTTGCTCTGGTGGCAACTGGGACCTTAAAATGGAATTCAGCTTCTTGGAGCTGAGGAGGGTAAAGGGGTCCAAAAAAGGCTTTGCTCCTGATCACTTTCCAGGGAACATGGCTGGGAAGTACACATGTTTATACCTCAGGTTTGAACAGGATTAGGCCAGCTTTTAATGTCTTCCATAATTACCAATAATCACAATACCCTCTACTGTTGGTATGGCCCTTTCTCTCTCTTTAATCTCTCTGAACAGTTCTGGAAGGTCAAGAAGTACTTACCATCTCTCCTTCATGCTCCATCTCAGCAGGACTGTTCCTTGCGTAGATTTACTTTTACATGTTCCAGTGCTACAATGCACCTCCAGCAATGCCTTAGATTCTGCACGATGATCTCTGAAATTTTCCAAGACTGCTTCTTTGGCCCCCTTCTCTACCTCGGTGACAATGTCCATAAACACATGGTTAACTTTCCATATCTATGACAACCAGCTTCTTTACTGCCTTTTGAAATCCTATGTGATTATTTTTTCATCTTGAAGTTGCTGCATATATGCAAGTTCTTGTTCTTGACTATTTAAATTTTATTCATTTATTCCTGGCTGCGAACATTGCTGGCAGGGCCAACATTTATTGCCCAGACCTAATTGTCCTTGAGAAGGTGTTGGTGAGCTGCCTTCTTGAGGTGCAGAAGTCTGTGTTGTGAAGGCACTCGCATAGCTCTGTTCGGTAGGAAATTAGAAACAACCAGGCTGGCAGCTTCACTTGAGGGATGGCCACTCGCGTGAAGTCAGGTTGGTTTTTCCCAGCAAGAGGCAGGGCCTTCAGAATAAGTTAGGACAATATTGGATTTTTTTTTAAAACGACTAAATTAAACATAAACTAGGCTTCGCAGTTATGGCCAGCCCTTGCTGAAAGAAATCAATAGAAAGGTAGGGCTGGCTTTTAGCCCCAGTATTGTCCTCTCTTCTTTATCAACAGTAAGCTATAAAAAAGGGAATTTCATACTTCCAATTTTCTGCTCTACTGATGTGTTAAAAAATCTACAAAGGCACAGAACTGTTTCAGAGATATGTAATTGACAGCAGAACAAAATAAGATGCAATTACCTGCCTTTAAGAGTTTGTACTTTACGAAAATGAACGAAACACAGACCTGTGTCATGTGTGTTGCCTTGAATTGAATGATTTTTAAAATTCATTTGTAGAATTACTGTCACCACCAGAGCACTTTTTTTAAAAAATGAGGCAGTTACAAAGAACAGTTATTAATTTTAACCATTAATAGACAGGGATCAGTCAACTCGTCTGCTGTAATTGGCTTCCAGTTCCATTCTTCGTTTGATACGTGTTCTCTTTATCTTTTTTACACTTAGACGATGCTGGTAAGTCTACATTCATTTTCCATCCCTAGGTGGCCCGGGAAGATTGTGGTTGGCCTTCTCCTTTTGATGATGGTGCTCCCACAATGGTGCTAGGTAAAGAAATGCAGGATATGGGAAAAGGGATGATGACGGGATGGTGATAAATGTTCAAGTCAAATGGTGTGTGACTTGAAGGTAGGTGGTGTTTTCCAGTGGTGTTCCATAATGCTCAGTGTTGGTGCCCTTGCTGTTTGTTGTATATATTAATGATTTGGACATAAATGTATGAGGTATGATTGGGAAATTTGCAGATGACACTAAAATTGGCCATGTAGTTGATAGTGAAAAGGATAGCTGTTGTCTCCAGAATTATACCAATGGTTTGGCTGAGTGGGCGGAGAAGTGGCAAATGGAATTCAATCCAGAAAGTGTGTGGTAATGCATTTGGGGAGGCCAAACAAAGCAAGGGGATACTCAATAAATGGGAAGTTATTGAGAGGGGTCGATGAAGTGAGAGAATTTGGAATGCATGTCCACAGGTCCCTAAAGGTGGCAGGGTAGGTGGATAGGTGATAAAGAAAACATATGGAATGCTTTCCTTTGTTGGGCAAGGTATTGATAACAAGGCAGGAATGTAATGCTGGAACTATATAAAATGCTGGTTAGGCCACATATGGAATTTTGTGTACAGTTCTGGCCATCACATTATAGAAAGTACATAATTGCTTTGGAGAGAGTACAGAGGAGATTTATAAGAATGCTGTCAGGGCTTGAAAATTGCAGCTATGAGGAAAGATTGGATCAGCTATGGTTGTTTTCCTTAGAACAGAGGAGGCTGAGGGGTGACCTAATTGATGTGTACAAAATTATGAGGGGCCTAGACAGGGTTGATAGTAAAGACTTGTTTCCCCTGGCTGAGGGGTCAATTACCAAGGGGCATAGATTTCAGGTATTGGACAGAGATTTGAGGGGACATGAGGAAAAACCTTTTCACGCAGAGAGTGGTGGGCATCTGGAATTCACTGCCTAAATGGGTGGTTGAGGCTGAAATGCTGAACTCATTTTAAAGGTACTTGGATCTGCATCTGAAGTGCTGTAACCTGCAAGGCTATGGACCAGGTACTGGAAAGTGGGATTAAAATGAGCGGCTAGTTTCTTTTTCATCTTTTTCTGGCCGGCACAGATATAATGGGTTGAATGGCCTCTTTCTGCACTGTAACTTTTCTATGGTTCTATTGTGTTCTCACAACGTTACTGCTCTTTTCCTTTCAGTTGTTGAGGCTGCAAGGGAGGGAGGTGTTATGAAGTAGCCTTGAGGGAATTCATTTTGCAGTTTGTATATACTGTGGTCATGTTGCACCAGAGTTGGAGAGGACAGAAAGTTTTTTTGTTTGTTCATGTGATATGGGTGTCAATGGCTCGGCCAGCATTTATTTCCCATCCCTAATTGCCTTTAGGATGGTGTTGGTGAGTTGCCTTCTTGAACCTGCTGTCCATGGGATGTAGGTACACCCACAGTGCTGTTAGGGAGAGAGTTCCAGGATTCTAGAGAGTGCATCTAGTGGCAGGGTACCTGAGCAAATGAGTGGCTCTGTTCTGGATGGTGTCAAGCATCTTGACTGTTGTAACGGCTACACCCATCCAGGCAAATGGTGACTATTCCATCACACTTCTGACTTGAGTCTTGTAGACAGCAGAGAGGCTTTAAGGAATCATGAGGTGGGCCACCAGTAGGGTGATACCCAGCCTTTGCCTTGCTCTTGTAACCTTGGTGTTGATATGGCTGGTCCAGTTCAGCTTCTGATGGTCACCCCTTAAGATATTGATGGTGGACTGAGTAATAATAGCATCATTGAAGGTCAACAGGAGATGATTGGACTTCTTCTTACTTGGCACTTATGTTGCATGTATCCTCCCGGGGGTTGTTAGTTCAAGCCTAGATATTATCCAGGTTGACTAACATGGGCTGCTTCATTATTAGGTGAATTGTGAATGGAGCTGCCGCGGGTAATTAACAGCAAATAGTCACCTTCCTGAGATTATGACAGGGGGAATAGTTAACAGTCAAGGAGCTGAAGATAATGGGCCTCAGAACACTTCCATGAGGAACCGCGGTAGTGACATCCTGTAAATGATGATTAACCTCCGACTAGCCTGCCAAGGTGTGACTCCCATCTCTGGATTTTTTTTCCCTTTTGTCTGTCCCTGGAATCTGGTTTTTTAAGGGCTTTTTGATGTCGTAATTGTTCAAATGTAGCCTTGATATTGAGGGCAGCTAAGCTCATTGATCTTCAATTGCTATGCCCAAGGCTACAATGCGACCAGGCCAATTCTCTTTTATTTTGGAATTCTACTTTTTAAAAATCCTCTTTTGGAGGATGTATCCAACCTGTCAAAGCACAATTGTTTTTAAAACACTGCCAAAATAGATAGTAAGGGACTTTTTATGAGGAAATTGAGTTTTGGTTGGAGAAGGCTTTGTTAAAGAAAGGAGAGAATGAGCTTGCAATGATCTAGCGCCTTTCCTGTTCACTGGACATACCAAAGCGTTTCGTAGCCACCTTCCAAATCCACAATCTTCACCATTTAGAAGGACAAGCAGCTGCATAGGAACACCACCACCTCCAAATCACTCATGATCCCAACTTGGACATTTTATTTACTTTTCTTTCATTATGACTGGATCAAAATCCTGGAACTCCCTCGCTAACAACAGTGTGGGAGCGCCTTCACCACATGAGCTGTGAAGAGTGCCACCTTCTCAAGGGCAACAAGGAATGAACAAAGAATGCTAGCTTTGACAGCAATGCCTATACCCCAAGAATTAATTTTTAAAATCCTATGGGAAGAAATTTCCCATCGGTGAGCGGGGGCAGGGCCTGCTGGCTGACGTGTAAAATGACGCACTGTGACATCGCCGCGCGTCATTTAGATTGTCAGCTTGGCGGGCGCACAGCCGCGTCAGCTGCGTACCCACCGAACTGTCAAAGGCCTATTAAGGCCCTTAAGAAAGTCATTAAAGCTGTTAAGAATGCTGCCCGTCCAACCTTAAGGTTGGCGGGGGGGCAGGCGAAGAGCCCAGGCGGCCTTCACATTTTTCATGAAACCTCATCCACGGGTGGGATGGGGTTTCATGAAGGGTTCATTAATTAAATAAAAGTTTTTGAAAAAATTAATGGATGTGTCCCAGCTCGTGTGACAGTTTCACATCAGGGGACGTGTCCTTAATTTTTTTTTTACCTTTATTACATTTTTCACAACGTAAACTAATCTCCGTGAGGCACAGAGGTGCCTCAGGGAGATTTCTGTGCTCTTCCGCACGCATGCGCAAAAGAGCTCAGGCCCCGACTCAGGGAATCTACCCCGCCTGCACAGGGAGGGCACACAGAGTCCCACCTATCCCTGCACAACCCCCCTTATATAGTGCAAGGTTAAAGAAGGAATTTTGCTCAGCACCGTGGGAAAACTGCATCACTTTTCTTTGCAATGGATCTTTTATATCTACCTGAGGAGGTAAGTCGGGCTTTACTTTAACATCTAGCCCCACTGGTTAAATTAAATTAGTTTAAGTGAATCAAGAAGAAATTCAGAATATGTTTCTATTTGAACAGAATATGTTTCTCTATGCCAGCCAGCTCCAGTATAATGAAGAGATACATGAAAATGAATGTTCCCTTTAGCATAAGCATCTAGACATAGCTGTGTCTGCATGAGCATTTTATCAGTCGTATGGAAATCATAGAAATTGGAGGAAGCTATTCGGCCCATTGTGCCCGTGCTGGCTGTCAAGAAGCCATTCAACCGAGTTGGTTTCCCGGGCAACCTTTCTTGGTGGAAACACTGACCTTTTTTTACAAGACAGCAACAACAGCTACATGTGTGCATCTAACTCTATAACTAAAGCGGAACTCCCTCTTAGAGGTTCCCCACACTGCTAGCTGTTTACACAGATCATGTGATCTTACAGCACAGGATTATCCTTAAAGGTACAGTCCTACGTTTTTCAAAACTATAAACGCTACACAGCCTAATCCCATTTTCTGGGCCTTGGCCTGTGGCCTTGTAGGTTAAGGCACTTTAAGTATATATCCAAGTACTTATAGAATTTCTGCCTCTACCAACCTTTCAGGTAGTGAGTTCCAGATCCCCATCATTCCCTGGATGCAAAGATTGCCCCTGTGAACCTCCTACTCCTTACCCTAAATCTATGCCCCCAGCTTATGAACCCCTCGACCAAGGGGAATAATCCCTGTATCTCAACCTTGTCATAATTTTATACACTACAATAGGTCTCTACTCAGCCTCCCCTGTTACCAAGAAGAAAACCAACCTGCCCTATCCGATCTTTCCTGATAACTGAAATTCTCCAGTCCGGGCAACATCCTTGGAAATCTCCTCTGCACCGTCTCACTGCGATGACTAGAACCTAATGTAGTACTCCAGATGTGGCCTATAGTTTCAGCCTTACCTTGCAGCGCTTATATTCTATGCCTTATCTAATAGGCAGATGATGCTGCAGTGGTAATGTCACATGGATTAGTAATCCAGACGCCAAGGCCTTGGGGACATTGGTTCCGATCCCACCATGGCAATTCCAGATGTATGGAATTGAAAGCTCGTCTATGTAATGCTGACCACAACACTATCATCAATTCTCATAAAACCCATCTGGCTCACCAGTGTCCTTGAGGAAAGATAATCTGCTGTCTTTACCTGGTGTGGTCTACATGTGACTCCAGATCCACAGCAATATGGTTGAATCTTAACTGCCCTCTGAAAGTAAGCCACTCAGTTCAGGGGCAAAATACTCTAGCCTTGCCTGTGATTCCCACAACCCATGAAAAAAAAAAAAATGCCTTTGTGGCTACCTCATCTTGCTCTCCACACACCTTCAGGGGTATGTTGACATGCACTCCAAGGTTCCTTTGCTCCTCTATATTTGTCAGTATCCTATCATTTATTTGCCTTCCTAGGTGCCAAATGAGCATGCAGCCTCTTTGGGCAATTTAATTGGCAATCAGCATGTTATGAAATTCCGGGAGGCCATTACTTAGCACGTGTTCCAACTTCTTCACCAAAATGGGCTAAACTGCTAAAACTGGGCTAAACTGCTATAGCAGTTTAACACCACAGCATGGGTCACCTCAGGAACTCCTTCGCTCCTAAAGTATCCAAGCAAATTCACCCTTATGTTTTGTATATGCACTGGAATGAAGCTGCCTGAATTTATTGAAGTGGTATCTCTATACTCGCATTCCCAGAAGCAGAGTAAATTAATTTACAGAGATGTGTCAATGCAGAAATCCTGGGTAAAGTTAACAGTTAGGCTGAGAATGTGGCGATGTAACTTGTTCAAACATATCTGGCACTGTACCGGGATGAATTAAGCATAACAAGAAAAAGCTATTAGGCCCAGGTAAGCGCAAACCATTTTCAAAGATCAATCTTTGCCTGTGCATCAGAGTCCTCAATTTCTTCTCCCTCTAGAGATCCAATTGCTTATGTAATAACCTCAAAAATGTCACTGTGTAAAGTGCTCGGATTTGTTCCAATGTGAATGATGAAAAATAAATGCAAGTATTTCTTTCTATAGGTTTCACCTGCACACAACTATGCAAATCTTTATTATTTCTTCTTCTTTCTGCTTAGTTTCTTAATCTTCCTTTGTAATTGCGGGGAGGCATTGGTATAGAGGTATTATCACTGGACTAGTATTCAGAGACCCACAGTAATAATCCAGGTTCAAATCCCACCATGGTAAATGGTGAAATTTGAATCCAATAATAATCAGAAATCTGATGACAATTGCCAATTGTCATAAAAACCCATCTGGTTCACTAATGCCCATTTTGGAAGGAAATCTGCTGGCCTTACCTGGCCTACATGTGACTCCAGACCCACAATGTGGCTGACTCTTAAAAATACCCTCTGAACAAGGACACTTAGGGATGGACAATAAATGCTGGCCTAGCCAGCAATGCCCACATCCCATGAATGAATATTTAAAAAAATATTAACTTGTATGATTGTAAAATGGTGAAAAGATCAATGCATTTGTGACAATGCATCCTGAAAGGGACTGAGCTTCTTTGAGGAATTGGCATCATCCTGAATGCTAAAGAAAAGTCATATGGACTCAAAATGTTACCGCTGTTTCTCACTCCACAGTTGCTACCAGACCTGCTGAGTTTTTCTAGCATTTTTTTGTTTTTATTTCAGATTTCCAGCATCTGCAGTATTTTGCTTTCATAGGAATGCTTGAAATTATCATTATGTACATGATTGTATTTCAGTTGCTGATGACATCAGGTAAACATGGCTGAGTGTCATATGCCATGTGGCTGACTGATATTTAATGCCATCATCAGGCAGCTGGCAGAACCCCATCTCTGATGGTCAGGCATACCGGGACTCCAATAGTCTCCAGAGCCTCTTCCTCTGCAGGTGTTAGTTGTGAGATGGCTGGCTGGTCCTTTCCAGTTCTCTGCCTCTCCTTCATGTTCTCTATATTTTTCTCCTGCAAGGAAGGAAAGAAGAGACCCACTAGTAAGACTCATGACATGTATTTATCCAATGGATGGAGAAGATTTGTTGCGAGTGACTATGAGGGATAGACATTGTCTTGCATAAGAATGAGGGTGAGTGTCAGTGGTAGATGGGGATGTGAGAAGTACATAAATAAAAATGGTTGCATCTGCAAAAGAAGTTGACGTGAGATGTGATGTGCAGGTGTAGCATTGAGAAGGCATCTTAATAGGGTTAGGGTCATAAGCACATCAGGAATTAAGGCACAGTGTTGTTCCTCTCAATTTTCCTGCCTTGCTTAAACCATTGAAACACTTCCTGCACTGGATCCAGACATGTATCCACATCACATGTTACTTCTTCAAAGAACTCCAATAAATGGGGTAAACATGATTTCCCTCTCTCAGAATCATGTTGACCCTGTCTGACTGCCTTGAATTTTTCTAAGTGCCCTGCTATAATGCCTTTTAGCTTATAACATTTTCCCTATGGCAGATGTTAAGCTAACTAGCCTGTAGTTTCCTATTTTCTGTTCTCCCTCCCTTTTTTAATAAAGGAGTTAAATTTGCTATTTTTCAATCGAATGACACCTTCCCTGAACCTAGAGAATTTTGGAAAATTAAAACCAACGCATCAACTATCTCACTAGCCACTTCCTTTAAGACCCTAGATTAAATCCATCAGGACCCGGGGACTTGTCAGCTGCAGGCCCAACAATTTGCTCAGTACCACTTCCCTGATGATTGCAGTTTTCTTGAGGTCCTCCCTTCCTTCCACTTCCTATTTCTGGGATGTTACTTGCATCCTCTGTAGTGAAGACCAATGCAAAATACCTGTTCAACTCATCTGCCATCTCCTTATTTTCCATTATTAATTCCCCAGACTCACTTTCTAAAGGACCAATGCTCACTTTGTTAACTCTTCTGATTTAAATATCTGTATAAACTGTTACTGTCTGACTTTATATTTCTAGCTGTCTTTCTCTCATACTCTATTTTTTTTCCTCCTTATTAACCTTTCAGAGATTCTTTGATGATTTTTGCATTCTGTCCCATCTTCTGATCTGCCACCCATCCTTGTGCAATTATATTATTCTTCTTTAAGTTTGATACTTTCTTTAACTTTTTTAGTTAACAATGGATGATGGGTCCTCCCCTTGGAATATTTCTTTCTCGTTGGTATGTATCTATTCTGTGTATTCTGAAATATCCTTTTAAATGCACTGCCGCTGCATCCCTATTGACCTATCCCTTATCCTAATTTTCCAGTTCACTTTCACTAACTCTGCTATCTGGAATAGGAGTTTAGGAGGGCATTCCAGATCAATGGGGATGGATAAAGCAGCTGAATGTGTAATATTTAAAACTTTAATTTGTCCTCAGAAGCCTTCCTTTGGATAGACGTGTTTCTATAACTTTCCGTCATAATTAAACTCCAGATGTCTGGAATAATCATTTTATTCTCTCTGTAGCCCACTCAGTGTTGCTTTAAGTTAAACAAGTTGTCATTTTATATTGCAAATTATCATCCTACTCTGAAAACTTTACAGGAGCCAAAGACCTTTGCTCAACAATAAAAAGATTTGTGCGAGATCAATCATTCGAGTTTACATTTCACTTTAGAGACTGTCGGGATCAGATTAAGATTAAAAAGCCAAGGTTATTTTGGGTATAAGAAGCAACTAGAAGTAAATTATCTCTGGGATAAATGTATGTTCTTTTCTATGACTTTTCAACTTCTAAAGGTGGCTCTGTCAGCAATAAAAGCATTCCTTTCATTGCCATTTCAGGATAAGTGATCAATGGTTCTCTAACTCAAGCTGATCCAAAGGAAACTCATTACAAGCAATATTTCTACCTCCTAATATTGGCAGAAAATACACATCAAATCACCACACATTTTCACAGTTAATGTCACATGAGGTAAAGCACTCTGTCATTCCTGCCTGATTCAAAACCTGTTCTAATGTATAGTCTGTGTTGCATTTATTGCACTTTTTTTTTCCCTTTCCCTTCTTTTCTTCTTGGCTCTCTCTCTCAATCTTCCCTTCCTCAGTATCAGCTAACCACAGGAGTCACCAAAAATATTGCAGCAACAGCTTCCATTTGCTACTGAAGAAGCTGCAAACAAGCTGACCCACCACAATCACCAAATAAAAAAAAAATGTTTGGTTGGACTAGATGGGTGTTATACCTACAATTGATTACCTAAACCTTAGGGAAATACTAAATAAAAGTTCTAGCTTTTATTTCTCACCGAACATATCCACAACAGTAATCGGGATGGACTCTGATGGGTTGCTCCTGCTTGTTTGCCAATTGAGCGAAACACCGATGAGGTCGAAGGGCCTTTTTCTCTGCTGTAGACTCTATGACTACGACTCTATGAGGTCCTGGAAAAAATGTTTATACCATGCAGCAGACAATTGGGAGAATCCACATGAAAATTCACCTCATTGTTACTGAAAAAGGCTTATTTGTTTCATCTGCTAGTGTACAGCTCTTCATGACTGAGCTCGAGCAACTTTGATTGGAAAGCCAGAAGCTTGCTGCTGTTTGGGCTGAACCTGTGCGAAATGATCACCAGGAACCTCCAACCTTCATTTTTCTTCAGTGCGTCAAGAGGGAATCCTTCAGGCCTGCAACGTTTCAACTATCACCTTGAGGACTGATCAGAAGTAACCTTTTTTTTAAACCCTTTGAATGCATGTTACATCTTTACAAATCGTCGTGTGTGTGTGTGTGTGTTTGGTATGTATGAGGAGTGACTGTTGTGATTGCATTTCGAGCATTGTGGGAAATAAATGTTCATCCTTTTGCTTGACTTAAGCTTACAAGAAAGCCTCTTTTGTGTCTGTTCTTTAAAGTCACAGCACTAAATGGGCTAAAACACTCCTTCTCAAAATATATATCATGTTGCGGTCAGCCAAGAGGTGAGAAAAGGGGGGGGAAAGTTATCCCACATCTCTCTCCGTCCGTATCACAATGCAATTCTGTGGGAGTTTCTACATTTTTTTCGAATCCCAACTACCAGTTCAGGTTGAAATAATAGATACCTTGGCATATCTAAAAGAGGTTCTCCCAGTAATTTGGTTGACTTTTATCCCTCAACTAATGCCAGAAATATAGTTTAATTGATCATTTATTTTGTTTCCTGTCTGTGGACCTTAATGTTTGAAATTGATTGCCATGTTTGTCTGCAAAACAATAGCGACTGAATTTCAAAAATAAATCATTGGCATTGAAGCATTTTTAGAAATCCTGAAAACATTAAAGGTACTAGAAAAAAAAAGACTTGCATTCATATAGCGCCTCTCACAACCGCTGGACATCCCGTAGCGCTTTAAAGCCAATGAGTACTTTTGAAGTGTAGTCACTGTTGTAATGCAGGAAACACGGCAGCCAAGTTGCGCACAGCAAGCTCCCACAAACTGGAATGTGATACTGACCAGTGTTTTGTGATGTTGTTTGAGGGATCAACATTGACCAGGACACCAGGGACTAAGTCACTCGCTCATCTTCTAAATAATGCCAGGGGATCTTATACATCCAGCTGAGCAGGTAGAGCTTCTGCTCAACATCTCAACTGAAAAATGGCACCTCCAAGAGTGCAACACTCCCACAGTACTGCACTGGACTGTCAGCATAGATTTTTGAACTCGGGGGCCCTGGCGTGGGATTTGAACCCAGAGGTGAGAATGCTACCAACTAAGTCACAGCTGGCACTTTCTTACTGTCTAAGTTAATCCTTTGACTGTTTTTCTTGTGCAGTTATCTTCTCGTGCAGATACACATTAAAAATAAAAATGAGTGGGCACTGAATATTTTCCACATTTTGACTTATTTCTGTTGTTCTGTTGAGAACAAGTGGCGATTTTTAAAACTACATTATGATCCAGATGTACAAATAAATATGACAAAAAACATGCTATTTTTTTGTCTGCATTTTGGTTTGGTGGTGGTCCCATTAAAATGCAATCATCATGCGTGGACACTTTAATTGGTAGTCATATGGGCCAAACCTCCCTGGTCTTCACTCATCTATTGTAATTGCGGTGCCAAAGGCGACCACTGATCTAATAGTGGTCCGTGATTAAGGTTAGGGACTTGAGCACCTTATGCAACTTTGCAGGCCAGTATGCCCAAGTGATAAGATCCCCCAGGAAGATCTTGGGAGAAAGAAATTGGAGAGACAAGATAAAATAAAGAGTATAATTCTAAACAGGAGCAGCAGCAGAGGAACCTGGGTGTACATGTGGATAAATCACTGAAGGTGGAAGGTTGAGAGAGCTGTTAATAAAGCATACAGCATCCTAGACATTATTAGTAGGTGCACACAGAGTATAAAAGCAAGGATGTCTATCAGCATCTTTGGAGAGGGAAATAGAGTTAACATTTCAAGTCCATACAACTCTTCTCCGATCTGCTCAGATGCTGTTAGACCTGCTGAGTTTTTTTCAGCACTTTCTGTTTTTGTTTCAGATTTCCAGCATCCACAGCGTTTTGCTTTTATAAAGTCCAGTTTTGTCCAGTTCTGTGACACATTTTAGGAAAGGTGTGAAGGCAGTAGAGAGAGTGCAGAAAAGATTCACGAGATTCATCCCAGGGATGAGGAACTTCAGTTGCGTAGACAGATTGGAAAAGTTTGGAACTGTTGTCCTTGGAGAAGAGAAGGTTGAGAGGAGATTTGTTAGAGGTATTCAAAATCCTGAGGGGTCTGGACAGAATAGAAAGGAAAAAATGTTCCCATTGGTGGAAGGATCAAGAACCAGAGGGCACAGGTTTAAGGTAATTGGCAAAAGAAGCAATGGCGGCTTGAGGAAAGCTTTTTTATGCAGCAGATGGTTAGGATCCGGAGTGCACTGCCTGAGACTGTGGTGGAGGTAGACTCAACCAAGCCATTCAAGAGGAAGTTGGATTGTTATCTCAAAAGGAAGAATGTGCAGAGTCATGGGGAGAAGGTAGGAATATGGCAGTCGGTAAATTGCTCCTATAGAGAGTCAGCACAGGCATGACAGGCTGAATGGCCTCCTTCTGTGCTGTAACCATTCTGTGATCCTATGAAGTGAATATAGCACAATTGAATACCATATTAAGTTTGAAAGTGACATGCCGTAGTACAGTCCAAAGCAAGAATCTTAAACTTAAACCAAGTTGATTACGTAGGTATGAGGGGAGAAGTGACTAAGGTTACTTCCGTAATAGACTAAAAGGTACAGAGGGAAATAAACAATGGAAAATATTTAAAGAAATTATGGCAATTGTTTAACAAAAATATGTTCCATTAAAAAACAGAAACTCATTGGGAAAGTCTCTTGCTCACTTGGGGTAGAAAATATTATAATAAAAGAAGAGGCTTAGAAGATTGTGAAAAATAGAAAGCATGAAGATTAAGAAAGTTTTAGAAATCAGCACAAGGCAACCAAAAATTGATTAAAAAAAGAGATAAAATAGAATGAGAATAGATCAGCCAGAATGTAAAAATGGATTGCAAGAACTTTTACAAGTGCAGTAAAAGCAAGAGAGTACTTAAATACTTGGATTTAATTGAGTGCCTTTCTGGACCACTTCAGAGGGCAAGTAAATGTCAACCAGGTAAGTGTGCTGCTCGCTTCCCTTCCCTAAAAGGCAATGCTGAAAGTGTTGGGCTTTTACAACAATCTACTGCTTCATGGTCACTTTCACTCATACATTTTTTTACATTTCCAGACTTTTTAAACTGAATTCAAATTCCCAATCTGCTTTGGGTGGAAGCTGAACCCACTTAGCCAGATCTGATAATCCAGGTATCTACATTATTAACCTAGTTATATAATCACTACACTAATGCACTGGTAATGGGTGTGCATGTCGCCGGCATAGATGCACTTTTTTTTACAGAGCTCCCAATGAAAGAGTCAGCAATTTGTGTGTTTCCTGCAAATGAATCAGAGTTGATTGAAGAATTAATTTTATGCCACATAAAAGAGAGGAGAGTGAGAATCATTAGCCTTAGATTGCGCTCGTCCAGTTTTATATGTCATCCTTCATTCCAAAGAACATTCTGATATTAGGACATTGTTATTGAGCATGCTTGCTGCTTAAATATAAGTTTACCTAGAAGTTAATTACCGAGCTCTTAGAATTTATGTGGATCTATTTAATTGGTTAGGGAAGAGTTATGTGTTTTAGATAATGCCTTTTGTCTATTTTTCTTTGCAAAGGTGCACATTAGTCTCTTCTGGAAAGCACAACTCGACCCAAAAAAATGTTACAGAACAGAAAGAAGAAAGTTGAGCAATTCTCACAGGGTCAGCTAAAGTAATCATACGCATTGGGGGATTAGGAGAGTAAATTCAGTTTACATCAGGCCTTCTTAGGGTAATGAAGTCGAAATCAAGCTTTGCCATCAGTGAACTCTGGAATGAACATGAGGGAGTTGCCCTGGGATCCTTCAGCCTAATCTGGGTTCTCAAAATGGTGGTTATTTAATTCCTTCATCACTGTGATTTTCTCTAGCGCAGGTGGTATTGGGCAGACTTAAGTTTGAAGCAGGTTTCCAGTGGGGAACTGGTGAGTTGATTTCCTTCCTGACAGAGGTAGCAGGAAGCAGTGGCAGTATTGAATGTTGGCGGTCCTCTTGCTGCCCAGGGCAGGGGTGAAGAGGGTGTAGAGCAGTTGTCAGTCGGTGAAGGTTGGATGGCCAAGGATGTCCTGCTGGCTGCCAGGTGGGTAATGAGTAAGTATTTGCGAGAGGTCCCATGAGAGGGAAGGGGCAGTAGAGTTGGATGGGGGAAGCTGCCACTTTCTAAGTGCAGCACAGAGGCCCCACAAAGGAATGTTTCAGAGTTAGCTGAAGGGGCTCATCAGACCAGCGTATGCTCATTGAGAAAACCACAGCAGTTTGGCCACTAAGACCCATTTAGAACTGCATCTTTGTCCTTTAGGACCTGATTTGCATAATTGTAGTCAGGCACTTCACCCACCTGAAAATCCCTATGGTTGGTATCTGAGTGGGCGCGTAAACTGCTCATGTTGAACTGCCCACCCACCCTAGCAGTCAGCTAGGATTGCATACGTAGCCCCAGAGTTGCTACTAATCTGGTAAGGGTAAATGGCCACTGTCGCTTTTTCAATTAATAAATGTAACACTGTCCAAAATCGTAATGTCCTCTTTGTTAAACCATATAAATATCCAACTTTTTCAATACGTGATTAGCTTCAGCATTTCCAACTCGGTAAATGTCATGGGATGTGGAGGCCAATCTTTGCAGTTATTAACCACAAAGTCAGGAGACAGCAGTGAGATTACTGATAGTTGCCCATGGTAAATCAATATTTTTAAAAAAACATGAATAGATGGAGCCCTTCCTCAGGGAAGGGAGAATTCCAGGGCTATGATTATTGCTGAATATGGAGTGTACTATTACACATGTGACAAAGATAAGGACCAACTTTCAAATTATTGTATTGTTTGGGTAAGTGATCAATAGCACAGACAACCTTCCCATTTGCTAACTTATCCCCGAGCTTTAATAATTATTTCTTCTAAAACTCAGGGATGTAAGAAACCAGCTGAGAAAGATCAGATTTTAATTAAATTAAGAACCCTGGGTTAAGGTTAAAAACTCATATAACCAAAAACAAAGTAGAGTAGATGCAATGAATTAATATGCAAATTGGCAGATTAATGACTTGAAACATATAAGCAGATTTAAAAACTCAAGGTAGTCGGTGAGACTTAGAAAACAATCAGGCAGAAATTTAAAAACCTGGCTTAGGAATGTAGAAATTGAAATAGGCCATTCAGCCTCTCAAGCCTGTTCCGCCCCTTAATTTAATCACGGCTAATCTGTGTCTCCACTCCATTTATCCACTAGAAAATACAATTCAAATGCCAGGAGAGACTGATGGGTATAAGGAGCTTCACAGGTTTAAAGTCCTGTGAAATAATTACTTACTGTAGGATATAGTGAGGAGATAGTGATGACAAAGAGGTATTTTTTTTACCCATTCAGGGGATGTCGGCATCACTGACAAAGTCAGAATTTATTACCATCCCTAAGAGCCCTTAAAAGGGTGGTGATGACCCACCTTCTTGAACTGCTGCAGTACATGTGGTGTAGGTACATCCACAGTGCTGTTAGGGAGAGAGCTCCAGGATTTTGACCCAGAGGCAGTAAACGAACAGTGATATATTTTCAAGTCAGGATGAGGTGTGATTTGGAGGAGACCATGCAGGTGGTGGTGTGCCCATGTGTCTGCTGCCTTTGTTCTTCTCAATTGATGGTTTGAAAGGTGCTGTTGAAGATGCCTTGGCGAGTTGCTGCAGTGCACATTGTGGTGGGTACATATTGCAGCCATGCTGTGGCAGTGGTGGAGGGAGTGAATGTATAAGGTGGATGGGGCTCCAAGCAAGTGGGATGCTTTGTCCTGGATGGTGTCGAGCTTCTTGTGAGTTGTTGGAGCTGCATTCATCCAGGAAAGTGGTGAATATTCCATCACACTCATGATGTATGCCCTGTGGATGGTGGAAAGATTTTGAGGTGTCGAGAGGTAAGTTACTCAGCTCTGAATACCTGTCTCCGATCTGCTATTGTAGATGCAGTATTTATGTTCCAGGTCCAGTTAAGGTTCTGGTAAATGACAACCTCCAGGATGTTGATGGTGGATTCAGTGATGGCAATGCTGTTGAATGTCAAGTGGATGTAGTTATATGTTCTTGTGTGGTACAGATGTTACTTGCCATTCATTAGCCCAAGTCTGAATGTTATCCAGGTGGACACTGACTGCTTCAGTATCTGAGAAGTTGCTATTGGTACTGAACACTGTGCAATCATCAGTAAATACCCCCAATTCTGACATCATGTAGGGAAGGTCATTGATAAAGCAGCTGAAGGTGGTTGGCCCTAGGACACTACCCTGAGGAAATCCTGCGTTGATGTCTTGGAACTGAGATAATTCACTTCCAACAGCCACAATCATCTTCCTTTGTGCTGGGTATGACTCCAGCAGTGATAAGTTTTCCCCCGTTTCCCATTGACTTCAATTTTACTACAATCATTTGATGCCACACTCTTGTCAAATACGGCCTTGATGTCAAGGGCAGTCACTCTTGCCTCACTTCTGGAATTCAACTCCTTTGTCTATGTTTGGACTGAGGTTGTAATGAGGTCAGGAGCTGAGTGGTCCTGCAGGAACCCAAAACATGTTTGTATTTGGAGTTTAGGAGTAATCTTCAATAATAATACTGCTCTTAAATATGAGCAGTTTAAAATTTTGTGGCAAGATATTTCAGATGAGTTGCTCTATATAGAATTAGCAGAGTAATTATTGACAAATAGGCACTTAAGCAATGTTATTAATGCAAGATATCATGTAACTAATCTGAAACACAAAGGCACTATTATGAACGACCGAGGTTAACAAGATGGAATCAATAGAACCCTGTTTTGTGGTCTATTTATCATGGGTAAATGTTGTCATTTTGTTTTCATTTATTAGTCTTGGGATATCTGGCAAGCTTGAAATTATTTGTCCATCCCAAGTTGCCCTTGAGAAAGTTGTGATTGGTCGTCTTCATGAATTTTGCAGCACAAATGATGCAGTGTGGGTTATCACCAGTATAACTAACCACAATCTGTTTTATAATAACAACCCAGATTTCGTAGTTTTAATAATGGTGTTCCATTTGAGTAGTCAGTATTGTTATAAAGGGAAAAAAGCAAAAAACTGCGGATGCTGGAAATCCAAAACAAAAACAAAAATAAAAATACCTGAAATAACTCAGCAGGTCTGACAGCATCTGCGGAGAGGAATACAGTTAACGTTTCGAGTCCGTATGACTCTTCAACAGAACTAAGGAAAAATAGAAGAGAGGTGAAATATAAGCTGGTTTAGGGTGGGGGTGGGGGGGGACAGGTAGAGCTGGATAGAGGGCCAGTGATAGGTGGAGATAACCAAAAGATGTCATAGACAAAAGGACAAAGGAGTGTTGACGGTGGTGATATTAGCTAAGAAATGTGCTAATAGGTGACATTAAGGGTAGAAAGCAGGACGAGCAAGGGACAGATAGCCCTAGTGGGGATGGGGTGGGGGGAATGGATTGAAATAGGCTAAAAGGTAGAGATAAAACAATGGATGGAAATACATTTAAAAATAATGGAAATAGGTGGGAAAAGAAAAATATATATAAATTATTGGAAAAAAGGGGGATCAGAAAGGGGGTAGGGATGGAGGAGAGAGTTCATAGTCTAAAATTGTTGAACTCAGTATCCAGTCCGGAAGGCTGTAAAGTGCCTAGTCGAAAGATGAGGTGCTGTTCCTCCAGTTTGCGTTGAGCTTCACTGGAATATTGCAGCAGGCCAAGGACGGACATGTGGGCGTGAGAGCAGGGTGGAGTGTTGAAATGGCAAGTGACAGGGAGGTCTGGGTCATGCTTGCAGATAGATCATGAACTCTCTCTTAAACCAACTTATATTTCACCTCTTCTATTTTTTCTTAGTTCTTTTGAAGAGTCATACGGACACGAAACGTTAACGTGTCAGACCTGCTGAGTTTTTCCAGGTATTTTTATTTTTGTTTTTGTTATAAAGGAATACATTTCTGGGTGTTAGCTGTGGCGTATTTGGTAGAGCACTTACTTCTGTGTCAGAATGTTGTAGGTTTGAGTCCCACTCCAGGACTGGAGCACGTAAATTAAGGCTGGTACTGCAGTGCAGGAGTGCTGCATTGTCAGAGGTGTTGGGCAGGGTCATCCCAGATTTGCACTAAGTGCTGTAGCGAGCCGGAAATACGACATTTTACACAGCGGCCACAAAGGCGGGTTTTCACGCTGTATCATCGCAAACCTGCCACAATACTTATGCATTCCTGGGAAATATACAGTTTCCATGGCTCTCATTCACCTGCCACGTCATTACCTCGCCGCTTCATCATGCTGGGTACTACGTTTAAAGTCCAGATGCACGCACACATCTCAATGCTTCCAGCCCACAACTACTGCAGGGAAGATGTCCACAAAAGGCAAAAAGACTGCAGCTCCCAGGTTTACTGACACGTCACTGGAATGCCATTTGGATGCTGTGGAGGACTGCCATGATGCCCTCTATACCTGCTCTAGCTGCAGAATGGGCAGTGGCATCGCCAATCTAGCATGGTAGGCAGTGGCAGTAGTGGTCAGTGCCAATGCTGCTCATAAGGGTTTGGCCATCCAACACAGATAGAGGATGAATGATATCATCCATGCAGCCAGTTTATGGTAACCATCTCATCACTCTAACCTCACACACTCAAGCCCATCACACATTCACTGACATCTCACTCACTGCCAGCTCAAGGGACATCACCACCCGTGCTCACACACATACCCTCCCTTGTCCATATGGCCTCATCTCCTCTGGAGACTGCCTCCTCAGCCCTCACCATCTTGAGGCCACTTGCACAGATCAACATGTGCCCCCACACACACCCTGGGATACCCTCTGACCCAGTACAGCCCTCATCCTGCAGCCTCTCACTTTGCCTGAGGCCACTTCTCCCCTTTCCCCAAGCAACACCTTGCCCTGTAGCCATTGAAAAGCCACCCAAATATGGGTGACCTGGTAGGCAGAGATCCACATATGATCCCCCCTAAAAGTGACGTGGTGCTGTCTGTGAAGCCTGGCCCTGCGAGTGCTGCCTGAAACAAGGTAAGCAAAGAAACATTGAAGTCCCGAGTGAAGTGCAACTCGCGAGGTTCACGTCGCTTATGTGCTGTTGTGAAATACGTGGGTATGTTTTCCTGCCAACATGGGCGGACGATCCAGTGGTGGGGGTGGGGGATGAGCCCACCAGGCTGGCCTTACAATGATACGCTGATGTATTACAATGAGATTCCCTACGTCCGATGGCAGGAATCATGACCCGCTATTGGTGGGCGCAGCGGACAATCGCAAACTGGTTTTACGCCGTCGTAAAACTGGTCATGCCATATTGTCCGCTCACACCACTGAACACACCCAACACCGGGGGGCACGGGAAATCCTGGCCGTTGTTTCCCAGGTGAGACATTTAACCAAGGGCCTATCCGCCCTCTCATGCTGATGTAAAATATAACAGGATACTATTTTGAAAATGAGCAGGGGAGTTATTCGAGGTTTCCTGACCAATCAATATCACAGTAATGGATATTCTTGATGGTTATTGGATTGCAATTTGTGAGAGCATTCAGTGTTCAAGTTGGCTGCTCTGTTTCCTATTTCACAACAGTAACTGCACTGCAAAAGCACTTCATTAGCTGGACATATGAACAAACCAATTAGGAACAGGAGTAGGCCATTCGGCCCCTCAAGCCTGCACCGCTATTCAATAAATCATGACTGATCTGATTGTGGCCTCATCTCCACATTCCACCTACCCCTGATAACCTTTGATTCTCTTGTTAATCAATAATCTATCTACCTCTGCCTTAAAAATATTCAATAACCCTGCTTCCACTGGCTCCTGAGGAAGAGAGTCCCAAAGACTCATGACTCTGAGAGAAAACAATTCTCCTCATCTCTGTCTTAAATAGGAGACACCTTTATTTTTAAACTATGTACCCTAGTTCTAGCTGTAAAGCACTTTGTGACGTCTGGTGGTCAGGAATGGTACAATATAAATCTAAGTATTTTTTCCAGTATCCCACCGAGGCCCTATATAATTGCAGTAAAACTTCTTTACTTTTAGTCTCCAATCCCATTGTAATAATGCCTAACATGTCATTTAGTTTCCTAATTGCTTGCTTTATTGGCATGTTAGATTTCTGTGAATCATGCACAAGGGAATCTAGACCACCTGAATACCAATATTGGTCAGTCTGTCACCACTTAAAGAATATTCCTCTTTGCTATTTTTCCTACCAAAATGGATAGCCTCAAATTTCCCCACATTACATTTCATCTGTTATGTTCTTGCTCACTCATTTAAGCTGTGTAAATCCTTTTGCAGCCACTTTGCACGGTCCTCAAAGCTTACTTTCCCACCTAACTTTCTATTATCAGAATACATAGATACATTACACTTGGTCCCCTCATCTAAGTCATAGACTGTAAATAGCTGAGGCCCAAACACTGGTCCTTGTGGTACCCCATTAGTGCCAACCAAAAAATGACCTATTTATTCCTACTCTCTTGTTTTACGATCCTATATTACTTGCCCCCAATTCCATGGTCCCTAATTTTGTATAATGATCTCTTGTGGCAGATTATTAAATGTTTTTTGAAAATCTAAATGCCTACAACCACTGGATCCTCTTTATCTAGCCCATTAGATTAAGCTTTAAAAAAAAACTCTAGCAGATTTACAGTACATTTTACAAATGTGGAATCTCATTCCTTCAGATATTAATTCATGTTGGAGATCTTTTTTATAAAAAGTAAAATGTATCCTTCTTTTATCTCTCTTTCTACATCCCATTTCTTTATTTCATCTTTCTGTATATGATTTTACAATTAATTGAATATTAATAGTTGTTTGGTAGTGCAGAACTTGAGCATTGCTGAAAAACTAGACGCACTATCAAAGATTTTTTTGTCTTGCACTCATCAGAGCAGCTACACAAAATACACCAACAGTAAAGGGAACAACAGTTTATACTGCATGAGAACAGAGTGCTGATTGGTTGGCAAGTGGACTCTGATTGGTAGGGACATTGCCATGGAGAATGCAGCAGAGAAAAGTTAACTGTTAACTGTCGAGCTTTTGCTTCAAATGCAAACCAGACAGGTAGATTCTGATTGGTCATGGCATTGCTATGGGGAATGAACCAGGGAATGGCTGGTCTCCAAGCATTTGTTTCATTGGAAAAGATGTAATGTATGGACATACTCCTTATCTCTACAAAGGGCAGGGCCCTGCGTAATGTGGTATATGAATTGCAGTGCCAGTATGATGCCAGGATCACACAGGTCCGAGGTTGCCAGTAGAAGATGTCAGGTATCAGTCTCCTGATCAGCATAAGTTGCCTTTCAAAAACCCTGACAAGTCTGTGGGTAACCACAAGTGTAAAAAGAGAGAGTACCATTTATTCACAACTGACTGCAAAATCTGAGGTGAATAGATACTGAGGGATGTAGAGAGACCAGAGATATTTTTGGAAAGAGATTAGTGAACTGTCAGTCTAGTGCTAGAGTGAGTTTGAATGATTTCATTAGAAAGGAATTCATGCTGCTGTTCCCATTTTTGGAGGGAAAGTGCTTTTCATAGTTCAAGGGAAGGTTTTGATGTAAATTTAAAACTCAAATGCAATTGGACTTGTAGTGCTGAACTTGGTCTATTTTTCACAATGTTTTTTTGCTCTGCTAACACATATCACTTCAATTGTAATGTTGCATATATTACCCAACTGGAATTGCCTATAAGAAGTGGCACTTGACTCGCTTCTTGATCCATCATTACCTGTTCTCCCACTACAGCGTCAGGTAGAAATTTCAAGTATTTTGACATAATGATAAAATAATGGAGATGTATGTCCACATTGTGGTATGTGTCTGATCCAATTATACGACTGTCCAATATTTTTCGCCCTGTTCTAAGTTTCAGTGGTTCATTTACAAATGAATGGCTTTCCAAGTAATCTCAGAGGATTGTAGCGGTGAACCATCTATTGTGGGACTGGAGTTATTTGTGGTCTGGACGGCTTAGGGTAGCAGCTTCCTTTCCAAGAAGGACTTAAGGTAATCAAAGGTTACGGGGAGAAGGCGGGAGAATGGGGTTGAGAAACTTATCAGCCATGATTGAATGGCGGAGTGGACTCGATGGGCTGAATGGCCTATTTTCTGCTCCTATGTATTATGGTCTCATGGACTTCGGTGTTTTTTTTTATCACAATTGGGTTTTAATGGTCATTTTCTGGTGCTATCCCTAAAATGACCAGATTTTGTGCCAACTTTGAGTTGCTAGTCCAGCACTATATCCACCAGGCTACCATAAATATGACTGGAAACCAATAACTTACCCATGGATTCTATTAAATCTCTTTAATTTAACTATTCAATCAGCTCACCAATGTGATATGCCAGCTAGACAATTGCCTAATTGAAGCATGCCTCTATTGGACTTCATTAAATTCAATCGCCACTACAGTCACCATTGCTGTTAGAGGAATTATGCCTTGGGGCTAAATCTAGTAATTCAGTGGAGCTGTTGTCCATTTACCATTGACCTTAATAGTACTGTCAAATGAATAAAAAGATCAGGAGCAGAAAACGCATGAATACCACTTACGAGCATCACTTTTGCAATGATGTTTTTTGTTAGAAGTTCAGTTCTTTTCCCCATTAACCTGTCTGCTTTATGGCTCTGTCATATGAATAATTTATAAGAATATCCAATTTATGGCAACATTTTCTGATCACAATCAACAAAATGTAGCCATGTACACTAAATGCTGTCACTTCTGCCTGTAAAGTATTTACGAGCTCTTCGCAATCATGCTGGGATCTTGCCAACAGCAACAAATGAAGGCGACGAGGGCCAGGGTTACCTCACCTCCTGTTCAACAATTCCCTCCTTTTTCTCCCCACCCCGCACATCACCTCACCGGCAGCCGGGATAGGCACTAACCTCTCCTTCCCTGCCTGTCAGAGGCAAATGATAGCAGAGGGCTTTCCTCCACCCTAGCATCCACCCCACCCCAATTTCCTTTCGGCATGCATGCTTTAAGACTGTTTCCCAAGGCCGCAATAGGGAAGATGGTGGTGGCCCTAAGAAACAAAGATAGCAACTCTGAGATTCCCCATGAAGGGAACCTTGTGGTGGCTTCCTCTCCCTCCACTCAGACCCCGATTTAACTTATTTACCCAAAGAGTGGTGAGAATGTGGAACTTGCCACCACAAGGAGTGGCTGATATGAATAGTATAGATGCATTTCAGGGAAAGCTGGACAAGCATTTGAGGGAGAATATAATAGATGGTTAGGATGGTCGATTTAGATGAGAAAAGATGGGAGGAGGCTCAAGTCAAGCATAAACACCAGCAAGGTTTTGGGTCCAATGGCCTGTTTCTGTATCATATATCCTGTGTAATCCTATTTACCTTTCTTTACAGGCCTGAACCTGTGCTGCAGGTTATAAGTCAGTTGGTCTTTAGGATGCTTCTGCCCCTTTACATGTCTGGTTTCCCTTTTCAGGATTACATTGGCCATGCTAAATAAAGTACTGGCTAACATTGTGCAATTATGCAATGTTTCAAAGTTCTACACTTTGTCCCTGCAGCTCCACAAAGACCTCAAATGAATCAAAGGGAAAGAAGAAGAACAGATTTTGTTTGCTGAAGCGTAAAGGGTTTGTTTGATCACCCCACAACATGCGGATTTGCAGACAAAGTCCTTCATTGTTGAGTTTGGTAGCTCATGTATTGTTCGTGACTAACTGAAAATGCACAGCCAATCATGTTCTCATCTTGGACTGCCGACCTTCCAAAGGAAATAGTGTGAATGGCCAGTGCAGGCTCAATTCATTGATCCCACACTCTCAGCAATGTTCCAACCTTAGGAGAGGGGTTTGGAGAAAGGACCACAATACTATCATGTCAGCCTGCAGCCCTTTTGATCCAGGGACCAGCAGCAGGAAGTATAGGATTCAAATAGTTGTTTGGTAGTACAGAACTTGAGTATTGCTGAAAAAAGACGTTTTGTTGGAGCTTTTTGTCTTGCAACCATCAGGGCAATTGCAAGAATACCAATGTTATGGGAAGTAACAACTTTATACTGTATGAGAAGAGAGTGCTGATTGATTGGTAAGTGGACTCTGATTGATAGAGGCGTTGCCATGGATAATGCACCAGTTAATAGTGACTGACAGTTAACTGCCAAGCATTGTTTGAAATTTAAACCAGGCAGTTTGACTGATTGGTCAATGCATTGCCCTGAGGAATGAACTTTGAAATTTAAATCAGCCAGATTGACTCTGATTGGTCGAGACATTGCCCTGGGGAACAAACTAGTGAATGGCAATCACTTATTTTGTTCAGCTGAAACAGGCGCAATGAGTGTATGTGTTCTTTCTGTCTGCTTCCAAATGTGCCAGACTGCGAGCCAGACTGACAATCTTAAATTGATTGTCAGCGTAATTCTTAGCTGAGGATAAACTGAGGATTATTTAGCAAATGTTGGCCAATTGCAGAGTCACATTTCCTGTTGGATATTGTGTTTTGAGTTTTGCAACCATGGGCTGGTTGGGTATGGTCCTTACCTTACCCATTGTGAACAGCTGAAGGGACTTCTTTCTGGCTTGACGGCATCATCCTATTAGTGGCGAATACCACTCGTGTTGCTATTGCATAGTAGCAGCTTGAAGCAGCCAGCTTCACCTGTTGCTCAAATGCTTGAGATACCTTGCCCTTCCAGGTTAATCTGAGGTAGACTGGGCAATTTTGAGGGCTGGGAGTGAGACCCTTAGGCACATTGATGAGTTTGTGCAATATATAGCACAAAATGATATGATCAGGGTAGCTGTTATCCCCCAGGATGCCTTTGATGCACTCTATTTCAGCATCAAACTTATATAGAGACCAAATGGCTTGAGCCTTATTTACAAGGTTACTGATAAGGCCAATTTTATAGTGTGTGGACCTATAAGAATCCCAAGGCATTTATTGACCATTGAAGTTAGGCTTGCGGTAGACCGTGGTAGAGAATCTCCTGGCAGATTTCTCAACTAGTACATCAAGGAAGGGGGGTTCATTTGACTGCTCCATTTCAAAGGTGAATTTGAGTGTAGGATGGAGCCCATTAAGGCATGCAAGGAAATTGGTCAAACGGTTGGGCAAATTGTTACAACCAGTTTTGAACAGGTTTTCCAGATACATGGGGGAGAATTTCCTCCCCATCGGTGGGGCTCAACGGGAGTGGGTGCAGGCAGGCGCGCAGTCGGTCACCACCTGCGATTGGCTGTGCGCTGCCATTTTACGTGGGCGGGCCAATTAAGGCTCGCCCACCGTGATACGCACCCGGAGGTGCTGTGCGCTCCCTGTGTGGGTGGGGGGCGGGGGTGCAAGGAGGCTGAGTCGGGGTATCTAAATCTGCATGGCGATGTAAACCTGCCAACATTGCATGAATCAATATCCATTGAGCTGACTTCCCCAGCGTCCAGGGTGCTATAGACTGCACACACGTGGTCATAAAGGCACCAGCAGGTGAGCCCGGTGCCTTCGTCAACAGGAAGGGCTTCCACTCCATGAACGTGCAGATAGTGTGTGATCACAGGATGCAGATTCTACAGGTCTGTGCAAGGTACCCAGGCAGCTCCCACGACGCCTACATCCTCAGACACTCCCAGGTGCCAGGGCTCTTCAGTGCTCCAGCCCGGCTGGATGGTTGGCTGCTGGGTGACAAGGGCTATCCCCTCAGAAGGTGGCTCATGACACCTCTCCTCCATCCAAGAGCAGAAGCTGAGCAGCGGTACAATAGGAGCCACAACTCCACAAGGGCTATGGTGGAGAGAACCATCGGTCTTCTCAAAATGCGCTTCCGTTGCCTGGACTGTTCCGGGGGCGCACTCCAGTACCCCCCAGATCGTGTGTCGCTGATAGTGGTTGCATGCTGGGCTCTGCACAATCTAGCTCTGCAAAGGGGGGATACAGTGGACGAAGAAGATGTAGACACAGTGGCTGGGGCTGAGCATGATGAGTTCAGCAGTAAGTTCGAGGATGAGCACGCACAGGGAAACGATGAGGGGGCACAGGCCGCCCCCCCCCCACCCCCCCCCACCCCCACCCCAAGGCATGCTTCAGGGAGGCAGGGACACCTGGGATGCTCTAATCCAAGGAACCTTTAACTAACGCAGCACATATTGATGTGCAATACAAGCCTGGCATGTATCTTCCATTCTGGAGACCTCATCTGTCTGGATAGAAGGATTGGCGATGGGCGCCATCAATAAGTTTAAAAGACACACAAATCATTCATCAAATCTCAGGAATCCATGCACCATTCAAAATAAAGAGGAACCCACAGCCATTTGAGACAACATTAATTTAACATTGTAACCAAAGTCTCGTCAAATTACAGAAATCAAAATGTGTTGGACTTCACACAAAGTTCTAATCAACTCTTGGGGTAGGGGGCAACAGAAAACCACCAGTGATGAACCCAGGGTGTGCCTAAGGTGCCTTCATCTTTCATTTGCGGGTTCTACATCTTTGTGGTGCCCTGTTGCTGGCAGTGGCATCTGAGACAGCCTGTTCTCTCTGATGTCCTGTTGGCCTTGATGACCTTGGTGGACGTCCTCTGGCCTGTCGAGCCTGTGATGGACGCGCTTGGGATGGAGCTGCCAGCTCTGCAGTTGGCATCTCTCCAGTCGTTGCAGCCGCAATGGGTGCCTCAGTCACTGGCAGAGGGGCGGAGGAGCTGCTGCCCTCATCCGCAGCGCCCTGAGTGGCGCCAGCAGAGATGAAAGGCAGCTGCTTGCCAATGTGAGGTCCATTTGGCCCTCCCTGCTCACCGTAGATGGATGGGCACTGAGGTGGGATAGCTGGTGGCCAAACCACCAGCCACTGATGAGGTCAATGCCCCTGTGAGGGCGTGCCAGTCCAAGCGCAATCCCAGGAACCCCTGACCCTGTCTCTGGAGCTGCCTCTCCATGAGAGTCGCCAATCTCTCCACGGAGGAAGCTTGGTGCTCAGCCATGATGTTCAAAGCATCGGCCACGGCCCACGTAGACTCCTCCACCACTGACACCAAGCCAAGCAGAGCCTCATGTATCTCCACCAGATGTTCCAGAACACCCGGCCACCTGTCAGCATTTGGCTGCATCTTCCACGGCTCCAGAGGCTCATCATCTGCCACGGACTGAGCATGTGCCTAGGCCCCTTCAGTCCTCCGACTGCAGGCGCCATCGGCACTCTCTGTCTCCGCCAGCTGCTCCAGTGACTGTGACGTGCCCTCACCGCTGTGACCCGGGACACTAGCCAAAGATATGATGCCCACCCCAAGGTGCCAATATCTGTGCTGATGCCTGCCTGGCAGAGATGGTGTGACGCTTCTAATGGTGAAACTTCATGCCCCCCAGGTGTCAGAGGGGGCCCCTGTGCCGGCTCCAGTGGACCCGGGCGCGTGCTGTCTCTCCAGTGCCTCCTGCTCATAGTGGCTGAGCATCAAACCTGGGCTGGCCCACTGCCAGTCCTCAGCCGCTCGGCGTTGTTATGAGAATTCTTCTCCTGCGCTGAATGAAAAAATTGCTTTGATAAATGATACTTCAACCGTCAATCTCCTCACGGCCGGCCCACCCCAAGCCCAGTTAGCCACTACAGATCTGCAGTGTACCCTTTCCCTGCTGGTGGCTGGCACTTACACTAATATGCCCGGTGTGTCCTTTCCCTCTCAAACCCCGCCCCCACTCCCCCCACACCCCCCGGCACCACTTGCTGCCTTCATCACGGTTGGGAACACACATTTGTACCAGCCGTTGCAAGGAGGCACAATGACGTGGAGGGCTAAGGGCAGCACATCCATCTGTACCACTGTACCTTGAAGATCCCTTCACACCATGTCATCACCCTGACTTCCACGTGTCGTGGCGTTCGACCAGTGCACCTGGGTGTAGCTCCTCCAGGTGAACCCACCACAGTCATGCGGGTGTCGCTACACCACATGCTGCGGGTGCAGAACCCATCTCATCTCAACCCTCTCAAGTTGATGAACCCATGGGCAATCTCTGGTGGGGCTGCCCTGCTAAGGGCACAAGTCGTCATTAACTCATTGTACTCAGTCCGCTCAGACATGGGTGGTCCGCCAGCGGGGGAGAAGGTTACATGATGGGTGCTGTGAATGATGCCAACATGCTACTCACCCTCCCCGTGCAGCAGGGCCCATAAGCACCACACCACGACCTCCGCAACCTCCTGCCACGCAGGCTTGTTCAAGTGGGGTGGCCTCCTCCTCCCGTCCTCGGGTACAAGCACATCCCGCCGTGCTGCCACCTCCTCGAGGAGGGCAGCCAGGCACTCATCGGAGACCCTGGGCACACACTGGCCACCCGCCCTAGCCTCCTGCATGGCTCTTTCAGATTTGCCTTGCCCCCAACCTCTGGCCATGTACAGCAGTCGTGGTGCTTGGCTTGGCCTTTAAACAGGCCGCCGGGTTGCCACTGGAACCGGCAGCGATTGCTGTTCCGCCTGCATCCGCCCACTCCCACCATCCCTGGGAGTCGCCAAGCAAGCTGGGTGGGCCTTAATTGGCCTGCCAGTGCCTGCACCCGCACCCGCACCCCCCTCCTGACATGGGGAAAATTCTCCCCTATAGGTTTTTACAAAACTAGATTAAACATTTATTAACAAAAGAAATGATTCTAAGTAGATGCATATGTTTACAAATTACTACTATAATAACTTATAAATCCCCTAATTAATCTGACTCCCAGTTACACTTTCATTAAGGCAACAGTAAGACACACAGATTTTAAAAGACCCAGGCAAGGTGACACACAATACCCTGAACCAGCCGAATTCAAAGTGAGTTTTCTTAACTTCAGTTCTTTGATGACAGCAGCTTGAGGCATAGATGCTGAAGGCTTTTCACATTTGTTAGATCCTAAAATGCCTACCCTTATGCACAGCCTTCACTCCTTTTTAAATATTTTCCCCTTTGAATGCATATTCCCATTGTTTCGCTATGACTTTGGACTTTACCTTTCCGATAGTAAACCTCTCCCATTGTACCAAGTTTTACTAGTACTCTTTGGGAAAAATAAACACACTGTTTCTGAACTTCATCTGGCTAGGTGATACATTTCAATCCCTCTTTTGAAAACAATCTAGTATGGTATATTTAAAAATGCAAATTTTCCCTTGAAACCTATGTTTAGCTTTTTAACATTTCAAACCTAGCTCATCTTCTACCAGATCAAAGCCTTCAGATCAGCTGCCATTAATCCAATTAAGTCTCTCACACACTCAGACACGTACAGGCACAGGTACCACTATTTCACAATAAATTCCAATAACATTATGAGAATTATTATACCTTCCTGACATCCCCTTCCTTATTAAAAAATGAACCGTCATAATTTTAAAAAGACAGCTTCATTTTTGTCAACCCATTGTATACTATCTCCCATACTTACCTATATACCTACACTATTACATTACCAGATGCATACACTAAAATAACAATAGATGTACAAATCCTTCATATCAACAGAAATCAGTTCAGTTTAGTGCCCAGGTTTTAAATGTCCAATTTTCCCTTTAAGCTTCAAACTCTTGATAATGCATCTGCAATCAGATTTTCTCATAGATTAAATTGTTGCAGGAATAAACTGCATCTGAACATATCCTTGTATATCTGTCTCAAAATTTGTCCAGAAACTTTGAAGAATTGTGATCTGTATAAACGATTGTTTCTGACTAATTGTTTGCGACACAAATCTCAAAACGCTGCAATGCTAACACCAGACCCAAAGTCTCCTTTTCAATCATTGCATATCTTCTCTGCTGCACATTCAACTTCCGTGAAAAATATCCCATCAGTTTTTCAATTGAATTTTCATCTTCTTGTATCAGTTCAGCCCCAATGCCTTGCATCAATGGCCAGCTTAAATTGCTTGGCATAATTGGGTACTGCCAATACCGGTATCATAATTTCAAACTTTCAAATGCCATCAGGCATCCCTGTCTCTATTGAAACACCTTGCTATTTTTTAAATAGTTCAGTCAGTGGAGCTAAAATTTGGTGCAAATTTCCGATAAAACCCACTCATGCCCAGAAATCTCAAAACTTCTCGTTTTGTTGTAGGTACGAGGAAATTCACAATAGCCTTGACATCTCTCGGAGCCACCTTACCATGTCCAATGGTATGTTCTACCATACATATGTAACTTGTACTTTTGGCAAATTCACTTTTAGTCAAGTTCATCACCAAATTAGCTTCTTGTGATTGAGTAAATAGTTATTCCAGATGTTGTATATGCTCCTTCCAAGCTGTCAATATAAACAGCACAATCGCATAGAACTGCAATTACTTTGTCAGTCTTTGAAATGTCGTTGGTGCATTTTTCATACCAAATGGCATGACTTTAAATTGATATAATCCATCTAGCATCACAAAAGCCGATATCTCCTTTGCTCTCTCCAATAATGGTACTTGCCAATACCCTTTTAGCAAGTCAATCTTTGTGATAAATTTTGATTGTCCCACTTTCTCAATACATTCTTCCAATTGTGGTAAAGGATATGAATTTGCTCTTGTCACGGCATTCACCTTCCAATTGTCCACACACAGTCTTTGTGTTCCATCTGGTTTCGATACCAGTACAAATAAGCAAACTCCAGTTACTGCAACTAGCCTCAGTGATATAATTTTGAAGCATAAATTTGATTTCTTTCTGCACTTGTGATAACTTTGCCAGATTTAATCTATAGGAATGTTGCCTTAGTGAAGAAGAAACTTCTATAGACACATCATGTATAGCTAAATTTGCCCTTCCCAGCTTATTTCCACAAATATCTTTGTGACCGCAATAGCTTTTCCAAATCATTTTGACACTTGACTGGAAGGTAACTTAATATTACATTTAAATTTTCAAGTGCCCCCTCATTATCCAATTTGACTAGAGGAAAATCAATTTCAGAATCCGTGTATTTCTACTCCTTTCTCATTATCTCCCACCACAAACACTTCTTTTTGGTTCTCTTTCCTGTCAAAGTACTTTTTAAACATATTTTCATGACACACCCACTGCTTCTTCCATTTATCTGGAGTATGTATTAAATAATTTACTTCTCTCAGCTTCTTTTCAATCCTTTAAGGCTCACTAAACCTTGACTTTAATGCATAACCCAGTACTGGTAACATAACTAATATTTCCTCCCCAGCAACAAGATTAGAAGTTGTAGCTTTCCTGTCTGCTTTCATTTTCATCACATGCTGTGATATCTTTAAATGTTCCCTACCCAACTCACATGCTTTGTCCAATCTCTCTCTGAAATTTGATACATAATCCAGCAGAGTAGTTTCTAAATTTTGACCCACAAATTTATTATGATTCAATTTCAGAGGTCCTCTCACTGCATGACCATAAATTGGTTCAAAAGGACTAAAGCCAGTTGATGCATTAGGAGCATCCCTAATAGCAAATAACAAAAATGGAATTCCCCTATCCCAATCCTGTGGATAATTCTGACTGTATGCCCTCATCATAGGTTTTAGAGTTTGATGCCATCTTTGTGACTCAGGATGATAAGCTGTTGACTTCAACTTTTTTATTCCCAAACTGTTCATTACTTCCTTAAGCAGCTGTGACATGAAATTTGAACAATGATCTGATTGTATTTCTTTAGGTAAACCATATCTTGTAAAAAAGATTTAGTCAACTCTTCCACAATTCTCTTTGTTGTAATGTTTCTCAAAGGTATTGCTTTAGGAAACCTGGCAGACACATCTGTTATTGTCTGTAAGTATGATTTCCACTTTTTGTCTTAGGGAGGGGTCCAACACAATCAATCATGTTCTTCAAATGCTTGAATTGGAATTAATGGTGCTGGCATAATCACTGCTTGTGGTTACCCTATCACCTGGCATGTGTGACATGTTCTACAGAATTTGATTACATCATTATGTAATCCAGGCCAAAAAAATGTCTTTATATCTTTGCATGTGTCTTTATAATTCCTAAATGTCCCCCTATTGGAATTTCATGAGTTATCCTAAGAGTCTTATTTATATATCCAAATAGTATTACAATCTGATGCACCTCCCTCCAGCTTTCACTCGCTGAAGCATAATAAGGCCTCCATTTTCTCATTAAAACATTACCACTAAAGGTAATAACATTCTGGAACCCATTTTGCCTCTGTTTCTGAGTAAGCTGTCTGATGTAATTGTTGTATTTGCAAATCCTTTTTCCATAACTCCACTCACCTCCTTTAGGTATACACTTCAGCTGAATTGTCTTCCAATCTTTCTTCCTGAACAGCCTTATCAAACACAGTGTCAGCTAATTGGATTTCCACACCTTCTCCCTGCCTTCGAACTTCCAGCTCTTCTTATTTCAACCTATGAACTCATTATCACACAATCTGGAAGCAATCCAGGATGCTCTCTCTGCAACACCTCTGTTGAAAACACTTCTATAGGCTGCTCAACTACCATATCAATCAGCCACATTTGTGATCCAGCAATATCATTACTAAGAATAAATTGAACCTGCAATGGCAATTTTTCCACTACTCCAACAATCACCTCACCTGTTTTCCACTTACTCTTTAAATTTACCTTCCACAATGGAATAGGTTTAGCATCTCCATGCACCCCACTTGTTCCTACAATACTCCCTCTGAACAACAAATGTCACCATCCCATAACATCAAGGATTGACTAGCCCCTGTGTCTCTTAGAAGTTTAACATCTTTACCTATTCCATCCGGTACACATGGAAGGACCTTCCCTTCACATACAAGATCTTTAAACATTTCTGCAACCTGCTCCTCAGAATTCACTTAGGTAAATTATGAACAAGTTTCCACTTCTTTACCTATCACTGATTCTTCCTGTTTTACCTGTACACAAATCATTGGCTTCTCCTGTGCCTGAACCTCAGAACCCACAGTATTTTTACTTCCAGAACTTTTCTGCACCCCTATAACTCCAACAGATTTTCTCTTACTGGATAAATGTACAGTTTGCTGTCGCATTAAGGAATATTGACCAGGAAGTTACAGGATATGACCCCAAACCAATACTTAGTTAGCTGATGTTATCCAAGAGATCCAAATTCCCTTGATCCCAATCACAGTTCGTGATCCAACTAGAATGTGAGCATGAAATGTGAATAGAATTTGGTTTAACTATGACGCCCTCTTGTTGACATACAGGGGTGAATTCTTTATCACTCGGTTGGTTACCTGAAGGAGTGCATTTTCCACCCATTGTAGAATCCCATTCTATTCTTTTCCTATTCTCATTCCATAGTACAGAACTTGAGTCTTGCTGAGATGATGGACATATTTTTGTCGAAACTTTTCATCTTGCACTCGTCAGGACAATTCCCAAGAAAATGACAATGTCAGGCAAAATAACATATTTAAACTGCATAAGAAGAGAATGCAGATAAGTTGGAAAGTGGACTATGGTAGAGGCAGTGCCATAGAGAATTCACCAGTTGATTGCGACTGACAGTTAACTGCCAAGCGTTGTTTGAAATTTAAACCAGACAGGTTGAGTCTGATTGGTCAAGACATTGCCCTGGGGAATGAATGAGCAAATGGCTATAACCTATTTTGTTTAGCTGAAACAGGTGCAATGTGTTTACATGTTCTTTCTGTCTGCAAAGAACAGGGCCCTGTGTATTCATATATGTCGTTTCCAGTACACGCAAGTGAGCCACACTGCGAACCCAACCAACAATCTTAAATTCATTGTCAGCTTAATTATTAGCACATGAAAGATTATTTAGCAAATGTCATCCAATCGCTGAAGCACATCTAATGTTGGATACTGTTTTGAATTTTGTAAGCATGGGATGGTTGGGTATAGTCTGTACTTTTCCCACTGTGAACAGTGGAAGGGAAATGCTGTTTGATGCGATCCACCAGTCCTTGGAATGTAGGACCTTCATGCCTAGCATCACACTGGCAATGAGATCCATATACAACATTAGTAATTTTATTGATAGGCAGAATATCTTTTTGGCTTGACAGCAGCATCCTGTTAGTGGTGAATACCACTCATCTTAGCATTGCACAGTAACAACGTGAAACAGCTAGCTTCACCTGTTGTTAAAATTTTTTGTGATACCTTGCCCTTCCAGGGTAATCTGAGGTAGACTGGGCACTTTTCAGGGCTGAACGTGATGGCCTTAAGCCCGTTCATGGGTTTGTGTGATATACAGCGCGAAAGTCAGAGTCCACTTGCCAACCAATCAGCACCGTCTTCTTATACAGTATAAATGTGTTATTTCCCCTGACATTGGTATCTTATGCAAATTGTCCTGATCAGAGCAAGCTGAAAGGCTTCGACAAAAAAAAGTCTTTTTTCAGCCCCATTCTCATCTCTGTGATTTTGATGGAATAACATTTGGCAGGATGGTAGGCTGCCTGTTCTGCCAAACTACCACCCAAAGGGTGAAGGTGAAAATTTAGCTCTCACTATCCAACCCAGTGCATGCAAAGTGAGAACAATGGAACCGTGTGCCAGCATGAGTCAGCACCTTCAAGGGGGGAGAAATGAAGGAAACCAGACCAAAATAAAAAACAAAGCATCTTTGTTATTACCTTCTGATACCTTACAACTTGCACTCAGTCTTGGGCCAATATCTTCCAAGAGATATTTATACTCATCACATTCTTCTTTGCTTTTAAACGGGATGTTTATGCCTTCTGACTTCCTAACCTGACATGGTTTCTTTATGGGTACTTATGCTAAAACAACTGTTTTAATGTTAATTAATAATTTAGTTCTTAAATAACATGTAAACGAAACTTTTACATTACAGGTCGTGCTATAAATCCTTGTAAAAAGTCCAATGCCTGCAAAATGACCTCATATATTGGCCAAAAGAACATCCTATCTGTAATGCAAGTTCTGTCTCAAAGTCGGATGCTTTTATGAAGCTGTTTGCTGTATTTGGGAGGATTTTTTTGCAGCTTTGAAACATTGCAATTTTAAAATGTTTTAGATGTCATTCTACATTTACTGTGACCCTAACTCTCAACTGTCTTGACCAATGCATCCAGCTTGCCATCGCCATCCCTCCACATCCAGTCCCTGTAGCGCAAAATAACAAAAAAGTCATGTTATTAGCAGTCAGTATAAAAATCTTTAAAGACTTGGGTGACAGTGCCACACCGTGCCTCTGCATATCGCTAGATCCCAGAGCCAGAGATGTCCATCATGGAGTCATTGAACAGAAACTATTACAGATGGATAACAACTGACTACCAAATACATTCAACAACAACAATTTTACTTATGTAGTGCCTTTAACGTAGTAAAATGCCTCAAGCTGCTTTGCAGGAATGCTAATAAGCAAAACTTGACACTTAACAAAAGCAGAAGTTGTAACAGAACGAAATATTAGAGCAGATAACCAACATCTTGGTCAAAGACGTAGGTTTTGAGAAATGTCTTGTTGTAGGGTGGCTGAGTTGTACTATTAATGATAGAGTTGATCTGCAGACACCATTTGTTGGAAACTTTAAGTTTATTTACAATATACTCAGCAGGAACTATAGGTGTGCTTTCAACTTTAACTCGATCTCTGCATTGACTGCTGAGGTCGCCCGGGCTACTCTTCTATTGGTTGCTACAGATCATGTGATCTTCATTAACAAGTATTATTCTTAAAGGTACATTACGCACTTAGTAAAACCATAATTACTATGTTCCTGCCCCTTTACCTAGGCTCTACATATTATATTTACAAGCACATATTTTTCCAAGACAACATAATATTTACACTGGGTAAGGAATTTACAAGCTCAGTCTTTCAGGTGGTTTCCTGGTACGTGTGGAACGTTGCAGCTCCACAACTTCAGATTCTTTGTCAGGAACATCTTTTTCCGGAGTTTTCTGAGCATCAGGTGCTTCTGTATCCTCAACTCTTAGAGGAACATGAGAAATGTCAGTCCTGGGTTGAGTATCCTCAACAGGAAACGCAGAACTGGTCATGATCACTGGTGGAACCAAATCTTGGTGATTTGTCTCTCTCTTCCTTAAATGGTCCACATATTTATGGATGATCCTGCCTTCCACCTCCACATGGTAAGATAGAGGTCCAGTCACCGCACTTATTTCACCCGGTAACCACTTTGGTCCTTCCCTGAAGTTTTTCACATGTACCAGCTCTCCCACGGTAAATTTCCTCTTACGACTATGCCAGTCATGTCTAGTTTTCTGGCTTCACTGACTCCTTTCTACCTTCCCATCTAAATTCAGCATTATTAAGCTCAATCTCCTCCTGAGATGGTGTTTCAACAATAGCTCCACAGGTGTGACACCTGTTGTTGTGTGAGGTGTAGCCCTGTAATGAAAAAGAAAGTGTGCTAGTTTGGTTGCCAAGGAATCGCTAGTTAGCTTTTTCATGCCTGCCTTGAACATTTGAACTGCCCTTTCAGCCAGTCCATTTGAGGAAGGGTGGTACTGTGCAGTTTTCACATGAGTGATACCGTTAAGACTGATAAACTATTGAAACTCAGCACTCTTAAATGCCGTGCTGTTATCAGAAATGACTACTTCTGGTAATCTGTGAATGGCAAAACTCCGATGAAGTATCTCAATTGTAGCGGCCAATGTTGGTGACTTCACCTCATATATGTCTAACCATTTTGAATGAGCATTGACAATGAGCAGAAACACTGTTCCCAGGAAAGATCCAACGTAGTCAATGTGTAACTGCACCCAGGGTCTACCTGGCCACTCCCATGGGTGTAGTGGAGCTATCACTGGCAACTTTTGCAGTTGCTGAGATTGCACACAGTGCTTTACTAAACTCTCTATTTGGCCATCCATCCCAGGCCACCATAGATAGCTGCATGCTATGGTCTTCATTTGGGAAATTCCTGGATGGGCACTGTGTAGTTCAATTATAAGTGGCTCCCTTCCCTTTGGAGGAACTATCACTCATGATCCCCACAATAAGGTGCTATCTGGCTGGTTATTCCATGTCTTCTGTTGAAGTATGGTTTCATTTCATCTGATATGGGTTCCTGTGACCAACCATGTAGCACTTGTTCTCATACTTGAGATAGGACTGGGTCCTGACTTGTCCAGTTTCTGATCTGTGAGCACATACCAGTGAGGAATCTAAGAAATTTAACAGTAAAACAAGTTCTTGTGGAACTGGGACATGTTCATCATTTTCTTGTAAAGGCAAATGACTAAGGGCATCGGCGTTTGCCATTTCATTGCCAGGTCTATGTACAAAAGTATGCTGCCAGAATTAAAGCCCATTGTTATATTCTTGTTGAGGCTATGGGTGGTATAGCCTTGTCCTCACTAAACAATCCTAGCAATGGTTTGTGATCTGAAATGACTGTAAAATGGCGGCAGTGTATGTACTGGTGAAATTTCTTGGCACCAAAGATGATAGACAGGCCTTCTTTTTCTATCTGTGAGTATTCCTTTTCTGGTGTGGTGAGCATTCGTGACACATAACCTATTGGCCGTTCCGTGCTGTTGTCCATCCGATGAGAGAGCACTGCTCCCACTCTGTAGGGAAATGCATCACATGTCAGCACCAATTCTTTTGTTTGGTCATAATGCACTAATAGATTGGACGAGTGCAACAATTGTTTCACCTTTATGAAAGCTTCTTTCTGGGGGGCCTCCCAAGATCAATATTGGTTCTTTTTAAGTGGAGAATGCAGGGGCCCAGCACTGTAGACAAATTCGGTAAGTATCGCCCATAATAGTTGATAATTCTGAGGAATGATTTGAGCTCTGAGGCGTTCCTTGGCGCAGGTGCTTTGCTTATGGCTTTCACTTTCTCTTCAACTGGGTGGAGGCCCTGTGAATCTATCCGGTGACCCAAATAGATTACCTCCCTCACTTGGAATGTGCATTTTTTTTTTAGCACAGACTTTAATCTCGGCCTTCTTATTGACTTCGCTGTTGGCCAGAATTCTCACAGATGCAAGCTCAACTTGTCTGAGCTCAGTGGCTAAGTCTCCCAATGTTTCATTATCTGTCTGCTTTTTGGGAACTTCAGCGAATTTTGCTTCCAAAGCCTCTTTGGTTTCGTTTAGCTTATTCTTCAGCTCTTCCATCTCTTTTTTTGTATTTGTTTGCTGTCTCCTGGAAAATTGAGCATTGCTGTGTCTTCTCTGCCAACTCATTCTTCAGTTTGTTCAGAGAAGTGCTGAATTCTTTCTGTTTCTCTTCATGCTTTTCCAGAGATACAAACTTTGACCTGAAGGAATCTTGTAGTATGTGAAGGTCTTTCAACAGGTTTTCTTTTTCCCTGCGAAGTTGCTCACCTCATCTGGAACTCTGCCATCAAGCAACGTCTCTTAGAGTTCCTTCTGCTGTTCTTCCAGGTTTTGGCTTAAGAGAGCCTGCATTTCTTCAGGTTGTTGATTCCTTACACACTCCTTTTTCAAAGCAGGAACACTTCCAGCTTCCTTTTCAAATCTCAGGGGCCAATCAAGGTTGATTCCCTTAGCCAATTTTGCCCTAGAAGGCTTGATCCTTCACCTGCTACCACCATCAAGGGTAGCTTTGCCGAGTGGCTTCAATAATGTTCAGTTACTCTACTTATGCCTTTTACTCGAATATCTTCACCCATATATGTGTTCAGCTTGGCGCCTGTTTCTTCTAAACTTAATTGATGTTCACCATTATTCAGATACCTGAAGGTATGTTCCCCAATTACTGTAATGGAAACTCCTGTGTCCACTTCCATTCCAACAGGTTTGCCATTTACTTTCACTGTGACAAATATTGGTTCTGTCTTTCCAACTTTCAGGTTAAACAATGAGTAAATTTCTGAATTTGTTGTTTCAGGCTCTTCTACATTGTAGATTTCATTGGGCTTCTTCTTTTGTTTACAAGCCTGCTTGAATCTTTCCTTGCACTGCCTCATTATACGTCCATTTCTATGACATTAGTAGCATTTGATTTTTTTAAAACTACCAATCGCTAAAAGACTGATTGTTTCCACCTCTATTAAAACTATTCTTTGATTTAGCTGCTAAATTATTTTTCTTTATTCTTTGGCTGTTTCCCACTTCTCGGCAGAGTCTCACTTTTTTGCGCCAATTTCGGCTGAGGTTTCCCACCCGATGTGGAGGATGGCGCCATTTTGCATACCCTGTATTGCTTCTGAATCTCTTACTGCGCTTTCCACAGCCAGTGCTATCTATAGCACCTTCTTGAAATCCAGATACACTTCAGACAATAATCTTTTCTGAATAGTGTCCACTTTCACATCACACACTAAACGACCTCTGAGCATGTCGTTCAGAGTCATTCTGAACTCACAATGTTCCGTTAGCTGCTCCAAATTTGCCATGTAGCATGCAATTGTCTTACCTGGGGCTCTGTTTCATGAATTAAATCTGAATCTCTGTTTTGTGACTGAGGGCTTGGGTTGAAAATGACCTTTCACGAGCTCCACCAATTCATTGACATTTTTTGAATCTGGGGCACTAGGTGCCATCAAACTTCAAATCAAGTTGTAGGTTTTGCTCTGACAAGTACTCAAGAGGATCACTCACCTCTTCTCTTCTCTCAGAATCTCGTTCACTGGGAAAAAAAAGAATGTGAATATTCTATGTATTGAGACCAATCATTTGTGGTTGGTTCAAAATTCTCCCAAATTGTGGCATTTTGAGAGGGACTAACTGCTTCATTTCTAATAGAGGTTGCTGCTTACAATCACTGGGCTAGATCCAGTGCTGATTTCTTTTTAGCTTGATTCCTTCTGTTCAGTCCTATTTTATCCTCTTTGCCAGTTTGTTGAAGGATGGCCGAGTTGTGCTATCAATGATAGAGTTGACCTGCACACACTTCTTGGGCGGAAACCTTAAGTTTATTTACAATATACTTAGCAGGAACTATACGTGTGCTTTCAAATTCAACTCCATCTCTACTCTGACTGCTGAGGTAGCCCGTGCTACTCTCCTATTGGTTACTACAGATCATGTGATCGTCCTTAACAAGTATTATTCTTAAAAGGTACATTACACAGTAAATAAAACCATAGTTACTACTGGTCTTAAAGGAGCAAAGGGTTCAAGAGAGGTGTAGAGGTTTATGGAGGGAGTTCCAGACTTAAGTGCTTGGCAACTGAAGACACGTTCATCAATGGTGCAGTGATTAAAATTACAAGGACCTCTTGCCCACTAGAATTATGAACTACAGCTGTCACAGCACACTGGAATGACAGTGATGGGGAAGTTCAGTGCATTTTATGTTTGTCCTTGGGTTGAAGTCAGTTGACCCTTTGGCTCCGATGAGACTTCCCTGTGCAAGCTGCTGCTGCTTTATCATAGCCTGTCAGTATTCCAGTTATGTTTTTCTTCATTGAGAAGGAGGGGTATGGGAGTCGTCAATGAATGAGATGTTGTACATTATCCTCAGCTTCAGAAGGAGAGACTTTCACCCTGCTCCTCTGAATCAAGTAGAATATACCCATATTATCACACTAGACTACCTTGTGGCATTACCTTTTGCTCAGCGCTTCAACACTTAATCAGAGATTAAGTATTCACAGAGTATTCTTTTCAATTGTAAATAATCCTTTGTCAATGCTGCGTCACCCTGTAGTAACATTAAAATAAATTATGAACTTTAGATTTTTTTTTCTATGATGCTGTCACTGACATTCATCTCTGAATCAACAACACCAGTTTCCTGCTTGTGACACATTTATGCAAATCATTGACTGTGTTTGTTTAAAAAAAAATCTAAAGTAACCCATTGGCTATGAGGCACCTTAGGACATCCTGAAGACACATACAGATACAAATTATTTATCGCATTTAGTCTAAGAATGTAGTGATATTATAATTATAAATTGGGACCAATTAATTATTAAAATGTATTAAAAATTAACATTATCCTGGTGCTATTCTGTTATTTTCTGTTCATCTGCTTCATTTATTTACAACTACCTGCCATCAACTTGGGGAACTATATTGTTGATCTGTGTTATGATTCCTGTGGAGATGGATAACTTTTAAAAAGAAATTTGAACTTCCAGTGAATAGCTGACACAATATTTCACATTTTAAGTCATTTACTGTAACAATGGACTAATAGCATCCCTGAATAAACACTACTTTTGTAGGTAACATATATTTTAAACTACAGAACAGAACTTTTAATACAACTGAAAAAAAAACTATCAGGTATACTTTACACGCTCCTTTAAGCAGACATTCAATTCTCCCAGAATCAGTCCAAATGATTCTTGGCTCCTGAGGGTTTACTTCTGTTCTTTTCCTTTCCCAGCCTGGAAAATTTTAACTCCAGAACTTTCTTTCAGAGTGTAAGTTTTCCTCAATACTCCTCCCTCTAGGTAAAGCTAGGCAAATCTTCCAGCCTCGCTTTAATTGCCTGACAAACTTTTCACTCTGAGCATGAGCTGCATTTCTCTTGGTGAGCCATGGAGAGATTTAGCCTTTATCCACTCTCACTCTTTTTTGGACCCTGGCAGACTAACCTGTGATATACAGTGATATTTTAGGAAAACCTGTAAACTGATATCACAATAGCTTCCTCTGTTTCCTTCCTATTTTGAAACCTATCACCATCCCAGTGTGAATCACTTGGGACTTGTGTCCAGGTAGAGATGCTGATTAGCTATCTTTGAGATACCAACTCTCCTTTCCCTTGGAAGTAAATGGACAGTTTAAAGCACAATGTTTACAACCTAACATTCTCAACACTTTTCTGGAATTTTGGAGGCTCACATTCTATCCACTGTCAGCACACAAGATGCTGCCATTGTCTTCAAGTGTAAAAACCTTGCACCTTCTTCCCAGTAAAACAATCTGAGCCAACTTTAATTGCTAACATTCAGGCTTGCTATCAAACAGACTACAGAACTGGTCACAGGTCCCCTTCACTTTACCTTAAATTAGAGGCACAGTCCCAAAACATAACAATCTTATAAACCCCAAAAGTTTAACATTATGAATAATAATTATATAATTGAACAATACTATGGCTGAACTACTGTTGCAAAATGGAATTGTGCCACGTAGCTAGAGATCCAAAAGCCATGGAGGCTGCAGATTTACAATAATTACAGCAAAAATTACCTGAAAGTGGAATAATTTAAGAATTGATTTCTTAGAAAGAAAGGAGAACACAACGCTTCCCTGAATAAGATTTCCAAATCAGCAACAGGCCACTCACTTTGTCCCTTTATGCGTAATCAGTAAGGCCACGATATATACACAGGGGAGAAGTGCAAGAAATTATGCTTGGATGATCCAGGCTGAACTGTCAGTTTGTGTTTCACTGCCAAGTCAATTAGCTTAATCAATAACAGAACAAACTCCACACTCAAGTCTATGATAGTCCAAGATGACCTTATCTCAGAACAATTATCTGTTATCTTAGATCCTATCATGTGTTGTTTTTTTTGGAGCTTGATAAGATCTATTGTAATTATTTTCCACCTAGACGTTTTGTCATTCACCAGCACTTCAATATGGTTTACACTGAGTCTAATCATTTCTTTTGCCTTGAATTTGTCTGTATTGTTCACTGGTGACAACCAAAAATATTAACAGCATAAAATACCTAATAGAAGAAAAAGAGAGTCAGTGATCCGCACTTGAAACCTTCATCACACCTCCAGGCAATTACTGCAGTGGGGGATGGATTGTTTAGTTGTGGTGCCCCCAGTGTCGTGGTCTGGAGCAGTTTTGATGGACCAGCTTGTCTTGTCCTGCCCATCAGTTTTCTTTGTTCATAACTGTTGTTTTCCAAATTGAACAGTACAACATTTTATGACATGGCTGTTTTCCAAATTGAACAGTACAACATTTTATGACATGGCAGATGATGTGTGCCAGGCAGACCAAATCCACAAGGGAAACTTGTCCACACTATCACAACTGTTTTGCAATTTTTATTTATTACGAGATGTGTGCACGGAATTCAGAAGTAATGAGTCCACCAAGACCACTAGAGATTTTAAAAGTTAAATTAAATTATTTATTAACAAAATAAAAAAAAGATTTAAAGCACATACATAAGATTATAATTACTTAATACTATAACAAATCCTAAAATTCCTAATTAACCTGACTCCCAGTTGCACACCCCCTTTAAGGCAACAGCCAAAAATAGATTTTAGATTAAAAAAACAAGTTAACACAGCACCCACTTGACATTGGAATTCCAAATGGTTTTCTCCAACTTCAGATACTGGACACAGCAAACTTATGCACAAATTGCTGGAGGCTTCCTGAAGGCTGTTGCACACACTCATGTTAGATCTTACCCATGGCCACCTCAACATAGCCTTTCATTCTCTTTTATATATGTTTCTCTCTCATTAATATGTAAGTTCCATTGTTCCATGCGTCTTTGGAACTGTATCTTTTCCATAATATAAAAGCTTTCATGTTGTCAATATTGTCAGTAACCTTTGGGGGAAAAAAAACACACTCCTTAGCTTTGCTTACCTGGATAGTTGTAATCTGACTAACATCACTTTGAAATCCAAACAATCCCTTCAATTATCTAAAAATGCAAATTCCCTTCACACCTTACGTGCTAAGACAGCATCCATGTTTACTCGTTGGCATTTCAAATACGTTTCTACCCCTAACTTATTTTGATAATTTCAAGCTTGCAATCTACCTGACTCCAAAAGTAATCAACAGACAGAACCATCTGCACTCACACCCATAAACCTACCACAAATGAGAAAAATATTATGAAAATGGTTATACTTTCATAACAAACATCATAGCAATTAATACAATGGTCATACCCTCACAGTTTGCATAGTAATCCCATTCTTGTTTACACCGGTCTGTTATCTCTATTAACTTAAACCCCACTCTTAACCCAATGCCAGTATAGCATCCTTCTGAAGCCTCTTTCTCCAGACTCAATCTTTAATGCTTTTTTCAGTGGATCCAAGCTCATTTACCTTATTTCGTATACTGCGTGCATTCAGATACAACACCTTCAGTCCTGTATTTCCCGTCCCCTTTCTCATTGTCGTCACTTTATCTGATGTGCTTGAAGTTAGATTCCTAGCCCTTCCCAAACACTCTGTCCTATTTTGTGTTCTGGAGACTTTAATAGCCTCTCCTGGGCTCTCCTTTCTTTTCAGTTTTTTCATAATTTTCCATGAAGTTGAATCCACCCCCCCCCCCCACCCCCACACGCTAACCTGCTGCTTTGTTTCCCATTAGTCATACTTCTTGGAATTTTATCCTTCCCTCCCCACCCCGCACTTTCTAGTTTAAAGTCCTGTTGACCACCCTATTTACTCTGTTCGCTAGAACATTGCTCCCAGATTGGTTCAAGTGGAATGCTTCTTTAAAATGATCTCTTGCACCAAGTTTTGTGTCACCGGTCCTATTAATTCCTTATGTGGCTTTGTCTCAATTTTGTTTGATAATTGTTGTGTCAGTAAATTTGGCAGCCAATTTTCACAGGGCCACTGTGACAAATTCTTGCCTCTCTGTCACTCCATCATTGTAAACACTAAACCAAATCTAGGTAATGTCTCCCAGCTATTGTCCTGCCAAAGTTCAGAGTTCCCTCATCAGCCTGGCAATGGACATATGGAGGAAAGACCCAAGTAGAAGTGATTGGGATGTGCGAGCCACGGGATGTTGAAGAATTTGAACAAATGGTTTCAGTAGCTCTGAAGAAGTCATATGGAGTGGAAGGGTTAACTCTGTTTCTCTCTCCACAGATGCTGCCAAACCTGCTGAGTTTTTCCCAGCATTTTTTTGTTTTTATATTGAACAAATGGTCCTTTGCCCTTAAGTATTTATCACAAAGTTGAATAAAAAAAATTGTCGGCTGAGATAAAATAGGCATTTGTTATCTGTGGAGGATCAGGTGCTATGGTATTCCTGGTATGATAGTCTTGATCTACAATGAATGATAACTGTTTACACTCTCCATACAGAGGAGTCAAGTATCTTCATTGCCAAGTTGCAGAGCTGGATTAATTACATACACAATAAAATGCAATATGGCCATTCTGACACTTGTTTTATAGTGTTCTCATAATTCAATTCATACTGTACTTCCAGAGGCAGGTCCAGAATCAACGATTTAACCTCACTGATTCCACTATGAATGGCAGGAATAGAATTTGAAACAAGACAATTATGAAACTTGTCAGTTAATCAGTAACAAATATCATTGAGGGCTCATTTTGTGAAATTGAAACTTTAACTGTATAACACAGGAATCTTTCATGTAAAAATAATTGGTAAACACTTGTCAATGCCTTTTGGCATTGCATGAGATAAAATCTAACATGCAATCACACCAGTGGGTGTAGTTTATGGGGAGAATTTTTCATATGGCGGCCGGGCTGGGCAGGAGTGGGCAGGGGTGGGTGTGGAGCCGATTGCCGCCCGCAATTGGCTGCGCACCGCCATATTACACGGCGGGCCAATTAAGGCCCGCCCAGCGTAACACTCGGCCAGTTGCTCTCAGCTCTAGCTGTGTGGGCAGGGGGAAGAAGGAGAGGCGGGGCCTGCACTCTCACGCATGCGCGCAAAAGGGCACAGCAATCTCTCTGAGGTGCGGAGCTGCCTCAGGGAGATTGAATGGATTAGAAAACCTTTTAATAAATAAAGTAAAAATTTATATAAACATGTCCCCTCTTGTGACAGTGTCACATGAGCTGTCACATGAGCTGGGACATGTTTGTGGAGTAAGGAAAATTTATTTATTTATTTTATAAAAACTTCAGGAAACCTTATCCCGAAGGCCGCTTGGGCTCTTTGCCTGCACGCCAACCTTAAGGTTTGCTGGGTAGTGTGCGTAACAAGTTTACTTTTATAATGGCCTTAATAGGCCATTGACAGTTCGGCGGGCGAGCGCCTGCCTAACGAAATATCGAGATGACGCGGCCCCCACACACCAACCAGGAGATTCAGCCCTATAGGCCACCTAATAGTGGAAGGGAGGTGGAGGAAGAAATATACAGACAAATAGGGAATTACGTAAAAGAAAAAATGGAGTAATAATCATGGGAGAATTCAACTATCTGATATTAATTGAATTGAAGAAGTAGGTAAAGGGGAGAAGGAAATAGAGTTCCTACAATGTGTAGCAGACTTGTTTCTATCCCAATATGTAAAAAACCCAACAAGGGCAGATTTGCTATTGGATCTAGTAAATTGTTGGAACAAAAACTAAAGGGATTACAGCAGTAAGCTCTGTGAATACGAACAGTAGAAAGTAAGATGGCTGACTTCAATGGTAAAAGTGTTCATGCAACAGGAGGAATTAACTAGGGCTAAATTAAATGCCTAATCATAGAAAGTTAAAAATCGTAGCTAAGCAGGTAGAACTTAATATACATCATAAAGCATGGAAGTATTAAAGATGCTGGCTGAGCATCTTGGCCTCACCCCAGATTTGGAACAGGCAGAAGATATAGAACCTGAAACGGATCAGGCTACCTTAGCCAAAATTTGCCCAGAAGAGCAGAGAGTAGATTTAGAGTTTCAGGCAAGGGAGAAAGAGAATTCCAGATGGAGAAGCTGGAGAAAGAATTGCAAGCACAGAAGGATAAGGAACTAAGACGGATTGAAGTAGCTAGGGAGAATTTGTCACTATCGAGTGAAGACGCCGCTGGTAATTCAACAAGCCATAGCTGAGGAACAAGTTTTGATTTCTCAAAGTATTCCCGACTCGTGCCCAATATTGAAGAAGAGGATAAAAGCAAAATACTGTGGATGCTGGAAATCTTAAACAAAAACAAAAACTGCTGGAAAAACTCAGCAGGTCTGACAGCATCTGTGGAGAGAAAGACAAAGAGTTAACGTTTCGTGTCCGTTTGACTCTTCATCAGCACTGAAGAAGAGTCATACAGACCCAAAACGTTAACTCTGTCTTTCTCTCCTCAAATGCTGTCAGACTTGCTGAGTTTTTCCAGCAATTTCTGTTTTTGTTGATGAAGAAGAGGATATGGAAGCCTTCTTCCCAGACTTTGAGAAGTTGGCAGATCAGTTAAAATAGCTGGCAGAGGACTGGACTCTCCCTAATGCAAGGTCAGATAAAAGGGAAAGTCCATGAGGTTTATTCCATGATGCCTGCAGAATGCTCTGCAAATTATGAATATACAAAGGCTTCTATCCTAAGCGGCTATGAACTTGTAACGGAGGTGCACCACCAACAATTCCGGAACGCTCAAAAAACTTGCCTCGAATTCGGGGTTAGATGGGAATGTGGAAATTGAAACACAAGGAGATCAGCCATGATCTTTTGGAATGGCGGAGCAGGCTCGGGGGGCCAAGTGGCCTACTTCTGTTCCTATTTCTTGTGTTCTTATGTTCATGTGAATTTGAGAGATTGAACAGTTAACATTTGACGGGTGGGTGCGAACCCTAAAAGCTGACTATACCTATGATGGTTAAGGGGAATAATTTTGTTGGAAAAATTTAAAAGCCTGCCTCTCACCCAGACCCAAAACTCATGTGGAGGAACAGAGGGTTTTAACAGCCAGGAATTCTGCTACCTTCGCCGATGACTATGACCTCACCCAAATGGCAGAATTTTATCATTGGCAAGTGGGGGGCGGAGCCCGCTCGTCAACGCGTAAAATGACACGGGATGATGTTGGGCGGAACCCCCGATGTCACCCCGCCCCATTTAAATGGGAAGGCGGGGGCGCAGCAAATTCAGCTGCAGGCCTGCTGACCTGTCAATGGCCAATTGAGGCCATTGACAGGGTCAATTAAGCAATTAAAGGACCTGCCTGTCCAACCTTAAGGTTGGCGGGCAGGTCAGGAGCCCCAGAGGCAAATACAGAAAGCATGAAACCTCATCCAGCGGCGGAATGAGGTTTCATGTAGGGTTTTAAAAATTTTAATAAAGTTGTTCTGTAAATTATGAACATGTCCCAACTCATGTGACATTGTCACATGAGGGGACATGTAAGGGAATTTTTTTTTTCTATTTTTAATATTTTTAAAAGTCCAGGCGATCTCCCTGAGGCTGCAATTAGCCTCAGGGAGATGTGCGCTCTTTTGTGCGCATGTGCAAAAGAGCACACTCTCGATTTCAGGGATTCCCCCAACCTGCACAGGGAGTGCATAGCGCTTCCTGCTGGATGTCACGCTGGGTGGGCCTTAATTGGCCCGCCCATGTAAAATGGCGCTGCGTCTCCGATCGCTGGCGGCGATTGCTCCGCGCCCGCCGGCGATTGGGTCAGGCCTGCCCGCCCGACACACGGACAATTCTGCCCATAGTTCTAGGAAACTCAGGCAGACCCTTCCTTACTGACACCCGTAAATTCAGAAGAGGTAAGAAGGGCGAATACGTTAGAAGGTGCAGTAGCCATGAAAGGGGAAATCAAAATTTGAGGGTGTGGGAGAAATCTCAGCCTTTGTCAACCCAGATGGCCTATACCAGTGTACAGTTATACCCTTCAGCCTTAAAAATGCCCCAGCAACCCTTCAGATGTTGGCAAACTAGGTAGTAGCTGTATTAGCCAGCTGTGTAGTATACTGGATATGCTGTTAGTTTACAGTGACACCTGGAAGGACCATTTTGACCACCTGGAGGCAGAGTTCCAGGGTCTATGGGGCTAACCTTGTAGTGTACTAAGGCAAAAGCAACTTACTTGGGGCATGTGGGGGACAAGGTTGAGTGCTGCCCCGGGAAACAAAAATGCAGCATGCCCAGTTGATTTTCCCATTTCCAAAATGAAGAGAGAAATACTGCGATTTCTGGGAACGTGTGGGTTCTACTGAAAGTCTGTCCCGAAGTTTAGCACCTTAGCCGCACCACTGACCAATTTGCTGAAGAAAACAACCACGGTATTGTGGTCAGAGGTGTGTCAAAAGGCTTTTGAGAAATTAAAAGCCATGCTGACAAATGAACCCATCCTGCTGCTTTTAGCTACTCCTGCCAGTAGATCTCATGCTCTGTCACACTTGGCTGTCTTGGGCTATCCTCACACATCCACTGTAGCTTGCCTGGAACTACTTTGTGACACCCTTCATCCAACTACTCCTCGGTCGACCCTTCTGTCTGCTGCCCTCTACTCTGCTGTCTAACAGAGACCCGTGTAGCTATTCAGCTCTGATCAAATATTCAAAATAATCAAATTTTCTTTTCCTGATGTCAGTTTTTAGAGTTCTTTTTGTTCCTGCAATTTCAAGCACCTCTTCATTTGTCTTATGCTCTGTATATGGAATACGTTTTAGCATCCAAATTTCAAAGACCTCTATTTTCTTCCACAGATCTTATTGTCCAGGTTTCTGAGGCATACAGGAAAGTATTTAGGATCTAGCATCTTATGAGTTTTTTCTTGCCACAAGCTTGAGTTTTCTTGTCAACACATCCTTCATCTTCACAAAATTACTTCTGGCTATCTCTGTCCTTCTTCTAATTTCAATATCACATCTATCATCCTCTGTTATCATTTGTCCTAAATAGACAAACTTATCTGCTTGTTCCAGTGTGACACCCATCTACTTCAATCTTCACTCTAGTTTCTTCTAATATATTCCTTCTAACTTCCATTGATTTTGTCATTTTGATGTTCATACTCAATCCATATTCTAAACGACTAGATTTTACTTGATTTACAATATTTTGTAAGGCTTCTTTGGATTCTGTAAGTATCACTGTGTCATCAGCACACCATAAGTTTGTTATGCTCTTGCCTGCAATTTTTACCCCTGGAAGTACATCGAATTCTCTGAATAGTTGTTCTGTGTACAGATTGAATAATTTTGGTGACAGTACACAGCCTCGTACTCCTCTCTTCATTTGAAACATATCTGATTGTCCACGTTCTAGCCTGATGCTCACCACTTGGTCCCAGTAATGGCACTGGATAAATCTCACATCTTTACTGTCAATGTCACATTTCAGCAACACGTCTGTTAACTTTTGCTGATAAACACGATCAAACACTTTTCCATAGTCTATGAAGCATATATATATGTTCGCATTTACTTCTAAATATGTATCAAGAATTGTTCTTAGGTTCAATATTCCCTCTCTTGTTCCTAGTCCAGGTCTAAATCCAGACTGTGTTTCACCAATTTCTGCTTCAAATATGTTATTGTTTCTTTCTATTATGATTTTCAAGATCAGCTTAATGAGATGACTCATTACGCTTGTAACTCTAAAATGAATGCACTCCATTACTTTAGATTTCTTAGGTAATTAACGAATAATGAATGTCTCAAGTCACTTGGAATATATCCTTTTGTATATATTTGATCACAAATTTATGTTATTGCTTCTAATTCTATTTCTCCAAAGGTTTTTAGATGCTCTGTTGTTACTTCATCTATGCCTGGAGCTTTTCCTGTAATTATCAGTTTCAAAGCATTCTTTACCTCTGATGTTGTAATGTTTGGTCCATCGTTTGCTTCTATATCTTGAGGACTCTCTTGATTTGAATAACCACAAAATTCACTTGTATGTTCTGTCCATCGTTTTGCTACTGCATCTCTGTCAAACAATATTTTACCATCATTGTCTTTTAGGCACCCTGGGTCTGTTGTTATCCTTTACTTTCTATCTGTCAAAGATTTCAGCTTCCGGTGTAGAAGTCTCATTTTGTGATTTATTTCCAGCTCCAATGCTTCTTCACACATCTCATTATACCATTTCTCTTCAGTCTGCCCAAATGCATTTTTAATTTTCTTTTCAATTTCATCATACTTGGGTGTGTTTCTTTTTTTTCCCCTTTCTATCATCATTGCTAGTATCTCATCCATCATCCACTCCTTGTCTCTTCTTCTTTTCTGTTTCGATAATATTTCATTTGCAGAGTGTTGTACACTGTCATGTTTTTCCATTTGCTTGCTCTTTCTGGTTCTGAGACCTCTGCTTGTTCTGTTTCCTCAGTTCTGAGGCATCCATACTTGCTTTTTTATTTTAAAAGTTAATGCCTCTCTGATGTTCTCATCTTTCAACATGTCAAGGTCTAAACGATTGCATAAAATCAAAATACTGTGGATTGTGGAATTCTGGAATAAAAAAACGGAAAATGCTGGAAAAGCTCAGCAGGTCTGGCAGCATCTGTGGAGAGAGATACAGAGTTAACGTTTCAAGTACATATGAAGCTCTGAAGAAGAGTCATAACGACTCATAATGTTAACTCTGTTTCTCTCTCCGCAGGTGCTGTCAGACATGCTCAGTCTTTCCAGCATTTGTGTTTTTATTCTAAATGGTTATATATCTTTTTGTTTTTTTGATATTTTCACTTTCATCTTAATTTTTGCCACAAGGTGACCATGATCTGAATTTATAACCTCGCAGGTATATGTATGAATGTTCTTTAGACAGTTTCCAAAATGTTGTTTCACTATCACATAATCTGTTTGATTTCTATATACATCGCCTGGACTTCTCCAAGTATAAAGTCTTTTTGGTTGCTTAAAGAAGGTGTTTCCTACCATCAGATCACTTTCTTGACAAAACTTTTGTCAGTCTCTCCTTTTTTCTTTTCTCGATCCAAGGGTACATTGACTGACATGTGTTCCTGATGTTCCTTCACTGACTTTAGCATTTAAGTCACCCATTACAATTACCACATTAGTTGATTTGATTATAACGCTTCAGGTTGTCAGCATAATTTGCCTTCATTTCCTACTCACTGTGATCTTGTGTCAGGGCATTAACTTGTATGACAAGCAGATCAAAAAGCCTTCCTTAGTTCTAAATCATGATCACTCTTTCTGAGATTGGCAAGGAACATTAAACTAGTTTCTTTTGCTTACTAAGATTCCTACTCCATTCCTATGCTTCTCGCCTCCCAAGAAGTAAAGCACATGATTCTTCTTTTGCATCTGACCAGATTCTAACAATCTTACTTCTGCAAGTATCAGTAAGTCAATACAGTGTCTATCCGTTACCTGAGTGCAATTATCAAGATTTCCTGCCTGATATAGAGTTCTTTTATTCCTATTCTCAAGAAGCTACCTGTCCCATTGAGTGTAATGGGCTCAGAAGCTTAGGTCAACTATGTCATAAATTTCTTGGTCACTTCGTTGGGCAAGGGCTTTTCCTTCCCTGTCGCTAGTTACAATGGATTCAGCAGCAGGAGGCCTCTTCTTCGGATATGACTTTCCATGACTAACTATGTGGCTTATACTGTGCAAGGTCCCAGACTCTTCACAGGTGACAGGAACCCAATACTATCACCCCCCACACCTTTTAGAGTGGCTACCGACTTAAGCGATATAGGGGTAGGAGCAGTCCTACTCCAGGAAGATGACTCCAGAATTGAACTCCCGATTATTTCTCAAAAAAATTAAATAAGCATCAGAAAAAGTACTCAATAATTGAGTAATAAACATTAGGCCTTTTGTTAGTTCTCCAGTATTTTGAGGTCTATGTTAGCAATGGGCACGAAGAGATCCTGATGTACACCAACCATAACGCTTTAAAGTTTCTAGAAAAAAGTTGCTAGGAAACATCAGATCGTTCCGATGGTGCATCATCTTACAGCCTTTAATCTAAACATTACACATATTACTGGAAAGAATAATGTCTTTGCTATCCAGCGTATAATCCAGCAAGGGAATGCAACAGCTAGGGAAAATTGTAGCAGTATTAGATTCCTTCTGGACTGTCAGGATGTGTGCAGAATGCCTGTCTATGCTTTCTCTTACATAAGAACAGAATAGTTTATGTCACTCAGCACTTCTGGCTGAAGGTGGCTGAAAATGCTTCAGACATGTCTTTTGCTCTTGATGTGCTGGGCTCCCCCATCACTGAGGATGGGGATATTTGTGGAGACTCCTCCTCCAATGAGTTGTTTGATTGTCCACCACCAATCAAAGCTAGATGTGGCTGTTGTATGATGTGCCGGCATCCCATTGTAATGTAAAGGGGCTCTGCAGAGCAAGGATTAATGTGGGACTAGAGAATAGCACCACCCACAATATAATGCATAGAGTCACATGGTAATAGGTGAGAGAACAGCCTAGAAACAGCACTCTGCAGCCAGCCTGTATGGAGTCAATAGCTCATACATGACCGCACCTTGGATCTGTAAATAGCTGAAGACTACTAATAAAAGGGTTTATGTTTAAATATGCAACTCTGCAGGATCTCATCAGTGAGGCACCACCATGCACCATTATACAACATGGTTGACAGCGGTGGGACCTCCTAAAAGATATCACATCAGAGATAGTACCATAATCTGACATGATCCGTGGTGATATGAAAGGTGGCAGCTAAATGCATGAACCCACAACAGCATCCCAAAGTATGAAAAACTGAAAGCAACTGAAGCCTAACTAGAGAGAAGCACACCCAAGAAGAAAACTTAAAGAAAAAGTTGAAGAAGCTTCACCACGGACCTGGAAGTGAGGAATCCACCAGAGTGAATGGAAGTCCATTGCAAGATCCCCGAGTGATGCTCAGTTAAGACACTTAGTTAGATCACAAGATAATGAACAACACTACAAAAAGTGCAAGGCCTGGAATGGTGCCGAGTCAAATGACCTGATCTGTCCACACCACGGTGAGCAAAAATACAAAAAAATAGAAGTTGTACGTACATTTTAGAATAGGTGGCAGTCTCAAGGGCTCAGCATCTAGAGAGCAGCTGAAAGAGAGCATCTGGAAAAAAACAAAGTTAAAAAAAACAAACCTGAAAAAAGGCTGGCAGAGTTAAATAGAGAAAAAACTGCAGAGCACAGTAAAAAAAAAGTCCCTGCAGAGTTTTAAAATAAGAGAATTGCTGCTGTTCTGAAGATTTTGAAAAAAGGCAAGCAGGGCAAATAGAAAGACGTGCTGTAGCTTTAAGTTAAAAACAAAGCACGGCTGCTGAAACACCCAAAGTGCAAAGTTCACAGGATCTGCTGAGTTAAAAAACAAAAAAATCGCCCGACAACCGATCTTTGCAGCACAGAGAAGAACTGCTGCAGTTTTGAAAAGTTTAAAAACAAAGGCGCACAATTGCGGGGATCCTAGGAAAAGTATAGAGATAGAACTAATGACTGCAGACAGCCCCCAAACTTTCAAAACAGGATCTGCAGAGATGAAAGAGAAAAGGAAACAACCCCAGAGGAAAGAATTACTCCTACCTTGAAAGTCAAGAAGTTTTCAAAAAAGTTTTTTTTTTAAAAAAGCAGCCACGATCCCCAGAGAGCCCGTTAAAAGCACAAACGCACAGGATACTCAGCACAGAACTGGTAAGCTGCAGAGACAGCCCAAGTGAAAAGAATGGTTAATGCACTTGACAGTCTGAAAGCAGTAACAAAATTTAAAGCGGTATATACAAGAAATTACAAGTGGCTATGGACAGAAAATTAAAAGAGCTGGATGCACTTCTGCAATGGAGAGGGCAACTCTGCCGAGGAGACCAAGAGACCCCAGAGAAAAGACAACAAAAGAAGCAAGAGGGAGGGTGAGCAGAGACCCCAGTGGGAGGGCACCAAATGGCACCAGAGTGGGGACAACAAATGGCCCCAGGGGGAGGGCAAAAGAAGACACCAGAGAGTGAGGTAACTCAAAAGAAGCAAAATGTGCAAAAAGTAAACAAAGCTGTTCTACAGGAAAATGTTCGTATCAGAGCTGAACTGCAAGATTTGAAGCGCAAGATTCAAGCTGAGTATATATCTTTGAAAACACATGATAAACTGAAGTATTTAATGAGCCAAGCTGTTTGAGATCTGAAAAAATTTCAGAGATGACACAAAGGTATCAGGAGGAGATAATGACCCTCAACTCCACAGTTGGCAGGTCATAGCAGAAGCTGGGAAAACTTAACCAGATGCACAGCCAGACAAAACAGCAGGCAGAAAGGGCACGCAAAGAAGTTACAACCCTGAAAGATGCCTTGAAGAATCAACATACAGCCTTGGAAAAACATCAGGAGCTAAAAAGGATGTTGAATATTACTTCAGAAAATGCTGAGTTGGAACTATCAGTAACAGCAAAATGATGCACTGAAGCCCATATTGAGCTGGCAAGAGGTCAACAAGAAAATAAACAAAGAACAGCTGATTGTCCTTCAAGATAAAATGTGAAAGGAATATGTAACCATTCAGCAGCATGGAGAAATGAAGACTGTCTCAACCAGCAGAATGGAAGCATGACAGAAGAAACTTGAGGTGACTATGCTGGATTACAGGAAAACTCACGATGAAGCAAGTGAGCTTCACAAAGAAAACAAAAATCGGTTGAAAGACCTTCACACACTACAAGAATCCCTTAGGTCAAAGTTCATCTGTCTGGAAAATTACGAAGAAAAGGAAAATAAATTCAACGTCACTTCGAACAAACTAAAGAACCAGTTTGCAGAGCAGGCTCAGCAATGTTTCATATTCCAGCAGGAAGCCAAAAGCTAAAAGAAAAAGGCTGAGTAGCTGAAAAGCAGTTGAATGAAAAAGAGGAGGCATTGAAAGGAAAAGCTGTAGAACTTGCCAAACTGCAAGCGGATAACATAGCCATTAATTGCACAATTACAGAACTGAAACAAGTTAAGACTTCACCAGAGACAGACCTGGCCAACAGTGAATCCAACATGAAGGACAAGGACAAAGTTCTGTTGCAGGCAGAAAAAGAAATGACAGAAATGATATCGGAAAATGTAAATCCGACACTGAAGCACAAGGCGCTAGAAGAATAAAAAAGCTGAGTTAAATGAAAAGATTTCTAAGCTTGAAAAAGGATTTGAAAAATAAACCAGCAAACAAGTGTTTGGCTGAAGTTGTGAAACAAGTGGAAATGAAAGTTCCATTTGTGAAACGTATATGTCCAGCAAGAACATGGCGGACATATGGAAAAAGAAAATTTGAGTACACTCTAGGAATGAATGGAGGGCGCAGTCCCCTTGGGAGGAATGGGACAAACCCATAGTGTCTGAAAAAAATCAGACGAGTTGTTAATGAAGAGAAATGCAGCTTGAAGGAGTGCGAAAAGTGAATCAAATGGAGATAGCCAAGTACCAGGAACGCAGAGTACTGCTACCATTCCTCCAAACATGACAGGCTGAGATGTGGAATAAATGTCAAGTCTCAAGACCGTCTGAGTTTATGAAGTCAGAGACTTGGAATGGGGGAGCAGGGAACACAGCCCCCCCATCTCCTCCCCCCTTCTCTTGGGCCTGCCATGCAGGCCTGTCCAAAATCCCCAGACTTACCTGAATCCAGGATACATGACACTTCTTCAGGGATTGCCAGTAGTCCCAGCAGTTGCCACTGCTCAATTCTAGCAATGCTGGGCCTACAGAGCTGCTGGCCAATAAGTTTGGTCGATGTAGAGGAGTGCCTGAACTGATGTAACTATGATGCAATGTCACATGACTTAGAGACTGAGATCTGGAGCACTGAGAGGTACATCGATCTGTAAATAAACAAGAATGGTTTTTAAAGATAACAGTCTATTGTAGCATTCTTAGGTTAACAAGCAAACTCTAAAGAAACACCATCTAGACCCCAAACTCAAGATGGAACAACAGGCACTTCCGTAGGGCAAGACTTCCTTCCAGATATTTTTTAAATTTGTTATGGGTTGTGGGCGTCGCTGGCTAGGCCAGCATTTATTGCCCATCACTAAGTGCCCTTGTTCAGAGGGCATTTAAAAGTCAACCACATTGCTGTGGGTTTGGAGTCACATGTAGGCCAGACCAGGTAAGGACGGCAGATTTCCTTCCCTAAAGGACATTAATGAACCAGGTGAGTTTGTACAACAATCAATAATTGTTTCATGGTCATCATCAGACTTCTAATTCCAGATTTTTATTGAATTCAAATTTCACCATATGCTCTGGTGGGATTCGAACACGTGTCCCCAGAGTATTGCTCTGGGTCAGAAGGTGGGAGCGGAAGTCCCACTCTGAATCCACTAAGGCTGCCTCCAGCATAATGGTGTGGGCTAGCTGGGTTTTGGGTGGGTGGGCTGACGACAGGCTTCTCAGTCGGTGGGGGTGGGTGGGTAGTGGTGGTATCAGGGAACCACCTTAAAATCCAGCCCATATAGAACCATAGAAAAGTTACAGCAAAGAAAGAGGCCATTTGGCCCATCTTGTCCATGCCAGCCCGAGGACACCCAGATGCCCCTTCTAATCCCACCTTCCAGCACCCAGCCCATAGCCCTGCAGATTACGGCACTTTGGGTGCAGATCCAGGTATATCTCTCTATTATTTGTCCAGCTCTCTGGGCACTTGTCCCATAACATCTACTATGCTGCAGTTCCCAAGGAATACTCCAGATTTAGACACGTGGTAAACTGATGACTTTGCCGAAGTATTGAACAAATTGTTTAGCTACAGACTGCCAGAAAAGTACCATTTAATGTATGATGGGAGATGGTGGGGTAGTGGTAATGTCACTAGACTAGTAATCCAGAGGCCTGGGCTAATGGTCTGGGGGCGTGGGTCCATCACAACAGCTGGTGGAATTTAACAACACCTGGAATTGAAAGCTAGTGTCAGTAATAGTGATTGTTGTAAAAATCCCATCTGGTTCTGTAATGCCCCTTTAGGGAAGGGAATCTGCTGTCCTTACCTGGTCTGGCCTACATATGTGACTTCTAGACCCACCGCAACAATGTGGCTGAAATGGCCAAGCAAACCGTTTCGTTCAAGGGCAATTAGGGATGGGCAACAAACGCTGCACTTGCCAGTGGTGCCCACATCCCCTGAAAGGGGGGAAAAAAAAATCAGCTGATCAATGACTTGTCCCCATCATTGTGAGAATTGGAAGCTTAAGCAGCTTTTGTAAATGAAGTATTTTGTGTTAGAAATGCAGGCCAAAACCGAATCCTGATGCTTCAACAACAAAACACACCCCTCACTTCCCAAATAATTGTAGTCTGTGTGCACCTGCAACACACTTGGTTAAAATTATTATTTTTCATTGTGATGTTGCACCATTACCCTACCTGGCTGACTAGAGCAATAGAGTCATTATGGCACAGAAGGAGGCCATTTGGTCCATTGATTCCATGCCGGCTCACTGTCGAGGCATCCAGTCAGTCCTGTTTCCTTTGCGTATGACTTGCAAGTAAGCTCAATAAAAATTTTTTTAAAAATGCTGAGTGGATTGGAATGATATAGAAAGCAGGAAGGAATGATTCAGTGAACACTACCTTACTTAAATGATTTTTTTATAGAATTCTGACTGTTGCCAGCACACATAAATTAACCAAAGTGGGCACTAAATTCTCTGACATTTTATTTGGTCTTTTTCAAGCTCATTTTAATCCTGCTTATAATATCCTTATCTTAAATATTACAGACTTGAACTTCAACTTTTTTGTTCTTTCATAGTCTGTAATTGTTTTATGAGACAAAAATTCCTGATGGGTTTTTGGAGTTGTAGTCTGTGTGCGCCTGCAACAAACTTGGTTAAAACTATTATATTTAATTATGATGTTGCACCATTAACCTACCTGGTTGACTAGAGTCATGGAGTCATTATGGCACAGAAGGAGGCCATTCGGCCTATTGATTCCATGCCGGCTCACTGTAGAGGCACCCAGTCAGTCCTGCTTCCTTGCTCTAAACCTGTAGCCCTGCAAGCTTATTTCTCTCAAGTGCCCATACAATTTTCTTTTGAAATCATTGACTGTCTCAGTTTCCACCATTCACGTAAGCAGTAAGCTCCAGGTCATTACCACTCACAAGGTACAAAGGTTTTTCCCCTCATGTCTCCTGCACCCCACGTTAAAAAAAAATGCTTACTTGGAAGAATGTCTCTCTTTGGAAAGTATTGCATGTGAATCCACCCTCCTGATTTGCGGTTGTTGAGGAATGCATTAACCTGTGGGAAATTTGGGATTTCCCCAGAAACGCTTAGAGGAATCTAATTCCTCCAAGCCTTTCTGGACCGTGGCAATTCAAGAGACATGTTTATGTGCATTATAGTATTCTCGATCAGCATTCAGTTTTTATGCCACCATAAATATTTTTAAAGAACATTTAGAAGACTATATAATCTATTTTCTTTGAAACAGAATGTGCATGTAGCAGTATTATTGAGAGCTTTTGTTAAATCATACAGGTAATACATAGAAATGATTAGAAGTCAATAATTGCATTGTGGTGTTGGATGATGCAGTGAGCAGTTTTTTTTATTGCTGCATTATCACTGCAGATGCTGGTACGATTGGGAGTCCAATAGATTATCAATAGTCAACATTATTTCCCCAAGATATTTTGGCCAACATTAAGAGCATCCCAAAGTTAGGAAGCCAGCAAAGATAATTTTGATGTAATCTTGACAATCTTGAAACTGACTTATGCAAAGACTAACAAGAATTAGGCCACAACCACACTTGTTGGCCAGGTGCAATGCTGAACTCAAAAAAGGAGATTGGAGAAGTTATCAAAGGCTTTGATCAGTGGAAGTTAAGAGTAGAGCATTAACACTTGCCCCTCATTTCCGAGCTGTATGTTGGTACTTGATAGCCCTGACAGTATACAAAAGTTAGAAAAAATTAATGGGTCACTACTCTCATTTGGGGAGAGAAAGACAATGGCTGATCCTAAAATAGTAGCCCATAACTCTGCAGACTCCAGTCCTTGCTTGCGGTCACTGTTAATGTATTCAGCAATAGGTCCCTGTGACAGCAATACAGTTGAAGAGACAGACAGCAAGAAGGAAAGAAACCAGACTATACAGAGCCAGAATGAGAAGGATTTTATTGAATGAAAGTACAATACTTGTCATGTAATCTAATATCCTTTTCTACACAAAGTGTTACGGGAACTGAAGATCAGTGCTATCTTTTTTGTATGCTGGATGATCCAGGGTTGTAAGCCTAGAGTAAACATACTGTATTTATTCTCGTCAGCAGTTGGTCTGAGATTTACTACCAAAAAATTTCCCAGCTTATTATTTATGGGAATAAATTTTCCTTTGTTCCTCACAAGTTGGCAGGTCATTTTTTGTGTGTGCTCCCATGTTATTACAATGCTTAACTCTGTCATTTAAAAGAGCCTGTTACCATGATGACTGCAGCAAATCTTGAGACTAAGGGACGTTAAATTCTTTCAGGAGTTTTATCTACAGATAAAGGACCTTGCGACCCTTCAAAAACTATGAACGGCATAGTTGCCTTGGTCCAAATAAGAGCTTAATCGAGGGTCATGTGGGTATAATGAATTTGAAGGAATCTTTGTTATGTGAAGAATGATATATTACTAAATTATAGACATTAAGCTACAAGGTTAATTCCATCAAGGCATTTTTGTGAAACTTATAGACAGGAGGTTCAGTTGCTACTATATATTTTCCCACCTGCTTTTATTTTGTAAGATATACAATACATGTCTTATTGTAGCTTGTTATTCACATTATTATCCCATAGTCTGTTTGGGTTGACACTTGGAGAGGGGAATGTTATGATATGCATCCTGTTATCTTTCATTTTAAAAAAGCCTACAGGATAATAATAGAGACTAGCTGTTGGGTGTCTAGTCTACAAATCAGTGGAACAGTTCTGGTAACACAAAATGTGAAGAGAAATCTGGCAGGTGGCGAGGTTTTCCAAGATACTACAAGAACTAACGAAACTCGAAGTTGGTCAAAATGGGATCTTAAATAGAAATGCCAGTTTAGCCCACAATTAGTGTAATGGGAAAGGGCTTGAAGCTGTTGATCAGGTGATTGCTGCCTAAATGGCATCAAGAGGTATGGGGAGAACATATGGAATGAGATAGAGGATCAACCATGATCATATTGAATGGCAGAGCAGGCTTGAAGGGCCAAATGACCTACACTTGCTCTTTTTTATATTCATTGGATCAGGATCTGGGCATCACTGGCTAGGCCAGCATTTATTGCCCATCCCAAATTACCCTTATTCAGGAGGCATTGAAGAGTCTACTTGCATTGCTGTGGGTTTGGAGTCACATGTAGGCCAGACCAGGTAAGAACAGCAGGTTTCTTTCCCTAAAGGGGATGAGTGAACCAGATGGGTTTTTATGACAATCGGCAATGGTTTCACGGTTATCATCAGACTTTTAATTCCAGATTTTTAAAAATTGAATTTGAGTTTCACCATCTGCCATGGCAGGATTTGAACCCATATCCCCAGACCATTACCTGAGGTCTCTGGGATGCTAGCCAATGACAATACCACTATGCCACCACCTCCCCCATTTTCTCTGTCAATGCCCGTTAAGGAGGTTTCACAGACTTTGGTGGCGAGCGCTTGATCTAACTCCTTCTCCTAACAGTGACCAACTGTTTAGGAATTAACTAGCAATTGTTGAAGATTTTGAGCACACTTAAATATATCGGGCTGAATTTTACCAGCCTTTTGAAAATGGGCTGAGAGACGGGAATTGCATCGGAAGGCATCGGGGGCTGGGGGGAGGTGGGGGGAGGGGATGTGTGGTGGTGGGGCTGGCCCAATGTTTTCCCACCACATACCATTTTGCCAGTGGTGGGGAAATTGGCAGGCGTGCCACCTGCCGCAAACCCAATTACACCACTTAAGAGGCCAATTAGGGCCATTTCCTGCCCTCGTTGACATTCTGCCCATGTTGTGGGGAGTGGGATGGGGAGACCTGCCATCACAGGGGGGAGACTGTGCAGTGCAACCTGGTGGCTTCCCAGAAGGCTCGGGTTGGGGGGCGGGGGGAGGGCACCTTCTTGAGCACTCCATGGCCCGCGGATAGGGCTCCTTTGTGGCAATGGTCACCTATTGCACCACCTGTGCACCACTAGTCACCGCCCCACCCCGCCCCCACCCCAATCTTGCAACTCCATTTTGAGGATGCCTTGGCCATTGAGGCCCCCTTTCCTTGCAGCTGCAGCCCCAGGAGTTGTTCTCGCGTGCGGTGGCCCTGCTGAAGCGGCTGAACTACCTGCCCTCTGATTGGGCTGATAGCTCTTGGTGGGGTGGGCCACCGTCCTTAATAGCGACTGCAGCCCTGACAGTGGTCACTTAATTGGTCACCACAGAGAATATGCCTTCTCGGTCCCTGCTTCCAGCCGAAGCAGGGCCGTTTCCCGCTTTCAGACCTGGCGTTGGGACTTCTGCCACCTTGGCAAAGTTTCAATCGTTATTTACTGTTCACTTGATGCCGAAGGTTTGAAGGGAATTTTTGAAGCACCTAGGACATTTTCTGAGGCACCTTTTCAAGACTTCAACCATCCCATAGGTATTGATAAAAAATTATCCTGGAAATTCTCTGAGGACTTCACCTAAAAAGAATAGTTTTAAAATGTGCTACACTGCCTTGCTGGACACCTTATAGGAATTAGAATGGGAAAGGGAGCACTTGGTTATTGACATCCTTCTAGGGGTCCCCTTTGGTTTGCAGGGGAAATGGGAGGAGCACATAAGGCAAGGCAGAGCAGCGCCAGCTTTTGCAGGAGAGGGTCCCTGTGGGTACAGGACGTTCGTCCTACTCTGGACTTACTCCACCTCAAACTCTAGTGCCACATCAGCTGTGGCTCAGTTCATAGCACCCTCGCCTTTGAATCAGAGGGTTGTGGGTTCAGGTCCCACTCCTGGAAACCAAGAACTGTGAGTGTACTCGAAAGAGTTGCAATCTGTGACTGTTGATAACTCGAAAGAGTTTCTCCCTCTGAAATGTCCCACTGTGTGTCAGCCAGCATACAGTTCTCCACACCTTCAGTGGAAGTGGCTAAGTAGAGCCTGAATATACTGCTCCCTGAAAATTGTGTTTAATCAGCAGCTGGGTTCTAAACCTGCATCTGCCTCTGGATGAGTTTAAATTACATCAATAAAACAATTATAACCTAAATTGCATGCAAAACTCATACAGTCAAATAGGCAATTCTTACTAGCAACCTAAGCATTTTCACCCTTTCACCAAAATAAACCCATCTGTGTTTTATGATCATCACTACGTACCTGTGATCGAAGTATTATAGCTTAAAACTGAGAGTGAGCTACTTGCTGCTGCGTGGACAACGCTGATGGTTTATCTTTTTCGCGAAGCTTATTTCCTTTTCACTAATGTCATTGTGTGGTGGCTCTGTTGAGTGTTGCTTGACTGGCAGAAGCTGCCTAACATAGGCCGAAAGGCAGCTTGGCTGATTGTGTGAGAGTTAATCGGCCAGCCAGCGTGAAATCGCGGCCAGGGCCCGATCGCGGGCGTCAGGATGTTGTGAGGCTGCTCCCGGGCCTGCCCGCTGCACCCGCCCGATGAGGGGAAAATCCTCCCCTGGAGATATTTAAGAGCCAGCTGGGCATGGCGAAGGGGTGATTGTAGGCCGTTGTGCAAGAATTAGCTTTTCTTTGTTTACTATTGAGATATGGGTGAGGCTGGCAAGGCTGCATTCATTTCCCATCCCCATGAGAAGTCAACAGTGGGGGCCCTCCTTCTTGAACTGCTGCAGTCCTTGTAAGCGATGGTTGCCCCATGACAGTGTTAGGTGTTGAATTCCAGATACCCGTCCGATGACAATGAAGAAATGTCATTTTGTTGAAGGAAAGACAGTGGCTTAGTGGTAATGTCACTGGACTACTAGTCCAGAGCTAACACTCTGGAGACATGTGTTTAAATTTCACCATGGCAGTTGGTGGAATTTAAATTCAATGAATAAAACCTGGGCTTGGGTTTTACATTCCGAGGTCGGGCATCGTGCCCTACCCGACTGCACATGAAATTGCGCGAAATGACGTTGGGCGTGCGCCCCGACATCATCGGGCATGTGAACAATATCGAAATCAGCAGGCACACCTGGGAGTTGGAGCCGCAAAGGGCAAATAAGGCCATTAAAAAGCCTATTGTTCATGATTTAACATTGCCCGTGCGATTTCGCGCTCATCACAGGGGTACAACAGACAGGCAGGCAGCCCGCTTTTAACAAATTGTGATCCAAGCGCGGGGTAAAAAGGGTCTGGAGCATTGCCATTGTGAGTAGTGAGGAGTTTGGGAGATAGTTTGCTGCTGGTTGCTTAGTAAAGCTTGACAGCTTCATCTCTGTTTCAAGCTTCAGCCTTTGCATTGCTAGCCTCCATTTTAGGACTCATTGGTGTCTCCAAGGCCCCCGGAGGGTTTATACTGTGTGGGCCCTTCTAGTCACCAAACAGTCCTCTGTTTCTCTGGTGATGAGGATTGTCTACTTCACTGATGGCACCTCCTCTGAGGAAGAAGAGAGGGGCAGAAGGGACAGGAGGCCAGGTGTCCATAGGCAGCGTCCAAGGGAGTAACCTGTGGGAGGAGAGGCAAAGGCACAGTGGGCGCAGGGCCAGCAGGGAGTCCAAGGTGGAAGGGGCTGCAGAAGACGCCACTATCCTGCTGCCAGAGTTCACAGGCAGCAATGCAGCTACCTCAATATGTCAAGAGATGCATTGCCGAAGGATGGTCCACCTCTACAGGGAGACTGTGACCTCCATATGACAGATGATTGGGCCAGAGATCTCCTCCAACTGTGTGGGTGGCCATCCTATGCCAGTGGCTCTGAAGATCACAATCGCCTTCAACTTCTATGCTTCCGGCTCTTTCCAGGGATCATTGGGGATCTTTGTGGAGTGTCCCAATCAGCTGTCCACAGTTGTGTCAAGCTGCTCACTGATGTTCTGTTCAGGCGGGTTATAACATTTATTCATTTCCAGATGGACGAGGCCAGCCAGGCTGAGTCAGCCAGAGGCTTCACAGCGATTGCTGGGTTCCCCCGCATCCAGGGTGCCATCGACTGTACACATGTGGCTATCAAGGTGCCAGCGGGTGAGCTGGGTGCCTCCTTCAACAGGAACGGCTTCACTCCACGAAAATTCAGATAGTTTGTGACCACAAGAAGCAGATTCTGCAAGTCTGTACAATGTATCCTGGCAGCTCCCATGACCCTTACATCCTCCAACACTCACAGGTGCCAAGGCTGTTCACTGCTCCAGCTCAACTGGATGGATGGCTGCTGGGTGACAAGGGCCATCCTTTGAAAAGGTGGTTTATGACACCTCTTTGGCACCCAAGAACAGTGGCAGAGCAGAGGTATAATAGGAGTCATGCCTCAACAAGGGCGATGATAGAGAGGAACATAGGCCTGCTGAAAGTGAGATTCAGATGCCTGGACCGTTCAGGGGGAGCACTGCAACATCCTCCAGACTGTGTGTCTCTTATAGTGGTTGCATGCTGCACCCTCCACAATCTGGCTCTGGCAAGGCGGTGGGACCCACTGGAGGAAGAGGATCTTGAGGCTGCTCCACAGGCCTCAAGGAATTCAGAGCCCATTTATTTAAGATAGTGAATATTGCAGCAAATTACGATAAAGAATAATAACCTATCACCATCACCTCTGAGTTCCCCTTAAGCTGCTCGCCATCCTGACTTGAAGACTTTTTTTTTAATCCTTTCGTGGCCAGGTGATGACTCCAGTGGTGGATTGGAAGAGGAGCCCAGGGAAGAACATTGTGAGGGTGTGGAGGCAGACCCCTGGAACCTTCAGGGAGGCAGGGACACCAGGGAGGCCTTGTTCCAACGCTCCTTCAGCTAGTCTGCCAAGGCAATGCTTTCAGCTCATGCCAGGTGTGCCACCTCCTTACCGAATGTTTAACGTGACCTATGAGGTACTGGCGCGCCCTGCTCTACAAAACAAGTGAAGCACACTCAGGCCATTAACACAAAAGCAAAATTTATATAATGTTGGCACTCACAGAAAATGAACATAACAATATAAGGTGTTAATGGTCAAGCCAGTAAACAAATTAACAAAACATGGCAGAAGATCACCCATGAACAGTCCCTCTTGTGCTCACGGTGCCTTAAATTTACGTTTGCGAGTGCTGCATCTTGGTAACTGACATCCCCCTCTCTCTCGCTGGCAGCAGCATTGGAGACTGTGCTGTCCTGTTGGCCTTGATGACTTTGGCAGTCTTCCTCTGGCCAGTGGAGCCAGTGCAGGCTGCACCGGGAGGGAGTGACCGGTGCCACAGCTGGGCACTCCTCAAACATTACAATCCCATCATATGTCAAGGAGAGGGGCAGAGGAGCTGCTGCTGGTCATCCAGAGTGCTCTAAGAGGAGCCTGCAGAAACAACAAGCAGCCCATGTGTCAATGTGAGGCTGGTCTGGAACTCCCTGCTTGCCATTGATGGATGGGCACCTAGCAGAGAGATTAGGTGCCTCATCCATCTCTCACACTGGCAGTGACCTCCTCCACGAGGATTCCCAGGCACTCATCTGAGAACCGGGGTGGTTCTCACAAGTGCCCACAGGGCTTGCCCTCCCACCTGGCATGCCCAGCAGGTGCAGATGCCATTGCTGCTCAAAAAAAAAATGTTTGCTCAAATAACTCCAGAGCTGCAACGTGTCCCATGGCAACCTTCAGGGAACTGCCCCTGCTGCATTTAAACCCACCACCGGGTCACCATTGGACTCAGCGCTTGACCGGCTCCCACCCCCCGCCCCGCCCCCGCCCCACCCCCGCCCCTGCCCCGCCCCTGCCCCGCCCTGCCCCCACCCCGCCCACCATTGAGAAGACATGTTTCAAGCTGGGCGGCTCTTAATTGGCCACCCAGCATGAAATTGCCTTGGAAACGTGACTCCACCCGGGAGCGAATTACACGCCCACTTCCGGGCCCGGTGAGTTGGCGCGCGTGGCAAGCGTGAAGTTCAGGCCCTGGAATATAAAGCTAGCCTCAGTAGTAGTTACCATGCTTATTCTAAAAACTCATCTGGTTCACTCATGATCTGCCATCCTTCCCTGGTCTGGCCTGCATGTGAGTCCAGATGCACAGCAATGTGGTTGACTCTTAACTGGCCTCTGCAATGGCCTGGCAAGCCACTCAGTTCAAGGGGAATTAGGGCTGGGCATCGAATGCTGGCCTTGCCAGCGACGCCCACATCCCACGAAAGAATTTTTTAAATTGTCAAAGTCAGATCGTGAAACAAAAACGAAAAGAGCTGGAAAAAACTCAGCAGGTCTGACAGCATCTGTGGTGAGAAAGACAGAATTAATGTTTCGAGTCTTCTTAAGTGATTGAGTTTTTCCTGCACTTTTCCAGCACTTTTTGTTTTTGTTTTAGATTTCCAGCATCTGCAGTATTTTGCCTTTATTAAAGTCAGATCGTGAGTGGCTTGGAAGGGAACTCAGAGGAGATGGTGATAGATTGTTAAAACCTGGGAAGAATGCTGTAAATGATTAATAACAGTCAATTTTACAGCAAGAAGATTGTGGAATTCAGAGCCCATTTATTTAAGATAGCGAATACTTCAGCAAATTACGATAAAGAATAATAACCTATCACCATGATCTCTTCATACTATGAAGAAAACCACCTTCGCGCAAACCCATCAAAGACGCAAGTTTGTGCATTCCACTTCAGAAACCGTGAAGCCAAACGCTAGCTTAAATGTGTGGAGCAACACTGGTGCATTGCGAGCACCCTATCTACTTAGGAGTCACCCTTGACAGACGCCCTAACTTCAAGAACGACATCGAAAAGACAAAGGCAAAAGTGAGTGCATGAAACAACATCCTGAATAAGCTCACTAACACAAAATGGGGAGCAAGCCCGAAAACATTGCGAACCAGCGCACTTGCTCTTTGCTATTCCACTGCCGAAAATGCCTGCCCTGCATGGGAAAGATCTACTCATGCTAAGAAGATGGATGCCGTTCTGAATGCAAGCTGCCGACTTATCACAGGTTGTTTAAAACCAACAAATACCAACAGCCCATATATCCTGGTGGGTATCGCTCCCCCTGATATAAGAAGAATGGTAGCCAGCAAGAAAGAGCGACTCCGTCAAACATCAGATGAGAGGCACCCTCTACATGGTCATACACCTACACCCAGCCGCCTAAAGTCAAGGAAGAGCTTCATGAACAGTGTTGTTCCATTACAATCAACCCCATCTGAAGCCCGCATCGCCTTGTGGAAAGACCGGCTCACCAGTCTCGAACAACCCCCAGCGATGGAAATTCTACCGGATGAAAGCCTTCCCCCAGGAGCTAATTACAACTGGGCAGCCTGGAAGTGCCTTAACAGACTTAGGACTGGTGTAGGCCGTTCAAAGGTGTCACTAAGCAAATATGGATATACAACCTGCCTGACAACTTGTGAATGTGGAACTGAGCCACAGGCTATGCAACATCTCCTGCAATGCCTATCGCTAGAGGAACCCTGCACTGTTGCAGATCTTGCCGAATTCAACAACAAGGCGCAAAAATGTGTCCAGTTCTGGCTGGGCCATGTATAGACTGTCTGTGGACACGATAAGAAAAAGACCATCATCTCTGAGTTCCCCTTAAGCTGCTCGCCATTCTGGCTTGGAGACTTTTTTTTTTATTCTTTCATGGGATATGGGCATCACTGGCAAGGCCAGCATGTGTTGCCCAAGCTAACTGCCCTTGAACTGAGTGGCTTGCTAGGCCCTTGCAGAGGGCAGTTAAGAGTCAAACACATAGCTGTAGGTCTGGAGTCACATGTAGGCCAGACCAGGTAAGGATGGCAGATTTCCTTCCCGAAAGGGCATTAGTGAACCAGATGGGTTTTTATAACAATCATGTCCACCGTTACTGTGCCTCGCTTTATAATTCCAGGTTGCTTAATTGAATTTAAATTCTCTTCTTGAAGAAGCAACATAGAAATTGCAAAAGTTTATAATTCATCACTTAAAACCATTCTTTTTTGTGCCATTTAGTTTTAGCTGGCAACAAAATCCTTTCCATTCCATTCCAGCTATAAATGTTCCTGATATCATCATTTTCCTCATCAAATCTTGTCCATTTATTAGAGCGCGCAATAAATTGTGTTTACTGGAAATCTGAAAGAAACACAGGGACAAAACACAACACGTTGAATGCCATCGAGTTAAGATTTTGGATCTGAATCTTCATCGAGCCTGGTCAGATTTGGAAAGCAAACCTATCTTTCTCTTTCAGTTCTGAATGATTTTCAGTACATTTTTAAAAAATCATTTACGGGATGTGGGCTTCGCTGGCTGGGCCAGCATTTATTGCCCACCCCTAGTTGCCCATGAGAAGGTGGTGGTGAGCTGCTGCCTTGACCCACTGCAGTCCATGCGGTGTAGGTACATCCACAGTGCTGTTCGGGAGGACGTTCCAGGATTTTGACCCAGCGACAATGAAGGAACAGCGATATATTTCAAAGTCAGGATGGTGAATGACTTGGAGGGGAATTTGCAGGTGGTGGTGTTCCCATGTATCTGCTGCCCTTGTCCTTCTAGATGGTAGTGGTCATGGGTTTGGAAGGTGCTGTCTAAGGAGCCTTGCTGAGTTCCTGCAGTGCATCTTGTAGATGGAGCACACTGCTGCCGCTGTTCGTTGATGGTGCAGGGAGTGAATGTTTGTGGTTTGGGTGCCAATCAGGTGGGCTGCTTTGTCCTGCATAGTGTCAAGCTTCTTGATTGTTGTTAGAGTTGCACTCATCCAGGCAAGTGGAGCGTATTCCATCACACTCCTGACTTGTGCCTTGTAGAAGGTGGACAGGCTTTGGAGAATCAGGAGTTGAGTTACTCGCCACAGGATTCCTAGCCTCTGACCTGCTCCTGTAGCCGCAGTATGTATATGGCTAGTCCAGTTCAGTTTCTGGTCAATAGTAACCCCCAAGATGTTGATAGTGGAGATTCAGTAATGGTAATGCCATTGAATGTCAAGAGAGGATGGTTAGATTCCCTTTTTTTGGAGATGGACATTGCCTGCCACTTGTGCGGTGTGAATGTTACTTGCAACTTGTCAGCCCAAGCTTGGATATTGCCCAAGTTTTACTGCATTTGGACATTGACTGTTTCAGTATCTGGGGAGTCACAAATGCTGCTGAACATTATGCAATCATCAGTGAACATCCCCACTTCTGACCTTATGGTGGAAGGAAGGTCATTGATGAAGCAGCTGAAGTTGGTTGGGCCAAGGACTCTACCCTGAGGAACTCCTGCAGTGATGCCCTGGAGCTGAGATGATTGACCTCCAACAACCACAACCATCTTCCCTTGTGCTCGGTATGACTCCAGCCAGCGGAGAGTTTTCCCCCTGATTCCCATTGACTCCAGTTTTGCTAGGGCACCTTGATGCCACACTCGGTCAAATGCGGCCTTGATGTCAAGGGCAGTCACTCTCACCTCACCTTGGGAGTTCAGCTCTTTTGAAAGATCTGCGAGTCGAGAAACAGCCTGTTCAGTCACATGAAGACTAATGGCAGAAACACATGACCCTGAGGAGATATCATCCTTGAATTGAGGGACAGCTGACGACAATCTTTCTTTCCCCCACTGATCTTTACCTGCCCTTTAGATGTTGGCGTCCCTTGCTGGACTTTAGACTAACCAGACAAGCTCTGGGATTTAATTCAATTCCCAATATTCCTGCGCAGTCAGGAGTGAACCCCTTGGCAGATCTCTTTCCCCCTCGCTAAGACAGAGGGATCCTGAGGCCAGTTTTGGCACTCTTATATCTGTGCCAGCTATGATTAGCTAACTCTAAAAAGAACCTCGATTGAACCAATTGCATTATTGGCCCACCTGACTCAGCAGTTCATTGGATACACATTGCTGAACATGTACCAAGTGTATTGCTTTTCAAGTAGAAATTCACAGCAGTAAGCGAAATCATAGATAAATTTTACATATAATTCAATTCTTTCATTTTCTAGTTTTGTGTAGATTTATCACCTTAATTCAAAATCTTGAAATATTTTGACTGATTTGAATATTATCCACCCGTGAAAAAGGAAGACTGTAACTAAAATTTGAGAAATAATATAAGAAATGCAATTGTAATAGCACAGCTAGGTCAAAGCATCCCTCAACACATAAATAGTAACTATAAACCTCTGCTTTTAGTTTCTCATTATTTAGTCACTGCAGATGAATCCAGGATACATGTTAACGAAATTATCTGCTTCACCCAGGAGCAAAGCACAGGACGTTTATTACAGGGAGCTCCCTTTAACTTAAGTGACACAGTAGAAGATGTTTAAAGGGGATGAGGTTAAGATGGATGTTTTAAAGGGATGAGCCGTAAAGAATTGATTTCACTCACAAACCCACCTGGTTCACTAATGTCCTTTAGGGGAGGAAATCTGCCATCCTTACCTGCCCTGGCCTACATGTTACTCCAGACCCGTTGCAATGTGGTTGACTCTTAAATGCCCCCTCAAATGGCCTAGCAAGGCATTCAGTTCAAGGGCATTTAGGGATGGGCTAAAAATGCTGGCTTTGACAGTGATGCCCACATTGCATGAAAGAATAAAATCAATTACAGATCAATGCCGTTGAATGTTAACTACTCACTGAAATGGCCTAGCAAGCCATTGTATCAAACTGCTACAAAAGAAAGGTAAGAAGAATAAAAAAGAGAAGAGTGGACCCATTCAGCTGTGACCTGAGCATCTGTTTCAGGTACAACAAAAACACAGTCAGCTAAGTTGACCCTGCGACACTGACACCTGAGGATTTTTGCTAAGGGAGAGCTGCCAGGCAAACTTGTCAAGCAACAACCCAACATAGTCATTCTCACAGAATCATAGCATTAGACAATGCCCAAGACTCCTCCATCAACAACCTTAGGTATGTCCTGTTCTACCACAAACACACCAGAGGTGGCAGCTGGACACATCTCTCAAAGTCCTCAACATTGACTCTGAATCCCTAGTAGTTTCTTAGCTTCAGGTACACATGCTCGAGGAAACCATCTACCACCTTTCCTAAACTGATTAATCAGTAGTCCTCCATGTGGAACATCACTTAGAGGAAACACTGAGAGTAGCAAGGGCACAGAACACACTCTGGGTGGGGGACTTCAATGTTCATCATCAAGAGTGACGCAGTAGCACCACCCCCTGGCTGAGCAGGTTAAACCCACAAAGACATAGCTGCCAGATTGGGATAATGGCAGGTGATGAAATACCCAATGAGCAGAATTTTGCCCCTGTTGGGAAGGCTCGGTGGGGGCGGGCGTGGGCGGTTGGGAAGCCAAAGGCCCGCCAACATGAAATGCGGGCAGCAGCGCTCAGCGCTGCCTGTGTAGGCAGGGGGAGGAGGACGAGTGGGCCGAGCCCGAACTTCGTGCATGTGCGCGAATGCACGCTCGATAATCTTCCTGAGGCACAGAGCTGCCTCAGGAAAATGAAGAGTTTAAACAAAAAAATAAAGAAATGGAAAATGTTGTTAAACATGTCCCCACATGAGCAGGGACATGTTATTAATTAAATTTTAAAATGTTTACTTTATTTTTTTTTTGCTTTAGGAAACCTCATCCCGCCTGTGGATGAGGTTTCCTAAAAAGTGCAAAGGTCGCTTGGCCTTTTCGCCTGCCTGCCAACGATAAGATTGGATGAGCAGTGAAAAATTTCTTATAATTACCCTGTTAATGGCCTTAATAGGCCTTTTAATTGTCGGCGGGTGCGCTGCCAAATCCAGTGGCGCACCCGCTGACCGAAATTTTGTGCGACTGCGCGTTGACGTCGGGACGCTCGCCTAACGTCAATGTGCATCATTTTACGCTCGGGTGGGTTGGGTGCGCACTGGCAGGCCGAGGTAAAAATTTTGCCCGAAAGGCCCTTCCACTTCCTCACAGAAAGCATACTTCTCAGTCCTCCTTACTGATGGATATCATTCCAAGTAACTAATAAACCTATCAATATCCCAGGAAATCTTGTCTTGAGAGTCACTATCAATTGAGGGTGGGGTGTGGGGATGTGATGGAAGAAGTTTATTCTAGTTGCTAATCTTGCTCAAGCTTGTAAATTTTGTACTGGCTTCCTCAAATCTTACACTTATTGCCCACATTAAATAGTTTGCTCACTTCAAGCTTATCGATGTTATCCTATGTTTCCACCTTCAGTCTTTTCTCAGATGTAATTAAGACTAAATGCTTGAGCTTTTCCTGATGACTTAGTCTGTGCAGCCTGCAATTATCCCTGCTCACTCTTTCAATTCTTTCCGAGGCATTTATACATTTTTTTGAGGTGGTGTGACCAATTCATCTGCCTAAAATGACATGTACAATTGGTGTAATGCCAGAATAACTTGTTCTGTAAAGTGATCCATTGTCCTTCAGATGCATTTTTTAAAAAAAAATTCAGATCAATGACTTCAGGGTATCCAAATTCTTGTTAAGATTTGCCAGTGAAATCTATTTTATTTTTCTATGTATTACCCAGAAAATGATTCAAATCTCTAAAGCCATCTAAATAATGAGAAATTCTCTCAAGATCATTAATCTCCATTCTGCTCATTACTGACCCTACCCATATTGCTTTGTGGCATAATTAGCACACAGATGAACACAGGCACTGGATTATAATTTTCTATAAAGCATCTAAAGAAACTTTGGATGCTGGAAGTCAAAAACAAAATGAAAAAAAGCATGCAGATCAGGCAGTATGTTTAGAAAGGAAAAAATGGCATCTTCCCACTCTGATGGATGCAAAAATCCCATGGTATTATTTCGAAAAAGAGCAGATGAGACACCCCAATGTACTGAACAATATATATCCCTTAATCAACATCTATAAATACAGATTACCTAGTGATTATCTCATCTGTTTATGGGACCTTCTTGAGCATGAATTGGTTGTGCTGTTTCTTGCAATCCAACAGTGTGTTCTTCAAAAATACTTAATTTGCTGTAAAGCATTTTGTGATGTCCTGAGTTTGTGAAAGACGCCCGATAAATATATGTATTTTGATTTTAAAAATTATTAATTTTTATACTCAAAATACTAGAAAAAATTTCAGAAAATGCTGAGAAGAAGAGATGAATAACATTTCAGATGTGAATCTTGTTCTGAAACATTCACTTTAAGATAAGAGCCCATGGTGTTGGGGGTAGTGTATTAGCATGGATAGAGAACTGGCTAACTAATAGAAGACAGAGAGTTGGGATAAGGGAGGCATTTTCAGGATGGCAACCTGTAACTAGTGGAGTACCACAGGGATCAGTGCTGAGGCCACAATTATTTACAATATATTGATGGATGAGGGAAATGAATGTACTATCGCCAAGTTTGCAGATGACACAAAAATAGGTGGGAAGGCAAGTGGTGATGATGAGACAAAGAGCCTACAGAGGTTAAGTGAGTGGGCACAAACGTGGCAGATGGAATATAATGTGGGAAAATGTGAGGTTATGCACTTTGGCAGGAAGAATAGAGGAGCTGAATATTATTTAATTGGAGAAAGACTGAAGAAAGCTGCAGCAAAGAGGGATTTAGGGGTCATTGTACATGAATCCCAAAAAGCTAGCTTACAAGATCAGCAGGTAATAGGGAAGGCAAGTGGAATGTTGGCCTTTATTTCAAAGGGAATGGAGTATAAAAATAGGGAAGTCTTGCTAAAACTGTACAAAGGATTAGTTAGACCATACCTAGAATACTGTGAACAATTTTGGTCCCCTTATCTAAGGAAAGATATTCTGGCATTGGAGGCAGTCCAGAGAAGGTTCACTGGGTTGATCCCAGGTATGGAGGGATTTTCTTATGAAGAGAGGTTGAGTAGGTTGGGCCTATACTCATTGGAGTTTAGAAGAATGAGAGGCGACCTTATTGAAACATATAAGATTCTTAGGGGGCTTGACAGGGTAGATGCTGAGAGGTTGTTTCCCCTTGTGGGAGAGTCTAGGACTAGAGGGCATAATCTCAGAATAAGGAGGTGTCCATTTAAAACAGAGATGAGGAGGAATTTCGTCTCTCACTGGGTAGTCAATCTGTGGAATTCTTTACCGCAGAGGGCTGTAGAGGCTGGGTCATTAAGTATATTCAAGGCTGAGATAGACAGATCTTTAATCAGTAAGGGAATCAAGGGTAATGGGGAAAATGCAGGAAAGTGGAGTTGAGGATTATCAGATCAGCCATGATCTAATTGAATGACGGAGTAGACTCGATGGGCCGAATGGCCTACTTCTGCTCCTACGTCTTATGGTCTTATGGTCTCTCCACCTCTGCTGAGTGTTTTCCATGTTTTTTTTTGTTATTATTTCTCATGTTTTCAATTTTGTGCCAGCACATGGTTTTCAGTTGGCTCTGTGATTTAACCCTTGGTTAGGTGACTCATAGGCCAGGATTTTACAGCCCCTCCCACCAGGAAGGATTTTATAGTTCCCCCTGGAACCAAATGAAGATTAAAATGGCTCGCCGCATCCGACGGAGGGGGCGTGGTGGTGGTGGGGAGACACACTACGGCGGGGCTGTGAAATCCTGGCCATAAGCTTCACTCAAACCATTCCTGTTGTATGATTTTTCTTTTGGTTGACCCCGAATATATTTGGGTTACAATCCAAAATATCATTTAAATCCTTGCATTAGTCACTGAATTAAAACAGAAATAATACCTGCAACGATGCCATGGTGAAGTTGACAATGACATTTAATGACGTGTTTCAATGGATAACAAGGGAAAGAGTTCCCCTTACTTTGATCTCAATCTTTCCCAACTCTGTTGTTTTTTCCCCTCACAGATAGCATTGACTCTTGAGCTTCAATTTTTTTTTAACTCTCTGCTTACATTATCCTATTTCTAAATGTGTTCCCTTCCACCTAACTCTGCCTGTGTTCCTTCCCAATACTTGGTCTCTGTTACTGACTATCGCATTCCTCTTTAACTTTATTCCCTTGCTTCCAAACTCCCTATTCCCCTGCCTCTCAATCTCTTTCAGTGTCTGTCTCTCTTTGAATTACACCTGCACTGATCCTATCTCTAAAAAAAGACACTGCCTAAGTAGCATTTTCCACAATGTCGTACAACTTAATGATACATAATGTTTTTACACTGCAAAGCCTATGGGCCAGAATTTAAGGGCAATATGATGGCAAAGCAGCTGGTTCTTCTGTTATTTATCTGTAAATAGTACAGCAACTTCAGGCAAGGAACAAATGAGAGGTTAAATGTGAACATATTGGTGTTTGAGTTGCACCGCTCCATCATTAGCACCAGAAAATGGCACTTTGTTCTTTTTCTTTTGCTTTTAGGAACTTGCTGTAGTTACCCATTAATTATCCAAGAAATTCACAACAGAAAGTTAAGTTCTGTCATTACAAGGACAAGTACCCTATTAATGACATGCTAAGTGCTAATGACTACTAATCAACCTCTCTGGCACTGAAAATGAGCTATCATAGGTGTGGAGTCTCATTCCTTCAGGTTTTGAATTGCTGAAGGAAATTTGAGAATGGCAAATTTTACTTTTTTTTTACCTTTTCTTTCTGTCCCTTTTTCTATCTCTCTTAACCCCATCTTACTTTCCCCTCTCTTTATTTATCTTTCCGCACCCAATTTGACATTGGGATTCACCCAGTCTAATTCACTCCCCTTCTCGTTCCTTCTAATGTTTATTTCCAATTGCTAACTTACATTGGTTGAGATACCCTGTTGGTTGCCCTGTTCATTTAGGTCCCAGATGTCCTGTTTCCCTCACTGTTCCATTAACAGCTTGTACCTCCAGCAAGATCATGGAGAAAAATGTTCTGAGCTGAAGGCGTAAGGGGTAAGTCTAACTAAAGACGAGTGTTGTTAGATTCCCTGCTACACCAAATTCTGGTCCAGGTGGTGGCATAGTGATATTGGCACTAACTAGTATTCCAGAGACCCAGGGGTAATGCTCTGGTAATGCTACCGGGTTTGAATCCCACCACGGCAGATGGTGAAATTTGAATTCAATAAAAAAATCTGATGATGAATCCATTGTCGTAAAAGCCCATCTGGTTCACTCATGTCCTTTAGCGAAGGAAATCGTCTGGCCTACATGTGACTCCAGGCCCACAGCAATGTGGTTGACTCTTAAATGCCCTTTGAACAAAGGGACAATTTGGAATGGGCAATAAATGCTGGCTGAGCCAGTGATACCCACATCCCATGAACAAATAAAAAAAAATCAGAATAATCCCTTCAGAATAAGCTTCAAGGGAGGGAATAACATCCACTATCATTCCTTCCTTCACAACTTCCAAGGGGTTTCCAAATGAACTACATTTAACAGCATCTTCTGGTTCTCCAAAGCAATGTATACCTTGAAACATCCACCAGCCATCCAGGCTGGTCACCTGCATACCTGGCACAGTTGGAGTCTGACAACCATACTTACCTTAAATGTATAAGCTTAACTAGTTAAAACTCAATTTAACTAGTTAAGACTGAATTTAAATGACTGAAAAATCCACATTATTCTATTGTCTTGATAAAGAGCTTTACAGTGTTTCACAAAAGGACTTATCTATGCCCACAGGACTGATGTACAATTTGGCAAAAAGTTCAAGTGTACTGTTGGAAAGGTCACAACCCGGAAACATTAACAGTGTTTTTCTCTCCTAGATGCTGAGTGACTTGTTGAGTATTTATGGCATTTTCAGTTTTTAGCGTACCGTTGGAGTTAGAATAGGATAGCTAGGTAGATTCTTCATAAGCAAGGAAGTTAAAGGTTATTGGAGGTAGGTGGGAATGTGGAGTTGAGATTACGGACAGATCAGCCACGATCTCATTGAATGGCAAGACAGTCTTGAGGGGCCGAGTGGCCAGTTCTTGTCCTAATTCGTATGTTTGTATGTCCGTATGTAGGAGATGGCATGCATGCTTCGAAATACGCATTAGCAACCAAATGGGTCCATCAACAGATAGCTGTAAGCTCCGTAATCAAATTCTCCAACAGGTACGTACACAACCATACCTGGGGGTTCATCTTAAACACAATCTTCAATCAGCATTCTACGTTCAGCAGGTAACACCTGAAGCAAACGGGGTTCTTGGATTTCTGAGGAGGAATCTTTGGTATTGCAACAAACATATCAGAGTTATAGCTTACCAGATATTTGTTTCTTCAAGTTGTGTGTGGGAGCTTTATGTGGCCAGAGATATAAATAAGGTTGTAGCGATCCAAAGACATGTTGCCCAATTCTGCGTGAATCAGTGTGGGAAATACACTAATGTCACACCATGATCAAAGATTTGGAATGGGAATCACTGCAGCAAAGGAGGGAGAAAAATAGACTGACCGTGTTCTGTAAAATATGAGCCAGATTTGTGCGCCCTCCCCCGCCGGCGGGTTTTGAGGCCAGTGGGGGAGGAACGTGGGATTGGAGGTACGGGATTTCCTTCGGGTTCCCACCTGCTCCCATCTCATGCTGGGGTGGGCAAGGCCTTGGATGGGGAGCCCACCCTTGCCCCATTTGAGGCCCTTAAGTGGCCAATTAATGGCTTTTCAGGCTTTTTAGCTGGCAGGAGGATTGAACGTCTGTGGGGGAGGCCTAAAAAAGAACAAAGTTACATCCTGGGTGGGAAGGAGGTGACGGGGGGCACATCTGTCAGGAGCCCTCTTCTGACTGGTGCCCCCCCCAACGTCTGCTCTGAGCTCCTTCCCCTCAAGGTCTACCCCCTGAGATGCAATCACCCAGTTTGTGCCCCCCCCCAGCCCAGGCCTTCCCTACCCTCTCCGCCCTGGGACCCCTTGAACTTGGGCTTCCGGTGCTCAGACTTAGGCTCTGACATCCTCCTGCATTTCATCTTCTGTCCACTGCAGCGCTGTGGCAGCAGGGACTGGAGAGCCCATTGGCCAATCAGAGTTAGGGGCAGAGGTCATGCCTGCAGCCACTGAGTGCTCATTGAAGTGTGAAATGGATTCTGGGCACTCGGAGTTGGCGGGAATGTGTTTCCCGTTGACTCTTGGGATGGTGGGAAGCGAGACCCCGCCATCCAAAATATTCAGGCCATGGAACGATTGCACAGCGACATGTTTCACAACGGTACATAAGCGACGTGCACCTGGCGAGCTGCACTTTGCTTGGGACTTTGAGGTTTGTTTGCTTATCTTTCCTTGGGGCAGTACTCACGGCCATCAGCGCCAGGCTTCACAGGCAGCACCACATCACTTTTAGGGGGGCTCATGGGCAGGTCTCCACCTACCAGACCAGCTGTAAGGTGGCGGGGCGGTGGCTTTACAACAGCTCCAGGGCTAGGGCTTGCTTGGAGAAGGGGGAAAAGTGGCCTCAGGCAAGAGAAGATGGTGTAGGGTGAGAAGTGCACTGGGGAAGGGGGATATCCCAGGGTGTATGTTGGAGCATTTGTTGACCTGTGCAAGTGGTCTCAAGATGGTAATAGCTGTGGTGGCAGTATCCAGAGGAGATGAGGCCAGATGGAGGTGTGAGGGTGTGTGTAAGAGACTGAGTGGTGATGTCCCTTGAGCTATCAGTGAGTGAGATGGCAGTGAATGTATGATGGCCTTGTCAGTGTGTGATTTTAGAGTGATGGGATGGTTGCCTTACCCTGGCGGCGCAGAAGAGATCACTCATCTGTTTACTGCACTGGATGGCTGGCCTCTTGTGTGCAGCATTGGCACTGACCACCTCCCAACCCCAAGGGGTGAGACCGATGGGCTTGCAGGGTTAGATGACATTGTGGCAGGCCTCCACAGTGTCCAGAAGGCGCCCCAGTGATGCATCGCTGAATCAGGGGACAGCACTCTTCTTAGCTTTTGGGGCCATGTCTTCACTGGTCCCCTCCTGGGCTGAAAGCATTGAGAAAGCGTGCCCCCATTTGCAGTTTAAAAATGGTGCCCGGCATGAGGAAGCAGCGAGGTAACGGTGTGGCAGGCAAATTGGAGGCCACCCACCAGCGAGACGGCCTGTTTTCTTTGGCTGTATAATTAATGAGGCGGGAATAGGACGATGCAGGTGAAAAGCCACCCGGGTAAAATGCCCTTCTTCCTGCCCGCTAACACACTTAGTGCAAATTTGGGATAATTCCACCTGATGTCTTGGATTGCTGTGAACCTGTATGTTTTGGTTATTGAATGGCTAAGTAGGAATATCATTTTAAAGACCAAGGCCCAGATTTTCAACACGACGGAGAGCTGTGGTGAAAATGGTGGATGAGCGCCGTAAGTGCTAAATCCTTCCCCCAAACTATATTCATGGGTGTGGGACTGGAGTCGGGCCAGAGTTTGCACGTGCGCTGTTCACGGAGGGAGCTGGCCATTGAACTCACCAGCTCCATCCACTGAAGTAGGATTTTGGTAGGCTAGGAGTGTGAAATCCAGAGTGTGAAAATTAGCCCAGGTGAGAGCAGATCTGAACTTGGTGCATTTGTTTGGATAACCAGGGTGCTCCTTGGAGAGGTAAGATATCCCTTTGGATGTGGTCCTGGGACACCTTTTGGAGAGATAGGGTGCCATTTGGGAGAGGTAAGGCACCTTTTGGCATTGTTAAAAGTAAACATGATTGTGCGTAAATAGTACATAAACTTATTGGAACTGCCAAGCTGTCAAATAACTATCAAAGTGGTCAAAGATTTGTCAAAGGATACTAGGTGAGTTGGCATGGAGGGGTAAGGACAAAATCTGGGTGGGTGGGGAGCATGGGTTGGCATCAGTTGACACCAAGTTGGCATGGAGCAATAAGGGACAATGGAGATGCGGGGGACAGGGGGTACAAGGGGCCATGGGCAGTGGGTAGAGGACCATGTTTTGATATGGGGGCATGAGGGGTCATGGGTGTGTGTGGGCAGCATGAGGTGGCATAGGTTGGCATGGATGTGGCATGAGGAGTGTGTGGGGTTGACGGAGTGATGGGGTGAGGGTTGAAGGCTGGAGGGCTGTTTTTTGTTTCAACATTTTAAAAATTTAATCCAAAAATGCCAAAGCACAGAGGCAAGCCTTCCTCTGCACCTGGCAGCCTCTACCCCATTCCGGGGGCAGCGGGGCTTGACTTCTAACCCAGCCTGCCAACCCGCAACCCCCCTGCCCCAACCCCACCGCACCCGCCCGCACCCCACCCCCAACACCCAGAACAAAAACCAGAACTGCAGGCAGCCATTGTTGAAGGTTGGGTTTGGACACCCGAGAATTCTCCCATCTCTGCATGCCCAGGAGTGAAAATCTGTGCCCAAGTCTCTCTTAAAGGTGTGAAGGCCTTAGATAGGGTGCAGAAGAGATTTACTAGAATGGTTCCAATGATGAGGAACTTCAGTTGCTTGGATAGATCAGAGAAGCTGGGGTTGTTACCCAGAGAGTAGAGAAGCCTGAGAGGAAATTTGAAAGGAGCGTTTAAAAATCGTGAGGGACCTATACAGAATAGAGATGGAGAAACAGTTCCCATTGGTGGAAGAGTCTAAAACCAGAGGACAAAGACTAACATGAATGGCAAAACAACCAGAGAAGCATGAAGGAAAACTTTCTTGTGCAATGAGTGGTTAGGATCTGGATTTTTTTTTCTTTATTCTTTGGTGGAATGTGGACATCACTGGCAAGGCCAGCATTTGTTGCCCAATCCTAATTGCTCTTGAACTGATTGGCTTACTCAGCCATTTCAGAGGCCAGTTAAGAGTCAATCACATTGCTGTGGGTCTGGAGTCACGTTTGGCCCTGATTGGGTAAGGACAGCAGGTTTTCTTCCCTACAGGATAAGACTGAACCAGATGGGTTTTTACAACAATTGATGATAGTTTCATGGTCACCATTACTGAGACGAACTTGCAATTCCAAATTTTTATTGAATTTAAATTCCACCAGCTGCCATGTTGGGACTTGAAGCTGTGTCTCCACAGCACTAAGCCGGGTCTCTGGATAGCTAGTCCAGTGGCATTTTCACCTCACCACCACCTCCCTTGAATGCACTGTCTGAAAGGGGGGTTGCTGTCAGATTCAATCTTGCCTTTCAAAGGGAATCAAATAAGGACTTGCACAAGAAGATCTAGCACCATCTGAACGGGCTGAATAGTTGCCTTCTGTGCTCTAACCATTCTATGATTCTGTGGGCTGTAAGTTATAGCTCTCTGCCAGTGTGTTTGAAGGCTGAGAGGCTGTAAAATGCAGTATTAGGCCTGCCAGCCACCTTCCTGCACACCCCCCCAACCTGCCTCCCATTTTACTGTGGGCGGTGGAGGTGTATGCAGCCTGGCCTCCCTTGGGCCTACTGAAGCCTTTAAGTGGCCAATTAGTGGTCATTTATGTGTCTCATCCTGCCCCCCGACACTATTTTTCCCACGGCAGGGGGAAGCCCAGGTAGCCTGGCACGTTTTACTGGGCGATCTGGTGTCAGGCATGATGGGAGGGGGGGCCTTTTTTGGGAGATCCCATGTGCCCATCGGAAACATCTCCCCCAAGTTCATATCCCTCCTTTAACACTCCCCACTGGCCTCTGAAACCCAGCCCCAACTTCCCTCAACCCCCCACCCCCCCACCTTGCTGGGGCTTGCCAACAAGGTGCCGCCGGACTTACCTGCAGCCTGGCTTCCAACCTCGTCTTCTTCAGGGACTGTCTATAGTCCCAGCAGTAGCCATTACTCGCAACTCGCGCTGCTGGGACTCCAAAGCTGTCAGCCAATCAGATTGGGCAATTGAGAACATGTTCGGGAGGTGGGGAAGGGCCAAGGTCACAATCAGGAAGTGGGGGTGGGGTGGGGGGGGCTCATTGAGGCCACAGTTGTGAGTGAATGGTTGAGGTCGTGCCTCGGGTGGAGAGAGCCAAGGTTATGATTGGCTTGGGGGTGTGGGTGGGCTGAGGGGGTCAGTATGGGGGAAGGTGAGATCACAATCAGACATCAGTCAAGTTCAATATCGGGAGGGGGTTGAGGTCATTCTTTGGGGTGGGCCCAGGTCGCAATAGCCGAGGTCACGATTGGGAAAGGGCCTGCCGGTTAGTCTGTATGTTGACCAGGCCATCTGCATTCAGGGCAAATTAGTTTGGTAAACGAAGCATCAGACAAGTATTTGACCACTTACTTGTTTATGCAGAAGGCCTAATGCCTGTTTCAGATGCATGGCATGGACGTCTCCTTTGAAGCTTGCACCCAACTTTAATTTATCAGACACTGAACCATTTAATTCCACACTATCATTCATTGTATTGACTGTAAACCACTGACAGGTCTTCAGAACATCTGGAACTCAAATACGGATCATGCACAGACCTTCAAAGCTGCTGAACAAGCTGAATGGGAGATACATGACCTGCTTTGTCAGGAATGCAAGAGTAAATAAATGTGCCAATTGTGCCCTTGTGCCAAACAAATACTGGGACCACTGGCCAACATGTTTAATCAAAGTGAAAGAATCATATACCAAAAGGACAGCCTGGACAAACTGAAGGACTACTTTAACTAAGTGTCTACAGCAGTTTTAGTATTCAGCAACAGAAAACCTGTAATCATTATTTCCAATTTCCATGTGGAGGTTTCTTTTTTAAAACTGCTAACCTTCACTGATTTCAGTTTTGAATGTTCCCTTGTTAAAACTACATCCAGCTATTACTTTGCAATAATGTGATTATTTGGACCATATTCAAAAATAACCACTTTAATCAGAAGAAGTATAAAATCAGTAGGCAATTTTTTTTTTTGTATTGTGTGAAACAACAACTAACTGCCATTCCAAATAATAACTCTTTAAACAATTCTCAATTACTGCACATGGAATGGAATGTGCTTACCATTCACAGGATGACAGAGTTCGATTTTTCAGAAAACTTTGACCTTGGAACATTTTAATTTAAAGGGAGTCGTGGCCTTTATTATGGTTCAGTTGATCACAACAGTGTGTGACTGACACGAGAACATCCCACGAGGCACAATTCCTTGGTTGATACTGAGTCAGTTCATTGGACTGGGCGCAGTAATAAAATTGCTACAGTTGACTAAGCATCTTTGAGGTTAGAATTTTACAACCCCCCACCCCCCACCCCCCACTCCCCACTCCCCACTCCGGCCCCCCAACACAGTTCACTTTCTGGTCAATAGTAACCCCCACAATGTGGATAGTGAGGGGTTCAGTGATGGTTATGCCATAGGACGTCAATGGGAGATGGTTAGATTCTCTCTTGTTGGAGATGGTCATTGCCTGGCACCTGTGTGCTGTGAATGTTAAGGAAACATCAACTTGGGTTTCTAATCATAATCAATCCAACTCTTGCTTATTAGTGAGAATGTCAAGTGAAAGGAGCAGAGTCTACTTGGATACCCTTCACAGTCGAATGGCAATGCTCTGTCTGCCTGCTAAAATGGATGTAAAGGATTGCGTTTTGTAGAAGGCCAGGGGAATTCTCCAGTTATTAACGTTGATCCCGGTCAAACAACATCTTTATTTTTACATTCTCATTCTTGTTTCCAAATGCCTCCATGGTCTTACTACCCCACCTGCCCCACTGCCAATGTCTGTAATCTCCTCTGGCCCCACAAGTCTCTGAGATATCGGTACTCCTGTATCTGGCCTCATGTGCATCCCCAATCTTAATCGCTGCACCAATGATGGCCGTGCCTTCAGTTGCCTAGGCCCTAATCTCTGGAATACCCTCTGTATACCACCCCACCTCTCTACCTCACCCTCCTTCTTTAAGACACCCATTAAAACCTACCTCTCTGTCCAAGCTTTTTGGTCATCTGACCTAATATCTCCTTATGTGGCTCAGGTGTCACACTTTGTTTAATAATTATCTGGTGAATTAAGTGCCTTGGGAGTTTCATTATGCTAAAGCTATGATATAGTTATAAACTGGTGTTGTTGCTAATCCCTCAGCAAACACCATCCCAAAAGATTAGATATCTCATCCCTGATTGTGTGCAAATTAGCTGCCATAGTTGCCTGCACTAAATCAATGGCTGCACTTGAGAAGCTGCAGAGCACTTTTGGACATCCTGAAGTTATTAACGGTGTTATATAAATGCGGGTTCCTTCATTGATCACAGAGGGGAGTAGTTACTTGTGTGAGGGGATTATAGAACCTGAACAGAACACAGCCTTAAAAACAAAAAGCTAAAAGCTACTGCGGATGCTGGAAATCCAAAACAAAATAAAAACAGAATTACCTGGAAAAACTCAGCAAGTCTGGCAGCATCGGCGGAGAAGAAATCAGTCAACGTTTCGAGCCCTCATGGCCCTTCAGCAGAACTGAAGCATAGTTTCAACAAGGGAGAAATATAAATTGGTTTAAGGTGGGTGGGGGGGAAGAGACACATTGAGGGTGTGGTGTGAGCAGATAATCAAAAGATGTCAGAGACAAAAGGGTCAAAGAGGTGTTGAAGGTGGTGGTCTTTGTCTGAGAAAAGTGCTAATTAAGAATGCAAGACAGGATATTCAAAGTACAGCTCTAGTGGGGGTGGGGTGGAAAGACTAAAGGTTTTAGTTTTAGATTTAAAAATAATGGAAATAGGTGGGGAAAGAAGAATCTATATAAATTATTGAAAAAAAAGGCGGGTGGGGGGGGGGGAAGAAACGGGGTGGGGATGGGGGGAGGGGGAGTTTAAGATCTAAAGTTGTTGAATTCAATATTCAGCCCAGAAGGCTGTAAAGTGCCTAGTCGGAAGATGAGGTGCTGTTCCTCCAGTTTGCGTTGGGCTTCACTGGAACAATGCATCAAGCCAAGGACAGACATGTGGGCAAGAGAACAGGGTGGAGTGTTAAAATGGCAAGCGACAGGGAGGTTTGGGTCTTTCTTGCGGACAGACCGCAGGTGTTCCGCAAAACGGTCGCCCAGTTTGCGTTTGGTCTCTCCAATGTAGAGGAGACCGCATTGGGAGCAACGAATGCAGTAGACTAAGTTAGGGGAAATGCAAGTGAAATGCTGCTTCACTTGAAAGGAGTGTTTGGGCCCTTGGACGGTGAGGAGAGAGGAAGTGAAGGGGCAGGTGTTGCATCTTCTGCGTGGGCATGGGGAGGTGCCATAAGTGGGGGTTGAGGAGTAGGGGGTGATGGAGGAGTGGACCAGGGTGTCCCGGAGGGAACGATCCCTACGGAATGCCATCAAGGGGGGTGAAGGGAAGATGTGTTTGGTGGTGGCATCATGCTGGAGTTGGCGGAAATGGCGGAGGATGATCCTTTGAATGCGGAGGCTGGTGGGGTGATAAGTGAATTGCCTGTCTCTTTATGGGGTATGTGGAACATTCCTTGTTCCAGTCCTACTCCGGCCCCCTCCCACAACTCTTTCTCCGGTACATCGATGATTACTTCGGTGCTGCTTCATGCTCTCGTCGGGACCTGGAAAAATTTATTAATTTTGCTTCCAATCTCCACCCCTCCATCATCTTCACATGGTCCATCTCTGACACTTCTCTTCCCTTCCTTGACCTCTCTGTCTCAATTTCTGATGATAGACTGTCCACCAATATCCATTACAAGCCTACCGACTCCCACAGCTACCTCGACTACAGCTCCTCACACCCCGCTTCCTGTAAAGACTCCATCCCATTCTCTCAGTTCCTTCGCCTCCGTCGCATCTGTTCTGATGACGCTACCTTCAAAAACAGCTCCTCGGACATGTCCTCCTTCTTCCTTAACCGAGGTTTTCCATCCACGGTCGTTGACAGGGCCCTCAACCGTGTCCGGCCCATATCCCGCGCATCCTCCCTCACGCCTTCTCCTCCTTCCCAGAAACATGATAGGGTCCCCCTTGTCCTCACTTATCACCCCACCAGCCTCCGCATTCAAAGGATCATCCTCCGCCATTTCCGCCAACTCCAGCATGATGCCACCACCAAACACATCTTCCCTTCACCCCCCTTGACGGCATTCCGTAGGGATCGTTCCCTCCGGGACACCCTGGTCCACTCCTCCATCACCCCCTACTCCTCAACCCCCACTTATGGCACCTCCCCATGCCCACGCAGAAGATGCAACACCTGCCCCTTCACTTCCTCTCTCCTCACCGTCCAAGGGCCCAAACACTCCTTTCAAGTGAAGCAGCATTTCACTTGCATTTCCCCTAACTTAGTCTACTGCATTCGTTGCTCCCAATGCGGTCTCCTCTACATTGGAGAGACCAAACGCAAACTGGGCGACCGTTTTGCGGAACACCTGCGGTCTGTCCGCAAGAAAGACCCAAACCTCCCTGTCGCTTGCCATTTTAACACTCCACCCTGTTCTCTTGCCCACATGTCTGTCCTTGGCTTGATGCATTGTTCCAGTGAAGCCCAACGCAAACTGGAGGAACAGCACCTCATCTTCCGACTAGGCACTTTACAGCCTTCTGGGCTGAATATTGAATTCAACAACTTTAGATCTTAAACTCCCCCTCCCCCCATCCCCACCCCGTTTCTTCCCCCCCCCCACCCGCCTTTTTTTTCAATAATTTATATAGATTCTTCTTTCCCCACCTATTTCCATTATTTTTAAATCTAAAACTAAAACCTTTAGTCTTTCCACCCCACCCCCACTAGAGCTGTACTTTGAATATCCTGTCTTGCATTCTTAATTAGCACTTTTCTCAGACAAGGACCACCACCTTCAACACCTCTTTGACCCTTTTGTCTCTGACATCTTTTGATTATCTGCTCACACCACACCCTCAATGTGTCTCTTCCCCCCCACCCACCTTAAACCAATTTATATTTCTCCCTTGTTGAAACTATGCTTCAGTTCTGCTGAAGGGCCATGAGGGCTCGAAACGTTGACTGAGAACACAGCCTTCATGTTTCAAAGCAAGCAAAATGGTAGCACCCTCCTTTTGTTCAATTGGCTCATGTAGTTCCATCCAGACCCCCAGGGAACTCCCAATTACAATCTTCAATCTGCGTTTTGTTAGGTAATCTTGGATGGAATATGAAGGAGAACCTCAGCATGATTGGACTAATGAGGGTTGAAAACCAAACATGTTACTGCAAGTGATAATTATCCAGTAACGAATGTTGGAAAGTATCCCCATGAGGACGATAGGTATTTTTCAAAGAGCTTAACCTATCCCTCACCCCTCAAAGTCACTGCCTTCATAGGAACATCAGACTTAGCAGGTGTAGGACATTCAGTCCCTCGAGCCTGCTCTGCCATTCAATAAGATCATGGCTGATCTGGTTGTGATCTCAACTTCACTTTGCTGTCTGTCCCCAATAACCCTTGACTCCCTTGTTTATCAAAAATCTGACTAACTCTGCCTTGAATAAATTCAATGACCCAGGCTCCACTGCTTTCTGGGGAAGACAATTCCACGGACTCACGACCCTTTGAGAGAGAAAAGAAATTCTGCTTATCTCCATCTTAAATGTAGGCCTCATACCCTTAAACTGCGTCCCCTGGTTCTAGTCACTCCTACAAGAGGAAACACCCTCCCGGTATCTACCCTATAACATCCCCTCAGGATCTTCAATGTTTCAGTAAGATCACCTCTCGTTTTTCTAAACCCCAATGGGTATAGGCTCAACCTGTTCAACATTTTTTCATAAGATAAGCCCTTTTTCTGGTTGCGTTGTAGTGAGAAACTGTCGAATGAGAGTATTGTAACTTCTGAAAGGGGAAAAGAAAAAATCAGTTTTAGAACCATTCCTAGACATTTCTCAAATATTTACATCATTCCAGCAGAGAGTATTAAAAGTGTGGGTTTATGCCCTCTTAGCCACTCTCTTGTGGTTACAGTATCACTCGTCTGACCTTTAAACCAACAGTTCGGTTTCCGATGAACTGTCTGAAAATATGTATACCTCTGCCAAATCCCAGTTTTAAAATGGAAGTCTGTTGATTTTTTTCTCCTCTGTGGCTTATGAATATGGAGGAATTATTAAATTTAAATGAAAGCAACAGAGCAAACCTCAAAATTGTGAAACATTCCCCCGGTATCTACCCTATTAAACCCCCTCAGGATCTTATATGTTTCAATAAGATCACCTCTCATTCTCCTAAACTCCAATGGGTATAGGCCCAACCTGCTCAACCTTTCCTCATAATATAATTCCTTTATTTCAGTTGTGCTGCAGTGAGAAACTGCCGAATGAAAGCTGTGCAATTTTTCCAAGAGATAGGGAAGGGTGAAGCCATGGAGGTGATTGAAAATAAGATGTGAGTTTTAAAACCAAGGCATTGTTGGAGCAACTTAGGTCAGTGAGCAGAGGGGTGATGAGTGAAAGGGAATTGGTAATAGGATTGAGGCAGCAGAATTTTGGATGAAGTCACGTTTATCTAAGGCCAACCAGGATAGCCTTGAAATAGTCAAGTCTAGAAGTAACAAAGGCATGGATGAGGGCTTCAGTAGTTGATGAGCAGAGGCAGGGAGATGCAATGTTATGGTGGTGGAAATATACAGTTTCGGTGATGGAGCAGATATATGGTTGGAAGCTAATTTTAGAGTCAAAAAAGGTTGGCAAGGTTACAAATGGTCTAGTTCAGCCTCAGACAATGATGAGGGAGATGGATGAATTCAGTGGCTAGGGTACTGAGTCTTTTGTGTTCCTTTTTTGAAGCGTGTGTTAATATTGACAGGAAGTCATCGTTAGGTTATGCTGTAATGATTCACTCCAATCAGCTCAACATATCCAACATTGTTGTAGCAAAGACATTTCCTTTAATTGTTTGTCTTTGAGATCCACTGAGAAAGTAAGCAATGGACTCCCCAGGATCCACAGATAATTAAAACCGAGCCATCCAGACGAGGAAGATCACAATCTTTAATCCCCAGCTTTTGCTGAATCCTTTGATGTCAGCCAGGGTGAGACTTGGGCTATAATTGGCCACTGCTAGGCGGGAGAAAGGATAAGAAATTTGGGTTCAGCAGTGACACTCCTAGCCTTTAATTATCCTCCAAACTCTCACTGGCAAAGCTTATACATTACGAATAAAGAAGTGTCACATGGCAACCAGCACTCTTGAACTTGTAGCCCAGCTTTGAATAAATATTTTCAGGAGAAAAATGGAAGAGGGGAAGGTAGTAGGAAAAACAGGAAAAATAAATTCAGTGACAAATATGTAAGTTTGACTCCCCACTACTGTTCTTAAGACGTTGAATAAAATGATTTTTTTTTGTACTTATCAAGGTGAGAGATCTTAGCACTGGGGAATGGAAAACTTGACAGAGAATTCTGAAACCAAGGCTACAGACTACTATTTTGGACATTAATTAAAAACAGAAAATGCTGGAAAAACTCCACAGGTCTGGCAGCATCTCTCTCTCCACAGATGCTGCCAGACCTGCTGAGATTTTCCAGCATTTTTTTAATTTCAGATTTCCAGCATCCACAGTTGTAGTGATTATGGGTTTTATTTCGTGTATAATGCACCTTTAAGAATAATATTTGTTAAGGAAGATCACATGATCTGTAGTAACCAATAGGACAATAACACAGGCTACCTCGGCAGTCAGCGTAGAGTTAGAGTTGGAGTTGAAAACACACTTGTCGTTGCTGCTGAGTATATTGTAAATAAACATAAATTTGCACCTAAGAAGTATCTGCAGATCAACTCTATCATTAGTAGTACAACTCAGCCACCCTACAACAAACTGGCGATGAGGATAAAAAAGGATTGAACAGGAGAAATCAAATAAAAAAGAAATCGGCATTGTACCTTGCCCAGTGATTGTAAGTAGCAAGCTCTGTTAGGATTGAAGAAGTTATCCCTTCTCAAAATGCCACAGTTTGGGAGAATTGATCCTTTTGAACCAGCCACAGATGATTGGTCTCAATGCATAGAACGCCTCATGTTCTTTTTTCAAGTGAACAAGATTATGGGGAACAGAAGAGCTGAGCAATCCTCTTGAGTACTTGTGAAAGCAAAATCTACAGCTTGATTCGAAGGTTGATGGCACCCAATGCCCCAGATTCAAAGAATTTCGATGAATTGGTGGACCTCATGAAGGGTCACTTTCAACCCAAGCCCTCGGTCACGATGCAGAGGTTCAGGTTTACTTCATGAAATAGAGCCCCGGGTGAGACAATTGCATGCTACCTGGCAAATTTGAGGCAGTTAACCAAACATTATGAGTTTGGTATGACACTGAACGACATGCTCAGTGATCGTTTAGTGTGTGGTGTGAAAGAGGACACTATTCAGAAAAGATTATTGTCCAAAGTGAATCTGGATCTTTAAAAGGCACTAGAGATAGCGCTGGCCATGAAAAGCGCAGTAAGAGATTCAAAAACAATACAGGGTGTGTGCAAAATGGTGCCGTCCTCAGGGAAACCTCAGCCAAAGGAAGCATGATAAAGTGAGACTCTGATGAGAACCGGGAAACTGCCCCCACTAGCCAAAGAATAAAGAAAAATAATTTAGCAGCGAAATTGAAGAATAATTTTAATAGAGGTGGAAACAATCAGTCTTTTAGCGATTGTCAGTTTAAAAAAATCAAGTGTTATTATTGTCATAGAAATGGGCATATGATGAGGCAGTGCAAGGAAAGATTCAAGCAGGCTAGTAAACAAAAGAAGAAGCCCAATGAAATCTATAATGTAGAAGAGCCTGAAACAACGATTCAGACATTTACTCATTGTTTGACCTGAAGGTTGGAAAGACAAAACCGATATTTGTCATGGTGAAAGTAAATGGCAAACTTGTTAGAATGGAAGTAGACACGGGAGTTTCCACTACAGTAATTGGAGAACATACCTTCAGATATTTGAATAATGGTCAACATCAATTAAGCTTAGAAGAAATGGCCACCAAGCTAAAAACATACACGGGTAAAAGACATAAGCAGAGTGACTGTCCATTATGGAGGCCAATTGGCAAAGCTACCCTTGATGGTGGAGGTAGGTGAAGGGCCAAGACTGCTGGGGTGAAATTGGTTAAAGGGGTTTAAGTTATAATGGGCTGAATTTTTCCAGTTGAGAGCAGGTGGGCTACCAGTGCTACTTAGAAAGTACGCCACCATCTTCAAGGACGAATTGGGCAAAATCCAGGGCCTGCAGGCCAAGATTCGTGTGGATCCGGAAGCAACCCCTCGCTTCATGAAGGTGAGGCCGATGCCATATGCCCTGCGAGAAAAAGTCGACATTGGGCTGAACGGACTAGAGAAACTGGGCCTTATACAACCTGTTCAGTTCTCAGAATGGGCAGCATCCATAGCTGCCAACCAAAGCAGCTGAATTTGTGGAGACTACAAACTGATGGTTAATAAAGTTGCTAAGCTAGACAGGCACCTCATTCCAAAAATGGAAGACCTGTATGCCAAGCTGGCAGGAGGGATAACATACACAAAGTTTGACATGATTCATGCTTATCAATGACTAGAGTTGGATAATGCATCCAAGGAATTTGTCACAATTAATACCCACAAAGGGTTGTACCAATATATACGATTGCCTTTCAATGCTTTCTCCGCTTGTACCACCTTTCAGAGAACAATGGAAAGTTTACTGCTCGGACTGCCACAGGTTGTAGTCTATTTAGATGATATATTGGTGACAGGATTCTCTGAAAAAGAACATTGGGCAAACTTTGAAGAAGTCTTAAAACATTTCTTGCAAGCTGAAGTGCACTTAAAAAAAAAAGTGCACATTCCAAGCGAGGGAGGTAATCTATTTGGGTCACCGGGTAGATTCACAGGGCCTCCACCCGGTTGAGGAGAAAGTAAGAGGTATAAGAGAGGCACCTGCACCAAAGAGCACCTCGGAGCTCAAATCATTCCTAGGAATGGTCGACTGTTATGGGCGGTTCTTACCCAAATTATCTACAGTGCTGGCCCCCCTACATTCTCTAATCAAAAATAACCAACATTGGTCTTGGGAGGCCCCCCCAGAAGGAAGCTTTCATAAAGGTGAAACAATTGTTGCATTCGTCCAATCTATTTGTGCATTATGACCAGGTGAAAGAAATCGTGCTGACATGTGACGCATCTCCCTACGGAGTGGGAGCAGTGCTCTCTCATTGGCTGGATGATGGTACGGAATGGCCAATAGGTTATGTATCAAGACCGCTCACCACAGTGGAAAAGGGATACTCGCAGATGGAAAAAGAAGGCCTGTCCATCATCTTTGGTGTCAAGAAGTTTCACCAGTACGTACAGAGCTGCCATTTTTCAATCGTTTCAGACCACAAACCATTGCTAGGATTGTTTAGTGAGGACAAGGCTATACCACCCATAGCCTCAGCAAGAATACAATGATGGGCTTAACCTGGCAGCATACGAATACACTTTTGTTCATAGGTCTAGCAATCAAATCACAAATACCGATGCCCTTAGTCGTTTGCCTTTACAAGAAAATGATGAGCATGTCCCAGTTCCACAGGAACTTGTTTCACTGTTAAATTCTTAAATTTCTTGCCAGTATGTGCTCGACAGATCAGAGACTGGACAAGTCGGGACCTAGTCCTATATCAGGTATGACAACAAGTGCTACATGGATGGTTACAGGAGCCCATATCTGACGAAATGAAACCATACTTCAACAGAAGACATGAAATAACCAACCAGGATGGCATCTTATTGTGGGGAACATAAGTGATAGTCCCTCCAAAGGGAAGCGAGCCAATTTTAATTGAACTACACTGTGCCCATCCAGGAATTTCCCGAATGAAGACCATAGCCTGCAATGGATGGTGAACTAGAATTTAGTAAAGCACTGTGTACAATGTCAGCAACTGCAAAAGTTGTCAGTGACAGCTCCATTACACCCATGGGAGTGGCCAGGGAGACCCTGGGTGCGGTTACACATTGACTGCATTAAACCTTTCCTGGGAATAATGTTTCAGCTCATTGTCGATGCCCATACAAAATGGTTGGACGTATGTAAGGTGAAGTCACCCACATCATTCGCTACAAATGAGAAACTACATCAGAGTTTTGCCATTCATGGACTACCAGGAGTGGTTGTTTCCGATAACAGCACGGCATTTACGAGTGCTGAGTTTCAGTGGTTTATCAGCCTCAACGGTATCACTCATGTGAAGACTGCACTCTACTACCCTTCCTCAAATGGCTTGGCCAAAACGGCGGTTCAAACGCTCAAGGCAGGCATGAAAAAGCGAACTGGCAATTCCTTGGCAACGAAACTAGCACACTTTCTTTTTCATTACAGGACCACCCCTCACACAACAACAGGTGTCACACCTGTAGAGTTATTGTTGAAACGCTGTATCAGGATGAGATTGGGCTCAATAATGCTGAATTTAGAGTGGAAGGTGGAAAGGAGTCAGGGGAACCAGAAAACTAGACACAACTGGCATTATCGTGAGAGGAAATTTACTGTTGGCGAGCCAGTATATGTGAAAATCTTCGGGGAAGGACCAAAGTGGTTACCGGGTGAAATTAGCGTGTTGACTGGACCTCTGTCTTACCACGTGGAAGCGGAGGGCTGGATTATCCGTAAACATATGGACCATTTAAGGAAGAGAGAGACAAATCATCAAGATTTGGTTCCACCAGTGATCATGACTGGGTTTGCATTTCCGCAGGACTGACATGTCTGATATTCCTGCAAGAGGTGAGGATACAGAACTGCAAGTGCCCACCGAAGCACCTGATGTTCAGGAAACTCTGGAAAAGTAGGTTCCTGACAAAGAATCTGAAGTTGTGGAGCTGTGATGTTCCACACATACCAGGAAGCCACCTGAAAGACTGAACTTGTGTATTCCTTACCCAGTGTAAATATGATGTTGTCTTGAAAAATACGTATTTGTAAATATAATATGTATAGCCGAGTTAAAGGGGGAGGAACGTAATAATCATGGTTTTATTTAATGTGTAATGTACCTTTAAGAATAATTCTTGTTAAGGAAGATCACATAATCTGTAGTAACCAATAGGAGAGTAGCTTGGGCTACCTCAGCAGTCACTGTGGTGTTAGAGTTGGGGTTGAAAGCACAAGTGTGGTTGCTGCTGAGTATATTGTAAATAAACTTAAAGTTTCCACCCGAGAAGTGTCTGCAGGTCAACTCTATCATTAATAGTACAAATCGGCCACCCTACAACAGTGGTATTCTGCTTTTATCGTATTATTTTGGTCAGCTGTTTGGAATGTGTCTGACAATGTTATCAAGCAGCCCTAATGTCAGTGTTAAATATTCTCAAATCAAATAAGTCACAGCAAGTACAAAGTAATGCTACTTCTCATAAATTTCAGCACCAATCTCTCTTCTGCTGACAAATGGGGCATTTTCTATTTCACATCATATTCACATAGTCTCTTAACAATACCAACAATACCAATATATAGCGCCGGTAACATCGGAAAATGTCCCATTGTGCTTTACATGAAGGTAATTGATATATTGGCATTGGAGGCAGTCCAGAGAAGGTTTACTAGGTTGACCCTGGGTATGGAGGGATTTTCTTATGAGGGGAGGTTGAGTAGGTTGGGCCTGTATTCATTGGAATTTAGAAGAATGAGAGGTGACCTTATTGAAACATATATGATTCCTAGGGGGCTTGACAGGGTAGATGCTGAGAGGTTGTTTCCCATTCTGGAAGAGTCTAGGACCAGAAGGCATAACCTCAAAGTAAGGGGGCGCCCATTTAAAACCGAGGTGAGAAGGAATTTCTTCTATCAGAGGGCAGTGAATCTATGGAATTCTTTACCACAGAAGGCTGTAGAGGCTGGGCCGTTATGGGGAAAAGGCAGAAAGTGGAATTGAGGGTTATCAGATCACCCATGATCTCATTGAATGGTGGAGCAGTCTTGATGGGTCGAATGGCCTACTTCTGCTCCTACGTCTTATGGTCTCATGGTGATTGGAAAAAGTTGACGATAGGCCAAAGGAAGAAATATTATGTCAGGTGACCAAAAGCTTGGTCAAAATGGTGGGTTTTAAGGAGAATCTTAAAGGAGGAGAGAGTGGAGGAGGGAACCAGAGTAATTTAGAGTCATACGTTTAGAGTTTAGGGCTTTAATGGATGGAACCAAGGCAACCAATGATGGAGCGAAGAAAGACAGGAATATACAAGAGGCCAGAATTGGAGGAGAGCAGAGTTTCCAAAGGGGTGGAGGAAGTTACAGAGATAGGGAGGGGTGAGATCATGAGCTAATTGAACACAGGGATGAGAAGTTTGAATATTAAGGTGTTGTTGGTCCAGGAACCAATACAGGTCTAAGAACACGAAGGTGATGGGTGAGTCAGATTTGGTGTGGGTTAGGGTATGGGCAGCAGAGTTTTGGAGTTTTGGGTCACCTTAAACTTGAGAGGGATTACCAACTTCAGTGCCAGTTAGGTGGCATTTTACTCGAAGGGCATGGGGAGAGGAATGTGAGACTGGAGAGAGAGAGAGAGTTTGGATAACAGGCAACCTACGGGAAGATTAGAATTGGTAGCCAAAGGGAAGAAGCACCAGAGGCATTTGAATGCCTAGTTTCCATCTTGGTAACAAAGAACTTTATGAACTCCTCAAATTTGTTTGAGGTGAAGATGGAGGAGCAGAACTACTTGCTACCATCATTTGATTACTCACATAGCTCTTCAATGGTACATTAACAGTACATAAGACCTCCTCTTGTACTTGAGGAATGAATGATTAACTGAACAATTTTATTACTTGGGATACAATTGAAAAAAAAACTCAACATGATATGTAACGCTGAAATTATTTCAAATTACTCGCAAGGCACAACTGAAAGAGACCACAACCGTGCTGGGTATATTTTGGATTGAAAAAAATCAAAACCACTTGCTTCACAATTATTCTAACAAATCTAACCTTTGGCTAAACAAATTAAATGCTCGAGAAGATTTTGTAAAATGTTCTCAATCACTGGAACTAAACGTTGAGGTCTGAGAGTTGCCATGGAAACAGAAGGTATTTTTCCTGGAAGTTATGTTCCAAGCTACAATGTAAGCGGTTCCCTGCAATGGGTGATCATAGTGGTGTGATGGAATAACTTATTGTGGATTTATCTAAATTAAGTCTTTATGTTCTTTTTGAAAGTTGCTCCCTTTGTATCAGCTTTGGGTAGCACTCTTGCCTCTGAGTCAAAAGATTGTGGATTAAAGTATCATTCCAGGAATGGAGTGGAAAAATGACAGCTGATTCACACCGATCGGGGATTGCACTGTTGAAGGTGCAATTTTTCAGATGGGACATTAAACCGATGACCAGTCTGCCCCTTGGGTGGATGTAAGCGATCCCATGACGTTATTTTCAAGGACAGTATGGGGGTTATCTGCAGTGTCCTGGCCAATATATATCCTTCAATCAACAATCAAACTGATTATTCGTTCATTGTCACATTGTGGGAGCTTGCTGTGTGCAAATTGGCTGCCAAATTTCCCACAACACAGCAGTGACTACACTTTAAAAGTACGTCATTGGCTGTAAAACACTTTCGGACATCTTGTGATCCTGAAAGGTGTTTTATAAATACAAGCCTTTCTTTTTTTATTTGAACCTGTTTAGTTGAGGAGTAAACATCGACCATGTTGTTCTTTGAAAAACTGGCATGAGATTTGTTCTTTATTCATTCACGTGAATGCTGGCAAGACCAGCATTTATTGCCCATCCTTAATTCCCCTTGAGAAGTACGTGGTGAAGAGCTGCATTCTTTCACTGTGGCAGTCTGTCTGGTGAAAGTTCTCCTGGTGTGTGATTTAGAGGATAACCCGTGGGTGGCCGTGCTTCCATGCGTCTGCTGCCCTTGTTCTTATGGGTGGCAGAGATTGTGGGTTTTGGAGGTACTGTTGAAGGAGCCAAGGCAAATTTTTGCATCCACTAAATAGCCATTGGTTTAATGCCTCATCCAAAAAAGATAGCAAATTCATTTTCCCTAAAAATTGGAAAGAGATGAAAATCCACTGAGTGATATAGTAAGAACATCCAGACAAAAAGACATGAAAACAATAAAATTCACACGGAGATAACTCAGGGAGTCACCTGTTCTTTTTACATTTGGATTCAGTCTATTGTTACATTTACAAAAGGAATGGTGCCAGTATAGGCCCCATGATCTGATCATTTTCATAGATCTGATCACACAGCGGGTGATTCATGTGCTAGATGTTTATCCTGTGTCCACCATACATCAAACGTTGGGGCTAAGTTGACATGTTTGGCACAGAGATTCAGACTGATCAAACACTTGGCACTGCAATCATCATGTTTCAAGATTAGTTGATCTTGATCTGCAGTCCAGACTGCTATCGATCTTTGTAAAGGGAACTTCTACTGAAGGCTTCGTTTGTGAAGGATAAGCTCATTCTGTTGGAAATGTATAGAGGCTTCAGCAATATTGGACAAAAATGCTGGGAAAGACAGTTCATTGGAACTCCTGATGAAGTGCCTCACACAAAACATGAACCCAATTGTCTCTCTCTCTCTCCCTGGTTCTGACTAACCTACTGTAATATTTCCAACATTTTCAGCCTTTGGGGGGAATTTACTGCCCTCCCCTGTGGCGTGTTTGATGCTGGGAGGCATTTAATCAAGCAGGAGGATAGCAGGTGGGGACCCTTCACCCCCTGCCACTGCCTCGATTAAGCCTCCCCACCCGGCCACCGATTGAAAACCTTACGTGGACAATTAATGCTCATTTAAGGAACTCATCGCACTGCCACAGGTATTCACCCAACGGCGGGCGGGGGACTCACCATGTAGGAAGCCTGAAAAGTAAACCCTGGCGTGCTTGCTTGTGGGCCACTGAGGGGGTGGCGACAGGGTGGGTCCTTCATTGCCAGGCACGCAGTTCCTGTTCAAGGGACCCAACACAATGGGAAGGAGGAGGGGCCTGCTGAGAGCCAACCCCTGCCCTTGCTGCCAAGTCCCCTCCCCCTTCTCTCCTCACCCACGATGCCTGGTTTGTGACTCTCCTTCAGCCATCACTCACCTGTACTTGAGTCCATGGCCGTCCAAGGCTTTGGGGTGGGTGTCACACCAGCAGCAGCTACTGCCTCCCCAGTGAGACTGCCGGGCAGTGAAGAGCTGCGGGCCACTGTTTGGCCTGGAGCTCTTGGCAGAAGGGGCTTTGGCTCAACTCTGCCCATGTTTAAGTGTCTGACTGGCACTTAATTCGGCAGGCCCTCCTGAACAGACGCTTCACGGGGCACTCACTGGGTCTCCAGCCAGCGGGTGTAACTCCCGTTGCCTTCATTAAATAACGCTCAGTGTTTCTGATTCCAGTGTTTGCTGTGTTAATGACTGTCCTGATTCCTACACAAAACAAAGACATTGGGCAGAAGATTATCAGGTGGGGGGGCAGGGGGAAATGGCTCGCCAGCCTTGGAAGCAATGTTGGTATGGATCCGCCCCACTCCACGCCAACCCGTGCTGCAGCCATAATGTGCTGCGGGGGCGTGCTTCGCTGAGGTAGCGTGGGACTCCCACCCCTCACTGGGGAGGAAGTGCTGTCCTCAGGAGATGCTGGCCAATCCATTTGGCGAGCAGCTCTGTCAGAGCTGGGGGCGCCAAGAGTACGTTAGTGGGCACTGCCTGGACTTCAAGAAGGCCCATGAAAAGGCCCAATGGATGCCAGAGCCAGGTAAATCCAGGGTCTTGGGAAGGAAGGGTTTGGGCAGTTTAGGCTGGGGATGGTGGGGTCGGTGGCTGGAGGTGGTGTGTTTTATGGAGCAGACAGGTAGGAAGAAAGGGGGCTACAATCTTAGGGAGGTTGCCCCCCCCCTCCCACCCCCACACTCCACAAAGGGCACTTCCTGAAGACAGAACCCTTCCTTCCTTCCCGTCCTTTGAATTATTTTTTTTAAAAGTGGCTGCCCGCTCCCAACTGACTGCCCACGCCAACCATTTTATGGCACAGGCAGCGTATTATCGGGGTCAATTAGCTTGTCAACCAGCTCAATTGACCCTTAATTATTTATTTTAAACATGGTGGGCTCATTTTGGCACCCGCCCACTCCCCCCAGTATTATGTGGGCAAGCCCAGGGGAGGGTAAGAAAGTGGTGGGGTGGGCACCTGCCCTATTTTACATGCCCCCTGCTGAAAACGCATTCGACAGGGGCACATAAAATGCAGTTCATTATTTCTGGTATAATGTCCTTCTGGCACATCAAGTCTTCTAGTGGCTCTCTATCAGAAGCAGCCATATATGTTTACATTTTCTGAGTCTGCATTTGGCCAGCAGAGAAGACTACAATCAACTACAACATCTGAGTTTCTAAATGTAATTGATGCTCATGGGGGAGTCCCTGGCTTGTGAACCACCAAAATGGGAGGGTTTGTTTGGGAAGGCACCAGCACATTGAGAGACGTTGTTGGGAGCATGCAGAGGCGAAGCTGAGGCATCAGAGGGAACACACAAAGAGGGAACACACAAACCTCCAAACGACTCAATCTGCCCGATCCTTCAAGCACCACCCGCCCCGCATTGTGACAGAGTCTGCAGATTGCAGATTGGACACAACAACCACCTCAGAACCCAGCAAACCAGAGAGGACACAAGTTACCCTGAATCACAAGGAACTGACTGAGAATTGATGCAAAACTGACAGAACAACTGTAAACTGTTCACAGAGCAGAATTATTTATTGGCAGTAATTGCAATTGTTAAGCCCAGGGTTTTAAACTAATTTGCACATTTCCTCCAAAGACATATTCAAAGTTGGAAGAAAAAAAATAATTTAATCAAATAAAATGATCAGATATTTCTGAGCATGTTACAGTTCTCAGTGGACACATCTGCTTGTTGCGGAGATGGATAAGTAATTACAATAAATAATGGTTAGTATCTTTGCATAAATAAGCCCCATTCATACTACAGAATAAAACTCACATCTGCCGCTGATCGGTCACCTTTCTGTGTTTTAAGCTGAATCAGTTACTGATGGGATCTCACAAGGGATCGCACAACTCACCATGCCCATCACTTTACCTCAGGAGTATCCTCATGGGAGTGATTTGTATTCTTTGAACAAAAGTATCACACAGCACAATTTATCTTGTTAAAGGGAAATGCAGCTATAATTATTGTTCCTTTAATATTGGGGAAAGTGTAAGATGGCCTAGTAGTTGACATGAGTTCAAACCCCACCACAGTAAGTAGTGAAAGTGAATTGAATACATTTGGCTATTTGTGAGCTGGAATCAGAGAAAAGCTGTTGTATTGTTATAAAGCTCCAGCTGATCAGATAATAGTCCTTCCTTGAAGAGCACCTGTCACCCTACTTGGCATGACCTACCTTGACTATGTGGTTTATTCTTAATGCTCTCAAGACAACTAGGGATGGGCAATCAATACTGCACTTTCAGTGGTGCCCACATCTCAAGAACTATAGAATTGACTCCTATCGTCATATTTTATGAAACTCATTGAGGTAAGCATTATTTTACCGCAAGAAAATAACATTTACCAATTCTGAGGTGAAGGACAAAGTGACTGACTCATATGTGGAATAAACATTGATATCTCTCTTTGTCCCTGGTCTTTTGCAGCTTCACTTTCTTCTCTCTTGTTGACTATGTGCCTTTTCAGTTTATCATAACTCCTCTTGCCCCATAGAAACCTTTCTGCATTTTAGGAGCTGGTCCTTAGCTGTGTTTCCCAGTAATAGTTTGATATGTTGAAATATTTTTATATCCCACCCAAATTTCCAATCAGGGGAGATGGTGGCATAGTGGTATTGTCACTGGATCAGAGATCCAGGGAATTCTCTGGAGACCTGGGTTTGAATCCCATCACAGCTGATGGTGAAATTCAACTTTGAATTCAATAAAAGTCTGGAATTAAAAGTCTAATGATAACCATTGAAACCATTGCTGATTGTTGTAAAAAACCCAACTGGTTCACTAATGTCCTTTAGGGAAGGGAATCTACTGTCCTCACCTGGTCTGGCCTACTTGTGACTCCAGACCTAGAGCAATGTGGTTGACTCTTTAAAAATGCCCTCTGAACAAGGGCAATTAGGGATGGGTAATAAATGTTGGCCTAACCATCACAATCCATGAATGAATTTAAAAAAAACTTGTAAATCAAGAAAGAGTTTGACAGACTTTGTCCATTTATAATATATATTATTCTAATTTTAATGTACACCCACTCACAACACACTATTCAACAAGTATCATTGGATAGCATTGAGGAACAGGACCTTGCCACGGGATGCTGGGTTCAATTATAGCTTCCTTACTGCAAATCTGGCCAAGATCAACTTACTCAGAGAAGCCCAACAAGCAAAGCTTGGGTCAAATCCACATGCATTGGTTCCACCCTGGCCATTAGTTTTACAGAACAAGCGAGCAATTAACTGTTGTATACTGGAAACATTGGTCATTCCAAATGTTAGGAAACTAACAAAATATAAGTTTAGGACAGATATTGGGAACAACCATTATCTCTGATGAATCATAATAACCTACAAAGCAAGGTAGAAGAGGCAAATATTGGGTGATTCAAACAGGCTTTGAAGCCATGTTAGAGGAGTTCACGTACTAGAGGGATGAGCTTCAAGTGGTCTTCTTCCAGCCTAATATTTTCCATGTTCCAGTGTAATGACCAAGAGATTATTGTCTCTGGTTTTCAACTGTGGTGCCAGGTTATATAATTCAAGTAAAACTGATCAGATAATTTTCTCCGGTGGATGAAATGAATCAATGAAATGATTTCCGGCATTATTGATAGCCAATAAAAGTAAGCTCATGATCAGGCCTCCATTTGTTATGAAGGGTTCTTCAATTTCTGACCAGCAGAGAGACGGAATAGGGGAGCTCTTTGAAATGTATCAATGTAAAACATTGCAATTTCATGGGATCCCTCAAACCATGAAAAACATTCCAGCTGGACCTGTTTTCACTCTCAGCACATTCACGTCTTTTTAAAATGTTAAACGGATCCAAGGTGGTTAGATACTAGAACTATTTCTTCTGCCGAGGGAATCAAGAAAGATGGGACATAATGGCAAAGTTAGAACCAGGCCCATTTAGTACATGAAATCAGGAAGTACTTTTTTTCGTAAAGGGTAATAGAATCTGGAATTCTCTTGCCAATAAGGCTGTGGATACTGGGTTAACTGGTTCTTTCAAGACTTAGTTCAATAAGTCTTTTTGTATCAAGGGATATGAAGCTAAGGCAGGTATTGGAGTTGAGCTGCAGATCAACCATGATCAAAATTGAATGGTTTGCAGGCCCGAGGGGCTGAATGGCCTACTCCTGTTCCTAGCACTTGTAAGGGAAATGAGAAAATTACATCAGTACAGCAAGAATTGCTCTTTAGAAATTGGAAGGTGTGGATCATTAGGCAGCACTTAGCCTCGGCAACACCTGTCCCAGAAGGCTTCAGTTTACCACTGGTAACATGCCACATGAGTTATCACCTCCCACCAATTACTGAGGAGAACCAGGAATACAACCAGTCATATACTCCCTTGGAGACTTCAGCAAAGCTTGTACTAATCGGGGAAGGTACTCTGCCCCTCCTCTACCAATTTAGCAGTATCACTGTGAAAGAGTCAGGCTTTAGGAGCATCGGAACAGGGGCAGGCCATTCATCTCACCAAACTTCTACCATTTAATCAGACCAGATACCTGTGCCTGAACCTTAATTCTATTTACCCGCCTTGGATTAAAATCATGAGGGGTCTGGACAGAGTAGAAAGGGAAAAACTGTTCCCATTGACAAGATGATCAAGAACCAGGGGACACTGGTTTAAGGTGAGTGGCAAAAGAAGCCACGGTGACATGAGGATTTTTTTTTTTTAACGCAGCGAGTGGCTTGGATCTGGAATGCAGTGCATGAGAATGTGATGGTGGAAAATTCAACCAAGGCCTTCAAAAAGAAAAAGGATAATTATCTCAAAAAGGAAGCATTTGCAGGGGTAAGGCAGAAGAGTGGGACTGGGTGAATTGCTCGAGCAGAGAGCAAGCACAAACTCGACAGGCCGAATGGCCTCCTTCTGCGCTGTAACTGTTCTATGGGCAGGATTTTGTGGACCCATCAGGGAGGGGCGGGGCTGTAAAACGCAGTGATCTGTTCAAAAGCCCATCAACTTCGGCGGGACTGTAAAATCTCGTCGGCGTAAAATTCTGCCCTATGATTCTATATGATTCTATACTCTTTCCCAACAAACAGCTATCAATCTCAGTGTTGAAAATTTCAACTGACCTAGCCTCAACAGCTTTTTGTAAGACAAATTTCCAAACTTCCACTAACCTTTGTGTGAAGAAATGCCCCTGAATTGTCCGGCTCCGATTTTTAGCATCACGCTCCCTTGTTCTGAACTCTCCCCAGTAGAGGGAATAGTTTCTCTCTGCGGAGCCCATCAAATCCTTTAATAATCTTCAACGCTTCAATTAGATCTGCCTTTAATCTTCTATAGTCAGGAATACAAGCCTAGTGGGGGTGTAGGAAGTGGGTCAGGGACATACTTTGCCACATCCCCATCCATTTTTGTGCATGTTCAATTTTCCACAGAAATGATGTTAGGCGCAGGAGTCGCAGAGAAGCTCCTTCTATTTGTCATGGCATTTATGTGATAAAAGTACAGGCAAATCTTGCTTTTTTTTTTAACCGTTTAACTTTTTTTTTGAGCTTTGCAGGTTTTTGAAGGTCTACCTTGGAGTCTACTTTGCTTGGGTTGCAGATCATACCCTGACTCAGAGGCATTCTGCTTGGGGATAACTGAACTTTTCTTTTTTACAAGAACGCAGAGAGGGCTGGCAGCTCTGTAATCTCCTCCAGCTGTACAATTCTCCAAGACCTCTGTGTTCCTCCAATTCTGGCCTCTTGTGCATCACCAAATCCCTTTGCCCCTTTATTTGCAGCCTTCAGCTACCTTGGTCCCAAGCTCTTGAATACCCTTCCTTCGACACTTTGCTTCTATACCTCTGTTTCTTCCTTTAAGGGGCTACTCAAAGCCTACCTTGTTAGCTAAGCCTGTTCTAATATCTCCTTATGTGCCTCGGCATTTAATTTTGTCTGAAATGCTCTTGCGAATGACCATGGAATGTTTTACTATGTTAAAAGGTCTCTATAAATACAATTGCTCTTGGTTGTCCACAATAACAACAGCCACTCATGTTGTCTTTTATTTTTTCATGGGATGTGAGCATCTTTGGCAAGGCTAGCATATACTACCCATCCCTAACTACCCTTCAGAAGGTGGTGATGAGCCATGTTTTTGAACCACTGAAGTTCACCCACTGTTCGGGAAGGAGTTCCAGGATTTTAACCTAGCAATATTGAAAAATTACCATATAGTTCCAAGTCAGGCTGGTGTGTGCCTTGGAGAGGAACTTGCAGGTGGTGTTTCCATACAGCTGCCTCTGTTATTCTCCTAGGTGGTAGAGATTGCAGATTTGTAAGATGCTATCAAAGGAACCTTGATGAGGTGCTGTCACACACCTAGGGCCAGGGAGGAAAATCATGAGCCCTCATGCTTCTCCTGTTTCTGGGCCCCTTATTCCACAATCCCTTAACCCTCCCACTCAATCATGCATGATATTTTTCCCCTTTCAAGAATCATCAAACCATCACAGAAAAGCCCTAGTAAAATAATAATGCTCATTGTTGGCACCTGGTTACAAATAACAACCGATATTTATGCAGTGTGGGTCATTAATATTAGGAGCAGCATCGATATAGTGCCATGTTAATTTGTGTGCACCCTATAGGTGATCTCACTGTGACTATTAAGCAAACAATAGAATACAAATTTTACTTTAATAACATTGTGAAATATTGTTAATTTGACTGAAAATATTCTTAGTTATTCATAACACTGTGCAGATGATAACACTGATTTCAGTGATTGCTTCAGCCCTCAGTGACATCTTCTGCACATTGGACCACATGGACACAGTGACAGCAAATTTATATTTGGGGGAAACATTATGGGCAGAATTTTCTGCCTGTCAGGTGGGTGGGCCCAACCCAATCTCCAGCGGGTGGGGAGCCGATCCCTGCTGGAGAAGCGGGCCCTGCCGCCATTTTAAGTGGGCGGCCAATTAAGGCCCGCCCAGCGTGACGCCCGGTGGGAAGCGCTATGCACTTCCTGTATGGGTGGGGGGGGGATTCCCCAAATGAGAGAGTGCGCTCTTTCGCGCATGCACACAAAAGAGCGCACATCTCCCCGAGGCTAAGTGCTACCTCAGGGAGATCGCTGACAGCTGTACACAAGTTAAAAATAGAAAAAAAATTCTTAACATGTCCCCCTCATGTGACAATGTCACACGAGATGAAACATGTTAATAAATTTCACTAAAACATTATTACACTTTTTTGAACCCTACATGAACCCTCATCCCGCCGGTAGATGAGGTTTCATGTTTTCTCTATTCGCCGCCGGGGCTCCTGGCCTGCCCACCAACCTTAAGGCTGGATGGGCAGGTCCTTTAATTATTTTAATGATCCTGTCAATGGCCTCATTGGCCATTGACAGGTCGGTGGGCACACAGCTGATTTTGCTGCGCCCCTGCCTTCCTGAAGATTTAAATGAGGTGGGATGACATCGGGGGTTACCCCCGATGTCATCCCGCATCATTTTGTGTGTCGGCGAGTGGGCCCTGCCCCCTTCACGCTGACGCCAAAATCCAGCCCTATATATTTGCAACTCAGATAAATTGCACAAGATCTTTTTCCATTCTGCAGAAGTGGAAGACTTTGTCCTGCCTGGGTGCATAATATTATCCAATATAATTGTTTCCTACAAGTGGTGTAACTGGATTCTATTATAGCATTCAATTCACAGGGTAGAAATGTCAAATGACTCCTGTGCAACAAAGTGGAATGATTGAATAACATAAGTCTTCACTGTCAGTGAGAAGCATTAGGGCCCTCACATATCTCTGTGTGACACAACTTTTAAGAAGCCAGAGGACAAAGCCTGAATGGTTCACCATTGTATGCATCTGTGTTTATTGAGATCAGGAGGTCTGAAGACTCTTACTACAATATATTGCCAGGGAGCTAAGACATGGCTAGTCTATAATATTATTTTTAAAATAAACTGGACAAAGGCTTTAAAATTACTGAAGCCAGGACCAGCTATGACTCACACGAAAGGAATTTCTGGCCTTCAGAAACAGCAGCAACCTTGTAATCTCCAAAGAGGTGCTCATGCCCCTTTTGACAGTCAAGATCAAATTGCAAGGAGTTATACAAAGGCCATTTACATTTCTAAGGTCAGGCCCTGATCAATGGAAACAATCTGCCTGTGAGGACAAAGGGACCCTGAAACCTCTGTTGAACTTATTAATGGATGAAACATTAACCATCTCAAGATTCCAGGCCAGAAATATACATTCTTTGTCCAAACAAAGGGGAAGAAGTGGGAGTTATGTCACATGACAACCCCACCCCCTCAATCTGCTAGAACCTGTAACATTGCCTTATGAAGCTAGAAGAGGGAGTCTGCCATCTTCCATCAACCAAAACAGCAGCAAAACCAGAGCTCTGTCCAAGTTTAAATTGCCTGGCCCTCATCCACCCTGTTTCTATAAGAATGTCTGAACTCCTGTACCAGCACCTACAAAACTACTTCATCCCTATGGGCCCATCTCATCATGGAAACCACTTCTACTGGATAAGTAGATTATCCAGCATCAGCTTCAGCTTGCTAACCTCTTGAAGGAATACACCATTGGACTTTATGATTCTGGAATCTGGACTCACAAAATAATTCTTATTTCATCTGTGGTCTTTGCCCTGTACCTCTTTCATTGTATGAATATACGGGGGTTATGTAGCAAAATCCCATCCCTGTGTTTCGAGTTTGTGTAAAATAAACTAACCCCCTGATTTTACCCTATCTCAAGTTTGCTGTGGGGTTATTAATAGAGGATTTGATCACTCCATAACTGAGGGATAGGGAACATATGACATCACCTATAAAGGAGGAAATCAAAAATAAAACACCTTTCTGTTCATGGATGGGTGGTGAGAGGAGAAATCATACTGTTTAAATTCAACCCCCTCCTGTCTGTAATAATATTTTCAATATCTACTATGCAACACAACTTTATTACAATATTTCAACACCTCAAAAAAACTCATAAAAAGCACCAAGATAAAATGAGATAATAGGTAAGCAGACAAAAGGACAACATTGAAGCCAAGACTCTTGAGAATCATGTGCAATGTAAAACAGGTTACTGATTCATTATGAGCCCATTACGCACTCCTGTTCTGGCAATCTCACTCCAGAAAGCCCACTCACAGTAAACTTGCATTAGCAACAAAATAAACAGAACTCCAGCCATGATCCCACTCTCTGTTCATAAGATAATTATGGATGACAAAGGCCATCTAATCCAGCTCATCTCATCCATTCAGAATGATATGCAAATGTATGTATTAGGAGCAGGAATATGCTATTTGGCCTCTTGAGCCTGCTCTGCCATTTGATAACATTGCCTAAACTATAACTCAAAAGTACTAAATTGGCTGCAATTTGGGACATCATGAAAGATACTGTATACATGTAGGCTTTGTCTTTCTTTCATTATACCAGCATGCAGTAGGCAGAGTGACTGCAGCAATGGTGAAATTGAAGACCCAATGCTGATTCTCTAAGGATAATTGATCACAGAGCAATCAACTGATGTTAAGAAAGTGGCTACAAAGAAATCACTACATTTACAAAACAATTCAACTCTGTGGCTAATACGACCTTACTATTCTGACTTATCTCGCACCAACCCTCAATATACCATAAATGGAATCTTCCCCCATTAACATTAATTACCCTATCACCAATATTTGTCAATCAGACATCTACCAGCAACTTAGGAAAAATGTAAATTGAATTGTTCTGAATTTTTCAAAGAATGATACATGGTACAAAAATTCAATATGGCCTTAACTTAAGAACTGGATTGTTTCCCCTTCCCCCAGAAGCTGTCATACAAATCGTGTTGTACACTGTGAATTTATAATATATCTGGGGTGAACCTAGGTTCGTGTAGAGATTTGTAAAACCTTTATTTACGTGATATCCTAGTGACAAATAGGGATTTCATTCTTAGACTTTGCCAGAGCAATAAAACAGATGATATGAGCCAACACCCTGTTTTGCATCAGACCCAGTTTTTAGTTTGTTACATTTATTTTGATGAAGCCCAAGATTCTCAAGCCTCTGGTACATCAACACTGCATGTCATCAGAATTGTGCCTATCTATTTTAGGGTATAGTGAAAATTTAGACTGCTATTTATATGTTGATTTAAACTTAAAAAAGAATTTTGAGAAGTTTATAATATTTAATTTTGTGGCACTAAACCTTAAAAATAACCCCACTAACCCACACACCCTCTCAGACCCCACCCAACCACCCCAGCCTCCTCACCTGCCCTCACCACGCCCCACCTACCAACCCCCTACCCAATATCCCCACCAACCCCCAAACCCCCACCCCAATCCCTCACCATCCCTACCACCCCATTCCCCCCACCACCCACCAAACCATCCCCCACCATGAGAAGTATCCAATTGGCTCGAAAATTAGTACAGGGATTTGACTTACCATTTTCTATGCAAATATTCAACTGAGAGATCTCTCATGACAATTGCTCCGGATAGGAACTGCTGCTGCTGACCTTCAGGCAGCTTTGTGGTTTTCTGGCAGGCTTTTCAAGAAAAATAAGAACCACGAAGCTGCCCAAAGGTCAGATGCAGCAGCGCAGCAACTCAGTGAAACTGACCTGACAGACCAGCTTTAAAAAAAAAATCGGAACTATCAGGCTGACGATTCTGATTATGTTTTTAAGCCGGATTTTTAGGTCTGTAGTTCTGACTGCTCAGGCTGGGTGATGAGAAACTCCATTTACAGCACTGAGCCTGGACCCCTCAAGTCCCCGGGCCCGAGTATTTGGCACCGTCTGCACACCCCTCTCCCGGGCCCTGAGTGCACCTTGCAGATGGCACACACTACTGCCACTGTGCATCTGGCGGTAGAGGGAGTGAATGTTTAAGGTGGTGGATGGAGTGACAATCAAGTGGGCTGCTTTGTCCTGGATGGATTTGAGAACTTCTTGAGTGTTGTTGGAGCCGTAACCTTCCAGGCAGTTCGGAGATTCCATCACACTCCTAACTTGTGCCTTGTAAATGGTGGACAGGCTCTGGGGAATCAGGAGTTGAGTTATTCACCATGGAATTCCCAGCCTCTAATCTACTCTTGTAGCCACAGTTTGTATGGTGTGTCCATTTAAGTTTCTGGTCAATGGTAACTCCCCAGGATGTTGATAAAGGGGTATTCAGTGGTGTTGATGCCATTGAACATCAAGGGGAGATGGTTGGACCCTCTCTTGTTGGAGATCGTTATTGCCTGACACTTGTATGGCATGAATGAGAAAAACAGGAGGCAGGCTGATCTTGGGAAATAAAGGTGACCCTCTGCCAACCTGGCCAATGACCTCTATGCACTTGACCAGAATACACAAAGAGCAGTGATATCATAAGGTCCACTGTATTACCAGGGTTATCATCAAGCAGATCACGCTTCAGTCTGGTGGAGTTCTGTAGTACAATCCTGGCACAAATCTCAAAGATAGTGGTGCTTTGAAGGCTAAAGTTGTGAAGGTCTGTTTCCAGATGATAGCTGATAGTTAAAAAAAAGTGACTGCACTGAAGGAACCTCGTGGTGGAAAATGTTCAGCCGGCTATGTTTAATCTTTTTAATTCAGCGTGACTGTGGTCACTGTGCGCAATAAACATACCTGCTCTGATTTCATTTGAAGTGAGAGGTACTTTAGAAAAATAGATGAATTAAATTTGCAATTGTCAGTAAAGCAGAATGACATTGAAAAGAAACCAATGAGGCAGGACATATAAACTATGCAGCGAATGGAAAATGGCTGCTGTTCAGGGTATGTTCTCATCAAAAGAGTGAATTCCATGAAGTTTTGTCTGAAAGGTGACTTTCAATACGGCATTCAGGTTAATTCTTTCCTTGATCATCTCTATTACATTGTACTAAAGTATCCTAGCGACGTCTGCAATATAGGATCTGACAGAATATGTTTCAGTGAAAAAAATGGAGCCTTCTTTCATGCTTAGTCACCTTTTTAAGGTCATGGTGATATCATTTCCAATTACAAACACCCATCAGTGTGAGAAATAATTGTAATTCCTTTTCAGTTGTCCTCTTTCCTTTTGAAAAATAGAGTTAGCTTATCCAAGGAAAATTATGAGAGTACAAATTCTTAGGGCGCTGGTTATGGAATCAACCTTTTTCTACTTAAAAAATCCATCCAGAAATTTCTATTCCTCTCACTTTGGTGCATTCCCACCCAGTTCATTGCTTCACCACTGGCAGTCATGCCTTCAGCCATTCATTCCCTAATCCCTGGAATTCCCTCATTAAACATCCCTGTATCTCTCTCCTTCTTGGAAACCCTCCTTAAAGACCATCTCTTCCACAATTTCTTGAGCACCCCTCCTAATATCTCCTTTTTTTGGAATCAGCACCTGTGAAGGATTGTGCAACATTTTTCTGCCCAATGAATTGATATAAATGCAATAATAACGTAAAATGCTGGGAAAAACTCAGCAGGCCTGGCAGCATCGGCTCGAAACGTTAACCCTGTTTCTCTCCCAACACATGGCAGCATCCGTGGAGAGAGAAACAGGGTTAATGCCTTGAGTCGATGCTGCCAGACCTGCTGAGTTTTTCCAGCATTTTCTGTTTTTACTTCAGATTTCCAGCATTTTGCTTTTATCTTTGACATAAATGCAAGTTGTTGTTACATTGAAGCAGCCTCCTCCTATCATCCCTCAGAGGGCATTGGCAACCATGGAGCTTCCATTGGATTGGTCCTGCAGTGGTTTGCTATCGCCTCCTACAGTGGTTTGCTATTGCCTTCTGCAGTGTGGCTGATGAGGAAGCGGTCCCACTTACACCACCTACCCTCAGGCACTGTGGAAGGATTTATAGGCTGATAATCAGCCTGATTGGCCACATTATGAGCGCACCTTTTATGAACATCAAGCCCTGAAATGGGATTTGAACTCACAGCTTCTAGGCCCAGAGGTAGGGGCACTACCACTCTGCCATAAGACCACATTAAAGCAGATATGCATCAATACACATTTGTAGAGAGGAAATGACATGGAATTTGGAATTTGCATATTTAGTTACGGTGGTATTTATTTCATGAACCAAACAGCAATCTCCCATTTCCAGGAACCAATGACCTCTTTTCATTTTTTGTCTGATTATACCTCTGTGAAACACCCTGGGATTCTCTTTCTACATTAGAGACCCAAAATAATTGCAAATGTGTTTATAAGGCAGCCTATGGCAGCCATTTTTTTTTGTTTTGCTCTCAACATGCAACCATCTATTCATCTTTGCTGATTGAGAGGAGAAATCTTTCCCATAAAATTCTGCCTTTCTAATGCTCTAGGCTCCAACCGCATTACTCAAACATATTTAAATTAAGTTAGAGCATTGCATTGGTCGACAACCTCCATTTTTCACTGAGCATACTTTCAGTCTTTACTACATTGTGAAGTCCTTCAGATTACATTCCAGCTTGGGTGAGCCCTGTGAAATATTTTCTGAGGGCGTCAAACATTTTAAAATAGGTTTTGTTCCAAAATACTAGCTGCAAATGGAATGGAGCAGTGAATCAGTGAGGAGACTTAACAGAGCTGTTCAGTATTACGAGAGGTTTTGATAGAGTAAATAAGGAGAAACCATTTCCATTGGCAGGAGGATGGATAACCAAAGGATACAGGCTTAAGGTAACTGGCAAAAGAACCAGAGAGAAGACCAGGCGAATTATTTTTTTTATGAAGTGAGTTGTTATCCTGCACTGCCTGGAAGTGTAATGGAAGCAGACTGAATAAATAGCTTTTAAAGAGGTATATGCCGGGATTTTCCGGCCTCGTCACAGGTGGGACCCACAGGCGGGACCGGAAGATCGCGGCGGGCGGGTGCGGAAAATCCCGCCGATAGACTTGAGAAGGAAATATTTGCAGGGCAATAAGGAAAGAGCAAGGCATACAAAAAAGCATCACTATGATAGCTCAAATATTTTGTTTCTGAGCAGTAATATTCTCGATTCTATAAAGAGTGAATGAATTTCACTCTGGGAGGAAAGCTTAATATTATTGCTTGTATCTATAATTCCTTCTTCGTGTTATACTGGTGTTCCAACTGATTCAGTGTGGCTTCCATTTATTCACTTGTGGTCTGGTTTAATGAACTTGAATTATGGGGATAGAAGTGGTGTAGAGTGGGCTGAGACAGGACAATTTCTCAGTACTTTCTTCAACCCAGTGAATCATTTACACAAAAGAACGCGGCCAAAGTCAACAACTGCATGAATTAGCAATGCTGCTTTAATTTTCTGAAATAAATGGATATTGTAGGGTATGACTGTCTAATATTTATGCCCCAAACTCATTTAGGTCAAGATACACAGCTAGTTGTGTCTCATAATATGAGGAGTGTAAAAACTGGGAATAGGTTATGGTTATTGGGTATTGGGCCTTCTTGGGCCTATAATTGTCCAACAGAGTGTACTTCAAATGGGAGGCTTGAAGCCAGTCCAAAATTGGTCCTCAAGCCTTATTAACATTATTTGTGTGAACTATCGACACCTCTTGCACTTCTGGTAACTCATCCATTATCAATCCACTTGACTGGAAGGTAGCGGCCTGAGGTTAAGTCCCAGATAGGGGGGGGGGGTGGTTGAAGCAACATTGGCAATGATGGAGGTGGAGGAAGCAACTGAAAGTACTGTGGAGTGATAAGGGCATTCCTGATCCCGCTGGCATTTTCAATTTTTCTTTTAATTTTAAACTGACCTGTTCACTGCAACCATTTCTTAGGCCTTGGTGGCCAATGAAAAATTTTGAATGGACAACTCCCAGCACCTGGTCTTGTCATTAGAAAACAGAGGGTGTCACGCATTTGACCCTCATTAATATATGCAAGGGGTCTAATGACTGTTTGAGGAAGTACCTTGGATGTCTAAAAAATCAGCCCAACGCATTGAAAAGTGGCCAGAACACAAACACTAATTGGGCATGGCTCATTCCACTGCTAAATTCATCATCATTGCAACCATTTCACATCTGGAAGGAGGGTACACACATACATAACGCTGAGCGTCTTCACATTGTAGTGTTGATGACAAAGCACTCAATTAGAAGGGCGTTAAACTTCAAGAAGGTTCAACATGACATCTGTTGGCATATGGCATTATGTGGGACTGCGTGTTGAAAGATCATTGATTTGTACCTAGAATGTTTTTTTTTGTTTTTATTCTTGTACTCCAGTGCAGTCTCTAACTTGCAGACTCAAATTGACCAGCCAAGAGATCACCGAATAACAATATCACATAAATAATTAGCTCCCTCCAATGGTCTCAAATATAATTACAAATCATTACACAAGAGAAAGGAGGAATAAAATACATGCATTTCGTAATATGCCTTTCATAACCTCCAGATAAATAGTAGCCAGGACACCAAGGAAGCACACCAGTTTTTCCATATCCATGAAATCTTTAACTTGCACCTGCAAGGGCAGATAGGACCTCAGTTTAATGCCTCATCTGAAAGACGGCTCCTCCAACAGTACAGCAATGTAACCATACTGTCATTCTGGATTACGGGCTCAAGGTCTCTAGACTAGGACTTGAATCAACAACTGAGAGGCAAGAGTCTTACCACTGAGCTAAGGCTGACATCATCCACAGAGGTCATGCTGTAACTGGACATTAATTGTTGTGATGTGCCTTTGAGGGATAGTAGCATGTCATCATAGTATAAGGGTGTTTGGCAGAGCAAGGGTTAATGTTGGACTTGAGAATAGTACGTCCACAGTATGATTTGTAGAGAGTCACATGAGAGTAGATTCTGTGGAGAAGAGCCTGGAAAGAACCAGCATGGAGACAGCACCTATGTACAACAGAGTACAACGCTCTGTTCAACCATACAAGCCTCCAGGCCTTTTAGTGAGACTCCAAATGAACCTTTACAACATGGTGGCAGCTAATGAATGAACCCAGAACCTTGAAGCAGCTGGAGAAGGGACCCAGATTCTCAAAGCATGAAAAACTAAATAAACTGAAATAAACTCTGACCTGAGAGGAGTGTGCCTAGAGAAATTGAAGACATGGTTGGAAAGTGCCTAAATAAAAAGCACCATTACAGATGTGGAGGCTGAAGGACTCCATCATGGCACGTAAAGGTCCATTGTCAGACCTGATCAAGGGCAGAGTCAAGGAACTTGGCCAGATCACAAAAGAAGGCTGAGGGAAATCCAAAAAAGAAAAAAGGCTGAAAAGAGAAGAATCCACTGTGCAGATGAAAAGCCAGACCTGAGTAAAGGCAGAGTCAAAGGGCCTGGCCAAATCACAAGAAGGGTGAAAGAAGTGCAGTAAAAAAAAAAAAGCTGAACTTACCTTTTAGAACAGGCAGCCATCAGGATCAAGACATCCAGAGCACAGCCGAAAGAGAGCTATAGCAATGGGTCTACTGCAGGCACTATAACACATGGTAGCTGAAGCTGAAGAGAAATAGAAGCTTTAAAAATGCAGCCAGAGTTAAAAGATTACCTTTGGGTTGAGTCCCAAGCTTGAAGGAGCAGGTAGCTGGCCCAAACAACCAATGTTGAAGATCTCTTGCGGGGACCATAATTTGAAAATAAAACAGCCAGTCAGCCCAGTGGGGGACTGCAGAAACTGACAAAGCGGGAAGAGCAGAGAGAGAGAGAGAGAAGGAAAAGCCAGCAGTTGTGGCGCCATTTTGAAGAGAAAAAAATTAAACAAGTACTTACCTGTTGTGAAATAAGTGGAAATGGATAGAAAAATAAAACCACCAGACCTATTTTGGCTAAGGTGAGGTATAAACCAGACCCAAGAATGGGATTCTTGGAGAAGAAAAATTTTAAATTACAGAAGTACATCAGGACTAAGTAATAAATCAGAAGAAATACAAGTTAATAAGTTTTTATACTTGTTTGGACTATGTGCAGATGAAGGAACAAGGTATAGATGAATCCTCAGCTACATTTGATGACATATTAAAGGAGGCAAGGGGACACCAGGCCGAGGGAAACAATATGCAAACAAACCACATGAGGGCACCAGAAAAGCACAGAACTTTTCGGAAATCCCAAAAATCTATCTTTTTGGGAAGCCTGAGACAGAAGTCCCAAATGATTTCCTTTTTGAAGACACAGATATGCTTCCAGAACTGTACCAGCAGCTGGTAGTGATAGACAAGGAGAAAAGATGGAGCAAGAAAAAGCAGAAAGAAAATCAGAAAATGCATCAAAGCTGAACTGGGAGATTTGAGGTACAATATTCAAGCTGAGTATATACTTTTGAAAATGCAAGATAATCTGAAGTCTCCAATGAACCAAGTTTTTGAGACCTGAGCAAACAAATTTCAGAGACAACACAAAGGCATCAGGAGGAAATAATGATCCTCAATTCCACAGTTGGCAAATTAAAACAGGAGTTGGGAAAACTCAACCAGCTATACAGCCAGGCACAACAGCAGGCAGAAAAGGCACGCAAAGAAGTTGTAACCCTGAAAGACTCCTTGAAGAATCAATATGTAGCCAAGGAAAAATGTGATGAGCAAAAAAAACTACTTCAGCAAAAGCAAAGTTGGAGCTATCAGTAGCGACAAAGCAATGCACTGAATCACAGAGTGAGTTGGCAAGAGGACTACAAGAAAATAAACAGTTGAAAGAGGAACTAATTATCCTTCAAGATCAAATGGAAAAGGAGTACATAACCCTTAAGCAGCATGAATAAAAGAAAACTGTCTTAAACAGCAGAATGGAAGGACAGCAGAAGAAATTTGAGGAAACATTGCTGAATTTCAAGAAGACTCAAGATGAAGCAATTGAGCTTCGCAAAGTAAAAGAAGACCTGTTGAAGGATATTTACACACTACAAAGATCCCTTAGGTCAAAATTTGTTCTTCTGGAAAATTATGAAGAGAAGCAAAATTGATTTAAAGTCACTCTGAATGAACCAAAGAATCAGTTGGCAGAGAAAACTCAGCAACATTTTATATTCCAGGAGGAAGCCAAAAGGCACAAGAAAGAGACTGAAGAGCCAGCTGAATGGAAATGAGGAGGCTTTGAAAGGAAAAGCAGTGGAAATTTCCAAGCTGCGAGTGGATAATGAAGCCATGAATAGCGCATTTATAGAACTGAAACAAGTTTAGACTTTGCCGAAGACTGACCTGGCCAATGGTGAAACCAAAATGAAGGACAAGGGTAAAGCTCTGATGCAGACAGAGGAAGAAAGACAGAAATAAGGTTGGAAAATGTAAATCTGATGCTGAAGCTCAAGGAACTAGAAGAAAAAGCACCGCCTCAAACCTACTTAGAACCATTGAGTCGTTGACATGGCTGAAATGAAAATGAATGACCTAGATTGGGAAGAGAAAGTGAGCGTTCTCACAAAAGAGCATGAAGAGAGTCTCAGAAATGATTAGCAAATTCAACAAAGATAGGTTTTCAATTAAAACTTGATGAACTTCAAGCATTAGAAGTCTCTAGTATCGTGAAATGCTTGGAACAGGAGAAGTAATTGCTAATGGTTGAATGCGGAATTATCAACCAAGAAGTTCTTGAACTTTGATCCAGTCTGAAGAGCATGAAAGATGAGGTGTGTAGTATGGAAGAGCAAATCCAAACTTTAAAAGTAGAAAGGGAAAATTCTAAGAAAGAGATTGGCGATCTAATAAGTGAATTGGAAGAATCTAAGGAACAGTCAGTGATTATGGAAGAAAGACCGAAAAGAACCGAATGCCCACGTGAAGTTGTTAAGTGTGTCTAAGGATTTCACAGATAACTCTGAAACAAAGACAACTGAACTGACTAGAATAATTGCTGAGCTGAATGAAAAGATTCATAAGCTTGCAAGAAGATTGGAAAATAAAAGAATAAACAAACATTTGGCTGAAATCATGCAACAAGTGGAAATGAAGGTTCCATTTTTGAAAGGTCAACATCCAGGAAGAACATAGCAGATCACATGGAGAAAGAAAACCCGGCTCCACTCTAGGAATGAATGAAGTAAACATTCCCTTTGGAAGGGATTGGGATGAATCCATGGCGTTCGAACAAAGCGGTTGGCTTGTCAATGAAGAGAAACGCAACTCAAAGGAGAACAAAAGGCGAATCAAATGGAGACAACCAAGTCCAGGAAACGAGGAGTACTAAAATTTCAATACCAATCTGACAAAGTTAACTCAAAGCAAGTGAGATTACCATTCCTCAAAATGTGAATAGAGAAAAAGTACTAGGGAAACTAGAGGGGCTAAAGGTTGGTAAGTCCCCGGGACCTGACAGGTTGGATCCTAGGGTATTAAAGGAAGTAACTACAGAGATAATGGATGCACTGGTCATAATCTTCCAAGAATCCTTAGGCTCTGGAAAAGTACCAGAGGATTGGAAAACTGCCAATGTAACACCCTTATTCAAAAAGGGAGGGGGACCAAAAGCAGGTAACTATAGGGCACTTAGCTTAACATCTGTCATTAGGAAAATGTTAGAGTCTATTATGTAATGTCTATTATGATGTAATAGCAGAGCATTTAGAAATACATAATATAATCAAGCAGAGTCAGCATGGCTTCATGAAGGGGAACTCAGGTCTGACTAATTTATTACAATTCTTTGAGGAGATAACAAACAGGATAGCTAGAGGGGAGCCAATAGTTGTAATATATTTGGATTTCCAAAAGGCAGTTGATAAGGTAGTACACATAAGGCTACTTAATAAAATAAGAGCCCTTGGCATTGGGGGCAGTATATTAGCATGGATAGAGGATTTGCTAACTAATAGAAGACAGAGAGCTGATGGCAGACTCGATGGGCTGAATGGCCTATTTCTGTTCCTACATCTCATGGTTTTATGGTGACACATTGAGATCTGGAAGAATCATCAAGTCTCAAGACTGTCTGAATTTATAAAGTCAGGGACTTAAGCAGGTGAGAAGGGGTAGCAAGTAAAGATTGTATTGTAAATAGTTGTACTTTGTTTGAAGGGGGAAAGTATTTTTGAAAAAGAAAGGGGGATGTTATGGTGTGCCTTTGAGGGGTACAAGCATGCTATTGTAGTATAAGGGTGTTTGGCAGAGCAAGGGTTAATGTAGGACTGGAGAACTGTATCACCCATGGTATGCTGTAGGGAGCCACATGATAGTAGACTCTGGAAAGAGCCAGCACCCATGTGTGGCAGTACCTTGGGTATGTAAATAGCTAGGTTAGCAATGAACTGTTTATGTTCAATCATACAAGCCTCCAGACCTTTTATTGTGGCACCAAACAAACTTTTACAACCTTAACCATGTAAGCTACAGTGGCAAATTAGAGCACAGTAGTTCCGTGCCCCAGCAACGGGCAGATCTTCATTTTATGTAGCATCCTTATAGCTAATAAACAGATTTTCATTCAGTCAGTCTCTTTCTGGTACTGATAAACTAGTTTTGCATCTCTTGCATTATCTGTCTTCATTTAATTGGGAGTATTGGCCTGAAAGGGTTACTGAACTAACACAAACTATTATTGCCTGTGTACCATTGTGTTATTGACTATTTCTCCACTAAAGTTTAATCAGCTTCTTTTATGCTGTTGGCTCAATTAACTCCTTAAATCTAGCAATCCCACCAATGTAATCATCATTCATCATTGAAACAAAAAGTTAGTAAAGTGGGTGGAACAAGAGAACCCTGATGGCAATCATAATGCTTTGTGACTGTTTAAAAGATTAATTCTGGTGGAGAAGCTCCATCTTTAACCAGTTATGTACAAATCTGTGAATGTAAAGAAGCCTGGAGAGTGTATCTGTTGCCAATGGGGGAAGATCTGTTCATGTGTGCAATGCTAAATGACACAATAGGACCTTGCAGCTCGTGTAGGGGGTAGGTAAGCTCCAATTCCACAATCATGGCTACATTCATTTTCTTGTTTCGTGGAAAGTCAATGCCCATTGTACAATAGAACAACAAAACTGAAAAGAGTTTGGGGGAAGATGACACAAGCCAAGTAATAGTTGAGTTTGAAAACACACCTTGAAGGCCGAATCTTCCAACCCCGCCAACATTAGGAAGCATTGCAGGCAGGGAACTTAATTTGGCACGAGGCCAAAAATAAATTTCCCAACATCGGGATGAAATTTTGGAATTCTATTCTTGGGACTTTAAAGGTGGGTTAAATGCGGGTTGAGCTCCCCGACGAACAACGTTATGAAGCCCCCTCTGCATGTATAAGCATGTCATGCATGCTTATTAAAAGACCACTTCTCTGGAAAGAAGCTCCCCCTCCAAATTAAGTTCCCCGCCAGCGGGAAATTAGAACATTCAGTTTTATGACTGTATGTAAGTGGTGTGCACCTGGTGGGCTTCACTTCTTTCATGACTTTGAAGTCAGTGGATGCTGCTTTCGCCTTCTTGGGGGCCGCTCATAACTTCACGCATATGAGGTGCCGGTAGCAGGAAGGAGGGTGGAGCAGAGGCTGGACCTGGGAGGCAGGCTAAGGTGGGGGAAGGGAGGGAAGCTGTCAGGGCAGGCGGTCCTTTAAGCCCATGAGGTAGTGGTGGGGATGGTGACTTCCTGCCCGCCCCCAAAACAGATTTGCCATGCTCCACCCGGGTGCATAGATAATAGCTGAACAGTGCAAGATAGTGAATGTTCAGCTATCCCACCACCTGACAGGAATCATTCGCACTTCTGTGCCCATTACTGAATTTGGATTTCAGAGCGGAAGATTCTGCCTGTAAATCAGCTGGTAATACTTACATGTGTTCTTGCACTGTTGGGAACAGATATATTTCATATGAATGCAACTGCTCAACATTGAAAAATGTAAATTAATATATTAAATATTACCCTGGATATCAGTTGCATTACATCATATGGGAAGTTACAAATTTAAACGAGTTTGAACTTCTTGTAAGATTTACCTGTAATTAATTATTTCCTAAAGGAGGTTAGGAAATTGGATTAAATCAAGCATAAAGTGGATTACATGTAATCTGTTGAATGCACGGTATTAGAGAAAACTCCTGGTTGTGGAGAAAGCACTGAGACTAGGATGCTTTGGTAGAGACTGTCTATTGCTCACCACAGAGCTTACTTCTCCACTCTAACATCATCTCCCTAGTGCTGGCCGGCTCTTCTTTATATACACATCTGAGTACAATTGACTAATCAATACTTAACCCCTGTTTACCTTATTATCTCAAACTACCGGGTATTTAATATTCATCAACAGAACCTATTAGAGATAAACAGATTCCCCTTTTTTTCTTTAAATTAAATTGATATGCAAACAAAAACAATTCATAAGAAAAAATACAAAATACAAATACATGTTATTTTATTGCACAATCTATAAAAAATTCTCCATAAACCCCCCATCTTGAAAACAAAAAAATTTAGAAGCATTACAATATGAAAATGTTTGTGTTCTCATAATGCATTATAATACAAAGCATCCCTTTTTGAGCATATCCAATAATTTCTTTGGACAAGTCATTCTTTTTGTGAAACAATCTGACAACTGATGACTTGTGTTGACCCATTTTACTTTGGAAACCTCCTTCCATTCCAACATCTCTTTTATACTCGAGAGATCATTCCTCAACCTCTTTTCCATGACACTCTTGGTCGAATGGACATTGTCCCAGAGAGGACGGTTACCTACATAGCACTCTATGGGCATTTTTCCCCAGATGCCCCTTATCTAAGAGTTCCATTAAAATACTCAATAAAACACAGAGCCATATCTGTCGATTCCACCAACACAAGTATCTCTACAGCTAAGTTGCTTTTGACTATTCTCTTTATTTTCTTTGATTAGGCTATTGGACAACATTTATTGGTTTCTCCCTACTTAAAAAATAATGAATCCTGCTGTATTCAAATAACTATCGGGAAGGTTGCCATGTAAAGCCTCACTAAAAATGACTAATTTCAACCCTTCTGGGTCACCAAGGTTGGGAAATCTGACCGTATGTTCTTCTGATCTTAATCTTTTCAGTGTCTTATTTGCTTTTAGCACTCCCCCACAGCACCATAGCATGTTGCGCAATTCTAATACATCACAGCATGCATCTGGTCCAGTTTTTGTGCATAACCAGTTTAATTTCCCAATTAAGTTTCTCAGTTAACCTGCTTCTTCCTTGGTTGTACCGTCTTCCTTTTGTGAGGATCTGGCCTGAGTTGTCAGGATCGTATTAACATTCTCTGGGTAAGACTGTAGATTCAGGGTTATTCCTAACTTAATCTGTCTATTGCCCAACCCTATATTAAAAAGTTCCAAGAGCCCAACTTCCAATTTTGAATGTCTTTATAATTTAATCTATCAAAAATTTCTCAAATGCTGCAGATCCCTCCGCCACAGGAAATCATCTACATGCATTAAGAAAATGTCTGCTTGTTTCCCTTCATAGTACCCATTAAATATTGCTGGGTGTGCTTTTAGCTGAATACAACCAGCTTTTAGCCGGACGGGCCGAACTGAAAAATATCATATCCTGGATGAATTGTTTAGCCCTTAAACATGCTTATTTAGCCTCCATAATATCTCCAGCTTCTTTTGGAGGTTTTAAGAATATTTATTTAAAAAATTGTTCCCCTTGCAAAAATACTGCTTTGACATCAATGGACTTACATTAGCACTAAAAGTGCTAGACAAATCCTCAAACTTACTTTTCCTGCTGTTGAGGAGTCTACTCTAACTTCCTGCTTACCCAGTTGTTCCTCAAATCCCCGGGTTACAAGTCTGGCTTTAGCTTTATACGTACCATTGGGAAGTACTTTCTCTATACGTAGCCACCTGTGGGACAATGCTAGCTATCCTTTGTCTGGCATCTCCGTGTAAATGCCAAACTCTCTCCAACTGTCAAGTTCTTTTTGTTTTGCCTCTTTTACCAATTTACCATCTAACTTGTTAGTAGCCACTAGAGCTCCTCCATCAAAGTGGCTCCTACATCTTGTGTTGTTCCTCACCTGTTCTTTGGTCCTTGCTTTTGTTAAACTACGTCCTCTACTAGATCTCTTGGCCCAAACTGGATGCTACTACTTAACCTGTCCGTCCTGTGATTAGACTTCTTTTCACAAGCTCTTGATCTTTTCCTTGGTCTGTGATCACCATTAGGCCCACTGTCTGAACTTACACTACGTTTCCTGGCTTTCCACATTTTTACTTCCTTCTGCCAATCCATAGATCTGATATTCTGCCCCTTGTCTTGAACATTCAGCTAGTTTTTTTGTATTTCCTTGTGACTCTTCTTGCACTTCCTACCATGCCCTCCACTCACTAGTCCCTTCTGGCATATATGCCACCCTAGTTCCAACTTTTGGTCGTTGATCTGTGTGATAAATGCCCCTATCCTGATCTCTGCTATAACTTGGTCTACTGTCAGTTAACTCGTTATCTGCCACAATCTCTTGTTTGTACAGGTCGGGCATATAGGTGTGTGTGCCAAGTGCATGAAGCATCTTCAGTTTCCATTATCTGTTTGGGTTCTGTCAATGTGTAATCGGTGCCAGTAAGCCACGTGGAATGCACTCTAACAGCTTGGTTGCCATGTTGCAAGATTACTGTTTTGCCACCAGTGCCTATAAGATTTCCTAGGCCTCTCCATTCTTTCTGCCCTTCTCTTTTATAATATGCCATATCCCCAGGTGTAAAATTCATTTCTGATGGCCTGATTTGATACCTCAAAGCTCTCCTGATTTTTTTCTGAAACTTCCGCCTTAATAAATGCTCTCCTCCCTGCATCCAAGGCATTCAAATGTTCTGTAAAAAATAGGACTAATGGTAGTCCCCTCTAAAACCGGGGAATGGTCCCACATTATTGAAGGTATCTTTGGATTCCTGCCATGAACTAATTGATAGGGACTGTAGCCCCCAACCATCTGGAGCGTGTTTTTCTTGCATGCATTGCTCACACTAGACCAGTTGTCAATTTCCAATTCGGTTAGTCAGGTAAAATTTTCCAGAGCCTTTCACCAATCACAGCATGCTTTCTCTCATATATCCCTTTGCTAAAAGGACTTTTTGCTGCTGTGTGCATTGCTACAATATTAAAATTTTCACACATACTTCTGAATTCATCATTGGCATATTGTCCTCCATTGTCTGTTGGGAATTTAGCTGGTGTTCCCACCCCTGTTCCTATCCATCTTTCCATTATTTTAATCGATAATTACTCTTTTTGTCTTTACTATAAATTACCATTGACAGACTAAATCCAGTCACTACATCTACAAAATATAGAAGAAAAATATATTTTTCTTTAGCCTATACCTTGAGGTCCATAGCTGCGTCTATTTCCACTGGAAAATTTACTACTGGCCATGATGGCGTTCTCCCGCACTTGTTACAAATATCATATTTTTCATTAATATCCTTGACAAGTGCCCCTGCAATCTTTAACAGAAGATCTTATGGCCAGAGGGATGTGCAAATTGTCAATGTAGTTTTGTAATAATTTGCTTCATCTCTTTTAAATCACTGTTCCCAGCTGCCTTTAATACCTTTTTAAAATTCTGCCTAGAGATGATCGGCCTTAAAAGAATACAGTAATGTCCCGGCTGTTTAAATTGTAAGTCTACAGATTTCCCAAAGACAATCGCTTTATCGTGCTCCATGTCCAACTTCATTCGGGCCTTTTTCATTGAAAGCTTACTTAACAGTAAAGGTATTTCACTCAACACAACATCAGTATTGATAATGTAATTTCCCCCCACTATTATATGGAATTACTATGCTTTTTAGTGATTTCAATGTGTTACCATCACTGAACCTGAAACAAGTAGAGCTGTCATATTCTTTGACTTTACTTAAGTCTTCCTTACCTAAAGAATCCATGCAGCAATTTAACCAGTCCACTCTACATATCTAGAACTGTACAGTTGAATGAATCTGTGACTAGGGTACTTCTGATCGGTTAGTATCATCTTCCTTGCCTTCCATGTCATGTGTTGTCTCAGAAATCCTGTTTTTCATTTTTGGGCAATTCAATGCATAATGATACTTAGAGTCTCCTGTTGACCACTCTTTGGTTATTCCTGGGATTCACCCTCCTTCCATAATTACCCAACTCCCGCCGCCTGTTATAGCTCCCAAAAGGGTCTCAATCCTCGTACTTATTGTTTGTAATTCTTCCTTCATACAGGTGTTTGGGCCCTATATTCAGATGGTTGCAAAATGCTACTAGCATTGTATCCTCTGTCTTTGATTTCACTGCTGAAGAGCCCTTTTGTGCCATAAAAACGGCCAGAAATGAATTGCTTTCCAGAATTATTTTTTAAGGCTTCAGAGATTTGTTTCTCTCTGTTTGAATCTAACACCGGTTAAAACCAAGAACCTCTCCATGTTTGATATCCTGGCATAGTCCAATAATTTAAAGGCAAGTACTGATGTAGGAATTTCCAAATATAATCGCTGCAATGTCATTTATAGTAGGTTAAACTCCATGATGTATTCCTTTCTGGAAGAATCATCCATTTTTCTAAATTTATCAAAGCCTGACCAAGCCTCAAAGGCTTTCAATAAATCATCTTTCATGTCAATTTTATCCATGACTGTTAAGAGAAAGATCAAACCTTCTCCATTGTCCAGTTCCTGAGCGTCTAGTTCTGAAAACACTTCGCAGCTGGTCTTGCTCTTGGCAGGAAGTGAAGATGCCAGAGCTATCCCCTACTTTCTTTTCAGAAGAGATGTAAATCGTGTCCATGCATCGATTTTGTTTTTCCATTGTTCATACGGTTACGAATCACAAAACAGTGGTGGAAAATCATATCCTGTCATCTTATACCTGGTTTCTGTCATCTTTCTTCAAAGATTCTCCAAGTATTCTTCTCTCAAAAAAACCCCTCCAATTCTAACCTACTGTCTTGAAGTAAATCTTAGTCTCTAATCTTCACTTTCATCAACCACTCGCTGCTACCAACGTCAGAGGCAACTCGCAAGCCTGGTTGTGAAGAAGACACTGAGACTCGGATGCTTTGGTGGAGACTGTTTATTGCTTACCACAGAGCTTACTTTTCCACTCTAACACCATCTCCCTAGTGCTGGCTGATTCTTCTTGAGATACCCATCTGAGTATAATTGACTAATCAATACCTAACACCTGTTCACCTTATTACCTTAAACTACCGGGTATTTAACACCCATCAACAGAACCTGTTAGACACTAACACAGGGGCTTGTTGGGTTGTGGAACTGTTTCTTGGGCTAGACTTTTACAAGCACTTAAATCCCTTTGATTAGATTGTTCATTGTGGACTGCGAGGAACTTACCTTTACATTTTGAATATCAAGGCCCTTTCCTTTTAATGAATAAGAATTATAAATAAATGCAGGCTGTGGCTCAGTTCGTAGCACCCTCGCCTTTGAATCAGAAGGTTGTGGGTTCATGTCCCACTCCCGGAAACCAAGAACTGTGAATGTACTCAAAAGAGTTACAATCTGTGACTGTTGATAACTCGAAAGAGTTAAAGGGGCCAAATTCATTGTGTAGGCTTTTACCAATCTTAGAGCAGATGGTGTAAGTCAAGCAGCAGGCTTTTAGGATGTGTGTTTTAGAATGTTAGTGCATTTAGAAACAATGTCGTCTACAGCAAGACATAGCATAGTATTACATTCGCACATTGTGGGAACATATCTGAGACTTTCACGGAGTAAATGTTATGATTCTAAATGATAACGTCACAATGTTGATGCAGCAATTATTAATATATTTACAGAGTGCTTGCAATTTTCAGTGTATTGCTGGCCTCATTGATAAGCAAAAACTTGTTGCCGTTATTGCTTCTTTGAAAGCCCCTTGCTGCACAAATCTCAATTTATCCCCGTCTTTTCATTTGAAGCATATCAAATACTCAGATAATTATTGAAATCCAGCCAGTCCTAGTGATCAGTCTTTGCAACAAGTCCATTTTTAATGCAAGTGCACTATGCTTGAATGAGCCTTGAGTGATACATCTGTAGAAAAGCAATACATATTTTCCACTTCTTTTAAAGAATGCAAAAATCACAACTGAAAAGGGGAACAGTTCAAGAAGTTTGTAGCTTCTATTATGAAACTGTAACTGTAATACTAAATAGGTAAATGAAAAAAGTACAGCCTCCTGTAACTAGGCCCAGTGAGTATATTGCCATTTTAGTCACCATGTCAATCAATAATTATAATCAACATGCTACAGGAGCTTGCCTGTGGTGATCTTCCCATTTCCTTCAATGCTCTACCTAAAGCTTTCCTCCCTTTCAAGACTTTACAGACACTCTTCCATCTTCTCAATTTTAGCCTTCAGCATGACCTTAATTTTTCCAATTTGGATCTATCCAATCATCTGCAGCCACATGGCATCTATCCATTTGAGTGCAAGCTTCTTACAATATTCTATTCCACCATACGGTCTACCTCTTATTATTCCACAACTGGTAACTCTGCACTTCCAGTTGCTAACTTGTATTCTTCTTGTACATTGCACCTAAAACATGCAGCAAATGTTTTCTACTTCATTTGACTGTCAGCAATATTACTTGTATGTTAGTCTCACACACTCTCATTTTCACACCTCCCAGTGCATGACTCTCCCTCCAAAATGATTTCAATACAACGAACCCCTTCTTCATATTTATTTTTCTTGAATATACTATATTTACTTACTCGATGGTATGTCTTCTTCATTCAAGCTTCTATTGCCCTCAGGCTATAGGCATAATTCTAATCTGTCGCAAGTTGATGCTGATTCTCAATTGGTTGCTGGGTCAAAATCCTAGAACTCGCTTCCTCTCAGCACAGTGACTGTACCTACACCACATGGGACTGCAGCAGTTGAAGAAGGAGGCTCACCACCACCTTCCAAAGGGCAATTATGGATGGGTAACAAATGCTGGCCCAGCCAGCCATGCCCGCGTCCCGGGAAAGAATAATTAAAATAATTTTTTTAATCCTTTTGTTCGGCATTTCATTCTGTAATCGTAATGCTGAAGACGATGATGAAGGAAACACGATCTGGAGACAGGATAGCTTTCCAGCATCCCACCTTGGATTTGGATTTAAAGCTGCATTGCAGATTGGCTGCCCTTTACAGGAGATTGTCTAAACTGTCATTTCTACTACTCAAGGAGATGACCAATAGACTATGTCGAACGGTCAATCTGAAGATCGGAATCCATCTGGCTTGTCTGTTGTTGTCGACCTGGTTCGCTGACCATATTGTGTGAGAGACATTCTGAAGCAAAGACCCAAAATGCACTAATTTGAATATGTAAGCTTAGGGCAGGGCCTGGCAAAGGACCTGGAGGATGTGGCATTTTTGCTGGATGCTGCCATTGCAATACTTACATAACTTATATACACAATATCTATGTAAATATTTATATATATTTATATTTCATGGAAGGGCCTTAGCTACAGCTAAAGTCAAACAAAACATTTCAGCAAACTAAAGTATAACATTAATAATGCCTGGCTAGTCCTAGTCCCTTCTACCCTAGAGTACATATTCAATCTCCAACTTCCCACCTCTGCATGCTACCTACCCAGCCCCTCTCTAAAAAGCAACTCCAATTGGTGAAGCTGCCTGGTAATTGTAATCTTCACTGCCCAATTCAAAAGCAAGCAGAGACAGGAACAACTAACAGGAAGATGCAGAGGCAGGTATCTGGAGTCCAGAAGGTGAGCAGGCAATCATCCCCTATAACAAGAGGAAGAGAAAAGAATTGGGAAAAAAAAGCAAAATACTGCTATTTTGTGGCGAGCTCATCTGCCCAATATGAATGCCGTGTTTCAGACAAACCGGAAAATGTTCTGAATGTTGAGTCGCTTTGGTGCTTAACCCTGTACTTTAAAGGGAACAGAGTATTGTACTGGGAATTGGAGCTGCACTCAGTTCCTGGAATGAGAAATTAATTGCTTTGAATATTGTGATGGTGCATCATCACTCTCGCCATTGTAAAATGATTACAGTGCTAAGTCTGCTGTATGTTCTGCAGAAAAGGCAAATGTTAGAAGCACATCAGTTATTGATTTTTTTTTATTCGTTCTTGATTTGTGGGTGTCACTGCAAAGTCAGCATTTATTGTCCACGCACTAATTGTCCTTGGGAAGGTAGTGGTGAGCTGGCTTCTTGGCAAGTCAGTGGTTTGCCAGGCCATGTCGGGGGCAGTTAAAAATCAATCATGCTGCAATGGGTCCGGAGTTACATATAGGCCAAACGAGGTAAGGACAACATTAAGGGAACCCAGATGGACTTTTACAATAATCATGGTTAATACTAACTTTTCATTCCTGATTTATTTAATTAACAGAATTAAAATTCCCCAACTACCAGGGGTGGGATTTGAATTTATGGCTCATAAATCATTAGTTCAGACCTCTTGATTGCTCGTCCAGTAATATGTTATCATTCTGAGAAACTCTGGGCAGAAGTTTGCCGTCGGCGAGCAGGGGGCGGGGTCTGCTCACCGATGCGTAAAATGACGCGGGATGACGTCGGGCGGAACCCCTGATGTCATCCCGGTCCATTTAAGTTTTCAGGAAGGCGGGGGCGCAGCAAAATCAGCTGTGCCCCCGCCGACCTGTCAATGGCCAATTGAGGCCATTGACAGGATCATTAAAACAATTAAAGGATCTGCCCGTCCAACATTAAGGCTGGTGGGCAGGCCAGGAGCCCCAGCGGCAAATAGATAAAACATGAAACCTCATCCACCGGCAGGATGAGGTTTCATGCAGGGTTGGAAAAATTTTAATATAGTTATAATGTAAATTATGCACATGTCCCATCTATGTCATTGTCACATGAGGGGGACATGTTAGGGAATTTTTTTTTTTCTATTTGTAGTATTTTTAAAACTGTCAACGATCTCCCTGAGGCAGCACTTAGCCTCAGGGAGATGTGCGCTCTTTCGTGCGCTTGCGCGAAAGAGCGCACTCTCACATTTGGGAAATCCCCCCCGCCCACACAGGAAGCGCATAGCGCTTCCCGCCGGACATTACACCGGGCGGGCCTTAATTGGCCCGCCCACGTAAAATAGCGGCGGGGCCCGCTTCTCCGGCAGGGATCAGCTCCCCGCCCGCCGGAGATTGGGTTGGGCCCGCCCGCCCGACAGGCAGAAAATTCTGCCCTCTGTTTCTCTTCCCCACTGATGCTGCCTGACCTGCTGAGTTTCCAACCATTTTGTGCTATTACATTAGAAGAAAAGTTTGTTCAGTCTGTTACCAGGCCTAAGGGAATTGTTTGTTTTCTAAGTCCTTGATTTGAAAATAAGCATAAAACAAAAGCATTTTTATTGAGGACTTTGGTAGGTTGTTTATCAGAGATATACAGATGTTCTGGGATGCTGTTAAAAGTAAAATAACAAATCGAAAACCTCAAATAATTAATCCCTCGGAGAACGTCCTCCATCAAAATTACTAAACCAAAATAAGCCTCTCAGCCTGTAGCCCATTTAAGTTAAAATAAAAGTAACACAATCAAAAAAGCCTTAATGCAAAAGATACAGCAGACTTAGCACTGTAATCATTTTACAATGGCGAGAGTGATGATGCTCCATCGCAATATTCAAAGCAATTAATTTCTCATTCCAGGAACTGAGTGCAGCTCCAATTCCCAGTACAATACTCTGTTCCCTTTAAAGTACAGGGTTAGGCACTAAAGCGACTCAACAATCAGAATATTTTTCTGGTTTGTCTGAAACACGGCATTCATATTGGGCAAAAATAAAAACAAAAAGCTAAAAGCTACTGCGGATGCTGGAAATCCAAAACAAAAACAGAATTACCTGGAAAAACTCAGCAGGTCTGGCAGCATCGGTGGAGAAGAAATCAGTTAACGTTTCGAGTCCTCACGACCCTTCGGCAGAACTGAAGGAATTTAGGGAATTTTAGGCCGAAGGGTCATGAGGACTCGAAACGTTAACTGATTTCTTCTCCTCCGATGCTGCCAGACCTGCTGAGTTTTTCCAGGTAATTCTGTTTTTGTTTTGATTCATATTGGGCAGATGAGTTCGCCACAAAATAGCTACTAACATCAAGCTCAGGTACCCTGAAGTGCCCCAAATCACTGGCGGATTATTTATCTAGACTCACGATTTTATGAAATCATTTAAATTTCATTTCCGCAATGCCTTACGCAGTTCAAGTACATGGGTGAAAGTTCTCTCATTTTGGAACTTCTCTGCACAAGAATTATCACCTTGACATTCAATCTTGTCTCGGGAGTATTTTATTATCTCTCCTTCTTCAACTGATTCCTCCTTTGTCACTCTGTTCTTTGGACACTTGGTCCTCTCCATCCCTGAAGGAACATGCATACTCCAGCAGTTCCTGCTCACAGACTTTGTTGGTGATTTTCTATTAATCCATTTGAAAATCTTTTTTAAAAAAAATACTTTCGGGAGATCACTGATATTTACTTCCTGTCCCTAATTGCCCTTGGGGAGGTGGTGAGGTGCCTTCCTGAACTGCTGCACTCCATGTGGTGAAGGTACTCCGACTGCGCTGCTAGGTATGGAATTCCAGGACACTGGCCCAGTGAAGATAAAAAAAAATGATATAATTCTAAATTTGGATGGTGTGCAATTTGGAGGGGAACATTTCTTTCCAATATCCATTTTCTGTTCAGCATCTGAAAGTGGCCTGGGAAAGTAATTTTATATTTGCTTCAGTTGTTTTATGTCCAATTAGATTAATCTCTGTGACAAGTAAACTCCTTTGAGACTGTGTAAGTAATCTACCAGTGCTTTAAGGCATCTAAATTTGATGCTAATAGTAATGAATCATACAGAATGGTTACAGCACAGAAGGAAGCCATTTGGCCCGTCATGTCTGTGCTGACCCCCTGAAGGAGCAATTCACCTCGTGCCACTCCCCTGCCTTCTCCCTGCAGCCCGGCATTTTTTTGCTTTTCAGATTACGATCTAAATTCCTTTTTAAATGCCCAGTTGACCCTGCCTCCACCGCACTTTCAGACAGTACATTCCAGATCCTAACCACTCGCTGCGTGAAAAGCTTTCTCCTCATGTCACCTTTTGCCTTCTTTTGCCAATTACCTTGAATCTGCGCCCTCCGGACTCGATCTTTCCACCTATGGGAACAGTTCCTCACCATCTACTCCATCCAGACCCCTCATGATTTTGAATACCTCTATCTAACCTCCTCTCAACCTCCTCTTCTCCAAGGAACACAGTCCCAACTTCTCCAATCTATCCACATAACTGAAGTTCCTCACACGTGAAACCATTCTCGGGAATCTTTTCTGCGCTCTCCCTAACGCCTTCGCACCCATCCAAAAGTGTGGTGCCCAAAACTGGATGCAATACTCCATTTGAGGCTGAACCAATGTTTTACACAGGTTTAATATAACTTCCTTGATATTGTGCTCTATGCTGCTATTGATAAAACCCAGGTGCTGTATACTTTATTAACCGCTCTCAACCTATCTGGCCCCCTTCACTGATTTACGCATATGTACATCCAGGTGCATCTGCTCCTGCACCCCCTTTAGAACTGTACCCTTTATTTTATATTGTCTCTCTATGTTCTTCCTACCAACATGATCGCTTCACACTTCTCTGCATTAAATTTTATCTGCCACTTGCCTGCCCATTCCACCAACTTGTCTATGACCTTTCGAAATTACAAACCACCCATCTCATGGTTCACAAACTTCCAAGTTTCGTATCATCTACAATTTTGAAATTTTTCCCTGTACACCAAGATCTAGGTCATTAATATATATCCAAAAGAGCAGGGGTCCGAACATTGATCCCTGGGGAACTCCACTACAAACCTTGCCCTAGTCTAAAAATACAGCTGTTCACCATTAGTCGTTGCTTCTTCTCATTCGGCCAATTTAGTACCCATGTTGCTACGGTCCCTTTAATTCCATAAGTTCTAACTTTGCTCGCAAATCTGTTGTGCAGTATGTTATCAATTGCCTTTACAAGTCCATGTACACCACATCAATAGCATTAACCTCATCAATTCTGTTTGGCACTTCATCAAAAAACTCAAACAAGTTGGTTAAACATGATTTGCCCTTAAAAATCCATTCTGTCTTTCCTTAATTAATCCTCATTTATCCAATTGATTATTAATTTTTTCCCAACGTATTGCTTCTAAAAGCTTCCCTACCACTGAGGTTAAACTGACAGGCCTGTAGTGGCAGGGATTATCTTCACACCCTTTCTTGAATAAGGGTGTAGCATTTGCAATTCTCCAGTCCTTTGGCACCACTTCTGAGTCTGACGAAAATTGGAAAATTATGGCCGGTGCCCCTGCAATTTCCATTCTCACTTTCCTCAGTATTCTTGGACGCATCTCATCCAGTCCTGCTGCCTTATCAACTTTTAGCATAGACAGCATATCCAATACCTCCTTCCTTATCAATTTTAAACCCTTGAAGTGTTTCAACTGCCTCCTTTTTCACCATGAACTGGACAACGTCTTTTCCTTTGGTAAAGATGGATGCAAAATATTAATTTAGTACTTCCGCCATGTTCCCTGCCTCTACACTTAAATTACTTTTTTAGTCCCTAATGGCCTGATCTTTCTTCTTATCACCCTCTTCTTATTTATAGCTGATGGAAGATTCTTGGATTCCATTTTATGTTAGCTGTCAGTCTCTTCTCACACTCTCTCTTTTGCTTTTCTTATTTGCTTTCTCGATTTTCCTATGAGCTTTCTATATTCAGCTTAGGTCTCAAGTGAATTATGCACCCAGGGTAATCAACCATCCTGGATTTTCTGTTAATGCCCTGGAATTTGGCTTCTCATCCTGTGTCTTGGGCATGGGCTTCCAAGGCACTAATTGTCCTGGATTCCTCCAAGCAGCGGCTAAGAAGACTGCTCAATGTCTCCTCTTGCCGATCCCCAAGCATCTTTGGTGTCTGCAGATACACGCTGTACCACTGTGCATGTGATAACATGAGACCACGAGAGAGTAACAGCACTGGCTGGCACTCTCCTCCTTGAGAGTTGTCTAGATTTGGTAGGTGGGTAGTTGGTGTCAGGGGGGGTTCCTGTGATGGGAGGGGCTCTGGGCCTGTGGCGGCAACACTCAGGCGCAACTCAGGGTGGTCCAAAGTCAGGTCTGGCAGTGGTACTCTCAGGCCTGAGTCCGTGAGGCCGAATCCAGCACAGGCCAAGGGGTACCTTGCAGGACCGGGTTGGTGCTCTGGGAGGCCTGGGTGGGTGGGTGGCAAGGTGGGCTCTGTTAGGACTGAGGGGAGTGGGGTCCTGGCAGGCCTGAGGGGGATAGAGGGTCTAGGAAGGCCCAATGTGTCCAGCAGGCCCCATGGGGTCTGGCAGGCCCAAAGGGGAGGTGTGGTCTGGGCTGGCCTGAGGGTGATGTAGAGTCAATGCAGGCTCAAGGGGTCCAGGCAGGCCCAGGGGGCATCCAACAGCTCTGAGGGAGTGTGGAGGGGGCATCCAGGCAGGCCTCAGGGAGGGTATTTTGGGCAGGCCCACATCTCCCTCAGGCATCTTGGACCCTCCCCCAATTCCTAAGTCCTGTCACAATTTCCTCTGCCCCTGTTCCTCAGGCCTACTGAAGACCCCAATCCCCCACTCCTTTGGTCCTGTCAGCACCCAACGCCCTCGTGTGTCTGGCGAAATGTCCCTTATTTTCTTCCTCCGAGTTGGTCATCCTGCATTCCCCTGATATTTGTCATTAGCACATTTTTTCTGTTTCCTCTTAATCTCTATCTCTTTTGTCATCCTGGGAGCTCTGGATTTGTTTGCCTTACCTTTCCCCTTTGTGGCAATACACCATGATTGTACTTGATCTATCTCTTCTTTAAAGGCAACTCATTGTCCAGTTTCAGTTTTGCCAGCTAATCTTTGATTCCAATTTATCTGGGCTAAATCCATTCTTACCCCATTGAAGCTGGCTTCCCCGGATTGCACCTTGTCTTCTTCCATTGCTAAGCTAAACCTTATGGTATAATGAACACTGTCCCCTAAATGTTCCCCTCCTGATACCTTAACCACTTGGCCCACCTTATTCTCGAGAACCAGATCCAGCGATGCCTCCCTTCTTGTTGGATTGGAAACACACTGCGCTGGAAAATCTTTCCCCAACATACCCTAGGAACTTGTAGGATTTTGGATTTGGAAGCAGATTCCTATGATTGGCAGTTGAGTATTCGTAAGTGGTATTAAGGTAGCTCATTAAGAAGTAACAGCTTAGGTATGATGCATTAGCTAAATGGAAAGCAGAAGTATACAACAGTTGAGAGCAATTCATTGATCCCAGAAGACGAATGTTGGCACAGAGTGAGTTGATCTCAGTAGCTTGTGATGGCAGCATTCTGCTCTCTAGCCGAAGTATTCGGGAACTCTTCCCCCATTCACCTCTGTCTTTCCTGGTCCACCTTCCATCTGAACAAGGTGGCTGCCTGATGAATACGCCACCCCGCCTTTGAACAATTGTTAATACCCCCACAACTTCTGGGGGCTGGTAGCTTACTCAATGTCAATCACCTGTCCAAACACTTCTGACCAACGGATGCAAGACAGATACCCAAGTTGCGAGGGTGGTCACCCCTCCCCCTTTTTGTCATCCTGGCTTGAGGTCACTTTTTAGTTTACCTCATGCGGACGGTCATTTGCTAGATAAAGGCAGTACACAGGGCGCCAGAGGCTTCTTGTTATTACTTCAGAAATGTTTGTAGATTCCAGTGACTTCAATGTGGGAGGGTGCAATCTTTGAGACCTTTTTCTCTATCTTGTCTTGGTCGTAGACTCCTTAGAACTGGTTAAGTATATGAGAGAGAGAGAGACAGAGGGGGAGGGGGAGGTAAATACTGTGACAGCTAGTTCAGGAAATGTTCTATACAATTCTAAAAAAAAACAATTCTAAAGGCCCTTATTTCTTACAATTCCCCCTTTTGAAAAGGAAATATTCTTATTGACTTTTCACAACTAACTTTTAGCTAACTTGGTTATTTCTAAAACACAAGCTGTTTCCCTAATTTCTTGATTATTTTGTAGGAATGCTGTTAATTTCTAGACTACTAGTCTATACATACATTCAGATAAAACAGATTATGCATGGACTGAAAAGATTCTCCAGATCTCCTTTCACCTATATCCATCTTGAGGAAAATTCTTATTGTGCATTATTTCTCCCTAGTTTTCAATTATCCCAACCCATAATTCCTTTTACTTTAATTTTACTCCCTCTAACCATTACCAATATAATCGCTTTAACATCAGTTTCTCAATGGAGTGTGTATCAGCGCCCTGATCATTTAAAAATGTCTTCTTACTCTTCAGGCCACTTTAACCGTTTCATGTCAAGCTGTTAGTCAGGTACTGAGCATGTCTGGGACCCATTCTTCAGCGAAGCTTCACCATGCACTCCAGCATGTTAGTTACTTCACATGTAACAAAACACCCTCCACACACTCACACTGGTGTCCATATTCCTTCTTTAATGTCTGTTGGAATTTCACATGCGTAAGTCATCTTCACACATTTTCGTATTTGTTGGGTCTGGTCTTCATTGACTTTTTTTCCCCCTGAAGCTTCGATTGAAACGTTCGCATTCACCCATCATGCTTGGCAGTAATCTCTCTAACCTTTCCCGCAAATCCCCTTTTTTGCGTTTGTCGAAGAGTTTTCAGGTCTACAGAGATTGTGCCATGTATCAAGCCAATCAACTTCATTAGCCGATTGACTCGGAAGTCATCTTCTCAAAAGATCAAAGGGGTCTCTGTCTCAAGGACTTTGCTTATCCTCCCCTGCACAGTCCCAATGTCTCGTGGTGTGGCCTGACTATCAAATTCAGTTTTCTTAAAAGTTCACAGGAAAAGACACAAATATCTCGAAGAGAAAGCCAATCGAAAAACCAAACCCCATTTTCAACTCTGCTTTTTAAAAAATTATTTTGTTATCATTTCTTCAACTTTGCCCAAATTTTAGATTCAATTCCAATTGTTTCAAAATGTTTTTTTAACATTTTGTAAAACGTTTCTTTGGTACAACCAGGATTCTAAGACTACAAGAGTTGGAAGAGAGACACTAGCTTCCTAAAAAGACAACACCACAATGTTACAGACTAAGTGTAGAAAAGGAACAGAACCTTCCCATCTCTTTTGTTTGTTATCTCTCACCTTTAAAACAATTTTCAAGATCCAATGTTTGCTACTTAACAGAATTTGAAAGAAACAGTCGGTAAAGCGCGTTTTTAATTTGAATTTTAGCAGTTCTTCTTTAGCTCTGATACAAATGTTTTGAAAAGTTCAAATTGGGTTTCTGCCAAACTTCTTCAAGGCTTCATGCTTATCTTTATATTTTGGGAACAAACTGTAGAGTCTTTTCACAGCTGAGCAAGTATATTTTTTAACAAACTTGAAGTCATACTTTTACCCAGTAACGTTGGCTGGGATCTTTAGGTCGGTGAGCGGGGGACAGGGCCCACTCGCCAATGTGTAAAATGTAAAATGTCAGGTTGAACTCCAGACATCACCCCGCGTCATCTCAATTTTCAGGGTGGCGGGGGCACAGCCGAATCAGCTGTGCGCCCGCCGACCTGTCAACGGTCTATTGAGGCCATTGAAAAAGTAATTGAGATAATTAATGGACCTGCCTGTCCAACCTTAAGGTTGGCGGGCAGGCCGGGAGCCCTGGCGGGCTTCAGAGAAAGCCTGAAACCTCATCCACGGGCGGGATGAGATTTCATGAGGGTTTTAAAAAATTTAATAAACGTTTGATTTAAAGTGATGGACATGTCCCAACTCATGTGGCAGTGTCACATGAGGGGACTTGTCAGTGAAATTTTGTTTGTGCACTTTAACCATTTTAAAATTTGGCACCGATCTCCCTGCGGAAGCACTTAGCCTCAGGGAGATGAGGGAATCCACACACCCCCTCCCCCCTGCCCACACAGGGAGCACACGGCGCTTCCTGACAAGGCCCGCCCACGTAAAATGGCGGCACACCCCCCATCGCGGGCGCCGATTGGAGGCAGGCCTGCCCACGCCTGCCCCTTCATTCCACCCCCCCCTCCCCCACCCCCAACCGACGGGGAGGAAAATTCTTCCCACTGTTTACCTTTTCTCAGCACAAAAACGTGCAGCATTTTAAATTGTCAATTGTTTCCAAACTTGTAAGTTTCTCCCTCAAAATGATTTATTTGAATCGATGATGTTTGCAAACCACACTCTGCTTTAACAATGATGACTCGAATGCGAGGTATACTCTCAACTGGGTAAATGTACTCCTTCGTGGAATTGGGGGGCTGAATTTTCCCCCCGGCAGGCGCCTACGGGCGCGCTTCTGATATGAGGCCACGCCGCCATTTTATGTGCGCTATGCGCTCCCTGTGCAGGCGGGGGAGGAATCCCAAAATCGAGAGTGCGCTCTTTCGCGCATGTGCACGAAAGAGCGCACTCATCTCCCTGAGGCTAGGCGCTGCCTCAGGGAGATCAGCTGCACATGTAAAAAAGACAAAAATAGAAAAATAAAATTTCTCTTACATGTCCCCTCATGTGACAATGTCACGTCAGTTGGGCCATGTCCATAATTTTTACAAAATCTTTATTAAAATTTTTAAGAGCCTACATGAAACCTCATCCCGCCCGTGGATGAGATTTCATGTTTTTTCTAGTTCCCGCCGGGGCTCCTGGCCTGCCCACCAACCTTGAGGTTGGACGGGCAGGTCCTTTAATTACTTAATTGATCCTGTCAATGGCCTCAATTGGCCATTGACAGGTCGGCGGGCCCGCAGCTTATTTTGCTGCGCCCCCACCTTCCTGAAAATTTAAATCGGGCGGGATGACCTCGGGAGATCCCCCCGCCCCAGCTCGCCAACTCGTAAAATTCTGCCCGGGGTAAAGATTGTGGATGATGACGCTGGAGGAATCATAATCAACTAACATTAATTGCTGATGGACTCCAGGGTTCAGAGCTCTGAAGAAAGGTCATACGGACTCGAAATGTTAACGTTGTTTTTCTCTCTTCACAGATGCTGTTAGACCTGCTGAGTTTTTCCAACATTTTCTGTTTTTGTTTCAGATTTCCAGCATCTGCAGTATTTTGCTTTTATCTTACTGATTTCTGGGTCGCTCCCTTCATCCTTTTTAAATTCCAAGGGTCCTCCCTTGAACTTTTTTAATTCTACTGGCCTGATTTTGGTCTTTTTATCTCAAGCGGCTTCTCCTGAGACACTTCAACCCTCATGATTTCCAGTGTTTGGTCTAATTTGTCCTTGTATAGTGTGCTCTATCATGTGCGTTCTGTCGCCAGTGTAATTGATTGTGTAGGAAACCAATAGAAACATAGAAACTAGGAGCAGGAGGAGGCCATTTGGCCTTCGAGCCTGCTCCACCATTCAATGTGGTCATGACTGATCCTCTATCTCAACGCCATATTCCTGCTTTCTCTCCATATCCCTTGATGCACCTAATAGCCAAAAAATTATCAATTTCTTTCTTGAATATACTCAGTGAGTGACCCGGCCTATACAGCCTTCTGTGGTCGAGAATCCAACTGTTTGACCACTCTCTGAGTGAATAAATTTTTCCTCATCTCAGTCCTAACTGGCCTGCCCCATATCCTGAGACTGTGGCTCCTAGTTCTAGACTCCCCAACCAGGGGAAACATCCTCCCTGCATCTAGTCTGTCTAGCTAGCCCTGTTAGAATTTTATACTTTTCAATCAGGTCCCCTCTCATTCTTCTAAACTCTAGTGAATACAGACCCAGCCCAGCTGAACCAATCTCTCCTAATACAACAGCACTGCCATCCCCGGTATCAGCCTAGTGAACCTTTGCTGTACTCCTTCTATGGCAAGTATATCCTTTCTGAGGTAGGGAGGACAAAACTGCACACAATACTCCTGGTGTAGTTTGTTATACTCCTTGTATAACCGTAGTAAAACATCCCTACTTCTGAACTCAATTCCTGTTGCAATGAAGGCCATCATATATTTTGCCTTCCTAATTGCTTGCTTACTTACTGCACCTGTCTATTTACTTTCATTGACTGGCATACAAGGACACTTTTTTTTTTCATTCATTGGATGTGGGCTTCACTGGCTAGCATTTATCCCTATTTGCCCTTGCTCAAGGGCCAGCCACATTACTGTGGGCCTGAAGTCAAATGTAGGACAGACCAGGTAAGGGTGGCAGATTTCCTTCTCCAAAGGACATTAGTGAACCCGATGGATTTTTACAACAATCATCAATGGTTTCACATGCATCATTAGATGATTATATTGAATTCAAGTTCCACCATCTGCCAAGGCAGGATTCAAACCTGGGTCCCCAGAGCAATACCCTGGGTCTCTGGATTATTAGTCCAGCAACAATACCACTACACCATTGCCTCCCCATACCTTTGTACATCCAAATTTCCCAATATATCATCATTTAAATAGTACTCTGCCTTTCTGTTTTTCCCACCAAAGCGTATAACTTCTCATTTATCCATGTTATACTGCATCTGCCATGTGTTTACCCACACATACAATTTGTCTAAATCACCCTGAAGCCTCCTTGCATCCTCCTCACAACTCACAACCCAGCCCAGTTTTGTGTCATCAGCAAGCTTGGAAATACTGCATTCGGTTTCCTCATCCAAGTCATTTATATATATATTGTGAATAGCCGGGGCCCAAGCACTGATCCCTGCAGCACACCACTAGTCACCAGCTGCCATCTGGAAAAAGACCCATTTATTCTCACTCTCTGTTTCCGGTCTGTCAACCAATTCTCAATCCATGCCAGTATATCACCCCCAATCCCATGTGCTTTATTTTTGTCCACTAGCCTCTTATGTGGGACCTTATCAGAAGCCTTCTTGAAATCCAAATACACCACATCCACTGGCTCTCACTTATCTATTCTACTAGTTACATCCTCAAAAGACTCCAGTAGATGAGTTAAGCATGATTTCCCTTTCATAAACCCATGCTGACTTTGTCTATTCCTGTTAATGCTTTCCAAGTGTTCTGTTACCACAGCTTTTATAATAGACCCTAGCATTTTCCCCACGACTGATGTTAGGCTAACTGGTCTGTAATTCTTTGTTTTTTCTCTCCCTCCATTTTTAAATAGTGGGGTTACATTGGCCATCTTCCAATCTATAGGAACTGCTCCAGAGTCTATAGAATTTTGGAAGATGACCACCAATGTACCCAATATTTCCAGGGCCACTTCCTTTAATACTCTGGGATATAGATTCTCAGGCCCTAGGGATTTTTCAGCCTTTAACTCCATTAATTTCTCTTGCACCATTTTTTTTTCATTAATATTGATTTTCTTCAATTCCTCCCTCTCACAAGACCCTTGGTTCCCTAACATTTCTGGGAAATTATTGGTGTCCTCTTTTATGAAGACAGAACCAAAATATGTGTTCAATTCTTCTGCCATTTCCTTGTTCCCCATTATAATTTCCCCCATTTCTGACTGTAAGTGACCTACATTTGTCTTTGCTAATCTTTTTTCTCTTCACATATTTATAGAAGCTTTGACAGTCAGTTTTTATGTTCCCTGCAAGTTTACTCTCATACTCCATTTTCCCCTTCTTGATCAATCTGTTTGTCCACTTTTGTTTAATTCTAAACTGCTCCCAATCCTCAGGCTTGCTGCTTTTTCTGGCAATTTTAAATGTCTCCTTTTTGGATCTAATACTATCCCTAATTTCTTTCGTAATCAATGGTTGAGTCACCTTCCCTGTTTTATTTTTGCACCAGACAGGAATGAATAATTGTTGTAATTCATGCATACGTTCCTTAAATACCAGCTACTGCCTATTCACTGTCAGCCCTTTTAGTAAGGTTCCCCAATCCATCATTGCCAACTCACACCTCATACCCTCGTAGTGCCCTTTATTTAGATTCAGGACCCTAGTTTCGGATTCAACTTCTTCATTCTTCATCTTAATGAACAATTCTATCATTTTATGGTCGCTCTTCCCCAAGGGACCCCGTGAAACAAGATTGTTAATTAATCCTTTCTCATTGCACAATACCCCATCTAGGATAGCCTGTTCTCCAGTTGGTTTCTCACCATATTGGTCTAAAAAACCATCACATACACACTCCAGGAAATCCTCTTCCATAGCATTATTGCTAGTTTGGTTTGTCCAATCTATATGTAGATTAAAGTCACCCATGATTACAGTTGTACCCTTATTGCATGCGTCTCTAACTTCCTGTTTAATGCCTCTGTTACATCTGTGTTACTGTCTGGGGGCCTATAGACAACCCCCGCCAACATTTTCTTCCCCTTGGAGTTTCTTATGTCCATCCAAACAGATTCCATATCATGACTTCCTGAGCTAATATCCTTCCTCACTATTGCATTGATTTTCACCTTAACTAACAATGCTACCCCACCTCCTTTCCCTATTTATCTGTCCTTCCTAAATATTGAATACCCCTGGATGTTCAGTTCCCATCCTTGGTCACCCTGCAGCCATGTATTCTTAATTGTAACTACATCATAATGGTTTATATTTATTTGCACTCTTAATTCATCTAACTTATTGTGAATGCTCCGCTCATTAAAATACAATGTCTTTAGACTTGCCTTTTTAACCTTGTTAGTCATCTTAGTTTTTTTTTGGCACTATGACCCCATTTTTTTACCCTTGTTTTTTTCTGCCTTCCACTTTTGCTTCTTACTATTCTGTCTTTTATTTATATCCTTGTTTCCCCCTCCTCTGTCTCCCTGCTTAGGTTCCCATCCCCCTTTAATTCTAGTTTAAACCCTCCCCGACAGCACTAGCAAACACCCCCCTGAGGACATTGTCCTGGTCCTGTCCAGATGCAACCCGTCCTGTTTGTACTGGTCCCACCTTCCCCAGAACCAGTTCCAATGTCCCAGGAATCTGAATCTCTCCCCTCTACACCATTTCTTCAGCTCTTCAGCCACGTATTCATCCGATATATCCTGTTATTTCTACTCTCGCTAGCACGTGGCCCTGATAGTAATCTTGAGATTACTACCTTTGAGGTCCTACTTTTTAATTTACATCCAAACTCCCTATATTCAGCTTGTAGGACCTCACCCCTTTTTTTACCTATGTCATTGGTATAAATGTGTACTACCACCACTGGCTGGTCACTCTCCCCCTTCAGAATGTCCTACAGCCCCTCCGAAACACCCTTGGCCCTGGCACCAGGGAGCCAACATACCATCCTGGAGTCTCTTCTGCAGCCACAGAAACGCCTGTGTGTTCCCTTTACTATTGAATCCCTTATCACTATAGCCCTGCCACTCTTCTTCCTCCCCTTTTGTGCAGCAGAGCCACCTGTGGCGCCATGGACTTGGCTCCTGCTGCTTTCCCCTAATAGGTTGTCTCCCCCAACAGCATCCAAAACAGTATATCTGTTAGAGAGAGGGCCAGCCACAAGGGACTCCTGCACTTCCTGCCTTCCTCTACTCTGCCTGGTGGTCTTTCTGCCTGTTCAGTCTTTACCTGTGGTGTGACCACCTCACTGAGCGTGCTGCCCACAACAATCTCAGGATCGCGGATGCTCCACAGTGAATCCACCCCAGCTCCAGCTCCGAAATACGGTTAGCCAGTAGCTGCAGCTGGACACACTTCCTGCACACATGGTCACCAGGGACACTGTCCATGACTTCCCACATAGCGCAGGAGGAGCATATCATGGGTGTGAGCTCTTCTGCCATGACTTCCCTTTAGCTCATTAGTTACTCCCTTCAAAAAATACTAACTGCACTAGGAGCCTTATTCCACTCCAAACACTCCCGCTGCAGTCCAAAGTCCTCACCTTATTTTGTTTAAGCTAATGGACTGCAGCAGTTTAATTAGTAGGAAAAGTAGAAGTAGAAGTACTAACCTGACCCTACTTACCAATCAGCTGCCTCCCCTGCGTCGTGTCACTTTTTGAATTGCGACGTCACTTCAAACACCACCGCCTGAATGTCCTGAGGGTACACCTCTCCTCTCCAGTCTTGGCCTCTGTTTTTCGTGCCCTTTAATACTGCTCTCGCTGACCTCTCCTCTCCGGTCTAAAACTCACCTTCCTCCAATCCTAACAGCAGCTTTTAGTTAATTGCTAAATTAAAGAAGGACTATACTTTAGATAGAATTTAACCTTTAATTTAACCCTTAAACTCCCTCAGCCACCAATCTCCAATTTCTACCGCAGCCAAACACAGCACTCCAGTGCAGACAATGTTCTCCTTCCAGCCATCACTTTCCTTTTGCATTTTATACATCCGTTCCCTTAATTTCTTGTACTTTCTATTCAGCTGTTAGGCAAACTCATGTACGCTGTAGAACTACCTTGTTCAACTTAATCTTTCCTTTCTGAACCTCTTTAGAAAGTCTATCAAAGTTACACTTGTAACCTCCGTCACACTTGACTACAGCTCCCGGAATAACTCTTGCACCAGCTGCGCTTGCTTTCTTAGTCAGACTCTCCATCAGTTGTTCCCTAGCAAATGCCAATTCCGTTGTGACTCCTGGCTTCACATAATGACTACTCCATACACGTCTAACAATAACCTAAGACTGTTGCCTCTCAAATTGCAAGCCAATGACACCTTAACTACTGTGGATCCCACCCCTGACACCATTCTCTTAGATTTTGGGTTTGGGAGCCACAGATACCTAAGATAGGCAGTCAAGTTTGTAAGTAATTGTAAGACAGTTTATTAATAAGTAACAGTTTATATATGATGCATTTGCCAAATAGCCAGGAAAAATATACAACCCATGACAGTGGGTGAATCAGAGTGATTCATTGATCCCAAAGGATGAATGGACAGTTGGCACTGAGTATGTTGCATAATGGCAGCATTCTGCTCTCTAGCCGGAGTGTTTGGGAACGCTTCCTCCATCATTCCTGGTCTATCTTCCATCTGAACATGGCTGATGAAGACTGCCACTTGGTGCAGACTGCCCCCTGGCTCTGAGCACTTGTCAATATACCTATTTCTGGGAGCTGTTGTGGATCACCTGTTCAAACCCTTCTGACCAATGGACATAAGGCTGGTACCCAAGTTGTGAGGGTGGTCACCTCCCCCACTGTTTGTTATCCTGGCTTGGGGTCGCTTTTTACTTTACCTCATGCTGAGGGTAGTTTGCTAAAGAGGTGGTATGGCGGGCAACAGAAGGCTTCCTGCTATTGGTTCAAGAATCTTTGCACAGTCTAGTGACCTCAGTGTGGGGAGCACAATCTTTGTGACCTTTATCTTGTCTTGGTCCCTGACTCCTTAGAATTGTTTATGATATTTTGGGGAGAGAGAGAAAGAGAAAGAGAGAGAGAGAAGTAACCGTTGTGCCAGCTGGTTCCATGTGAGTTCCATACAATTCTAAAAACAGCATTCCTAGAAGTCCCTATTTCGTACGGCTCCCCCATCTCTGCTCTTTACACTACTACTATCCCAGTATATATGTGGATAATTAAAGCCCCCTGTTATAACTACTCTGTAATTACCTTGCAAATGTATTCCTCTACATCTCTCCCACTAGATGATGGCCTACAGACTGCACCGAGCAATGTAATTGCATCTTTTTTGTTCCTTAGATCTAGCCAAATAGATTCCATCTGTCATGTTATTGTAATGATATACCATGGGTTTATTAACTGTACAAGACACAAGGCACCAATCGCTCATAAGGGATTGGGTAAACACATTGTGGGTTCGTTTATTAAGGCTAGACACATGAGAACAATTATACATAGGTTTAAAACTTGACAGCAGCAGAGCTGTGTGTATTTTCTCTGCCCAAAGCAAAAATGAAACCAAGACTGGATCACATGGCACATTTTCCTTTTAGTGATGTCATGTTGATATCCCTTAAAGGCATATTACAACACCATCCTTGCCTCCTCTGTGATATCCTTTCTCTCCAGCAATCCTTAATCAAAACTGCGACGCTTTTTCATTTCCTCCCTTTCCTATTTTTCCTCAACACTTTGTAACCAGGAATATTTAACACACAGTTCTGCCGTTCTTTTAGCCAGTTGTCCGTATCATTTTTCCATGTGGCCATTTATGTCTGCAGCTCATCAATCTTACTTACCAACTATTTACTGCAGATTCTCAGTGCATTTATATACATGCACTTTAACCCTAATTTAGACTTAATTACTTTCCTTCGGACTCCAGCTTAATAGCTTACTATTTCCTATTCTAGTGCTGTCTGTCTCTCTCAATATTCTTTGCACCTTGGTAACCCTCTCAAGTATTACCTCCTGGTTCCTACACAAGCTAGTTCAAACCCTCCCCAATAGCACTAGCAAATTGCCCCACAATGAAATGAATCCCGGCTCTGTTTAGATGCAACCCATCTAGCCTATAGAGGTCCCATTTCCCCCAATCCTGATTCCAATGTCCCAAGAATCAAAGGCCCTCCCTCCTGCAACATCTCTCAGCCATATATTCATCTGCTCCATCATTCTATTTCTATACTCACTTGCATGGGGTACCAGTAATGAGGTTACTATTTTTGATTGCTCGTTAAATTCCTACCTATCTCCCTAAATTATGACCGCAGGACCACATCCCTCTTTATAACTATTGTTATAACATGGCAGATGATGAATGCCAGGTGGACCAAATCCACAAGGGAAACTTGGTTGTGCTATCACAATGGCTTTGAAATTTGTATTTATTATGAGAAGGTGTGTGCACTGAATTCAGAAGTAATGAGTCCACCAAGACCTTTAGAGATTTTTTTAAAAATTAAATTAAAATATTTATTAATAAAATAAAAGATTTTAAGCATATACATAAGAATACAATTACTTACTACTATAACAAATTCAAAAATTCCTAATTGACCTGACTCCCAGTTACACACCCCTTTTAAGGCAACAGTCTAAAATAGATTTTAAATTTAAAACAAAATCAGCAAGTTAACACAGGATCCACTTGATAGTGGAATTCCAAATGGCTTCCCCACTTTCAGTTACTTTACACAGCAGACTTATGCATAAATGACTGAAGGCTTCTTGAAGGTTGTTTCACACACCCCTGTTATATCTTATACGGCCTTCTCTCACATGCTCTTTCATTCTCCTTTTTATATGTTTCTTTCTCTTTAATATGTAAGTCCTATGGTTCCATGTGTCTTTGAAACTATATATTCCTCATAATGTAAAAACATTTATGTTGTCAATATTGTCAGTAACATTTGGGAAAAAATAAACACACTCCTTAGCCTTGCTTATCTGGCTAGTTGTAAACAGGCTAACAATCATTTGAATTCCAACAGGTCCTTAATTTAAAAAAAAATGCAAATTCCCTCACACCTTACATGCTAAGCCAGCATCCATGTTTACTCATTAGCAGGTCAAGCACATTCCTATTCCCCAGCTTCTTTTGATGATTAAAAGCTTACAGTCACTTGCAGTTTTGCTTGGGTTCCTTGATGCCACACTCTGCTGCCTTGATGCCAAGGGCAGTCATTCTCACCTCACTTTGGGTGTTCAGCTCTTTTGTGCATGTTCGAACCAAGCCTGTAATGAGATCAGGAGCTAAGTGGCCTTTGTGGAACCCAAACTGGGCATCAGTGTCATGAAGCTATTAATGTATTTAATATTTTGGAAAATATTTTAAAATAGAGGTTTACTTTGTGCTTATGCCCTAATTGGATGAAAGTTAGCCAGTCTGGCTGCTTTGATGTACTAGTTTGAGATGTAAACAGGGAGATAGTGAGCATTTGCATTTTTTGAATAGAGCACTCAAGAAGTGATGCCTTTCTAGCAACTACCAAGTCATATGTCTATATTACTAATAAAATTGGTTTTATGAAAGGAGTTTCATTGTTAAAAGGTAAAGTTCAAAGAGGTTGTTGATACAATGAGAATTAACATTCAATGAGGCTGGTAGGTATAACTTCAGTAGTTTTCGGGTGTGCAGGCAGAGGCAATTTAAGATCAAAAGGCAGCTGCAAGCATCCAACTGGCTCCACAGTGAAAATAACCTCATTTTGAATTTGTACAGTGAAAATGCTTTGCCTGGTGTTTTGGTTAAGCCTATGGGTTGCTGTTGCCTTAATGGAGATTTGTTTGGGAATTTGTTAAAAGTTATGATAGTAGCAATTTGTAGCCATGTGTACATATATTTTAATCAGTGCAAATTAATAAAATGTTTCATTTAGTTTAATGTAAAACCTCAAACTAGTGGGCTGAGTCCTGAGTTTAGAGTTGCATCTCAAACATAACCCTTAAAATTATTGATTATGACAATTGTTTAAAGTTTCCCTCTGGGATTTTTAAACATAACTCCGCTTTACCAACTGCATCAGTCATAACAATCAGTGAACAGGTTATTGCTAAGCAAGTACTGCTTGATAGCACTGTTGATGACCCCTTCCATTACTTTACTGATGATCGAGAGTAGACTGATGGGCCGGTAATTGGCAGGGTTGGATTTGTACAGCTTTTTGTGTACAGGACATACCTAGGCAATTTTCCACCGGGTAGATGCCAGTGTTGTAGCTGTACCGGAACCACTTGGCTAGGGGCACGGCAAGTTCTGCAGCACAAGTCTTCAGTACTATTGCCGGAAGATTGTCAGGGCCCATAGCCTTTGCAGTATCCAGTGCCTTCAGCTGTTCCTTGAAATCAGAAGGAGTGAATCGAATTGGCTGAAGACTGACATCTGTGATGGTGGGGACCTCCGGAGGAGACCGAGGTGGATCATTCACTTGGCACTTCTGGCTAAAGATTGTTATAAATGCTTCAGCCTTATCTTTTGCACTGACGTGCTGGTCTCCTCCATCATTGAGGATGGGGAGATTTGTGGAGCCTCCTCCTCCAGTGAGTTGTTTAATTATTCACCACCATTCATGGCAGGATGTGGCAGGAGTTCAGAGCTTAGATCTGATCCGTTGGTTGTGGGATCACTTAGCCCTGTCTATCACTTGCTGATTATGCTGTTTGGCACACAAGCAGCCCTGTGTTATAGCTTCACCAGATTGACACCTCATTTTGAGGTATGCCTGGTGCTGCTCCTGGCATGCCCTCCTGCACTCTTCATTGAACCAGGGTTGATCCCCTGGCTTGATGGTAATGGTAGAGTGGGGGTTATTCCGAGTCATGAGGTTACAGATTGTGTTCGAGTACAATTCTGATGCTGCTGATGGCCCACAGCACCTCATGGATGCCCCGTCTTGAGTTGCTGGCTCTGTTGAAAATCTATCCCATTTAGCATGGTGGTGGTGACATACAATACAATGGAGGGTATCCTTAATGTAAAGGCGGGACTTTGTCTCCACAATGACTGAGTGGTCACTCCTACTGATACTGTCATGTACAGATGGATCTGCGGCAGGCAGGTTGGTGAGGATGAGGTCAAGTATGTTTTTCTCTCTTGTTGGTTCCCTCACCACCTGTCACAGACCCAGTCTTGCAGCTATGTTCTTTAGGACTCGGCCAGCTCAGTTAGTAGTGGAGCTACCGAGCCATTCTTGGTGATGGACATTGAAGTCCCCCACCCAGAGTACATTCTAGGTACATTCAGAGTACGTCTATTAGATAATAAAACTTGTGCATAAAAACATAAAGACTCAACAAATACACACTTCTCTTCTCCTGTTGTCACTTACATAGAGGGAGGTTAATTGAACTGCTTTACCTAACCTTTATTATAAAAAGATGGTAGCAGCATTTGTTTGTCTAATATGAATGCTGACTTAGAGAAACCAGAAAGTATTCTTATGATCAAATCGCTTTTATGTCCCACCCACTCACAAAGTGTTGGTAGATTGACTGTGGCCTCAATTTATTGCATAGTAAATAAATAAAGACTTGAATTTATTTTATGCCATTCACAACCACAGGACATCCTATAGCACTTTAAAAGTGAAGCTTTTTTAAGTATAATCAATGTAGTAACATAAGAAGATTGTAGTATAATCAGAGTGGATACTGAGGCTAGTACTGAGGGAGTGCTATTGTGTCAGAGAATCTATCATTTGGAGGAGATGTTAAGTTCGGACTCTGCCTAGCTAGTCAGGTGAACATCAAAGCTTCCAATTTTTTTTAAAGAAACCTTCTGACATTCTGGCTAACATATTCCCTTCAACCAACACCAATAAATCATCTTGTCATTAATCTCATTGCTGTTTGTGACACCTTTCACTGCACATATTGGTTGCTGCATTTCAAAAGTTATTTATTGACTGTCAGTTATTATGGTGCCAGCTGATGTTACAACTGGACAAGTCAGGTTTTTTGGGCATCGCTATCTAGGCCAGCATTTATTTTCTATCCCTAATTACCCTTGTTCAGAGGGCATATTTTAACAGTCAGCCACATTGCTGTGGGTCTGGAGTCACATGTAGGCCAGACCAGGTAAGGACAGCAGATTTCCTTCCCTAAAGGACGTTAGCAAACCTGGTGAGTTTTTCCGACAATCAGCAATGGTTTTGTGGTCATCATCAGACTTGCTGGATCGATCCTAACTTTTGTTTTTTGTTTAGAAACATGGAGGGTGGCTACTGAACAGAGTCACAGGGCAGAATTTTGCCCTCGGATGGCGTGCGGTCCCCACCGGCTCGGCGGCAGGCAGACAGCCGACCCCCGCCACCGAAACTGGGCCCGCCGCCATTTTGAGTGGGCAGGCCAATTAAGCTTTGTGCTTCCTGTTCCGGGATGGAATCCCCATCTGTCAATGTGCGCTCTTTCGCGCGTGCATGCGAAAGAGCGCACTGCTCCCTGAGACAAAGTCCTGTCTCAGGGAGATTCGTGAGAGGTAAGTAAAGTCTAAAAATGGAAAAATATTAAAATTATTAACATGTCCCCCTCATGTGACAATGTCACACAAGATGGGACATGTTAATAATAAATGCTTAAAATTTATTACATTTTTAAAAAACGGACATGAAACCTCATTCCGCCAGTGGATGAAGTTTCATGAATAATCTGGAGCCCGCTGGGGCTCCTGGCCTGCCCGCCAGCCTTAAGCTTGGACAGGCAGGTCTTTAATTATCTTAACTAGCCCATCAATGGCCTCAATTGGCCATTGACAGGTCGGCAGGTGGACAGCGAAATCAGCTGTCCACCCGCCTTCCTAACAATTTAAATGGCCCAGGACAGAGTCATATGAGGGGGCATGTTTTTAACATTGTTAAGTTTTTTATTGAAATCTTCAGTGCCCTGAGGCAGCGCTGTGCCTCAGGGAGATTTCACTGTGTGCACTCGCACACATTGCGCAAACTTCCACGCTCGCCCTCCTCCCTCCCCCACCCCGGCAGTGCTGAGCGCAGCAGTGTGTGTTTCACTCTGGCTGGCCGTTAATTGGCCAGCCAGTGTGAAATCGATGTCTGTCACACTCTCTTTCTCCAATTGTCTATCACACTCTTTTTCCAATTGTCCACCGATCGCGGTCGGCGATCTGCTTTGCGATTGCTCCCGGGGCATCCGCCAGACAAGGTAAAAATCCTGGCCCTTGTAAACCAATAGACGATCTGTGATCAGGCACGCCACACTCCAAGATCAAGTGACAGAAGCCACCCAAAGCAGATGCTATGGATCTCTCATCAACTCCCCCCAGACGCTCGTCACTCCATGAGCCAACCCGTCTCATGGAACTCCACCTTTCTCCCAAGGGCTTCCAATCTCAATGCTCAAAGAACTCGCTTTGGAATCTTTTCCCAAAGAATATTTTCACTTGATCATCTTCCACGAGGATCCATCTTCAGACTTTCAGCCTCTCCTTCTGATATCCCTTTCCCATGGATAACCATATGCATTCAAGCTTCACTTTCCATGCTCTATCTCTCAGATGTTCAGCCATACCAACAGAATGCTACTGATTCACACGCCTGTAGAAAGGATTCACCAATCATTTGCTGTCTCCTTGGATATTCTAGCTTCTCACAAGCCCACTTTGCCTTGATTCTGCTTCCTGTTGCTTTCTCTCATTAATTCAGAGCCTTTTCCTCTGCTCCTTACTTTCAATCCCTCTGAACAGAACCTTGTACAGATTCTTATCCTTTTCCCTTAACTTCAACGTCTTCTTGGGACTTTCTTCTATCCCTCTCCCTGATTTCTGGGGCTTTGTGCATTTCTTCTGGGAAATCTGCTCTCTTCAGCTCCCACTCTCATGTCCAGCTTCTTCTGTGCCTCTCTGTGTAATGGTGTTTTTCTTCTGTGTCATCTGACTCCCTTTTCGCGCTGTTTCACTTTTGGGGACTTCTTTTCCTTCTGAGCAGGTTCAAGGGTTAGCTATAAATCAACAAAAAGGAAAGAACAAAGTGCGCATTTGTGCAGGGCCAGTTCCCAGCCTGACGATGAGAATATGCCCCAACTGCGCACGTGCAGCCGTTCTCCAGCCGGCACCTGCACAGAAGCCAAAGATCGCAAGAAGGAATGACTTGCGCATGTGCGGCCTTTCCAGGGCTGGTGCAGGCACTGACACTGCTAAGGCCAACTGGGACTTGTAGTTCCCAGTTTCCAAGACCCGATCTCCATTTTTAAAGGTAAGTTTTTCTTGCTCTGGGGGTCTGTAACACAGTTGTCATCTATCCAGTCCTACACTGAAAGTGACAACTTATGCCCTTTCTGCTGTCGCCACCATACATATCCCATTTGTAATTCAATGTCATGTTTTCTATGTTCAATTTCTTTAATACAACCAGTGTAATGTGAAAGGGAGGCGGTGGCATAGCAGTATTATCACAGGACGAGTGTTCCAGAATCCCAGGGAAGCACGGCAGATGGTGAAATTTGACTTGAACAAAAATCTGCAATTAAAAGTCTGATGATATCCACGAACCTATTGTCATAAAAACTCTTCTAGTTCAGTAATGTCCTTTAGGGAAAGAAACCTGCCGTCCTTACCTGGTCTGGCCTACATGTGACTCCAGACCCACCAACAATGTGCTTGACTCTTAAATGATCTGAATAAGGGCAATTAGGAATGCACAACAATTGCTGGCCTGGCCAGTGACGCCCACACCCCATGAATGAATAAAAAAAATCTATTGGTGTTCCTCCTGCCAATGTTATTTTTCTAATTAATAACTGTCGACTTCCATCTCTTTTTCCTTCTAAGCTCTAAGTATAAATTACAGGCCAATTAGCCTGACCTCGGTCATTGGTAAAATTTTAGAGTCCGTTATTAAGGATGAGATTTCAGAATACTTGGAAGTGCATGGTAAAATAGGGCAAAGTCAGCATGGTTTCATCAAGGGGAGGTCATGCCTGACAAATCTGTTAGAATTCTTTGAGGAGGTAACGAGTAGGTTAGACAAAGGAGAGCCAATGGATGTTATCTACTTGGGCTTCCAGAAGGCCTTTGACAAGGTGCCGCACAGGAGGCTGCTCAGCAAGATAAGAGCCCATGGTGTTAGAGGCAAGGTACTAGCATGGATAGAAGATTGGCTGTCTGGCAGGAGGCAGAGAGTGGGGATAAGGGGGTCCTCCTCAGGATGGCGGCTGGTGACTAGTGGAGTTCCACAGGGGTCAGTGTTGGGACCACAACTTTTCACTTTATACGTTAATGATCTAGATGAAGGAACTGAGGGCATTCTGGCTAAGTTTTCAGATGATACAAAGATAGGTGGAGGGACAGGTAGTATTGAGGAGGCGGGGAGGCTGCAGAAGGATTTGGACAGGTTAGGAGAATGGGCAAAGAAGTGGCAGATGGAATACAACGTGGGGAAGTGTGAGGTCATGCACTTTGGTAGGAAGAATAGAGGCATAGACTATTTTCTAAATGGGGAGAGAATTCAGAAATCTGGAGTGCAAAGGGACTTGGGAGTCCTAGTCCAGGATTCTCTTAAGGTTAACTTGCAGGTTGAGTCGGTAGTTAGGAAGGCAAATGCAATGTTGGCATTTAATTCGAGAGGACTAGAATATAAAGGCAGGGATGTGCTCCTGAGGCTTTATTAAGCTCTGGTCAGACCACATTTAGAATATTGTGAGCAATTTTGGGCCCCGTATCTCAGGAAGGATGTGCTGGCCCTGGAGAGGGTCCAGAGGAGGTTCACGAGAACGGTCCCAGGAATGAAAGGCTTAATATATGTGGAACGTTTGAGGACTCTGGGTCTATACTCAGTGGAGTTTAGAAGGATGAGGGGGGATCTGATTGAAACTTACAGAATACTGAAAGGTCTGGATAGAGTGGACGTGGGGAAGATGTTTCCATTAGTAGGAGAGACTAGACCCAAGGGCACAGCCTCAGAGTAAAGGGAAGACCTTTTAGAACAGAGATGAGGAGGCACTTCTTTAGCCAGAGAGTGGTGAATCTATGGAATTCATTGCCACAGAAGGCTGTGGAGGCCAGGTCATTGAGTGTATTTAAGACCGAGATAGATAGGTTCTTGATTGTTAAGGGGATCAAAGGTTACGGGGAGAAGGAAGGAGAATGGGGTTGAGAAACTTATCAGCCATGATTGAATGGTGGAGCAGACTCGATGGGCCGAATGGCCTAATTTCTGCTCCTATGTCTTATGGTCTTATGGTCTTATCTTAAAAGCTCTTCATTCTTCCTGCATTCTGACTGTTGTAGTCAAGGTGCAATTTCCTTTCCAACTCAAACTTTCCCAGGATCCTACCCACATTTAATATTCACTTTCAACAAAGCTGCACCACTTCTTCTTGCTTCATCTCATTGTCTGTCACACTCTCTTTCTCCAATTGCCTGTCACACTATTTCTCCAAATGTCTGTCACAGTCTCTTTATCTCATTGTCTGTTGCAATCTCTTTGTGTTGAACTTTTCTCGCTAAAACAAATAGTCCAGGCATTTTATTTTTTGTGTCACAAATTACAACCACAACCATATATAATAATCTTTTCCTTTACAAATGGAGTCAAATAATAAATAAATTATCTGTCGCTTAAGGGCAAAGCTACTTGTTCAAAATATGTTAGGTCACCTCTCCTTCCATGAAACTGGAATGTTCCTTGTAATGAGACGTAGCACCTTTTATTGTTTTGTTTTACACAACCCTTGCGTTTAATTATTATTAATTAAATCCTTCTCTCCTCATCTGGGAGACATGTTCAAAAAATGTTCCTGCTTTGGCAAGTTAAAAGGTCACTAAATTCTTGCTCTGCTTCTGCCAAGGTCTGCAGCCAGGAGTTTGGGCGGACAATCTGTTCCCAGGTATCTGCCAAAAGGCCTAGCTGTTCCCTAGGATCATGTGAGTGACCAAGTGACCATTCAAGTGTGAGCTATGCAGTGAGTGCTGCCAAACTATGGGTGTGATGGAAGCTGTATTTGGCTCTGCCAGCACCTGACATGTCTGTTAGCACGTGTATGCTCGCCAGCAGAGGTAACTGGACAACAGTTCAGGACAGGGACCCGGGCTGAATTTTACCCTGGCTGAGATTAACTGGCATAGTCCAAGAATCAAACCTCACATATTTTGCTTCAGCGCCATACCAGATGGTACCTTTAGAAATTCAGCTTTCAACGGAATTCCATGGTATTTGTTTTTAAGATCAAAAACCTATTTTCACAGGTTCACTGAAAAACAGAATTGGAGCCATTTACATCTAGCATCTGATTAGATGGCAACTTAACACTAGCGGTAATTCAATATAGGGGAGTGCAGCATTCAGCATCATTCACTCAATAATAAATTAATGTCTGGGTGGTTTCACACCCAGTAGTCTGGAAATAGCTGAGGTGACAATGAAGAAATATTTAATATTGATCTTTCTATTATATGGACAGTTATAGATTATTCGAACCTTATAGCCTTGAAACCATTCTGAAGCATTTTGATTCTTTATTCTGAGCATGAATTTTAATTGTTATGTTTGTTGGATTTTTTTCATTTTAGTTTCTGTATTAGTTTCCTTGCTATTTCCATACAAGCTTTCTACAATCCTTGACTGAGGTTGTGACAGCATCAATTCATGAGAAAGAAATATAGTTTATTCGAAAAGTTGCAGATCAATGAGTGAATATTGCATTTTGTAAGTGTCCTTAGTCATCAAGTGTTCTAAAGAAAGATTTTAGCATCATTTCCTATTTGCTGACATCTCTTTCCTTGATGACACTCTCTCAAAATCATTGGGTGTCTATATTGATTTTCCCTGTCCCAATAATTACATTGGATGTGGACCAAACAGCTCCTATAAACCACAGATGCTGACGAATAAAACTCTTTAGAAAAAACAAAAATACCCCAAAATACTTTATATACAACTAATTACCTTGAAGTGTGATTATTATTGTTACGTAGGCATTTGCTGAATTCCACAAACAGAAATCAGGCCAACCAGTTCATCTGTGTCTTGGTTTTCATGTCTCAGCTGAAAAACAACACCTCCTACATTACAGTAATCTTCCAGTGTTCCCTCAGTAGTGCACTAGTGTCAAGGCAGGTGGTAGCTGTAGCTCAGTTAGTATTACTCTTGCCTTTGAATCATCAGGTCATGGGTTCAAGTTTTATTCCGGCCTTTGGACACAATCAAACCTGATACCCTCCACTATCTTGGGTAACTTGTCATAAAAAATGTAGAGTTTACAAAAGAAATTCGGGCATGGCTTAACAGGGGGCATGGCAATGTGTATGGAGGAGCCACAGCCTCTCAATTACAACAAAAATTAATTTTTTAAAAGTCCTTGTGTAGTCGACAAAGATATATCCCAGTGAGGAAGAAGGATTCAAGGAAGAGGATAAACCAACCATGGTTAACCAAGGAAGTTAAGGACAGTATCAAATTGAAAGAAAAAACATACAATGGGGCAAAGATGAGTGTTAAACCAAAGGATTGGGAAAGTTTTAAAAACCAACAAAAGATGACCAAAAAAGAAAGAGGGAGAAAATAAACTTTGAGGATAAACTAGTAAGTAATATAAAAACAGACAGTAAGAGCCTCTTTAAATATACAAAAATGAAGAAAGAGGTCACAGTGAACATAGGCCCCTTAGAGATTGAGGATGGGGAAATAATAATGAGGAACCAGGAAATGGCAGACGAGTTGAATAAATACTTTGCATCAGTCTTCAAGGTAGAACATGCTAACAGCATTCCAAAAATACAAAATTATCAAGGGGCAAAAATGGGGTGTGGGGAAATAAATACAATAATTATCACTAGAGAAAAGTACTGGGGAAATTAATGGGGCTAAAGGCAGATAAGCCCCTGGACCTGATGGGTTGCATCCTAGGATATTAAAGGAAGTAGCTACAGAGATAATGGATGCACTGGTAGTAATCTTCCAAGGATCCTGAGATTCTGGAAAAGTCCCAGAGGATTGGAGAACGGCCAATGTAACACCCTTATTCAAAAAGGGAGGGAGACAAAAACAGGTAATTGTAGGCCAGTTAGCTTTACATCTGTCATTTGGAAAATATTGGAGTTTATTATAAAGGATGTAATAGTAGAGCGTTTAGAAATACAAAATCTAATCAAGCAGAGTCAGCATGGCTTCATGAAGGGGGAAATCATGCCTAACACATTTATGAGAATTCTTTGAGGAGGTAACAAGTAGTATAGATAAAGGGAAACCAGTAGATGTAATATATTTGGATTTCCAAAAGGCCTTCGCTAAGGTACTCCACAATGTACTATCACCAAGTTTGTGTATGACGCAAAAATAGGTGAAGGCAAATGGTGAGGATGACATAAGAATTCTACAGGGAGCTTTGGATAGGTTAAGTGAGTGGGCAAAAACTTGACAGATGGAATATAATGTGGGAAAATGTGAGGTTATGCACTTTGGCGGGAAGAATAGAGGAGCTGAATATTATTTAAATATAGAAAGACTGCAGAAGGCTGCAGCACAGAAGGATTTGGGAGTCCTTGTGCATGAATCCCTAAAAGCTAACATACAAGTTCAACAGATAATAGGGAAGGCAAATGGAATGTTGGCCATTATTTCAAAGGGAATGGAGTATAAAGATAGGGAAGTCTTGCTAAAACTATGCAAGGCACTAGTTAGACCACAGCTAGAATGCTGTGAATAATTTTGGTCCCCTTACCTAAGGAACAATTTAGTGGCATTGGATGCAGTCCAGAGAAGGTTCACTAGGTTGATCCCATTATGGAGGGATCTTCTTATAAGGAGTGGTTGAGTAGGTTGGGCCTGTACTCATTGGAATTTAGAAGAATGAGAGGCAACCTTATTGAAACATATTAGATTCTTAAGCGGCTTGACAGGGTAGATGCTGAGAGGTTAAGAGCTTGTTCCGCCTTGTGGGAGAGTCTAGGAGCAGAGTGCATCACCTCAGAGTAAGGGGGTGCTCATTTAAAATAGAATTGAGGAGAAATTTCTTCTCTCAGAGGGTCGTCAATCTGTGAAATTGTTTACTGCAGAGGACTGTAGAGGCTGGGTCATTCAGTATATTCAAGGCTGAGATAGACAGTCCTTTAATCAGTAAGGGAATCAAGGGTTATGGGGAAAAGGCACAAAAGTGGAGTTGAGGATTATCAGATCAGCCATGATCTCATGGAATGGCGGAGCAGACTAGATGGGTCGAATGGCCTGCTTCTGCTCCTACGTTTTATGGTCCTATAGTCTTATGGTCGGTGACAATGTATGGCTGTGAAAGCTAGACCATCAAGAAGAGTGACGGGGCTCGAATAGAGCATTTGAAACGAAAGGGCTCAGGCAGATATTACTTGTGTCATGGGCGGCCAAGCAGACAAACGAGTGGGTGTCCGAGAAAGCTGGCATTAAGAGGAACTTGTTTGAGGCAGTGACATCAAGGGAGCTCACATACTTTGGGCACATGATGCAAACAGGAGGGGAGTATTTGGAAAAAAAAAAGAGGTAATGCAAGGCAAAGCACCTGGAAAACGTACACAAGGAAGATCCAAGATGGCATGGATGGATAATATCAGAAGGTAGCCTGGCTTCTCTATGGGACAGGCAGTGGGGGCAATGGAGAATAGAAATCAGTGGAGAAAGATTGTTCACATTGTGGCCAGCCCTCAGAATGAGGTCGGATGAAAGACATGACAGACAGACTGACTCCATCGCTATAGCGAGGGATTGCTGCACTAACAGAGGTGCAGTCTAAAAGGATGGGATACTAAACTGACACCCTATCTGTTGACACAGGTGAATGTGAAAGATTACATGGCACAATTTCAAAGAAGAATATGAAGGTTATCTCCTTAATTAGCAAGCATGTTTTCTGTTCGTTATAACATTGCTGTTTATTGGAGATTGTCATGTGTCACATTTGGGCCATCTTATTGTGGTGAGAAAATGCAAATCCCATTAACTTTGATTCTCCAGTTCTAGTAACAAATGTCACTGTGACAAAGGATGAATCTCTGCACGATCTGTGTGCAATCTATAGTTTTGAATGTCCATTAGAGGAACCATCATAAAATGAATTATCAATAATTATAAAAAATAATCAAACTGCCACAGGTCCGATGTCTAAAATTCAGCACCCTCAGGACTGAGACCGGATTTTTCTGGATTTTGGATTACCAGCTGGATCAGATGAGAGCAGGAAGATGATGGAGATAAGCATTTTCTATTAAATTAGAAGATAGCAAATGTAATTCCATTATTCAAAAAGGGAGGGAGACAGAAAGCGGGGAATTAGAGGCCAGTTAGCTTAACATCCGTTGTAGGGAAAATGTTTGAAGCTTTTATTAAAGAAGCTATAGCAGGGTACTTGGATAAGTTCAAGGTAATTAGGCAGAGTCAACATGGTTTTGTGAAAGGGAAATCATGTTTAACCAATTTATTGGAGTTCTTTGAGGAAGTAGCATGTGCTGTGGATAAAGGGGAACCAGTGGATGTACTGGACTTAGATTTCCAGAAGGCATTTGATAAAGTGCCACATAAAATAAAATAAAAGCTAATGTTATAGGGGGTAACATATTGGCATGGATAGAAAACTGGCTGGCTAACTGGAAGCAGAAAGTAGGCATAAATGGGAATTTTTCAGGTTGGCAAAGTGTAATGAATAGTGTGCCACAGGGATCAGTGCTGCGACCTCAACTGCTTACAATTTATATAAATGACTTGGATGAAGGGATGGATGACAAATTTGCTGAGGACACAATGATATGTAGGAAAGTAATTTGTGAAGAGGGTATAAGGAGGCGACAAAAAAATATAGATATGTTAAGCGAGCGGGCAAAGATCTGGTAAATGGAGTATAATGTGGGAAAATGTGAAATTGTCTATTTTGGCAGGAAGAATAAAAGAGAGGCATATTACCTAAATGGTGAGAGATTGCAGAGCTGTGAGATGCTGAGGGATCTGGGTGTCATAGTGCATGAATTGCAAAAGGCTTATTTGCAGGTACAGCAAGCAATTAGGAAAACTAATAGGTTGTTGTCATTTATTGAAAGGGGAATTGAATGTAAAAGTAGGGAGGTTATGCTTCAGTTATACAGAGCACTAGTGAGACCACATCTGGAGTACTTTGTACAGTATTGGTCACCTTATTTATAGAAGGATGGAAATGCTTTGGAAGCAGTTCAGAGAAGGTTTACCAGACTAATACTTGGAATGGGCGAGTTGTTTTATGAGGAAAGGTTGGACAGGTAGACCTGTGTCCACTGGAGTTTAGGAGACTAAGAGGTAACTTGACTGAAACCTATAAAATCCTGAGGGGACTTGACAGGATGGATGTGGAGAGGATGTTTCCTCTTGTGGGAGAATCTAGAACTAGGGTCACTGTTTGAAAATAAGGGGTTTGTTGTAAGTTGATACTATTAACGATATAGTTGATCTGCAGACACTTCTTGGATGGAAACGTTAGGTCTATTCACAATGTACTCAGCAGCTATTACACATATGTTTTCAACTCCAACTCTTTATCTACACTGACACTAGAGGTGGCCCGCACTACTATCCTATTGGTCACTACAGATCATGTGAACTTCCTTAACAAGTATTATTCTTAAAGGTACATTACAGACTAAATAAAACCATAATTACTACATTCCTCCCCCCTTTAACTCGGCTATATATATATATTATATTTACAAGTACAAATTTTTCAAGACAACATAATATTTACACTGGGTAAGGAATTTACAAGTTCAGTCTTTCAGGTGGTTTCCAGGTACATGTGGAACGTCGCAGCTACACAACTTCAGATTCTTTGTCAGGAACCTCCTTTTCCGGAGTTACCTGAACATCAGGTGCTTCAGTGGGCACTTGCAGTTCTGTATCCTCAACTCTTACAGGAACATCAGACATGTCAGTCCCGGGTTGAATATCCTCAACCGGAAACGCAGACAAGGCCATGATCAGTGGTGGAACCAAATCTTGGTGATTTGTTTCTCTCTTCCTTAAATGATCCACATGTTTATGGATGATCCATACTTCCACCTCCATGTGGTCAGATAGAGATCTAGTCACCGCACTTACTTCACCCGGTAACAACTTTGGTCCTTCCCCAAAGTTTTTCACGTATACCAGCTCTCCCACGGTAAGCTTCCTCTCGTGACTATGCCCATCGTGTCTAGCTTTCTGGCTTCTCTGATTCCTTTCCACCTTCTAAACTCGGCATTATTAATCTCAATCTTGTCCGGAGATGGCACTTCAACAATAACTCTACAGGTGTGACACCTGTTGTAGTGTGAGGGGTGCTCTTGTAATGAAAAAGAAAGTGTGCTAGTTTGGTTGCTAAGGAATCACCAGTTAGCTTTCTCATGCCTGCCTTGAACGTTTGAACTGCCTTTTTGGCCAGTCCATTTGAGGAAGGGTGGTACTGTGCAGTTTTCACATGAGTGGTACCATTGAGGCTGATAACCGCTGAAACTCAGCACTCGTAAATGCCGTGCCGTGATTGGAAACGGCTGCTTCTGGATATTCTGGGTGAAGACATTCAAGTAAAAGGCATAAGCAGAGTAACTGTCCATTATGGAAGTCAATCGGAAAAGCTGCCAGTGTTGGCATTGAGAGGCAGAGGACCAAGCCCTCTAGGGTAAAATTGACTAATTCAGGGTGAATGTCTTCACCTGTAAATGTTTTAGCTTGGCGCCTGTTTCTTCTAAACTTAATTGATGTTCACCATTATTCAGATACCTGAAGGTATGTTCCCCAATTACTGTAGTGGAAGCTCCCCTGTCCATTTCCATTCTGACAGGTTTGCCATTTACTTTCACTGTGACAAATATTGGTTCTGTCTTTCCAACTTTCAGATTAAACAATGAGTAAATGTCTGAATTTGTTGTTTACATTACAATGTAATACATTGTAGATTTCATTGGGCTTCTTCAAGTCTGCTTGAATCTTTCCTTGCACTGCCTCATCATGTGTCCATTTCTGCAACAATAGTAGCATTCGATTTTTAAAAATTGCCAATCTCTAAAAGACTGCTTTGTTCCACCTTTATTAAAATTATTGTTAGTTTTTGCTGCTAAGTTATTTTTCTTTATTCTTCGGCTAGCGGGGGCTGTTTCCTGCTTCTCGGCAGAGTCTTGCATTTTCACACCCTTTTCGGCTGGGGTTTCCTGCCTGATGTGGAGGACAGCACCATTTTCCACACATTGTAATGTTTTTTAATCTCTTGCTGTGCTTTCCATGGCCAGCGCTATCTTTAGTGCCTTCTTGAAATCCAGATTCACTTCAGACAATAATCTTTTCTGAATAGCGTCTTCTTTCACACTGCACACTAAATGATCTCTGAGCATCTTGTTTAGAGTCATATCGAATTCACAATGTCCCTTTAACTGCTTCAAATTTGCTACGTAGCATGCAATTGTCTCACCCAGGGCTCCATTTTGCAAATTAAATCTGAAACTCTGCATCGTGACTGAGGGCTTTGGTTGAAAATGACCCTTCACCAATTCATCAATATCCTTCAAATCTGGGGCACTGGCTGCTGTCAAACTTCAAATCAAACTGTAGGTTTTAATCCCACCAAGTACTCAAGAGGATCCTTGCCTCTTCTCTTCCCCTGTAATCTTGTTTGCTTGAAAAAAAAAAGAACGCGAGGTGTTCTATGTATTGAGATCAATCATCTGTGGCTGGTTTAAAAGGATCAATTCTCCCGAATTGCAGCATTCTGAGAGGTGATTACTTTTTCGACTTGAGCAGAGCCTGCTACTTACAATCACTGGGTGAGGCACAGTGACAATTTCTTTCTAACTTGGTTTCTTCTGTTCACACCTGTTTTATCCTCATCACCAGTTTGTTGTAAGGGTGGGTGAGTTGCTACTAGTAAAGCTAGAGTTGATAGGCAGACTCTTCTCGGATCAAAATATTAAGTTTATTTACAATGTACTCAGCAGCTACTACACGTGTGCTTTCAACTCCAACTCTATTTCTACACTGACTGCTGAGGTCACAAAGGGTTGTGAGTCTTTGGAACTCACTTCTGAAAATGCGGTGGAAGCCAAGACTTTGAATAATTTTAAGGAAGAGGTAGTCAGATTCTTGGTAAGCAAGGGGGTAGGTGGTATGCAGATTTAAGGTTACAATCAGATCAGCCATGATCTTATTAAATGGCGGAGCAGGCTAAAGGGGCTGAATGGCCTACTCCTGCTCCTTGTTTGTCTGTTCGTATATTCATTTTACTTTGAAGTTTCTGAACCGCCTGAGGTTTTTCCATATTTTATTTCCGAGGCTGACAATCCCTCCTGGGAACCTGCATTAACATGCGATATAATCTCGATGAGGCACGTTCCTTACATTTAATCCCTGTATTCAAAATCCAGTCTTCAGAGTGAGTACACCAAAAATACTGTTCAGTGGTTACAATGATTTCAAGGATGTGACTTATGTAAGCACCTGCATGTTTTGTTTCAAAGATTTTGCAATTCTTCATTTTATTCCTCCATTCACCATTTTCTGAGGACAAAGAGAAAAATGTCTGGGTTTTGGACAATCCCGGTTTTGAGACAACTGAATTGGGGATACCGTACCTGTGCAAGGGTTCAACTGTTAAGATTAAAAAGTTAGTTCTAAGAAGAGAAATCAGGCAATTTTTCTATTCAATCGTGGGATGTGGGTTTCGCTAACTAGGCCTGCATTTATTGCCCATCCCTAATTGCCCTTGGGAAGGTGGTGGTGAGCTGCCTTCTTGAACCGCTGCAGTCCATGTGGTGTAGGTACACCCACAATGCTGTTACAGAGGGAGTTCCAGGATTTTCACCAAGCAACAGTGAAGGAACAGCAATATATTTCCAATTAAAGATGCTGAGTGGCTCAAAGGGAAATTGAAGATGTCGGTGTTCCCGCATATCTGCTGCCCTCATCCTTCTAGATGGTAGTAGTTGTGCATTTGGAAGGTGCTGTCTAAGGAGGCTTGATGAGTTCCTGCGGTGCATCTTGTAGATAGTACACACTGTTACCATTATGCTTCAGTGATGGATGGTGTGAATGTTTGTGGATGTGGTGCCAATCAAGTGGGTTGCTTTGTCCTGATGGTGTCGCACTTCTTGAGTGTTGTTGGAGCCACACTCATCTAGGCAAGTGGAAAGTATTCCATCACACTCCTGAATTGTGCCTTGTAGATGGTGGACAGGATTTGAGGATTCAGGAGGTGAGTTACTCGCTGCAGGATTCATAGCCTCTCACCTGCTCTTGTAGCTACAGTATTTATATGATGAGACAGTTCAGTTTCTGGTTAATGGTAACTCCTAGGATGTTGATAGTGGGGGATTCAGTGATGGTAATGCCACTGAATGTCAAGGGGTGATGGTTAGATTGTCTCTTGTCAGAGATGATCATTGCCTAGTGCTTGTGTGGCATGAATGTTACTTGCCACTTGTCAGCCCAAACCTGGATATTGTCCAGGTCTTTCTGCAGTTGGACATGGATTGCTTGAGTATCTGAAGAGTCGTGAATGGCGCTGAACATTGTGCAATCATCAGTGAACATCCCCACTTCTGACCTTACGATGGAAGGAAGGTCATTGATGAAGCAGCTGAAGATGGTTGGGCCAAGGAGACTACCCTGAGGAACTCCTGCAGTGATGTCCTGGAGCTGAGATGACTGACCTCCAACAACCACAACCATCTTCCCTTGTGCTAGGTATGACTCCAAGCAGTGGTGAGTTTTCCCCCTGATTCCCATTGGTTCCAGTTTTGCTAGGGCTCCTTGATGCCACACTCAGTCAAATGTGGCCTCTCATGTCACCTCTGGAGTTCAGCTCTTTTGTCCATGTTTGAACTATAGCTGTAATGAGGTCAGGAGCTGAGTGGCCCTGGCGGAACCCAAACTGGGCATCAGTGAGCAGGTTATTGCTAAGGAAGTGCCGCTTGATAGCACTGCTGATGACCGGTTCCATCCTTTTCCTGATGATGGAGAGGGGATTGATGGGGCGGTAATTGGCTGGATTGGATTTGTCCTGCTTTTTGTGTACAGAACATACCTGGTAAATGTTCCACACTCCAGGGCATTTGCCAGTGTTGTACCACTGTTCTCACCCAAAATGGTACTAGAAATGAGAAATTACTCCATGGATGATGTAGTGAAATAAATGGCATAAATTGGTTCAGGAGGGAATTAGACATGGGGGATTGATAAATATGGTGCGAGGTGATGAGGAGAGTTTGATCTATCAAAAAGCAAAGTACTAATTGAAGCCATGAGCTATAACTTTGTCACGGCCTACTTTCAGACTGCAAACTTATGGTGGGTGCCCAGCATGTGCTCAAACAGGGAGAGCTAAAGGCTGACAGAAATTAGACCTTGGGCCTCAGTACAATAATACTGACGAGTATCAATGCCTGTCGTGCCTCCAAAGGCAGCTGTTTCATTTTCTAGAATACAGTTTGGGTCATCTGCCTCCCCAGCAGTGGCCTTCACTGGGGGTGTGCTTGGACACGAGCAGGGGAGAGGCTTCATCCTGAGTGAGACACAGCCAGAGTGTGTGGGTATTGACAATTTGGTGCATAGTGGGAATTCGGTACAGAGGGGAAGAGGTGCTCTTTGCATTTTTTCTTTGATATCCAACTTTTTAAATCTTCACAGAGTGGTCTTGCCCTGCTGCAGCAGTAGAGGCTACAAGGGAAAGGAATCACTGTTAAATACTGAGTAAAGTCAGGTAAGTATTTGCTACTTTTATCGTTTATAGTTTCAGGTCTTTTTGTGGTTTATAGTTTGGATATTCTGTAGTAACGAGGATCAGGAAAGAAGGGCCCTAGAGTAATTGATTTAAAAGGTTTAATTTAAAGGGATAAGTCATGGCAGGAGTGCTCAAAGCCATGGTGTGCTCCTCATGCTCCATGTAGGAAGCCGGGGACATTTCCAGTACCCGGGACCAGCATGTATGCAGGAAGGGTGTCCAGCTGCAGCTCCTGGAAGCTCGGGTTTCAGAGCTGGAACGGCGGCTGGGGACACTGTGGAGCATCCGCGAGTCTGAGAGCATCGTGGATAGCACGTTCAGAGAGGTGGTCACACCGCAGATGAAGGGACTTGAGGAAGGAAGCGAATGGGTGACCACCAGGCAGTCCAAGAGAAACAGGCAGGTAGTTCAGGAGTCCCCTGGGGTCCCGCTCGCAAATCAGTATTCCATTTTGGAGGCTGATGAAGGCGTTGGTTCCTTCAGGGAGTGCGGACAGAGCCAAGCTTCTGGCACCATAAGCAACCTGTCTGTACAGGAGGGGAGGAAGGGAGGAAGAGCAATAGTAAGAGGGGATTCTATAGTCAGGGGAACAGATAGGTGCTACTGTGGCCGTCAACCTGACTCCAGGATGGTATGCTGCCTCCCTGGTGCCAGGGTCTAGGATGTCATTGAACGGCTGCAGGGCATCCTGAAGGGGGAGGCTGATAAGGCAGAGGTCATGGTACATGTTGGTACCAATGACATAGGCAGAAAGAGGGATGAGGTCTTGCATCAAGAATTCAGGGAATTAGGCAGTGGACTAAAAAGCAAGACCTCTCGGGTTGTAATCACTGGATTACTCCCAGTGCCACGTGCTAGCAAGCTCAGAAATAGGAGAATAATGCCGATGAATACGTGGCTTAAGAGTTGGTGCAGGTTGGAGGATTTTTAGATTCCTGGATCACTGGGACCGTTTCTGGGGAAGGTGGGACCTGTACAAGTGGGACGGTCTACATCTGAACCAGAGCGGGACTAACATCCTTGTAGGCGGGTTTGCTAGTGCTGTTGGCAGGAGATTAAACTAATTTGGCAGGGGAAGGGGACACAGAATGTTAGCAGAATAGGGACACATCATAATATTGTAAAACAATCAAGTCAGAGGGAATACAGCTGTATTAAGTTTCAAGGGAGTAAGGCAAGGCTGGATGGCCTCTACTTTAACGTCAGGCAAAACAGATGAATTAACGGTGAGGATTGACACGTGGAATTGTGATATAGTAGCCACCATTGAGACATGGTTGAGGAAGGGGCAGGATTGGCAGCTCAACATTCCGGGATATAGAATCTTCAGGCGCGGCGGGGAGGGGGTAAAACAGGAGGAAGTGTTGCATTATTAGTTAAGGAGTCAGTTACTGCAGTAAGGAGAGATGGTATCTTGGAGGGGGCATCAAATGAAGCTTTGTGGGTAGAGTTTAGGAATAAAAAAGGGGCAGCCACATTGTTAGGTGTTTATTATAGACCCCCAGATAGTCAGAGGGAAATTCAGGAGCAAATATGTGCACAATTTGTGGAGGTGTGTAAAAACAATAACAATAGGGTAATTATATTAGGTGGTTTCAACTTTCCCAACATTAATTGGGATTGACATAGTGTTAAGGGCTTGGATGGAGTGGATTTCTTGAAATATGTGCAGGAAAACCTTTTAGGTCAACATGTTGAGGGTCCAAGAAGAGATGGTGCAGTGCTGGACCTAATTCTGGGGAATGACATGTGGCTGAGGTGGTGATGGGGAAGCATTTTAGCAATAGCGACCACAACATGGTAAAATTTAAGTTTGTTATGGACAAAGAAATAGACAAGTTGCATAAAAATGTTTTGGATTGGGGGAGAGTGACTTTTAGTAAAATAAGGCAGGATTTGGCCAAGGTAGACTGGGAACAGCTACTTGTGGGGAAATCTACAGAGGAGCAGTGGGTGGGGGGGTGTTCAAAAAGGAAATGGGGAGGGTATAGGCTCAACATGTTCCCTCACCAAGGTTCTATACACCTCTAGGGTGATAGGAAGGAATAACAAGCCCAGGGAACCATGGATGATCAGGGATATTCAGGATAAGATGAGAAAGAAAAGAAAGGCTTTTAGCAGGTACAAGGGGAGCAAATCAGCGGAGGCATTAGTGGATTACAGAAAGTGCAGGGTGGAGCTTAAGAAAGTAATTAGGAGAGCAAAGAGGGGATATGAGAAAGCTCGGGCTGGTAAAAGTAGGGAAAATCCCAAGATATTCTTTAGGTATATCAATGGGCATAGGATAACCAGGGAAAGAGTAGGGACTATTAGAGACCAAGGGGGAAATCTATGGGTGGAGCCAGAGGACATTGGTAGCATGTTGAATGATTACTTCACATCTGTCTTCACCCAAGAGAATGAGGATGAAGGTATGAAACCCGGGGAGAGAGACTGTGAGGTTCTTGAGCAAATTGATATAGGGAGTAACAAGGTATTGGAGGTGTTGGCAGGCTTAAAAGTGGACAACTCTCCAGGTCCAGATGGTTTGTGTCCCAGACTGCTGAGGGAGGCAAGGGAAGAGATCGCAGGGGCTCTGACCCAAATTTTTAATTCCTGTCTGGCCAGGGGGGAGGTGCCAGAGGACTGGAGAACAGCTAATATGGTTCTGCTATTTAAGAAGAATTATAGAGAGAAGCCAGGGAACTACAGGCCAGTGAGTCTCACGTTAGTGATAGAGAAACTATTGGAGAAAATTCTGAAGGAGAGAATCTATCTCCACTTGGAGAGGTAAGGTTTGATCGGGGATAGTCAGCATGGCTTTGTCAGAGGGAGGTCATGCCTAACAAATTTGATTGAATTTTTTGAGGAGGTGTCCGTGCGTGTAGATGGGGGTAGTGCAGTTGATGTAGTTTATATGGATTTCAGCAAAGCCTTTGACAAGGTCCCACATGGGGGACTTATAAAGAAGGCAAACGCGCATGGGATACAGGGTAATTTGATAAGGTGAATTCAAAATTGGCTTAGTTGTAGGAGACAGAGGGTGATGACAGAAGAATGCTTCAGTGACTGGAAGCCAGTGTCCAGTGGCATACCACAGGGATCTATGCTGGGTCCCCTATTATTTGTCATTTATATAAATGACATAGATGACTATGTGGGGGGTAGGATTAGTAAGTTTGCGGATGACACAAAGATTGGTCGGGTGGTTAACAATGAGGTTGAGTGTCTTGGGCTACAGGAAGATATAGACGGGATGGTCAAATGGGCAGATAAGTGGCAGATGGAATTTAACCCTGAAAAATGTGAGGTGATACACTTTGGAAGGAGTAATTTGTCAAGGAAGTATTCAATGAACAGCATGACACTGAGGAACAAAGGGGCCTTGTTGTGTGTGTCCATAGATCTCTGAAGGTGGAGGGGCATGTTAGTGGGGTGGTGAAAAGGGCATATGGGACACTTGCCTTTATCAATCGAGGCATAGATTACAAAAGTAGGGAGGTCATGTTGGAGTTGTATAGAATCTTGGTGAGGCCACAGCTAGAGTACTATGTGCAGTTCTGGTCGCCACATTATCGGAAGGATGTGATTGCACTGGAGGGGGTGCAGAGGAGATTAACCAGGATGTTGCCTGGGATGAAACATTTAAGTTATGAAGAGAGGTTGGAAAGACTTTGTTTTCGTTGGAGCAGAGAAGACTGAGGGGTGACCTGATTGAGGTGTACAAGATTATGAGGGGCATGGACAGGGTGGATAGGGAGCAGCTGTTCCCCTTAGTTGAAGGGTCAGTCACAAGGGGACGTAAGTTCAAGGTGAGGGGCAGGAGGTTTAGGGGGGACATGAGGAAAAGCTTTTTTACCCAGAGGGTGGTGACGGTCTGGAATGCGCTGCCTGGGAGGGTGGTGGAGGCGGGTTGCCTCACATCCTTTAAGAAGTACCTAGATGAGCACTTGGCACGTCATAACATTCAAGGCTATGGGTCAAGTGCTGGTAAATGGGATTCGGGAGGTAGGTCAGGTGTTTCTCACGTGTCAGTACAGACTTGATGGGCCGAAGGGCCTCTTCTGCACTGTGTGATTCTGTGGTTCTGGGTGAAGAGATTGAGTTCAGAGGGAAAGCGAAGAGAAGGATAGACACCAGGCAGGAGCTGGCAGTGAATAACCTTCCAGCTCGACAGTAAAGAAAGTAGATGAAAACAAAATTACATTTTTATTGGAGGTTTCAGAACCACTGGTTAGACTCCATATAATACTAGTTAAGCAGACCCTATATGTGCTTCATACTACGGACACTGTCTGTTTTCCTTCAGGGACACGACACTGGCATATCCATTAGTAAGGAGCCTAACACCTGTTTGAGACAGCCACCACTGAAACATGCTGACCCCAGATGCAGACCAGTTATAGGGCACTGCTCACTGAAATTTGTCCCCGTTGCCCTTGTCTTACTGAAAAATAGAAGCTTCAAGAACCAATACCCACTTCCCACCCCCAATAGATTGTTTTTTTTTTCTTAAAAGTTCCCACAATTCCCTCCTCGAACACAGACAGAACAGCTGCCTTGACACAGAAATATCTTGGATCATTTGACCTATATTTGAAATACGCCAGCTGAACATAGAATTGGAAGTGACTAATATCTTTTATTGAACTGAGCAAAACTGAAGGCATTTTGCTGCTTGTGATGAAGAGTGATGAAATGGCATTATTGATTTTTACTTTTTCCATTTGGCTCAATAGGAGACGCACAATCATAATTTATCCTAAAGCCCATGATAAAAATAATAGATTTAAAGGTAAGCGTAAAATTAGTTTTGTGCAATTTGATACTGAACTTTTCATAAACGTATCACGCAAATTGGTTGTCACACAAAGTATATTAACTTCTAACAGTTTATAGATTACGGTTTATATTTCTGAATAATAGCCACACTCTTTCTGGAGTCTGTGGTCAAGAAACTGAACTGGTCTGCACGATTATTGCTTTAGCCTTCTTTAACTCTCCAAGTTATGAATAGAAAATAAGTTGTTCAGACAAGCTAGTATCTTATTGAAACTCATCCTTTGAACGATTTCTTTATTTGTGGCATTAAATATCCTTATAGCTTATTGATTCGGACTTTTAAGTTCATGCACTTCAATAACTTGCATCTGTCTAGCACCTTTAATATAGTAACAACACCCTAAGGTGCTTCACAGTAGTGTTACCAGATGATATTTGATACCGAGACACATAGAGAGATATTAGGACAAGTGACCAAAAACTTTGGCAGGGTTTTTTAGCCCCGTCGTGGCAGTGCCCACTGCAGGAGATTCGGTGGCCTAGCCAAATACCTGTTGACTTGCGGTGGGACCGGGGTGATCCCGGGTGGTGGGCGGGGCCAGAAAATCCCACCCTTGTTTTCAAAGGGCTGGGTTTGAAGGAGCAACTTAGGAGAGGTGGGAGATGGGGAGGCGGAGAAATTCAGGGAGACATAGGGCAGAATTTTGCCGTCGGCGAGCGGGGGCGGGGCCTGCTCGCCGACGCGTAAATTGACACATGGTGACATCGGGCGGAACCCCCGGTGTCATCCCGCCCCATTCAAATTTTCAGGAAGGCGGAGGCGCAGCAAAATCAGCTGCGGGCCGGTCGACCTGTCAATGGCCAATTGAGGCCATTGACAGGATCACTTAAACAATTAAAGGACCTGCCCGTCCAGCCTTAAGGTTGGCGGTCAGGCCAGGAGCCCCGGCGGCAAATAGAGAAAACATGAAACCTCATCCAGCGGCGGGATGAGGTTTTATGCAGGGTTTAAAAAAGTTTAATAAACTTATTATGTAAATTATGAACATGTCCCATCTCATGTGACATTGTCACATGAGGGAGACATGTTAGGGAATTTTTTTTTGTTGCTATTTTTAATATTTTTCAACGTGGAAGCAATCTCCCTGAGGCAGCACTTAGCACTCTCGCTTTTGGGGAATCCCCCCCGCCTGCACAGGAAGCGCATAGCGCTTCCCGCCGGATGTCACGCTGGGCGGGCCTTAATTGGCCCGCCCACCTAAAATGGCGGCGGGGCCCGCTTCTCCAGCGGGGATCGTCTCCCCGCCCGCCGGAGATTGGGTCGGGCCCGACAGGCAGGAAATCCTGCCCCGAAAACTGAGTTTAGGACCAAGGTAGCTGAAGACACAGACGATAATGGTAGAGCATTTAAAATTGTGGATGCGAATGAGCCAAGAGTTAGAGGAGCACAGCGATCTTGGAGGGACTTGCAGAAAATAAGTCCTAAAATATTGATAGGGCGTTGTATGAAATAAAAAGCATTGCCTGGGATAATTGTAATCCATAGAAAGTTCTGATGCATGCCCCTCATCCGTCTAGACCTCTGTGCAGCCTTTGACAGGTTGACCATGCCATCCTCTTCCAACAGTTATCCAGCTGGGTGGGATTACTCTCACTTGGCTCCATTCTTACCTAATCGTCGTCAGAGAATCACTTTCAATGTCTTCTTCCTTTTACTGCACTGTTACCCCTGTGTCCTACAAGAATTGAGCCTTGGCCTTTCCTCCTATTTCTCATCTACATGCTGTCCCGTGACAACATCATTTGAAGGCACAGGATTAATTTTCACTTATACACTGACAACACCCACCTCTACCTCTCCTGACTCATCCACTGTTGCTTAATTATCAGATTCATATATGATATCCAATACTGGATGAACAGATATTTCCTCCAATTAAATATTGGGTAAACTGAAGCCTTCATTTTCGGTCCACACTCCAAACTCTGCTCCCTGGTGACCGACACCAGCCCTCTTGCTGGCAACAGTCTGACATTAAGCCAGTTCAATACAATGATGCCTCAACTGATCCCGAGATCAGCTTCTGACTTCACATTTGTGCCATAACTAAGGCCGCCTATTTTCACCTCCATAACATTGCCCAATTCATTTACTGCTGAATCCATCATTTATACCTTTGCTACCTCTAGACATGACTATTCCAATGCACTCCAGGCTGGTCTCCCACTACAGCAGTTGTACAGGGCCTTGGTGAGACCACACCTGGAGTATTGCAGTACCCTTACCTAAGAAAGGGTATACTTGTCAAAGAGGGAGTGCAGTGAAAGTTCACCAGACTGATTCCTGGGATGGCAGGATTGTCACATGAGGAAAGATTGGGCCGATAGGCCTGTATTCACTGGAGTTTAGAAAAATGATAGAGGATCTAATTGGAACATATACAATTCTGACAGGTCTGGACAGACTGGATGCAGGGATGATGTTTCCTCTGGCTGGGGAGTCTAGATCCTCCCCAACTCTCCACCTCACTTTCCTCCTTTAATATGCTCCTTAAAACCTACCTTTTGATAGGTTCGGAGGTGTGTCCTGTCCCACTGGCAAGATAGACCCAGCAGAGGTGGCGGCACAGTGGAATACAGTCGAGAGGCAGTTGCCCTGGAAGTCCAAAACATCGACTCCGGACCCCATGAAGTCTCATAGTATCAGGTCAAACATGGGCAAGGAAACCTCCTGCTGATTAACATGTACTGCCAACCCTTAGCTGATGAATCAGTGCTCCTCCACGTTGAACATCACTTGGAGGAAGCACTGAGGGTGGTAAGGGCGCAGAATGTTCTCTGGGTGGGGGAATTCAATGTCCTTCACCAAGAGTGGCTCGGTAGCACCACTACTGACCGAGCTGGCCAAATCCTAAATGACATAGGTGCTCGACTGGGTCTGCGGCAGGTGGTGAGGGGACCAACAAGAGGGAAAAACATACTTGACCTCATCCTCACCAACATGCCTGCCGCAGATGCATCTACCCATGACAGTATCGGTAGGAGTGACCACCGCACAGTCGTTGTGGAGACGAAGTCCCGCCTTCACATTGAGGATACCCTTCATCGTGTTGCATGGCACTATCACCGTGCTAAATGGGATAGGTTTCGAACAGATCTAGTAACTCAAGATTGGGCATCCATGAGGCACTGTGGGCCATCAGCAGCAGCAGAATTGTACTCGAGCACAAACTGTAACCTCACGGCCTGGCATATCCCCCACTCTACCATTACCATCAAGCCAGGGGATCAACCCTGGTTCAGTGAAGAATGCAGGAGGGCATGCCAGGAGCAACAACAGGCATACATAAAAATGAGGTGTCAAACTGGTGAAGCTATAAAACAGGATTACTTCCATACCAAGCAGCAAGTGATAGACAGAGCTAAGTGATCTCACAACCAACGGATCAGATCTAAGCTCTGCAGTCCTGCCACATCTAGTTGTGAATGGTGGTGACCAATTAAAGAACTCACTGGAAGAGGTGGCTCCACAAGTGTCCCCATCCTCAGTGACGGAGAAGGCCAGCACAGCAGTGCAAAAGATAAGACTGAAGCATTCGTATCAATCTTCAGCCAGAAGTGCCAAGTGGATGTTCCATCTCGGTCTCCTCTGGAGGTCCCCAGCATCACAGATGCCAGTCTTCAGCCAATTCGATTCACTCCATGTGATATCAAGAAATGGCTGAAGGTACTGGATACTAGAAAGGCTATGGGCCAGGAGCAACGACAGGCAAACCTCAAAATGACGTGTCAGCCTGGTGAAGCTATAAAACAGGATTACTTCCATACCAAGCAGCAAGTGATAGACAGAGCTAAGTGATCTCACAACCAATGGATCAGATCTAAGCTCTGCAGTCCTGCCACATCCAGTCGTGAATGGTGTTGTGTTCGAGTCCAATTCTGCTGCTGCTGATGGCCCTGACAATTATCCAGCAATAATATTGAAGACTTATGCTCCAGAACTTGCCATGCCTCTAGCCAAGCTGTTCCAGTACAGCTACAACACTGGTATGTACCTGGCTATGTGGAAAATTGCATAGGTGTTTCCTGTACACAAAAAGCAGGACAATTCCAACCCAGCCAATAACCGCCACATCAGTCTACTCTCAATAATCGTTGCAGTTTAGGAAGGGATCATCAGCAGTGCTATCAAGCGTGCTTAGCAATAACCTGCTCACTGATGCCCAGTTTGGATTCTGCCAGGGCAACTCAGCACCTGACCTCATTACAGCCTTGGACAAAAGAGCTGAACTCCTGAGGTGAGGTGAGAGCGACTGCCCTTGACATCAAGGCAGCATTTGACCGAGTGTGGCATCAAGGAGCCCGAGCAAAACTGGAGTCAATGGGAATCAGGGGGGAAACTCTCTGCTGGTTGGAGTCATACCTACACAAAGGAAGATGTCTGTGGTTGTTGCAGGTCAGTCATCTCAGCTCCAGGACATCACTGCAGGAGTTCTTTAGGGTCGTGTCCTAGGCCCAACCAAGTTCAGCCACTTCATCAATGACCTTCCTGCCATCATAAGGTCAGAAGCAGGAATGTTCGCTGATGATTGCACAATGTTCAGCACCATTCACGACTCCTCAGATATTGAAGCAGTCTATGTCCAAATGCAGCAGGACCTGGGCAATATCCAGGTTTGGGCTGACAAGTGGCAAGTAACATTCGCTCCACACAAGTGCCAGGCAGTGACCATTTCCAACAAAAGAGAATCCAACCATCACCACTTGATGTTCAATGGCATTACCATCACTGGACCCCCTAGTATCAACATCTTGGGGGTTACCATTAACCAGAAACTGAACTGGACTAGCCATATAAATACTGTGGCTACATGAGCAGGTCAGAGGCTAGGATTCATGTGACGAGTAACTCGCCTCCTGACTTCCCAAAGCCTGTCCGCCATCTACAAGGCACAAGTCAGGAATGTGGTGGAATACTCTCCACTTGCCTGGATGAGTGCAACTCCTACAACAGTGAAGAAGCTGGACACCGTCCAGGACAAAGCAGTCTGCTTGATTGGCACCACATCCACAAACATTCAGTCTCTCCACCACCAACACACAATAGCAGCAGTGTGTACCATCTACAAAATGCACTGCATGAATTCACCAAGGCTCCTTCGACAGCACCTTCCAAACCCATGACCACTACCACCTAGAAGGACAACGGCAGCAGATAGATGGGTACACCACCACCTGGAAGTTCCCCTCCAAGTCACTCAACATCCTGACTTGGAAATATAGCGCCATTCCTTCACTGTCGCTAGATCCAAATCTAGGAACTCTCTTCCTAACAGCATTATGGGTGTCCCATTACCACATGGTCTGCAGCGGTTCAAGGAGGCAGCTCCCCACCACCTTCTCAAGAGCAACTAGGGATGGGCAATAAATGCTAGCCTAGCCAGCGAAGCCCACATCCCACGAATGAATTAAAAAAAAGGTTTTGGTCATCTGACCCATATGGATCCTTATATGGATCAGTGCTATACTGTTTTTGTTGTTGAAAGATCACTCACTGATGTGAAATGTTAATTCTGTTTCTCTCTCCACAGATGTCACCAGAGCTGATGAGTATTTCCAGGATATTTTGTTCAGATTTCAGATTTCCAGCATCCACAGCATTTTGCCTCTGAAACATTATACGGTGATAGACTCAACCTTTCCATCAAGGAGCAGTTTTTTGTTTGCTTTTGGATTACATTGCAGTAACGAGAGCCAGTGGATTTTCTACCGACTTATGGACACTATGGCAATGTCTGTATTAGGGCAAAACGTAGTGGCCTAATTACAAAGTAAGATGATGGGTCCTTGGATAAATTATAGCAGCTACCCTGTTGCACGTCAAAAATAAGTCATGCTTTATATATAACGTTTTATATCTTCAAGTTCTTGCAAACTGGGTCTCTTCATCCAGCAGTTCTTATTGCTGAAAGGATTTGAAACAATATAAATATTTTTACTGAACAAGTAAAATTAGCTCTTCAATATTGTGAAGTGATTAAAGAGACAGCAATGCTCTTTTCCTTTTTTATAGACCTATAAAAGCTGGGTTATGTTTCAAAACCATAGCACTTTGTCTTCTTGTTTTAGGCTGTGGTTTTCCGCTTTGAAGGTATCTCAGAATCACAGAATTATTACAGTACAGTCGGAGGGCATTCGGCCCATCCTGTTTCCACTGGCTCTCCGAATGAGCAATTCATCTAGTGCTATTCTCCCACCTTCACCCCAGAATCCTGCACACTCTTTCTCTTCAAATAACAGTCTGATTCCCTTTTGAATGCTTCAGTTCAACCTGCCTCCGCCACACTCTCAGGCAGAATATTCCAGGCCTTAACCACTTGCTGCGTGGACAGTTTTTCCTCGTACTGCTTTTGCTTCATTTTGGAAATTACTTTAAATCTGTGCCCTCTCATTCTCGATACTTTCATGAGTGGGAACAGTTTCTCCCCATTTTCCCAGTCCAGTCCCCTCGTGATTTTGAATACCTCTAACAAATTTCCTCTCAGCTTTCTCTTCACCAAGGAAAACAGCCCCAACTTCTCCAATCTATCTTCATACCTGAAGTTCCTCATCCCTGGAACCATTCTCATGAATCTTTTCTGCACCCTCTCCAATGCCTTCACCTCCTTCCTAAAGTGTGGTGCACAGAACTGGATGCACTACTCCAATTGAGGCTGAACTCGTGTCTTATACAAGTTCAACATAGCCTTCTTGCTATTGTACTCTATGCCCCTGTTAATAGAGCCTAGGATACTATATGCTTTATTAATCGTGCTCTCAATCTGTCCTGTCACCTTCAATTACTTTGTTGGGTCCCTGGGACATGAAAAGAAATCAAACACTTTATTCTTATCACAATTTAAAATAAAAATGGATTTGCTGCTGAACCAAAAAGATGGCTGCTATAAGTCACATGACCATGGGGTTGCCCTTTGTCTGGGAGCTACCCCCAGTCGTTACAAGAACAAAATATTTTTTTCTCAGCCAGTTGTATCTCACAGCTCATTGTACAGGCCCATTCTAATCATAAAAAGCAGGAAACCTGCACCTCAAAACTTGTTATGCCTGCAGAGCTGCTAACAGACTCATATCACACCTGGGACTGCCTAAGCCTATTTCAGAAAGGAGCCAAAGGGACGCCATTTGCATCTGATAAGCTCACCTTGCTAGCAGAGTCAATGTGTTTGCCTAGACAATGGCTTCCCTACACCAGACCATCAATTTGGATGGTAACTTCTTTCAACAACTAATGACTGGGACATTATCAGTCCTGAAATCAAAGCCAGTTCCAGACTCTGGATAAACATCCCTTTTGGAAGTGATTGTGGAGAAAAATGGTCACATGACTTGACTGACCATTTTGTCACCTCTCTATGTCTTTATGAACTGAGAAATCCCCAGACTGCTGTTTTAATATCGACTGGAAAGAACTCCAGCTGCCCGGCTGAGCAAGCAGTTGGATAACATCTTTCAGCTTCCAAAGCCTGTCTCTGCTGGAAGATTTCCTCCCATCGTCTGCAGAGTCAACCCATCTCTGTGTGCTTACTTAAATTCATTCTCAGCATAATTCTTAGCACACTGAGGATTATTTAGCAGATGTTGTCCAATCGCGGAATCGCATCTAATGATGGACACCGTGTTTTGAGTTTTGGAAGCACAAGTGGTTGGGTACAGTCCGTACCTTGCCCGCTGTGAACAGCAGCTGGGACATGCTGTTTTATATGGTCTGCCAGTCTTTGGGACGTATGACCTACATACCTAGCATTACACTGGCACTGAAATTCCTATACCGCATTACTCATTTGTGTGACAGGCAGAACGTCTTTTTGGCTTGACAGCAGCAACCTGTTAGTGGTGAATACCACCCATGTTGCTGCTACATAGCGGCAGCGTGAAACAGCTAACTTCACCTGTTGCTCAAATTTTTGATTTATTTTTGACTAATATTCATTTCTGTGGTCCTTGAACTGTTTTTGTGTGTGTGTATGTGTTTGTGTGTGTGTGTGTGTCTGTGTGCATGTGTGTATGTGTGCATGTGTGTATGTGTGGTGGAGTGGGTTTTAAATGTGATATAAACTAACTTTTCTAAGTTAATCATAACACGAGTTTTCAGCAGGTTATTCATAAATTAGATCACACAAAACGAGGGTTGGGGAAAACATGCCACCACATACTTTAAAAATAATTCAAAACATCTGCTTATGGACAGATGGTGAGAGGGAATCACTGCAGTTTGCCTATCTTGCTCCTGTCTGTAACAACGTATCCACATATACACCCAGCTCCCTCTGCTCCTGCACATCGTTTAGAGTGACCCTTTATTTTATATTGTCTCTCCGTGTTCTTCCTGCCAAAATGTATCACATCACTTTTCTCTGCATTGAGCTTTATCTTCTACATGTCTGCCCATTCCACCAGCTTGTCTATGTCCTTTTGAAGTTCTACACTATCCTCCTCACAGTTCACAATGCTTCAAAGTTTCATATTATCTGCACATTTTGAAATTGTACTGTCTACACCAAAGTTTAGATCACTAATATATATATCAGGAAGAGCAAGGGTCATAACACTGACCCTTGGGGAATTCCACCACAAACATTCCACCAGTTCGAAAAAATCCATTAACCACCATTTGTTGTTTCCTGTCACTCAGCTGATTTAGTATCCATGTTGCTACTTTCCCTTTTATTCCATGAGTTATAACTTTGCTTAAAAGCCTGTTGTGTGGCACCGTGTGAAATGTCTTTTAGAAGCCCTTGTGCGCCACATCAGCAGCATTGCCCTCTTGAACCCTCTCTGTTACCTCTTCAAAAAACTCCAGCAAGTTAGTTGAACATGATTTTGCCTTAAGAAATGCATGCTGGCTTTCCTTAACTAACCCACATTTGTCCACGTGGCTGTTAATTTTGTCCCTAATTATTGTTTCTAGAAGTTTCCTCACCACCAAAGTTAATCTGGCTGGCCTGTAGGGTGTGACATTTGTGATTGTCCAGTTCTCTGGCACCACCCCTGAGTCCAAGGAAGACAGAAAAATTATGGCCAGTGCCTCCAAAATTTCCACTCTCACTTCCCTCAGTATCCTTGGATACATCTCATCTGGTCCTGGTTCCTTATCAACTTTAAGTACAGACAGCCTATCCAATACCATCTCCTTACCAATTTTAAACTCTTCTCCTGTTTGAATTATCTCCTCTTTCATCATGGCTTGGGAAGCATCTTCTTCCTTGGTAACGACAGATGTAAAGTATTCATTTAATAGTTAGCTGTGCCCTCTGTATTCTGTAATTTTTCTTGGCTCCTGTACTTTGCACATCTGCTAGGGTGGGCAGTGCCTCAGATTTTTGTACCAATATTGCTCTGAACTTAACTTCTGAGAAACATACACAGTGAGTAGCTCAATTAGAGGAGGATCCATTAATGGTACCTTGGGATGCAATGGAGATAACTGCAGATGTGAGAGAAGGCATTACCAGAGATGTGCCCTTCAGAATGAGAGTTACAATTCTTCAGCAATAAAAGAAGATTAGGTTCTTTTCTTGGAGAATTCAATAAGATTGCCTAACCTGCAAATATTGAAATTAAGTTGTTTTATTGACCCAATAGTAACAGTCTGTTAACACTGAATATTCCCTCCCAATTGATATTTGAATGTTGCGGTTAATTTTTAAGAAGGAGGAACAACACTTGAAGTAGTCTTTATCCACACCAGTCAAGCACATCTGATGCAATAGCAAAAGACTGTGGACGTTCTGATGAAAGGTCATGAACCTGAAACAATGGGCTAAATGTTACTGGCCCCTCCGGGGTGTCCGGAATGGAGGCAGGGTGGGGAGCGGGTGGCGTCGATAAAATAGAGATGACCCACAGTGAGCTATTTCCCCAGCTGCCCTGCCATCGGGGAAGTTTCCCTCCAGTGGCAGGTGGCAGACCTGTGTGCAAATCAGCTGCCCACTTAATACAGGCAGGCAGTCAAGCCACATATTAAAGTCCCCCGTGAGGGGCCATCAAGTGCGGCCGGCAGCATTTTGCCAGTAGCGGAGCGGACTCCCACTGCACGGGAAGGCTGCCAACCCCATGAAGGCAGCCTCCCTGCACAGCCTGGAGGGGGCCATCGGAAATGGAAAAAAGGCCACTCCTCAGCTCAAACACACCCCCTCCTCAACCTATTTCCTTCCAATCCACAGGGCCTTTGGCCTTTGACCCCATTAATTTTTAAAAAAATAATTCCTCCTACCTCTCCGAGAGCACCTCCATTTTGAGGCACTCCATACCATCTTCAGCAGTGCCTACCTCTCCTGGTGGGACTGCCGAGGCTTCAGGCCTGCTAGCCCTCTGACTGGGTCTGCAGCACCAGGTGTCCACCCATCCTTAAGTGGATGTCAGGACCAAAGGCGGTCAATTCAGAGGCTAACCTCCACCAAAAGTGCCAAACTCTTCCTGCTGCTAGCAAGGGCAAGCTCAGGTCTCCCATTTTATTTCAACATTCAGGTTCTGAAGCTCATTAAGTCCGTTTTTCTCTCTCCACAGATGCTGCCAGAACTGCTGAGGTTTTCTAGCGTGTCTTGTGGGTGGATTAGCTAAATGTGTATTATGATCTCCACGGAGACATGTGTGTTGGCTTAATCATCTGACCCTCCCAATGGGAAAATATAGGAGCAAAATTTGATGGAGAAGGAAAATAAGAAAGTTACCAAGTGAGGGCTTTAAGTATATGTACTCTGTACTGATTTATAAAGAAGCATTCTCAATGGGAATATGCACCTGACATAGTCAATGGAGGAGCCAAAAAGACTTTACAAGCCCATCTGGCTTAGATCAAGATCTAATGCTGTTCAATCACCAATTTTTTCTCTACATTACAACAATTACTACAATTCAAAAATTCTTAATTGGCTATTAAGTACTTTGGGATGCCCTGAGGCTGTGAAAGTCGCTATATAAATACACCTTCTTTCTTTCTTTCTTTCTTTCTTTCTTTAATGCAATTCTTCCCTAAAGTTTTTTCACAGTTTCTGTCTTTACTCCACCCCTGGGCAGTCTGGTTCACCTCCCTATATATAATTTTGTTAAAACATAAACCGCCTGCACACCCTCCATTTTCTTAATGTTAGTTTTTATCCCCTGTTTCTAAAGTTTGCGGCCGTCTCAAATGTATTATTCGAGTTCAATTTATCTCTCCCCTGATGTATCTTTAATACTTGAATAATATCGCTTGCAGCTTCTCTCAGGTAAATAGCAGCAGGATAAATGGACTGGAAAATAAGAGACTAATAGGAAAGTTTCTGAAGCTCCTGTACTGAGAAGAATAGATGGAGCAGTGAGCCGTGAAATGTACAGCTACACAGGATGGCAATTGTACCAAATGCACTGTATAAGTGGTATCTTTGCTAGCACTCAAACGTTCATCTAGATTCCAAGCCTGAGATCCTTATTTCAGCCTTCTTGGCTAACCAGATCACAGCTCCATTTTAATTTGACAGGTAAGTGTAATATGCTGCTCAATATCCTGTAATTCCGCAACTTACCTGATTGAGTCTGCAGTCTGAAACAAATCATAAATTAATTGCGCTTTTCACTTGGAATATCTCCAGCTCTTTCAACCTCCTCACATGGCACTGTAGCCTAATATATCTCCTGGTCCTTGTCTGTCAAACTGGATTTCCCCGTTATTTTTGACAACACATATGGTTCTTCAACATCCATCACTTTTTGATATCACTACATTTAACTGCATCAAAACACAGCAAATTCTGCACAAGAAGAGCATGCGCACTCACTCAATGTTTTCACTCTTATTTGTTCCATTCAGCCAATAATGTTGTGAGACCTTCAGATCTAAATAGATCATCTTAGCTGCACTGACACCAGGGACCAAGAAGGATATCATGTGCCCCCGTAATTTAGCAGTGGTATAAAAAGCCCTTTCCCCGAGACTATTATTTTTCTCCATCCCTACACTCATGGCCAGCAGTATTGCATGGACTTACGTTGCACTGCCTAGAATTTCACAGCAGAGAAACAGGCCATGCTGGTATTTATGCTCCACACAAGCATCTTGCCAACTTACTCCATCTCGCCCTATCGACATATTCTTCTATTTCTTTCACCCTCATGTACCTATCGAATTTATTCTTAAATGCATGCTAATTGGCACAACCACATTTTGTGGTAGCGAGGTTCACATTCTCATTGTTCTGAGTGTTTCACTTGAACACCTGATTGGATTTATTAGTGACTATCTTGTATTTCTGACATTTAGCTTTACACACCCCCATGCAAGTGGAAATTAGACAGACGAGGTACATAATTTGCCACATGAAATGATGGGCATTCTTTTGAGAATTGTGCACATATTAAATAGGTTATTTTAACATTATATGTAATTGAACTATTCACAGCATTAGATCGCACATTCTTCTGCATGAAGACAAGAAGACTTTTATTGATAATGCACATTTTTCCTATTTGTACATATACATTCAGAGGCCATGTGCATAATCTGACAGCAAAGCATGGCATTGAGGTATCTCTTTTGGGTGAAAGACTCATTAAAGCATATCATGTTATTCCACAGCTCACTAGACCTAACAAGCTGAAAGCCACAGAGCAATACAAATATCTTTGAGCTTGTACAAATTACTACTGCGGTGTAACCTCCATTATCCACACTCCAATGTTCTGCCAACATGATTACCCAACAGAATTTTCAAGGGACAAATTCTTGCAACCATGTTGCGTAGCTCACAAATACAAATTTTGTTCCTGTCTGATATAAATCAACTCTACAGCCTAAATAAGATTAAAATCAATGCACTTATGTCTTTTTATGATTGTTCTTGTCTTCCTTCACATCTCTGGGGCGTGATTATATCATGTAAGTAAGAACAAAGTTGGCAAAGTCAAAATGTTTTGCTTAATTCCATCATCTGTCGGGAGACCTTCACTATGGCAGGTAACAGGGAGTCCATGTACATGCACATGAACATATGAATTGGGAGCAGGACTAGACCATTTGGCCCCCTCAAGCCTGCTCTGCCATTCAGTAAGATCAGGGCTGATCTGATTGTGGCCTCTGCTCCACTTTCCTTCCTACCCCGAATTGTAATATGCCACTAACGGACTCTAGCGTTGCAACACTAGAAAGGAAGCGTGTGCAATCAACTTTAGTTCCTCTTTTGCTTTCAGCTCTGATGTCTTCAAGCTTTATACCCATGTATATCCGTTTGCATGTGCCTAGTCTCGATAAATGAACCCACAATGTTTTTACACAATTCCTTTTGAGTGATCGGTGCCTTTATGTCATTATAAAAGCATGGCCTGGTGTGCAGCAGTGGTTCCTTCTAAGTGACATGGTGCTCAGCCTGGGAGCAAAGATTAAGTACAGGTACGACATGGTGAACAGCCTTCGATCGTTCTATACGGCATGAGGCAACCCCTCGACGTTTTGGTCATACCACAGCAAAGTCGAAGCATCAGAGAGCTTTGAAACCGCAGCATGGTGACTGCGCAGAAAAGCTTTAAAGACACAGCGCCGGGACAGTGCCTGAGGAAAGAACCGGTAAGCAGGTGGAACCCTCGTGGTGAGATTGCAGCGCATAACCTGTCAATTAGTGAGCGGGACAGCACATCGAGAGGACCAGCGCCGGGCTAGCTCGGTCGGGAAAGGCGAGTGAATGGGGCGTGGGCTGGATCGATAGCGAGCGAGGGAGATGCAAATAAATAAAAAACAACATTATAAAAATCAAGCCAGAGAAGGTTGCGATCATAATAGCGGAGCTTCGGAAAAACGCATGAAAGGGGCTAAAGCAACATTCATCCAAGGTACTATAGGAGAAGGAAAGTCAAAAGGATGTTGTAAAAACGTCCACAAAATTCTCCAGTTTCAATTGGGATGCAGCCAACCTTCTATCTAAATTCAAAATGTTTAAACAGCGTACAGAGTGGTTTCTTGATTCAGGTGTATCTGAACCAGAGAAGCAAACCATAAAAATTTGCATAGCAGTTGGGAATGAAGATCTATAGAGGCTGAGAACGTCAGTATTGCCAACGGAAGAGCTAAAGGATCCCCGTAAGGTATGGGCCTGAATTTTCGCCCGACCTGAATGCACATAAAATTGCGCGAAATGATGTTGGGCGTGCGCCCTGACATCATCGCACATGCATGCAATATTGAGATTGGCGGGTGTGCAGGATTTGGAGCTGCACCCGCTGACAACTAAAGGGCCAATTAAGGCCATTAAAAGGCTCATTGACTGACATTTTACATTCCCCACGCGGTTTCGCATTTGTTGCAAGGACAAAACGGGCATGCGGGCAGAACGTTTTTATCAAATTGTCATCCAAGGATGGATAAAATGGGTCCGGAACATTGTCATTGTGAGCAGTGTTAAGTTTAGGAAATAGTTTGCTGTTGGCTGTTTAATGAAACTTAGCAGCTTTATTTCTGTTTTTAGCTTTCGTCTTTGCATTGCTAGCCTTCACTTCAGGACTCATTGGTGTTTCCAAAGCCCCTGGAGGATTTATACCACGTGGACCCTACAGTCACCAGACAGACTTCTGTTTCTCTGTTAATGGGGGTTGTGTAATCCACTGGTGGGACCTTCTCTGAAGAGGAAGAGAGGGGCAGAAGGGGGAGGAGGCCAGGTGTCTACGGACGGTGTCCAAGGGAGCAGCCTGTGGGAGAAGAGGCACAGGGGGTGCAGGGCCAGCAGGAAGTCCAAGGTGGAAGGGGCTGCAGAAGATACCACTATCCTGCTGCCAGGGTTTACAGGCAGCAATGCAGCAACCTCAACATGGCAGAGGTGCAATGCTGAAGGAAACTCTGCCTCTCCAGGGAGACTGTGACCTCCATTTGTCAGGTGATTGGGCCAGAGACCACCTCCAACTGTGTGGGTGGCCACCCCATGCCAGTGGCTCTAAAGGTCACAGTGGCCCTTAACTTCTATGCCTCTTGCTTTTTCCAGGGGTCAGTGGTGGATCTTTGTGGATTCTCCCAATCAGCTGTCCACAGTTGCGTGAAGCTGGTGAGTGATGCTCTGTTCAGGTGGGTCATGACATTTATTCATTACTGGACGGATGAGGCCAGCCGGGCTGAGCGAGCCAGAGGCTTTGCTGTGATTGCTGCGCTCCCTTGCATCCAGGGTGCCGTCGACTACATTCGTGTGGCCATCAAGGCGTCACCAGGTCAGCCGGGTACCTTCGTCAACAGGAAGGGCTTCCACTCCATGAACTTGCAGGTAGTGTGTGACCACAAGACACAGATTCTGAAGCCTGTGCAAGTTACCCTGGCAGCTCCCATGATGCATACATTCTCCAACACTCACAGGTGCCAAGGCTGTTCATGGCTCCAGCTTGGCTGGGTGGGTGGCTGCTGGGTGACAAGGACTATTCATTGAAAAGGTGGCTTTGACGCCTCTCTGGCACCCAAGAACAGTGGCGGAACAAAGGTATAATAGGAGTTGTGCCCCCACAAGGGTGGTGATAGAGAGGGCCATAAGTCTGCTGAAGGTGAGATTCAGATGCCTGGATCGTTCAGGGGCAGCACTGCAATATCCTCCAGAGTGTGTGTTTCTTATAGTCATTGCTACGCCCTCCACAATCTGGCTCTGGCAAGGGGGGGACCCACTGGAGGATGAGGATTTCTAGACAGCTCCACAGGCCACAGATGATGACTCCAGTGGTGGATCAGAAGAGGAACCTGGGGAAGAAACAATAAGGACGCAGAGGCTGACCTCTGGAACCTTAAGGGAGGCAGGGACACCAGGGAGGCCTTGATTCAACACTCCTTCAGCTAGGCTGCCAAGGCACAGTTTTCAGCTCATGCCAGGGGTGCCGCCTCCTTACATGGAGTGACAAATTCCATTGAACCCAAAGTCCACTCAGTCCCTGTGCAATAAGGTTTAGAGCCCTTGATGTCCAGCATGAGATACTGGCGTGCCCTGCACTTATAAAACAAGTGAAGTATACTCAGGCCATTAACACAAAAGCAAAATGTATATGCTCTTGGCACTTACAGACAATTAAAATAACCTTATAAGGTCACACCAGTAAACGATTTAACAAGTAATGGCAGAACAGATCACCCATGGTGATTTAAACAAATGCTTATGAGTGCTGTGTCTTGGTGCCCCCAACCCCCTAGCTGGCAGCGGTATTGGAGGCAGCATGCTGACTCGGGTGTTATGTCAGCCCTGATGACCTTGGTCATTGTCCTCTGGCCGGCACAGCCTGCGTGGCCACTGACTGTGACAGTGTGTCCAGTGCCTTGGCTGGGCATACCTCAGTCATCGTGGTCTCACCAGATGGCACAGTAGCTGGCAGACAGGCAGAGGAGCTGCTGCCGCCATCCAGAGCACCCTGAGAGGAGCCCGCAGAGATGGTACAAAGCTCATTCGCCAACGTAAAGTTGGTCTGGACCTCCCCACTTGCCATTGAATGGCAGGCACCTAGCAGAGATGCTAGGTGCCTCAGCCATCTCGCACACTGGCAGTGAACACCTGAGGTCATTGCCAGTATGTGGGCTTGCAAGTCTGGGCACAACACCAGATACCTCTGACTCTGTTCCTGGAGCTGCCTCTCCATGAGAGTTGCCATTCTCTCAATGGAGGAGGCAATGTGCTCGGTGCTCAGGGTCAATGCAGTATTCCTGCTCTGCATGGGCTCCTCCATGACAGAGACCATGGCACGTACACCCTCAGGTATCTCTGCCAGATCCTCCCGCGCATCCCACTGGACATCCAGCATCTGCTGCCTAATAGACAACTCCAGAGGCTCGCCACCTGCCTTAGACTCAGCATGGTCCTGCCCATGCCTCCTTGGTGGCCTCCTCTTGCCATCCCTGGGTATCAGGATGTCCCACCTGGCACTGATTTCCTGCACAAGGATTCCCAGGCGTCCATTCGAGAACCAGGGAGGGATGAGTGCCCATTGGACTTGCCCCTACCCCACCCCACCTGGTGTGCTCAGCAGGTGCAGATGCTATTGCTATTCCACACAAATTTTTCTTCCTCAATCACGACAGCTCCCTCTGTATCCCCTGGCAGCCTTCAGGGATCTGGCTCTGCTGCTTTTGAATGCTCCACTGGGTTACCATTGGACCTGATGCCTGACAGGCTCCTGCTCCCGCCCGGCCCTTCAAATCAGTGAAAAGACACGTTTCACGCTGGTCGGGACTTAAGTGGCCACCGAATGTGAAATTGCGTCGATTCTACATCCGCTTTCAGCCCCGCCAACTTTGTGCATGCTCCAAACGTTAAATTCAGGCCATGGGCTACATTCAAAGACCAGTTCAGAATTAGGTTAAACTCCCATACTCATCGACTAGAGTTTATGTCATTTTGTCTACAGAACCCATAGATCACTTTGTCAGCAGATGCAGAGACAACTGTGATTTTTCAGATGCAGAGCCAGCAGACAGAATTGCTGAGTTGGTGATCGCATCCACTCCTGTGGAAGAATTCCAGAATGATCTGCTAGACAAGCCCAAAACGTAAGCATTGAAGAGTTGCCCAAAGATGGACATAAGTACAAAACGATCCTCGCAAGTCGATGAAGCTTACAGGTCATAAGTGTAAATCCAATTGTTAACGGATTTACAAGGACACCAAAACCTAGCAAGACGTGGAAGGCGTGGCCTTCTACAGGTACCAAGGAAATGTCCAGCCATCAAGAAATTCTGCAAGGCATGTGGCAGAAAATGCCATTGGCAGTGGCAGTGCACTAGAGCAAAGGCTGATGCAACTACAAACAGCTGTGCACTGATCCCAAAAGCCTGTACGTTCAAACTACAAGAATGATGATCCGGTATTCCGTCAGAAACATATACATGAGGTGATTGACAAACCAGAAAATGGCGATGATGTGCACGATGAGACGATGAGCACTAGCCACATGTTTCACACGTCAATCTCGTGGAAAACATAAACACCATCACACCGTCCGAAGTGTTTGCCAAGATTAAAATTATCAATCCTAAGAAAGTTGATAAGCTCATTATTGGCCAATATTGACACAGGGGTCAGTGCCAACATTCTACTCCTGTGAATGCTAAAGGACATGGGTCCACAAACATGGAAGAACATGGTGAAACCTACTGCTGTGCAGCTTTCAGCGTACAGCGGTTCATTAATTCCATGAGCAGGATTCATAGTCCTGGAGTGCAAGTACAATCGATCCTCCTGGGTGACAGATGTTCTACACTGTGGGCAGAATTTTCAGCTCGGTGGGCAGGGCCGCGCCCGACCCGCTCGAGCGTGAAATGACGCGTGATGACGTCAGGCGAGCGCCTCGACGTCAACGCACAGTGGCGCGATAGTTCAGCCGACGGACACGTGCGGGAATTGGCAGTGTGCTCACCAACAATTAGAAGGCCTATTAAGGCTATTAAAGTATTAATTAACGTACATTTTTTGCCAAGCGGCCTTTGCATTTTTGTGGAAACCTCATCCACGGGCAGGGTAAGGTTTTCAACATCAAATAAAAACAAAATAATTTAAAAAAAAATTTACTTATAACATGTCCCTATTCATGTGACAGAGTCACATGAGGGGACATGTTTTATAACATTTTAAAAATCTTTACTTCTAATTTTTAAAGCTCTTCATCTCCCTGAGGCAGCTCTGTGCCTTAGGGAGATTTTCAAGCGCTCACTCGCGCGCATGTACTAAGTTCCCTGCTTGCCATGCTTGCCCCACTTGCCCTCCTCCACCACTCCCCCAACCCAGGCAGCACTAAGCGCTGCTGCCGGTGTTTCTCACTGGGTGGGCCTTAATTGGCCTGCCAGTGTGTAATTGCAGTCCGGCCCCGATCGAGGGCAGCGGTCAGCTTCCTGACCTCACTTGTCTACCCCCTCCAAGCCCACCTGACAAGGGGAAAATTCTGCCCTGTAGAGACTGAAGACCCAGTGATTGTAGGTCTACCAGCATGCCGTGACCTCACGCTGGTGAAAATCCATGGAATTAGTCAGACCTCATACTGCAGACCAACCTCAGAAACTATTCATATCTCATCAGTTCATGACCTAACTCTGCTCATCTCCATCTTAAATCGGCAACCCCTTATTTCTGAAATGTGTCTCCCAGATCTAGCCTCTCCCACCCTTTCAGCGTCCACCTTGTCAAGTCCCCTCAGGATCTTATATGTTTCAATAAGATCACCTCTCATTCTTCCAAACTCCATGGATTCAGGCCCACCTGTCCAACCTTTCCTCAAAGGATAACCCACTCTTCCCAAGAATCGGTCGAGTGAACCTTATCTGAGTTGATGCAGCTAATTTATCTACACCATAAGGCCGCTAGTGGATCAGGCACAGTGGTGGGAGGACCAAAGTGCTTTCGGCTGACTTTTACCTTTGAACCAACGTTGGCTAATTGCACAAGTTCACACCATGTTCAGTGGATGTTACTTTCAGTATTGGGAGCTGTTAAAGTACAGCTAGCCTTCAAATGTCCTGTTGCTGGAGAGTGGGAAACGGTGCCACCAATTTAAAATGAAACACTCCACGATGCAGCTTTGGATGGCCTACATACACGGATGTCCCTCTTTGGATCAGAGGTAGGTCTCCTTTGCCAGAGCAGCAGCAGAGCAGGCTGGACAGAATTTGCAGTCTGTGCAGTGCCACACGTTCACTGATTCACTGAGTAGTTAAGAAAGCAAGTTACTGATGTACAAAAAGGATGTTAAGTTAATTATGTTCGCACAGCCTTTGAAATACATTGGGATTTTGACCCCCAAGGATGGGTGGGATAATGGCTGTCAGACAGGAACCTGCTGGAAACAGTTAAAAGGCTCTTGTGGTTAATTTTAGCAGGACGTCTGAGAGACTCTACTTCTGGTTTGCCTTCTGGAAATCCTTCACTTCCCCCAGCTCTCTCCATGGTCCTGAATACGTATCGGAGGCATTGCATTCCTTTCCTGACACAGAGACAGGGCTTGCGTGCTTCTATGCCCATGGGAGGTATGTTGGCGGGAGCATATTGGCTGAAAGTGCCAGCAAAGCAAGACAAATAATAAAGGTAGAAGCCAGACTAAAGACAATCCACTGGACCTCTTGTTGGAGGGTTACTTCCACCTCAGTGAAATTGGTCAACTCCAGCCCTACCTGTGCTCAAATATGTGCTGAAACCCACATCCATACCTTTGTTATCTCTAGACTTGACTACTTAAGTGAAGACATTGGGCTGGATTTTATGTATTTTCAGTGGGGTGAGGCAGGTGGTATAGGAAACGAATGGTCCGCATGTTCCTGCCCCATCCCGCTCACCACAGCCCAATGAATCAAGCTTCTGATGGCCAATTAGCGGATGCCCGGCAGCAGGCCTCTTCATCTGCCCTTGTTCCACCTCCTTATACCTGCCATAAAGCACTCACAAATGTTTTCCCGTCCGCTACCTGAAAAGTGGAGTGGGCAATGAAAAATTGCACTCAATCGGGTCTTTAATAAGTTCAATCGCTTGTTGATTGGTTATTTCAAAATGGCGGGTGGGCTTCCGATTTCCACCCCCCGCTTGCCTACCATAATATCGAAGAACGGCGCGATGACATCAGATTGCTGGGCCGACATCCTCACGCCATATTTTACGAGCACGCAAGAGGGTGGCCCACCTGATTTGCGGCCGTAAAATTCAGCCCATCATCTTTAAGGGTGGAAATTTTTCCCTCGTCGGGAGGACGTGACAGGCGGGCCCGGGTGCGGCCGTGAAACTGACCGCCGCACGCGGTTGGGGCCTGACCGCGATTACGCGCTGGCGAGCCAATTAAGGCTTGCCCAGCGTGGAAACGCGGCCGGGAAGGGCCGAGCGGGGGTGGGTGGGGGGCCTGTGAGCCACCGGGTCCAATGGTGACCTGGCGGCCGGGTAAAAAACAGCCCAGGCAGACCCAGAAAGGCTGCCAGAGAAGGACGTCTGTCTGCCGTTGCAATGATGGAGTGGAGTGTGGCTGCAGACGCCAGGCGGGAGGAGGGCAGGTCGGGTGGGCACTTGACACCCCCCCACCCGGCTTTTTTGATCAGTGCTTCGCTGTCCTCATGGAGGGGGTGGCTGCCAGGAGGGACACCCTTGTCCTCAGTGACGGGAGGAGGAGGTCACTGCACTTCACAAAGAGGGCATGGGAGGAGGTGGCACCGCTGGTCAGCAGCCATGACGTGGTGCGGTGCACATGGGTGCAGTGCCAGAAGAGGTTCAATGACCTGCTGTGCTCAGGAAGGGTGAGTACTGTGTTGTCAGTATGCAGAAGTGTTATGGTGTGGCCGTCTCCCCGTGGGCCTCAGGGGCGCCAGAGTTTGAATGCCAACTGTCAATCACGTTGGAGCTGGCCAATGGGGTGAGCCCTGGCTGCTTGGACTGAGTGCTTTGCGGCTCGAGGGCCACGATTCAGATATGCCCTGCGAGTTGGTCCTCACCTGGGGTTGGCCAGGCTGCAGTGGCGCTGCAGGTAGAGAGTGGACTAATCAATGCTCCTCTGTCCTTTCAGGAGAAGATGAGCCACAACCAAGCCGAGAAGGTCATGTACAGGCGGAGGCCCACCCAACCTGCTGCTGCTCACCAGGTTCGAGCAGGAAGCCCTACAGCTGGAGAGCCGGCACGGTCCATGTGCAACCAGATGTGGAGAGGTGAGGGTGCCAGGCGAAGGTAAGAGTGCTGTGCACAGAGGTGAGAGTTTTGAGTTGCGCAGCCATTCCAGTGTAGCCTCCCCCTTGATGGAGCTTCGAACCTAGAGTCCCCATTGATCATTGAAAGATGATGGCACCATAATACAAATCTCCATTGTCCCACCGGGTGCCGGGCATGCGGAGTGACAATGTGATGACTTTAACTAATAACAGGTCCTTCTTCTCCTTTTTAAGTTTGCCAGCAAGTGTCTGATCTGCAGTCCCCGAAGGGCCACCCCTGACACTGGAGGACCACCGGGCGTCACTTTCACCTTTGCCACACCCGCTCTTGGAAGCAGGCACCAGCGCAGATACCAGCACCTCGATGGGCATTAGAGTGGCGGCTAATATCTTGGTGCACATTGGTGAGGGCACTTCACAGTGGCTTGAGGTGCAGGCAGAGGCAGAGAGTGCTCACGGTGCCAGCAGTTGGAGGGCTGCTGGGGACCAGGACCAGGACAACGCTCAGTCAAAGGCTGACGATGAACCTCTGGTGTCATCCATAAGATGGCAGATACTGGATGTCCAGCAAGATGTGCGGGAGGATCTGGTGGAGATCCATGAGGATCTGCATGCCATGGTCTCTGTGATGGAGGAGTCCATGAGGAGCGTGAGCAATGCGTTGACCATCATGGCGGAGCGCACTACCTCCTCCATTGAGAGAGTGGAGACTCTCATGCAGAGGCAGCTGAAGGGACAGAATGAGGGGTTCCTGAGGTTGCTCTTGGACCTGCAAGCCCTCACACAGGCACTGACCTCAGGTGGTCAGTGTCCATGTGGGAGATGGATGAGGCACCCAGTATTCCAGTTAGGTGCCCATCCATAAATGGCATGCTGAGAGTTCCAGAGTGACCTCACATTGGCGCACAAGCTGCTTGTTGTCTCTATGGGGTCCTCTCAGGGTGCAGCTCCTCCATACCTCTGCCAGTGACCGTTGCATCTGATGAGGCTGTGATGACTGGGGAGATGCCAGTCGTGGCACTGGCTGCTCCCTCCCAGGCGGGGCCAGCACAGGCTCCACTGGCCAGGGGACGCCCGCCAAGGTCATCAAGGCCAACAAGACAGCAGAGTCAGCAGGCTGGCTCCCATGCCAGTGTCAGCGAGGGGGGAGTACCTAGTCGTAGCACTCGCAAACATTAGTTAAAAGCACCATGAGCACAAGAGGGACAGGTCAGGGGTGATTTTATGTTCATTTATGTTTACTTTATCTATATGGTCTGGGAATGAAGACCAGAGAAGCCTATGTAAATAGTTTGGAACTGTCCATGAGATAAATTTTGTTTTTGTCGTCATGGCCTTAGTACACTTCACCTTTTTATTTTCTTGGTGCAGGGTGTGCCAGTATGTAATGCTGGACATTAGTGTCTCTGAACTTTATTGCGCAGGCGCGTAGTGTTCTCTGTGTTCAAATGAAAGTGTCCTTTCAGACATCCAGGATGGAGGCTGCAGCCCTGGCATGTGCTTGAAGCTGATCTTTGTAGCCTAGCTGATGGAGCATTGGATCAAGGCATCCCTGGTGTCCCTGCCTCCCTGGAGGTTGCCGAGGTCTGGCTCCATGCCCTCATTCTCCTCACCGTATTCCTCTTCTAACTCACCACTGAACTCATCATCTGTGGCCTCTACAGCTGTGTCAAGATCCTCTTCCTCCAGTGGGTCCCCCACCTTGCCAATGCCAGATTTTGGAGAGCACAGAATGCAACCACTATCAGTGACATCCGCTCTGTGGAGTATTGTAGTGCCCCCCCGAATGGTCCAGGAATCGGAAGCGCATCTTGAGAAGACCTATGGTCCTCTCTATCACCGCCCTTGTGGAGGTATGACTCCTATTGTAACGCGGCTCTGCCTCTGTTCTTGGTTGCTGGAAAGGCGGCATGAGCCACCTCTTCACTGGATAGCCCTTGTCACCCAGCAACCAGTTGGGCTGGAGCACTGAAGAGCCTCGGCACTTGGGAGTGTCTGAGGATGTAAGCGTCATGGGAGCAGCCAGCATACCATGCACAGACTTGCATCCTGTGGTTACACAATATCTGCACGTTCATGGAGTGAAATCCCTTCCCATTGACAAAGGCACCCGGCTGACCCACTGGTGCCTTGATGGCCACATGTGAGCAGCCAATGGCACCCTAGACGCAGAAGAACCCAGCAATCGCTTCAAAGCCTCTGGCTCGCTCAGCCTGGTTGGCCTCGTCCACACAGTAATGGCCCGCCTGAGCAAACTTCTGCCACCAGCTTGATGCAACTGTGGACAGCTGACTGGGAGACTCCAAAAAGACCCCCCACTGAGCTCTGGAAGGAACCAGGGGCATAGAGGTTGGGGGCCACTGTGACCTTCAGAGCCACTGGCATGGGGTGTCCACCCACACAGTCAGAGCTGATCTCAGGCCCAATCATCTGGCAAATGGAGGTCACAGTCTCCCTTGAGAGACAGAGCCCCCTCTGGCATTGCACCTCGGACATATTGAGGTAAATGCATCGCGCCTGTAAACCCTGGTAGCAGGATAGCGGTGTCTTCCGCGGCCTCTTCCTCCTTAGACTACCTGCTGGCCCTGCGCCCCTTGTGCCTGCGCCTCTCCTCCCACAGGTCCTTCCTTGGATGCTGCATTGGGGCACCTGGCCTCCTTTCCCTTCTGCCCCTCTCTTCCCACTCAGAGGAGGTGCCTCCAGCAGAGACCACAATCCCCATTACCAAGGTAAAAGAAGGCTGTCTGATACCTGGTAGGGTCTACACGGTCTGAATCCTCCGAGGGCCTGGTAGACAGCAATGAATCCTGAAATGAGGCCTGGAAATGCTAAGAATGAAGCCCCGAACAGAGATGTTGCCCTTCATAGCCAGAGGATTCGAGTACAGGAGCAGGGATGTCTTGCTGCAATTATACAGGGACTTGGTGAGACCGCACCTGGAATATTGTGTGCAGTTTTGGTCTCCTTATCTGAGGAAGGATGTTCTTGCTAAAGAGGGAGTGCAGCGCAGGTTTACCCGACTGATTCCTGGGATGGCGTCCCTGACATTATCAGTAGCGATTGAGTCGGTTAGGATTATATTCGCTGGAGTTCAGGAGAATGAGGGGGGATCTCATAGAAACCTATATAATTCTAACAGGACTAGACAGAGTAGTTGCAGGAAGGATGTTCCCGATGGTGGGGGTGTCCAGAACCAGGGGTCACAGTCTGAGGATATGAGGTAGACCATTTAGGACTGAGATGAAGAGAAATTTCTTCACCCAGAGAGTGGTGAGACTGTGGAATTCACTACCATGGAAAGTAGTTGAGGCCAAAACATTGTATGTTTTCAAGAAGGAGTTAATTATAGCTCTTGGGGCAAAAGGGATCAAAAGATATGGGGAGAAAGCGGGGGCAGGCTATTGAGTTGGATGATCAGCCATGATCAAAACGAATGATGGAGCAGGCTCGAAGGGCCGAATGGCCTACTCCTGCTCCTACTTTCTATGTTTCTATGTTTCAGCTGCAAACTATCTCCAAAGCTGCTCATTACTCACACTGGCAATGCTGCTGGACCTTTTCATCCCGCCCTTGGATGAGGTTTGCGAAAATGTTGGCTGGCCCGTTTTGCCTGTGCGACGAGCAGAAAATTGCACGGGCAATGAAAAATCACAGTCAATCGGACTGTTAAGGGCCTTAAGTGGCCTGTTAATTAATGGCAGGCGCCACTCCAGCACTCGTGCGTGCTCACCGAGCGAAATACGGCGCGAGTGTGCTCACCCGACTTCATCACGCACTATTTTACTCCTGTTCGGGCCGGGCACACACCCAACCGTGGGACAAAAAATTCTGCCCTATGTATCTTTCTTAATTCCGAGTGATCCCAATGACTGTTGGAAATCATTCTCCTTTATACATCATATTTTGCCTACATCAATGGTACATGCTACAGGAAAGACCTTTTGATGCATCTGATCCTGATTCGTTTGAAAACAGTCTCTACTTACATAATCAGTCATGGTTGTTTACTACAAAAATGCTTCTCTGAAACAAGATTTCCTGGCAACTTATCTAAAAATCCTTTGAGTTTTGTTAACAGCGTATCCTTCTATACATCCTCCCTCTGCTAGAGGTAATGAACCTCTCTGCCTATGTTTATTACACAAGCCACTAAAGTTATGCTTTATTCCCTCATGGTTGATGTCACTTATTTCCTTGCTCAGGCATTTCTTACGAATCACACTCAGCTCTTAAAAACAGAAGACCAGACAGCTGGATTCTCGTGGCATCCTGCTGTGACCTTGTTTTTCCTAGAAAGCCTGTTGTTCCAGTATACAGGGAGGTTTGATCATTGACTTTTTAAGTCTCCAAGGTGCCTAACAGCATGGAGTGTTCAGTTACTGAGTGACAGAATAGTTCACTTAGTGAATCGTGCGAGGGAGAATGAGCAAGTCATTGGAGGAGCTGTCACGCACAGGAACAGAGCCAAGGTTCCTTCAGCCACTGCATTGCTCCCCCATGCATTCAGAGCTTGCATGAGCTTCCAGTATCTTGATAGCTGAGCAACAGTATTTTAAGAAGCCATTTGAGAGTACCATGCACAATCTGAAATCCATAGAACAAAAAGCGACCTGGTTCTACAGATCTGCTCCAACAAGTTACCCCCCAGGCAGTAACATTCAAACTGACCCCACCCTGCCCTGCCATCACATTGCTACCTGTCCTGACATAACATAACAGTGGGGTAAATGGCCGGAAGCCTTTCTTTTAACAGGGTGTAAGGCACATGTGGGATTGTGTATATTCATCAGATTATACAAGTACTCAACAAAAAATGTTGTCCATTGGAGTCTGCCTCAAGACTGTTCTTAACTGGATAGTTAGTTAAGGAGTCATTTCATCCAGCTCCTAGTCAGGATCTTTCCTACCAATGGTTGAGCACTGTAACATGCAGAGGAAGGCCACTCGGCCCTTCAAATCCAATCAGTTATTTTTCTCTACTATTGTCATCTTGCTCCCCTGGTTATTCCTCACACCCTTTAATATTTTCAAGAAAATATTTAATTCCCTTTGAAGAATTTATGGACTCTGTTTCAACAGTAGTGTGACCAATTTGTATCTAAGCTATCCTTTAATCTTAAATCTGTACCATCTCACTGCCCAGTGGAAATAATCTATCATGATTTGTTTTATCATAATTCATATAATCTTGAAAATGTCTATCAGCTCATCCTTTAATCTTCTCAGCTCTAGTGAAAGAAGCCCCAATTTCTTAAGTATTTCTTTTTAACTGTGACCTCCCCCATTCATAGCAACATTGCATTGAATCAGACTGCACAAAATCCCTTGCTATTGTTTCCTTCCTTTTGTGTCCCCTTTAATAAATTGAGTATCAGCATATCAAGGTCACTCTGTTACTGCATCTATAATTTTAGCCTTCAAGGTGTATTTCCTTTCTCTATTCTTCAACAACAGCTTGTATTTATGTATTGCCTTTAACATATCATAACATGCCAAGCCAATTCATAGGAGTGTCATAAAATATGACATCCAGCCACAAACGGAGATATTAAGGCAGATGCAGCAAAGCATTTTGTAAATTCTTTCATAGGACGTGGGCAGTACTGGAAAAGTCAGCATTAACTGTCCATCCCTAATTGCCCTTGAGAAGGTGGTGGTGAGCTGCCTTCTTGAACTGCAGCAGTCCCTGTGGTGTGGGTACACCCACAGTGCTGTTAGGGAGGGAGTTCCAGGATTTTGACCAAGTGACAGTGAAGGAATGGCGATATATTTCCAAGCCAGGATGGTGAGTGACTTGGAGGGGAGCTTCCAGATGTTTGTGTTCCTATGCTTCTGCTGCCCTTGCCCTTCTTAGTGGTAGAGGTTGTGGGTTTGGAAGGTGTTGTTAAAGGATCATTGGTGAATTGCTTCAGTGCATTTTATAGATTGGATACACTGCTGCCTCTGTTGTCAGTGGTGGGAGGGGTGAATGTTTAAGTTGGTGGATGTGGTGCCGATCAAGCGGGCTGCTTTGTCCTGGATGTTGTCAAGCTTCTTGAGTGTTGTAGGAGCTGCACTCTTCCAGGTAAGTGGGGAGTATTCCATCACACTCTTGGCTTGTGCCTTGTAGATGGTGGACTTTGGAGAGTCAGGAAGTGAATTACTTACCTCAGGAATCTCAGCCTCTGACCTGCTCTTGTAGCCACAGTATTTATATATGGTTCAGTTCAGTTTTTGGTCAATGGTAACCCCCCAGGATGTTGATACTGGGGGATTTAGTGATGACGATGATGCCATTGACTTCAATTTTACCAGGGCTCCTTGATGCCACACTCAGTCCAAATGCTGCCTTGATGTCAAGGGCAGTCACTCTCACCTTACCTCGTGAGATCAGCTCTTTTGTTCATGTTTGAACCAAGGCTGTAATGATAATGGCAGCCAAGTGGCCCTGGTGCAAATTAAACTGAGCATCAGTGAACAGGTTATTGCTGAGTAAGTGCCACTTGATAACACTGTCGATGCCACCTTCCATAACTTTGCTGATGATCCAGAGGAAGCTGACTGGATGGTAATTGGCCGGGTTGGATTTGTCCTGCTTTTTGTGGGCTGGACATATCCACATTGTCGGGCAGATGTCAGTGTTGTATCTGTACTGGAACAGCTTGGCTAGGGGCACGGCTAGTTCTGGAGCATAAGTCTTCAGTACTATTGCTGGGATGTTGTCAGGGCCCATAGTCTTTGCAGTATCCAATGCTTTCAGCCATTTCTTGAAACCTCAAGGAGTAAATTGAATTGGCTGAAGATTGGCATCTGTGATGCTGGGAACTTCAGGAGGAATTGGAAATGGATTATCCACTTGGCACTTTTGGCTGAAGATGGTTGCGAATGCTTCAACCTTGCCTTTTGCACTGATGTGCTTGACTCCCCCATCATTAAGGATGGGGATCTATGTGGAGCCTCCTCCTCCAGTTATCTGTTTAATTGTCCACCACCATTCATAACTGGATGTGGCAGGGCTGGAGACCTTAGATCTGATCCATTGGTTGAGGAGTCGCTTAGCTCTGCCTATTGCATGCTACTTTCATTGTTTGGCATGCAAGTAGGTTGACCCCTTATTTTTAGGTATGCTTGGTGCTGCTCCTGACATGCCCTCTTGCACCCTTCATGGAACCAGGGCTAAGCCCTTGGTTTTTTGGTAAGGGTAGAGTGAGGGAAATGAGTGGGCCATGAGGTTACAGATTGTGGTTGAATACGGTCCTGCTGCTGATGATAGCCCACAGCGCCTCATGGATGACCAGTTTTGAGCTGCTAGATCTATTTAGCATGGTGTTAGTGCACAACGGGATGGAGAGTATGCTCAATGTGAAGACAGAAATCTGCCTTTACAAAGAATGTGCAGTGGTCACTCCTACCTATACTGTCATGAACAAATGCATCTCTGACAGGTAGATTGGTAGGGAAATGTTCTAGTAGGTTTTTCTCTCTTGTTGGTTCCCTCAGCACCTGATTTGGCCAGCTTGTTGGTAGTGGTGCTACTCTTGGTGATGGGCATTGAGTCCCCCACCCAGACTTCATTCCATGCCCTTGCTACCTTCTGTGCTTCCTCCAAGTGGTGTCCAACATGGAGAAGCACTGATTCATCAGCTGAGGAGGGGTGATAGGTGGTAACCAGTAAGAGGTTTCCTTGTCCATGTTTGACCTGATGCCATGAGACTTCATGGGGAAATGGAAACATCCCAGTTTACAGAATTACATATCAGACATATGGTATATGGCATTCGCTCATGTTAATTTGATGTCAGTAGTGACTGATCATGTGCAGGACGCTCATTTAAAACATTGTTACCTGACAGTTTTAATTTATGAATTTAATCTTCTCCAAGGCCTTCAGATGTCCCACAGAAGACGAGCAACGACTCCTCGGAGGAGGTCATTCCCTCCGAGAATGCAGCTTCGCTGTAAGCCAGGCACCAAATCAGATAATCACACTTCAGTTAGACAAGTTAGACAGATAGCTGAGTTTTCACCTGGTGTCTCCCCACGTCACAATGAGCAAGAGCAGATGGTGCAGCCAGTGACAGCAGTGGTGAGTCTGTGTAGGAGGCACAGGAGATGTCAAACTCTGCACAGCTGACACAGATGCTCTATCTTACTGGAGGCTGTTGACCAACAGGTTACTTCTGGGGAGTATTGAAGATTGTGCAATGCATTAACAGGCGTTCCAGTCACATTGTGTGCGCTTGAAGAGAGATTGGAGGAGCCCACCTCAAGCATGAGTGGCATGATGTTGCAGTCCCTTGTGGTGATCTCTTCATCCAGGATGCAAACACAGCAATCAAACAAGACCATGTAGGTCCTCAACAATGGTTTACTCCTTATAGGATAAATTTATACCATCTATATCAATGACTTAGATGAGCGGACTGAAGACATGATAGCTAAATTTGCAAATGACACAAATATAAATAGGAAAGTAAGTTGTGAAAAAGAGTTTGCAGATGGATATAGATAGGTTGAGTGAGTGGGCAAAAATCTGGCAGATGGAATATAATGTGGGAAAATGTGAGGTTGTTCACTTTGGCAGGAAGAATAAAAAGCAGAGTATTACTTAAACGGAGAACGGCTGCAGAATACCGAGGTGCAGAGGGATCTATGTGTTCTAGTGTATGAGTCACAAAAATTTAGTATGCAGGTACAGCAAGTAATTAAGAAGGCTAATGGAATGCTATCCTTTAGATAGCAAGAGGAATTGAACATAAAAGTAAGGATGTCTAACAGCATCTGTGGAGAGAAAGACAGAGTTATGAGTTTTGAGTCGAAACATTAACTCTGCCTTTCTCTCCACAGATGCTGTTGGACCTGCTGAGTTTTTCCAGCATTTTCTGTTTTTGTTTCAGATTTCCAGCATCCGCAGTATTTTGCTTTTATAAAAGTAAGGATGTTATGCTTCAGTTATACAGGACATTGGTGAGACCGCATCTTGAATACTGTGTGCAGTTTTGGTCTCCTTATTTAAAGAAGGATATAAATGCATTGGAGGTGGTTCAGAGGAGGTTTACTAGTTTGATACCTGGAATGAGTGGGTTACCTTATGAAGAAAGGTTAGACAGACAAGTCTTGTTTCCGTTGGAGTTTAGAAGATTGAACTATATAAGATCCTGAACAGTAATGACAATGTTGATGTGGAAAGGGTGTTTCCTTTTGTGAGTGAGTCCAGAACTAGGGGGCACTGTTTTAAAATTAGGGGCTGCCCTTTTAGGTCAGAGATGAGAAGAATTTTTTTCTCTCAGAGGATTGGGCAGCTTTGGAACCCTCTGCCTCAGAAGGCAGTGGAGGCAGGGTCATTGAAAATTTTTCAGGCAGAGTAGGATAAATTCTTGTTAGGCAAGGGGATCAAAGGTTATCAGGGAATTGCCATGTGGAATTCGAAACACAAACAGATCAGCTCAAGGACATAGCTGCTAGACTGGGTCTGCAGCAGGTGGTGAGAGAACCAAGAGGGAAAAACATACTCGACCTCATCCTCACCAACCTGCCTGCTGCAGATGCATCTGTCCATGAAAGTATCGGTAGGAGTGACCACTGCACTGACCATGTGGAGACAAAGTCCCGCCATCATGTTGTGTGGCACTATCACTGTGCTAAATGGGATAGATTTTGAACAGATCTAGCAACTCAAGGCTGGGCTTCCTGAAGTGCTGTGGGCCATCAGCAGCAACAGAATTGTACTCAAACACAATCTGTAACCTCATGGCCCACATATACCCCACTCATTAATTACCATCAAGTCAGGGGATCAACCCTGGTTCAACGAAGAGTGCAGGAAGGCATGCCAGGAGCAGAACCAGACATACCTAAAAATGAGCTGCCAACTTGATGAAGCTACAACACAGGACAATTTGCATGCCAAACTGCATAAGCAGCAAATGATGGACAGAGCTAAGCGATCCCACAACCAACGGATCAGGTCTAAGCTCTGCAGTCCTGCCACATCCAGTCATGAATGGTGGTGGACAATTAAACAACTCACTGGAGGAGGAGGCACCACAAATATCCCCATCCTCAATGATGGGGGAGTCATGCATATCAGTGCAAAAGACAAGGCTGAAGCATTTGCTACAACTTCAGCCAGAAGTGCCGAGTGAAAATCCATCTTGGCCTCCTCCAGAGGTCCCCAGCATCACAGATGCCAGTCTTCAGCCAATTCACTTCACCCCAGGTGATACCAAGAAACGGCTAAAGGCACTGGATGGTGTAAAGGCTATCGGCCCTGATAATATTCCGGCAATAGAACTGAAGAATTCTGCTCCAGGCCTTGCCAAGCCCCTAGCCAAGATGTTCCAGTGCAGCTACAACATTGGCAACTCCCCAGCAATGTGGAAAATTGCCCAGGTATGTCCTGTACACAAAAATCAGAACAAATCCAACCTGACCAATTACCGCCCTATCAGTCTACTCTCGATCATCAATAAAGTAATAGAAGGGCTCATCAACAGTGCTATCAAGCTGCAGTTGCTTGGCAATAACCTGCTCACTGACACCCAGTTTGGGTTCTGCCAGGGCTCCTCAGCTCCTGACCTCATTACAGCCTTGGTTCTAAAATGGACAAAAGAGCTGAACTCCCAAGGTGAGGTGAGAGAGACTGCCCTTGACATCAAGGCCATATTTGACCGAGTGTGGCATCAAGGAGCCCTAGAAAAACTGGAGTCAATGGGAATCAGGGGGGAAAATCTCCGCTGGTTGGAGTCATACCGAGCACAAAGGAAGATGGTTGTGGTTGTTGGGAGTCAGTCAGCTCAGCTCCAGGGCATCACTACAGGGGTTCCTCAGGGTAATGTCCTAGGCCCAACCATGTTCAGCTGTTTCATCAATGACCTTCCTTCCATCATAAGGTCAGAAGTGGGGATGTTCGCTGAAGATTGCACAATGTTCAGCACCATTCACGACTCCTCAGATAATGAAGCAGTCCATGTCCAAGTGCAGCAAGACCTCTACAATATCCAGGCTTGGGCTGACAAGTGGCAAGTAACATTCGCGCCACACAAGTATCGGGCAATGGCCATCTCCAACAGAATCTAACCAATGCCCCTTGCCATTGAATGGCATTGCCATCACTGAATCCCCCACTATCAACATCCTGGGGATTACCATTGACCAGAAACTGAACTTAACTAGCCATATAGATACTGTGGCTACAAGAGCAGGTCAGAGGCTAGGAATTCTGCAATGAATAACTCACCTCCTGACTCCCCAAAACCTGTCCACCGTCTACAAGGCACAAGTCAAGAATGTGATGGAATACTCCCTACTTGGCTGGATGAATGCAGCTCCCACAACATCCGAGAAGCTTGACACCATCCAGGACAAAGCAGCCGACTTGATTGGTACTACATCCACAAAAATTCACTGCCTCCACCATTGACGCAGACTAGCAGCAGTGTGTACCATCTACAAGATATACTGCAGGAATTCGCCAAGGCTTCTTCAACAGCACCTTCCAAACCTACGACCACTATCATCTAGAAGAACAAGGGCAGCAGATAGATGGGAACACCACGACCTAGGAGTTCCCCTCCAAGTCACTCACCAACCTGAAGTGGAAATATATCGCTGTTCCTTCACTGTCGCTTGGTCAAAATCCAGGAAATCCCTTCCTAATAGCACTGTGGGTGCACCTACACCACATGGGTTGCAGTGGTTCAAGAAGGCAGCTCACCACTACTTTCTCAAGGTCAATTAGGGATGGGAAATAAATGTTGGCCCAGCCAGCGAAGCCCACATCTCATCAATGAATTAAAAAAAGATCTGAGGTGTGCACCGGACATCCATTCCTGATGTTTCCATGATCGTCTTTGCAGCTCCACCAACTGACTGAGGACCCAGTCCAGAGGCTCATCATTTGACTTGGACTCAGCAGATTAATTGCCTCCAGCAGTTCTCAGACTAAGGATGACCCTGCGTCTGCCTGCTGTGGAAGAGATTGCATTCTGCGCTCACCAGATTGTGATCTCGAGACTGCTCTACATCTAGGTCCCACAGAGGCGTCTGTCACTGACCGAGTGGAGGGTGTGCATGAGCGCCATGATGGGTCTTCAATGCTGCTGCCCTCAGGGTGCTCATCCAAGGTGCTCCTGGCATTGGGATCGGGGCCATGGTTGCCTGAGGGCAACATATCAGCTGTGCCTAGGGCAGAAGGCGTAGACTATTAGTGCTTAGCAGCCATGTTGAACACAGAACAGTGGATTCAGAGTAGCATTGAGAGGGATGATGTGGTGCACGATGGTGGGTATTTGCCACCGACCTCACCGTCGCCGCAGGAGCGGTGAACATCCTCTCCGGCCAGTTCCGACATGCAACTTTCAAACAGAGTGCAGACCTTGATATCTGGCCCTCCATTCCCGGTCTGGGACCTTTCCCATTGATTGTGCGCTATCTTGTCCTGCATAAAGACAAATGAAGAGAGTGTGAGCAAGGTGTATGCCAGGCCAAATGAGAAGGAAGCATGTGTGTGTTGAGTGGAGCCATGGACTGGATGAGGACACTATCTCCAGAGGAGATGAGGCCAGATGGAGATGTAAGTGTGTGTGTGAGAGAGTGAGTGGTGATGTCCCTTAAGTTGGCAGTGAGTGAGATGCCAGTGAATGTGTGATGGCTTATGAGTGGGTGAGTTGAGATTAATGAGATGGTTGCCTTACCCTGGCAGCACAGATGAGATCATTCACCCATTTTCTGCACTGGATGGTTGACCTCTTGTGCAGCATTGACACTGACCACCTCTGCCACCGCCTCCCAAGCCGGAGTGGTGAGACTGATGGGCCTCCTGCAGCCAGAGCAGGGAGAGAGGATATCACGGCGGGCCTCCACGGTGCTCAGGAGACATCACAGGGATACATCACTGAATTGGGGTGGCTGAACTCTTCTTGGCTTTTGGGGCCATGTCTTCAGCGGAGTAGTCCTGGGTTGCAAGCATTGAGGAGTGTCTGTGCAGCTGCAGTTTAAATATGGTGCCTGGCATAATGAAGCAGTGAGGTAACAGCATGGTGGGCAAATCAGATGCCAATCGCCAGTGAGCTGGTGTGTTTCCTGTGACTGCATAATTTATGAGGCGGGAAGGGGATGGATATGACGCAAAAACCCACCATTGCGGCTGGCAGGTAAGATGTCTTTTTTCACTCCCACTACTGCACCTAGTGCAAATCTGGGACAATTCCACGCTATGTCTTCAACACACGCAATTGCTACTACATTCTCACTTTGCTTTCATTGGTGAATTCCAGGAAGTTCGGAAAACCCGTGAACCCACAGTTAAATTGCAAAAAGAACATGTTAATGTTGCTGTAATTGAGTGACTAATGTACTGAAATTGACCAATTGCACCTCCTGGGGTGGGGGGTCGGGGGGGGGGGGGGGGGTGGGTTGCCCGATTGCAGCGTAACGCGCTGGAATTAAGTGTGGAATCAGCAGGTTGGAGCCAACTTCCTTACACGTTCACCTTTTTCCAGGGTTTAATTCCCATTCCCCCCACCAGCCCCATCCAACCCCAAGCACTCTACGTTAAAATTCGTCCCCCTACCCCAATGCCATTTTACGTAATTTATCCTATCAGCTCCTTTTACCAGTTTTTCAAGAAATGCTGGATACAAAGGCTGCAGGCTGCAAACATTTCCAATTTGGCGTTAATTGTTTGCTAGGTTAGATAACGTGAGATTATTGGCTTCACTGTATTATAAAGTATGCTTATTGTTCCCTGTATAAACGCCATGAATTTTGCAGCAGTCTGGTGTCTCTGCGTCCTCATGTCGGCAATTCCAGAGGTAATGCTCGAGTATGGAAAACAGATGAGAGGCTGTAATCAGTGAACTGTGAAAAGCACATCTTCAGAGTACGGTAGTGTTGCCTATTGCATTGCGTAAACAATGCCCAGAGCAAAACACACACCCAGCTATAATATTAGATAAAGCTGAGAGTCGCTTAAGGTTAGAGGAGAAAGTTCTCTGAGGAGAATGTGTCTACTGGGAAAAAGCTGCATATTTTTTTGAGTAGTATGTTATATTCAGGCGAATGCAGCATGTGATAACTGGCATCCGGAGGATGAGAAACAAGCAGCAAAACAAAGATACTTCATGGGAATTATGGTGATTATAATACTGGGCAAGTATTCCAAAGGAAAACAGAATTACCTGGAAAAACTCAGCAGGTCTGGCAGCATCGACGGAGAAGAAAAGAGTTGACATTTCGAGTCCTCATGACCCTTCAACAGAACTAAGTAAAAATAGATCAACTCTTTTCTTCTCCGCCGATGCTGCCAGACCTGCTGAGTTTTTCCAGGTAATTCTGTTTTTGCTTTGGATTTCCAGCATCCGCAGTAGTTTTTTGTTTTTAAGTATTCAAAAGGTCTGGGCTAATGATCCAGAGATATGAGTTCAAACCCCACCATGTCCACCTAGGGAATTTAAATCCAATTAACTAAATAAATCTGGAGTAAAAAGCGAGCAACAGTAATGGTAAACATTTGTTAGATTCATATCTTCACACACACACACACACACACACATTTTCCTTTCAGAGAATAGTGGGGAAGAGTTGGAAGAATTAGCAGGCTGATTATCAACCTGTTGAACCATGTCATAAACATTCCTTCCAAAACCGACAAGGACTGCAGTGGAACTTGAACTTCTGGCACATTCCGGCACAACTTCCAGGACACTACCTACTGAGCCACAAAACCACCTAAAATGGAGACCTTAAAAATGACCAGATTGTTGTAAAAGACCATCTGGTTCATCAATATCCTTCAGGAAAGGGAATCTGCTATCCTTCCCCAGTCTGACCAACATGTGACACCAGACCCACAGCAATAGGGTCCACAGCCAAGCAAATCACTCAGTTGTCAAGAAGGTGGTTCACCACCAACTTCTCAAAGGAACTCAGAGAAGGTAGTACATGCTGGTGTGTGAATTAATAAGAAATATGATGTTTCTGTTTGGAAAACTGAAAAGTAATGCAACCAAACATTGGAAGAGCAGACATCAATAAATCAGACCAAAAGAAAGCAAAACATTAGCTATTAAAATGATAAAGGATAGCCATGTTTTGGCTTTGTTGCTTTATTAAGTAGAAATGTGTCATTGAATTTGAATGCTTTGACATTTGATTAATAGAGTAAATTCCATTAAAGAGTGCTAATAAGCCATTAATCATCATTCTGTTGAAACTATATTGTTTTCACATAAGGGCGATTCCTTAATTAAGATTAACTAGGTGGACAAAAGATGCCTATCATTTCTCAATAACTCTATCATTCTCCAAATTAAACTTTAGTCTGCAATAAACTGGTGGAATAAAATAGTATACAACACTATATTTTTGCCCATGGTGATAGACTTTAAAAATGTTGGAAATCAAACACAAGGTCTAACTAACCTTTGTTATCACAATAAATCCAAGGAGGATTGGGTAACTGAGAAAGAATCGAGAGAGCAAGGAGTGAAAGTAAGCTTTGCAGTCCATCAAGTCTACCCTTTCTACAAATCCTATTCATTATTACCACTCAGCCACTTTAATCTCCCTGATCACTAAAGGTACCAGGTGAAACTGCACACCATCCATGTCCAGTACTGAATATGACAATTGTCTTTTGTCTTCCAAATGAAGTATTTCCCGTCACACCCCCAGTTTGAACTTCAATGGTCTGCATCCCATACATTATTAAAGGCTGGAAGCCTGTTCTACTGCTCCTACTGAAACCAGAATGTTATTTTAGTCTCTCTTCTAGCTGGTAAGCCAAAAATAACTATTAGTTTAAGAGACTGTCTCAAAATGTCATGGGGAAGATAGCCCTACTTCTGTGATTGGGTGTTTTAGAATGTCTGGGTGCAATTTGCAATGGAGAACATTGGTGGAAAGCCCACTTGATTTTTCATCCAAACGGACTGAAAATTGTGTAGTGCCCCTGACGTGTGTATGATCAATGTCACCAGGTTCTCCTTTATAGCCTGTGCCCAGAAAGTCTGACACGCCAAGAGCAGTAACAGGAAAATCTGCTGCCATACACATCATTGCTGCCATCCATAAATCCCTCAGGATAATGATCCGAGATATGTTAATATACACTAAAAAGGCGTTAGGAACCCATAAGGTATTTTTTTAATATAGTTTGCCAATAGGAAAATCATAGAGACAGTAATTCTGCTCATATGGTAGACATAAATTTGTAGGAGATGCTATTGTGCTGAAAGCTCTCATGCCCCAGGCAGAATGTCTGCATGATACAATTTGTAAGACTAGAGATGGACAGAGTAATGTGAATTTAAAATGGATTTCAGTCAGCTATAGCTGAGAATGCAGTGCAGCCATGATTTCCCTATATATACAGCCAACATCTAAGGCTGCCTCTTGTATCTTGCATTCATAAAATCAGCTCAATGGAGCTTATTTTTGCTGAGGTTTTGGCGCAAGAATAGAGACAATCAGTTGTTTGATGGGCTGGCATCCAATTTTTGTTGGTATCAATGTCTGTTCAGAAACTAATTAGATCATGTTTGTTTGGATGGTTTCCTGCTTTCTATGAGATATTTCAGTAAGTGGCATTAGGGAAGTCTTTGCAGGTAAGTGTTAAGAGGAAGACTTGCTCAATGGGCCTTATCTACTTGAGCTAAAGAAAATATTAATATTAGGATTGCCTCTGTGAATAAATCTAATGTATCTGTCAAGAATGCCCACTGTAGAAGTTGCTGGGCATACATTGACACTTTAGAGAGATGCAGGGTGAGGTTTTAACTAATTCAAAACCCACCCACGTGCACAGAGTTAAAATCAGGTCCACGATGTACCTCTCGATACTGCATGACAGGCTGCCCATACCTTTTACGATGCAGCCTATTTACGTCTAACCGTTAAACACATCAGTGTAAATTAATAAGATGAGTTTCTACCTGATATTACATGCACATATGTTATTTGTTCCATTCATACAGTGTAAAAAAAAACTCCCACTTATAGCTTATAACCTCTTCTCCCACATGAGGATAGACTGGTTGGTTATTTATTCGGTAGGTGAGTATTTTATTTCATTCATTCATTCCTTCATCATTCATTTGGAAACTTTGGCAAAAAAGTCCACGCTCAATTTCACCTACTTTATATATCCTTCCGCTTCCTGTTAAAAAGAGACAGGTTTTCATCCCCTGGGCACATTTTGCAGTTCATGTAATTCCTTGTGGACCTCCTCCTTGTAAAGGTTTATCAGAAGCGCATGATGCTGATGTCATGATGACATAAAATCACATGATCGAGTAATGGCGATCTGGAGGGAGGAGAAGTTCCAACCTCATGCAGAGGTCCCAATTTGTACAGAGTAGCTGTAAGTAAAGAATAATGGTTTAAACAAACTGATCAAGTAGCTTATTTTGGGAGAACAGACAAGCCCCAAAGAATAAAAACAGAATTACCTGGAAAAACTCAGCAAGTCTGGCAGCATCGGCGGAGAAGAAATCAGTCAACGTTTCGAGCCCTCATGGCCCTTCAGCAGAACTGAAGCATAGTTTCAACAAGGGAGAAATATAAATTGGTTTAAGGTGGGTGGGGGGGGAAGAGACACATTGAGGGTGTGGTGTGAGCAGATAATCAAAAGATGTCAGAGACAAAAGGGTCAAAGAGGTGTTGAAGGTGGTGGTCTTTGTCTGAGAAAAGTGCTAATTAAGAATGCAAGACAGGATATTCAAAGTACAGCTCTAGTGGGGGTGGGGTGGAAAGACTAAAGGTTTTAGTTTTAGATTTAAAAATAATGGAAATAGGTGGGGAAAGAAGAATCTATATAAATTATTGAAAAAAAAGGCGGGTGGGGGGGGGAAAGAAACGGGGTGGGGATGGGGGGAGGGGGAGTTTAAGATCTAAAGTTGTTGAATTCAATATTCAGCCCAGAAGGCTGTAAAGTGCCTAGTCGGAAGATGAGGTGCTGTTCCTCCAGTTTGCGTTGGGCTTCACTGGAACAATGCAGCAAGCCAAGGACAGACATGTGGGCAAGAGAACAGGGTGGAGTGTTAAAATGGCAAGCGACAGGGAGGTTTGGGTCTTTCTTGCGGACAGACCGCAGGTGTTCCGCAAAACGGTCGCCCAGTTTGCGTTTGGTCTCTCCAATGTAGAGGAGACCGCATTGGGAGCAACGAATGCAGTAGACTAAGTTAGGGGAAATGCAAGTGAAATGCTGCTTCACTTGAAAGGAGTGTTTGGGCCCTTGGACGGTGAGGAGAGAGGAAGTGAAGGGGCAGGGGTTGCATCTTCTGCGTGGGCATGGGGAGGTGCCATAAGTGGGGGTTGAGGAGTAGGGGGTACCACCAAACACATCTTCCCTTCACCCCCCTTGACAGCATTCCGTAGGGATCGTTCCCTCCGGGACACCCTGGTCCACTCCTCCATCACCCCCTACTCCTCAACCCCCACTTATGGCACCTCCCCATGCCCACGCAGAAGATGCAACCCCTGCCCCTTCACTTCCTCTCTCCTCACCGTCCAAGGGCCCAAACACTCCTTTCAAGTGAAGCAGCATTTCACTTGCATTTCCCCTAACTTAGTCTACTGCATTCGTTGCTCCCAATGCGGTCTCCTCTACATTGGAGAGACCAAACGCAAACTGGGCGACCGTTTTGCGGAACACCTGCGGTCTGTCCGCAAGAAAGACCCAAACCTCCCTGTCGCTTGCCATTTTAACACTCCACCCTGTTCTCTTGCCCACATGTCTGTCCTTGGCTTGCTGCATTGTTCCAGTGAAGCCCAACGCAAACTGGAGGAACAGCACCTCATCTTCCGACTAGGCACTTTACAGCCTTCTGGGCTGAATATTGAATTCAACAACTTTAGATCTTAAACTCCCCCTCCCCCCATCCCCACCCCGTTTCTTTCCCCCCCCCACCCGCCTTTTTTTTCAATAATTTATATAGATTCTTCTTTCCCCACCTATTTCCATTATTTTTAAATCTAAAACTAAAACCTTTAGTCTTTCCACCCCACCCCCACTAGAGCTGTACTTTGAATATCCTGTCTTGCATTCTTAATTAGCACTTTTCTCAGACAAAGACCACCACCTTCAACACCTCTTTGACCCTTTTGTCTCTGACATCTTTTGATTATCTGCTCACACCACACCCTCAATGTGTCTCTTCCCCCCCCACCCACCTTAAACCAATTTATATTTCTCCCTTGTTGAAACTATGCTTCAGTTCTGCTGAAGGGCCATGAGGGCTCGAAACGTTGACTGATTTCTTCTCCGCCGATGCTGCCAGACTTGCTGAGTTTTTCCAGGTAATTCTGTTTTTATTTTGTTTTGGATTTCCAGCATCCGCAGTAGCTTTTAGCCCCAAAGAATCCTGTCTAGACCCCAAACACACGATAAAACACTCCTAAGTCTGTATTGTTGTCAATCCCAAGTTGGTTTGGTCAGTGATTTTTCTGCAACCTGTGAATGTTCATCAGACACAGGAATGTTTCTCTATGTCTAAAATTGTCTTTCAAAAATCCCGGTTGGGCCATTTTGAATAAACTTTGTTTACTGTGCAGCTATGTGGTCCAAATATTGACCACTATGAATAACAGATTGGGTGCTTTAGAAATATGAAAGCAACAACGGGCAGAATGTTTGGGTCAGCGAGCAGGGGCGGGTCCAGCTCGCCAACACGTAAAATGACGCGTGGCGATGTCGAGTGTGCGTCCTGACGTCACCGCGCGTCGTTCAGATATTCGGTTCAGCAGGCACGTACCGGAGTCAGCTGCACGCCCGCTGACCATGGGCGGGATGAGGTTTCATGAAGGTTTTTAAAGTGTAATAAAATTTTTCAATAAAATTCATTCACATGTCCCAGCTCATGTGACATTGTCACATGGTGGGGGACATGCCTTAATTTTTTTTTCTCTGTCTTTATTAAAATTTTTAAAGATCAAACTAATCTCCCTGAGGCAGCTCTGTGCATCAGGGAGATTTCTGCGCTCTTCCGTGCGCATGCGCGAAAGAGCGCAGGCCCCGACTCAGCCTCCTCCCCCCCACCTGCACAGGGAGCGCACAGCGCTTCCGGGTGCACGTCACGCTGGGTGGGCCTTAATTGGCCCGCCCACGTAAAATGGCGGCGTGCAGCCGATCGTGGGCGGCGATTGGCTGCGCGCCCACCCGCACCAGCTCCCGTCCAACCCCCATGGCGGGGAGAAAATTCTCCCCAATATTACAGGTCCCCGGTAAACCGGTTTGCTATTAACGCTTTATCCAGGTGAAGGGAAAATTTGCTACCCGGAGCTGGAGTGCAGTGTTCAGTTAAATGGTTACATTTTGATATTAAAACATCAATTTAACAGAAGCTAGCAGATGTAGAAGAAATATCTTTAGCAAAGGAATAAGATGCCAGCAACTTTCAAAACGATTAAAATTTTAATGGAAAAGAAAGTGAACTTTCAAAGTAATGAACTGGCCTTGAATTTAGCCTCTAAGCCGATGGAGAATTATTAAATGTGTGCAAGAAAGGCAAAATGATTGAAGAACTTACCCCCATCAATGCAAATAACTACTTTTCTTGTTATGTCAGCCAAGATTATACGGAAGAGAACCCAATTTGATGTGCTCACGAAGCAATGGATAAGCTGTCAGTTTTATTTTCCTGCACATTTAAGGTTCAATTTTGAAAGGCAGGTAAGCAATTTCTGGATGCCTAAAGAAACACATTCAGAGGAGAACAGAACCTGGAGATTGTGAAAGCTTTCACTTTAAAACAAGTGAAAGTTGTTGTTGGGGCTGCACATGAATTAGTTAACGACTTTTATCAAGCTACGTTAATGTGCTTAAGTTAATAAAGGACATTCAGAAAGGTTTCTTTTATTACCCTGAAGGTACATAGAGCTCTGTTTAATGGTTGACTTATGTTGCAGGTTAAAAATAAGGGCACTTTTAGCCTGAGAAGATCATAGAATCATAAGTAATTTACCGCACAAAAGGAGGTCATTCAACCCATCGTAACTGTGCTGGCCAAATAAGAGCTATTCAACCTCATCCCACATTCCGGGCCTTGGTCCATAATCTTGTGGTTATGGCACTTCAAGTGCCTATCCAAGTATTGCATTGATGCGATGAGTGTTTTTGCCTCTAACACCACTCTCTGGATGAGAAAGGAATCTCCTCAACTCTTCTTTAAACCTTCTACCAATTGCTTTGAATCTACTCGTCCCTATTAATGGAAAGTGGTCCTTCTTATCCACTCTATCTAGGCCCCTCATAACTTTGTATGCTTCATTTAAATCTCTCCTAAGATCTCACAGAGGTTGGAATCAGGTAGTTTGCAGACTAGTTAGTAATTCGCACAGGAACATGTTGGATTCAGCCTGGGAAGATATAAAGCTCAGTGTTAAAATTTAGAAGGGTTGCAGTTCAGATGAAATTCCTAAGGATGCCTACTATGCCTGTTATTATTTTGAAATTTCAAAAATAGAAAAAAAATTATACAGGTAGAAGTAAATAATTTGAACACGTTTCTTCTAAATAAATGAAATATTCCGTGAAACCCACAATTATATTCAAAATATGTTAGTATTTGTAGTAATTATAGTTTTGATAAACGTTAGGATTATAGCTTTAAGAATAACTCCGTGTTGTAAGATCACATGATCTGTGTAAACCAATGAGTTAGCAGCATGGGAAACCTCTGGGAGAGAGTTATTCTTTCGTTATAGAGTTGAATGTACATATGCAGCTGCTGCTGCTCTTTTGTAAATAAAGTTCATTGTTTCCACCCGCTGGAAAATCAACTCTATAACATTATTGTTGCATAATAAAATATGTATAATGCAGTTTGTGCATACATTTGTTCATGCCTCCATCTTGGAAGAATTTCTAATTCAGCTTGCTTCACCAAAATGTGTGATTAGATATTTCCAGACATTTTTTCTTAAACTTTAATGTTTTTGCGAAGCAGTCAAGCTGTTGTCAAAATTGCTCATGCCATATAAAGGGGATTTCGCAACAAATGTGGTGGCGGAAGGAGTAAATACGACCAGTAGAAACGATAACCAGAAAGGTAGCTTATTAATTCATCCTGCCTGTTATAATTGTACCAATTACTAGATTTACTGGCAGTGAGCAGGTTATTGGGCCAAATCTCAAATGCATTCACTTGTAGTTCCGTTCATCCAGATTGCTATGCAGCTGGAGGTGCATCGATAATAGGCACTTAATCACTATTTATATCCCAGTTTGGTTGAACCCAAGGGGTGCCATTAGCATTCTCCAAAATGCATCAAGATTACAAATTCAGATTGAAATTCAGAATTCTTACACCGGGGACTAATTTGAAGTCAGTAAACTTAGAACAAAGCTGGAGTAAAATGTGCCCATCATCCAACCCCTAACCTCACTCCCTGCCACCCCACTATCTTGCTTACCTTAAGCTCAGGTTTATAAAGATACAGGCCAACAACACAATGCCCTGTCTGTCTTAACTATCGAAACCACGCCTTATGCTACGGTATAGTTTGCATTATGACAAAAACGTAAGGACTTAAAGCACATGGTGAATATTCAAAACCAATAATGATGCAGGACTTCAGCCAGCCAGCACCAGTTTCTTTATGCAGCGCAGGCAGATTTTTTAATGCAAAAAATTAATGGCAAGGAAACATTTCTAGGGGGCAATAACTGATTTTTCACAAATTTCCTATTCTTAATTAAAAATGACAGGTTAATGACATATCCCACTTGATAATATATTTTAATGTTATCTAGCTTTCAGGAGATCACGGCAACATTTATCTTGTGTAAGGAAACTGTCTCCTATTGAAAGAAGCCTGTATACAGTAGTTTAGGGCATTTGCCCAGCAACTAAATGGATTGCTTTAATTAAAATGTTTGTTTCTCTGTCCTATGTTGACTATTTGACTCGAGCTTTATAGCTTCCAAGTGTGGCGGCTCCTTAACAAAGGTAAAAACAAAAAACTACTGCGGATGCTGGAAATCCAAAACAAAAACAATTAGCTGGAAAAACTCAGCAGGTTTGGCAGCATCGGCGGAGAAGAAAAGAGTCGATGTTTCGAGTCCTCATGACTCTTCAACAGAACTGAGTATAGTTAGGAGAGGGGTGAAATATAAGCTGGTTTAAGGTGGGGGGCGGTGGGGGGGGTGGGGGTTGGGGGGAGGGGTGGGGGGGTGGGGGGAGAGAGAAGTTGAGGGTGGGGTGGTGGTAGGAACAAGCAAGCAGTGATAGGAGCAGATAATCAAAAGATGTCACAGACAAAAGGATCAAAGAGGTGTTGAAGGTGGTGATATTATCTAAGAAAAGTGCTAATTAAGAATGGATGGCAGGACACTCAAGGTACAGCTCTAGTGGGGGTGGGGTGGAAAGACTGACAAGGTATTAGTTGTAGATTTAAAAATAATGGAGATAGGTGAGAAAAGAAAAATCTATATAAATTATTGAAAAAAACAAAAGGGAGGGGGAAGAAACAGGGTTGGGATGGGGGGAGGGAGTTTAAGATCTAAAGTTGTTGAATTCAATATTCAGCCCGGAAGGCTGTAAAGTGCCTAGTCGGAAGGTGAGGTGCTGTTCTTCCAGTTTGTGTTGGGCTTCACTGGAACAATGCAGCAAGCCAAGGACAGATATGTGGGCAAGAGAGCAGGGTGGAGTGTTCAAATGGCAAGCGACAGGGAGGTTTGAGTCTTTCTTGCGGACAGACCGCAGGTGTTCTGCAAAGCGGTCGCCCAGTTTGCGTTTGGTCTCTCCAATGTAGAGGAGACCGCATTGGGAGCAACGAATGCAGTAGACTAAGTTAGGGAAAATGCAAGTGAAATGCTGCTTCACTTGAAAGGAGTGTTTGGGCCCTTGGACGGTGAGGAGAGAGGAAGTGAAGGGGCAGGTGTTGCATCTTCTGCGTGGGCATGGGGAGGTGCCATAGGTGGGGGTTGAGGAGTAGGGGGTGATGGAGGAGTGGACCAGGGTGTCCCGGAGGGAACGATCCTTATGGAATGCCGCCGGGGGGGGTGAAGGGAAGAAGTGTTTGGTGGTGGCATCATGCTGGAGTTGGCGGAAATGGTGGAGGATGATCCTTTGAATGCGGAGGCTGGTGGGGTGATAAGTGAGGACAAGGGGGACCCTATCATGTTTCTGGGAGAGAGGAGAAGGCATGAGGGCGGATGCGCGGGAGATGGGCCGGACACGGTTGAGGGCCCTGTCAACGACAGTGGGTGGAAAACCTCGGTTAAGGAAGAAGGAGGACATGTCAGAGGAACTGTTTTTGAAGGTAGCATCATCAGAACAGATGCGACGGAGGCGAAGGAACTGAGAGAATGGGATGGTCTCATCTGTTCTGATGACGCTACCTTCAAAAACAGTTCCTCTGACATGTCCTCCTTCTTCCTTAACCGAGGTTTTCCACCCACGGTCGTTGACAGGGCCCTCAACCGTGTCCGGCCCATCTCCCGCGCATCCGCCCTCACGCCTTCTCCTCCCTCCCAGAAACATGATAGGGTCCCCCTTGTCCTCACTTATCACCCCACCAGCCTCCGCATTCAAAGGATCATCCTCCGCCATTTCCGCCAACTCCAGCATGATGCCACCACCAAACACATCTTCCCTTCACCCCCCCTGGCGGCATTCCGTAGGGATCGTTCCCTCCGGGACACCCTGGTCCACTCCTCCATCACCCCCTAATCCTCAACCCCCACTTATGGCACCTCCCCATGCCCACGCAGAAGATGCAACACCTGCCCCTTCACTTCCTCTCTCCTCATCGTCCAAGGGCCCAAACACTCCTTTCAAGTGAAGCAGCATTTCACTTGCATTTCCCCTAACTCAGTCTACTGCATTCGTTGCTCGCAATGCGGTCTCCTCTACATTGGAGAGACCAAACGCAAACTGGGCGACCGCTTTGCAGAACACCTGCGGTCTGTCCGCAAGAAAGACCCAAACCTCCCTGTTGCATGCCATTTTAACACTCCACCCTGCTCTCTTGCCCACATGTCTGTCCTTGGCTTGCTGTATTGTTCCAGTGAAGCTCAACGCAAACTGGAGGAACAGCACCTCATCTTCCGACTAGGCACTTTATAGCCTTCCGGGCTGAATATTGAATTCAACAACTTTAGATCTTAAACTCCCCCTCCCCCCATCCCCACCCTGTTTCTTCCCCCTCCCTTTTGTTTTTTTCAATAATTTATATAGATTTTTCTTTTCCCACCTATTTCCATTAATTTTAAATCTACAACTAATACCTTGTCAGCCTTTCCACCCCATCCCCACTAGAGCTGTACCTTGAGTGTCCTGCCATCCATTCTTAATTAGCACTTTTCTTAGATAATATCACCACCTTCAACACCTCTTTGATCCTTTTGTCTGTGACATCTTATAATTATCTGCTCCTATCACTGCTTGCTTGTCCCTACAACCACCCCACCCTCAACTTCTCTTTCCCCCATCCCCCCCCCAGCCGCCCACCTTAAACCAGCTTATATTTCACCCCTCTCCTAACTATACTCAGTTCTGTTGAAGGTTCATGAGGACTCGAAACGTCAACTCTTTTCTTCTCCGCCGATGCTGCCAGACCTGCTGAGTTTTTCCAGGTAATTGTTTTTGTTTCCTTAACAAAGGTCTTGGCCTTGGAATTTTAAGTGTGTGGATAGAATGAATGAATGGGATCTGACAAATTCTGCACAGTTGTCCTTGTAATTCTTACTGAAACAACATAGAAACTTAACATTCATTTAGCTCCTTCAAAGTAATAAAATGTCCCCAAAGCTCTTCAGAGGAATGCAGTCAGACAAAAATTGAAACATAAGTGATATTAGGGAAAGGTGATCAAAAGTTTGGTCGAAGGGATAGGCTGGACCAGCCACATAAATACCATGGTTACAAGAGCAGGTCAGAGGCTGGGGCCTCCAGATTATGGGCCTCCAGAGGACACCCAACAAGGTCATCACACACAACAGGGTGTAGCAGTCAGCAGGCCGCCTCCACCTCTGCTGCAGACATTGCGTGAGCACCAAGACATAGGGCAGAGTTAGAAAGGTCAAGAAGATGTAACTCTTTTGAGTTATCAACAGATCGCATGTAACTCTTTCGAGTACATTCACAGTTCTTGGTTTCCGGGAGTAGGACATGAACCCACAACCCTCTGATTCAAAGGCGAGGGTGCTATGAACTGAGCCACAGAAGATGTAACTCTTTCGAGTTATCAACAGATCACACGTAACTCTTTTGAGTACATTCACAGTTCTTGGTTTCCGGGAGTGGGACATGAACCCGCAACCTTTTGATTCAAAGGCGAGTGTGCTATGAACTGAGCCACAGCTGACACCTCTCTCTATGGCAGTAACTCTTTCGAGTTATCAACAGTCACAGATTGTAACTCTTTCGAGTACATTCACAGTTCTTGGTTTCCGGGAGTGGGACATGAACCCACAACCCTCTGATTCAAAGGCGAGGGTGCTATGAACTGAGCCACGGAAGATGTAGTTGCACAATATGGGCACGGGTGTTAATCACTTATGTGAAATGTTGGCCATTGTAAATACACTCACAAGAATGTCTCCTTGTCTATGGCTCCTTGTTATGATGAGGAGTGTTCATGTCAATCAGGTGTGAAACCTTGGTTCCTGCAAGCAATGAAGGCAAGCGTCACTGTCCAGGGCCTATCCACTGTGCACTGTGTGACCTTATGAGCACAGTGATTGTCCAGCTTCAAAATCACTCCCCAGATCAGTGATGCCTGCACCTCCATGTGGCTTGTGTTTGATGCAAGAATCTCATACCCAAGTGTCACAGGGTTCCACGATGTTCTCTGTGTGCTCTCAGCAACCCCATCCAACCCCCCCCCCCCCCCCCCCACCCCCCACACCCCGCAATCTAGACACTATTCCTGACAGGTGACGGTATGGTGCTGAAAGGAACAGGTGATGAAGCCTGTCAAAGGATCAAGTTACATGAAAGTCCATGTGGCCGATGTTTCTCAGCAGCGTCTCCGTGACATGACCTACTTCACAGAGCGTATGTGTGCGGCCCTCAGCCAGACAGGTGTCAGACGTTCCCAGATGCAATCTTGGGAGTGTCCTCACTGCATCTCGTCATCATCCTCCTGGAATCCTGTGGCAATGAGGGCCTCATGAGTGCGCCTGCCTCATCTGGCCAGTGCGATGGCCTGCATCCTCCCCTTTCAGGGCCCCATTGCTTTCCTCCCCTTCAACTTCCTCCTCTTTGGAGGGGATGTGCAACTCTTCCATCTCCTCATTATCCAGGTCCTCCCACTTTGCATTACCAGGTTTTGCAGTGCACAGCAAACCACTGTGATACACAACACCCTCTGGGGAGTATACTGGAGTTGAGGCACCACAACTTCATTTTCAGGATCCCTATGGTGTGCTCCACCAAACTCCGGGTTGCAGCATGACCCTTGTATCTTCTCCCAGCAGGAGTCTGAGGCTGCCACACGGGTATCATCAGCCACGTCCTTTGTGGCTAGCCCTTGTCCCTGAGGAGATAACCCTGCAGCCTTTGTTGTCCCTGGAAAATTACAGGGATCTGAGACCTGTTGAGGACGTACAAGTCATGGATGCTTCCGGGGTATCTTGCACAAACCTGCATGATCCGCTTGTTATGGTTGCAGGCCAGCAGGCCATTGAGAGAGTGGAAGCCTTTACGGTTCACATACTGGATTGCTTGTTGCCAGGGAGATTTAAGAGCCATGTGAGTGCAGTGAATGGCACCCTGCACCTGTGGGAACCGGGAAAGCTGAGCAAATCCCAGTGCTCTTGATTCCTGGCTTGCCTGATCTCTATCAGAGATGACAGAGTTGTGTGCGTTGGCCAAAATTCCGTCTGTGACCTCCTGGATACATTTGTGAGTGGAGGCTTGCGAGATCCCACACAGGTCCCCAATAGAGCCTTGGAAGGAGCCACTGCTGTAGAAATTGAACACGGTGGTCATTTCACTATCACTGGCAGTGGAAGCCCTCCAAGTCCCCGTGGCACCAAATCCTGCAGATAGTGGCGTATGTGAGCAACCAGTTCCCTTGACATGCACAGTCATTGGCGACGCTGGCTCTCGATCATCTGCAGGTAGCACATGTGCCATATATAGATCCTGGGTTCAGTGAGGCTCCTACAAATGATGGTTCTCTGGGGTTCATCCTCTGCATGTGGCGGAGCCCCTGTCACCCCTTGGTCCTGAGGGTTCTACTCCTTCTTTTGGTGAGCCAGGTGCCTCTGTCACATTCTTCTCCTGCCTGTAAGCAATGAGGCAGACAGTGAGGTCACCAGGCTCCATCTTCCTGATGGTCTCCTCACTGCAGTATCAAAGAGAGAGGCGAGAGGGTCAGCAATTGTCTCCTAAGGACCACTCTTGGTCAAGTCATCACCTGCAGCTGCCTCTCAAGGCCCCTTTATGCATGCAGGAGAGTCCAAGCTGCCACATGGTTGCCCAATGTTTCGTGCTCACGGTGGTTGACCAAAGCCCCACCCAGTACCGCTCCACACCGCATGACCAAGTGGCGACAGCTTCGGCCACTCGTCTGCATCCTGACCTCTCATCTCAGGTGCAGGCATTGTCCTAAGCTGCACTCCAAGGCTTCGCAGTTTGCTTGGACCATGAGGGTGACTTTTCAATGCCTACTTAAACATAATGCAAGGGGTAGGAGCACACCCCTCCATCAGTGTTCCATGGCCACCTTTCCCAAGGGGATCCTCAAGCCTGCCCAGTCGCCCAGTGGTTTTGCAACACCACAGCGCTCATTCGATTTTGAAGGCTGCGCCCAAGGGGTTAAAAGTAGAGGAACAATCATTGACATTCTCAGGAAATAGTGCTGCTTGAGTGGGCACACTTGCATGACTAGCCTGACTCCAAGCATGTCAATTGAGCTCAACTGAGATGGTCTCAGCTTCAGAAGAGTGCTCATCTTTGACATGGTTTTCCATTTGCCTGGTCATTTTCTTCTGCACCCACCCCTCCCCCCCCCCCCCCCACCCCCCCGGCCCCATCCCCACCGCCCATCCCCGGCATGTATTGGTGTGCAACAGCCTGTGCTGCCATGACCCCGCCTTGCACTGTTGCCCTAACCCCGAGGTTCCCTTTGCTCTGGTATTGTTCCCCTAGCCCCGGCACAAGCCAGCCATGGAGAAGTCACAGTGGGGGGCTTGTCTCTGACCCCCTGTGAATCCATGGAGCCACTGCCTTGCATTGGGATCCTTGCAAGTGCTGCGCTAAGTTGTGTGCATCACCTCCAAGTTCCCCTTGAAGTTTAGGTTGCCAGGTACACGCCTTTTAAAAGCAGTTGTAAATCAAGCCGTTCGAAAATCACACTGATGTGGGGTTTAAATTTGACGTGGGTGTTGATTCCAGCATGTGGCCACAATAATGACATGCAAATGTATTCAAATTAAGTTCCTGATGTCTGACAGGGGGGAACACAGCCCACTATTGATGGGGGGAGGGGTCAATCGCTTCCCGGATTTATGTTGCTGGGAAACGTGCCTAGGGCCTACTCATAAGATTTTCCAACAATCAGGCGCAGAAAATGCCAGCCTGAAACATTCACTCCTTCCACTACCGCTGGACCATGGCAACAGTGTGTATGATATACAAGATGCATTGGGGCAACTTGTTAAGCCTCCTTTCACAGCAAATTCCAAACCCGTGACCTCTACCACCTAGAAGGTCAAGGGCAGCAGGCAAATGGGAACACAACAACCTCTGAGTTTCCCTCCAAGCCACACACCATCCTGACTTTCAATTATATCGCCCTTCCTTTACTTTTGTTGGGTCATTTCCTAACAGCACTGTGAGTCCACATGGGCTGCAGTAGTTCAAGAAGGTGACTTACCACCACCTTCCCAAGGGCAATAAATGCTGGCCTAGCCAGTAATGCCTACATCACATGATAGAATAAAAACATGTGGATGAATCAAGAGAGATGGTGATGAGTTTGATCTATGTGTCATCAGCTTACTTGTGGAACGTGACATGTGTTGGCATAATAGGAACATAAGAAATAGGAGCTACAATAGGCCAATTAGCCCTTCGAACTGCTCCACCTTTCAACAAATCATGGATGATATTTGACATCATGTGCACCTTCCCGCCTTCTCCCCATATCCCTCAATTCTCTCAGTACATGTGGCCCACGGGTAGCAAATGGATAAGATATAGGATGGGTCCAAGGATAAATCCTTGTGGAACTCCAGAAGTAACAGTGCAGGGCAGGAGGAGTATTTATTGCGCGAGATCCAGTGGCGCCAACTGGATAAGATCCAAATGTAAAAGAAAAAGTTTACTCAATAGCTTCATATAAAATAAAATATTTATTTTCACTTGTGAGAGGAGCTGGCAAAATCTTGAACAATGAAATCATACTTTTCCTCCTCACTGCATCTTTACCGTATAGAAGTCAGTAACTGAAATTGTACAGTCTGAAGTGTCTGGGCTCCTGTAGTAACAAGAGATGAACAGAATGTCCAGGGAACTGGCCACTTCTGCTATTTTTAAGTTTGAACTGAAGTTTAACTCTATTCTGAGCTTCAAAAAAACTTATACACAAGACAGCTTATCCCATAATTACTGAGTTACTTTATGTGCATTTAGGACATTTTTAAATATATCGAATGATTGTACAATATTTATAATGTTACGACCATACACTTTTTGCAGTCTCTAATCCTGTACAGTATGGACCAGGCACTGCATTGTTAGTGCTGATATACTTTGTATGCAATGTTAAAAAAAGTCCCTTATCGACCTGTTCCAATGATGAAAGATTCATTGAACCATTTAAAAAAGATCAAGGAGTCCTCCCAATGCCCTAGCAGCAATCCTCCTGGGGCTCACATTACCAAAAACAACATTAACTGCCCTTTCATTCCTGGCAGTTTGTGGGACCTTTTGTTTATGGGTTGTTACTGTACTTGCATGCAGTACAGGAGCACAGAATTACACCAAACTTGTTGCATATAAAACAAAAATAAAAATAAAAATACCTGGAAAAACTCAGCAGGTCTGACAGCATCTGCGGAGAGGAACACAGTTAACGTTTCGAGTCCGTATGACTCTTCAACAGAACTAAGGAAAAATAGAAAAGAGGTGAAATTTAAGCTGGTTTAAGGGGGGGTGGGACAGGTAGAGCTGGATAGAGGGCCAGTGATAGGTGGAGATAGCCAAAAGATGTCATAGACAAAAGGACAAAGAGGTGTTGAAGGTGGTGATATTATCTAAGGAATGTGCTAATAGGTGACATTAAGGGTGGAAAGCAGGACGAGCAAGGTACAGATAGCCCTAGTGGGGGTGGGGTGGGGGGAAGGGATCGAAATAGGCTAAAAGGTAGAGATAAAACAATGAATGGAAATACATTTTAAAATAATGGAAATAGGTGGGAAAACCATTTAATCTGTCCAGGTTTGTAGCCCCCTGAGGCGTCACCACAGCAGCCGTCTGCCTTCAGGGAGCTCGCTAGAAGTGCACACCCGCGCCCTCACTTTTGTCAGCACCCACCCTATTCCCATCGCCCCCCCCTCCCTCCGCCCCCCCGCACCCCTCCGCGCGCCCGCACCTCCCCCCCCCCCCCCCACCAGCAGCGCTGAGGCTTTCTCAGCATGTGTTTTCCCTCTGGCTGCCCGTTAATTGGCCAGCCAGCGTGAAATTGGTTTCGGAGGCCGATTGCGGGCGGAAGCACATTTTGCATCTGCTTTCAGGCCTGCCTATCGCACAGCCTGATGAACTGTAAGATTCAGGCCTTGGAATTTCTTGACAAAGTAACATTCGAGGCGGATAAAGGGGAAGCTGTAGATGTGGTGTACTTGGATTTCCAAAAGGCATTTGATAAGGTATCACAAGATAAGAGCACATGGTGTAGGGGGTAACACATTAGCATGAATAAAGCATTGGTTGGCGAACAGGAAGCAGAGAGTAGGGATAAATGGGTCTTTTTCAATTGGCACGCTGTAACTAGTGCAGTTCTGCAGGGACCAGTGCCAGGTCCTCAGCTATTTGCAATCTATATCAATCATTTGGATGATTTGGATGAAGGGACCTAATATATAGTAATAAAATTTGCCGATGACACCAAGGTTAGTAGGAATGAAACTTGTCAAGAGGAGGCAGGGAGTCTGCAAAGGAATATAGATAGGTTAAGTGAGTGGGCAAAAATTTGGCAGATGGAGTATAACGTGGGTAAATGTGAACTTGTTCACTTTGGCAGGAATAACTGAAAAGCAGTATATTATTTAAATGGAGAAAGAATGCAGAACTCTGAGGTACAGAGAGATCTAAGGCTAGGATTTTCCAGCTTTGTGGAGGGTGGGACCCCCCGCGGAGGAGGAGGTGCCCCAGTCAGGAGTCCATTGACTTGCGGCGAGACTGGAAGATCCTGGCGGCGGCCGGGTGTGGAAGATCTCGCCCTAGGCGTCCTGGTACAAGAATCACATAAAGTTAGAATGCAGTTACAGCAAGTGATTAGGAATGCAAATGGAATGCTGGCATTTATTGCAAGATGAATGGAATATAAAAGTAGGGAAGTTTTACTGCAGCTGTACAGGGCCTGAGTGAACCACATCCGGAGTATTGTAACAAAAACAAAAATAGCTGGAAAAACTCAGCAGGTCTGACAGCATCTGTGGAGAGGAACACAGTTAATGTTTCGAGTCCAACAGAAGATGAAGAGTCATACGGACTCGAAACGTTAACTGTGTTCCTCTCCACAGATGCTGTCAGACCTGCTGAGTTTTTCCAGCTATATTTGTTTTTGTTTCAGATTTCCAGCATCTACAGTATTTGCTTTTATCTGGAGTACTGTGTTTTAGTCTCCCTATTTAAAAAAGATATAGGCTAGAATTTTCCAGCCCCTCACACCGGCGGGATCTTATTGGATGATGGAGCAGGCTCGAGGGGCCCAATGGCCTACTCCTGCTCCTTGTTCGTTTGTTCGTTTGATTGTGTCTGTAATGTGCTCGGTTTGCCCCTCCAGGACAGTCACCAGTCTGTCCATGGAGGAGGCTTGGTGCTCCAAAGAATGGGTAATCGCAGTGCACATGGCCTGGATGGACACCTGCATAGTCTGTGCCAGAGCACACAACCTCTCTGGTATACCCATCAAATCTTCACGGACTTTACGCTGGACATCCAGCATCTGCCACAGCTGGCAGCTGCATGTGCGAATGTGAAGTGCCCTCACCAGTGTGCGCATGACCCCTTTCTGACACCATCTTCCCTGCCAACATGCCAGTATCTGATATGGAGCTGGGTGCTGTGAGAGGAGGTGGCACTGCATCCTCTGAGGGTTTCCTCGGACGAGAAGGAGGAAGGTTGCTGGACCGCTCTGGCAGACTTTGTGCTGAAGAGGCTTCTCTTGTAACAGAGACATCAGTAAGGAAGTAATCAGGTATCGAATACCTTGCAACATCAGCCCTATCACACAAGGTACATCAACTGTTTCACTGTCCGACATGAGTGTTTAAACTCCACAGATACGATGTACCCTTGAACAACGATGTGAAGCTTCAAATGATGAAGCTTGTCAAAATTCCAATGTGTGAATGTGTGAACTATATTCACCTGCCACACTGCATAATGCTGACCCTCTATTAAACCTCCACTAGCATTCTCCCCTTTTCAATCAGTCTGGGCCTTTTGCCAACTCACCAAACCTAGGCCTTCCTCCTATCCCGTCCCTGCCTATACTCCTGGAGGAGTCAGTCTCCAGCAGGACAAGCAATCGCTCTTCGAAAGGAGTCAGGACTTCAATATCCGGTAGATCGCTGCCTGTTCAGGCTCTCTTGTGGGTGTTGTGGGCTCGCTTCTACTAATAAGATTTTACACAGAGCATTCATCAAATATTTCAAACAATCATATGGTATGCCTCCAAAAGTGAATTGGCAAACTAGGTTAAGGGATACGTCAATAGAGATGCAGTGGCTAATATTTAAAGGGATATTTCAGAAGGCACAGAATAGGTACAATCCAATAAATAAGAGAAAGTCCAAGGAATGGATACACCATCCTGGGTTAACTAGAAAGGTTAAAGATAGTATTAAACTTAAATAAAAAGCATATAATTGTGCAAAGCCAGGTGGCAGGTCAGAAGTTTGGACAGAATATCAGGAACAACAAAGAATGACTGAAAGACTAATAGGGAGGGAAAAATTAGAACATGAGAGAAAGCTAACCAGAGATGTAAAAACAGATAGTAAGAATTTTTATAAATATTTAAAGAAGAAAAGAGTTAACAAAGTGAGCATTGGTCCGATAGAAAGTGAGCCTGGAGAATTGATAATGGAAAACAAGGATATGGCAGATGAATTGAACAGGTATTTTGCATTTTTTCACTATGGAGAATACAAGTAACATCCCAGAAGCAGTTATAAATCAGAAAATGGAAGTGGGGAAGGAAGTCAGGAAAATTACAGTCACCAGAGAAGTGGTACTGAGTAAATTGTTGGGGCTGTGGGCTGACAAGAGCCTGGGTCCTGATGGACTTCATCCTCGGGGTCTTAAAAGAAGTGTCTAGTGAGATAGTTGATGCATTAGTTTTAATTTTCCAAAACTCCCTAGATTCGGGAAAGGTCCCATTAGATTGGAAGATAACAAATGTAACTCCATTATTCAAAAGTGAGGGAAACAGAAAGCGGGAAACTACAGGCCAGTTAGCTTAACATAACGTCATGGGGAAAATATTAAAAGCTATCATTAAAGAAGCTATAGCAGGTCATTTGAATAAATGCAAGGTCATCAGGCAGTCAATAAAGGCAGAGTCATCAGGCAGAGTCAACGTGGTTTTGTGGAAGGGAAATTGTGTTTAACCAAGTTATTGGAGTTCTTTGGGAAGTAGCATGTGCTGTGGATAAAGGGGAGCTGGAGGATGTACTGTTCTTAGATTTCCAGAAGGCATTTGACAAAGTGCCACATCAAAGGTTATTGTGGAAAATAAAAGCTCATGGTATAGGGGGGGTAACATATTGGCATGGATAGAAGATTGGCAAGCTAACAGGAACCAAAGGGTAGGCATGAATGGGTATTTTTCAGGTTGGCAAGATGTAATGAGTGGTGTCCCACAGGAATCAGTGCTGGGACCTCAACTGTTTACAGTTTATATAAATGTCCTGAATGAAGGGATGGATGGGATGGTTGCCAAATTTGCTGATGACACAAAGATAGGTAGGAAAGTAAGTTGTGAAAAGGACAGAAGGGGGCTGCAAAATGATATAGGCCAGAATTTTGCGGGTGGGTGCGCTTGGCGGGCCCAGGAGCGGTTGGGAAACGGACCGCCGACTGTGATCGGCCCCTGATTGCGATTTCACGCTGGCTGGCCAATTAATGGCCAGCCAGTGTGCAAGGTGTGCTGAAAAGCTCAGCGCTGCCGAGGTTGGGGGGGGCGGGAAGAGGGCGCGCGATGACATCACCACGGGCGTGGGTGAGCGCTGCGAGAGAACTTCCCGAAGGTAGGCAGCTGCCCCAGGGAGCTGCAGACCTTCAAGTGATTGAATGAAGGTTTAAGAAGCTGAAAATAATGCCTATGCTTCACAATCAGACACATGAAAATATAACTGATAAAAATGCTGTCCACAGATATTTTTACTTTATTTCATAACGGAAATCTCATCCCGCCTTTGGATGAAAAACGTAAAGGCCGCCTGGCCGATTCGCCCATCGGCCAACCGTAAGGTTGGACAGGCCATGAAAAATTGCAGACAATTGCGCCATTTTTGGGCTTAATTACCCAATTATTTGTCGGCGGGCACACTTCCAAATTTTGCTCATGCCCGCTGAGCCAAATATTGCACAATGACTTCGGGACGCTCGCCTGACGTCTTCTCGTGCGATTTTATTCCTGATCGGGTTGGGTGTGTGCCCGCCCACAGGGCGTAAAATTCAGCCCATAGATAGGCTAAGTGAGCGGGCAAAGATCTGGCAAATCGGGTATAATATGGGAAATGTGAAATTGCCCATTTTGGCAGGAAGAATAAAAGAGAAGCATATTATCTAAATGGTGAGAGATTGCAGATCTCTGAGGTGCAGAGGGATCTGAGTGTCCTAGTGCATGAACCATAAAAGGCTAATATGCAAGTACAGCAAGTAATTAGGAAAGCTAATAGAATGTTGTTTTTTATTGCAAGGGGAATTGAATGCAAAAGCCGGGAGGTTATGCTGCAGTTGTACAGGACACTAGTCAGACCACATTTGGAGTACTGTGTGAGGTATTTGTCACCTTATTTAAGGAAGGATGTAAACGCATTTGAAGCAGTTCAGAGAAGGTTTACCAGTCTAATACCTGAAATTGGTATGTTGTCTTATGAGGAAAGGTTAGACAGAGTAGGCTTGTACCTTCTGGAGTTTAGAAGAGTAAGAGGTGACTTGATTGAAACATATAAGATCCTGAGGGGTCTTGACAGAGTGGATATGGAGAGGATGTTTTCTCTTGTGGAAGAATCTAGAACTAGGGGTTGCTGTTTAAAAATAAGGGGTCACCCATTTAAAACAGAGATGAGGTGAAATCTTTTCGCCCAGAGGGTCATGAGGAACTTTCGAACTCTCTTCCTGAAAAGGTGATGGAAGCAGAGTCTTTGAATATTTTCAAGGCAGTGGTGGATAGATTCTTGGTAAACAAGGGGGTGATAGGCTATTGGGGTAGTTGGGATGCAGATTTCAGGTTAATATTGGATCAGCCATGATCTTATTAAATGGCAGAGCAGGCTCAAGGGGCTGAATGGCTTTCTCCTGCCCCTTGTTCAGAGGTAACCCATTATCAGGTCAGCGTGTGCCAGCCTGGAGCTTATGCCCATGTGTCATCAGATGATCCTGCAAACCACCTGCCCTATAACTAGACCGTTGCTTGAATTGCAGAATGGCATGGTCTAGGCCAGCTGTGTCCTTGTGCAATCATGCTACCTTTGAGGAGAAGCAAATCTCAATTACCTCCTGCATTCACTAGTGAAACCTGTAGCACACTGGACCAAGATTGCTCACACTGAGGCCATACTCATCCTGACCAACCTTATAAAGTCATTGAGCCTTTTCTGGCACGGGGACCAAGTTCTTCTCACTACACCCACACTGTTGACTACCTCGGCCACCTCCTCCCATGCAGCATGCGCCTGGCTGGCTTCCTCCCCTTGCCTAGCATGAGCTGCTCACTTCATTCAGAAACTGCATGCAGGAGGGCTCCAAGGGGGACCTCACTGAATCTAGGGGCTGCTTTGGCCCACCTAGCACACCTCCCCCCTTGCTCCGATGTCACAGACGTCTATGTATGGAAACATATAATAAATGTACAACTCCTCAAAGCCAGAAGGTGGGAGACTTGCTGAAATTTAACAGTTCTGCCACCAAAGGGGAATGACCTGGTTTGCAGAGAGTACCTAAAATTTCAGTGCACAAACCTTGCAAGACTGGGAAATGCACAAATCTTCTTTCTGGAAAATAGATCAACAATGTTGCTCATCTGATGGGCCCCTGACACTGTCCCATGCAAGGGGGGGCCTTTAAAGTGCTGGCATGGCCTTGTTCCAGGTCACCGGCTGTAGCCTCCAAGGCCAGACATCTTGCCCCCTAGCACTCATTGAGCAGGATGAAGGCCAATAACCCACCCTTGCCATTAATTGGCGGCAATTAACATATTATCGGGCGTGCTCTGATGGTGGGCCCGGAAGTTGGAACGCCAGGTGCGGAAGCCTCCGTCAGCGTGCGATTGTATTATTCAACCCATAGTTTAAGAATAAGAGGTCTCCCTTTTAAGACAGTGATGAGGAGAAACTTTTCTCCAAAAGGGTCATTGGTGTGTGGAACTCTCTTCACCAGAAAGTAGTGGAGGCTGGTCTTTGAATTTACTCAAGACTGAGTTAGACAGATTTTTTTTAGAAAGGGAGTCAAGGGTTATGAGGCGCAGACAGGAAATTGGAGCTGAAACCACAACCAGAATTCCCTATTGGATTCATTAGTGACCATCTTAGGAACATAGGAGCAGGAGCAGGCTCGAAGGGCTGAATAGCCTACTCCTGCTCCTATGTTCCTAAGATGGTCACTAATGAATCCAATAGGGAATTCTGGAGAAGTTTCTTTACCCATTAGAGTGGTTAGAAAATAGAACATGTTACCGCATGGAGATGTTGGGCTGAATAGCCTTTAAGGGAAGCGAGATAAGCACATGAGGGCAAAAAAAAGTAGAGCGATGTGCTGACAGGGCTGAATGAAGTAACATGATTGGAGGCATAATCACTAGCACAGACCCATTTTCTGTAGCGTAAATTCTATGTATTTCAATGTACTTGTCTAACTATCAGTAATCAACAATGACCAGTTTCTCAAGACTAGTCACTGAAATTTTACACAGCACAGTGTAATCACAAGAAGACATATGTTAGAACCAGCTTTGTTATACTTCCCCATCAAAACATTCTCAGCTTTGAGTCAAACCATCTATTTTAAGTTGTTCATGTCCTGAGACCTTATCAAGCTAGTATAGTTGTGAGCATCACAGTTTGGCTGCAATAAAGGAGATTGCAGGATAAGTAGCCAGGATGGTGCTGTCCCATTATATAGAAGCAGCCATTATATCATAGCCTGGAGGTGTGTATGAAGGGAGTAGGTGACATGGCTTAACATCAGAGGGCAAGATCCTGGACTTTAGTGGGAGGGATGAGTTTCCTTAGAACAATAAGGCCCCTGATCTCATGGACAGTTGAAGTCTAGCTGACAGGTGGCAAGCCTGATAGGAATATAGGAACAAGGAAATAGGAGCAGAAATTGATCATTGAGCAGCCCCTTGAGCCTGCTCCACCATTCAACTAGGCCATGGTTGATCTTTTACCTCAATACCATTTTTTCCCATACTATTCCCATATACCTTGATGCCATTAATGTCTAAAAATCTATTAATCTCTGTCTTGAATATACTTAATGACTGAACCTCCGCAGCCATCTGGGGTAGAGAATTCCAAAGATTCACTGCCCTCTGAAGAAATTCCTCCTCACTTCAATCCTAAGTGGCCAACTTATTCTGAGACTGTGTCCCCTGATTCTGGACCCCCTAACCAGGAAAACATCTTTCCTGCATCTACACTGTTGAGCCCTGTAATAATGTTGTACATTTCAATGAGATCACCTCTCTTTCTTCTAAACACTGGAGAACATAGGCCCAGACTCCTCAATCTCTTCACACAGGACAATCCTGCCATCCCACGGATCTGTGAACTCCCTCTGTAGCAAGTATATCCTTCCTGGTGTAAGGTGACCAAAACTTTTCACAATACTCGAGGTCCTGTCTCACCAAGACTCTATATAATTGCAGGAAGACTTCTATACTCCTCTACTTAAATCCTCTTGCAATAAAGACCAGCATCCCATTTGCCTTCCAAATTGTTTGCTGCATCTGCATGTTAGCTTTCAGTGAATTATGAACAAGGACACCCAGGTCCTTTTGGACATCAATACTTCCCAATCTCTCACCATTTAAGAATACTCTTTTTGCTACCGAAGTGGAGAACTTCACATTTTTCCACGTTATATTCCATCTTCCATGTTCTTGCCCACTCACTTAGCCTGGCTAAATCTCCTTGAAGCCTCTTTGCACACCCTTCTCACAACTCAATCCCACATAGTTTTGTCTCATAAGCAAACTCAGACATATTACATTTGGTCTCCACGTCCAAATCATTGTTATAGATTGTGAACAGCGTGGGTCTGCAGGAAACTAGTCTGCATGAGATTACTGTATAATTATAATTACTCTATTTTGTGTCTGAGTAATAACCTTGCATTTGGGCAACACACTTGAGCTTGAATCACAAAAAAAATCACCTGATTGAGTTGAAGAGGTTTCCTTACAACATGCAGAAGTCATCCAAGGCAAAGTTGAAAAGTATTGCTGTATAGCAATGAAACAAATTCCCCTCTCTATTCTCATGCTTTCTACAGCATCGTCTCTGACAAACCATGACAAACAATGCTATTTAATGTGATGCAGAATGAACTGTTGTTTCCAGGACTGTCACTGACCTCATCTCCTCTGGAGATCTTCCTCCCACAGCTTCCAACTTGATAGTCGCCCAACCTCGGACGGCCCGCTTCTACCTCCTACCCAAAATCCACAAACAGAACTGTCCTGGCAGACCGATCGTGTCAGCCTGTTCCTGCCCCACGGAACTCATTTCTCGTTATCTTGACTCCCTTCTCTCTCCCCTTGTCCAGTCCCTTCCCACCTACATCCGTGATTCCTCTGACACCTTACGTCACATCAACAATTTCCAGTTCCCTGGCCCCAACCGCTTCCGCTTCACCATGGATGTCCAATCCCTCTACACCTCCATCCCCCACCAGGATGGTCTGAGGGCCCTTAGCTTCTTCCTTGAACAGAGGCCCCAACAATCCCCATCCACCACTACTCTCCTCCGTCTGGCTGAACTTGTTCTCACACTGAACAATTTCTCCTTTAACTCCTCTCACTTCCTCCAAATAAAAGGTGTGGCTATGGGTACCCGCATGGGCCCCAGCTATGCCTGTCTCTTTATGGGGTATGTGGAACATTCCTTGTTCCAGTCCTACTCCGGCCCCCTCCCACAACTCTTTCTCCGGTACATCGATGATTACTTCGGTGCTGCTTCATGCTCTCGTCGGGACCTGGAAAAATTTATTAATTTTGCTTCCAATCTCCACCCCTCCATCATCTTCACATGGTCCATCTCTGACACTTCTCTTCCCTTCCTTGACCTCTCTGTCTCAATTTCTGATGATAGACTGTCCACCAATATCCATTACAAGCCTACCGACTCCCACAGCTACCTCGACTACAGCTCCTCACACCCCGCTTCCTGTAAAGACTCCATCCCATTCTCTCAGTTCCTTCGCCTCCGTCGCATCTGTTCTGATGACGCTACCTTCAAAACAGCTCCTCTGACATGTCCTCCTTCTTCCTTAACCGAGGTTTTCCATCCACGGTCGTTGACAGGGCCCTCAACCGTGTCCGGCCCATATCCCGCGCATCCTCCCTCACACCTTCTCCTCCTTCCCAGAAACATGATAGGGTCCCCCTTGTCCTCACTTATCACCCCACCAGCCTCCGCATTCAAAGGATCATCCTCCGCCATTTCCGCCAACTCCAGCATGATGCCACCACCAAACACTTCTTCCCTTCACCCCCCTTGACGGCATTCCGTAGGGATCGTTCCCTCCGGGACACCCTGGTCCACTCCTCCATCACCCCCTAATCCTCAACCCCCACTTATGGCACCTCCCCATGCCCACGCAGAAGATGCAACACCTGCCCCTTCACTTCCTCTCTCCTCACCGTCCAAGGGCCCAAACACTCCTTTCAAGTGAAGCAGCATTTCACTTGCATTTCCCCTAACTTAGTCTACTGCATTCGTTGCTCCCAATGCGGTCTCCTCTACATTGGAGAGACCAAACGCAAACTGGGCGACTGTTTTGCGGAATACCTGCGGTCTGTCCGCAAGAAAGACCCAAACCTCCCTGTCGCTTGCCATTTTAACACTCCACCCTTTTCTCTTGCCAACATGTCTGTCCTTGGCTTGCTGCAATGTTCCAGTGAAGCCCAACGCAAACTGGAGGAACAGCACCTCATCTTCCGACTAGGCACTTTACAGCCCTCTGGGCTGAATATTGAATTCAACAACTTTAGATCTTAAACTCCCCCTCCCCCCATCCCCACCCCGTTTCTTATCCCCCCCCACCCGCTTTTTTTTCAATAATTTATATAGATTCTTCTTTCCCCACCTATTTCCATTATTTTTAAATCTAAAACTAAAACCTTTAGTCTTTCCACCCCACCCCCACTAGAGCTGTACTTTGAATATCCTGTTTTCCATTCTTAATTAGCACTTTTCTTAGACAAAGACCACCACCTTCAACACCTCTTTGACCCTTTTGTCTGTGACATCTTTTGATTATTATCTGCTCACACCACACCCTCAATGTGTCTCTTCCCCCCGCGCCACCCACCCCCCCCCCCCACCCCACCCACCTTAAACCAGTTTATATTTCTCCCTTGTTGAAACTATGCTGCAGTTCTGCCGAAGGGCCATGAAGGCTCGAAACGTTGACTGATTTCTTCTCCGCCGATGCTGCCAGACCTGCTGAGTTTTTCCAGGTAATTCTGTTTTTAGTTGTTTACACCAGTTTGTCAGCCACTTTGACATGACTGAACATCAACGACTGCTCATTGATAACTAAACATTGTCATGTGACATCAAAGTTTGTCATTGGGTTTCTATCCCTCTTCCCCATGCTGTCAACCAGAATCCAGCACAAATGATGAATTATGTAAATTAAGTTGACCACGCATGATTCTCCCTTCTGCTTTTATTGAATGTCATATAGCCAGATGATGCATGAATGTATTGCTAATGGTAGGTTACTTGTGATTGATAGCACAGGGTTCTCCTTTAATAAGGGAGCTTCATTATTTAGCACCATTTGCTTACTGTGAGGAATCTTTTGGGCTGATCAGAGCCTGATTGTCAGACATAAGGAAAGGCCGATGTTTGTAAAAACTGAGCTTTAAAAAGACAACTGCAGACTTTTAAATATATTACTTCCAACAACAAGGACACTTCCTGTTACAAAGACATGCAACCTGTTGTGACTTGTGAGTCCCCATTGCATGCTAGTTGTGGGGTGACCGAGTTGATACTTTGGATAGAGTAGTTTCTGCAGACACTTCTTAGGTGTTTATTCATTCTGTTTATTTATAAGGTACTCAGCAGCTACACATGTGTGCTTCTATTTAATTAATTAATTCTAATTAAGCATGGTCTCTTCAAGTTCCTTTCCCTGTTCTGCCATGTTCTGACTTAAGATAGCCTGCTTCTCTCCAGGTTGTTGAGTCCTCACACACTTCTTTTCCCAGACAGGAATGTTTTCAGCTTCCCTTTGGAGTCTGAGTGACCAATCAAGGCTGATTTCCCTCATCCGGTTAGACCCTAGGAGGCTTGGTCCTCTGCCTCTCAATACCAACGCCGGTAGTTTTACCGATTGGCTCCCATAATGGACAGTGAATCTGCTAATGCCTTTGACTTGGATGTCTTCACCTGTGTAAGTTTTTAATTTGGCATCAGTTTCTTCCAAATTTAATTTACGTTCACCGTAATTCAGGTATTTGAAGGTGTGTTCACCAATTACTGTAGTGGAAGCTCCTGTGTGCACTTCCATCCGAATAGGTCTGCCATTCACTTTTACTGTTACGTAAATTGATTCTGTTTTCCTTACCTTCAAATTAAATAATGAATACATATCCGAATTTGTTGTTTCAGGCTCTTTTACACTGTAAATCTCATGGGGTTTTCTCTTTTGTTTGAAAGTCTGCCTAATTCTTTCCGTGCACTGTCTCATTATGTGTCCATTTCGATGACAATAAAAACATTCAATTTTTTTAAACTGCCAATCATTACTAGTCTGCTTATTTCCACCTCTGTTGCTATTATTCCTTATTTTCACTGCTGAGTCAATTCTCTTTCTTTTTCTGCTAGCGGTGGCTGTTTCCTGCTTCTTGGCTGAGTCTTGCATTTCTCACCCTTTTTGGCTGGAGCTTCCCATCCAAAGTGGATTTTGCGATCCCTGTATGGCTTTGGAACCCCTTACTGTGCTTTCCATGACCAGTGCTATCTCTCACGCCTTCTTAAAATCCAAATTTGTTTTCGGATAGCAATGTCTTCTGAATCATGTCCTCATTCACACCGCACACTAAACAACCTCTGAGCTTATCATTTAAAGATGGATCAAACTTGCAATGTTCTGTTAACTATTTCAAACTTGCCACATAACAAGCAACTGTCTCCCCCGGGGCTCTATTCCTTGAATTAAACTTGAAACGTTGCATTGTTACCAAGGGTTTTGGCGAGATCCACCAATTCATCAACATTTTTCAAATCTGGGGCACTAGGTGCCATCAAACTTCAAGTTAAGCCATAGGATTTATTCCCAGATGTAGAGAAAAGGATCGCCCGCCTCTTCTATTCCCCGTAATATCATTCGCTTAGAAATAGGATGCAAGGCGTTCAATATAATGAGACCAATCATCCGTGGCTGGATCAAGTGGATCAATTCTCCCAAATTGCGGCATGCTTTGAGGGTATTGCTTCGCTGATTTGAATGGAAATTTCTACTTCCTCTGACTGTGCAAGATGCAGCCTGATTTTGCTTCTCTCAATTTATTTTGTTAATAAATGTAATCTCGACGCTAGTTCATTGTATGTTTCTTCTATCCTCGCTTTTTCCTTTTTCCTTGTCACAAGTTTGTTGGGTCCCCGCTTTATCCTCACTTTATCCCCGCTTTATCCTCACTTTATCCTCGCTTTATCCTCATTTTATCCTTGCCGCCAGTTTGTTGTGACTTGTGAGTCCCGATTGCATGCTAGTTGTGGGGTAGCCGAGTTGGTAATTTCGATAGAGTAGTCCTGCAGACACTTCTTAGGTGGAACACATTCTGTTTATTTACAAGGTATTCAGCAGCTACACATGTGAGTTTCTACACCAAACTTTATCTACATACTTCTGCTGCTCACTTGCAGACTACTGACTTCCAACTGACTACAGAGTTAGCCCACCCTACTCCACTATTGGTTACACAAGATCATGTGATTTCCTTTATAACATTCTTCTTAAAGGTATACTACACTTTAGATAAAACCATAGTTGCCACACAACCTTTTAGGTAAACAGAGCAGGAGTGATTAAAGTTTAATTTTGCCATTCCGCAGTTAGCATTGTAGAGCTAGAGGCCAGAATTTTCCACCCACTCCCCCCCCCCACCCTCCCATGGCAGGGTCCCCTGTGACATGTTCCCCTGCGGCAGGGTCGGTGAGCCATTGAAAACTGCAGTTACATTGGTGGGACTGGAAGATCTTGCCGGCATGAGAAGCTGGAAAATTCTGGCCACTGAATTCAGTGCAAAAAGGAGGACATTTGGCCCTTCAAAGCTGTACTAGTTCATTGAAAATGCTAGTCCCACTCTCCAACCTTTTCCTACCTATTAGTCCACTCCAAATACAAGTCCAATTGTCCTTTGGAGGTAAGTATCAAATCTGATTCCAACACACTTTCAAGTACAGTGTGCATTCCAGACTTAACTGTGAAACTTCCTACAGCCAGTTGGTGCAGAAGGAGACCAGAAGTCAATCTTTACACTGTTTTAGCTTTATTCACAAAGTGAAACATCACAAATGCATAACTCTTAACTCTACAACCCATGACCAGTATCAATAAGTCTCTTTTTATACCTCTTTTGAGTGTGTAACATCAATAAAGTGCCCCCAGTTGAAAGTGGCACTGTTTTTTTTTTACATTTTTGCATTCATTACAGCCAAGTAACATTCGTGCCACACAAGTGCCAGGCAATGAACAAGACAGAATCTAACCATCGCCCCTTGACATTCAATGGCATTACCATAGCTGAATCCACCATTATCAACGTCCTGGGGGTTACCATTGACCAGAAACTGAACTGGACTAGCCATATAAATACTGTGGCTAAAAAGCAGGTCAGAGGCTGGGTATCCTGCGATGAGTAACTCACCTCCAGACTCCCCAAAGCCTGTCCATCATCTACAAGGCACAAGTCAGGAGTGTGATGGAATACTCTCTACTTGTCAAAATGAGTGCAGCTCCAACAACACTCAAAAAGCTTGACACCATCTGGGACAAAGCAGCCTGCCTGATTGGCATACTATCCACAAACACTCACTCCCTCTACCACCGACAAATGGTGGCAGCAATGTGTATCATCTACAAGATGCACTGCAGGAACTCACCATAGCTCATTACACAGCACTTTCCAAACCCATAACTGCTACCATCTAGAAGGACAAGGGCACCATACACATGGGAACACCACCACCTGGAATTCCCCTTCAAGCCACACACCATCCTGACTTGGAAATATATTGTCGTTCCTTCACTGTCACTAGGTCAAAATCCTGGAACTCCCTCCCCAATGGCACTCTGGGTGTGCCTATACCACAGGGACTGCAGCAGTTCAAGAAGGCAGCTCACCACCATCTTCTCAAGGGCAAATAGGCATGGGCAATAAATGCTGGCCTAGCCAATGACATCCCATGAATGAATTTTTAAAAAAACGTTTAAAGTTCCAACATTTAAGGGGTACTTTTACCTTACTGTAGCAAAACAATTACTTTACAGTGTACTTATCAAATTAAAATGTAATTCCTGGTGTTGATGATGTGTTCCAGCAATTCTGGCATCCACTGCTTACAGAATGCCTCAAGCGTACTGGTGGGCACCACATGCCTCCTCTCCAGAAACATAACCACAAACAGGAGGCAGAAAATCAGACCGAATGACCCCCTTAATCTCCTGCTGCCTGGACCTGTTAATGGCCACCTTGTCTAGGCTCTGGAGCTGCCCCATAAGGATGTCCTCTGATCTGCATGCCCCCTCCCCACAACTCTCTCTGCACCGGGTGGCGAAAGATCAGGAGGATGGGGCTGAAGTAGAAGCAGAAATTGAGGAGCAGCCTCTTCAGATAACGGACGAGGAGCTGCAACTTCATCCACCCCCCCATAAACATGGAACACCGACTCCTCCCGACCGCAGAAATTACAAGCGGCCTGGGAGTTTGTGAATCGACTTAACCATCTGTTGTATGGGACTGCCACGTGCAACTCTGTTCACACCAAATCCCCAAGGGATTCCTGCATAGATAGCCCTCCACCAAGGGCCCCTGCCTCCTTCAAATGGCAGGAGGGTATACCAGGGCATGCCTGGACAGTTGACGAAGGTGAGGAATTGAAGGGTGTGCAGCAGCAGTCGTACAGGCACAGAGTGGAATGGCACAAGGCAGATTTCCACGAGATGGCTCATGTTGTGAGGCTGAGGCATCTGAGGGAGTGTTTGGGGCCTGAGGGCAATGAGAAATTCAGTCCAAACGGGAGTCAACTCAGGCAGGAGTGCTCTGCACGCCTGAACCACCTTGGCATCACCACGAGCACCAAGTCTTTGAGACCCTGGACGGCTTTGGCTGCCAACTGGACATCTACCGATGCACATTGCCCAAGTTCCTCTGGCAACATCCAACCCGCTCCTCCACCGTTCAGTATGCCCCTGACTCTGGGTCACAATGGCAGCCCGGGCCCCCTCCTCCACCAGCCACGTGAACCCTTATTGGTGGAGGTGCAGATTGCTGAGCAGCAGCTCTCTGATGATAGTCGGTGGGAGAGAGCTCCAGCTGGAGGAGGCCATGTTCCAGACCCTGATCAGTCCCTGGTAAGAGACTGACAATTCCCACAATGAGGCATGGAGACCTCCCAGGTCTATGAGAAGGAACCGCATGTCATAACTGAGGCTGTGCGCCTGGTAGAAGAAATGCGTTACCAGTGCACATTGAATAGATAGATAGATATCTCTGCAGGATCTGAAGGTGGAAAATTGGCTGAAAAGGCATACTAGCATCTTAACGCCCTCCCTAAGTGCAAAGTGTCTTATTATACTCTTTTGAGTAAACGATAAACAAATTAACTAACAGCTCCTTAACGGGTTCTGCAACTAAAACAATAATGACCAGGGAAATTTATCAAATTAAAATAATGTTCCTGGAGTTGATAATGCACCCCAGTCCCTGCGGTGCCCACCGAGTGTCTTGATAGATGCTCTTTTTAAGAAACCCATGAATCAATAAAATGACAAATTAATGGGGGTGACAGCCCCTTAAAGGGGCATAGTAACAAACATAAAACTTACAATAGGGAACTTATCTAATCAAACCAAAATATCGTTCCCGGGGCTGATGATGCACTCCTCGCAGTGCCCACTGAGTGTTTTGATATATGTGCACAAGTAATTATCCAATGAGTGCCCCCCACCTGTATACACTTAACCTTAGTTTATACAATTAACATGAACAGCCCCCTGTGTGAAGACATTTCTTCTCATTTCCTCTCTAGTTCTTTAGCCAATTATTTTAAATCTATGATCTCTGGTACTGACCCACTTGCTGGAGGAAATAGCTTCTTCCTACTCGGTCCATCATTTTTAATACCTCTGCAAGGTCTGTCCATAACCTTCCCCACTCTAAGGAGAACGATCCCAGATTTTCCAAACTCTCCTCATAACTGAAGTCCCTCATCCCTGGTTCATTCGTTTGTTGTCACCCAAGCCATTGGCATCGTCTTGCTTCTTCTCTGGCTTTCTTCGAGACCCCATCAGTCGACATTTCAATGTTATCCACCCCTCCTATTTTGCTTCTTCCTCTTCCGTTTTTACTCTCCTTTAATTGTTGCCAGGATGAAGTTGCCTAGTCTTTGTTTCCCTGGCAGCATCCTGGTAAACCTCCTCTGTATCCTCTCCAGGGCCTTGACAGCCTTCCTAAAGTGTGGTACCCAGAATTGCACCAGCTGAGGCCTAACCAGTGATTTGTAAAGGTTTAGCATTTACAATACCAGGTATCCCAGACACACTCATAATTTATCATCTTGCCCCGTCACCTTCAAGCATTACATAATATGTACTCCCAGCTCTGTCTTCTCTTGCACCCTACTCAAAATGGCATACTTTAGATTATACTGGCTCTCCATGTTAATTCTCCCAAATTGCATCATCTCACACTTCTCTGTATCAAATTGCATCTACCCTCTGTCTGCCCATTCACCAGTCTGCCTTGGTTCTCCTGAAGCCTGATTAAAGTTCTTCCTTGAAAGAAAACAATCATATTCCCAGTTCTTTACATTTTATAGTAAAACTATTGATTCAGTGGAATTTGCATCCTGGTTATTTTTCGTAACTGCTTTCAAAAAAAAGAGAGGACTTGCATTTTTATGGCTACTCCAGCTCCACAAGGGATGCAGTTGCCTCCCCCACTGCTCCACAGCATGTTCTATTTAAGGGCCACTTGATGGTCTCATCCAGCTGCCACTGGTAATCAACCAGCCATAGCGGAGGACTCGGCATCCAGGGGGGCAACGGCAAACCTTACCGGGTTTGCCTGTGGCTTTCTGGTGGATGGGAGGAGGTCCCATTCTCAGGCACTCTGTGCCCAATTGAGGGGCCTGGCATCCCAACCCCTGGCCTTGCTGTGGGCCAGTCCCTCCCCACCCCGGTCAGCAGCCTCCTTTCCTGGCAACCCCATCACACCCCCACTTAGAGGATCCGTGAATGACCCTCTGGGTAGGCCCTCACTGTAAACCGGCAGTGGCCACCACTGCCAGTACTGCACTGCTGCCGGCCTTTGGTTGGCCAGCAGCTCTCGGGGGCAGGATATCCACCCCAAAAATGGCAATGTGGGAATTAATTGACCCGGTGGGGGAGCGTCAGGATTCCCGCTGCCAGTTGGAGACTTCATTACATTTGAATTCTTGGAAACTGAATCGATGCGGGAACCACCAGATTCCATAGCAGATGACATGCCCCCTGCTACCCACGTTAAATTTCACCCATTGGATAGTCCTTTCAAAGAGACGTGACAGGCCAAATGGCCTCCTTCTGTGTTGTATCATTCTGTGATTCTATAATTCTATTTCATTCCAGTAAGTGGGTCCTTGGCAACATTACAATAGTGACTAAACTTCAGAATCAGTCCAATGGCATGAAATGTTTTGGGATAATCTGAGGAGATAAAAAGCACTAAATGAAAGCAAGTTCTTCCCTTCTATCATATTTGCATTCACTGAGTTCTATTTTCATTTTGTGGGTGAGGTTATGCCTAAGTCCGAGAATTGCACCTCTGCCAAATTGACTGGCTCAGAGACGAGCAGTGGTCGCTGTGACTAAGCATCGACTGACAACATAAAAAGTGGTAGTTCTTTATTATTTAAGTTTGATGTGGAGCCAGGGGAAGCAGGAGTGTTCCCATGACCACCACCTCTACCCCACTTAGCCTGGCTCCACTGAAATCCCACAGGCCCACTGTAAGCCCACAATCACCACCATACTTGTTGTCTTATTCGTCAGACATACCTGAGGATGACTGCCAGCAAGGCAGTGGCCTGTAGTTCTATAGGAACTGGATTAAGCCATTTAGACCCTCAAGCCTGTGCCACCATTCAGTGAGATCATGGCTGACCTGTGACCAATCTCCATCTACTCACCTTTGTCCCATTTTCTTTAATACCTTTGGTTAACAAAAACATTCATTTCAATGGGCCATTTAGTTAAATGGGGGAGAGGCAGGCACTGCGGCTTGCCTGACATATCATAATAAGGCCCAAGACCTGACTTCGAGAAGGCCTCAGTCCTCCCAATTGGGGTGTGCACTGTCTGCCAAAAGACCAGCCAACACCATAACCAATGCAGTTAAATAATCGCACCATTTGGGTAAGGCAAAACTTGAGTGACTTTCTAATAGGTGATGGCCACTTATTTACCGGTCACAATTAAATTAATTTTGTAAAGCCTGCAATTTATTTAAATGTGGAGATGGAGACCGAATGTGCATGACGGCTGCAGTGCAGATTAAAATAATTGCCATTCAATCTACAGTCCGCCAATGGAATTTCAAGACATTTTGAGATGTGTTAATGCACATCTGACTGTGTTTGTGAACAGTCCAGTGATCTTAATTGGTATTTGGAAAAAAAAGGTTATGTTCTATTAAGTGTTTCATAAGGGATTTAATGGCAATTTGTCTGCATGACCTACAAGTACAAAGTAGTGTGAATGATCTGTCTTCAGGTCAGCTTCTCCATTCTTCCTACCAAAGTGGATAATTTCACACTTCCTTTCATTATATTTCATCTTCTGCCTCTTGCCCACTTATTTAACCACTCTCAATCCATATGCAGCCTCTTTGCAAACTCCTCACAACTTACTTTCCCACGTAGCTATGCATTGTAAGCAACATTGGATGTATTAATGTTTGGTCCCTTTATCAAAGTCATTGATATAGATTGTAAATAGCTGATTTACTAGGCCTTCCTTGTAGGGAGGGGGTAATTTTCCCACTCAGGTTTCATTGGCTTGCTGGGTTAATACCACACCTTTAAGCCGTGTTATATCAGTTGTATGTCCATCTAATAATAATGACAGATATTAATGCTGATTAACCCAAGTGAATAGCTTACCATAAACTGAGTTTATCAGAAATTAAAGGTACTTATTTTTGCTTTATTTATTCATTCACAATATGTGGGTGCTGCTGGCAAGGCCAATGTTTATTACCCATTCCTAATTCTTCTTATACAATAGCAAAATACTGCAGATGCTGGAGATTTGAATTAAAATCAGAAATTGCTGGAAATACTCAGCAGCATCTGCGGCGAGAGAAACAGAGTTAGTGTTTCAAGCCTGACCAGGAATGTTAACCCTAATTACCCTTGAGAAGGTGGTGGTGAGCCACTTTCTTAGACTGCTGCAGTCTATATCGCGAAGGTACTTCCAAATTACTATTAAGTAGGGAATTCCAGGTTTGATGATGAAGGAACAAAATTTGCTCATAATCAGTTGTCTTAAACATTTGATAAAATTGTTTTCCAGTATAATTTTGTGTTATCATTTGTTTTGTTTGACATGAAGCTGAGCTTCAAATCCCATATCCTATCTGTTATCAAAAAATCCTTACTTCCACCTTTGCCATACCTTGGCCTCTCCAATCCTAATCCCACTACTTTTGAGAATTTTATCCAAGCCTTTGTCACTCTAGATTCAGTTTCTCTCATACCTCCCTTACTGGTCACCTTCCTGTATGTAGTGTATTGAAAATTGCAATGTGCATTTTGTCCACTCGAGGCTACCATATGAACATATGCCAGCAGAGTGAGTCTGCTAGGAATAGATAATAAAGGATCCATGTTTAACAGCTCATGGAATTCTAATTCTAAATGTCTCTGGCTGAATATATAACTGTTTCTTTCCAAGGAGCTTCACACTGCACTATCTGTGAACACCAAATTATCCAAAATTGTTTCACCTATACCTGCAATACACTATGTGAATTAACTTTAACCCACTGAAATAATCATATGGGTTGTAAAACAAATGACTGATCCAATCTTTCAAGTTTCTTGCTAGTCAAATTACTTCTAAGTCCTGCACACCCATCCCCCCTTCCTCAATGATCAACATTGGCTTCCTGTTCCCCAACATTTCCACAATCTCAAGCTTAAATTTTTCTATGGACCTGCCTTATCCCTATGTCTGCCTCCAACCCTAAATCCTCCTCCTGCTCCCCTCTGTCTTTCACCTTCTCTGCATTACTCTTTGCTTTGCCCCACTATTGTAATCCTAAACTGTCTTTCTGCAGTTTGCTTTAAGCTGTATTTACTGGAAAACTACTGAAAACCGGCAGGGAGAAAAAAGTGGAAGCAGGTCCATATTTGGGTTAAACGGGCTGCAATTTCTCTGATTGGCTAAGGATTGACAATTACATGGCTATGTGGATCCTACATGGGGCTAAGGGGAAATAAAGGGCTGTCTCCAGAGAGATGGAAAGAGCAGCTTTAGTAGGAACAAAGGAACAGACAACTTGAATACAGCCTGTAATCCACAGGACTGGGATAAAATCCATCTGCCTCATTACTCCTTATAGTTAGTCATACCATGATGAGCAAAGTTGTTGATGCCACTTGTCAAACTGATTTACAATAGGAATGGCACTCTGGAATGCGCCCTCCCTCTCTCTTTTTCTCTTTCCACTTTAAACACATTTTCTATTTTGTCAAGCAAATCATTGGCTGCCTCTCCTAATCTTTAGATCAACATCCCCTAATTTATCTGTTTTATTTTTCTCCCCCTTTTGAACCAGTTGCAATGTTTTCTATTTTTTTAATTCGTTTGTGGGATCACTGGCTAGGCCAGCATTTATTGCCCATCCCTAATTGCCCTTATTCAGAGGGCATTTAAGAGCCAACCACATTGCTGTGGGCCTGGAGTCACATGGTAGGCCAGGTAATGACAGCAGATTTCCTTCCCTAAAGGGCATTAGTGAACCAGATGGGTTTTTATGACAATCAGCAATGGATTCATGGTCGTCATCAGAATTCAAATTTCACCATCTGCCATGGTGGGATTCAAACCCGGGTCCCCAGAGCATTACCCTGGGTCTCTGAATTACTAGGCCAGCGACAATACCATGACACCATCACCTCCCAACTTTGTGGTAAAGGCGCTATATAAATGCAAAGGAAGAAAAGTCGATAAGGCCCTTTCTCAGCACTAATGATCATGATAGACAATTGCCCTTTCTATGTTCCCAGTTATAAGAATACTGGACAAGCTGGACACGTGTTAGGCTGTGGCTTAATGGACCATAATCATCTAAAGAATCTAATGCGTGGAAGGACCAAGGGTAAGGGAAGAAGCAGCAGGACTTCAATATTAAATTGAAACACCAAAAGAATCTTTACTATACAAATTTGGACAAAATGGACACAAAAAATCATGATTAACTAAGTACACTGAGCAAATAAGACAATGATTCTAAACAATGTGAGCTCCTACCTTAAACTCAATCCAACAGACTTAACCCAGCTTAATCTTTTTACTGTGACTTTCCCTCTGTTGGGCTTTTAAACAAACTCATACTCTGGAAGGAAGTTTCTTTTTTTCCTTTGGGTTTGGCTGCCTAGGCCATGGCTCAGGTCTATGGTATATCCAACCTTCTAGTTCAAGTATAGATGTTGCTGACAGTTACGTGCCACAACCCACCAGACATACGTAGACAGTCCCTTGGCATCTATTCCATAGCTAGACTTCTCCTCTCTTTACAGTGCTATTTGGTCCTGCCTAGTTCTATATTTAAACACAACAGACTGGATATCTATGCCCTCCAAAGAGCTTCTCTCACATTTGCCTCTTTTTTTCTAAACAAAAATCCAAACCCACCAGTTCCGTTTAGAGCATAGATGCACCCTCAACAATTTTCTCCATAGCAACTTCAGGGCTTTCTTGCTTCTAAAAGCTTCTCAGCTGGGGCAAAAGTTCAAGCATGGTTTGTAAGCACACACAGGCGTACTAAACCAAACCGAATTCACCTTAAACTGAAACCAAACTCTACATTCTTAACCCTTAATATGATCCACAACAGAGACAGTTATAACATCCTGCACCCGGAGTCATTGAAGCAGGCAGCACTCAAGCCTCACATTGCTTCTTCATCAACGTAATTGTAGCATGCAGTTCAGTGCAAAATATGCCGCTGACTGCCCATATGCTCAATCTGGGGGTTCAGGAGTGTTCGTGGCTAGCCTGTGCCTCTTAAAGGCAGCCTGTCCCTCAAAAAGGGAGGTACACTCAGGATACAACATCTGTGGCAACATTCTTGGGAGAACTTGGGTGGAAGGTACAGCACAGTAAATAGAGCTACAGGCCAAAATGAGGCCTCCCAGGTTTTCGGGTGCGGTACTGGAGATTTTAGTGATGGAGGGGCAAGAAAGAGGGTGTCATGTTTCCACTGGAGGCCAAGAGGCCTTCAAGGTACACCCTGAGAAGAGAGTGGGACCAGGTGGCCAAGGAACCCAATTCGTAGCGTCTGGCTCCAAGGACCTGGCTACAGTGCTGGAAAAAGTTCAATGACCTCACACAGGTGATCAAGGTTAGTGAATTAATCTTAAAATGAAGGCTCCAACCCTCCATAACACTAACCTCTTGCACAGCACATGCACCAGGGTCCAAGCCCCTCACCCATCAAACTGGATTCCTGCCTAACATTCAGAGGCCCCGCCTCATCTTCACACACTTATCAATGCTGCCAGTCTCACAACCACCTCTTGTGCTTTCACGTACTCCCAGTTATTTAGCTATGACAGACATTCTTATGCCTTTCTTGCAGGACAAGGTCACACATAATCGCAGGGAGCAGCAGAGGGGTACAGGCGCACCTGCATCTCCTGAGCATTGTGGAGGAGATGGTGGTCCACATCATGGGCTGGGTGTGACTGTGGTGTTTGCAGCCAAGAGAATTCAGGATAGTGTTATGTTCCTTGCCTTATCCCCCTACCTTCTTAAATCCCACCTCAGCCTTATCCTTCTATCTGGCATTCCACCCCACTCCCCATTCACTAACCTAACCCTCCCTTCAGCTTTATTGCTTACAGATAGCCAAGATTTGTCACTTGGCCAGCCAGTACAGCCTTATCCTGAAAGCCAAGAGCTATGCCAGTCCTCTAGTGAAGAATCACCATCACTTGATTTGACACGGCCACCAACTCTGATACCGGCATGGGTCATAGAGAGTATAGAGTCAGGATCAGTAAGTGGTGAGCAACTTGGCATGAATGGCCTGCAGCCAGGCCAGGGGAAAGTTTAGTTTGAGTGCTGGCTCACTGGAGGGCAACCTTATGGATGAATTCTGCTGTAGAGGACTCAGGTGAGGACCCCAATGGGGCAGGATAAAGGAGGGGACTGATGAGCAAGCACAATGAGGTACTGGGTGCATTGGCCAGCCTGCTAGACTGCCACCTGTCATGGTGAAGGAACGTGGTAAAGTCTGTTCCCAGCTTTGCACAGGGTACCCGGCAGAGCTTGGAGCCCATTCTTCTCATTGTGGAAGAAGTGGCCAACCCCATGACAACCACAGTAGTGATCAACTCCATGGCAGATCCACTCATAATGCAATGCTTGGTGGTTGATGTCTCAGCAACAGACAGAGGCTGCTACCCTGAGTGCTACAGTGGAAGCTCATACCGAGGTAATAATTGGCGATAATTGGTCCATACCTGTTGCCATGCAGGCTCCAACTTCTGCCGTCATGGCTGCAGATCTCAGTGCTCAAATGTACGTGCAGACTCTCACATCCATCCAGCAATCTTTTGTCAACAGATGATGAGGATTGATCATTCTGGGGTTGGCGGGGGTGAGGGGGGGGCACCATGGTCTCAGTGGCTCCGTGGTGCACAAACCTGTTGCCCTCTTTTGGGATGGCAGCATTGATGCTCCCACCACTGCCACTCCACTAATGCCACTGCTGTTGACTTACAGACAACCAACCCAGACTGTTGCCACCTCCTGGGTGGTGAAGTCCAAAGCCAGGCCTCAGGGCCTAGAGCTGCTTGAGGATGCCTGCAGGCCTACACAACCCCTGAAAGGCAACAGGCCATGCTGCAGCCACTGGAGTAGCACTGTAAAGGAGCACCAGGCGCTGGGGAATGCACTATAGGGAATATTTCAGTTTTGTTTGTATTATTGGAAGTAAAGTTGTCAGGGTTTTTTTTTATTGCTGGCTTTCATTTCAGGATTTTGGCCAGAAAAAAAAAAATGGCAGTGATATTAATTCGCAGATGGATTGAAAGGTGAGGAATTTTGGACCAACTGTGATCTCTGGATGGTATCCCAGGGTAATTGGTGTCTGAGTATTCCCTCGTGGGCAGCCCATCCAGAGTGAAGGGATCACAGATGTGTCATGCCAACCTCCTCCTCCTCCTCTTGGAATAGCTTCCAAAGGCCTGGTGACAAGGATTACATCATCATGGTAGCAAGTTATGGTGGATCCACCAAGAACTTGGAGACACGCTATGGTGAGTACTGGAAGTCTCACAAGAGTGGTCCAGACAGTGCAGCCATTATCTCAGCATGCCAATGGTCTATTCCACGATATTCCTGATGGTTGCACCCAATCATTGTCCTTGTGTGGTCAGGTGGCAGAAGGGAGTCACTAGCCAGGTGTAGAACAGTTAGCCCTTGTCACCCAGCAGCCAGCCTCTAGCTCATTATGGTTAACTGCCTCAGGAAGAAAGCTGCTGCCAGGATAGCAGGCATTCACCGAGAAGATCTTCTGGGCATGGGGAAACACACCAACTGCACACTCAAGCAATTGCGGTTATGGAACAAGTCCCCATTAACATGTAGCGATGGCATCCCACACTTTTGGGAATCCTGCTAACCTGGCAAAGACACATACTCAATCCTCCTACTTCTCTCTGGACAGTGAAAAGACAGTGAAGTCCCCTCTCCTTCTGTACAGGGCCTCTGTCACCTGCTCTGGCCTGGAAGGATTCGCTGATGGAGAAACCTAAGGCTATGCTGGTCTTAAGGGCCACTGATGTCACCACCCTCATCCTGATGCATGGGTGCAGGTCTGCTTACAGGAGTTGGCTCAGTTCAGACACTGAACACATTGCTCCCAGCTGAGGTGGGGTAAGGAGAAGTGCTCCTTAAAAACTCTTAGTGGACAGAGCCTCCTATCGAAAGGCCACCTACTGCTCCTCCCTCTGTGCATTGCTTCCCCGCTCTGCTGCCTCTGTTCCATTTCCAAGTCATGTGCAGCCCAAGAGGTCTTGCAAATATAGCCCCCATTACTGAAATTCAGGGTTTTCTCCTAACAGAGGATAGATGGTGGCATAGTGTTAATGTCATTGGGCTAGTAATCCAGAGGGCACGGCTCATGCTCTGGTGACACACATTCAAAGCCCACCATGGCAGACGGTGGAATTTGAATTCACTTAATAAGTCTAGAATTAAAAGCTACACTCTCAGTAATGGTGACTATGACAGCTATCATCGATTGTTGTAAAAAGCCACCTGGTTCTTTAGGTCAGGAAATCTGCCATCCTTACCGGGTCTGGCCTACATGTGACTCCAGACCCACAGCAATGTGGCTGACTCTTGCCTGCCCTCGGAAATGGTCTGGCAAGCTACTCGGCTCAAGGGCAATTAAGGATGGGCAACAAATGCTGACCTTGCCAGTGACGCCCTCATCCCATGAAAGAATAAATTAAGCCAACCAATTCCTCTGACCTCCTTGTCAAAATCCCATCCGACCTCCACCTTGTAAATCCCAAAGGTTTCCAAAGGGTCTGCAGTAACACACAACATCATGCCTCCACCAACTCAGCTCCAGCAAAACAAAGTCAAAAGCAGCTCACCTGAAGGTTTTATGGATCGCCCTTTAAAAAACTCTAGTGTGAGGTCCCTCATGCAGCTGAACACGTGGAGTGATTGAGAGGGTGTTAACAATGCCTGCTTGGTGAAAAATGGCGGATCATATGCCACACATCATAATCCACCCACTCTGCATGCTTCTGGCATATGCACGGCACACCAACACCATAATGTCCGTACAGTCAGAATCCACGCCAGAAGTGGCAGGGAGCTGACACTTTTTGAAATTTGGGAGACAATTTCCATGATGTTTGCTCTTGTTACACGGGCCAAGGGGCATTGTGGAATTGGTTACAATCGTGCATAAGTGGGTAATGCACAATGAGTGCCGCAATGGAATACAAAGGCAAGTCTGCATGACAATCAAGCTAAACCAGATTTGTTTTTTATTAAAGAACTCTGTTTACTGAGTTCATTCATCAATTCAAACCTGCACCTGGAAAAACACTTGGAACTAAATGCATTTGAATTAAATCTTACTGCCTCTGCCACAGCAGTTTGGATGATTCACAACTGGCTTTGTTGTCAACGGGGATGAGTCAGCGTTGGTTGAATTGAATTAAGCTTGACTTGTTCATCCCTTGTACATGTGTATTTTAGATGACCCAGAACAAATGTACTATGTCGAGTACTTTCTGCGACTAAACACACCATGTACCTGCATGCCATAATTGCACTAATGGACAAGAAAGGCTTCATGCAGTTTTTCACACTGCACTGTAGGGGTGAACTATACTTGGGCCTCCATTTTCCACTCTTGCCGCTACTCCAGAAGGCGATTAAAATCCTCAAAGTTTATATCTCACCGGAAGCCCAGCTTCATATTCACAGCCACCATATTATTTACGAGGGGGATTCAGCCTCTGGATGAGGCAACCCATTTAAAGCCAGCAGAGGGGCCTACCTAAAAGTCACGGCTTCATTGGTGCCTCGATGCAATCTCCAGATTTGCGTTCAGGAATTCGGAAATGCTGGCAGCAGCAACACAGTGGAAAGAGTGAACAGGCAGGAAGAAGCCAAGCTAAGTTTTGACATTCTGCCTGTCTTTGGGCCAGGAGGAACTGAATGCTATCCACAGGTCCCTCAAAGAGACATCGAGCCAACCCAGCTCCGGAATACCCATGTTTTTCTGGGAATGCCCAGCCTACCCTGATTGAAAACCTGACCCCTCCCCTCCCAGTACAATACACAGGAAGCCCCTCCAGTTATTGACTGCCAGGGACTATCTCCAAGAGCCAATTCCTAGGTAGTCAATCTGGCCAGGAGCCAGACAATACGCTGTAAATATTTATTCAAAAGAGGCCGTGAAGTTCAGCAGGGCCTCCCCGTCCCTGGCCTTGCTGCTGCGCACCCTTCCCGTCCACCTTGGCAAACCCTGCCTCATAAACAATTGAGTCCTTCGCTTCTTATAAATTCAAAATCACTCAGATCATAATCAATCTGGGATCATGCCTGCCTATTCTGTCCAATGCTGACCATGCCGGAGTTTATGATATATACGTGGGACAGAAAACCTGGCATGAGAACAATTTCAGGCACATCTTCAGCACCCGTCTGCCTATCAGATCCTGACAGGAGCAGAGAATTACAATGAGGCATTGATTGATTGAATGTGAGTACAAAACTGTGGCAGCTGGATTTCAGTGGAGGTCAGCGTCAGGCCATTCGTGCTAAATAGTGAAACATTAGAAAATTCCAGGGGCAGGATTTTTCACTGAGAGAGTGGGTGCGTGCCCGACCTGCTTGAGCGTAAGATGATGCGTGATGACGTTGGGTGAGCGTCCCGCGATATTTCGGTCAGCGGGTGCGCGTGGGATTCGGCAGCGCGCCCGCTGACAATTAACAGGCCTATTAAGACCATTAAAGTCACAGTTGAATGCAATATTTTTGCTGCCTGTCCAGTGGGCAGGCGAATTGGCCAGGTGGCCTTTGGATTTTTTATGAAACCTCACCCAAGGGCGGGATGAGGTTTCCAACAGGAATAAAAAAATAAAATAAAAACGTTGAAATATCATTTATAACATGTCCCTGCTCATGTGACAGAGTCACATCAGGGGACATGTTTTTAGCATTTGTAAAAGCGTTATTTGTGTTTTTAAAAATCTAAAGCAGCTCTGTGCCTCAGGGAGCTTTCAGTGCGCGCACCCGCACGCATTCGCAAAATTCCACGCTCGCCCTCCTCCTGCCCCCCACCCCGGCAGCGCTCAGCAATGCAGCACGCCTTTCATGCTGCCTGGCTGTTAATTGGCTAGCCAGATGTCGGGGTCCATTCGCTGGCCGCGGTTGGCTTCATGACCGCTCCCGGGCCCGCCCGCTGCGCATGCCCGACAAGGTAAAAATCCTGCCCCTAGGAATAGTAGAGGTCCAAAGAGATTGAGGGATTCATTTGCATAGGTCATTCAAATGTAGGTAGCCAGGGACCTAAATTAATCAGAAGCTCTAATAGAATGTTAGCTAGATGGCTAGAATATCAAGGGGAGGACGTTATGTGGCAGCTGTATGAAGCCCCGGTTTGACCACATCTGGAATATTGTGTTCAGTTCTGGATATCACACCTTAGAAAGGATATTTATGGGTCTTGGAAGGAGTGCATTTCAGATTCACCAGTCTGTTACCACTCCTCAAAGGAATAGATTATGTGCTGTAGTGAAATGAGGGCTGTATTCTTTGGAATATTGAAGATTAAGGGGAGGTTTCATAGAACAATTTCAGCAGGAAAGAAGGTCATTCAGGGCATCATGTTTGTGCCTGCCTTTTAGCAGGGCTGTAGTATTTACGGTTTTATTTGGTGTGTAAGAATAATACGTATTAAGGAAGATCACATGACCTTCAGTAACCAATAGGAGGGTAGCATGGACTACCTCAGCAGTCAGTGTAGAGTTAGAGTTGGAGTTAAGAGCACACATGTAGTTGTTGCTGAGTATAGTATACATAAGCATAGGAGAGAATTTTTAGCTCGTTGGGCGGGTGTGTGCCTGACCCGACCCGACTGAGCATAAAATGACGTGCGGTGACGTCGGGCGACAATTAAAAGACCTATTAAGGCCATTAAAAAGGTAATTGCAACAAATTTTTCGCTGCCCGTCCAACTTCACGGTTGGCGGGTAGGCGAAAAGGCCAAGCGGCCTTTACATTTTTAAGGAAACATCGTCCACGGGCGGGATGAGGTTTCCAATAGCAAATAAAAATAAATTTTTTTTCTTAAATTTCATTTATAACATGTCCCTGCTCATTTGATATGAGGGGACATGTTTTATACCATTTTTAAAATATGTATTTTTGATGCTTTAATTGTTCATCTCCCTGAGCCTCAGGAAGATTTTCAAACGCGCACTGGTGCGCATATGTGAAGCTCGTGCTCACCCTCCTCCCCCACTCACAGGCAACGCTGAGCGCTGCTGCTCGCCCTTCATGCTTGGCGCACCTTAATTGGCCCGCTAGCATGAATTCGCAGTCCAGCCACGATCACTGGCAGTGGTCGGCTTCCCAACCACCCCCGCCCACCCCCACTGAGCCCGCCTGATGAGCTAAAAATACTCCCGTATGTTTCCACCCAAGAAGTATCTGCAGATCAACTCTCTCATTAATATTACAACTCAGCCACCCTACAACAAACTGGCGATGAGGATAAAACAGGATTAAACAGAAAAATCAAGTTAAAAGGAAATTGGCACTGTACCTTGCCCAGTGATTGTAAATAGCAAGCTCTGTTTGGATTGAAGGAGCTATCTTCTCTCAAAATGCTACAATTTGGAAGAATTGATTCTTTTGGACCAGCCATATATGATTGAGCTAAATACATAGAATGCCTCTCATTCTTTTTTCAAGTGAATGAGATTACAGGGGAAGAGAAGAGGTGAATGATCCTCTTGAGTACTTGTGGGAGCAAAACCTATGGTTTGATTCAAAGTTTGACGGCACCCAGTGCCCCAGATTCCAAAAGTTTCTATGAATTGGTGGACCTCATGAAGGGTCATTTTCAACCAAGGCCCTAAGTCACAATACAGAGGTTCAGGTTTAATTCGCGAAATAAAGTGAGACAATTGCAATCCATGTGGCAAATTTGAAGCAGCTAATGGAACATTGTGAGTTCGGTATGAATCTGAATGACATGCTCAGATATCATTTAGTGTGTGGTGTGAAAGAGGACAATATGCAGAAAAGGTTATTCCCTGAAGTGAATCTGGATTTCAAGAAGGCGCTAGAGATAATGCTGGCCATGGAAAGTGCAGTAAGAGATTCAAAAGCACTACAGGTTGTGCAAACTGGTGCCATCCTGCACTTTGATTGGGAAACCTCAGCCAAAAGAGGTACCGAAAAGCAAAACTCTTGTCGAGAAGCAGGAAATGTCCCCCGCTAGCCGAAGAATAAAGAAAAATAGCTTAGCAGCGAAATTGAAAAATAGTTTTAATAGAGGTGGAAACAATCAGTCATTTAGCAATTGATAGTTTTTAAAAAATGAATGCTACTATTGTCGCAGAAATGGACATATGATGAGGCAGTGCAAGGAAAGATTCAAGCAGGCTTGTAAACAAAAGAAGAAGCCCAATGAAATCTACAATATAGAAGAGCCTGAAACAACAAATTCAAACTCGTTGTTTAGTCTGAAATTTGGAAAGACAGAACCAATATTTGTCACAGTGAAAGTAACTGGCAAACCTGTTAGAGTGGAAGTGTACTTGTGAGCATCCACTACAGTATTTGGCGAACATACCTTCAGATATTTGAATAATGGTGAATATCAATTACGTTTTGAAGAAACAGCCGCCTAGCTAACAATATATAAGGGTGAAGACATTCAAGTAAAAGGCTTAAGCAGAGTGATTGTCCATTATGGAAGCCAATCAGCAAAGCTACCCCAGATGGTGGTCACAGGTGAAGGGTTAAGCCTCCTGGGGTGAAATTAGTTAAAGGAGATTAAGTTAGAATGGGCTGAAAGTTTCCAGTTGAGAGCATGTGGGCTACCAGAGCTACTTAGAAAGTACGCCGCCATCTTAAAGGATGAACTGGGCAAAATCCAGGCCTTGCAGGCCAAGATTCATGTGGATCTCGAAGCAACTCCTCACTTCATGAAGGCGAGACCGGTGCCACATGCCCTGTGAGAAAAAGTCGACATTGAACTGGATAGACTAGAGAAACTGGGCGTTATACAAGCTGTTCAGTTCTCAGAGTGGGCAGCACCCATAGTCCCCGTCTTTAAACCCGATGAAAATGTCTGAATTTGTGGGGACTACAAACTAACGGTTAATAAAGTAGCCAAGCTAGACAGGTACCCCATTCCAATAATTGAAGACTTGTATGCCAAGCTGGCAGGAGGGACAACGTAAACAAAGCTTGACATGAGTCATGCTTATCAACAATTAGAGTTGGATAATGCCTCCTGGGAATTTGTCACAATTAATACCCACAAAGGGTTGTATCAATATACACGATTGCCTTTCGATGTCTCCCCTACTTGTGCGATCTTTCAGAGAACAACGGAAAGCTTACTACAGGGTCTGCCCCAGGTTGCAGTCTATTTAGAAGATATATTGGTGACAGGATTCATTGAAAAAGGAGCATTTGGCAAACTTAGAAGAAGTCTTAAAACATCTCTTGCAAGATGGAGTGCGTTTAAAAAAAGAAAAGTGCATGTTCCAAGTGAGGGAGGTAATCTATTTGGATCATCGGGTAGATTCACAGGGCCTCACCCGGTTGAGGAGGAAGTGAGAGCCATAAGAGATGGACCTGCACCAAAGAGTGCCTCAGAGCTCAAATCATTCCTAGGAATGATCAACTGTTATCGGTGGCTCTTACCCAATTTGTCTACAGTGCTGGCCCCCCTACACTCTCTACTCAAAAAGAACCAATGTTGGTCTTGGAAGGCGCTCCAGAAAGAAGACTTCATAAAGGTGAAACAATTGTTGCACTCGTCCAATCTATTAGTGCATTATGATCAGACGAAAGAATTGGTGCTGACATGTGATGCATCTCCCTACAGAATGGGAGCAGTGCTCCCTCATCGGCTGGACGATGGTACGGAATGGCCAATAGGTTATCTATCAAGAACGTTCGCCACAGTGGAAAAGGGATACTCGCAGATGGAAAAAGAAGGCCTGTCCATCATCTTTGGTGTCAAAAAATTTCACCAGTACGTACACAGCCGCCATTTTACAATCGTTTCAGATCACAAACCATTGCTTGGATTGTTTAGTGAGGACAAGGCTATACCATAAAGTCTCAGCAAGAATACAATGATGGGCTTTAATTCTTGTAGCGTATGAAGACACTTTTGTAAATAGGCCTGGCAATCAAATCACAAATGTCAATGCCCTTAGTCATTTGCCTTTACAAGAAAATGATGAGCACGTCACAGTTCCACAGGAACTTGTTTTACTGTTAAATTTCTTAGATTCCTCACCGGTATGTGCTCGACAGATCAGAAACTGGACAAGTCAGGACCCAGTCCTATCTCAAGTTCGAGAACAAGTGATAAGTGGTTGGTCACAAGAGCCCGTATCTGACAAAATGAAACCATACTTCCACAGAAGACATGAAATAACCAGCCAGGATGGCATCTTATTGCGGGGAGCATGAGTGATAGTCCCTCCAAAGGGAAGGGAGCCACTTTTAATTGAATTACACGGTGCCCATCCAGGAATTTCTCGAATGAAGACCATAGCACACAGCTATCTATGGTGGCCAGGGATGGATGGCGAAATAGAAACTTCAGTAAAGTACTGTGTGCAATGTCAACAACTGCAGAAGTTGCTAGTGACAGCTCCATTACACCCATGGGAGTGGCCAGGTAGACCCTGGGTGCAGTTACACATTTACTTTGAAGAAGAGTCATAAGGACTCGAAACGTTAACTCTGTTTTATTTTTTCTCTCCACAGATGCTGTTAGACCTGCTGAGTTTTTCCAGCATTTTCCATTTTTGTTACACATTTACCACGTTGGATCTTTCCTGGGAACAATGTTGCTGCTCATTGTCGATGCCCATTGAAAACGGTTGGATGTATATGAGGTGAAGTTGCCAATGCCAGTCTCTAAAATTGAGAAACTATGTCAGAGTTCTGCCATTCACGGACTACCAGAAGTAGTTGTTTCCGATAACAGCATGGCACTTACGAATGCTGAGTTTCAGCGGTTTATCAGCCTTAACAGTATCATTCATGAGAAAACTGCACCATACCACCCTTCCTCAAACAGACTGGCCAAAAGGGCTGTTCAAATATTCAAGGCAGGCATGAAAATGCTAACAAGCGATTCCTTGGAAACCAAGCTAGCACACTTTCTTTTTCGTGACAGGACTACCCCTGACACAATAACAGGTATCATACCTGTGGAGTTATTGTTGAAACACCATCTCAGGAGGAGATTGAGTTTAACAATGCTGAATTTCGAGGGGAAGGTGGAAAGGAGTTAGGGAAGCCAGAAAACCAGACATGACTGGCATATTCATGAGAGGAAATTTACTGTGGGAGAACTGGTATACGTGATGAACTTCGGGGAAGGACCAATGTGGTTACCGGGTGAAATAAGTGCGGTGACAGGACCTCTATCTTGCCACATGGAGGTGGAAGGCTGGATCATCTGTAAACATGTGGACCATTTAAGGAAGAGAGATACAAATTATCAAGGTACGGTTCCACCAGTGACCATGACCGGGTCTGTGTTTCCTGTTGAGGATACTCAGCCCAGGACTGACATGTCTCATTTTCCTGTAAGAGTTGAGGATACAGAACTGCGAGTGCCCACTGAAGCACCTGATGTTCAGGCAACTCCGGAAAAGGAGGTTCCGGACAAAGAATCTGAAGTTGTGGAGCTGCGATGTTCCACATGTACCAGGAAACCAACTGAAAGACTGAACTTGTAAATTCCTTACCCAGTGTAAATATTATGTTATCTTGAAAAATATGTACTTGTAAATATAATATGTAAAGCTGAGTTAAAGGGGGAGGAATGTAGTAATTATGATTTTATTTATTGTGTAACGTGCCTTTAACAATAATACTTGTTAAGGAAGATCACATGATCTGTAGTAACCAATAGGAGAGTAGTGCAGGCTAGCTCAGCAGTCGGTACAGAGTTAGAGTTGGAGTTGAAAGCACGTGTGTAGTTGCTGCTGAGTGTATTGTAAATAAGCTTAATGTTTCCACACAAGAAGTGCCTGTAGATCAACTCTATTATTATTATTAGTACAACTCGGCCACCCTACAACAGGAACCCTCCAATTAATCCCAGTACCCGTTCTTCCCTCATGGATAAATAACTTTTTCCTTCAGCTATTTATCCAATTTTCTTTTGAATGTTACGATTTGAGTCCCCTTCCACCACCCTTTCAAGCAGTGCATTCCAGATCAACTCACTGAGTTAAAGAAGCAGTTTCCTCCTGTCACTCTTTGTTCCCTTGCCAGCCATCTTAAATCTGTGTCCCCTGGTAACTGACCCATCGTGTTTGGCCAATGATGACTAGTCATTGAGGAAAACCCTGTGGAGGGCATGTTTCTCCTGTAGTAGTTTCTGGATCACTTCATTGGTTTTGTCGAACCAACCTTGATGTTTAAGATGATCTACAAAGCTCCAATTGACTGGAGGTCACACTGGCTGCTACCATGAACTTCTGAGTAATCTGAAAATCTGCTGCTATAATGTACCTTTTGCCACAAAACATGACCAAGAAAAAGTAACATTTCAGCAAATAAATGACAGTCAGCGTAGATAGCTAGATAGACAGTCACTGGAAACAACTTCTCCTTATTTATTCTATCAAACCCTTTATGATTTTGAACAGCTGTCAAATCTTCTCTTACCTTTCTCTGCTCTAAGGAGGACAACATGAGCTCTTCCAGTCTATCCACATAACTGAGTCCCTCAACCCTGATACCATCTCCTCTGTAAGGCCTTCTTGAAGTTATAGTGCCTAGAACTGAACTGAACTCAATATGCCAGCTGAAGCTTGACCAGGTTGAGGATAACTTTCTTGCTTTTGTATTCTGCTTCTATTAATAAAGCCAACAATCCCATGTGCTTTAACAGCTTTCTCAAAATGTCCTGCCACCTTCAAAGATTTGCATACATAGATCCCTGTGTCTCTGTTCTTTCACTCCCTTTAGTATTGCACCATGTAATTGGTATTGTTTCTCCTCACTCTCCCTAACAAAATGCACCATTTCACAGCTCTCTGCATTAAATTTCATCTGAATGTATCTGCCCATTTTCGCAGTTTATGTTCTCCTGAATTCTGTTACTATCCTGTTCATTGCTTAATATATTTCCAAGTCTTGTGTCATCCACGGACTTTAAATTTATGGCCTGTACACCTAAGTCCAAGTGGTTAATACATAACAAAAAGAGCAATGGTCCTAATACCTTGCACCTGGGGAAGACCACTGTTTACTTCTCTCCCGCCTGAAAAGCAACTGTTTACCATGACTCTGCTTTCTGTCCCTTAGCCATTTTTGTATCCATGTTGTGCCTGTCCCGTCAATGCCAGGCTCTTTAATTTTGCTATTGTGTGGTACTTTGTTGAACTCTTTTTGAAAGTCAATATACACATCAACCACACTATTCTCATCAATCCTCCCCATTACTTCATTAGTGAACTCAAACAAGTAAGCCAAACATGATCTGCCTTTAACAAATCTCTGCTGACTGTCATTTATTAGCTGAAATATTACTTTTTCTTGGTCATGTGTTGTGGCAAAAGGTACATTATAGCAGCAGATTTTCAGATTACTCAGTGCAGAAGTTCACAGTAGCAATCAGTGTGAGCTCCAGGTGATTGGAGCTTTGTAGATCACCTTAAACATCAAGATTGGTTTGACAACACCAATGAAGTGATCTAGAAACTACTAAAGGAGAAACATCGCCTCTACAGGGTTTTCCTCAATGACTAGTCATCACTGGCCAAACATGATGCTTACAGAACATCTGCAGGACTGCCTACTGTAGGCTCAGAGAGATGCAAGACACTTGGCTGAATCAGGAAGCAGATGAACCTCAGTCATATGCAGGCCACAAAGCCAGGGAGAGATTCTACGATGCTCTGAAATCTACTACCCAGTCTACTGGCTCATCACCAATCCTCAGGCCTGACGGGTCAACACAGTAAAAGCCCAAATTCTAGAAAGATGGGCAGAGCACTTTAATCACATCCTCAATCGGCCTCCATCCATCAATGAAGAAGTAATCAACAGGCTGCCACAGGTTGCCATCAGCTGTTCTCTTCTTAGGTAGAAAACTTCTAGTTTATTTACAAAGGTATTCAGCAGCAACTTCATGTGTGCTTTCACTTCAAACTCTATCTCTACACTACTAACTACAGAGGTAGCCTGTGCTATTCTCCTATTGGCTAATCAGGGACAGAATTTTTGTCAGAATAGCAGGCATGTTTCAAACTCCTGTCCAGCGGCCAAACCTCAGGAGCTGATATAAAAAAGCAAAATATTGGATGCTGGATATCGGAAATAAAAACCAAAAATGCTGGAAATGCTCAGTGGGTCTGGCAGCGGTGTTGGAGATAAACAGAGTTAACTTGTCAGGTCAATGAATGTTCTGATGAAACCAGATTTGTAGCATTGCAGAGGTGCCGCATGGTGGGAGTGGCAATGGCATTGTGGAGCACGTACGCAATGCTGTCCTTTCTCGGGATGATAGCATTGTTGCTCCCACCACTGCCACTCTGCCAGTTTCCTTGCCGTTGCCTCTCAGCCAATCAACCAAGACCGCTGCCGCCCATGTTGAGGTGGTTCAGTCTGAAGCCGAGCCTTCAAGGCCATTTGCATTCTCCCCCAGTGAAAGTCAGCAGGCTTCCACCAGCCTTTCTTCAGCCACTGAGGCAGCACTTTACAGAAACAATAGGACGGGCAAAGACACCCACAAAACACGCACTAAGGGAATGCACAACATTGAATGGTTCATTTCTGATGGTAAGATTGAATATGTATAAAGATGTTTGGCAACTGTTTACGTTGATGGATTTTATTGCTGGATACTAGCCAGGGGGACATGGTGGATGGAGAGTTGGAAATGGGTGGAGGTGGGGAATCTTTGGTCAATGTTGGGCTGGAGAGGTTGTTTCAATGGAAGCACAGCCCATTTCCTCACTGCCTGTTCACTTTTAGGGGTCCTCTCTTCCTCCTCCTCCTCCTTCCTTCCTCCATTCAGAGCTGCCCCTCTTTGCCTAAAGCTTTCCAGTTGCTGATCATGTTGCAGACATCGAGGGACCACAACAAACGCCCCCAAACCTGGGTCAGGTCGTCTGCTCTGCTTCTTAACAGCATTCAGAAACTGAAGTAAAAAAAAATCTGCTAAACACCTCACCGGCAACTTGTTAAATATTAACATGGCTTCAAGGCCCATCTTGTCTGACTTTTGATAAGTGATGGAAGAATTTGTTGCCTGCACTAACTTTATGCAAATTAGGGATTCAGTTAGAGTCTATGACATCAAGATCTCACCGAATCAGAGCCTTCCAGTGTGCACTACAGGCACTGCTTCTCCCAGAAGGCCACGCAGGAAGTGAGCAGTCACATGACGTGTACCCTAAACATGGCAGTTGGCATCCTTAGTGCTGCAACCCAAATTTGTGCCCCGTGTCATATTGAAGCAATGCAAAAAGGACAGCTTTCAATTGACCTTCACCAAAGTGTGAATCAGCTTCCATTTGCATTCTATATGCCTGCACTAGGTGCAAAAGGCACAAAAATGGTTTTCCATCGGTTCCAGAAGGCATAAAAAATACAATATGCCTGAAAGATCAAGGGAGTAGGGCAAATTCGATAGTGTTAGCCATAGGTCAGTCGGTAGCACTCTCGCCTCAGAATTGAAGTCCCGCTCCAGGGCTGGGATTTTCCTGCCCTGTCGCGGGCAGGACCCGCCACGGGCAAGGTGGCGTCCCAACCAGAAGTCCATTGACTTGCAGCGGGACCGGAAGAACGTGGCGGTGGGCGGGTGCGGAAAATCCCGCCTCATGAGTTGAGCACAATGATCGAGGCTGACATTCCAGTGCCGTGCTGAGGGAGTGCTGAATTTTTGGAGGTGCTGCCTTTTGGATGAAATGCTAAGCTGAGGCCTCATCTGCCTTCTCAGGTGGACATAAAAGATCCCCTAGCACTTTTTTGAGGAAAAGCAGGGGAGTTTCCCCCAGTCTCCTGAACAAAGTTTATCCCTCAATCAACATTAAAAGAAACAGACCATTTGGCCATTATCTCATTGCTCTGTGTGGGAGCTTGCTGTGCGCGAGTTGGCTGCCTGGTTTCCTACAATGATAACAGTGACTACTGTTCAAGGTACTTTACTGACTGTAAAGCACTTTGAGATATCTGCTGGTCATGAAAAGGGATACTTAAATCCAAGTCTTTAATTCAAAGAGCTGCCAGCAATATGATAGATTGAATGGCTTCCTGTTGTACCACATCCTTCTCTTATTCTCTTGTATAGGATGCAATTGTTGACTTTAATATAGTTCCTTCAATCCGGCCCTAATGGTGCCATTACACAGATTCCCTGCAGGGATCTCTCTCTGTTAGGAGGTCTTTAGATCTGATCAGCGTTCTTAGAGACAACTTGCCACAACTAATCCTCACACAGATTTTCAAAATTTATGGTATAAACCAAAATGTATTTGTTCCTGCTGTGTGTACTGTATATTTAATAAACTGTATTTGTAACATGTCTGGTTTTTTTTCTATCCCTAGTGACTGATCGCTACTTAGTAATGTAGAAGAAGTCATTTTCAAAGGACACACAACATAAAACTAATGCTGATATGTGGGCATGTTTGGTGGAATTTTGGCTGGATATCAATTGAAGTGGAAAGCAGGAGAGGGTGACTGAGTCAATATCACATATTTTACACCATGGCGTGGAACAGAAGCACCAGCTAGGTCAAGTGGCCTATTTTTTGTCCTCTGTAATTGCTGCAGGTGAAAATTACCTGCATTGAAAATCCAGTGCAGTACTGAGGGAGCACTGCACTGTCAGAGATGCTGTCTTTTGGATGAGACATTGAACGGGGGGCCATATCTGCCTGCTTGAGTAGATATAGAAGATCCTATGACACTATTTTATATTTATCCTACAATCAGCAGCACAGATTATCTGGTCATTGTCACATTGCTGTTTGCAGAGCTTGCTATGTGTAAATTGGCTGCTGTGTTTCCTATATTAAAACAGTGATTACACTTCAGAAAATCAGTACTTCATTGACTGTAAAGTACTTTGAGTGGTCACGAAAAGTGTTATATAAATGCCCAGTCTTTCTAAATGGGCAAACAGTAATAGTTTAGATTTCTTTTGGTCTAAATTCACCCTTTATTCAGAAGGGTTTGGGTTTGGTGAATTTGGTGAAATATTACTTCATGTGTTATGATCTCCCAGAATGGAATCAACAGATAATTTCCTATTTCATACCATACGGGAGCAGAGGCGAGAGACCAAGGATGCTCTCCCTAGAGAAACAAGAAGAATCAGGTTCTCCTCAGTTATATTCACACATCTCCCAGTGGCTGTTCCTGATTCCACATGGCCCTAGCAAAGGGCGAGGGGTGTTGTAAAATGTTGCATCTAGTTTGGTAGGTCTCGTGAACAGATTCTGAGTCTTGTATAGTTTAACAGTAAGTGTTTATTAGCTACTTGTAACTATACACATATACACAGAATAAGGTGTAAGCAAGGAGCTGTCTCCATGCTTGCCTCTACATACATCTTTGTCCAGTACAAGGCTGCCCTCTAGACTCAGGTCATATGTTCCTTTCCATCACACTGTGGGCGGTAGTGTATCCTGTCCCACGTTAATCCTCTCTATGTCAGACCCTTATTCTGCACCTCCCCCAAGTCTTTATCCAACTTATTTACAATGTATTCCTGTTTGCCATTCATATTTGCATAATTTCTACTATCTCTTTTTTCCCCCTTCAAGTCTCTGTGTTTACAGGTTCAGGTGATCTGAAGGCTTTATAATCCTTCCAGATTTTGTTTATATAGAAGTTGGAGGAGCAGTAGACTCTATTGTACTGGGAAAACCTTGTTGAGTAGGAGATTGTTTTGCATGTGGTCATTCTGATGTTTGGTTAGCTTATCTGAAATCCCTTTGTTTGTTCTTTGAAGTTGAACTGCTCCTTCTCAACTCCCCATCTTGTGTTATTGATAGTCATTGGTTTATCCCATTCCTTATAGGGGGAACAAGCTCGCCACTTGCCTATAGTGCTCATTCTGTTTTTCTTCCTATGTGCGGTTCACTGTGATGCACATTGGGAAGGAAGATGTCTCTTTCTATTGTTTTGGTGTTACTCATCAACGGGTTCAACTTGCAGTTTAGATTTCTGTTTAATGTTTGGTTAGCTTCCTTGCCTCACTGAGGTATACTGCGGTTGGTTGATGGCTGCTTCTCTGTTCCAGCATTGTCTGGCTAATGGTTGTACTGGCCAGAGGTTGCATCATCTGTGTTGTGGTGTCTTGAGGTATCTTACCAACAGATGTTGGAGTCAGGGATTGAGGCTTTTCTTGCTGCTTGTTTGTCTCTTGGCTATCTTGCACTCGAGGCATCCTGGCAACCATCTGAGTGTTTGGCTGCTCTGGCCAATGAGGAGCTTCTGGCAGCTGCAAAGAAAATGAACAAACCGGCTGTACAAAGAATGAGGACAATTCAGAGTAGAAGTCCCAGTCCAGAGTACCTTAGTATCTTTTCTGTTGGGGTTGCTATGACATTTCCTGGCCCTCAAGAAGGGTCAGCGCAACACAGGCATCTCTGCTTAGAAGAGAAAAAGACTGGTTATTGATGAGGTACATGACTTTAAACATTTGTTTGCTGTCATATTGTAATGGTTCCAGAATCATGCCTTTAACTGGAAGTCAGATTCCTCCAGGCCCAGACTGTGGCGCATCAGTCGTTCATACCCACCAGGTCTCTCAGCCCTGGTTCCTTGTCCAAGAGGACCATAACACTGCTCCTGTGTCCAATTTAAATTTTGTGAGATGGCCATTAGCCAACATGTCCATATTCCAGAATGAAAATCCCTGATCTTTGACCTTACCTAAGAAGCATAGTTGTATTTCCTCTTCGTGTGGTACCTCAACCTCGTGAATCATCTTGGGATCATCTGTGCATCTGGTTGTGTTAGCTTTGAATAGTTTTCCGAAGTGTCTAATGTGGTTGCAATTGAAACACTGTGCTGAAATTGTCGGACATTGATCACACCTGTGGGGTCGCTGGGCTCCACAGCGCTGGCATGGTTGCCCATCTCTTGTGGTTGGTGACGGCATTGCTTCCCTCGGTTTGGAGTGTCCCTGCTCCTTTGCTGTTTTACCAGCTAGACAGTGGGGGTTGCTCTGTACCACAGCTTGGGTCTGTGATGTAAACGGATTTGGGATTGCCTGATAATCTGAATGGCCTTTTTAAGGGTCAAATCTTCCTTAGCTTGAAGCATGTCTGCTATTCTGACAACAATTATGTCCCTGATTCTCTCTGATTTCAGGTCACCATAGTCACAGCCTTCAGTCATTTTGTACAGCTCATTAATAAAGGAGTCAGTGGGCTCTCCTGGCTGTTGGATGTGTTTGCTAAACTTTGCTCTTTCGAGGATCTTGTTACTGCTCAAATTAAAATATGTGCTAAATGATTTTAAAACTTTTGTCTAATTTTTCTGAGGATTCATTGTTACCCTGTCTAGTTATTATATCGTTAGCTACGGGACCTACTGAATAAAGCAGTGTGTTAACCCATTCAGCTTCTGTCCTCTTGTCTAGACCTGAAGAAATCACGTATCTAAGGAGTCTCTTTCTTCAATGCCCTAAATTTTGTGACTGGTCTAGGCCTTGGATGAGTCCAAACTGGCCTGGTGAGGTAGAATTTTGATCCATGGTCATTTAAAATTAAAAGTGTAGCTTTTAAATGCAGTTAGAAAATCCAAGATGGTATTGCTGTACACTTCTCCTCAATGAGGTTTCCCGTGCTTGCTGGTTTTGGCGGGCTCCGGCAGTAACGGTGTTTTAAATTTTCAGCAGCGACTCCCTGGGTCAACCTTTTTTTTGAGTCTTCCCCACAGTATCTAAGTATTTTTGGGTTGTGAAGCCATCACTTTTCTGCTTTTGCTGGGTCTTTAATGCCAATTGTTTGTTATTTAATTTTTTTTTTTCCCCCTCATGGCTCCCTCATGGTCAGCCACCAACTCGGTACTCAAACTGTTCATGGTGATTTTTAAAATGGAAATTCTGACTGCTGCTGACTTAAAAGCTTTTCAAAACTCATTCTGGTCATGAATTTAAGATTTTTTTTTTTAACTCACCCTGCTAGGTCTTCTAACTCTATCACTCTTTGGATATTGAGGCGGGACTTCCACGGGATTTAAAGGAGCCTTCTGCTGCAGTGTGGAGTTTTATTTCTGCCTTCTGCTTCCAATCCTGCTATGGAGCTTTTCTCTGGAGCTCTCCTTCAGTGTCTTTGCTTCTGGTGTTTTTCATCAGGTCAGAATGTTGTGTTTTTCATTCTTCAGGGTTTTAAGTTTCTTCTCCAGTTTCTGTGGGGTTCTGGGTTGTTTCAATAGCTGCCACCATGTTGTGTGTAGTCCAGTAGGTCTCATGAGGAGGTTCTGAATCTTGTATAGTTTAACTGTGAGTGTTTATTAACTACATGTAACTATATACATATATATGGTATAAGGTCTAAGCTAGGATCTTTCCCTTGCCTCTATATATATCTCTGTCCAGTACAAGGCTGCCCTCTAGACTCACGTCAGGTGTTCCTTTACACCACACTGTCCCAAGTTAATCCTTTCTATGCCAGACCCTTCTACTACAAGGAGCAGATATATTTTCCTCGCCCAACGATCAGCGAATGGTGATTAATGTGAACTATAGCAACAAAGAGAAAAGAAAGACTTGCATTTATATAGCACTTTTCATGACCACTGGATGTCACAAAGCACTTTACATCCAATGCAGTACTTTTGAAGTAAAGTCATTGTTGTAGTGGAGGAAACACAGCAACCAATTTGAACACACAGCAAGATTCCCCAAATGGCAATGTGATACTGACCAGGTAATCTATTTTTGTGATAATGCTGTGGCCAGGACACTGGGGAGAACTCCCCTTCTCTTCTTCGAACTTGTGCCATGAAATCTTTTACATCCACCCAAGAAGGCAGACAGAGCTTCTGTTTAACATCTCATCTGAAAGACCTCTGACATTACCGCACTGGAGTGTCAGGTTTGATGTTTATACTCAAGCCCTGAAGTGGGATTTGAAGCCCAGAACCTTGTGATTGAGAGGTAAGAGTGCTATCAACTGAGCCACAGCTGATAATTGAAAAAAGATAAATGGAGCAAGCTGAAAGCGGAGTTTAAAAAACACTAACTGCTCAGCATGTGCTGAACATCACTGAAAACGTACAGAGAGTGCCTGTGTTGAACTCCCATCCTTACTTTTTGTAACTTAAGACAGTCATATTCTCAGGCCATAACATAAGTTCTCAAGTTGATTTCCTGCCAGGTGAACATGACAAGTGAACACCGTCTCTAATCCATCTAGAAATTGAGGCAGGCGCAGACATGATTCCTGGAGGATTACAGAAATTGAGCTCTTGTGCTGGCCTTGAACTCATAAATCCTTACATCCCTGTGAAATGTAGAGAAGGCCTGAAGGATTCTGAAGCAGCAAGTCTGATCTCTGACTCGAGAAGATAACAGTAGATGAAGGCATTGCCTAATATGGCCTTCAAGCTGGTGCTGGATGATGTCGAGCAGAGGCAACAAGCATGCCATCTCTATTCTCCTTTAATTTATCCTTGATGGGTCTTAATATACGATGACAGCCAACTCTCAAATCAGAGACAGGGCACCGTTAACTTCCATGGACAGCTTATTATGTGAGGAACAGCGAAGCTCCTTCTTTGTCTCTGAGGTAATCTCTAAGGACCATTGTGAATTATTCTGACCTCCAGCCACACCTGAAATAAAACAAAACAAGCTTCTCATTTCGGAGGTGCTTTTGAACAAGAATTAGACATGAGATCGGTTTCTTTACATTCCCGACCTCTTTCCTTCTGCTAACTGTCTGTGATCTAAGCTTGTCATCAAACTGCTCAATCTTTAATCACACCTGCAGTCGCCTTGATCTTGGCAGGGGTGGATGTATTTGTACACCTTCTAATAGCATTGGAGGGAGGATGCCTGGCAGATGACTACTGCTGATGTGTTTTTTGTTGCCTTTAGTACAGTTCGGAAAGAAGTGACACAACATTACCACGGTGTAAGATTATACTGCATCTCATAAACATAAAAGCATTAAAGCAAAAACTCCAGAAAGCAAAATACATGATTGTGAGGGTTTCCTTTGAAGCATGTCCTTTCAGTTGCTGTAGGCAAAACAGGACTAATTTCAAAGGAGACTGCAAGAGAATTATGAGCAGCTTTATCCCATCATCTTATGAATAGTCATGACATATTTCCCTCCTGTTGCTTGTAATGCATCATCCATCTTATGACATGATCTAAGATTCGACGAATCATGAATGCAGATGGCTTATATTTTTAACCCTTGTTACTCCTAACAATTTCAGCCTACAAGGTCAAAAGCTTTGAGTCTGTGTCAGCTTTCAGGTAAGTTGTTCTCGGTGAGGTCAGCTCTTGCATGCACCTCTGATAACCTTGATAGACTTTGGAAGTAATCTCCTCCCTCCTAAAATTCTCCGAGTAGGAGGATGTATATAGTGGGGAGAAAGACTTGGGGCGAGATGTAGAGCAAAGGGTTAACATCAGAAGCACCTGATGCTGATGTAACTATGATGCAATGTCACATGACTTAGTAATAGACACCTGGAGGGAAGGAGGAGTCCTACCTCTGGTAGAGTTATTGAGATGTACACAGAACTGTAAATAAATAATAATGGTTTTTACAAGCTCCAGTCTTAAGTAGCTTTCTTAGGGAAACAGTCAAACCCTAAATATCCCCATCTAGACCTCAAACACAACATAAAACATGGTGGCAGCGGGCAGCGAGTACAAGACCCTGAAAAAACTCCTAGAGAAGAATACAGACTTGTCAAGCCTACAGATCCTTGGAAGAAGGATAAAAAATAAAATTTATCAAAGTTTCACCTAAAAATCTCAAAGCATTGTGGGTGCAACAGATATAATTTGAGACATGGACCCCGAGCCTGGACAGCAGTGAGCACAGACAAGAAACTACATGCCAGACCAGTGAATCAGCAACAAGTCCAGAGCTTGTGACAAGCATACATTCTACACTGTCACCCCCAGAACCTTTCTGAAGCGCTGAAGGCTCACAACAAGTTCAGCAGTGGGATAACTGGAGAAAGATGTTTTCCCTATATAGAACAGCTTAAGGTTTGCACAAACAGGAACAAAAGGATCAGGTCAGTACTTTACTCTATGCAGTTGGAGTTATTGCTGATGACATAATAGCCAGACATGGAATTGATGAGTCTTCAAGCTCTTACAATGAAGTCCTCCAGGTATTTGATTCATATTTCAGTGCTCAAAAAATGTAGTCATTGAACTAGAAAAAAAATAATTTTAAAAGAAAACAAAAACCCAGTGAATGCATAGATTTGTTCATCAATGGTTCAAACAGGCTAGCAGAAAATTATGACTACAGAATATCGAGGAATGAAGTGGAGTCCGAAATGAAGTTCTATCAGATTTCTTGCAAATGAGGGAAGATCAAACTTCAATTAAGGAAGTACAAATTGAATGGCAGACCAAGCTCAGAAAATAAAATATATTGATTATTTAGGGCAAAAGTGAAGTCCCTTGAAAACAATGACTGAGGCCATTCAGTATGTTGGATAGAAAAGACAAAGCATGCTGAATTAGAAGCCCACAAAATCAGGTAAAAGCACTCCAATTGCATCTTGAAATGCTCTCAGTGTGACCAGAAGCACTGCACAGCGGGAAGAATGCCCATCAGGAGAAGCAGAGTGCCATAACTATGGACATTTATGAATTTTAAAATTGTCTACCAACCTAAAACACAAATAGCCTACAAAAAGAAAGAAAAAAATAACAAGGTCAAACCAGATACAAGAAGTGGAAGAACCATGGGAAAAAAAACAATAACTTTCCTAGGGCAAGTTATGAATGAAACAGAAAATGATTACTGGAGCGTTGAACTAGAAGTGGACGAACACCCCACAAAGCTTAAGTTTGACACAGGTGCAGGTGTTTCAGTCTTAACTGACAAAGTAAAGTGGCTTAAGCACATTACACTACAGCCTTCATCCATCCAGTTACAAGGTCCAGGAGAGGCTACATTGAAAGTCCATAGAACCATAGAAAAGTTACAGCACAGAAGGAGGCCATCCGGCCCATCATGTCAATGCCAGCCTGAGGACACCCAGGTGCCCTTTCTAATCCCACCTTCCTGCACCCAGCCCATAGCCCTGCAGCTTACAGCACTTAAGGTGCAGATCCAGGTACTTTTTAAAAGAGTTTAGAGTTTCTGCCTCTACCACCAACTTGGGCAGCGAATTCCAGACACCCACTACCCTCTGCGTAAAAAAGTTTTTCCCAATGTCCCCCCTACACCTTTTGCCACTTATCTTGAATCTATGTCCCCTGGTTTTAGAATTCTCCACCAAGGGAAACAAGGTGTCATAGGACAACACCTAGAAAAATTAAAATACAAGAATAGAGAAATCATTGAACCTCTGTAAATTATGCAGAACCAAGAATCATTGTGATTAAGCAGGAAGTTGCTTAGAGTTGAGGCCGATTTACAAAGTTGATGAAGTTGCCTTTGAGCAGAACAGTAACACATTCAGAGTGAATTTCCTACATTATTTACAGGCTTGGGATGTATAAAGACTGTATATCATGTAACCTTAAAAGCTGATGATAAACCAATTTGCCTCCTCACACTGAAGAAAGTTCCTCACCCTCTCCTGGACAGAGTCAAGGGTGAAATTGAACACATGTTACAGGGGGTTCCAGTAACTATACCAGCAAAGTGGTGTTCTGAGACATCCAAAAGCCAAATGGCTCAATTAGAATCGACATGGACTTGACTCAAATTTTAAAAATCAGTGGAACGTGAGTTCCTCCTGATGGCATCAGTAGGAGAAAGTCTTGCAAAATTAGTTAAAAGTGCCTTTTTCATCAAATTAGATGCAAACAGCAGCTTTTGGCACTGGCCGCTAGACCAAGAATCCAGACTGCTGACCACAGCTATAATGCCATTCCGTTGTTATTACTTTAATAGATTATCATTCGGAATTGCTTCTGCACCAGAAATATTCCAGAGGATGGTGTCTCAGACCCTAGAAGGCATAGAAGCAGTTATATGCCTCAAGAATGATATACTCGTGCACCGTTCCCCGAGGGAAGAGAGAGAACAGTCCTCAAAATTCTACAGGAAACAGGATTGACATTGAAAAAAAAAGTGAAGTTTCAAAGCCAATGGTTAAATTCCTCGGGCACATCATGCAAGCTTCAAGAATAACAGTCGACCCACGGAAAACCAAAATGGTTACAGAGTTCTCACAATCTAAGAATGTTACAGAGCTGCAAATTGTCCTTGGGATGGTCAGGCAATTTCCAGGCAGGCAATTTCCCACCAAATTAGGCAGAAATCAATGAACTGTTGAAACAGCTGTTGAGACAAGGTCAACAATGGTGCTGCAACATGGGCCAGAAAGATAGATTTCACATGGACAAAAAATTTCTAATTTCACCTAAAATTCTACTGCACTACAATCCAGAGCTGCTGACCCACAGTAGCAGCAGATGCGTTGTCTACATGACTGGGTGCAGTTCTGTTTCAAGTTCAAGAAGGTGGTAAAGGAAGACCAGTTTATTATGGTTCAAGATCGCTGACAGGCTCAGAGAAAAGATACGCAACAGAAGGAAAAATTAGCAGCAACATGGATATGCGAGAAGTTCTCAGATTACGTGATGGGTCTGCGGTTTAAAATTAAAACTAACCACAAGCCTTTGGTTTACCGCTCCTAACCTAAAGGTGATTGCAAAGATGGAATGCTGCCTAGAATTCAACATTTCAGATGAGAGACTAATGAGATATGATTCCGTAACTGAGTATGTTCAAGGGAAACAGCAGACAATAACAGGTGCACTATCAAGGATATCAGTTGCATGAACCAATATGGAATATTTGAATGTTATTGAAGAAGTGGACGCATATGCTTCACTCATTACTAAACACTTACCAGTTACTGAAAATAGGTCACTGGAGACTAAACAAGCACAACAGCAGGATGACAAATGTATCCAAATAATGGAATACTGCCATGGAGGATGGCCAGATTATTCTCCCAACAATCTAATACTACACCAATACTTTGAATAGAGAAAACGTCTCACAATCACTGATGATTTCTTAGGGCAGAATTTGCCCATTGGCACGCGGAGGCAGGCCCTGCACACTGACGCATAAAATGATGCACGGTGGCAGTGGGCGAGCATACCTATGTCACGGCGTGCCCTCACGATATTTCTGTGGGCCGGAGCGCGATGATCTCCGATGCGCGCCCGACATTAATTAACGGGCCACTTAAGGCCCTTGAGGCACTAATTGACGGCGATTTTCCAGGGCCCGTGCGATCTTCAGGTCGTCGCACGGGCGCAACGGGCAGGCGGGTAGGACACATTTGTATAAACCTCATCCAAGGGCGGGATAAGAGGGGTCAGTGGGGTCGTGAATGTGCTCAGTCAGATATTTAATTTGGAAAGTTACTGATACTTGCCTGCGTGAGAAGCACTTCAAAACTCATACCAGCTGCTTGGATAGGGCTCACAACCTTCAGGTTGGCACTCTACAGTGAAGATCCTTTTTGGGGCCTGGAGATTTCAGGAAGCCTTTCCTTAGCCTGGGAATGGGAGTTGTGCACGCCACTGGAGGCACCTCCTCTGAGGGGGAAGGGAGGGCCAGTAGGGGGAGGAGGCCCGAAGTGCACATTCAGCCTCCAAGGGAGCCATCTTTGGAAGGAGAGGCCCAGGCACAAGGGGTGCAAGATCACGAGGAAGTCCAAGGTGAAAGGGGCCGCAGAAGATGCCACTATCCTGCTGCCAGGGTATACAGGTGGTGAAGCAGCTACTTCAATATGTCTGAGGTGCAGTGCCAAAGGAGGCTCCATCTCTCAAGGGAGACAGTCAACTCTATCTGTCAGCTGATAGGCCCTGAGATCTCCGCTAACTGTGTGGGCGGACACCCAATGCCAGTGGCTTTAAAGGCCACAGCTGCCCTCAACTTCTATCCCTCTGGTTGTTTCCAGGCCAACCAGACAGAGCGAACCAGAGGCTTCGGAGCGATTGCTGGCTTCCCCCGCATCCAGGGTGCAATAGACTGTACACATGTGGCCATCAAGGCGCCAGCAAATGAGTCGGGTGCCTTCATCAACAGGAAGGGCTTCCACTCCATGAACGTGCAGATAGTGTGTGATCACAAGTTGCAGATTCTACAAGTTTGTGCAAAGTACCCAGGCAGCTCCAACGACGCCTACATCCTCAGACACTCCCAGGTGCCGGGGCTCTTCAGTGCTCCAGCCCGGCTTGATGGATGGCTGCTGGGTGACAAGGGCTATTCCCTCAGAAGGTGGCTCATGACACCTCTCCACCATCCAAGAACAGAAGCTGAGCAGTGGTACAACAGGAGCCACGCCTCCTCAAGGGCTGTGGTGAAGAGAACCATCGGACTTGTCAAGGTGCACTTCCGATGCCTGGACCGCTCAGGGGACACACTCCAGTACCCCCCAGATCATGTGTCGCTAATAGTGGTTGCATGTTGTGCTCTCCACAATCTTGCACAGGAAAGGGACAGCGCTGTGGAGGAAGAAGATGTAGACGCAGTTGCTGTATCTGCACACGATGAGTCCAGCAGTGAGTCCGAGGATGAGTACGCACAGGGAAATGCTGAGGGGGTGGACGCTAACCCGGGTATACTCCAGGGAGGCAGGGACACCTGGGAGACTTTAATCCAACGCACCTTCAGTTAGCAAACCACAGATGGACGTCTAACACAAGCCTGTGCTGCAGGTTCCATACTCAATACTTGAGTGCTAAATCTGCCTGGATAGGAACATTAACTAAGGGCCTTGCCAATAAAGCTCAATGTGACACAACTCACTCATAACATCATGGGTAACCTGCAGAGGAAAAGAGGCACTCTCAGCCATGGTCACATGTCTAAACTTAATGAAAGAACAAAATGAACTTAAGGAAACAAAATAAAAAAAGGTGTTAAACAGCACACCAACTAATCATAACCTCATTCGGGGCAACACAAAAACACCAGTGAGAAACCCATGGTACGCCTAAGGTGCTTTAAATTTACGTTTTCTGATGCTAGGTCTAGGTTTTCCCCCATTGCTGGCACTGGCACCTGAGACAGCCTGCTCACTCTGCTGTCCTGTCAACCTCGATGATCTTGGTGGCCATCCTCTGGCCCGTGGAACTTGTGCTGGCCCTGCCTGGGAAGGAGCGGCCAGTTCCAGAACTGGCATCTCCCCAGTTGTCGCAGCCTCATCGGATGCAACGGTCACTGGCAGAGGGGCGGAGGAGCTGCTGCCCTCACCCGGAGCGTCCTGAGAGGAGCCCGCAGAGACGACAAGAGCTGCTGCGCCAACATGAAGTGGCTTCGGACCTCCCTGCTCACCATAGATGGATGGGCACTGAGCTAGGAAACTTGGTGCCGATACCATCTCCCACACTGGCACTGACCAGCTGACATCAAAGGCGATGTGAGGGCTTGCTGGTCCGAGCGCGTCCCCAGGCGGTCCTGATTGGTCTCCTGGAGTAGCCTTTCCATGAGTGTCGCCACTCTCTCCATGGAGGAAGCATGGAGCTCAGCCATGAGGCTCATTGCATTGGCAATGGTCCATGTGGACTCCTCCACCATGGAGACCAAGCCACGCATAGCCTCATGTATCTCCGCCAGATCCTCCCGCACGTCCTGCTGGACTTCCAGCATTTGCTGCATCACAGACAGCTCCAGGGGCCCATCATCAGCCACCAACTGAGCATGTGACTGGTCCCCTGTGGTCCTCCGACTGCTGGTGCCATGGGCACTCTCTGTCTCCGCCAGCTCCTCCAGCGACTATGAAGTTCCCTCACCGCTATACCCCAGGACACTAGCCGATGATTTAATTCCCACTGAGGTGCTAGTATCTGCGCTGGTGCCTGCTTGACAGAGATGGTGTGATGCTGGTGGGTCAGAGACTTCAGGCCCTCGGGTGTGAGAGCGGGCCCCTGTGCCTCCTCCTCCTGGACCTGCTCCGGTGATGCTGAAAGGAAGAACAAGAACATTTGATTAGTTAATGTGGAGACAATGTCAATGTGCATCCCTGTCCCCCGGATCATTATGCGCTCATCCTTCCATAAGCAATGGTCAAGCCATGTTGCAAACATTCAGCACTGCTATAGCTGCTGGGACACTAATGGTGACCTCTGTGCTTGGCGAACAGACCTGCCCGTGGCAACCCATCCTCACCGACACCAGTGGACCTGGCATAACGCCTCTCCAGATCAAGGGCCTCCTGCTCCAACCTGCTAATGATTGCCAACTGGAATGGCCCTCTGCCAGTCCTCACCCGCTCGGCGGCATTATGAGCATTCTACTCCTGAAAAGGAGAGGTGAGCATTGATTAGTGCAACTTGTACCTGGAATCTCTACACTGCCCTCCCACCCCAACCAGAGTGGGGCATTACAGGCTCCATTGCCTCCTCACCCTGCAGCTGCCATGCACTCACACTGTCATAGATGTCAGGCCTGTCTCCACCCACCTGGCAAAATGCTGCCTACATCACTCTTGGCACCACACGGTCTAACCTTGCAAAGCAAGGGGGCATAAGCACGTGGAACACAAAGGCCAGCAGATGGATTGGTGCCCCACGACCTGGAAGTTCCCCTCCCAGCCTGTCACCCCCCCTGACTTTGACATGTTTTGCAGTTCCAGCACTGCGCCTAGGTGCAGCTCCTCCAGGTTGCCCCCAAAACAGTAATGTGGGTGTCACTGTGCCACATGCTGCGGGTGCAAAACCCATCTCTTCACCGCCCTCTCAGGGTGACCTCGGCGTGGCCAATATCTGCTGGCCCACCCAGCGAAGGACACGTGGCATCAATGATTCAATGCAGCCACTGCACTCAGAGTTGGGGGCAGTGGTGGCGGGGGTGGTGGGGTGCACGGGGGCAGCTAGGGGGCAAAGCCTACCTGCTGGGTTAAGTGACCAATGCCAACATGATACTCACCCTTCCTGAGCGCAAGAGGTCGTAGAAACGATTGTGGCACTGGATCCAGGTGCATCGCATCACATCGTGGAAGCTCACCACCTCCGCCACCTCCTCCCAGGCAGGTTTGGTCATGTGGGGGGACCTCATCCTCCCGTTCCTGGGTACGAGGGCCTCTCGGCGTGCTGCCACCTGCTCAAGGAGGGCAGCAAGGCAGTCATCTTCTCATCTCCCTAATACTTTAGAATTGCCTCAGGGTGTTGTTTTATTTATACATTGCAGGAGACCTGCATCCTAAAATTTCATAATCAGTAGCTTTTACTGCCCATGACTTTTCTGACCTATCAGGCTCTTTGACATGGTTTACCACACCTTCCTCCTCCAACTCCTCTCCACTGTCGTCCAGCTGGGTGGGACTGCTTTCTCCTGGTTTTAATCTCATCCATTTATAAATAGCCAGAGAATCACCTGCAATGGCTCCTCTTCCTGCTTCCACGCTGTTACCTCTGCTGCCCCTCCGACGGACCTATTCTTAGCCCTCTCCTATTTCTCATCTACATGTTGCCCCTTGATGACATCATCTGAAAACCCAGTGTCAGTTTTCTCATATATGCTGATGACACCCACTTCTACCTCACCACCACCTCTGTCAAGTCCGCCATTGTTGCTAAGTCATTAGACTGTTGACTTGACATCCAGCACTGGATGAGCCAAAATTCCTCCAGTTAAGTATTGGGAAGACCAAAGCCATTGGATGGGATTTTGCGGTCCCGCCGTGGCAGGACCCACTGTGGGGGATGCGGTGGGCCGGCCAAAAGCCCATTGACTTCTGGCAGAACTGGTAGATCCCAGCAGTGGGTGGGTCTGGAAAATCCCAGCCAATGTTTTTGGTCCCCATTACAGACTACATTCCCTGGTCATTCAACCCTTTCCTCTTCCTGGGTAACCGGCTGAGGCTGAACCAGACTGTTCATGACCTTTTGGTCTTGGTACAACTTGAGATGAGTTGCTGACCACATATCCCCATCATCGCTAAGGCTGCCTATTTCCACCAGAAATATTAACCGACTCCACCACTGCCTCAGCACATCTACAGCTGGAACCTTCATCCATGCCTTTTACCTCTAGATTGAATCTTCTAATGTGTTCCTGGCTAGCCTCCCACATTTTGTCTTCCATAAACTTGAGGTTATCCAAAATTCTGGTGTCTATGGTCTAACTCACACTGGTCCTGTTCCATCATCCCACCTGTATTCGCTGATGTACATTGGCTCCCGGTTAAGTAATACCTCAATTTTAAAATTCTCATACTTGTTTTCAGATCCCTCCATGTCCTCGCCCCTTCCTATATCTGTAATTTCCTCCAACCCCATAATGTTCCGAGAGACTTGCCAATTCCAACCTCTCGAACATTCCCAAATTTAATTGCTCTGCAACTGATGTCCATTCCTTCAGTTATCTTGGCCCTAAGCTCTGGAATTCCCTCACTAAATTTCTCCGTCTCTCTACCTCTCTTTTCTCCTACAAGATGTTCCTTAAAACCTATTTCTTTGGCCACACATTCTAATATCGCATCCTGTGGCTCAATGCCAAATTTTGTTTATTATTGCTCCTGTGAAGTGCCTTGGGAGGTTGTATTAGTTAAAAGACGCTATGCAAATCCAAGTTGTTGTCGGTGGTCGGTCATGATGACCGGGTTGAAGTTAACTATCAATAAAGCAGTTCGACAGTACTCAAGAAATGTCACAGGCCTGAAAGGTTAAATCTACTTTTCCCTCTGTTTTGATGAAGTTTCACTTACTCTATGAGCTGAATCTTGCCTATGTTGGGCGGGCTGGGCGGGAGCGGGAGGGGGCAGGCACGGAGCCGATTGCCACCTGCGATCGGTTGCGCGCTGCCATTTTACGTGGGCGGGCCAGTTAAGGCCCACCCAGCATAATACGCATTCCGTAGTGCTCAGCGCTACCTGTGTGGGCGGAGGGAGGAGGAGGGAGAGTAAGGGGCTGCGCGCTTTCACGTATGTGCGCATAAGAGTGCAGCAATCTCCCTGAGACACAGAGCTACCTCACGGAGATTGAATAGACAATACAAGTTTTTAAAAGTTCAAGTAAAAAATTATTTAAACATGTCCCCTCATGTGACAGTGTCACATGAGCTGGGACATGTTTGTCAAGTTCACCAAACTTATTTATTAATTTTATAAACCCTTCAGGAAACCTCATCCCGCCCGTAGGTGAGGTTTCCTGGAAAACGTGAAGGCCGCTTGGGCTCTTCGCCTGCCCACTAACCTTAAGGTTGGATGGGCAGCAGTGTTAATGACATAAATTACTTTCTTAAGGCCTTAATAGGCCTTTGACAGTTCGGCAGGCGCGTGTGCGCCGAGCGCAAGATCGGAATGACACGCGATGACATCGGGACGCACACCCGACGTCATTTTACGCATCGGCATGTCAGGCCCACCCACCCCCCCACATGCCGACGGCAATGTTCTGGTCTATATGTAGCTTGGAGATTGTCAGTATCTAGCTTCTCTTTAACTATTCATTTACATTATTTACAAAGACCTCATGGTAAATACATTGTTCTTTGGACACAGGCTGTTCTGTGTCTTGCTCTCTTGGCGCCTCTTGGTCATCTGACCCTGATGTCATGCTTACATCATTATTAACATCATTGTCTGATTAACATAACTATGAACACTTTACTCTCCACTCTCCACAGATGCTGCCTGACCTGCTGAATATTCCCAGCATTTTCAGTTTTTATTTAAGATTTCCAACATCGGCAGTATTTTGCTTTTGCAAAAGATCAGTTCAGTACTTTTATGAAACTGAACCATAGCACCTTAATACTTAACTTTGTGTGAGAGTAAAGGGGCGATAATGAATCAGCAGCAGTTTTAAATATTTCCTCATTTTTTACTTCTATTTTCTGCTATCAAACAAAATCAAACTCCAACGTATTTTAAGCTGTGTTTAATTTTAACACTGGAAAGAAAACATGCTTGGAAAACCTGTTTAAGATCAAATTGGACATTTTGATTATAAATGACCAGGAGTTGGGTGTCTTGCCATCAGATTTGAAGAAGGGAAGATATAAAGGAAGCATTTATTTTCTCAGTGTTGTGCTTCAACATACTGCATATCTTGGCATGAGGAATGAAGTACGTGAAGAAAATATGTCAGCAATAAAAATATTAACACTCACTCGTTCAAGATAACCAGTGTTTGCTAAAGGGTACATTCAAATTTAAAATAGGTTTTGAAGTACTTGCAAATGGAACTTACCAACATATCAAATGGACAGGTTTAGCATCTTATTTCACAAGTAGTTTATCAGTAACCTAAGGCTTCGCAGGCATGAACTAATTAGTCAAGGAACACTGAACTCATTCAAAATAAGATTTATTGTAAATGACTTAAACAATTCTTCAGGTAAAAGAAGAAAAAGCTCTTTAGTGAATCATGCAACACAGGAGTCCATTCAACCCATCATGCTTATGCTGGATCTTTGGAAGAGTCATATCTAGTACTAAGGAAGAGGTTTGTAGTTGCTGGAGGCCGAGCATCTCATTGCTGCAAGAGTTCCTTAGGGTTTTTCAACTGCTTCATTAATGACCTTCCTTCCAGCATAAAGTCAGAAGCGTAAATGTTTGCTGATGATTTCAGCATTCAATTCCATTTGAAGCTTCTCAGATACTGAAGCAGTTCATGTCCCCATGCAGCAAGACCTGGACAACATTCAGGCATGGGCTGATCAGTGGCACGTAACATATGTGCCACACTAGTACCAGGCAATGACCGTCTCCAAGATGATAGAATCCAACCACATCCCCATGAAATCAATGGCACTACTATAACTCAATCTCCCACCATCAACATCCTGGTTACCATTGACCAGAAGCTTTACTGGACCATGCACATAAATATTGTATCTACAAGAGCAGGTCAGAGGCTAGGAATTCTGTGGTGAGTGACTCGCCTCCTGCCTTCACAAAGCCTTTCCACTACGAATAGGGCACACGTTAGGAATGTGATGGAATGCTTTCCACTTGCCAAGATGAGTGCACCTCCAACAACACTCAAAAAGGTCGGCATCATCCAGGACGAAGCAGCCTGCTTGATTGGCACCCCATCCACCATCCTGAACACCCAATTCCTCAAACACCAGCACGCAGTAGCATCAATGTGTATCATTTACAAGATACAACTCACCAGGATTTTTTTGACAACACCTCCAAGCCCATGCCCTCTACCAACTAGGAGAACAAGGGCTGTAGATGCATGAGAAAATCACCCTTTTCTGGCAATCTTCCAAGTCACACACCACCTTCACTTGAAATATATCAGTGTTCCGGGTGAAAATCCTGGAATTACCTACCAAACATCAAACGGCAATTGATGCTAGATCAATATAAATTTATCAATCAAAAATTGCTAGGCACAGCTATCAAAGGATATGGGACAAAAATGTTACATGGAGTTGGGTCACAATTCAACCATGATCTCATTGAATGGGGCAGAACAGGCTTGATGTGTTAAATGACCTACTCCCGTCCCTATGTTGCAATGTTCCTGTGTTCCTATAGCATTAGTCCCATTGCTAATGTTGTTATTTTAGGCATCATGGTAAATGTAAATTTTGGGCCTGTTGAAGGACCCCAGCCAGAAATTAGTTCTCACTTAGAAGAGCAGATGAAAAGACCACATGCCTGCCAATGAAAGCTAAGTTAATTTGTTTTCTTCTTATAAGAGAATTTCACATGATGCCAAGAGGAGTTGACTCCACAGCAGTTGCAATCCACTTCCCTGTAGCTATCTCTAATCCCCCACCTTGCAGGATTTAACTGAGGACCACTGCTGGCAAGACAGCTGGCCCAAGATTGATGTCTTCGCTCAGGTTAATTGGCTGTGGAGGCACCCATAAATTCTGTTGAATATACTATTATGTTAAACTTCTGCAGAAACATTTGGAGTACTGTGTACAGTTCTGATCTCCATGTTATAAAAAGGATGCAGAGGCACTTGAGAAGATGCAAGAATATTTGTTAGAATGATATCAGAACTGAGGAGTTAGTATTTATTCCTTAACCAATGCAACTAAATAAAGGGCAGATCTCATTCCAGTTTGTGGGAGCTTGCTATGCACAAATTGGGTGCTGCATTTCATACATTGCAACATTAGTTAGGGAATAAATACTAACCACAACACCAAGGAAAACTTCTTTAAAAAAGTGTGATGGAATATTTTACATCCACCTGAAAGAGCAGGTGAAGCATCAGGTTAGCGTCTCATCCACAAGATGGCATTACCAACAGTGCAGCATTGCCTCAGTACTGCATTTCAGTGCCGCCTAAATTATATGCTCAAGACCCTGAACTGGAATTAGGATGCACAACCTTATGACACCAACGCTATAGTGCTTGAGTCTAGGCTGATACCCTTACTTCTGTTAGAATTACCTTAGACTCTGATAGTGCTTCCTTCGAACAAGGGAACGGGAAATACAGGAAACTTGTCAACATAACGGAAATAATCAGTGTAAAACAGAGTCAGCTCAGTTCAGGTAGTCAGAACCAAGATGATGCTTATGAAGATGGCATTTGGCAACAGTGCCGACATTACCCCAAATTCAGCAATGCAGTTTATTTCTGTTGATGGTTCAGTGCCCTGTGGTACCTACATTATAGGCTGAATTTTATGGGCACCCACGATGTATTTGAAGCTGGGGGTGAGCTTGTAAAATAAAGCGGGTGGCCTTCCCATCAACTTCCCAACCACCGCCAATCTGTCTGCCATATGACAATGGGCAGTGGAGGCACCAGGTAGCCCACCTGCCCTTTGGCCTATTGAGGCCCTTAAGTGGCCAATTAATGATCACTTACAGGCCTCAATCTGCCTACACCACTGTTTTATGGGTGGAATTTTATAGCAGCTGTATTTTACACTCACCCACAGTCAACTGAGTTTAGAATGGTTCACCGTATTTCACAGCCCCATCACGCCACAACGGGGCCATAAACTTCTGGCCTATGTGTGGCAGGGGAAGGCAGATAGCCCGGCAGCTTTCACTGCATGGGCTGCTGTTGGGCAGCAATAGGGAGACCTCCTTTGGTGGGTCCCCTAAGCTCATCGGAGGCATCCCCCTCTCCCAATATCATGCCCCCCTCCCACCTTTTGACCCTCTCTCCCACCCCCCATTGGCCTCTTTAACCCGGCCACTCATCCTCCTTACCTCCCTCACTGGAGTCTGCCAGCTATGCCCTTCCAAAACCCCGAACTTACCTTGAATTCCGAGCTCCATCACTTCTTCTCCCTCGGGGACTGCCTGTAGTTGCAGCAGCGGCCACCGCTCGAAACTGACACTGCTGGGACTGCAGGGCTGGCGGCCAACCAGGCTGTTTGGCTGCTCTGTAGAGCAGGACTTTCTTCCCAGATGGGGGCAGAAGTCCCACCCTGAAACAATTAAGGCTTCTCCCAGTGGAATATTGTTGTCAAGCAGGTTGACAACTGCCCTTTCAGCCGGGAAGGGGAGATGGTCACAGGGATTAAGGTGCCCTGTAAAATATAGCTATATGGGTTGGATTTTACTAGCACTCTGGAGATGGGCTGGGTAGTGGGAGGCTTCGTAAAATGGTGATGGAAGGTGTCGGGCGGGGAGCCTAACATCTTCCCACCATGATGGGCTATTCAGAATATTGAGAACAGCTGCGCTGGAACTGCCCTATCAACCAAAGGCAAGCGGCTAATTAAACAAATTAATCGGCCAATTAATGGCCTTTTCCCAACTCCGCCAGCAATTTACCAGAGTTGGGGCAGGCCCTCACCGCATGGAGAGACCCCAGGGTGGTGGGGAGGGGGGAATGTGATGGGGGGGAGGGGTGGTGGTGGTGATGAGATAGGTGGGCAGGGTTCCTCAGTGGCTGGGATGTGGCGCACACAGGCAATGGTTGCCCCGCCCATGACCCCAACACCGCCTCTGGAGGTTTCACCCCTTCTCTGAGCGCTGCGCCCTGCCTGCCTGGCTGGCCCCGGCACAGTAAATAAAACTTCTCACCTGACCTTCAAGGACCCTTCAGCATGGAGCTGCCCTTCTCTCCCTGCAGCCTCAGTGACGGCCACCTCTATCGGTCATCGGCCAGAAATGTCAACTCTGTTTCAAACGCAGGTTCTGCCTGATCTGCTGACTATTTCCAGAATTTTCTGTTTTTGTTTCAGAAGGCAACTTAATTGGCCCCTGGGATCCGTTATCCCTGGAAGAGATCAACACTGCCGGGAGAGGAAGGAAACCAACAGAGAGAAAAGGTTAAACTCAGGCATTTTGCAGAAAGTTATTGAATATCTTCCAACAAAAATATTGTGTTCATTTTAAATTGCTAAGTTCCTAATTCTGCTGAATACTATCCTGTTCTCTGACGTCAGTGCATCCCAGGCAAGCGGAGTGATATTTTATCTGCTGCTCCATAACTTTGATGGAATCCCTCGTGATCCTAAGGTTGAATGATGTCGTGAGCCAGACAGGACATTCAGTCTGTGAGTCTCAGTGTGTTACTTTAAAGCACCATCCATCCAGCCTAATTACGAAGAACAACCTCCCTAAGGGGCTTATTAAAAACTGCTCCGAACACTTATCAACTGAGGCACATTTGTTCTTCATGTGAGTTTTTATTCTGTTGAATTTGATTGGTGAACTGTTTACCAGAAGGAAAGACAGACCTATTATAGAGTGTGATAAAACAAAATTAATAAACAGGTCCAATTAAGCGGAATATTTTAAGCTAATCAGGCAATCTATGTATTTTAGCACGTGGCCACAACACCACTAAACTGCTTATCACTAAAGAAGAGGGTGTTTTTCAGCAATGTGTGAAGATCTTCTGAAATGGCCAAGCCATCTTGTTAGAGGGGTTGGACCCTGTTCCAGGAACGACTACTGTTTGTTAATGTTGGGCCTTAAAAGGCCTGCTAACACTCATTAACATGCTTGGTATTTTGGTGGTTAATGCTTGTCCGAATGCCATCTCCTAACTGTGATTGGTATGGATTTCAAGCGCTACTTAAAGAGATATTCATCATTTCATGTTCACTTGCTGCTGGAGCTGTGAAGAGGGATCTCTTTGACACACAATGGGAGTCTTTCTGGGACACTTTGTCAAGACTCCACCAACTCTTGGGCAACACTTATTCTGGGAAATTCTCGGGGGGCTTTACCTAAGAAAGAGAAGTGCAGTGTTACCCCGCCTTATAGGAGAAAGACAATGCTTTGTCATGGGCATTTTGTTAGACATCCCCTTCTAGACCAGGAATGGGAGGAGGCCATGAAGCCAGGCAGAGCAACACCAGCTGCTACAAAGGAGGGGGGAAGGGGATGGGGGAAGTCAGCAAGCTTGTGCCCTTCCTGCCACCCTGCCAGCCCCCCTTCTTGCAGAGAACATCCATCCTTCTGAGTACATCCATCCTCCTCAAGGCATCCATCCCTCTGAGGACATCATCCGCCTACCACTTCCGAGAACCTGTGTGCCCTCTTCCTCTGTCCCTGAGCGATCCTGCAAGGTGAGGGAGCACATGACATACCTTCAGTGGAAGTGGGTGCGAAGAGCCCATGTGTTCTGCTCTGCAAATATTGTATCTAATCTGCACTTGAGTGCTCAACCTGCAGGTGTCTGATTAAGCACCTCCAGGCAAGGTTAAAATTATGGTAATCGGCACATAGGACCTAAATCCACTTTCAAACAGGCATGTCTTATTAACATAGCACCAATTTAGGACCTGTTTTCACCCTTTGGCCAAAATAGCTCTCATACTTTTCACCATCTCTTTTCTGATTTTACCTGGTTAGCCTTCCAAACCCACGACTGCTACCATCTAGAAGGACCAAGGACAGCAGATAGATGGATACACCACCACCTGGAAGTTCCCATCCAAGCCACTCACCATCCTTACTTGGAAATATATTGCCGTTCCTACTCTGTCGCTGGATCAAAATCCTTGAACTCCCTCCCTAACAGCACTGTGGGTGTGCCTACACCACATGGACTGCAGCGGTTAAAGAAGGCAGCTCACCAACATCTTCTCAAGGGCAACTGGGAATGGGCAATAAATGCTGGCATAGCCAGCGAGGCCCACATCTCATGAACAAATAAAAACAGCCGATCATGACCACAGGACATCCTAACGTGTTTTATAGTCAATGATGTATGTTTTTAAAGTGCAGCCACTGTTTAATGCAAGAAATGCACAAGACAATTTGCACACAGCAAAATCCCCCAGATAGCAATGTGATCATGATCAGATAGTCTGTATTTATTATGTTGATTGAGAGATAAACGCTGGCCAGAAAACTGGGGATGACCCCCTTGCTCTAGTTCAAAATAGTGATATGGGGTTCTTTACCTGAGAAAGTAGCTGGGGCGTCAGTGTAATGTCTCATCCAAAAGATAGCACCTCTGACAGCCAGCTCTGCCTCAGTATTGAACTGGAGTGTCAGTTTTGTGCTCAAATCCTGGAGTGGGATTTGAACCCAAACCTGCTGTCTCAGAGGCGCGAGTGCTACCAATTGAAAAGAAAATTAAAGAGCAAGAAGCAAAAACTTTATTTTCTATTATTTGCCTCACTTGCTTTCCTTTTTTAAGATTACAGAAATAGACAACATTAACCTGCTCTTCACACGTATCACTGATAGATACTGGCACCTCCATTCATCCACTGCAATACTTAATATGGCCGGCCCTGATGGATGATGATAGTTGGCAAATAATGAAGCATCGCCTAATTTTTGTCTCACTTACAATGTACAACAATGTCCTTGGCATAAATAATAACAACAAACAACAGGAGTGTGAATGTGTAGTTTTATTCACCAAGAACAGGAGTTGATCATTCTAACCACTTATTAATAACTATCAATCCTGGGCTCCACACTTTAGGAAGGACATCAGGGCCATAGGGAGGCAGGAGAGGAGATTTACTAGAATGGTATCTGGGATGAGGGACTTTGCTTCCATGGAGTGACTAGTGAAGGTGGGATTGCTCTCCCTGGAGCACACAAGGTCAAAGGAATTAATTTATTGTTCAAAATTATGATGTGTTTTGATAGAGCAAATAAAGTGAGACAATTTCCAGTGGCAGAAAGGTCAGTAAACAAAGGACAAAGATTTAATATGATAGGCAACAGAACCAAAGGTTACATGAGGAAAGAACGATTTATGCAGCAAATTGTTGTAATCTGGAATGCACTTGCATAAAGAAGATTCAATAGTAACTTTTAAAAGGAATTGGATAAATATCTGAAAGGCATAAATTTGCAGGGCTATAGGAAAAGAGCTGTGGGGAGGGACTGATGCAAAAAAGGTTAACATTGGCCTGAGTACAGTACCGCCCACACAATGATATAAGAGAACACACGACTCGCACCTAGGAATCAGTGTAATCTTGGACACAGCCGTGAGTAGGAGCAAACATGGAGACAGCTCCTAGCTTAGACCTTTACTGTACCTATATATATAGTTTCTAGTAGTCAATTAATACTTACTGTTGAACTACTTAAGACTACAAATATCTCAATAAGACCTAGCAAACTGCATCCAACACCTTACAACATGTTGGCAGCGAATGGAACAGCTAAAAATCTCGCAGAGACTGCAGAGAAAAAAATAAAATTCTGGAAAACTAAAGGAAAAATCAAAGGAACATTCTGACCTGAAGAAAAGCTCAAGAAGCAAAAGTGCAGGAGGGAAATGTCAGAGAAAAACTTCAAAGGAAGGCTTGGAAGCTGAAGGCAGAAATTAAATTCCTCACTGCAACAGAAGAGTCCATTGAATCTTGTGCAAGTCTAGCTTCAATACCTGAGTGTGCAGAGTCAGCAGACCTAGCAAAAGTGAGCTAACTATTTTAAATTCCTGGACAGCACATGCCCTGAAAAAGTTAAATACTGCAGTAGTCAGAAATTGCCATTTAAATCACAATCCAAGATCCTTGAGCCTATGCTTTACCACATGGTGGACAAGCTCGCTCTGAACAAAGAAAAAAATAATTAAAAAAACTGAGTAGGCAGCTTAAAAAAAACCAGCAAAAGCTTCCAAGACCTGAGAACATTGCGTTAAAGTGGGGAGGACTCTAGCCAGTCAATCCAGGCAGCTATGGTTGAAAAAAATTAAATGATGAGATTGCGAATGCCAATACTGCAGGATCCCGCCAAAAACCGACAAATGCTGGAAAATCTAATGTGAAGAAAGATATACCATCATCATCTTAGATTTTTGGAAACCGCTTAAAGCTGAACCAGCAATTTAAAAATTAAACCATGGATCAGAAATCCACTTTTCCAGCCCAGATTGGAATCATGCAGGTGCCAAATCTGACACAAAATTGGGCTTTCTGGAGAAGAACATTTTAAAATTACTGGAGTACTTCAGGTCTAAATAGGAAAACAGAAGAAGCCCTGATTTTCTGCTCATTTGGTGAGTTTGTGGAGAAAATAATTCTAATATAATGCATTGCTGAAGCCTCAGCCAGCTTCGACCAAATATTAAAAGCCTTTGACAAAAACTTTAACAAGCAGGTTGTGGAGCACACAGAGCTTTAAAAAAAAGGATAGAAAAACCTCAGTAAACCTTCGAAAGGGTAGAGTACGCTATCCAAGCAAGCCACATGAGGGTATCAGAGAGGCAGAGAAACTTCCAGAGGTCTTAAAGATAAATCTTTTTGAAAATGCAGCACCATTGCAGAGCTGGAGCAACTTAAGACTTTGCCAAAGGCAGACCTGGCTAGCACTGACACTGAAGAGAATGACTAGGACAGAGCTCTGCAGCAGGTGGAGAAAGAAAAGGCAGAAGTAAGATCAGAAGATGTTTGTATCAAAGCTGAACTGGAAGGTTTGAAATGCAAGATTCAAGTTGACTATGTACCTTTGGAAACATATGATAAACTATGATCTTCAATGAACCAAACTGTTTGAGATCTGAACAAAGAAATGCCTGAAGTGTTACAAAGGCAGAACAAGGCTTAAAAAGAAACAGAAAGGTTGAACGTTGAAAAATAATTGCTGATGCATCAGAACAGTTGCTTGAAAGCAAAATTAAGAACCGAAACTGATGAAATTCTTGAACTTTGGTCCAATCAAAACAACATGAAAGATGAGAGGCACAGTTTGGAAGAACAAATCTAGACTTTAAAAGCAGATAAGCAACATTCTAAGGCTGGAATTTTCCAGCCCTGTTTTGGCATTGGGAATCATGACGGGCGGGGGGCGCAATATGTTGAGAAGGCCAAAAATCAGTTTCATGCTGTTGTGAAACCAGTTTGCGATCATCCACTCCACCTGTCAATGGCGGGCCGCGTTTCCCATCGTCACATGTCGGGAACCTAATTTCAATACCTTAACATGTCATTACAGCCCTGCTCGCTGGAACCACCCCCCACACTGGAACATCTGGGCATGTCATCATGATTGCATGCCAATGTGTTTCACGACTGTACATAAGTGATGTGTACCTGATGAGCTGCACTTCAATCGGGGCTTCGAGGTTTCTTTCCCTACCTTGCTTCGGGCAGCACTTGGGGTCATCAGCGCCAGGCATCACAGGCAGCACCACATCACTGTTAGGCGACTCACGGGCAGGTCTCTACCTCCCAGACCAACCGTAAGGCGGGGGTGGCTCTTCAATGGCTGCAGGGCTAGGGCTTGCTTGGTGAAGGGGGAGAAGTAGCCTCAGGCAAGGGAGGAGGCTGCAGGGCAAGGGCTGTACTGGGGAAGAGGGGTATCCCAGGATGTGTGCGGAGGCACAAGTTGACCTGTACAAGTGGCCTCAGGACAGTGAGGGCTGAGGAGGCAGTCTCCAGAGGAGGTGAGGCCAGATGGAGATGTGAGGGTGTCTGTGAGAGCGTGAGTGGTGATGTCTCTTGAGCTGGTGATGTCTCTTGAGCAGTGAATGAAATGCCAGTGAATGTGTGATGGCCTTGTGACTGCATGAGATTAGAGTGATAAGATAGTTGCCTTACCCTGGCAGCATGGATGAGATCATTCATCTATTTTCTGCACTGGATGGCCAACCTCTTGTGTGCAGCATTGGCACTGACCACCACTGCCACCTCCTCCCAAGCCTGATTAGTGAGACTAATGGGCCTCCTGCGGCCAGAGCGGGGATAGAGGACATTGCGGCGGACCTCCATGGCATCAAGAAAGCATCCCAGGGATGCATCACTAAATCGGGGGAGCTGCCCTCTTCTTGGTTTTTGGGCCATATCTTCACAGGAGCAGGCCTGGGCTACAAGCATTGAGAAGCATGCACGTGACTTCAGTTTAAATATGACGCCCTTAGTGAGGATGTGGTGAGGTAATGGTGTGAGGGGCAAATAAGAGGCCGCCCACCTTTGAGATGGCATGTTTCCTGTGGCTGCATAATTAATAAGGCGGGAATGGGACGATAAGGCACGAAAACCCGCCATTATGGCCAGTGGGTAAAATGACCACTTTCCCGCCAGTTACTGCACTTTGTGCAAACCTGGGACAATTCCACCCGAAGAAGCAGATTGAAGATCTAACAAATGAATTGAAAGAGTGTAAGGAGCAGTCAGTGACCATGGGAGAAAGATTCCGAAAGGAACTGAATGACTAGGTGAAGCTGTTAAACTTTTATAAGAGACCCGCAGATAACTTTGACACATAGACAACTGAGTTTACCAAAGTAGCTGCAGAGCTGAATGAAAAGACTCATAAGCTCAATAATCAATTGGGAAATAAGACAGTAATCAAAGATTTGTATACAATCATGAAACAAGTAGGAATGAAGGTTCCATTTTTGAAATACCAATCCCAACGTGCTTTGCACCAAGCCTCAAGAAGGAAGAAAAAGAAAACAGACTGTATAGATGAGTTGAGAGTTCGTTCTCCCCGGGAAGAGTGCGATAAACCAACTACCATCTATCACTACGATTGGGGAATTGAACTGCGTGAACCTATGAACTCAGAAGCTTGAGGGAGGGGGATGGGATAGTATTAAAGATGCAAATACATGGGGAAAACTGGGACAACTTGTAAATGCTTTGGATAAAATCTTGGGGGAAGATGTAGTTTGAGGATCTGGCACATAAAGGGTTAACGTGGAACTGCGTACAGTGCCACCCACACAGTGATGTAAAAGAAGACAAGCCCCGCACCGAGGAGTCAGTGTATTGCTGGACAGAGCTGTGTGTAGAAGCAAGCATGGAGACAGCTCGTAGCTTGGAACTTTACTGTATCTATGCATTGTGAGAATGGGTGCCTGGATAAGTGCAGCTCCCGCAAAACACCATCCAGGACAAAGCAGCCCACTTGATTGGCACCATATCCACAAATATTCATCCCTTCCACCACCGACACACACTAGCAGCAGTGTGTACCATCTATAGGATGCACTGCAGGAATTCGCCAAGGCTCGTTATTCAGCACCTTCCAAACCCACAACCACTATCATCAAGAAGGACAAGGGCAATGGGCAGATGGTAACACCATCACCTGGAAGTTCCCCTCCAAGTCATTCACCATCCTTACTTGAAAATATATCACTGTTCCTTCACTCTTACTGGGTCAAAATCCTGGAACTCCCTTACTAACAGCACTGTGGGTGTACCTACACCACATGGACTGCAGCGGCTCAAGAAGGCAGCTCACCACCGCCTTCTCAAGGGCAGAGAGGGGTGGGAAATAAATGCTGGCCCAGACAGCAGAGCCCACATCCCATGAATGAATAAAAAAAAAAGTTTTAAAAAATATTTTGGGGAATATGGGATTATTCTGTAAAGAAGGCTGGGGATGTGTGTGTGTGTGTGATTTAATTAAGCTGGGCAGAGATTAATAGGAATTAGGTTGCCTGGAGGGTTTAAATATGACAAGGATACAATTGTTAGGTTTATGGTACAAATAAATATGTTAGATCTAATATTTGCATTTTTAGATAAATTGTTTGTTTGAATATCAAAGGGGAGTCAGAAGTAACAAAAAACATGTTTGCATCTTTCAGGAATTCCATAGTGTATTAACTGTAGCTTTAAGGAATGTACTGACTGTAGCTTTAAGACTTATTGTACTGTGTAGTATCACATGACAGTGTGAACGAATCAGCCCTAAGCACAGGGAACCTTAGGGATAGAGTTTATGTCTAGTTGTGGATCTTGATGGAAACGTGGGACTGCTGCTGAAGCCCTGTAAATAAATTTCACTGTTTCTTATGAGAAACCTGTCTAGGAAATCAAATCTATAACACATAGGTAAATAGGAGGGGGAATACCATATTTTATTAACCTGAAAGCCAAGACAAGATAGGGACATAGAAGACTTTATATTTGGAATGATTTGAGTTTCAAAGAGATGTGAGAACAATAGAACCGGAAATGAAAAGGGAAAATGTATTTTAGAGTTACTGTGAAGAGTTTAGCTAGAGATAGCTGGGAGCTGTTAGCTCTGGGCTGTGAAGAGGTGCACTTTGAATCAACCATCCAGTCAAGCCAGAAAATTCTTGGGCAGCAACAAGTAGTTTTATTCTGATGTTTGGATTCCAGCACAGAGTGAAAGATTGTAGAGGTCTTGTGGTATGCCTTTATTGAAGCTACAGCAGTTTGCCTTGGATAATATGACTGGATTTTATAGTTAAACATTTATAAAGGAGTGTTACCTAGAAGTGTTTACTTGTAGGTTTGACCAAGTAGAGAGTTTTTTGGGGGGGAGAATGTTTTGTAAGACTAACCTTAATTGTGCAAGTGTAATATTGTGTGCTTAAGTTTTCTTTTATTCTTATTAAAAACTTTTACTTTTAATTTTTAAAATTCCAACAGCCTTACCACTGAGATCGGTACATCTTCTTCTCATTTTCAGAATACAAAAAAAGGATATGGCCAATTAGCCAAGTTTCCCTCTGGGATTTGGTTTGCGCAGCAATTAACACCAGCTCTGGTCATAACAGTATATAGTTTCTAGAAGTCAATACGTACTTACTGTTGAACTATCTAAAACTACGACTACCTTAATGGACGTACCCCAATATAGTTGTTGGGGACCCACATAACTCTCAATGCAATAACACCATGGGAATTAGCAGGGAAGTTTGAATGAGCTATGGGCAATTTCTGTTCCTCAGGACCCTCCAAAAAGTTTCCAACTCTGAGTTAGAGTAGGAGACTTTAGACAGTTCCAACTTACTTCCCTGAAATAGTTAATTGGGAAATATTAAACAGATTAAAACTTAGTTTAACACCTGGGTAACTATACAGCTGACCCTCCTCACTTCCCCTTCAACACCCTGACTCTCACCCCCAATACCCCCCGACTCCTCCCCAACCCTTTGACACATCTCAGATCAGCCAACACCCCTCAGCCTGCTCTGGCTAGCCCCCACCACCCCACTATCCCCAACCATCTGACTCACCCTGACTCTCCCCAACCCAACTAGTCCCCACCACCTGACTCCCTGTGTAGCCCATCTGACTACACCCCCCATCCCCGATTACTCCCCCACAACTCCTCAAATACCCACCCCGCCTCAACCCAAACTGCCCTATCCTGGTTTAAAAGACTCATGACCTGTTTCAAAGAAGAACAGGGTGTTATTCTGGCCAACAGTCATCTCTCAACCCACACCATAAAAACAAATGAACAGGCCATTTACCTCATTTGCATCTATACGACAGGTGAAAGAGCTACATTAATTGGCAGCCAGATTTGCCTCCATAAAAACAGTGAACACAATTCAAAAATAAATGCCTTTCTATGAAGCATTCTGTAGTATACTGGGGACATTACTTTATGAATGCATTATTTTTCTTACTAATATCATAGACCCTGATTCATTATGGTGTAGGCATATTGCTCTTTTACATCAATGTAAAACAGCCCCATGTACATGCCAATGCAAAAGTGACAGTATAATTTGGGACTCGGTTCAGCAATATGACTCACAAGGGCATGAAAGAGCAGTGAGATCACCTCTAATATGCAACCTGGCATGATTTGATGTTTATATCATGTGCAGTATAACTCCTGCATGGTTAAAATTGCATTTTAAAAGTGACTCAGACAGCTCTTTGAATCTCTTTGGGACTTTCTACAACCTACTTTTGACTGTTGGTAATGTTCTAATGGAAAGGTTATTTTTGTTCAAGCTCTTACAAATTAGCCACTGAGGGAGTGGATCTCTGCCAAGACACAAGACACAGACATAGTTCATTTAACACTGACCTCAGTTAGTAGTAGTATTCAAGTTTGCTGTCAGAAGATCATGCTATGTAGATGTGCATTCCTAGACCATAACAAATTGACCTCGATGTTTTATAGTCATGGTTATGACACCCTAGGGGGACGGTGGTGTAATGTTAATGTCACTGGACTAGTAACCCTGCCTGTCCCTCCGTCCCCATCCCGTCTTCCAATCCCAGCCCCAGCCGTGTATTCACCATACCCCCTGACCTTCCCCTCTCCAATGCTGAATGTTCAGCGCTCAGCAAAGGACTTAGTTTCATACCCTTACGTCCTCATCTCAATGAATTTTGGGATCGGCACGATGCTGAACTCTTCTTCTGCCGCCTTCGTCTCCGTGCTCACTTCTTTAGGCAGGAGTCCTCTCACCGTTCAACGGATCCTTTTACCCATCTCCAATATTCTCCCTCCACCTGGTCCCCCCCACCACCCCCCCCACTCTGGATTCTTACCTTCTCTTGATCTTTTCATTGAGAACTGTTGGCGTGACATCAGTCATCTCAATTTCTCTGCTCCTCTCACACACTCTAAGCTGTCACTCTCTGAACTTGCTGCACTCCATTCCCTCAGATCCAACCCTGACATTGTCCTCAAACCTGCTGACAAGGGTGGTGCTGTTGTTGGCTGGCGCATTGACCTCTACCTCGCAGAGGCTGAGCGTCAACTCGCAGACACTTCATCCTACCTCTCCCTGGACCATGACCCCACCACTGAACATCAAGCCATTGTTTCCAGGACTGTTACTGACCTCATCTCCACTGGAGATCTTCCTTCCACAGCTTCCAGCCTGATAGCCTCCCAACCTCGGACGGCCCGCTTCTACCTCTTACCCAAAATCCACAAACAGGACTGTCCCGGCAGACCGATTGTGTCAGCCTGTTCCTGCCCCATGGAACTCATTTCTTGCTATATTGATTCCGTTCTCTCTCCCTTGTCCAGTCCCTTCCCACCTACATCCGTGATTCCTCTGACACCCTACATCATATCAACAATTTCTAGTTCCCTGGCCCCAACCGCCTCCTCTTCACCATGGACGTCCAATCCCTCTACACCTCCATCCCCCACCGGGATGGTCTGATGGCTCTCCGCTTCTTCCTCGAACAGAGACCCGAACAATCCCCATCCACCACTACTCTCCTCCGTCTGCCTGAACTTGTTCTCACACTGAACAATTTCTCCTTAAACTCCTCTCACTTCCTCCAAATAAAAGGTGTGGCTATGGTACCCACATGGGCCCCAGTTATGCCTGTCTCTTTATGGGGTATGTGGAACATTCCTTGTTCCAGTCCTACTCCAGCCCCCTCCCACAACTCTTTCTCCGGTACATCGATGATTGCTTCGGTGCTGCTTCATGCTCTCGTCTGGACCTGGGAAGATTTATTAATTTTGCTTCCAATTTCCACCCCCTCCCATCATTTTCACATGGTCCATCTCTGACACTTCCCTTCCCTTCCTTGACCTCTCTGTCTCAATTTCTGGTGATAGACTGTCCACCAATATTCATTACAAGCCTACCGACTCCCACAGTTACCTCGACTACAGCTCCTCACACCCCGCTTCCTGTAAGGACTCCATCCCATTCTCTCAGTTCCTTCACCTCCGTTGCATCTGTTCTGATGATGCCACTTTCAGAAACAGTTCCTCTGACATGTCTTCCTTCTTCCTTAACCGAGGTTTTCCACCCACGGTGGTTGACGGGGCCCGCAACCGTGTCCAGCCCATCTCCCGCACATCCACCCTCACACCTTCCTCTCCCTCCCAGAAACATGATAGGGTCCCCCTTGGCCTCACTTATCACCCCACCAGCCTCCGTATTCAAAGGATCATCCTCCGCCATTTCCACCAACTCCAGCATGATGCCCATCTCCCGCGCATCCACCAAACACACCTTCCCTTCACCCCCTCCCGGCAGCATTCCGCAGGGATCTTTCCCTCCGGGACACCCTGGTCGACTCCTCCATCACCCCCTACACCTCAACCCCCTCCCATGGCGCCTTCCCATGCAACCGCAGAAGGTGCATACCTGCCCCTTTAGTTCCCCTCTCCTCACTGTCCAAGGGCCCAAACACTCCTTTCAAGTGAAGCAGCATTTCACTTGCACTTCCCTCAATTTAGTCTATTGCATTCGCTGCTTCCAATGTGGGTTCCTCTGCATTGGAGAGACCAAACGCAGGCTGGGTGACTGCTTTGCGGAACACCTTCGGTCTGTCCGCAAGCATTACCAAGATCTCCCTGTCGCTTGCCATTTCAACACTCCACCCTGCTCTCATGCCCACGTGTCCGTCCTTGGCCTGCTGCAATGTTCCAGTGAAGCTCAACGCAAACTGGAGGAACAGCACCTCATCTTCCGACTAGGCACTTTACTGCCTTCCGGACTGAATATTGAGTTCAACAATTTTATATCATGAACTCTCTCCTCCATCCCCGCCCCTTTTCCGACCCCCCTTTTTTTTCCAATAATTTACATAGATTTTTCTTTTCCCACATATTTCCATTATTTTTAAATGTATTTCCATCCATTGTTTTATCTCTACCTTTTAGCCTATTTCGATCCCTTTCCCCAACCCCACCCCCACTAGGGCTATCTGTACCTTGCTCGTCCTGCTTTCTACCCTTAATGTTACCTATTATCACATTCCTTAGATAATATCACCACCTTCAACACCTCTTTGTTCTTTTGTCTATGACATCTTTTGGTTATCTCCAACTATCACTGGCCCTCTATCCAGATCTACCTGTCCCACCCCCCACTTAAACCAGCTTATATTTCACCTCTTTTCTATTTTTCCTTGGTTCTGTTGAAGAATCATACGGACTCGAAATGTTAACTGTGTTCCTCTCCATAGATGCTGTCAGACCTGCTGAGTTTTTCCAGGTATTTTTGTTTTTGTTTTAGTAACCAGAGGTCCAGGCTATTGCTCTGGGTATGTGGGTTCAAATCCCAGTTAGTGGAATTTAAATACAATTAATAAATCTGGACTATAAAAGCTAGTTTCAGTAATGATGCCCATGAAACTATCATCAATTGCTCTAAAAACTCACCTGGCTCACTAAATGCCCTTTAGGGAAGAAAATCCCCCATCCTTGCCTCCAGACCCTACAACAATGTGGTTGACTCTGAAGTGGCCTATCAAGCCACTCAGTTCAAGGGCAGTTAGGGATGGGCAACAGATACTGGCTTTGCTAACGACACCCACACCCCATGAAAGAATAATGCTTTTAAAAACTCTGATATATTAGAAAAGGTGAAAATGCTATCAGTAACTTACTAGGAGAACACAGAACAAAATTAGTACTTGGGGTAGTAAAATTTTTGGTTGCTTATTAAAGGTTAAGTTACATTCGTTGTTTAATTACTCAAATCATTCCTGTTATTCAGCATGCAGAACGGTCCACAGGTAGAGCATGATAAAATGCAATGAAGAAAATGTAGCCTGTCAGAAAGTGATCCACAGCAATCTGCTACAGTACTTGTAATTATTAATGCATTTGATTATTGATGTGTGTAAATTTTTGGGAGACTCAAGTTGAGGTCCCCTCCCAAATTACATAAATTCAAATTTGCATACAAGCAGATGGGATATTACCTGGTTCATAGAATACGCACTTAAATATGAAAGCTCAATAGCAATAGGCCCTATAATTATGCAATGATTATCAGTATCTAACGTTCATTCTTAATCATTGGCAGTCTCCTCTGGTCTTACTTGGATATTTTTCCCCTCTTGGGAACAGCAAGGTTTTCAAAGTCCTATTCCCAACTAGACCTTCACAGCTCACAGGAACCATTTGATTTTAATGTAACTGGACATTACTCGATGGCTGTAGCATAATTTTGTCCTTTTGGTTTTGTGTTTTATGTTCAGAATTAACATTTAGAGGCTTGTATTAAAATAAACTGAATGGCATTATAATAAACTAAGCAAAGGTTTGGGGTGAGTTTCCTGACACCCATGACCATTGCTTATGTCCATTTTCCTGGATGCAAAGGTCAGCTGGCGAGGAGAGTGGTTTGACAAGACCTGCACCACTTTTAGACTGCCTCTGCATTTCTGGGACTATTTTGGGGGGACAAACCTAGAACTGCAGTAGGGACAGTCAAAACTGATTGAGGTTTAAGGGACTATTCCTGGCCTTCCACCTCATTTTCTGGTGCCAACGCACACAATATAAATGTTTTGCAATGATAAATGCTGAAGGTAGCAATCCCTGTGTAGTTACTCTTTCATGAGCTAAAGCACTATGGCTCAAGATTGCAATCAATGAGCTGCTTTCAAGCTGTGCATACCAAGTTTCTAATACACAAGTGTCACTGAAAAAAGAGACATATCTAAGCTTTTCATCTTGCACTCATCTGGACACTTGCAAGGATATCAATATAAGGGGGAAAACAACAATTTATACAGTATGTGAAGTAATGTGAGTAATGTGGTATATGAATTTCAGAGCCAGTGTGATGCTAGGTATGTAGGCGTACTTCCCAAAGACTGACAGATCATATCAAACAGCATGTCCCAGCCGCTGTTCGCAACGGCAGGGTACAGGCAGTACCCGCCCAGACCGTGCTTGCAAAACTCAAAACATTAGATATGATTCCACAATTGAACAACATTTGCTAAATAATCCTTATTGTGCTAAGAATTACGCTGACAATCAATTTAATGTTGTCAGTCGGGCTTGCAATGTGGTGCATTTATGTGTACTGGAAGCTACATATATTAATACACAGGACAGAAAGAACATGTACATATATTGCACCTGTTTCAGCTAAACAAAGTAAGTGAGAGCCAGTCGTTGCCTGATTCCTCAAGGTAATGCCTTGCCTAATCAGGGTCAAGATGCCTGGTTTAAACCTCAAACAATGCTTAGCAGTTAACTGTCAGTCACCATCAATTGATGCATTCTCCATGGCAAAGCCACTTGCCAACCAATCAGCACTCTCTTCACATACTGTATAAATTGTTGTTTTCCACTTTATATTGGTATTCTTGCGAGTGTCCTGATGAGTGCAAGACAAAAAGTTTAGACATGTCTCTTTTTTTCAGCAATACTCAAGTTTCCAAACGACTATTTAATGCACAAGTATTGTCCAGCTAGTTGTAGCCAGTCCTGGCATAAGAGATATGCAGCTGACACAGTATGTCACAAAAGAGTATTCTCTGTAGCCACGACAGGGAGCTCTGAAGATTGTGTTTGTCGTGGGAACCAACGACATAGGCAGAACCAGGAATGATATTCTGCTAAGAGAAATTGAGGAGTTCGGGTCCAAATTAAAATGCAGAACATCAAAGATGATCATCTCTGGATTGTTACCTGAGCCACGCACCAATTGGCATATGGTTAAACAGATTAGGGAATTAAACACATGGCTCAAAGAGTGGTGTGGGAAGAAGGGGTTTCGATTAATGGGGGGCTGGCATCAGTACTCAGGGAAGAGTGAGCTATTCTGTTGGGATCGGCTCCACTTGAACCGGGCCAAGACCAGTGTCCTGACCAATCGCATAACTAGGGCTGTGGACAGGGCTTTAAGCTAATGGAGGGTGTGTGGGGGAGGTTCGGGGAAGAGAGACTTAGAAATCTGAAAGGAAAGGTAGAAGTATCGGAACAGTATAATGATGTGGGTAAAAACAAGCAGAATGGGACAGGAGGCAACAGGGAGTTTAACAAAAAATATGCATCAGTGAATAAGGTCATTACAGGGACTAAAAGTAAAAAATGAAATTAAAGGTTTTTTATCTGAATGAGCAAAATATCAGATAGATAGATGAATTTGTGGCACAAATGGAGATAAATGATTTAGATCTAATCGCCATTACAGAAACATGCTTACAAGGTGTTCAAGGTTGGGAAATAAATATTCCAGAGTACACAATATTCTGGAAGGACATACAGAATGGCAAAGGAGCTGGGTAGCCCTGATAGTAAAGGATGGCGTAAGGATATTAGTGAGAAAGGAGCTGGCCTCAGAAGATCATGAAGTAGATGCAGTATGGAGGGAAATTAGGATTAGCAAGAGTCAAATGACACTGGTGGGAATAGTTTATAGGCTCCATAACAGTAGTTATGCCATTGAGCAGAACATTAGAAAATAAATTATTGGAGCCTGTAACAAAGGAAATGTAATAATTGTAGGGGATTTTAATCTTCATATAGACTGGGACAATCAAATTGACAAGAATGGTCTAGAGGATAAGGTTGTAAAATATTTTTTATGACAGTTTCTTGGAGCAGTACATAGTGGAACTGACTGGAGATAAAGTTATCTTAGATATAGTATTGTGTAATGAAGCAAGGTTAATTAGTAATATCCTAGTAAAAGATTCACTGGCAAATAATGACCATAATGCCATTCAATTCCATGTTTGAAAATCTTAAACTTAAACAAAGTCAATTACATAGGTATGAGGGGAGAGCTGGCTAAGATTACTTGGGTAAATAGACCAAAAGGTATGGAGGTAAATGGACAGTAGGAATCATTTAAACAACGTTTCAAAGTGTTCAACAAAAATACATTCCATTGAAGAACAAAAACTTGTCAAGAAAGGCCTATCCGTGACTCACCCAGGAAGTTAAGTGTAACGTTAGATTAAAAGAAGAGGTCTAAAATGTTGCAAAAAAAAACAATAGCAAGTCTGAGGATTGGGAGTATTTTATAAACCAGCAAAGGGTCAGCAAAAAGTTGATAAAAAGGGAAAAAATAGAATATGACAGAAAATAAGGCAGGAATATAAAAACAGATTGAAGATCTTTTACAAGTATATAAAAAGAAAGTAGCTAAAGTAAACATTGGTTCCTTAGAAGCAGAAATAAGAGAAATTGTCATGGGGAATGAGGAAATGGCAGAGATTTTGAACAAATATTTTGTGTCTGTCTTCACAGTAGAAATCAATGGTAACCTAAGGGCTGAAAAGAGTGGGGAAATTAGAAAAATTAATATCCGCAGAGACAAAGTATTGGAAAAACTTCAGGGACTAAAATCCAACAAATCCCAGGAGCCTGAGAAACTTTCCATTCCGGAGACTAAGCCCGTTGGCAGAGTGGAAGTCAGAGTGACTCCCACTGGAGAGTAGGGTGGCTGAACACAGGCAATCTTGCGCTGTTCAGGTAACTAATTATGCAGGTACAAGGATCACGTCAAATCTCATGGTAGGGTGGGCAGGAAGTGGCCCGACCTGTTGTTACCTTATAGGCTCCAACATCGGGACATCATATATGAACGGCACCCAGACAGCCATTCACCCTTCCACTCAGCTCCTTGCCTCAGTCTCATCCCTCCCCTGTGCCGAGCCTTGGCACAGCTTGTGTGACAGATGGCTGATATCTCTCAGTGACAGCGTGAAAAGAAGATGAAAGCAGTGTCTATGCTGATTTGAAAGCCCTGGAAGCAGTTTACTTCACCAGGTGCACACCACTTATGTACAGCCGTGAAACAGAACATTCTGAATTCCCATTGGAAGGGCTGTAAATTTGGAGGGGTGGGGAGGGCAGGATTCTGGTGTATTAGGCTTTTTATGAGCATCTATGATTTGCAAATGGGGTTCCCGGCATAGGTCAGCGGGAGACTCAACCTGCCTTTAACCCACCATGAAAGTCAGACGAAAAAAATTCCACATTAATTTCCTGATGTCTGGAAACTGATATTTAGCCTCCGGCTAAATCCTGCTCCTCCGCCCACTGTGGTTCCCGATGCTGGTGGGAGTGGAACATTCCGTCCTCGGGTTCTAAAAGAGATAGCTGCAGTGATAGTGGATGTGCTAGCTATGATTTTCCAAAATTCCTTAGATTCAGGAATTGTCCCACTAGATTGGAAGTTGGAGAGAGCAGGGAGTAATTTTTCTAAGTTTGCTCATGATATAAAGCTAGGTGGAATGGTAAGCTGCGGGGAGGACACAGAGAGGCTGCAAAGAGATACAGACAGGTTAAGTGAGTGGGCCACAAGTTGGCAAATGGCGTACAAAGTAGGGTAGTGCAAAGTTATTCACTTTGATCGTATGTATAAAAAGGAATACCTTTTAAAAAGTGAGAAACTTGTTGATGTTCAAAGAAACTTGGGTGGGCTTGTACATGGAACGCAGAAAGTTAGCATGCAGGTTCACCAAGCAATTAGGAAGGCAAATAGCATGTTGGCCTTTATTGCAATGGGGTTGAAATTCAAGAATACATAAGTTTTGCTACAGTTGTATAGGGTTCTGGTGATACCACATCTGGAGTACTGTGTGCAGTTTTGGTCTCTACATTTAAAGAAAAGGTAAACTTGCATTGGAGATAGTCCAGCAAAGGTTCACTAACTTTGACCCTGGGATGAGGGGGGTCGTCCTAGGATGAGAAGCTGAGTAAATTGGGTCTATATTCTCTGGAGTTTAGAAGAATGAGAGGGGATTTCATCAAAACCTACAAAATTGTGAAGGGGCTTGAAAGGGTGGATGCTGAGAGGTTTATCGGGGAACAGGGGCACAGTCTCAGGATAAGGGGCCGATCATTTAGGACTGAGATGAGGAGGAATTTTGTCACTCAAAGTGTTGTGAATCTTTGGAATTCTTGACCTCAGAGGGTTGTGGATGCTCCATCGCTGAATACATTAAAGGTTGAAATAGACAGATTTTTGGTCTGCCAGGGAATTAAGGGAAATGGGGAGCAGATGGGAAAGTGGAGTTGAAACCTAAGATCAGCCATGACCATATTGAATGGTGAGCATGCTCAGTGGGCCATGTGGTTTACCCCTGCTCATATTCCTTATGTTCTTACAAAGATATTCTTTTTTTTAAAGTCAAGTAGACCTTCTGTGGTGACACTGCAAGGTAAGGTGCGATTCTCAAATCAGAGGACCCTTGGATGTTCAGAGGGACTTAGATCTCTGGATGAGTGACTGCATGCACAAGATGTTTGAGCAGTGAACATACAAGAGCACTTCAGTGCTTGCTTTGCTTATTCATGCATATGAACTTTTGTTTTTCTTTATTCTTTCATGGGATGTGGGCATCGCTAGTGAGGCCAGCATTTATTGCCCGCCCCTAATTGTCTTTAAGCTGAGTGGCTTGCTAACCCATTTCAGGGATCAATTAAGAGTTAATTACATCACTGTGGATCCTGGAGTCACATGTAGGCCAGGCCAGGTAAGGACAGCAGATTTCCTTCCCCCTTTAAGGGCACTAGTGAACCAGATGGATTGTTACAACAATCAATGATAGTCTCATGGTCACCAATACTGAAGCTAATTTATGAGGGAGAGGGGAATTTTGGGTTACAATGGTAGATGTAGATGAGGAAGTATGGTAGAAGTCTAGAGTGGGGCATATAATTTGGCATGGACTAGTTGGGTCAAATGGCCTTTTTCTCTGCCATCTATGCTATGTAAACAATTGGGGCAACACTAGCAGTGTACAATTCTCCTCAGGACTTCGGGGATGATAAATCCTGGAAAAAAAAATTAAGTCTTCTATTGACAAGAATATGGATATTGGGTGGAATTTTACGCTCCACGATTGGAAGTGTTTCCTGCTTCATGGAGCATATTATGTGGCGTGATGATGTCGGGTGCCATTCTCGATGTCATCGCACCAGTTTCAGAGAATATGATGCGCGGGATAAGTGGGGAAGCTGCGTGCTTTATTCAAATATCAAATATTAAGTTAAATGCCTATTGAGGCAATTAACAACCACTCCGAATGAAATAATATGGTCAAATGGCAATAATACACCTTCAAGGTCAGATTCCCCCCAGGTGGGAAGCCCGTTTTTTAAGGGCTCGCTTGGTTGGGTGGGTTTTTAAACTGCAGCTGGGAGCTGAGTCTCAGTCTTGCAGTTCAGAAACCCCTTTCGCTGCTTGGAGCGCTCATTTCACGGAGCATAGTAGAATCTGGAATATTGTACCTTCAGAAGGACACTCCTCTCATTGAGAGGAGCCTTCCGAAACCTTATTTGATATTCTGTCCGTGACCCAGGGGTGAGTGGCGTCAGCTGTCAGACACAGATGGTGATTGTGCTCTCAGTAGGAGACACAACCTCCAGTGACGGGGAGAGGAGGATTAGGAGGGGGAGGAGGAGGAAGAGGATGAGGGGATTAAGGGATCAGAGGGAGGCCCAGGAGGCTGTGGGTCCGCATGATGGGGACAGAGTAGCACCAGGCCCTGATGGTCAGGAGGAGTCTTAAGAGTCTCATCGGAGGCATCGAAGATGTGCTGTACCGGAGGTGCACAGGCAGTGATTCAGCTACCTGCAAATGAATGAGACTCAGTGCCAAAGACGACCGAGGCTTTCAAGGGCAACTGTTACATCTCAATGCTGGTTGTAGCGATTTTGACCAGCTGCCTTGAGGGCCATCCGATGCCTGTCACCCTGAGGGTCACAGTGGCGCTGAACTTTTTCATGACAGGCTCTTTTCAGGCAGTATCCAGTGACCTGACAGGGATAACCCAGCCGGCTGAACACCATTGCATAATTCACGGATGCAACGCTGATCCCTTAGTCCTCTCACCCTTGTTCTGGAGGGCCGGCAATTACATAGCTTTTAGCCATGATATCCAGAGCCAGAACGAGAGAGCCTGAGGGTTTGCTGCAATTGCTGGTTACCCCAGGGCACAGGGAGCCATCGAGGCTCCTGCGGGACAGCCCTGCACATCATTAACAGGAAGGGATTCCACTCAATCGACGTGCAGCTGGTGTGTGACCCACAAACGGCGGGTCATGCAGGCGTGTGCCAGACATCCAGGAGCAGCCACGATGCCTGTTCTCAGGAATCCTCAAATCCCTGATCTTTTCACTGGGCCGAATGCATTGGAGGGATGGCTTTTAGGCTTATTATTGCACTGAAACAGCTTACATGCTTTAAGTTGGTAATTAAGGTGCGTGCGCATGAGTGAGCACTTCATAATCTTCCTGGGACACAGAGCTGCCTCAGGGAGATGAAGCGTTGTCAAAAAAAGAAAATGAAGAAATGTAATAAAACATGTCCCCTCATGTGACTCTGTCACCTGAGCAGGGACATGTTGTTGAATAAATTTTAAATTTTTCTTTTATTTTTATTTGCTTTTGGAAGCCTCATCCGGCCCATGGATGAGGTTTCCAAAAAAATGTAAAGGCCGCTTGACCTTTTTGTCTGCCCGCCAGCCGTTAGGGTGGACGGGCAGTGGAAAATTGAACATAATTTAACATAATGGCCTTAACTCTGGTTGCCCTTGGTCCTCCCTACCAACTGTTTTAAGGTACAGGCTAGCATCAGACTCATTCTTCCTCAACATACAGTTATAGCAATTAGCATGAAGCTCCCAAGATCTGAGGGAGAGAGGAGGCACAATGAGATCCACGTCAGCACCACGGCCAGAACAGAGCAGACAATCGGCCTCCTCAAAATACGTTTCCGATGTCTGAACCATTCAGGAGGTGTATGATAGTATTCCCCTTCGCAGGTGTCCCTGGTGGTTGTGGTCTGCTGTGTCTTCCACAACGTTGCAATACAAAGAGGAGAAACACTGAAGGATGAGGAAACGCCAGAAGGGGATGAGTCATCTGAGGACGATGATGAGGGTGAGGCCAGCCTACGGGAGCTGGGTGGGCGACCAAGCTCCCAGCTCCACTGTTGCCCTGGGTCTGACCCCCCTGAGCTCAGAGCCAGGGCGATTGTGTGCAGGTCAGAATGCACCCCAACGATCGCATCTGCAATGTGCATGGTTTGCCCCTCAGGACAATTGCCAGAGTGTCCATGGTGCAGGCTTAGCTTTCTGAAGAGTAGGTGATCACAGCACTTGTGGCCTGGATAGACACCACCACAGTCCGAGCCATAGCATGCAACCCCTCTGGTATACCAGCTAAACGTTCACGGGTCTCAGTATCTGCTGCCTTATGGACGACTCCAGAGGCTCATCATCTGGCTCGGAATCAGGCTCTGGATCACTCTGGGCACTTGGACTGCCCGAAGCCTGCTCTACCACACTGTCCGGCAGCTACACTTGCAATTCACCGGAGTGTGCATGACCCTTGTCTGACACACAGAACCCTGCCAAAGTGCCAGTATCTGCGATGGTGCTAGATGCAGAGAGAGGATGTGACACTGTACCATCTGAGTGTTCCTTGGAGGAGCAGGAGGATGGAGATGGCTGCACTGAAGAGGTTTCTCTTGTAACAGAGAGAGATCAGTGAGGGGGTAATCAGGTATCACATTACTTGACGCATCATCCCTAACACGAGACTGACAGAAACCTTTCCACAGGCTGACATGCATGAATGAACTCCACGGAAATGATGAATGCCTGAATGTAGATGTGAAGTCTCTGTTCATGAAGCTTGTTAAGGGTCCAAAGTGTGAAATCCCAACGCCTTGCCTTTTTCCTAACCTCCTTTAAACCACACTGACCATCTCTTTTCGCTGATGACTTTTGCCATCTCACCAGAACCAGGCCTCCCTCCAAACTTGCTACTGTCTATACTCCTGGCTATCCCATCCTCCAGGAGGGACAACATTTGCTCCCCATATTGTGCCAGGGTTTCCATATGTGATATTCCACCACCTGGACAGCCTTGCTTGCAGGCTTTGTGGACTCGCTTCTCCTGAAAAGATTTGACACGGAGTTGGCATCAACAATCGCAGTCACACGCCACGTCTCAACATTATCAGATCAACGCATGCCCAGCTGAAGCCTATGCTCAGGCATCAGAAAGTCATCCTGCCAACTACCAGCTGGTTACATTCCTAATTGCTTGGAATGCACAATGGCATGGTTTAAGACAGCTGTGCACATGCAACTTTGGAAGAGCAGGTAATCTTAAATACCTACGGCATTCGCTTACTTGACCTGTGTCACACTGGACCAATATTGCTCCTATTGATGCCATATTCACCCTTGCTGACCTCATGGGGTCAATGAATGTTTTGTGGCACTGCAGTCAGGTCTTCCTCACTATGTCCACAATGTACACCTCCTTGGCCACCTCCTCCCACACAGCACGGGTCTGCCTGGGGTTCCTTCTCTTCCCGCCGCTCGGAATGGGCTGGTCACATCTCCCCTCAACTGCACAGAAGAGGGCGCCAAGGGCAGCCTTTGCTGAACCTGGAGGTCACTTTGTCCCTTTTGGAGTTCCTCTTGCCCCGGCAGTGCAAAGATTGATGCATGGAATTATAGAATCAATGCACAGCTACCTAACGTCTAAAGCTGGTAGACTTGCCGATTTAGTAAAATTAGGATAATGGCGAGGCTTCAGGTGGCTGGGAGACATTAGCATTAATTAAAATTGACTTACCCTGATAGACTACAAAAGATGAAATTCCTCACTGTCGAAAACTTCCTGCTCCCTTATCGTACGTCATATGTTGGGTCACCTGACACTGTCCTGTGCCGGGGGGACCCTTTAAAGAGCTGGGTGTGACTTGGTTCCAGGTCACAGCCACCAGCCTCAGACTGGGCATCCTGCCCTCCAGCACACTGTGGGTTGGATGAACGTCTATGACTTGCCCTTGCCGCTGATTTGTGGCAATTTGCATATTATCAGACGCGTGCCAACGGCGGGCCAGGAAGGCCACCAACCTTCGGGTGCGGAACCCGCCATCGGCGCAGGACCGCATTATCTAGCCCATTGAGTGAAGATGGATATGGAAGGTGGCCTGCCCTCCATAATTGAAAAGCCCGCTAATATTCTCTTTAGAGTCTTACAGATGAAGAAATGGCTTAGGGCAATGTCCCAGCAGGTGGCCAGTGCCATTGGAAACTTCCCCCAGTGGGAGTCAGCTCTTTCAGAAGGACAGAAGATTGAGCAGGGAAGGCCATGAGTGAGGCTTCTGCTTGCTGCCTGTAGGGACACAATTATTTAAATTACATGCAGGTGATAATGGATTTTTTTTCTCTCCAATCTTCCCTAAATCTCATGTTGCATTAATGAGCTCTTCAAAACCACCCATGGAGCTGTTATTAGCCCCAAAGCAACACATCAGACTATCCAAGTTAACCCGATATGTTATGTAATATAGGAATTGAATGTGTGAGTTATCCACATCCAGCTGATTTTTCTGAACTGTTTCAGTGAAAGCAGATTTGACTCGATTGTTTCCCTTGTGTCAAAAATTAAAGCTCAAACTGTTTAAATAATGCTGAAAATGACCTGGCAATGTTAAGAAAGGAAGGTAATCATATTACACACAAAAATCCATTAGCTGTTTTTAATTTGCATGTTTTGATGGCTAGGGAAGACTCAAAAACTAATACTTGATGTTATGTTACAACCTGTCAGTTTTGACATTCGCCCCTCTCACAATACCCTCTGGTCAAAATAATTCTGTTTGTCAATGAAATAGTTAACGCTAAGAAAAGGCTAACTGGCCAACCCACCTGTTTTCAAATTTTATATATTTTTCTTTTCCCACCTATTTCCATTATTTTTAAATGTATTTCCATCCATTGTTTTATCTCTACCTTTTTAGCCTATTTCGATCCCTTCCCCCCACCCCACCCCCACTAGGGCTATCTGTACCTTGCTCGTCCTGCTTTCAACCCTTAATGTCATCTATTAGCACATTTCTTAGCTAATATCACCATCGTCAACACCTCTTTGTCCTTTTGTCTATGACATCTTTTGGCACTCTCCCCCAACACTGGCCCTCTATCCAGCTCTACCTGTCCCACCCTGCCTTGAACTAGCTTATAGTTCACCTATTTTTCCTTACTTCTGTTGAAGAGTCATACGGACTCGAAACGTTAACTGTGCTCCTCTCCGCAGATGCTGTCAGACCTGCTGAGTTTTTCCAGGTATTTTTATTTTTGTTTTTGTTTTGGATTTCCAGCATCCGCAGTTTTTTTGCTTTTATAACGAACTTAAAGGTTGTCTAGCAGACTATCTCTATGAACTTCACTTTTCATGCTTTAAGAAATGACTTCCCTGTCGTTCACAGTTATACCTGTCAAAAACTCAATCTGGACCATGTCACATGCTTTGAAAGTTATTAAAGAGCCCTTTTTCCAGTTAGCTTTCTTTTCCCCAATGTTATGGCTGTTACTGCCGGTTAGACTTCATTGAAGAGAATTTACTTGACAAAAATTTGAGTCCAAAGAGAGTGGTTGGAAATGTTAACTTAATTGGGGAGCATAGGTTGGCATGCCAGCATTTTATTAATATTTTTTCACAGTATGAGTGTATGAGTGTTGCTGCTAGGCCAGCATTTATTGCCCATCCCTAATTCCTCTTGAGAAGGTGGTGGTGAGCTGCCTTCTTGAACCGCTGCAGCCCATGTGGTGCAGGTACACCCACAGTGCTGTTAGGCAGGGAGTTCCAGGATTTCGACCTAGCGACTGTGAAGGAACGGCGATATATTTCCAAGTTAGGATGGTGAGTGGCTTGGAGGGGAACTTGCAGGTGGTGGTGTTCCCATGTGTCTGCTGCCCTTGTCCTTCTAGGTGGTGGAGGTTGTGGGTTTGGAGGGTTCTGCTGAAGGAGCCTTGGTGAGTTGCTGCAGTGCATCTTATAGGTTGCACACACTGCTGCCACTATGTGTATCAGTGGTGGAGGGATTGAATGTTTTAGGTGGTGGGCAGGGTGCCAAACAAGTGGGCTAATTTGTTCTGGATTGTGTCAAGTGCCTTGAGTGTTATTGGAGCTGCACTCATCCAGTACTAACATTGTTGTGATGCCATCCTTTGGATCAGATGTAAAACCAAGACCCTAATGGTATTTGTGGTATAAGTGGGCATTGTAGGAGCTGTGGCACTATTTGGACAAATGTTTTACTGGTGTTGTGACTAGCATTTTACCACCAAAGCAGGTTAGTAGACCATTTAGCTTGCAGTCTGCGGGACACTGATGTGGGACTCTATTTACTTGTAGAAAAACAATTACTGCATTTCAGACAAACAATACATTGTAAGAAAAACCTTAGGGTGTTTTCTAAGTAATGTCAGGAAAAATAGGCATTTTCTTTTTAATGAAGCCGTAAACTCATTTATTTTAACTGAGTTAACACTTCCGCTAAAATTGTGGAGTAGATAAATCCCATATGAATACATATATTTGCTCATTATTAACGTTGCATGGTTTGAGTTCACATAGTTCCGTAGGTCTGCACATCCAAAATTACTATCAGTTTTATTTCTTTTTATCAATACATATTACAGCACTTACATTGCACAGCCATGCACAGAAAGCTGACAGCTTGACAAGAAAAGTGTAAGAGCTGCTTAAGAATGTACTTGTCCACCTCTCACAGCATGGGTTATATGGGAGTAAAGCATGGGTGTAAGTGAATGCAAATGCATGGAGGTGGTGAAATACTCATGATCAAACCAAATCTGAATGACAACACAAAAATTCTGCAAATGTTTCAGGAGAAAAGAAATACTATCCTGAAGAAAAATAGAAACCCAGACAATTTCAAAGGACAAATATCTGGTAAACATTGGGAACAAACATGAGTGCAATATGCCCCAGATCAGGGCAAGCTGTGCAAGTGCAATGAGGCCATGACGATAAGGCAAAACAAAAGTGGCTTGAAGTCCCAGGGAAGGAGTCAAGCTTCAGCTAAGCAAGGAGGAAAATTGTATCCAGGCCACTGAGACATCGGTAGGCCTCTAGAAAGAAACATTGGTGCAGGAATCAAACCCCATCCACCGCCTTAAAAATTCACTCCCTCCACCGCCGGTGCACAGTGGCAGCAGTGTGTACCATCAACAAGATGCACTGCAGCAATTCACCAAGTCTCCTTCGACAGCATCTTCCAAATGGGTGACATCTACTGCCTAGAAGGGCATGGTCAACAGATGGGAACATCACAACCTGCAAGTTCCCCTCCAAGCCGCACACCATCTTGACTTGGAACTATATCAACGTACCTTCATTGTCACCGGGTCAAAATCCTGGAACTTCCTCCCTTAGAGCACTGTGGGTGTACCTACAGCACATGGACTGCACCAGTTCAAGAAGGTGGCTCACCTCCATCTCCTTCAAGGGCAGTTAGGATTGGGAAATTACTGCCGGCCTAGCCAGCGATATCCACATCTTGTGAAAGAATTTTTAAAATATGGAATAGCATTGAACATGATTTCTGGTAGAATTATAATATTAAATTATATATCCAGTTGGAACCAACTTGAAAAAATAACTGATATGATTGAAGCCGCAATGGTTGTGTTATGTGAAATCTTCCCTGATTTATATTTTAGAAAACTCGCCTGCTTAAATTATTTATTTCAGCCATTGAGAAAAGTGCAACATGTAATCTTTTTCTTCTACAGCCAAATGTAACACACCAATTTACACAAAATGTTTAATCACGTTATGTGCCAGACATTTAATCATATAAATATACATTATTCAGCATATATGTTAATAAATAGCCAGTCATGAATTTAAAACCATCGGCCGGTTTGCTTCTCCTGGTGTTTAGAAACCACACTAGGAATGTTTGTTTTCTCAGTTTCCAGTTTTGTAAAGACCAATCAATTAATACTTAATATTCCTTGTAAACAAGGGTCAGACTATTACCTGCAAGTCCGTTTTAGTGAATTAGACCCTGACAGGAACATGTTAGTCTCCTTTTGTGTTTATTCATCATGTTCACTCCAATTCAACTTCTTAAAATAATAACGTTCAATAGCTTCAATAAATAAATTCTTTGATGTCCGTCCAATTGCAGGTGGGAAAGGGGGAAGGGTGTGATGTTTGGGGGCTGGGATGTGAGGGGAGCCCAGGGAAGCAGAAGCTTGGATTTCTCGGGCAGAATTATGTGGGTGTGTCAGGGGGTCTCACCTGCCCACTGGTGAGCTGGCGAGAGACCCACGCAGCCTCTTTTTGGGAGGTTCCGCCGAACCACAAGCCAATCAGGCAGAGGCAAAGCCAGCGACAGGCCGGCCTTCCTCTGGAATCAAGACCCCTGGGCTGGGAGCCTCGCCCACCAAGAGCTGCTAACCAATCAGAGGCCAGCAGCTCTTGTGCTCAGCAGCTCCACTGAGGAGGCCCTGACTGCTGCCAGAAGTATAGGCACCGGAGTCCCAGGATCCTCTTGATGAAGAAGGCCCAATGCATGGTTGCTCCTCCTTCAATGTCCTTCACCATGATTCAGACAATGTTAGGTACCCCATGGTATGGGGTTCAATTGGTCATAGCCTTCACTTCACAACCTTGTTCTGGCAGAACCACTATCATGGCCTCTCCGCTGCCAGGTAAGTATGGTGGAGCTATCCAGGCCACAGGTAAGTAATGTTGGGGGGGGGGTGGGATTTTGTTGGGTAGAGGTCACGGGTGGAAGGGTGCAGGGGGTTGACAGCAGCAAGGCCAGGGGTGTGGCTCTCAGCTCTCATCTTCCTGATGTCCAGTCTCTCGATCAGGCACTGCCTGCCTTTCATCAGGGACTCCCCCAGGAGGTGACAATCTGGTCACAAAATTTTAGCGGCCATGCGGACTGCATGGCCACAGGCCCACCTGCAGCTGGGTTAATACCAGCTGAAGCTTGTATTAATCATTCATTGGCCGCTTAAGGGCCTCGGTTGTTGGTAGGGCAGGAAGGTCGAACAGTGGGTCTTCACACCCAGAACTTAAATCTGGCGGAGATGGGGAGGTGACAGGATTCAGTTGTGACACCGCCCCACCTAATTAAGTGTCCTCCCACCTCCAACCCCCTCAAAGAGAGAGCAGGAGGTTCCGCCCCTCATGTGGGAGCTGATGGAGTGCGCCTGATCCTCCCGATCACACGGAGGAAACTTTTTTGAATACTTCAGTGCGTGTCTGCTTCTTGGTCCCCAGGCTTTCCCTGATTGAGCCTCCTTTAGTTCACTACTCCATTAGCATACAGTCATTGCCCTATTCCTCCCATTGTAAATGTAGAAGAAAGGTTTCCTCTGATCAACATTGATCTGTGACAAGTATAGCAGGAAGACTGCCACCGGTTAGTGTGTGTTAGTGACCCACAACAAAATACGGTGATATTTTTACTCCGGGGAGGGCTACATCAGCCCGAACAGGAATCAGACCCCAAGCTGTTGGTGTTAATCTGATCTACGCGTTAGAGATCCAAGCAACTGAGCTAAGCCCCGTTGTAGCTATAAGATTTTTGTTTTTTTGGTCTCTGTAATTGGTAAAATTATTTTAGCATGCATTCTTCCGCAATTACACCCAAAAGAGCTAAAAGCAAGAAATTATTCCATCATATTTACAATGTTGCTGAAACATAACGACCCAAACAGATCTTTATCTCTCCTGTTACTCTGATGGGACCATTCAGTAAAACAGCGCAGTCTCCCTACAAATTTGGTGAGCACTGATGTTCTCAATTTGTGCGGTATCAACATAATTGACCATTTTATTGTTTCAGTTGAGATTAATTGTCAGCACAAAAGAAAGAAGAGCGCTTAGTTTGGTCCCCTGTGATTGATAGCATTTCACTCAGATATTTTCACATTTTCAATCAGCCTGTGCTGCTGGGAAAGCATTAACCCATCTCATTAAAACAGAATTAAACTCATAATTTCTCAAATTGGTCACTATAAAGTTGGACTGATTAAATCAAAAACCTGCACATCATCAATAAATGCTATGCAAGTTGCCCCATTTCCGATCTATATCATTATGGAAATGGTGCATCAGTTAGATTACAACATGTGCTGTTGGCAATATCTTTAAACTTTGAAATAGATTGTGATCAATACAGCCTTTTAAAAAAATGCTTCCACATTCAATCGGACATTAACACCTCATCATTTATACTTGCAAGTAAATTGTACCAAAATTCTCTTCTCTCCTGCATCTTGATTTTTGAGTTTTTATTTGTCAGCTTGTCAGGTTTCCTTTAATTACACATTATTCCTCATTCCAAAGTGATTCACCCTTGGAACAAGCAGTTGAAGATCTTGTTCCTCCATTTCCATGGCATGTGTGCCTTCTTCATTCATTTTCTATTGCTGACCCCTACGTGTTTAAGGTTATAAAGGAGCATAGGTTTACATTATGGGCTTTTCCTAGATATTATGCACCAGAGGTTGAACACACACCATTGATTCTCCAATAGCCATTGCTATAGGTTAGCTGAGCTAAAACATTAACGCTGTGTCCATCTCCACAGATACTGCCTGACCTGTTGCGTATTTTCAGCATTTTCTGTCGATGATTGATAGTTACTTGTTACATACATGTGGTTCCATCTGATAAGAACGTCACTGCTCTCCGACTAACTCTAGTTTGCAATGTCTTTGAAGTTATTTATATACATACATATCTCCAAATGTGGCAATTTGATGTATAATATTGTAATTTAGCATCCTTTGATTACACAGATTTGAAATGCTTTTTCACATTTATCAAGATCAAGTCAGACTTTGGTTTCCTTCAATGATTATGTAATATATTTATATTAGGTGACTGTTGAATTTCAAGAATTCATTGGGTGGCAGATTAAGCATTTCACACAGCCAAGGATTTTATATGAAATGCATTTTATGAATTGGAGAAGAGTTCCATGCCATAGCAGTCACCTGCTAATTAAATGTAGATAGTAATGTTATCTCAGACTGTACCATGATACACATCGATGCAATGAACTCTTCTCTAAGTCACTTCAGTTACATGAGTTGAAAAATTTCCTTAATCAACCCTGTTCTTTTCTTGCAGTTTAATGACTATTTGCTTTCTTTAATATTAATGAGGTTGATATGTTAGAAGCTTTCGATAAGTGCAACTTTAGGGAATTTGTTTTCAATGTTGGACTACTAAATCAATGCCCATCCAGGCTAACACTCCAGTGCAGTATTGCAGGAGTGTTGCACTGTTCATGGTGTTGCCTTTCAGGTAACATGTTAAATCGAGGCCTCATCTCCTTTCTAAGGTGAATGTAAAAGATTCCACAGTACTGCTTCCAAGAAGAAAAGGGGAGAGTTTCCCACAGTACCCTGGTCAACATTTATCCCTCAACCAACATCACAAAATCAGATTTTAGGGTTAGAGTCATTGAGCGAGATTTTCACGGAGTCAGGAGGACTCCATGGACCTTTAAAAATAGAGAGTAGGACCTGGGTGTGGAAATGTCACCCCTATTTCTGATAGATCCCATTTTAACCATAGAGGAAAGTCAGCGGGGCTCAGTGCTTAAACATACCCCATTTTGAGTGTTGCAAGGGGCTTAACCCATAATGTGGGAGTCGCACATTCATGGAGTAGACATAAACGCTGTTGAAGGGTGGTTGAGGCCTGTTTAACTGTCATGATCTAATGTTTTTTTTAAATCCCCAGCACTTTAAACATGAGAAAAAAAGCTGGAGATGTCAGTAATTGTTTAAAAACAAATCACACACAGATGGATTGCTTTGATTGACAGATCATCTGGTATAGCATCTGTTCACACAGTATTTGTTGACATTTCTCTCAGGCTGTTATTATGTCCTTATGAAAGCTTGGCTGAGTTTCATAACATATTCTTATCTTAGCAGGGGATTCTGAGTTCACAGTTTGATTGACAGCTGAAAGCGTCTATTAAAGATTTAGTTGTTATTGATGTGGAGCGTGAATATATGTTTTTATAAGAGATTAACCATTTTAAATTTAAAAACTTGCAATGGGCTTCGTGAATGGATGTTTCTTTTCACTGTCAAATGTGTAGAATAAGAGCTCTCTTAGATTTTTAGAAGCATATTTTATTTCAACTACACATGGCTCCTGAGGTCTGCCCATGGAAGATACTGTGTGAGTTGGCTTTGAATTGGCCTGGGGGATGGTTTCAGGGCATGAATTGTCATTGAGTTGGCATTGAAAGTATGAGGGGCCATGGGGGTTGGTGAGGGCATGAGTTCACTTTGAGTTGGCATTGAGAGAAGGAGCCATGGGAGTGGGTGGGAGCATGAGTTGGCATTGAGTTGGCATGGAGGGTAGAAGGACCCATGACGGGGTGGGTGGGGGTGAAGGGGTATGAAGGGTGAAGGTTGGATGGCCCAACTGCTTTTATTGCAACTGAGACAAATTGTCAGAGAACCGAGGCAGGACTTCTAACCAGCCCTTCTCGGCACTCACCTGCCCCTGTGGCTGCCTAGGATCTGCTTCTGGAGCCAGCGGACCTGACTCTATTCCACACCTGCCCCCACCTGCCCCTTACACCCCGGAGCAAAAATTGGGTCTAATGGGGCTCTTTAAACCAAGGCATGTAAGTCGAGTTTGGAAAATTTCTGGAGAATTATTACACTGATGCTGTGCGACTTTGGTGTGTGAAAATCAACCACTAGACCTCTTTCATGCCAACAATAACTGTGCTTCACGAGCGCTTATTCAGCTGTAAAGCCCTTTAGGACAATCTGAATTTCTGCTAGATGCTCTGTACATGCAAATCTTTCAAGTCTTTCCTTTTCTTTTTGGAATGTAATAATTCCTTTGTTTTGTTTTGGCCTGGAGCTTCCTCTGTAGGCATGAGCCAGGAGTTAGAATCTAGAATCATAGGGCGGAAATGTCCCAGGTTTTCACTAAGTGCGGTAGCAGGTGGGAAAAGGATGTTTTATCCACTGGACGCAATGGCAGGTTTTCGCGCCGCACTGTCCCAATCCCGCCTCACTAATCATGCATTCCCGGGAAACTCGCCGTTTCGCTGGTGGGTGGCCTCCGATTCACCTGCCACGTTGTCACCTCATCGCTTCCTCATGCTGGTCACCATATTTAAAGTGCAGCCGCGTGCACATTTCTCAGTGCTTCCAGCCCAGGGCTGCTACACAGGCGTTATGGCTCCAAAAGGCAAGAAGACTATAACCCCCACCCGATTCAATGACACATCCCTGGAATGCCTTTTCAACGCCGTGTAGACCCGCTGCAATGTCCTTTACCTCCACTCTGGGCAAAAGCCAGCAAGCAAAGTGACCAATCCTGCATGCGAAGTACTGGCACTGGTGCTCAGTGCCAAAACCTTGCAAAAGAGGACAGCCACCCAGTGCAGAAAGAGGATGAATAGTCCCATCCATTCTGCCAGGCTAAGTCACTCTTCTCAGCACTCTCAACTCACACACTCACAACTGCATCACATATCCGCAGGGATCTCACACCTCAAGGGACGGCACCACAAACTCCTACACACACCCTCACATCTCCATCTTCTCATATCATCTCGAGCTCGTAGCCTCATCCCGTCCATGGCTCCACTCACCACACAAACATTCCTTACAATTACATGCATCCTGCTTATACTATCTCCATCTCTTTTCGTGCAGGAGAAGCTGGCTTACAACAGCAGGGAGACATCCCAGACTAGGGGTGGAGTGGCCCACATTAGGCCCGTCACTCACTTTGAGAAGCGTGCCATAATACTAACTGGTGAGGACGTGGATAATACACAAGATAAGATCACACGGAGTTAGGGGTCATGTATTACTTGGATAGAGGATTGGCTAACCAACAGAAAGCAGAGAGTTGGGATAAATGGGTCTTTTTTCTGGATGGCAAGCTGTAACTAGTGGGGTGTCACAGGGTTTGGTCCTTGGGCCCCATCTATTTACAATCTATATTAATGACTTGGATTCAGGGATAGAAGGTACTGTAGCTAAATTTGCAGATGACATCAAAACAGGTGGGAAAGTAAGTTACATGAGGAAATAAGAAATTTACAAATGGATATGGACAGGTTAGGTGAATGGGCCAAAATTTGGCAGTGAGGTTACCCATTTTGGTCAGAAGAAGTAAAAAGGCGACTTATTATTTAAATGGAGAGAAACTTCAGAATGCTTCAGTGCAGAGGGATCTGGGTGTCCTCATGCATGAATCGCTGAAAGCTAGTAAGCAGGTACAGCAGGTAATAAGGAAGGCAAATGGAATTTTGGCATTTATTGCTAAAGGAATAGAGTATAAAAATAGGGAAGTGTTGTTGCAACTGTACAAGGCATTGGTGAGACCGCACCTGGAGTACTGTGCACAGTTTTGGTCCCCTTACTTGAGGAAGGATGTATTTGCATTGGAGGTGGTTCAGAGGAGGTTCACTAGATTGATTCCAGAGATGCAGGGCTTGTCTTGTGAGGAGGGATTGAACAGTTTAGACCTATAGTCACTAGAGTTTAGAAGGATGAGAGGAGATCTACTTGAGGTATATAAGATGTTAAAGGGATACACAAAGTAGATGTGGAGCGGATGTTTCCCCTTGTGAGGTACTCTAGAGTGAGAGGCCATAGTTTTAGGCTGAGGGGTGGTAGATTTAAATCAGAGATGAGGAGAAATTACTTTTCTGAAAGGGTCATGAATCTGTGGAATTCACTACCTCAGAGTACAGTGGACGCCGGGACACAATAAATTTAAGGTGGAGATAGACAGATTTTTAATTAGCAATGGGTTGAAAGGTTATGGGGAGAGGGCGGGAAATTGAAGTTGAGGCCGAAATGAAATCAGCCATGATCATATTGAATGGCGGGGCAGGCTCGAGGGGCTGAATTGCCTACTCCTGCTCCTAGTTCCTATATTCTTATGTTCTTAAGGACTGTGCCTGCGCCGATGGTGAGGTTGGCGGTGAACACCCACGTGAGGATGCTGCACCACATCATCCTTCTCTCAACATAAAAGTGAGTGTTCTGTCTCCTGCTTTTGACTCTGCTGTTATGCACTAATTACCTCTACTTAGGTTCACAGGGAGCTCTGCCAAGCAACTGACACCCTCAGCCAGCCAGTCCCTCAGCTCCATCCAGGTCTACACCTCCAGCCAAGAAAACCCCCCCTCCATTGGAAATAAGCAGCTTGGAAGACGCATCACAGCACTTACCCACACCCTCCGCCAGAGACCCACACCTCGGTGGGACCTACATCTAGAGCAGGATTGGGTTCACAGTCTGACGGTCACCATATGGACACGTGTCCGCAGCAGGAGGAGGCAGGTTCAAACGAGCTCTCCAAAACTCGGAGGAATGATGGGGAATCGGCATCTGTGAAGTCCAAGTCAGATGACAAGCCTCCGGATTCGGCTTTCCAACTTATTGTGGAGAGTCAGCATCAGGAGGCGGGGGAACATCACGCAGAGCTGCTGGAAGCCCTCAACAGAGTGGCACGCGAGTTGGAGGAGTGTGTCCACCTGCTCTTTGATGACGTGTTGCCCACATGTGCACATATGGAGGTCTCCATGGGAAGGGTGGTAGACACATGGAGACCCTGGTCCAGTGGAACACGGAGATGCGCTCAGACCTGCACTCTATCGCGGTTGCCATGGGTGAGTTGCTGCAGCGGCAACGTGAGAGGGAAACGGGCACCTCGATGTCTCTCAAGGTGCTCCTTCCACTCATGATTTCAGACCGGAGCTCTCGGGCACCCTCGGGCACTGTTAGGAGGAGCAGCAGTTGGACATCCCTGGGTCACCCGCTCAGGGATCTCAGAGGCTTGTCCTTTCTCCTGGAATCCCCTTTGCCTGTGACCCCGTCAACCTCGTCCTCTGTCACCGCAGCGGGAGCAGCTAGTCCAAAGGAGGACAATCTAAGCAAGTCGGAGCCCTGAAGGCCTTGGCTGTCCAGAGGACCCACTCCGCAGTCATCAGAGGCAACAGGGCCACCAATTGCACAGGCTGTCTCCAGCCCTGCTGTGGATGTCAGAGCAGCACCTAGAAGAAGTGGTAGTCCTGGAAAAGTTAAGAATTTCTGATCAAAGGTGGTTGCACGGGTGAACACATTTTGTCACTTTATATCTGAAAATATATTCACTTTCACTTAATTATGTGTAATGGGGTCTTTCAGCTTCATTTACAGACTTTGAGAGTCCTTCCCATTCATCCCCCCCTCCCCCATGCCAATAGCAGTCAGCTACACACAGCCAACCCACACATGATTCTGAAGAGAGAAGTGTGTATGTGGCAGGGTCTTTCAGAGCCTCGTGCAAGCATTCTCCCATGCATGCAGACCCTTCCTCCATCACACACACCTCACTGTCCCGAGCATTTTCAATGCTGCCTGCCAGGGTTCTCTTTCATCATCATTGTCCATCTGAGCTGACCTGCATGTCCGCCCACCCACTAATTGCATTCTCCTGCAGCCAGACCCCTTTATTTTGGGGGATGTCCAGGTGAAAGTGTACATTCCCTACGTGCCAGAAAATCCCACCCCCGTCTATATTGACGTCCCCAACCTCTCCCTTCCCACACCCAGGGTCGGTGTCTGCCTCCAAGTCCCCACCAACCACCCTCGTCGCCTCTTCTACTACTACCATCACACACTGACCCGCCCACCCTACTGGCTCAATCTGCCCTCTCTCATTCTCAGCATTCCTTCCTACTGTGCCCGCCCTCATTTTGCTCCCCAGATAGCAGTCATCGACTCCACAGACGCCTCCCTTGCACATTCACCTGTACATTCCCACCCCTTTACTCCTTCCTCCATCCTTACTCTTTCCCACCTGCAAACTCCTTCCTCCCCCTGGACTCCTTTCTCCCCCCGTACTCCTGCCCCACTCTGAACTCCATCCTCCACCCAAAGTCCTTCCCCCTCCAAGCTCTTTTCCTCCTCTGAACTCCTTCCCTTACACCTTCCTCCCACCTCACACCTACCTTCCCCGTTGCCGCATTCAACCTGTTACAAACTACCCCTCCCATTCCTCCTCCCCCACCCCCCCCCAAAACTCACCACCCCAACATCATAGTTTCCCTCCTCCCAACCTCATCCCCCCGGTACACCTTCCTCTCCCAGTCAATCCTAGACTTTCTCCTCCTACCACCCACACCCTCTTTCCACTGCCCCCATGGTACATCCTCCTCTCCTACTCACAGCTGGACCTTCCTTTCCACCCCCTCGACGGTCACCCGTAGCAGACCATGGCCAAGGCACTGCTGTCCCAAAGCAGACCCTCAATGGTGACCTTCCCTGTTCCGCTTCACAGCAGAGGTATGTCCATGAAATTCCGCCCAGGATGCGATGTACATGTTCCTCCAGCGTCCGGCTGTTGTAGAGCTTCAGCGTCTTCTGCTCCTCGGTTCTGTATCGGCGTGTTTTCCCGCTGATGTGGGCGGTAAATTTGGCGTGGGGTATGATTCCGCAGAGTAGGGTAATGATATGCATATATATTAAAATGAAGTTCCTGATGTCCGGTGGCAAGAAAGGCAGCCTGCCGTTGGCAGGCAGAGCAGACGATCGCAAACTGTTTTCATGACGGTGTGAACCCGGTTTTTGGCCTTCCCAGCATATTATCTGCTCATGCTAACCATGACTCCCAATGTCAACAGGCACAGAAAATTCCTCCCGTAGAATGGTTACAACACTGGAGCAGATCCTTTTAGCCCACTGTGTCTGCATCAGCTCTTCGACTGTCCCACGCCCATACCTTTTCCCCCTAACCTTGTAATTTTCTCCAAGGAGAACAGCCTGCTTCTCCAATCTATCTACATATCTAAAGTTCCTCGTCCCTGGAACAATTCTTGCAAATCTCTTTCGCACTCTCTCCCATCCTTTTAAAGGTGCAGTGCCCAGAATTGCACACAATACTCCAGCTGAGGCAGAACCAGTGTTTCACCAAAGCATTCTTGCTTTTATACTCTATGCCTCTATTTACAAAGCCTAAGACCCTGCACTCTTTGTTAACCACTTTCTCAGCCTGCCCTGCCACCTTCAGAGGTTTGTACATATATATCCTCAGGCCTCCCTTTTAGAATTGTATCCATTTTTTAATAGTGCCTCTCCTCGTTCTTCCTCCCAAAATGTATCACTTCACATTTCTCTGCAAAATATTTCATCTGCCCCAAATCCGCCCATTGCACCAGCCTGTTATGTCCTCTGAAGTCTATCTCTACCCTCTTTGCAGTTTACAATATGTTCAATTTCTATGCCATCTGCAAATTTTGAAATTGTGCCCTACACAGCCAGGTCTTTGTCATTATGTTGATTAAGAAAAGCAGTGGTCCTAATACTGTTCCCTGCGGAGCTCCACTATATATTTTTCTTAATATCCTTTCATGGGATGTGGGCATCACTGGCTAGGCCAGCATTTGTTGCCCATCCCTAACTGCCCTTGAGAAAGTGGTGGTGAGTCGCCTTCTTGAACTGTTGAACTACTCCATGTGGTGTAGGTACAGTACACACACACTGCTGTTAGGAAGGGAGTTCCAGGATTTTGATACAGCCACAGTGAAGGAATGACGATATATTTCCAAGTCAAGATGGTGTGTGTCTTGGAGGGGAACTTGAAGGTGGTGGTGTTTCCATACATCTGCTGCCCTTGTCCTTCCAGGCCGTAGAAGTCACAGTTTGAAGGTGCTATCGAAGGAGCCTTGGTGAGTTGATGCAGCGCATCTTGTAGTTGGCATGCACTGTTGACACTGTGTGTCATTGGTGGAGGGAATTAATGTTTAAGGTGGCAGATGGGGTGCCAAACAAGTGGGCTGTTTTGTCCTGGATGGCGTTTTTGAGTGGAGCTGCACTCATCCAGGCAAGTGGAGAGTATTCAATCACACTCCTGACTTGTGCTTTGTAGGTGGTGGACAGGCTTTGAGGAGTCAGGAGGTGAGTTACTCACATAGAGTTCCCAGGCTCTGACCTGCTCTTGTGACAACAGCATTTATATGGCTAGTCCAGTCAGTTTCTGATCAATGGTAACCCTCAGGATGTTGATAGTGGGGGATTCAGCAATGTAATACTATTGAATGTCAAGGGGAAATGGTTAGATTCTCTCTTGTTGGAGATGGTCATTGCCTGGCATTTTTGTGGTGTGAATATACCTTCCTCCAATCTGAAAAACTACCATTTGCTGCTACTCTCTATTTCCTGTCTCTGAGCCAATTTTGTTTCCATGCTGCTACTGTTATATCCAAAATTCCACCGACAGCTGAACCCATTTCGCTGAGGTCAAGTCACATCTCATAATCTAATTTGAATACACATGAACTTAAAAATACACCAGTATGCTTGAAACATGTTTGGAAGAGATCTAATGTGGCTTTGAGGTTCTGGGTAGGAGGGCTGTAAAAGTCAAATCAACAAAAGTTTTTTCCTTCAAAATGAAGCAAGTGAGTGCACAGGGAACAGCACACAGCTCTCTCTCATGGGGAGATCGAGGCTTCCTGTAATGTGCCAGTTGTCTTAATTATGTCCCATCTGCTCTATTTGATTTTTTATTGGTGTTGTTTCTGATAATTAAAAGTTATATGTTTCGAAACAATTAAATGTTTATGTGCGCAAAGCTTTGCACAAAATTTCAAGAGTTTTTGTGGAAGGGGGGGAAAACAGCCATTAAATGGGGGCTATGCTAATAAGACATGCTTGTTTGAAAGTTTGGTTTTAGCAAGCAACTGTGGTCATAATTGCTGATTACCATAATTTGAATTTTCCCAGCGATGCTAAAATCAATAAGTAGAGGTCTGTGGAAGGAAATAGAGGCCTCTGAAATGTGGTTGCGAAGACATAAGCTTAAAAATTCCATACAGAGTCCAGAAGACAAAGGGGGGTTTAAAATTACAAGAGCAAAAAGAATTCTAAAAAATGACATTCAGGAAAGGAAATGTCTGTACTTTGGCCACTTGATCAGAGCTGAGAAGCCACAGAGATCCCTTCTAGAGGGCAAAGTGGAGGGCAGCAAAAGAGGGGTCAACCTAGACGTAGTTGGATGACGGACGTCATAGAGAAGTTGCAGATAAGCTACAGTGGATGTGTGAGGATGGTGCAGTACAGATGACTGTGACATACCATGACAGCAGACCACCTGGTAGGAGTAGCTACATACAGCAGCAGCAGAGATGCTAAACAGGCATCTGCAGATTTAACCCTTAAGCGCTGATCAGACAAAACTTTCATGGAGCAGCGTATATGGAGTGTGCTGGCTGACATACAGTGGGATGTTGTAGGATGACTCAGGGATCAAGTGAGAAGCTGTACAGGTTCTCAGACACAGCACTGAAGGTCCTGGCGAAGATCCAGAGGAGCAGGTGTGTCTAGTACCTGCAGGGATGAAAGAGGTCACCTCACTGTCTTGTCCCTCTAGTCACTCTCAACTGCAACTGGTGTCCCTTCTCATGGCCTCATGTGCTCCCATTTCTTCCACAGCTCATTAGTAAGGCGCTGATGAGCAAGGACTTCCTTTCTCCTGTTGATTCTTATAAGGTGTCCAATTTAGCAGAGCAGCACAGTAATTACTCTTCTTAGGGGAAGGTCTCAGTGAAAATCCAGAATGGATGTTGCTAGAGTGAAGTCTAGGCAAGGTATCCCAGAAAGTCTTCAGCTGTGTTTCAAAAGTCCTCTTCAAACCTCCACGAGCAAGTGAATAGTAAAGGGTGATATATTGTTAAGTAGCAATCAAGATTCTCTGAACCACATGTTCACTCCCAATTAGTCGGTTACCAAACATGCCTTTCAGCCTCTTTAATGAGTGTTAGCAGCCAATTTAAGTGACAATCACTCTTTGGTGAACCTTGTGATGGCTGTTCCTAGCACAAGCTTCAGTTCCTTTGCCAAAATGGGGCGATTCACGAGGGCTAAACCGGCAATTCAGCCTAAGACTGCATATTTTCCACTTCAGAGGCAATTTACCTTTAGCTAACTAAAATATCCAAGCAGAATCGACCTCTCTACCTTTAAATATATCATTTTGATTCAGCAATTATAAATTCATACTCTTCTTGGATGTGAAAGTTTTGCACTTTCTCTTTTTGGAGTTTTGACATTATAAACTTGAATCCTAAAAAGGTGCCTAATGTAAATGCCTACGTTTAAAACATTATTGAATCAGGCTCTTATATTAAACCAACATGTTTTCCTTTACATCCAAACCCGAACTAAGCATAATAAGCTTGATTAGAAAGACTTGTCTACTTGGCCAGATAAAACAGACTAAAATACTAAATATAGAAGAATGGTATTCTTATTTAAAACAAGGATCATGAAGACAGAGTGTGAGACAATATTAAATGGGATATGTATTTCTAGAACAAAAACTGCACCAAAGGTAAATAATCATCTACTTTGGATAAATTATGCAAAAGCAACCCAGAAGGAGGAAGAACTGCTTGACTTTAAATTTAATCTTAGCACCACTCTCCCAAAACACACAACTTATTCAGTTATATGTTTTATGAGGTTACACTACAGATGCTTTGTAAAGTCGTATATTAAAGAATGGCCCATGTAATCTTTAGGACATGAATGGCATGCAAACACTGCATTACTCAGGGGGATTGCTTGTAGATATAACGCTGCCATTTGTTGAACTCTCAGTTTAAGTTTGAAATTTTGTTGCCAATCACCAATGAAAATAGAGGGGTGGTTTCTCTGTTAACTGCCCTTGCTGAGATTGTGTTGAGGATTTCTGCATCTAATGCCCTTCTAATTCCTACTGCAGATTTAACATGCAGCCTTCTGATTCTGAACTTGGGAAGCCAGTTCTTCACTTCACAGAACACGAATGGCCGCTATTGCATTCTGGGTTTTTTTTTACACTCACATTGTAATAAAGTTATTACCAATCAGGGATAGCTCTAAGGATAGAAAGAATCCTGCTCTTCTTTGAAATAGTGCAGTGAGATCTTTTACATTTATCTGAGAGGGCAGGCGGGATGTTGGCTTAACATCTCATCTAAAATATAGCACCTCTGACAGTGCTGCACCCTTTCAGGATTGCCCTTAAGTGTCAACCTAGATTTTTGTGCTCATGTCTTGGGGTGAAATTTGAACACACGGCCTTCTGACTCAGAAGCAAGAATGTTACCAGCTGCCCCACAGCTGACACATCGAAATATTGATGCCAACTTAAGCAGTTTTGGAATTGGGTATTATACCAATTAATTTGAGTTTAATTGACTGAGTGAGGTTGAAGCTAATGTGTGCTTCCTAGTTAGTATGAGGTGCAGTAGTAAAGGTATTTAATGTCTCCTTAAGGCCCAGTATTCTTGCCAACTGAATGAAAACAAACACATGGCAGAGTAAATAAAATAATGTACCGGCGTAAAAGTTATTGTGAATAGCTTAATATGTGAAGTACCTTATTTAAACTTAAAATCAGGTAATGCATATTCAGAGAACTTCCCTGTATATAATTAGAAGCCAGCATAATCGCTGTAGATGTGAGCAGTTTATTGTAATGATTTTGTGCTAGATCACACGACAGGTAATAAAGCCCTATATTTTGGGGCCTTAAGAGTTACCTACTCTATTTCGGAATCTAGTTTGCAAATGGTGATATGTGCACAGATTGAAGAGTCATAACCCTGGGACAATTGTTCTGGCTCTGTCCTACCAACTTTTCCATGAAACAGGCCATTAGGGAAGCAAGAGGAACCCTGTGGGGAGAGTAGACAAGACTCCTGTGAAGAGGATGGAGGGGGAGATTTACTAGTGAGTGAAGTCAGCTTGAGAGAGTTCGTATTTGCAGTAAAGATTTAAAATGCACTGAATGTAAAATTAAACACCTGACAAAGCACTGCTTAACGCAGCATAGGCTGAGAATGTGATTAAATTTGATCAATAGCATGTAGGCAGGCAATATTTTGTCAGAATGGCTTTCATGTAAGATATTAGACACATTAATGTGAAATGTACAGCTTATGCCTTCATGGGAGATGAGATCCATTTCATGGAAGAGGAAGGATATGCAATCTTTGGAAGGAGCAGTGATACTTTAAGAAAAAACTTTCACTAAAACACATCTAGTGGGTTTATTATTGTAGAGATTGCTGGGATACTTCATTGCCATGTAGTAAAGACCAACAAGTAAGACATTCGTTCAAAGGGACTTTCATTATGGCATTCATTAAAAAGTCAGACCCAAAGCCATTCTTTTGAAGAGTTTGAAATCAAGTTGTAGAAGAAATTAGTTACATTTTTATGGACAGAAATGTACTGAGGACAGGTTATTGATGGATCAGTGTTAAGACAATGGTTTTCACAATGTTTGTCAGTAATTTGGATATTGGAATTGAGCTTTGGGGGGGTGGGGGGATGCGGGATGTGGTTGGGGGAGGGGGGTGCAATTCTGATGATGATGATTATGTGATGATGATTAGAGATGGGAAAGTGGTGGTACTACCCACATGGTTGCAGGTGATAGAATGGAAATGCAAGTGTCAGGAAGTTAGATGAGAAAAATAGATTACACGTAGATCTTGATGTGCTGAAAGATGGGTCCATATCTGATAAATAATGTATTTATTGAACATCAATATGGTTTTATGCATGTGGATAGAGCTGAAGCCAAACATGGATGCATCTTGCAGGGGTGCGTGCTGAAGGCTATTCAGTAGGAGAAAGACCTGGGTGTTATAGTTAGTGAATCTCTGACCTCGCAACCACCAGTGCTACAAGATGTTTGCTTGAACAAATAGGTAGTTAAAATGTAGATAATTAAATACACAATAAACAGCTCTATACTGTCTTTTATGTTTTGAGTTATCGGGTTTGCTGTGTCCGCAAACATGAGCTGTGCCCTTGATATCTACACGCTAGTCAGTGCTTGAAACAACGTAGGCAGAGAGAGAACGACTTGCTTAACAAACACTGGTGGCTTATTGGAACCAAGAACAGAGCATAACACAATGCGTGCTTCTTCAATCACCTTCAGCTCTAGACTTACAGTTACCCAAGTAGCCTGCGCTGTATGGCAATTGGTCAATACAGTCATGTGGTCGATTAACTCCATTCTCTTAAAGTTTCATAGCACTCCACTTTACCACGTCCATGGTAGTACAATTGACAAGATTCACAACATCCCAATTATTTACATGAATAACTTTACAAGTCAAAATAAAAGCAAAATACTGCGGATGCTGGAAATCTGAAATAAAAGACAGAAAATGCTGGAAAAACTCAGCAGGCCTGTCAGCATCTATGGAAAGAGTAACAGAGTTGATGTTTTGAATCCATATGACCCTTCCTCAGAGCTAAAGAGAGGTAGAAATGTGATGAAATTTATACTGTTTAAGAGGGAGTGGAGCAGGTGAAGCTGGATAGGAGGTCAGCGATGGATGGGGGCAAGGAAGAGATTGACAAAGATGTCATGGACACAAGATAAAGGGAATGTTAATGGTAGTGCTAAGGGCTAAAGGAGGTGCTGATAATGGCATAAAGGTAAGACAGTAGAATGTGTTAATAGCAGAACAAGGGTAAGCACTCTATGAAAGAACAACATGGAGCTAGGGTCTATGTGAATTTTGGCTTGTAGTCCACAAATCCTTCCTAGCTTGTTACTTAAAATGGAAGGGTACTTTTATAACAATTCCTGTAAGTTTCTTATTCTGAATTGAAAAATCTCGGCCCATTGCCGGTTGAGACCAATTAGGCTGGGGCCCTCCCCAGATACTACTATTGGAGGTAGACATGCAGACTGGTCCCAATACTGCACCAGGACTTGACATATCCCTTTCACTTTTATTTATTTGCCCGTATATGTTTTTAATTTAGTGCCTGATTCTTCCAAACTTAAAGGACGGATTCCTTTATTCAAGTATCTGAACGTATGTTCCTCTATGACAGACAATGATGCCCGAGTATTGACTTCCATCTTGATGGGTTGCTCATTGACTCTAATGACTACCTGAATTGGCTCAGTTCTACCCACTTTCAGGTTGTGAAATGAATAGCAGTTAGATTCTGCTTCCTCTGGTTCTTCAACGAGACAGAATTCGCAATTTCTATCTTTGTTTCCAAAATGCTGTCTCAGCTTATCTTTGTAGTACCACATTATGGAGAGAATATTCCCTCCAGTCGGGGGTGGGGGGTAGTTGTACAGGGGTGGGCGAGGGCAGGCGTGGATCTGATCGGCGACCCATTTTATGTGGGTGGGCCATGCCCAGAAGTGCTGTGCACTCCCTGTGCGAGCGGACGGGGGTGGGATTTCCCTGCGTCGGGAGTGCGCTCTTTCACACATGCGTGCAAAAAAGCGCAGAAATCTCCCTGAGGCATAGAGGAGATATGTTTTACATTTTAAAAATTTTAATTAAAAAAAATAATTGACTGTGTCACATGAGCTGGGACCTGTCAACGAACTTTAATGAAAAAATTTATTTAATTTATAAACCCCTCATGAAACCTCATCCCGCTTGTGAATGAGGTTCCATAAAAAATGTGAAGGTCACCTGGGCTCTTCGCCTGCCCGCCAACCTTAAGGTTGAACAGGCAGCTTTCTCAATAGGCTCGATTAGTTAATTAATGGCCTTAACAGGCCTTTGACAGTTTGGCGGGCGCGCACCCGCCAAACTAAAAATCTAAATGACGCATGGTGACATTGGGACGCCCGTCCGACATCACCCCACATCATTTTACGCCTTGGCGAGCGGGCCCCGCCCCCACTCGTCGAGCCGAAAATTCTCCCGTATGTGACCATTGCAGTGGCAGAAAATGTATTCAACATTTCTGAACTGTCGATCGCCTGCAGGCTGCCTGGACACATTTCTCTCGTTAATGCTGTGAGCTTTCACTGTAGTGCTGTTGTTCTTCAATGGTCTGTACAAAGGGGGCATTTCCCGCCTTTCTGTGGAGTCCGACGTTTTTGTTACCAGTCCCCGCCTCCCTACAAGATGGACGGTGCCATTTTGTGTTTCTTTTATTGCCTCCCAGTCTCTAACAGCGCTCTCCATGGCTCTTGCCAATTCTAATGCCTTACTCAAGTCTGGATTAGTTTCAGATAGCAATCGCTTTTGAATAGCATACGTTTTGCTCTCACATGTGAGTGAAAGAATCGCCCTCTTCTTGTCCTCCCCTCCAATGTTATTAGTGGTAAAGAAGAACACTAGGTGCTCGACGCAATGAGACCAGTTGTTGGGGTCGAATGGTTCAAGATGTCCAAACCGCAGCATACTCGATGACTATGTAGACTGCACTCCCAAACAGCTTCAAGGTAGTGGCGAAATAACGTAGCTGGCTTACTGCGGCTTTCTTGATTGCCGTCAATTGATCTGGTTTATCCACATTGCCAGTTTTATGTTTTGAGTTATCAGGTTTGCTGTGTCCCGCAGATGTGATCTGTGCCCTTGCTATCTACACATTAGTCAGTGCTTGAAATGACTTAAAATGATTTACTTAACAAACTCTGGTGGTTTATTGGAACTAAGAACAGAGCACTAACACAAAGTGTGCTTCTTCAATCACCTCCAGCTCTAGATTTAGTTACCAAAGTAGCCTGCGCTGTATGGCGGTTGGGTAATACAGTCACGTGGTCGATTAACTACATTCTCTTAAAGGTACATAGCACTCCACTTTACCACACTGCCTAAGGACTTGGTTAAGCCTGCGTACAGTTAAATACTGAATATTGTGTACAGTTAAATTGGTATATAGTTTAAAAGTCCTTGGTTACCCCATTATGCTGACAGAACTGAAGCTTTTTACTCCAGAAAAGTGGAGGCGTTGAGGAGTTTTAATTGAGGTTTTTAAAATAATGAGAAAACTAGATTTGGTCCATGTGGCTATGGAATTTAAGTTAGATAGATCAGCAAGGACCAGGGGACATGAATATAATTTATATCAGTATGGAACTAGGTTAGACATCAGGACATACTTTTTATCACAAAGAGCTATTGATCTATGAAACAATTTGCCAGCTACTTGCAATTACCACAAACTCACTGTAGGCATTTGAAAGAGTCTAAGTTACTCAGCGGTGGGAGACAGTGGCATAGTGGTTTTGCCACTGACTAGTGGTATCGTCACTGATTAGTATTCCAAAGACTCAGGGTAACACTCTGGGTCCATAGGTTTGAATCCCACCACCAGATGGTGAAATTTGAATTCATTAAAAATCTGGAATTAAGAGTCTGATGATTATGAAATGAGATTTTAAAAACTCATTTGGTTCATTAATGTCCATTTAGGGAAGGAAATCTTGCTGTCCTTACCTGGTCTACATGTGACCCCAGATTCCAGACCCACAGCAATGTGGTTGAATAAGAGCAATTAGGGATGGGCAAGTGACACTGACATCCCATGAATGAATTTAAAAAAAGCATACTGTATATGGCAGTTATAGTTTGATGTTGAGGTTAAACGCAGTATTAATAGCTGTGATGCCACTAGGAATGGATCTCTTGGGGCAGAATTTCAGTATATGGGATTGCCTGACTTGGTTGGCACAGCCACATTTTGAACTGTTCCTCTTGATGAGCCAGTGACCACATCTTCCCGTCCTGAAGCGGCTGAGGGTTGTCCAGATATTCCATGCCAGGTTGAAACCTGGGACTTCACCTCTAGGGTCGGTTACCAGGTTGCGATTGGTGATGTCTGCAGTCAACCAAGCAGGTGCATCATCACCTGACAGGTGAAGCTGTCATCAGCTTGTAAGGTCTGGAGTGAGATCCAGTAGGGACTGTGGGATTTCAAATGAATATGTGGGGATATGTTTATGTCCTGTGTCAATGGGAATGCTTTGTCAGCTGTCAATGAAGTTATTTGAGGAAGATATTTCCCCTGCGGACATCAGGAGGTTCAATATGTGCTTATTTCAATTTGTGCTTACACAGCTGTGTTGATCTCAATGTCCCATGTATAATCCTCATAAATTCCCGGAGGTGGGTATCTGCCGCAGTATGGCAGCTCCTGAGCCAGGTTGAGCAGCAGTACTCTGCTGTTGGGTAGACCAGAGTGAGTGAATCAGTGTGTTGTGTGTTGACTCTGCTGCCTCAGGCGGTACCCACCAGTTTCCATATGAGATTCACTCTCAGAGACATCAACCTTCATGCGGTCCTCCTGTTAAAGTACATTTTCCAACCCGAATACCTGTGAACTAATGCTGTCCAGAAGGCAACCGACCACTGGCCACCAGGCCCAAGCAGTAAAAACCCACTGGAAAATATAAAAGACAAGGTGGGGTTTTGGAGGATGCGTCTCCCATTCACTGTGGCCTCCTGGAACTGCTTGATTGTCTTCAAGGGTCAGAAAGGGATTTCCCAGAAATTTTCCCTAAATTGGCTTACATTTTTTTTTCTACCTATTGCAGGAGATTTTGTGACTGGTTGATGGTTCTGCGGGTGGGGAATAGGGTGGTGATCACGGTCTGTATAATGACAGCTCGATGGATCAAATGGTCTTCCACTATTATTCATTTTTGTATGCTCGTGAGACAGTTTTTATTTACTCTGAACCTCTCTTCGCCACTTCATTCCAATAAATAAAAATTATGTTTGCTGCGTATCTGCTGTGTCACAAGTGAAAGTACGGTCTCACACAAAAATGTTGCACCACAAGACGTTGCACTTTCAAAGCACATTCATTGTGAAAACAAATTATAAGTAGTTCAGATAATCACTTATCTTTTAAGTCACTAGTCGTGTCCCCAATTGACTAATTGGGAACAAATTAAGAACAGCAAAAAAATACCAAAGATAAATGAAATAAACATAGTAAAAACAATGTAATTAAAGCATTCTGTTTTAATTCAATGCAGCCATTCAAAGAAGAATTGGAGAACGGGAGTTTCTATAGTTGTCACCCTGTTCCTATGGAAATGTAACGTCTGGAATGTAGTGTGTGAATGAAACATAAGATTATAAAGCAATAACTGTCAGTCATAAGTGACAGAGAGGAAAAAACATGCCAAAAGTTCAAAGGTTTCCCCCTTTCAGCATTCAATGCAATTTAAGTTATTCAATTAAAATTTCAAACGCATTCCGAAATTTAAGATTTTTTTTTGGTGTTCATTCAAGAACTGTTTTTTGCACCAGCTGCTCCAACAACTACGACTTACAATATTGCTTATATTTACACACCGCCTTAATCTAATGAAACGTCTCAAGGCACTTCACTGGAGCATTATAAAACAAAGTATGACGTCAAGCCACATAAGGAGATACTCAGTCAGATGACCAAAAGCTTGGTCAAAGTGGTAGGTTTTAAGAAGCCTCTTAAAGGAGACAAGTGAGGTAGGGAGCCGGAGGGGGGCAGGGAGAGAATTCCACAGGTTGGGGCCTAGGCAACTGAAGACAAGGCCATCTTTCATCACAACTGGCAAATTGGTCACCAACCTACAAATTTCACTCTGTTTCTTTCTCCAGCTGTTGAATATTTTTTAGCCATCTCCGTTGCTTCAAGTATGTCTGTGGCATTACATCAATAGGCAGGTTCACAGTCATCCAGAGAAAACTATCCCCTGAATCCTGGACTACCCATGAGCACACCACAGGAGGTCAGCCTGAAGTTAATTTTCTTTCAATGCAGTTCTGCTTTTATTGTCAGTTATGAATGCAATAAATGTAATACAACAATTTGTACTGCAAGTATCCCAATCCTACTGAGTCACGAGACCATTGTTGGTAGATGTCTGAAATGTTTCTAATGATAATATTCTGTGCCATCACACAATTCATGGACATTTTTACTGCTTGGTTGCAAGCTCTTCAGTGGTGAATTCACAGTTCACAACATTAGTGTGAAGCCCAAATGGCTTCTCACAATGTTGAATTTGGAATGTGAATTGGGTTTCAAGTTCTGAAATTGCCCAGAAACTAGAAGTAGAATGGGATTATCTCCTCCAGTCAGTCTTGGTCCACATCATGCCCCAGCTCCAGAATCAAGCTTAAAGCAAAACATGCCTGCTTCACATGGTCAGAAAGTTGCACTGTAAGTGCAACCCAGGTTAGCATTTGCAAAGAAATAGCATTATATTTAGCTTGTTGTTTCTTTCCACAAGAGGAAGCAAATATTGTTGGAAGAATTAACTCCAGAATGCATCCAATGACAGTTAAGTTTGGGAAGAGCACAGGCAATAGCCTGGATACATGCGGTCAGACCATCCCTTGGTGGAAATGATACATCATGTGGTTATAGAGAACCCAAGGACAAAAGGAGGAAAAACAAAGATGGCCAAGAAAGAGGTAAATTATATTATTTACAAATTTAGACTCTCCTCCACGTAGATTAAAATAAAATTAATGTTTCCTAAAAGGTAATTTCTTTAATCCATGTTGAATTAATAGCCCAAATGTTGTAGTCAGTGATGAATTAACAGTACATGTGCTACAATCCCTGCAGAGGCTATTAACATTTGAAGAGAAGTCCGAACACCCAGTGATTAACTGAAAGAAATACACCTTTACGTTTTCACATTTTTTAAAAAGACAAACTTAACCATATAAAAGAAAGCAAGCACTACTAACTTAACAGTATAGTTTGTTCAAACCTAAAGTATATTCACATCTCCTTTTGGAATTCACAGAGTATGCCACAGCTCTTCAAAATTCACAATTTCTCTGCAGCGTTCCAGCTATTTCTCTGAGCTACCAAATTTCATGCAGGTCCTTCTGTTAGCTTTAGGCTATGGGACTCTGCAGCTTTTCTTCAAAACCTTTGACTGTGGCCTTCTCAACACAAGCTTAGGTTTCACTCCATACTCCAACTTGTTTTCATTATGAGGATCTCTTCCTCAAGCTCCAAGCCAGGGAAATCTTCTAGCCTCTATGCCCTCATGAACTCCAAACTGAACTTGAGCTCCCACCTGCATTCTGCATGGTGAACAATAAAGTTAGCAGTTTCTCTGTTGAAGGTGCAGGCCTGGCTAATGTTTATCTGTTTTTTTTTCCTCAGCTCAGTGGGCTGAATTTTCCGTTCATCGGGCGGGCGGAGCTGACCCAATCGCGGGTGGGTGTGGACCTGATCGCCACCGGCGATCCGGGCCGCACTGCCATTTTGCGCTGGTGGGCCAATTAAGGCCCACCCGGTGCATTTCACACTCCCGTAGAGAGCGGGATTTTTAAAATTGCGGCGGGCGTGTACAGGCCACTGGTTCCAATGGGGAACCAGCAGTCTGTATAAAGAAAGGCCAGGCAGCCTCCTTTAGGCTGATCACCATGGCCAGCTCCAGGTGCAGGGGGTCTGCACAGCAGGCTCCGGTGGAGGGAGGGCCAGAGGAGGAGGGCAGGCCAGAGGAGGAGGGCAGGCCAGAGGAGGAGGGCAGGCTGCAACGTAGGCCAGTAGGGGGGGCCAATGTGCCCCTCACTTCCCTGATGCCTGCCTCGCTGCCCTTCTCGAGGAGGTGGCAGCACGGCGAGAGGTCCTGTTTCCCCAGGATGGGAGGAGGAGGGCCCCCCTACACTACGAAGAGGGCCTGGCAAGGGCCTGGCGGCGCACGGGCACCCAGTGCCGCAAGCGCTTCAGTGATATGTTGCGCTCTGGAAGGGTGAGTACCATGTTGGCCTTGTCCATTTAACCCAGCAGGTAGCCTTAGCCTTTGAGCAACCCCCCACCCATCCCACGTTTCAGTGTCGTTACTGCATTGGGCATTTGTCGCACGCTGGGTGGGCTAACAGATAGTGACCATGCTTACATCAGCCTTAGTGATTGATGAGAAGATGAATTCTCCCCACAGCATATGTTGGTGTTTGTCACATTTGAGTAGTCTGGGGGCAACCTGCAGGGGAGCCAGCTAGACACATACTCAGAACTCCAACACATGTCTTATTGATGGTGATGAGATGGTGGAAGGGGAGCCTCAAGGTGTCGTGGCCAAGAGCCATCTGGTGACCTTGGCGCCGCACCTAGTTGCACCTCCTTGCCATGGGCACTAAGACCCGTGTGTTACTCAAAGTGATGGACACCGAATGTGTCCAAGGTGGCCGTTGGGGGAGGGGGTTGGGACCAGCCGTACTATCTTCTGGGGACTGGTCACCTGCAGTGTGGACAGGAGCTGCTGGAGGCCTCAGATGGGCCACTGCGGTTGGGGTGCGGCGTGCGCGTGCAGAGTACATGAGCGACCTGCCCCAATAAATAGTGTTCTCTGTTCTGCAGGTGAAAACTGTGCACAACACCCATGAGTGTTTGTGCACTGGTGGTGGCCAGGCCATGCTCCACACACTGACCCGATTCGAAGAACAAGCCATGGAGCTGGAAAGGAGTCAAGCGGTCAGGTCGGCAGGTGTCGGCGAGGCTGGGGTCCAGCGGCCAGGTATTGAGACCCACAGTCCCATCCACTCTACCTTCCCACCATCCAAAGCACTGATGCAATCATTAATGCAGCAAAACTGCACATTCACAGGCTGATACAGTCAGACATGTGGGTCATACACAAAGGTCTCTCGGCCCCTTGAGGATGTGCGTCTCTCGCACCTTCCAAAGTCGCCTTATCCCATTTGTGACCACTATCCCCATGGCCTAACATGCCATGGCATCGCTGTTGCACATCCAAATACTTATTGCATCTTAGGAGGGTTTGTACCTCCACCACCCTTTCAGCCAGTGAGTCCCACATTACTCTGTCCAAAAGGTCCTCAGCACCTCACCTGTAAATTTCATGGCACTCAACTTAAATAAATGCCACCACGTTAGTCATCCCTGCCCCAAGGGGAAGTGTTGCCTTCTGTCCACCCGTTCTACGCCCCTCATAACGGTATGAAGCTCAATAATGTGACCTGTCAATCTCCTGCGCTCCACAGCAAATGTCACCAGTGTATGCAATATTTCCTCATAACTCCAACTCTCCAGGCCCACATGCATCCTGGTCAGGTACTTCTGCACTCTCCCACTCCAGTGCCATCCCTCCCATAAAGCGCAGGTCACAACTGAACACAAAAGTGTAGATGTGGCCTCCACAGCGTTTTCTGCACTGGCAACATGACCTCCCTTTTCCTGCATTCTATTCCTCGGCTAATAAAGGCAAGTCTGGCTTTTACCTTGTTAAACGCCTTATGTTCCTGTTCTGCTGCCTTAACGGGTCTGCCCAGCAAGGTCGCTGTAATTGTCCTTACTTTCTACGGTCCTGCCATTTCTCCTGCATTCCCGTATCTTGTTTGTCTTGCCCAAGTGCATAACCTCACACTTATCCACATAACATTCCATGTGGTATTCCTTAGGCCATCTGACCAGCTTGTCTGTATGCACATGTAATGTTTGGGCCTCCTCTTGACTACTTACTACCCTCCCAATGTTCATCTCCTTAGGTTTTTGAAGGTTGAGTGCATTATGAGCCTGGGGGGAAAGGGATGAATTGTGTTACTGACTGAACACTAACTGATGCACTGTCCTTTATGTTAATTTCAGCATCACCACCGCATGGCCACCAGGAGGACGTCCAGAGCCCCCCCCTCCAGACCTGAGGGGTGTCAATTGGCATGAATGTCATATCATTTCAGCGAGCTAGGCACCAGCGCAGCAACTACCACATCGGTGGGGAATATAACGTCGGCTAGTGTCCCAGGGCACAGTGGAGAGGGCACTTCACAATCGCTGGAGGATATGGCACGGACAGAGAGTGCCGATGGCACCAGCTGTCGGAGGATTGCAGGGGACCAGGCACATGCTGAGTCCGGCAGTGACGATGTACCTCTGGAGATGTCAGCCATGCAGCAGCTGCAGGACAAGCGGCAGGATGCGCGGGAGCATCTGGCAGGGTTGCATGAGGGTGTGCTTCAATTGGTCACTGTGGTGGAGGAATCCAGGTAGAGTGTCAGTGATGGCATGAACCTCATGTCAGGGTGTCAGGCTTCCTCCATAGAGAGATTGGCGAATCTCATGGAGAGGGGCTTCCAATGGATTGATCAGCATCTGATTGGGTTACGCTCTGACCTGCAAGCCCTCACAGCGCTAATGGCCACAGGTGGTCATTGGCAATGTGGGAGATGTTCTGGGCACCAAGTGTCGGCGCTCGGTGCCCATGCATCTGCGGTGAGCAGGGAGGTTCAAAGTGACCTCATGTCGGCGCAGCAAGTGCCTGTCGTCTCTGCGAGCTCCTCTCAGGACGCTCCGGATGAGGACAGCAGCTCCTTCGCCCCTCTGCCAGTGACCGTTGCATCCGTTGAGGCTGCGACAACTGTGCCCTCCCAGGCGGGGCCAGCACAGGCTCCATGGGCCAGAGGATGCCCGCCAAGGTCATCGAGGCCAACAGGACAGCAGAGTCAGCAGGCTGTCTCACAAGCCACTCCGAGCGATGGGGCGGCACCTAGACGTAGCACCCGCAAACGTAAACATAAGGCACTCCACGGGTTTGTCACTGGTGATTTTGTGTTGACCTTAGATTAGGGAATTTATATTTGTCAACGTCGGAGCAACATTTTGCTTTGTTTTTTGTGGCACCATCTGGTGGATGGGAATAAAATCCACATTTGTTACCATGGCTGAGGGTGTCTCCTTTGTGCTGCACTTGTCTGTTGCACAGACATATCATGAGTGTTTGAGTGGATGTTGATGTTTCTGTACTAAGCCTTTAGTTGCAGCTGATGAAGTGGAAGGTGTCGCACTTCAGTGCCGCGTATGGAAATGCCAGTCACGCTAGTCCTGCTGATCCATGTGTGTGGAGCTAGCTGAAGGTTCGTTGGATTAAAGTGTCCCAGGTGTCCCTGCCTCCTCTGTGTAATAGCGGGTCGGCGTGCTGCCCCTCATCATTGCCCTGTGCTTCATCACCCTCTGAGCCATTGCTGGGCTCATCGTGTGCAGCCTCATCTACTGCGTCAAGATCTTCATTGTCCACAGCGTCCCCCATTTCCAGCGCAAGATTGTGCAGAGCGCAGCATGGTACCACTATCACAGAGACATGATCTGGGGGGTACTGGAGTGTGCCCCCTGAGCGGTCCAGGCAATGGAAGCGCATCTTGAGTAGACCGGTGGTTCTCTCCACCACAGCCCTTGTGGAGGTGTGGCTCCTATTGTAGCGCTGCTCAACTTCTGTTCTTGGATGGCGGAGAGGCATCATGAGCCACCTTCTGAGGGGATAGCCCTTGTCACCCACCAGCCATCCATCCAGCTGAGCTGGAGCACTGAAGAGCCCCGGCACCTGGGAGTGTCTGAGGATGTAGGCGTCATGGGAGCTGCCTGGGTACCTTGCACAAACTTGCACAATCTGCATCCTGTGATCACACACTATCTGCACGTTCATGGAGTGGAAGCCCTTCCTGTTGACAAAGTCACGGGGCTCACTTGCTAGCGCCTTGATGGCCACAAGTGTACAGTCTATAGCACCCTGGACACGGGGGAAGCCAGCAATGGCCGCGAAGCCTCTAGCTCCTGTGCCTGACTTGCCTGGTCACAGCAGAAGTGGGTGAAGGTCAATGCCCACCTGAACAGAGCGTCTGTAACCTGCTTGATGCAAGTGTGGACAGCTGATTGGGAGACAGTGCAAAGTTCATCCACCGAGCCCTGGAAGGAGCCAGAGGCTTAGAAGTGGAGGGCAACTGTGAGCTTCAGAGCCTCTAGCATGGAGTTAGGAGAGATCTCAGGGCCAGTCATCTGACAAATGTAATTGACTGTCTCCCTCCTTTGGCACTGCACCTCAGTCATATTGAGGTAGCTGCTTCGCCGCCTGTATACCCTGGCAGCAGGATAGTGGCATCTTCTGCGGCCCCTTGCACCTTGGACAACTTCTTGGCCCTGCGCCCCTTGTGCCTGCGCCTGTCCTCCCAAAGGTGGCTCCCCTGGAGGCTGATTGTCCAATCCTGGCCTCCTCCTTATTCTATCCTTCCCTTCCTCCTCAGAGGAGCTGCCTCCAGTGGAGGTGTCAGAACCCATACCCAGGCTAAGGGGAGGCCTCCGGAAAGCTGCAGGCCCGATAAAGATTCCTGACTGCAGAGTGCTGAGCTGAAGGTTCAAATTACAGAGAAAGCTGCTGGAATTCGTTCTGAACTGCTACAGATCACACAGGCAAGTTTAAAACACTTGCTGAAATAAATACTTCACATAAAACATTGACAACCCCACTGAGCCCACATATCCCGCCCGTGGATGAGTTTTGTTAAAAAGTCACTTACCCGCCTGCCCGTTGGGCCTGTGCGCCGAGCCGAAGATCACACGGACACCTCAAAATCGGCATCGATTGCCGAGTTAAGGGCCTTAACAAGCCCTTTAATTAATGGCGGGCACGCAGCGCACTTCATCGCGCGCCCGCCCAGCTAAATATCGCAATGGCGCACGGTGACGTCGGGACACTCGCCCAACGTCAGCGTGCGCCATTTTGAGAGCTGACGTGCGGGGCCTGCCCTCCGTACGTCACCCAGAAAATTCTGCCCAGTGAGCTGCACTTGTCTCTGCCTGTTCCCGGAGTGCACTTCTGACTGCCTGCTTCTATAAACAAACACACACAAATAAATTAATCCGAAGATACCTCCCTAACCCCCATAGCCCATCTCCATGGCAATGTGGCATACTGGGATGTTCCAAATAGAAATGTAACTTAATTATCCATTATCTTCAGAACAAACACTTAGATTTTGTGACCCACATGACTAATTTATAACCCAAATGAATATAAATGTCCTCTCCCAAGACTCCCTGGTTCCACCAAGGAACTCCCTTATTTACAAATGTTCTCTTGACTATTTTGATCTGGGAACTACACCAGAAATTTAAATACTATACAAAGAGAACGGGATTCTAGATTCATGACTCTACCAGGAAACTCAAGAAAAATAGTCCGTTCTTTAAGTTTTCATCCTTCTAATTCTAACCTCATTAAATAAACATAGGTTACCCTTTGAACTGTAATCACCCCAGGTTTAATTGCCATTTCCTCAACCAAGTGTTTCCATTTATCTTACATTTAAAACTTTAATCTCCAATCTAAAGCTTATATTCCTAACACTAAAAGCTTTATCTCTAAAACACATGCATTATGAAATCAGATATTCACAACATTTGCCACTAACCCAGCAATCACTGTGGCACTGATTTCACTTTCCCTGATGTTAATTTCAAGCTGGAACCAGCTCCAGGAGATTTCTAACATTCAGCAACAGTGATATGAGCGAGGGAGCTAAGCAGCCAATCACATTAAAGAATTCTCAGAGACAACAAACCAGGAAGTTAAAAAGCATCAATTATCTTTCACCCCTAAACGATTTTACAGAGAGTTAAAGATTGGGACATACATATGGTATTAAGGCAAAAACTGAAATATCATAAGAAAACTTCAAAAAAACAATTGTTTTAATTGTTATTTTAGAGATCTGTGAAATGTTTTTATCATAATGAGAAGGTTGACCTTCAGCCAATATAAAATTAGTTTTTCAGCACCAGGAAGGTTGTTCAGCAGTAATTACACCTTAGTCATTGGCAGCCTCTCATTTGGTAAGACCATGGTTTGTGCCATGGTGGTTAACTCTGTGGTAAGCATTGGCTGGTGTGACTCAGGAGCCCCTCTCATGGATGGCATTTGCTGCAGAGGAAGATAGTGGACTGAGAAGGTGACAGATTGCTGGCCCGTTTTCTCTGGGCCCTCCTTGAAGCCAGCTGAGCTTTTTGTTTCCACTTGCCTCTTCCAATGTCCTTCCAAACAGTCAGCTTCCAGAGGTCATGGCTGTCAACAACAGTCTGCCAATTGTCAGTGTCAATGTCTATTATCATCATATCTCACTTGCAAATGTCCTTGTAGTGGAGGTATGCACATCCAAGAGCTCCTGACCCGGTGGTCAGCTCACTGTAAAGAAGGTCATTGGGTGCACAGCTGTCATCCATCCGATGAACATAGTTCAGCCAGCTCAGATGTCGTTGGGTTAGTAATAAGTGTGTGCTGATGGAGTTAACATGCTCCAGAACCTCTGAGTTTATGATCTTTTCTTTTCAAGAGAAGCCAAGGATACGTCTGATGCGGCAAAGGTGGAAACTGTTCAGCCTTTTCTCCTGCTTAGCATATGTGGTCCAGGACTCACTACTGTAGACGAGTACACCTGCAGGCTTGGTAGACTTGCAGTTTGGTGTTCTCGGTCAGGTTGCTGTTACTCCCCACTTAGCACACTGTTAAAAACCCAGCCACGCTACAGTCGACAAGGCATAACTTTGTCACAGGTTTTTTACAGAGAGACTAATGGTATAAATAGTGAAAGTTCAGATCAAATCAAGTGATTATAACATTTCCTCTGTGAAGACTTCAACAGCACACCCTGTGGAGGAGTGATGAGTTATTGACAGCAACTTTTAGATTTCCACATGGGCATGTGCAGGGGACAGAAATTGCTGTCAGTTTAATGGTTGTAATGATGATGAATGTTGACAGTTTTGCCATCACAAAATCCAGGCCAGCAGATCTCAAATGGGCCACAAGGGTCTTGTTCGAGGAATGCAGTGCTTCTTCTGGACAGGGGAATTTGTGGATATACGTGGACAGGGTCAAATGATGAATATTGACTCTACCTGTCCCACCCCCCCGCCCCACCCCCCCTTAAACCAGCTTATATTTCACCTCTCTTCTATTTTTACTTAGTTCTGTTGAAGAGTCATACCCACTTGGAACGTTAACTGTGTTCCTTTCTGCAGATGCTGCCAGACCTGCTGAGTTTTTCCAGGTATTTTTATTTTTGTGATGAATATTGACTGTTGTTTCAATTGTTCATTCTCAGGATGTGAAAATCAGTGGCAAGGCTATAATTTATTGCCCATCTACAATTACTCTGTACAGCAGAGTGACTGCTTCAGAGGGCAATTGAGAGTCATATGCAGGCCAGATCAGGAAAGGGCAGCAGATTTCCTTTCCGAAAGGAGATAGTAAATGAATTGGATTTGTACAGCTAGATCTACATTTGGAGCATTTTCATTTCAACTTGTTAAAGCTGAATTAAAATTGCTGGGGTAGGATTTGAATTCATACTGTCTGGATCCTTAGTTGGGTTTACAGAGTACCAGTCCACAGTAACATGATCGCTATAATACTGTATTGGCATAGTTACATCCCCCCACTCCTTGCTTCCTGAGGCCCTCTCCACCTCATCCATAAAGAAAGCCACCTGTTTAAGGTGTAAGGAAAACACGAGCCACTGCAAAATTGTATTCCGCTATGAGTCAGTGCCTTCCGAAGAGGGGGAGTCAAGCTGAATTGAAGGTGAGGAGCCTGGACAGGTAGAAACTAGTTCATCATAGAAAAGTACCTTAAGGATTCATTGTGTAACCTAGGATACTGCTTGGCAGAATAACTCTGCACAGAATTGATTGTTCGATTTCAAGGCCATTCAAGCTTTGATGCTTTAAGTCAAAGCTTTTATTAACGCCAATTCCTGGATGTTTCAGCAAATTAATTTTTTTTTTCTTCCACTGTGTGCTCAATGATACATAGTTCAGATTATAATCGTTTTATATAATTTTTCACATTCCAGTTCACAAAGCTTTATCATAATTCCAAACATTAGTTTTAATTTCCATCAGTTTTTAAATTGCATTGTGACAAACCGAATATTATGGTATGTCATTTACTATAAGTTGTGGCCTATATTAATTCTTAGGCTGCTGGTATTTTCACATGGATGCCCCTGCCTGATGAACCATTTTAATTTAAAATTTTAATATTGTGGAATCGTGCATGACTTAATAAGAACTCGCCACATTGGAACTTATGGGGCATCGAAATGAGGCTGAACTTTTCTGTTCACGTCTGTTATTCCCTTTGTCTTCGGTGGGCAGGTTGCAGCTTCATCTTCGATGTTAATTTGGTGGAAGGCATTTCTATTTTCTGGCCCTCTTCAGAATAACTCTGCAGCAGCCTTGCCACATGTTGAACAGGCGCTGAACTCTTACTGATAACCAAGAATAGAGTGAGGCACTTATAATAGGGACCCAGGATACTCCTCAATGTCACATGCTTTCTAATTTACAAAGAATTCAATGAAACTGCCGAGAGATGTCCTTCCCCTTGCATAAGTTTTATCATTTTATTAACAGAAGCAACCTTCCCATGTGTCTCTAATGTTCAAACGCTTATTCTTGCCCGTAATATTGCATCTGTAAAAGGCAACCATAAACTACACGATAAAAGAAGCAAGTGCATTTGAAGCTTTCTTCTCACCCATTTGTTTCCACTTACAATACATTACTGAGCATTGAAGTTCAGAATTATCCATCAGCTTCCACTATTGCACCCATTGTCTCAGTACAAATTTGAAGCTTGCCTGTGAACACTTTGATATTAGGCATTCACATAAAGGATTGAGCAATAAATGTTCGTGGACCTTTCTTGTCAAAGCATGTGCAAATCAAATATTCATTATATCTTGGCAAGCTTTGGAGCTGATACAGTGTACAAAGCAACACTGTACTAGCAACGCACTGAGTCAGTTTAAGTTATCGTGAATTTCTGTTTTTTACACTGTTTGATGTTGCTGACCGTTCTCAATTTTAGTCCGTACTCTAAAAGGCAGGCACATTGGGCATATAGGGAGGGATTTTAAGCCACAAATATAGATGGGCCATGCCCAGGTGAGAGGTGAAAGTTTTTTAAGTCTCAAACCTGCCTTTAGCCTGCCCAGTTCTAGCTGTAATAGAGATGGGATGGGGTTGGGAGGTTTTGGCAGTCAACCAACCCACTCCCAGGTAATGGGAGATCCCCATCTCCGGTGGCCAGGAACGTCAGAATGACACTGATCTCTCTTGTAAGCTGAAAGGTGGCTGGAGGTCAACCTCTGGTTCGTTCCCTCCCCCTGGTGTTTTATGCTCCCTCCTCCTGCAATTTGTCCTTTGGGATTTGGGAAATTTGGGAAAGGAAAAGACCTTTGATGTCATGTGTTTATTCGAAGGCTGCAGTGCAACAAATGAGGTTGCATAAAATTGCCTAAGGATGATGGTGAGTGGGAGTGGTGGATGGGCAGATGGGAATGTGGAGAATTGCATAGAAAAAGAAGAATAGGAGTGTTTGCAAGGTAAGTGGGCATGAGGAGTAATGTGATCCAGTACAGTTGACAAGGTGGAGTGAGGAGTTGGGTGATGCGCACAGCCAGATAAAAGTGAATGTATAACAATAGTCACGTTTCCTGACCTAGTTAGGTTATTAAACGCTTCCTGCACTGAATCCAGGAGTGTGACACAATGCTCTTGCTGCTGGCCTCCTTAGCAACCTCCTGTTACACCTTCTTGCAGCATCAGTAGATTTTTTTCCTCTCATTTGCTGGGGAAGCGAATGCCTCTTCAACTCCTCATAGCCTCAGCATGACCTCAAGGGAAGTATCATTGGAACAGGGTGTAGTGTTTGAGCGTCCTGAATACATTGGCGCACCTTGTTCCAACTCTCAACTTCTCCAAGTTCCAACTATAAATTGGCCTTTAAATACTGGAATTCTAATTGTGTCATGCAGGGTGTCATCACACCCACGGCCGCATAATCAAAGTCAAACCTGAGAGTAAAATGATAATGAGCTGTCTCCATTAAAGTGCCACTGACAGACATATTGAACTTACTTTTGGGTCCCCTGCATGTGTTAATACCAGGTGCCACCAGCTCCCAAAACTTCTGCAAGTTATTGTCACAGCCTTTTAAATTTATAAATCCAATGAGCCCGCATCTTTCTCTTGATGTTACTTCTTGACGAACTTGATTTGCATTGTTAGCTTATCCCTTACATTCTTTTAGTTTGGTACTTAAGCCATCAGTCAAAGGAATCAGGAAAGCAGAGTGGATCTCCTGTACTTCCAGTGCTTTTCTTGAACTAAAAATGTTCATAGACCACCCTGCGGATTGCTGTTCTACAATACTTAAAATAATGTTTTGGTTCATAGGAAACAAAGGCTTGCCTGTGGATGTAGATCTTTGCATGGGGTATAGATAGAAAAAATGTATCTGGGGCAAGCTTATATGATAACCGAAGGCTTATCATGTCCTGTATTTATTCAAAATCTCCCTCAAGTCTTAAGTTGACTCTCATTTCCTGAAAGTTGATTTATCTATTTAGGTGGAATAGCACTAATAGAAAGTCAGGACTTGATTCTGAATATAGCCAGTTTTGCTCTTCTAGGGTGATTTCTGTGACCTCATTAAACCGATGAAGAATCTCAGTATTCCTTTTAAGTCTGTAAACCATGTCCTAATTTTTTTACTCAGGTATATAATTTATAATTGCACTTTTTATGGTAAGTGCCAAAATAATATGAATCTTAGCAAATTAATTGTTGAAATCACCCCCTCAACAGGTAGTAATGTTTTACAATTTGGAAATATTTTTAATCTTTTGAATAGAAAGGTGAGTGTGGCTCACTATGTCCACTGATCTCATTTTTTCCCCCTGCAACTTGGCACCCCTTTAACCTAATCATTGTAGAACTCCAAAAGAAATGGCATAACTCATTAAAGCTATTGTAGAACAATAAGCTCTATCATAAACTGGGTTAAGCAGCACACATCCCAGCAGTACAACCCATTCAGCTACACAGGAACATCATGGTTGTGGCTGCTCTCTTAAAGAATGCAACAAAACTCACTTACTAGAAAATTCAATGCATGGGTTGTACATTTTTAACAAACTCCAAAGGTATGTGAGAGTTATTGTTGAAGAACCAAGAAACAACATTGTGAAGTGGTGGGACCCAAGTTCAACAGCTCAACCCTCGCAAACTGTTGACATCTTGATTCCAGATGTGGCGCTGTTGAGAAGGATCAATCTCTGTGTGATTACGTACAATATACCCATCCTAAAGGATGGTACCAGAACTGAGAGAAGATTAAAATCAGAGCTGAGAGGAAAGATTGAACAGGCTGGGCCTCTTTACTCCAGAAAAGACTGAGGGATGACCGGATAAAGATCTCAAGATTACGAAAGGATTTAATAGGCCAGATGTAGAGAAGATGTTTCCCCTTGTGGAGGAGGCGAAAGCTGAGGTTCATGAATATAAGATAGGCACCGATAAAATCAGGAATTTAGAAGGAAGTTCTTTATGCATCGGGCTGGAGTTAACTGGGGGAGATTTACAGCCAGTGTTCAGGGCGGCACAAGAGCAAATGCATCGGCCTGCAAATGGGTTATTTCTGAGAGGGTGGATGTAGCAGGAGACTCTGCTGCTGAAAGTGAGAGATGGGGGTTTTTTGACATCTTTTTGAGCTGCTACAGGCTGAAAGACACATTAAGAGAAGAGCGAGAGGGCAGTGGGCCTGGAGATAGGGTTATCTTAGAGAGTGAAGGCTTCAACAGGAAATCCAGAGGTTACTTTCCCCATGGGGATTGGGCACTCTGGAGGAGGCTCATCCAATGACAAGAAAGTTGGGAGGCGGAGGGTAGCTGACCAGAAGCAGGTGCGCCCTGCAGATCAGGTGCATGAGGGACTTGTTTCTGCGCAAGGGCCAAAGAACTAACAGCAGGCAGTCCATCAAAGGGGAAGATCCTACCCTGCACTAAGTTCAGGCAAAGGATGAACTAGATCCAGCTTTCAATACACCAGTGTCTTCACAGACTGTGTCTCTCCACGGAGACCGTGGTGCCCTTTTGTGAGATGCCGGCTGGGGAGATAAGTTCTAAAAGCATAGGTGAGAATGTGATGACTGTCACTCTAAAGGTGACCATGGCCTTGAACGCTTAGGCCCGGAGTCATTCCAGGCATCAGCAGGGGATCTTTGCGGCACATCACAAGTTGCAGCACATTCATTGCATAAAGATCGTGACGAATGCAATGCTCAGGCAAGCAAGCGACTTCATCACCTTCAGCACAGATGAGGTTAGTCAGGCTTTCAGAGAACCAGCGGATTTGGTTGCATTGTGGGATTCCCATAGTTTTTAAGTGTGATAGACCTTACGCATGTGGTTCCAGAGGGCCAGCCAGGGGCATTTGTCAAATGTAAAGGGTTTCACTCTGTCCAACTAGTGTGTGACTATCGTCAATGCGTCATGCAGGTGTGTGCACGCTATCCTGGGAGTAGTCCAGCTTCTTACATCCTCAGGCACTCCCCCATGCCACAGCAGCTCTATCCAGACAGCAATTGGAGGAATGGATTAATAGAGACACGGGAAATCCGCTGAAGAGATGGCTCATGACCCCGCTGAGAAATCCATGGACATAGGCTGAGCTGCTTTATAATGACGGCCATGTATCTACCAGTGCCTGCTCAAACTGAGAGCTGTGTACCTGGATCATGCACTCCGATATGGTCGGGCTCGGGTCTCCCTAATTGTCATGGTCTGCTTGCGCCCTGCGCAAACCGGTGAAGAAGCTGAGGAGGATTCTGTGGATGAGTGAGAAGAGCGAGGCCAGCCAGCCACAGAACCGGAAGGCCAACCACCTGTGAGTGCCAGCGAGATGCAGGAGTCTCCCATAATGAGATGCTTCACATGAGAATGCGGAAGACTCCTCGCAACCAGATCTTCGCCTCGCTGCCCCCCCCGTCTGACACTGTTAGTCATCACCACCAGGGCTGATTGTACATGTGTCAATGGTGAGACACACAGTGAGGATGGTCACTGGGGTGCACATAACCAATAACTCCCTGGATAACAATCCTTCAAGCCAACAAGCAACCAGGAAACCCCTCATAACAACAACAATAAATACACCTCCATACTCAAACACAAGCGTTGAATAAAGATTATCACCAAAATCTCTCACAGAGGCTGGAATTTTCCAGCTCCGTTGGCATTGAGCATCATGGCGTGCTAGGAGGGGCAATATGACAAGAAGGCCAAACATCAGTTCTATGCCGTCATGAAACCAGTTTGCGATCGTCCACTTCACCCGTCAACGGCAGGCTGTGTTTCCCACCGCCACACATCAGGGACCTAATTTCAATACTTTAACATCTCATTATAAGTCCTGGTCACTGGGATCATCCCCCCCACATCAAGTTTACCATCCACATCGGCGTGACTTCAGGACGGTATGCTTCACGGCTGCCTTTAAAAGGTGTGAACCTGGCGACCTGAACTTCGAGGGAACTTGAAGGTGAGTGCACACAACCTTGCGCAAAGCTTGCCAGCATTGCCCATAGGACATCAAGGATGGGGTGCTGCGCTTTTGTGGGGACACAGACAAGTCACTTTTTCCTGGCTGGCTTTCAGTACAGTGCCAGGGCAAGTGGTCCAGTGCAGTTCAGGCATGGAGGGTGGGAGGGAATGGATGGAGGGCAAGATGGCACAGACTGAAGGAAGGACACGAGCACATGCTGGGGTGTGGGCAGAAAGGTACAACAGATTGAAGGAAGCACTCAGGCACATGCCAGGGTCAGGATTGGTGGGTGCAAGGCAGCACAGACTGAAGGAAATACTCAAACACATGCTAGGGGGTTGGGGGGAGGGGAGTGAGGTGGTCATGCACTTTGAAAAGCTTGTCAAAACTGTGCATTCTTCCGCAGCTGAGGCCGTTCAGCTGCAGCTCCATTGATATGCTTGGAGTCGGGCCTCAGAAGACTGCTGGCCCACTCAAGCAATGCAAAAGCATGAAGGTGCCACCAAATGCTCCAGAACTTTTCACCCCTCAGGCACAGACTGCAAATTAATGGTGGGTTTTGGGGCAGCAGAGCATTCGGCTGACTGGGCAAGTTCGAGAATCCCCTTGTGAAAGGTGGCCATGGCTCAGTCATTGGTGGAGACGCTCACAGGCCCTTGCAATGTCTTTATTAAGGTGTGGACCAGTATCCATCATGGCTCAAGCTAACAACGCAGCCTTGCAGTGTGGGTTAGGAGAATGCCTGCGCCTGAGCTGAGAGCACAGTATGCAGTCCAATGGCTGAAGCTGCCGCAATTGGTCAAGTGGAGTGAGGCGGAGGGGGGTGGGGTTTCGGACAGCCAATGAGCGCACTGCACAGTGGTCATCCAAGTGGTGGCCAGCACTCTCCTGCATGCATGAAGGGGCCTTCAGATTTAACCAAAAGTGGTTCTTAGGACATGTGCAGTCTTTGCCTACACTGGTTCTCAGTCACCTACAGGAATAAGAAGAGTCGTCAATAGACCATGGGTCTCTCTCTTTGATCCTGCAGGAGAACATCAGGATTTTGGAGCCAGTTATTTAGCGGTATGCCTCATGGCTTACAGGGAGCAGAGAGGAAGAAGAGAGCAGCAGTGGTGCCTGGCTTAGCAAAGGGAGGAGCACCTCCCTCAAGCTGAAGGTCGTAGGTATTTTGCTAGACCCATGGTCTATTAATGGCTCTTGTCATTCCTGTAGGTGACTGAGAACCAGTGTAGCCAAAGACTGCACATGTCTGGGGAACTGGTTGGTTACATATGCCGCCTGCAGCAGGCTTTGGTGTCACAGGGACATGGAGGGCATCCACTGCCAGTGGCCATGAAAGTGACTGCGGAGCTCAATATTTATGCCAGTGCCTCCTTCAAGGGCTCCACAGGTGACCTGTGTGGGATCTCTCAAGCCTCCGTCCGCAAGTGTATCCAGGAGGTCACGGACGCATCTTCGCAAAGGAAAAGAACTGCAGAACTTAGTGCATTTTGTCCAGCATCAGGAAAGTCAGGCAGCAAGAGCACTGGGATTTGTGCAGGACTCAGGTTTTCTGCAGGCGCAGGGTGTGATTGACTGCACTCATGTGGCACTTAGATCTCTATGGCAACCAAGCAGTTAACTATGTCAATCGCTAGGGCTTCCACTCGCTGAATGTTCAGCTGGTGTGCAACCACCACAAATGCTTCCTACAGGCCTATGCACGATTCCAAGGGAGCGTCCATGATTCCTATATAATTAACAGGTCTGAGATCCCTGACATCCTCTAGGGTCCACAGAGGCTGCAGGGCTGGCCTCTTGGGGACAAGAGCTACCCACAGAGGACATGGCTGATAACGGTCGTGCGGCAGCCTCAGACTGCAGTGAGCGACGGTACAACGAGGCTCAGGCCGTGACCTGGATTTGGTGAAGCAAATGACAGGCATCTTGAAACTGAGGTTCCAATGTCTCAACATGTCCTGTGGAGCACTGCAATATAGTCCACCGAGGGTATCGCGCATCATTATCGCTTGCTACGCACTCCACAACCTGGTGCTGCAATGTGGGGAAGGAGCTGGCTGAGGAGGAGATGGAAGAGCTGCATGGCCCCTCTGATGAAGAGGACGTCAAAGGGGATGATGATGATGAGGTCCTCCAAGGCAAGCATTCCAGCAATGAGGCCATCACGCTGGCCAGATGAGGCAGGCACACTTAGGAGGCCCTTATAGCTACAATATTTGTGGACGATGATGACGGCAAGCAACGAGGAGACACCATCCTCACATTGCGTCTATGAAGTTTGACTCCAGTCCGGCACACATACCCTCAGTGCTCAGGTTCATGTCATGGAGACGCAGCGGAGACCCTAATAGTCACTAGATTCCAGGAGGCGACATGCAGTGAGGACACTCCATAGATCTTCTCATAGCCTCTGTGAATGAATGACTCCTATCTGGCCGAGGGCAGCTCTCTTGAGCTTTGTGATTAGGGGCAGATGATGGAGACGCAGCCATGAAACTTTAAATGCAACTTGATCCTTTATTAGCCTTCAGCACCTGTCCCCTTCAGGAGCACACTGTCACAGGTCACAGATGCTGAAGAGATGGGAGGGCCAGCTCCACCTCAAAGGTGCTGAGCGCACACAGAGAGAATGATGGAACTCTGTGAAACCTGCCCACGACATTCTGGCAGCAATGTTAGGCATCGTCGAGATGCAAGCATCACTAATGTACCCAGTGAGTGTGAAGCCAGACCATCGCTTTGGCCCTTGACTGAGGCACCTGCCTTTATCTTGTGCAGGAACCAAAGTTTCACATCTGAGTGACATGAACATTGCTTATCATAACATGGGGCCATAAGAGACATTCTTGGGAGTTTATTTCCAATAGCGAAGATTATGTACAAGTGGTTAACACCCATGCCCAGGCTGTGCAACTACTTCTTAACCTCCCTAACACTGCCACTACATCTTGCTGCTCCCCGACATCCACAATGGAGGTGGATGCAGCCTGCTGACTGCTACTGTGATGATTTTGAAGGGCATCCTCTGGAAGGCCCAGACCTGGAGGCCTCCAGCTTGCTTTGGGTGTCCTGCTGTGGGGCCAGTTGCACCCTCCTCGGCCTGTGGAGTTGGAGCTGCGGGGGCCACAAGAAAAGGGGATCTGAATCAGCTGGACATTCCTGGAGTCACCTGGGTGAATGGGCCTGGGATGTCGAGCTACTGGTCCTCCTCCTTATGGATGACCGACAGCTCCTGGCTGGCTCCTTGAGGAGAAGGGGAAGCTGGAGTGAGACCGAGCTGCTCCGCACCCCTCTCACATTGACACTATTGGAGGCCAACTATGGCATCAGCAATGGAGTTCAGCCATGGCAACAGTGCTTGACTGATGCCCTGGACCAAGGTCTCTGTGGCAGCCGCCATTGTACCAGTGTTGACCTCGGTGCATTGACATGCCGGCGCTATCACCTCAGATTGAAATAGACATACTCCTCCATCGTGCCTTGCAATCTGAGGAGTGCAGCAGACATCCCATCCTGATGTTCCCAAGCTTGCCTCTGCAGCTCCAGCAACTGAGGTGTGACCGAGTCCAGAGACTCCTCATCTGACTTGGACTCAGCAGTTTTCTGGCGTCCAGCATTCCTCCTAGTACCAGAAACCTGGGAAGTCCCTGCCCCGCCTGCTCTGGTTCGGACAGTGCGATATGCTCACCAGATTGTGACCCCGAGGCTACTCTGGAATTAGGTCCCACCGAGGTTTGTGCCTCTGTGCTGGTGGAGGGTGTGCGTGAGCGCTGTGACGGGTCTTCACTTAGGGTGTCATCAGATTCTTCTTACAAGGTGTCTTCAGGGCTTGAGTTGAGGACCTGGCTCATGGATCAGCTGATTCCCAGATGTGCCTGCGAAAGAACAGGGAAACTGACTTACAACATGGTTGTCTGATGGATGGTGCACTGCTGGATCCTCAGTTGGCTGAGCACTGCCGACCTCACCGTCAGCACATAAATGGTCCAGATCATCGCCGGCCAGCTGGATAGCTCTGTTTTCAAAGTCCGTGAGGACCGTGATTTCAGGCATTTCTCCACCGGTCTGCGACCTCTCCCTTTTGTTTTGTGCCAGCTTGTCCTGCATGAGGACAGATGGAGAGAATGTACGCAGGACGCTTGCCAGGCCAGATGAGGAGGATGCCTGGCATTTGTGGTTGGTGAGTGCTGCCATGGACAGATTGAGGACACGATCCACAGTGCAGAAGAAAGTTTGCTAAGTGCGGCACAAAGGTGAGATGTGGGCTCTCTGGGATTTCCTCCCATTCCTCAGAGGTTAACATCGGTTCCCCAGGTGTCAGATGCTGATGGTTGACCAGTGGGAGAACAAACAAAGATTAGCAATGGCTAGATCTTCATGTGCAGTAACTTTAGAGGTTGTCACACCTCGGATACACTCCGTCACCATGGAATTAGATAAACAGGGTCACACCACCCCCTCCCATAAATGAGACACCCACATTCCTCTATCCACCAATGCTGCAGGCTACAAAGAAACTACCTGCCTTACACCCGTGACTTTCCAAGGAGACCACCAGCCAGATGCTTTGCCATTTATTTTAAATCTATGGTCTCTCGTTACTGAATCATTTGCCAGGGGAAACAATTTTCTCCCACTTGCTCTGGCAAAACCATTCCTAATTTTAAATAAGACCATAATATCATAAGGAGTGGGAACAGAAGTAGACCATTTGGCCCTTCGAGTCTGCGCCGCCATTCAATGAGATCATGGCTGACTTGATAATCCTCAACTCCACTTTCCTGGCTACTTGCCATAACCCTTGATTCCCTTACTGATTACAAATCTGTCCATCTCAGCCTTGAATATACTTAACGACCCAACCTCTACAGCCCTCTACGGTAAAGAATTCCACAGGTTGACTACCTTCTGAGAGAAGAAATTCCTCCTTTTCTCTGTGTTAAATGGGCACTCACTTACTCTGAGATAATGCCCTCTGGTCCTAGGCTCTCCCACGAGGGGAAACAGCTTTTCAGCATCTACCCTGTCAAACTTCTTAAGAATCTTATGTTTCAATAAGGTCGCCTCTCTTTCTTCTAAACTTCAACGAGCACAGGCCCAACCTACTTAACCTCTCCTCATAAGAAAATCCCTCCATACCCAGGATCAGCTTAGTGAACCTTCTCTAGACTGCCTCCAGTGCTAGTATATATTTCCTTAGATAAGGGGACCAAAACTGTTCACAGTATTCTGGGTGTGGTTTAACAAGTGCCTTTACAGTTTTAACAAAACTTCCCTATTTTTTTACTCCAACTGCCTTTGAAATAAAGGCCAAATTCCATTTGCTTCCCTATTACCTTTTGAACTTGTATATTAGCTTTTTGAGATTCATGCACAAGGATCCCCAAATCCCTCTGTGCTGCAGCCTTTCTCCGTTTAAATAATATTCAATGTCTTGAAGCTATTAATGTATATATTATTGGAAAATATTTTTTCTTTTAAAATAGAGGTTTAGTCTGTGGGTGTGTCTTAACTGGATTAAAGACAGCTAGTCTGGGTACTTTGATGTATACTAGTTTTGATATGTAAGAGAGATAGTGTGCATTTTCATTTTTCGAATAGAACATTCAAGAAGTGGGGTGAAAACTGATGCCAATCTAGCAGATACCAAGCAATATGTTTAAATTACTAATAAAATGGGTACTATGAAAGGGGTTTTATTGTTAGAGAGGTTTAGTTCAGAGGTTGGTGATACAATGAGAATTTACATTCAATGGGCGTGGTAGGTATAACTTTAGCAGTTTTCGGGTATGCAGAGAGAGGCAATGTAAGGTCAAAAGGCAGCTGTAAGCCTCCAGCTGGATCCACAGGAACCAAAGTGAAAAGAACCTCATTTTGAATTTGTAAGGTGAAAATGTTTTGCTTGGTGTTTGGTTAAGTCTATGGGTTGCTGTTGCCTTAATGGAAATTAGTTTGGGAATTTGTTAAAAGTTATGATAGTAGTAATTTGAAGCCATGTGTATATATATTTAAACCTGTGTAAATTAATAAAAAGTTTCATTTAGTTTAATGTAAAACCTCGAGAACTGGTGGTCTGATTCCTGAATTTAGAGTTGCATCTCAAACATAACACTTAAAATTATAGGTTATGACAGTGATTTAAAGTTTCCCTCTAGGAATTTTAAATAACTCAGCTTTACCAACTGCATTGGTCATAACATTCAGCTCCTCTATTCTTCCTGCCAAAGTGCATAACCTCATTTCCCCACATTATATTCCAGCTGCCAAGTTTTTCCTCACTCACTTAACCTGTCTATATCCCTCTTGTGTCAACTTCAACACTTGCCTTCCCACCTATTTTTGTGCCATCCGCAAATTTGGCGATAGTACATTCACTTCACTCATCTAAGTCATTGATATATATTGTAAATAATTGTGGCCCCAGCACTGATCCCTGTGGCACTCCACCAGTTACAGGTTGCCATCCCAAAAATGCCTCCCTTATCTGACTTCTATTAGTTAGCCAATCCTCTATCCATGCTACTACCACCAACACCATGGGCTCTTATCTTATTAAGTAGCCTTATGTGCAGTACCTTATCAAACACCTTTTGGAAATCCAAATATATTACATCTACTGGTTCCCTTTTATCTATCCTGCTTGTTACCTCCTCAAAGAATTCTAATAAATTTGTTAGGCATGATTTCCCCTTCATGAATCCATGCTGACTCTGCTTGATTAGATTATGTATTTCTAAATGCCCTGCTCTTACATCCTTTATAATACACTCCAACATTTTCCCAATGACAGATGTTCAGCTAACTGACCTATAGTTACCTGTTTTTTGTCTCCCTCCATTTTTGAATAAGGGTGTTAAATTGGCTGTTCTCCAATCCTCTGGGACTTTTCCAGAATCTAAGGATTCTTGGAAGATTACTACTAGTGCATCCACTACCTCTGTAGCTATTAAACAGATGGCAATTGGTTAATATTCAGAAGTTTCAGAGTTCCCAGGTGATCTAATGGATTAACTATGAACTTTATAACATATCGTTGCATCTGGTACAAAGCTTATGTTGGTTATTCCTCTTTGAGATGGTCTTTCACATTGCTCATCAAAATATCAGTTTGGTGACCTCATTTCAAAGTTTTAGAGTTGTGTTTTTTTCACACTGCAGGAATGATTTACAGGGCTAATCCCTGAACTGAGAGGTTCTAACTATCAGGAAGGACTTAATAGGCTCTAGCTCTTTAGAAAAGAAAAGACTGAGAGTTGGCTAAATGACAATCTTTGAAATGTTGATGCGTGCGAATTATCTGCCTTGTTCCACGCATTACAACAGTGACCACTCTTCAAACAGTACTTAAATTGTTGTAAAGCACTTTGGGACATGCTAAAGTTGTGAAACATGTCCTATAAATGCAATTCTTTCTTTCTTTAACTAAGCCCACGTTTGTGCTAACTAGAAATCCCCAGTGATGTTCCTCATGGTAACTTAAATAATAAAATGGTTAGAAGGGCAGAATGTTTAGACTGCATTCCCTGCCAGATTCCCTGCCACTGACCAGCACCCCCACAGCTAAATAAATCGGTGGGGGGAGACCTCCAAAGGGAAGATCAACTGCCCAGCAGTCATTTAATGGCTGATTGACCATTAATAGGCTGGAGGCGGAACTACTGGCCTTCTGGATCAGGATGCGCTCCCTCATAGAGCTGTCAGCTAATCAGAGGTTAACAACTCTCTGGTACCAGGCAGGCAGCACTGGATCATTTGGGTATGGTCGAGGTCTCGCCAGATGCCAAACTGGCAGGTCCTGGCTTGGTGATCTTAGGAGGGTGGTGGGGGCCTAGGGTTTGAGAGGCAATGGGGGATAAAACCTTGGGGGAGCTCTCCGAGGGACCAAGGGAGCCTTTTAAGGAGGGAACCCACTGCCCACCACCAGACTGTGCAGGGAAACCAGGGGCACTTGGCATGAGTCTCTCTTGCTGCTGGTTAAATCCCAGCAGCAGTCAGTTGAGGCCCTTAAGTGAGCATTAATTGCCAACTTAAGGGCCTCAATTGGCTCACTAGCTTCCCAAAGCCACCCCACGCTGGGGGAGCAGGGGCAGGCAGGTAGGCAATGGGCTGGCTGCCTGCTGGCTTTAGCAAGCCCCCTCCACCTTCAAACTCACTAGCGGGGGAAAGTATAATCCAGCACTTTGTTACATGAAGTGGTGAATGTATCATTCTGTTGCTAGACATAAGTGTTGCTGCTAGACCACAAAAATGATTGCTGTGACACAGGGTGGGGTCAGTCAGAGTTTAATTGCAACTTGAAAAGTGCTTGTTAATTGAACAAGAGCTTCAGGCCAATGAATGACTTTATAAAAAGATTATTTTGCATCTGAATAACAAGTGATAACTGGTTTGTGGATGTAATATATCTTTTATAATAGGTGAAAGTAACTTAGCTGCTCTGTGGGAGTGCTTTGATCTGTAGTTATTTATTCTCTGGCATTAACTGAGAACAAAATGAGTTGCTGAGACTAGTGTTACATTGAATTGTTTACTTGATGAACTGGCATCTGTTATTTTAATATCAGTAGTGTGTAAGTATTAATTTGTTTAGCCGTATTATGTATTTACTGTCACTTCCTTGAAATAAAGTGTGACAGTCTTCATGGTGCGGTTTCTGATTGAAATTCAATCCCTTGTTTGTCATTTGCTTTTTCTGTGTCATCAATCTACTTTTGTTCATCATTACCACTTTCACAGAACATTTTAATTACTTTGGTTGCGTCTTACCTAAGATGAATGTTGAGCCGCATGTCTCTCCGTGAAATTGTAAGTATGTATCATACTTATATTGAGAACGCACGCTGCTGCTTCTGTCATAGGTTTAACCTGAGGTAGGGAAGCTTTCCATCCTCCTGTATATTTAGGTTTGCCATTGTGCAGGGCATGAGCAAGATCGGAGAGCATAGAAGAGAAAAGAAAGCAAGTTCAGAAGGAGTGATGAGGTGATACCAAGGTTTCAAAAATGTGCAGAATATAAAGAGAAATGCAAACAGTTGGAGATGGGCTCAATCAGGATGAAGAACTGTAGCTATGAGGATAGATTGGAGAGGTTGGGACTGTTTTCCTTGGAGAAAAGAGAGGAGACTAGATGGAGGTATTCAAGATCCTGAGGGGTATATATAGGGTAAATAGTGAGAAACTGTTCCCACCCAAGAGAACATCAAGAACTGAAAAAGGCACAGATTCAAAATAATTGGCAAAAGGAGTAAATGTGATGTGAGGAAAAGTTTTTTTTCACTCAGAGGATGGTTGGACTTTGGAATGAACTTCCTGAGAGGGTGGTAAAGGCAGATTTGAGTGAGGTATTCAAAAGAGAATTGGATTGCTACCTGAAAAAGAGAGCATGTGCAAGGTTACAGGGATAAGGAAGGGGAGTGGGACTAGGTGAAATGCACTTTCAAAGAGCCAGTGCAGACTTGATGGGCCAAATGGCCTCCTCATGCACTGCAAAGATACTGTGATACTGCAAATTGTTCTGTGGTTTGAATGCAGGGTAGGAGACAGTGTAATAAAGCTTGACGTCAATAAGGTAAAGATGTAGAAACAAGAGTAACTATGTGGAGTCAGAAAACAGTTCAGAGGATCAGTGCTCATAGTTGTATCATGGAAATAGAATAGGTTTGCACAGACAAGTTCTATAGGAACATAGGACTTAGAAGCAGGAGTGGGCCATTCAGCTCTTTTAGCCTGCTCCCCATTCAATAAGATCATGGCTGATCTGTTGTGGTCTCAACTCCACTTTGCCACCTGTACCACATAACTCTTGACTCCATTGTCTATCTCTCCCTTGAATAAATTCAATGACCCAGCCTCCACTGCTCTCTGGGAAAGGGAATTCTACAGACTAATGATCTTCTGTGAGAAAAAATGTCTCCTAATCTCCATCTTAAATGATATACCTCTTATTCTTAAGCTATGTCCCCTAGTTCCAGTAACCCCCACAAATGGAAACATCTTCACAGTATCACAGAATCACAGAATTTTGATGGCATAGAGGGAGGCCATTCGGTCCATCTTGTCTGCACCAGCTCTCCAAATGAGCATTATGACCTAGTGCCATTGCCCTGTCTTTTCCCTGTACACTTGCACATTGTTTCTATTCAAATAACCATCTAATGCCCAATTGAATGCCTCGAATGAGACTACCTCCACCACACTTCCAGGCAGTGCATTCCAGACCCGAACCACTCGCTGTGTGAAAATGTTTTTTCCCACATCACATTTGCTTCTTTCGCAAATCACTTTAAATCTGTGCCCTCTCGTTCTTGATCCTTTTCTAAACAGGAACAGCTTTTCCCTATCTATTCTGTCCAGCCCCCTCATGATTTTGAACATCTCTATCAAATCTCCTCTTAGCCTTCTTTTCTCCAAGAACAACAGTCCCAGCCTCTCCAATCTATCTTCGTAACTGAAGTTTCTCATCCCTGAAACCATTCTTGTAAACCACTTCTGCACTCTCTCCAATGTGTTCACATCCTTCCTACAATGTGGCGCCCAGAACTGTACACAATATTCCAGCTGAGGTCTAACAAGAAGGTCTTGTATAACTTCAGCATAACCTCTCTGCTCTTGTACTTTATGCTCCTATTAATAAAGCCCAGGATACTATATGCTTTATTAACTGCTCTCTCCACCTGTCCTGTCACCTTCAATGATCTATGCGCATATACACCCAGGTCTTTCTGCTCCTGCACCCTCTTCAAATTTTCACCCCTTATTTTATATTGTCTGTCTATGTTTTTCCTACCAAAATGCATCACCTCACGCTTCTCTGCGTTGAACTTCATCTGCCACCTAGGGTAGAACTTCACCTACCCTATCAAACCCCCTCAGGTTCTTATCTGTTTCTATAAGTTCACCTCTTATTCTTCTAATCTCCAATGGGTATAGGCCCAACCTGTTCAGCCTACCTTCATAAGACAAGCCCCTCATTCCAGGAATGAGTAGACTGAACATTTACTGAACTGATTCTAGCACAGTTATGGCCTGAATATTACCTTTGGCGGGTGTGCACAATCGGCGGGCTTAGGGGCAGTCAGGAAACGGGCCCCTGACCGTGATTTGATGTAGCTGGCCAATTAATGGCCAGCCAGCGTGAAATGCACGCTGAAAAGCTCAGCGGTGCCGGGGTGGGGGTAGGAAGAGGGTGGGAGATGCCGTTTCCGCGGGTGGGAGAATACGCTGTGTGAAAGCACCCAGAAGGCAGACAGCTGCCTCTGGGAGCTGCAGACCCGAAAATGCTCAAATAAAGGTTCAAAAAGCTGCAAAAAAAAATGTCCAGGCATCACAATCAATCACCTGAAAGTATAGCTGATAGAAATGCTGTCCACAGATATTTATTTTAATTTTATTTTATAACGGAAATTTCATCCCGCCCTTGGATGAATTTGATGAAAAATGCAAAGGCCGCCTGGCCGATTCGCCCATCCAACAACTGTAAGGTCGGAGGGGCCACGAGAAATCAGAGACAGTTGCACCGTTAATTGCCCTCTTAATTGTCGGTGGGCGCGCTTCCAATTTTTGTACATGCTCACTGAGCGAAATATCACGCAAGTGCGCATTGACGTCGGGACACTCGCCCGACATCTTCTTGTACGATTTTACGCCTGATCGGGTTGAGCGCACCCCTGCATTGGGGGGGGGGGGGTTAAAATTCAGCCCTATATCTTTTTTTCAAATAAGGAGACCAAAACTGTACACAGTATACCAGATGTGGTCTCACCAAAGGCCTGTACTGCTGCAGTAAAGCGTCCCTACTTTTATATTCCATTCCCCATGCAATAATGCCAGCATTCCATTTGCCTTCCTAGCCACTTGCTGAATGTGCATACTAACTTTTTGTGATTCAAGGCCACTGTGGTCACCTAGTTATACTCCAACATCTAGAAAATACATTTTCTACAATGCCTTTCATACTCTTCTATCAAACTTTCCACCAGGTACTTATTCAGGTAAAAGTTGTTTGTAAAACCTCTTTACCACGGAGTGGTAAGATTGGGGAACTCACTATCAAAGGGAAGCGAATAGTATGGATACATTTAAGGGGAAGTTTGACAAGCAGTTGAGGGAGAAAGGAATAGAGGGTTGTGATGGAAAGTGTAGGTGAGGAAAAATGGAAGGAGGCTTGAGTGGGGCATAAGCAACGTCATGGATTGGTTGGGTTGAGTGGCTTGTTTCTGTGCCATATATCCGGCGTAATTTTGTGGGGAGGGTGCACTTTTAACCCATCAATGCTAATCTGGAAACTGATGAGATTGGCGCAATGTTGTTTTTTCACTCTGCCTGATTTCACTCTCCATTGAAGTCAGTAATACTGAGCAGAGTGTAGAATTAGTGTTTCCACAATCCTGGTCCCTCACACGGGCGTGTTAGGTTAAAATTGATGCCATATTCTGAACTTAATAATACTTTTGACATGTTGTGCCTGTGAGCACCCATTGGATTTAAAGTAAATTTTGGAGATATAACCCCAGAAAGAATTTTTGAAATGATCTGCTTCTATCACCAGTTGGCACTTAATTCATTCTCCAGCTTTGTATGTTTATTTTTTATTCATTCACGGGATGTGGGCTTAGCTGGCTCGCCCAGCATTTATTGCCCATTCCTAGTTGCCCTTGAGAAGGTGGTGGTGAGCTGCCTTCTTGAACCGCTGCAGTCTATGTGGTGTAGGTACATCCACAGTGCTATTAGGAAGGGAGTTCCAGGATTTTGACCCAGCGACAGTGAAGGAACGGCAATATATTTCCAAGTCAGGATGGCGAGTGACCTGGAGCGGAACCTCCAGGTGGTGGTGTTCCAATCTATCTGCTGTCCCTGTCCTTCTTGGTGGTAGTGGCCGTGAGTTTGGAAGGTGCTGCCTAAGGATGCTTGGTGAATTCCTGCAGTGTTTCTTGTAGATAGTACATATTGCTGCTACTGTGCGTCAATGGTGGAGTGAGTGAATGTTTGTGGATTGGGTGCCAATCAAGCGGGCTGCTTTGTCTTGGATGGTGTCCAGCTTCTTCGGTGTTGTAGGAGCTGCACTCATCCAGGCAAATGGGGAGTATTCTATCACACTCCTGACTTGTGCCTTGTAGATGGTGGACAGGCTTTGGGGAGTCAGGAGGTGAGTTACTCGTGCATGATTCCTAATCTCTGACCTACTCTTGTAGCCACAGTATTTATATCGCTAGTCCAGTTCACTTTCTAGACAATGGTAACCCCCAGAATGTTGATAGTGGAGGAATTCAGTGATGGTAATGCCATTGAACATCAAGGGGTGATGGCTGGATTCTCTCTTGTTGGAGATGGTCATCGCCTGACACTTGTGCGGCACAAATGTTACTTGCCACTTGTCAGCCCAAGCCTGGATATTGTCCAGGTCTTGCTGCATTTGGACATGGGCTGCTTCAGCATCTGAGGAGTCACGAATGGTGCTGAATATTGTGCAATCATCAGCAAACATCTCCACTTCTGACCTTCTGATGGAAGGATATTTGAAGCAAGATGGGGGAATGGAACATGGCATTGAATTTAATTTGTGTGGATGTTCCCTTTGTACCATCGATTAATTCTCTCTTTTATACTTTGCCAGCTTTAACTTCCATAGTTCCCTTAATTTACAAAAAAAATTGCACAGGCATTTTTCAAAATAAACTGAGCTAGTATCTAGGTTGATAATAACAATCCAGTGCCTCAATTACACTTTCATGCAGGTTTCATCATGAACAAATTGAGCTGCGAGTGATTTAAACACCAGTACATAGGCCAGATGCCTTCAGGCACTAAAGCTCCAAATATGGCTTTTAGAACAGCGAAGGTAATACAGCACATCTTACATTAGGCTTCACATCAAGCGAAGTCTGCTAGATGCTCCCCTCTAGACCCGTTTCATTGCAGTTTGTCAGCTGCTGTTAGGTCTCATTAAGGGGAATTCTCTCATTAGAAGGTATTAGATGCTTTAATCCTTATTTTAGAGGGTGGGAGGGGTGTGGGGAGAACAGAGAATTGTATTGACAAGGCTATCCCTGGTTCTTTAGGAAGCATATGGCTTGCCCAGCTTGTGATAAATGTTTTAGCAATTTATGCTGGATGACCTAACCCTGTCTAAAACTCAAGTTGCCACCTTTCATCTTCTGGGTCAATTAAATTTAATTGAAATGACTTGGGGGATGTGATCCCTGTGCAACCAGTGGTGGAAGAAATGCTCCAAATGTCGTTCAGTTCAAATAATTATATTACAAGCATTTTGAGAAAGATCGCTTTGTAAATTGGATCCTAAATGGGCTAAATGTGCAGGTGCTGAAAGCATTATCGCCAATTTATGCTGCTGTTGCATCACATGGTCCTTTGAGCCTGATTTGTTCATTACAAATAATGCAACAATTACCTAATACCTTTTTAGGCTGGGTTGCTGAAATTAGTGCTTCTTTTGCCAATTAAATTCTAATCAACACATGTAGGAATCATTAGCAGAATTCCCAAGCTTGCTTAACCAGCACAGATCAATGCTTTTCAAATTATACTCTCCTAAAACTGTGCAATACTTTGGCTGCACAACTCTGCATGCTCCATATTAAGTTTCAAGTGTGCCTTTTTCTGCGTTTACACAATTTCATTAAATTAGGGAATGGCCCAACATTTTATTCATTATTGATATTCAATCCTGCTTTGTTAAGTTGCATTTTTACTGCACTCGTTAAACGAGAGACATTTGTCATAAGGAACCACATGGGTACATCTCATCGAAACAAGAGGAAGCAGATGGGCTTCCAAGCCCAAGGCACTGGATCTGGTACATGTATTCATCCCTGGTGAAAAATAGTTGTGTGTGTAGGCTGCACCCTTCAAAGAGCACACATCCAGTTTAAAAGCTAAAGTGCTCCAGGAGAATATAAGCACAAATCAGAGATACAGATGGAAGCTATTACGATTGCAGAGTGACAATTGCTGCAAACAAAATAAAAACTTAAGAACTTTAACTGCATGAAGGTCATAAGTAAGATGATCAGTTATAGCAAACACTGTATATAAATCCTCCCTAAGTTTATACTCAAACTACTTCCCTTTTTCTCACATCTCAAATTTCAGAGAATTAACAGACGATGAAAGACAAATCATTCTTCTGTCTAATAAAGCACTCCTGCTGTCTGTTCTTCCAGTCAGTGGAAGCCAGTGAATATCAGTAAACATCTCTTATTTTTTAGCATTACATTAAAAACTGGGCAGATCTAATAAAACAGGTCTGACTGGATCAATGCACAGCGAGGGTGGTGGGATTATCTCTTCAAAAGGACTATTAAAGAGGTTGCTACCCAAATATGCCTCAGTGAGTGCCTGTACTTTTTTTATGCTGTTGTTCAGCATCATACAGAGATATGTGACACCTCCTGGAGCCTCACCATTCAGAGAGCCCTGATGGTTCAATTTTGAAGGGCGCGGTACATTCCAATCTTTCAATTTCATGTGGGGCAGCGAAATAAGAACATTGGTAAAGATGTCACTATTTAATCTGCAATCCCTGGGGGAGGCGAGGGTGTAATGGTATTGTCACTGGACTAGTAATACAGAGACCTAGGGTAATGGTCTGGGGGCCTGGGTTCGAATCGTGCCACGACAGATGGTGGAATGTGAATTTAATAAAAATCTGGAATTAAAAGTCTAATGATGACCATGAAACCATTGCAGAACCAGAACTCATTGTCAATTGTTGTAAAAACCCATCTGGTTCACTAATAAATCTGCTGGTCTAGCCAACATGTAACTGGCCTAGCAAGCCATTCAGTTGTATCAAAACCTCAAACAAAGAATGAAACCAGACAGACCACCCGGCATCGATCTAGGCACTGGAAATGACAATGGCAAACTCAGCCATGTTGACCCTGCAAAGTCCTTGTTACTAACTAATCTGGGGGCTAGTCAAGTAACAGCCTGACATAGCCATCCTCACGGAATCATATCTGGCAGATAATGTCCCAGACACCACCATCATCACCCATTGCTAGAGCGACCACTGCAGGAACTCCTGCAGCGATGCCTGGGGGCTGAGATGATTGGTCTCTAACAATTGCAGTCATCTTCCTTTGTGGTAGGTCTGACTCCAACCAGTGGAGAATCGTTCCCATTGACTTCAGCTTTGCTGAGGGTCCTTGATGCTGCCAGACCTGCTGAGTTTTTCCTGCTTTTCTGTTTTTATATCCTTGATGCCACTTTCAGTTAAAGGCTGTTTTGATGTCAAGGGCAGTCACTCTCTCCTCACCTTTGGAATTCAGGCCTTTGGTTCATGTTTTAATCAAGGCTGCATTGAGTCTAGAGTCAAGGGGTACTCGTGGAATCCTAACTGAACATTGATGAGTAAGTGCTGCTTAATAACACTGTCGGTGACACCTTCAATCACTTTGCTGATGATGGAGAGTAGGTTGATGGAGAGGTAATTAGTCCGAATGGAAATGCTACACTTATCCCTTCATGCCTCAAATTACTCATTATAACGTACCCCAAAATGGTATTTTCTGAAAGAAATCTATCGAAGCTGAATTTGAATAGTTCAATGCTAACTGCTCTTTAGAGAATCTGTTCCATTTATTGACCAAGTAGAGCTGGTTTTATGGCAAATGTAGTAGGCTATCGAAAACTGAGGAAAACAAAAATAAATCCGAAGATGCATCTTACACTCCATCTGATGTGAACTAGGAGAGATGTCAGCTGGTGATAGTTTACACAAACCCTGGTCTTTGGTACGTTTATTTCAGGTTAATGTTTGTGGTTGTTACATTAGGTTTTATACACGATTGAATGGCTATAATTTTGTGGCTGTAAGACATTTTAAAGTGATTATAGCACAGAAGGAGGCCATGCGGCCCATCAGTTCCATAGCGGCTCTTTGCATGGGCAACTCAGGTAGTCCCAGCCCCACCCTTTCCCCATAGCCCTGCAACTTTTTTCACTTCAGGTGTTTATCCAACTCTCCTTTGAAGGTCCCAACTGTATCAGCTCTACCACATGCTCAGATAGTGCATCCCAGATCCTAATCACTTGCTGCATAAAAAGGTTTTTCTTCATTTCTATCACGTCTCCTCTCAACCTTCTCCACTTCAAGGAGAACAAAGCCCCAGTTTCTCCAATTTATCTTCATAACTGAACTCCCTCATCCTTCGAACTATTCTCGTGAAACTTTTCCGCACCTTCTCTAAAGCCTTCACATTCTTCTTAAAGTGTGGTGCCCAGAATTGGACACTACAGTTGGGGCTGAACCAGAGTTTTATAAAGGTTCAGTTTGGTAATTTTGGAAGATGTGCATCATTTACAAGCCTAAATCAAGTTTCTATCAATGTTACAGTGAAGTTAAGTGAAGCCTAGTTTGAACACTGTGGGGATAATGGAAGGTCAAGATTGAGGTTTTCGCTAGTTAGTGGGAGTTGGAAGTAACTGTGGACATGGTATGAGCCAGAATTAGAGGAGTGTGAGGTAAAATCTCTGTTGTACAGCTGTCCACCAGGTGGATCAGGACAAATGAGGGATTTTAAGATGATACCCATGCATGGAGTCAACGATCGAGAAATTCATTGACACCTTGCCCATTTATGGGTATAAACCTAGCAGCTTGCACACTTGAAGGGTGCCACATGCCATGTTAGTAAAGGCTTCAGTTTAGGTGTCCAGGGCCCCTGCCTGAACCAGGTTCAATCCCCTTGCAAACTCCCCCTTCCTGAAATTGGATTGTCCTGAATTTAATTGACACCAGGCCTGTTACATTAAGGAAAACAAGGTTTAAATGCAGCACAGCGAGTTGTCCTTTTTAAAAAAAAAATGCTCCTCCAGGCTCTACAGCAATTCTAAAGAGCGTTGCAACACCCGCTTGGGCCCCTCCCAATTTCTCCCTCTCTCCTATATGCCTCCCTTCCCTCGCAATTGACCCCTGCCTCTGGGCCACTGCCAGAGAGGCCAACAGATCCAGCTTTACCTTTGTGCAACTGATCAGGGGCCCCTGGTTGCTGTCGTATCTCACGGGTCATATACTGTTGAGGCCAGAGGCCAAATTTTGTGTGAACCTTTAGTTTCTTTGCTCCTGGTGCAGGTGTTTCCACCATACCACCCTCTCCGCCCTCCCCCCCCACCACCATTTTGGTTGAATTATTAGCCAGCCAGCGAATTAGCTCAATTTGAAAATCAAACCCAGCAAGTATATCTCCTGCTCCTTCTTTTATGCTATGATGGGTTTTTTTTTAAAACCACACTCTTACCTGTAGAGTTCCTATGAGATGGTCATAACTTACAGCCAATAACCTGGCCAGGTGTTTAGGTTCAATGGTGCCATTTTTTTTCAGCACGATGTGCCCAAAATGGGTGTAACCAGCGCAAGAGATCACTAAATTTTAATGCAAATTACGTCAGCTGCGATTGACGTTTAGGCAACAGCTTGTGTTAGTTTAATCAGCACTGCGCCGGAGGTTGGTCCAGCCCACAAAACTGGCCACAGCACAGGTCGGATTATTCAACAGAATGACTTTCTGTTAAATGTGCTTATTTGCAGGCCTTCAAAGAGGCTTATTAAACTGGTTCTTTTGGGAGCTGGGACAGTAATGTTTTTTTAAAGCTTTTGAATGTAATTGGATTTTTAAATTTACTAAACAACTGACTACTGTACACCAACATAACTCGCAAACGGTTCTGTATAATCTTGAGAAGTTATTTTCAGTAATTTACACACACACACACACACAGGTAGTGGAACAAGACTTTGAATGCAAATGCATATTTTGCAGCAAAACAATTTTCAGCTGCGTTAATCAAATGGCACAAAGTTGCCTTGTTTAAAAATATCAAGAAATGTTTTTAAAGCGAACATTTTTAAAAAAAATACATTTTAAAGTGTTGCCTGATTCATAGCAGCTTTCGCGTTTGATGATGCACAAACGAATTTGAGCCAAAACTCGAGGAAAAAGAAGCAGGTTTTAAACTGGGAGCGGTTTTAGATACAATCGGGATTAGATGGCTGATTGTGCCCAAAGTGAAACTTTACCCCAATTTTCCTCTTGTCCGTTGAACTTTTTCTTTTCCCCACCCCCCCCCTTTATTTTCCAATCAACAAATAGGATTTGAAAGAACAGCATACTGGAAATGGACAACAAAAAAGTCCCTTGCATTTGAAGGACCACCTCGGGCAGTATTTGATGCTCTCCTGAAAGGTAAGTTTGGAGGCAAGGAGGGTGTTTAATCAGAGGTGACGACGGTGGGTGGGGACACCGTCAGTTTCCCACCTCCACCCTGCTTAAGTCCATGGTGGGAAGCCCATGGGGGGGGTCTTTCCTTCCCTGATGCCAATTGAGGCCCTTAAGGGGGCAATTGATGCCCACTGAAAGGCCTTTTTCCACTGTCGCTAGTATTAACTGAGTGGCAGGTGGGCCTGTTGTCATATTTTGAGCATGACAAGCAAACCTGTGCAGGGCATGTGGTATCCTTCCTTGAAAGGCACACAGTGTCTCATTGAGGGACCCAGCATAGCGAAGGAGGGGAAACGGCTGAGACCCAATCCCCTGCCCTCGCTGCCTACGCTGCTTTCCCGTGAAATTTTCCTATTTCGCAGGATAGGAATCCAGTGATTCCTATCCTGCGAAACTCCTCCCATCATCACTTATCTCGAGCCTGGGTTGCTCCGCGATCCTAGGCCTCTGGTGTGTTGCTTTCTCGCAGCAGCCACTGCCTCTCCAGTGGCGCGGCTGAACAAAGGAGCTTCCGGCCTCTGATTGGCCAGCAACATTCAGCGGACGAGGGTCCTGATCCTGTGGAAGGCCCATCAGGGATCTGTTAATTGCCTGACTGGCTTGTAATTTGACAGGCCTTCCCCAAAGCAGGCAACCTGGGTTTTTCACCAGTTCCCCAGCTCACCACCGAGACCCCCATTCTTCCATAAAACTGCTCCTTTTTCTCACCTGTAAGAAACATCTTAAAACACTTCTCTTACAATGAATTACTTTGTGGTTTGTTTTAATCTAAGAAAACATAGACAACCAGTTTGCACACAGCAATAAGTCTACCTTCACCAATGAGGCAATGGAACTGTTTCTGATGGCGCAAGATGAGGGAAGAATGTTGGTTAGGATAACAGGAGAACACGTTGCTCTTCTTCAAATAATATTCTGGCATCATTAATATTCACCCAGCAGCAGTGTGTACCATATAAAACATGCACAGCGCAACTCGCCGAGCCTCCTTTTACTGAATATTGCAAACCCAACTAGAAGGACACGGGCAGCGGGCAGCAGGTGCATGGGAGCACCACCGCTTGCGAGTTGCCATCCAAGCCACACACCATTCTGATTTGGAACTCTATCACCGTTCCTTCATTGTTGCTGGGTCAAAGTCCTGAATCTTCCATCCTAACAGCACTGTGGCTCTCCGACATCAGGTGGACTGCAGCAGTTCAAGAAGGTGGTTCATCACCACCTTCTCAAGGGCAGTTAGAATGATCTGGCCTTACCAGCAACTCTCACATCCCATGAAAGAATTTTAAAAATAGCTTGGGCAGTCAATTCTCAAACTACTTCTGGTTGAACGACCTCTTGTCAAATGGGTTAGTAATCACACCCCACCTGCATTATAAAATTATAATTATATAACAATCGTAATGTGACAGGGCTACATGTGAAGGCTGTTTAAATAATACTTTGAAGAAAACAGCTATTTGCTTACAGATAGTAGTGAGATGGCTATGCTTGCTTCTCATTGTAGATTTGTCTTCCTTGGAGAAGCCTGGAGTGAGCAGGAGCCCAGAGAGAGCTGGAGCTCGGGGAGAGCAGGAACACAGGGAGAGCAGGAGCACAGGGAGAGCAGGAGCACAGGGAGAGCAGGAGCACAGGGAGAGCAGGAGCACAGGGTGAACAGGAGCACAGGGAGAACAGGAGCACAGGGAGAGCAGGAGCACGGGGTGAACAGGAGCACGGGGAGAGCAGGAGCACAGGGAGAGCTTGAGCACAGGGTGAACAGGAGCACGGGGAGAGCAGGAGCACGGGGTGAACAGGAGCACGGGGAGAGCAGGAGCACAGGGAGAGCTGGAGCACAGGGGGAACAGGAGCACAGGGTCAGCAGGAGCACGGGGAGAGCAGGAGCACGGGGAGAGCAGGAGCACGGGGAGAGCAGGAACACAGGGAGAGCAGGAGCACAGGGAGAGCAGGAGCACAGGGAGAGCAGGAGCACAGGGAGAGCAGGAGCACGAGGTGAACAGGAGCACGGGGAGAGCAGGAGCACGGGGTGAACAGGAGCACGGGGAGAGCAGGAGCACAGGGAGAGCTGGAACACAGGGGGAACAGGAGCACGGGGAGAGCAGGAGCACGGGGAGAGCAGGAGCACAGGGTGAACAGGAGCACGGGGAGAGCAGGAGCACGGGGAGAGCAGGAGCACGGGGTGAACAGGAGCACGGGGAGAGCAGGAGCACGGGGTGAACAGGAGCACGGGGTGAACAGGAGCACGGGAAGAGCAGGAGCACGGGGTGAACAGGAGCACGAGGTGAACAGGAGCACGGGGAGAGCAGGAGCACGGGGAGAGCAGGAGCACGGGGTGAACAGGAGCACGGGGAGAGCAGGAGCACGGGGTGAACAGGAGCACGAGGTGAACAGGAGCACGGGGAGAGCAGGAGCACAGGGAGAGCTGGAGCACGGGGGAACAGGAGCACGGGGAGAGCAGGAGCACAGGGAGAGCTGGAGCACAGGGTGAACAGGAGGACGGGGAGAGCAGGAGCACGGGGAGTGCAGGAGCACGGGGAGAGCAGGAGCACGGGGAGAGCAGGAGCACGGGGTGAACAGGAGCACGGGGAGAGCAGGAGTACGGGGAGAGCAGGAGCACGGGGAGAGCAGGAGCACGGGGAGAGCAGGAGCACAGGGAGAGCAGGAGCACAGGGAGAGCAGGAGCACAGGGAGAGCAGGAGCCCAGGGAGAGCTGGAGCTCAGAGAGAGCTGGAGCTCGGGGAGAGCAGGAGCACAGGGAGAGCAGGAGCACAGGGAGAACAGGAGCACGGGGAGAACAGGAGCCCAGAGAGAGCTGGAGCTCGGGGAGAACAGGAACACAGGGAGAGCTGGAGCACAGGGGGAACAGGAGCATGGGGAGAGCAGGAGCACAGGGAGAGCTGGAGCCCAGAGAGAGCTGGAGCTCGGGGAGAGCAGGAGCACAGGGAGAGCAGGACCCCAGAGAGAGCAGGAGCCCAGAGAGAGCTGGAGCTCGGGGAGAGCAGGACCCTGGGGAGAGCAGGAGTCCAGAGAGAGCTGGAGCTCGGGGAGAGCAGGAGCACAGGGAGAGCTGGACCATGGGGAGAGCAGGAGCCCCTGGAGAGCAGGAGCATGGGGAGAGCAGGAGCACGGGGAGAGCAGGGGCATGGGGAGAGTAGGACCCCGGGGAGAGCAGGAGCCCGGGGAGAGCAAGAGCACAGAGTGAGCTGGTGCCTGGAGAGAGAGCAGGATCCTGGGGAGTGCAGGAGCATGGGGATAGCAGGACCACAGGTTTAGCAGTGAATGGACAGAGCATTAGAGGAGCAGGAACCCTGAGGGGAGAGCAGAGTACACCTCCGGCTTCTGCTCACTTACTTTCTCCTGATTCCCTGGGCAAGCAGCAACATCCCCCATCTCTAAGGTCAGCCCAGTATTGCAGATCCCCTCGAATTTCTCTCCAGACCTCAGGGGTCAGCAGGCCCCAGTTTATTGAGCTAAGAACTCAGTTTAGGTCCTGATCTGAAAGTATCTGAAGAGGAAATGTTACACTCTCCGATCCCGCAACGACCACAGAGACTCAGGCTGCCTTTTAACCAGTTTTATTCAAGCATATGCAAGGGAGCCACAATCATTCCTACGAATAAAGACCTGGCTCCCTGATCGATTACATTTCACTACTTTTGTACCTTTTCTTATAACACTTTTGAGTACATTTGAATTAATCCAATCTGTAACCAACACACTAGTTTCATGCTATCTCTATCCTATTGAGTACATAAACATGTGATTTTGCTAACCAATTATTCTAAAGGATGTATACATAATTATATTATCCAATCAGAATTAAAACACGTACGCAAAGATCTTGGTTCTTACAACTCAAGACTGTGTGTATTTCATCAAAGCGCCCTCTTTGTTCTTTGTTCATTTTCCCATATTTAAGTTAAAACCATCTGCCCCTTCCCTATGTGAGAGGGGAGTACACTTAATCTAATTTATGTGTATACTTTTGTCTCCAGTCTGACTCTCAAGATGTGCAATGTTCATCTGGTAATCTTCAACTCTTAATATGTTTAGCAACCATGTCTGCATGAAGATTTTAGGGGTTTTTCAGTAAATTCTTACTTTATTCTCTTTTAGCATTTTTAATTTCCCCCTAACAATCTTGCTGCAATGATGCAATACACATCACTTCTGCATTGGAGCGTCAGTCGAGAATACATAATTAAGGCCTTTAACTCAAAACCTTCTAACTCGGCAGTGAGAATGCTATCAACTGAACCAAACTGGCAAACTATGAAGCATCTAAAAGAAAATGATATGCAATGCTATATCTGATGATGAATTCTACCAAAAATATGAAGTCTAATTTTGTCCCTAGGGTTTACTTCCAGCACTCATATATTTTCTCTTTCCTCTCCCAGTCAAGACTTTCTATGTTCTGATAATGTGACATTGCAACTGGTACTTAAAGCATCAAAATGAACTAAATAAAAAAAACAAGCCTAAAATAATTAAAAGCCGAGAGCTCTCATTAACATATTAGATAAGGTGACAATTTGAATAATCTCACAAGAGCCTCTTCATTCTGAACAATTGAAATAAGCTTTTTTTTAAATGTTCAGAGGCAGTAAAATACTAAGAGGTAATCAAGTGAAACTCAGTTATTGGCAAAGCTTAATCATGAAAGCTGCTTTCTCTCATTGACCGTTGAATAGATGGAAACTGCAATGAAGAAACAGGCTCCAGGTTTCTGGTGAATCACCTCTAGCATCTTTCCATCAGGTATACTAATGTTGCCCTTGTGCATGGAGAACGACGCTGAGGTATTTTATTTTAGCCCTTACTTGCTCCTCTTACACCTCTACTGCTGAAGGCGAAAGGTTTTGTTGTCACAAAGTCACATGTTTTACCACAGATATCCACTGCCTTACCAAAGGCCAGAATTTTAAGGGCCCTGCAGGGATGGGATGGTGGGGAAGTAGGTGGCGGGCGCAAAATATTGAGAGGGAAGATGGGGGTGGTGTGCCGTCACCTTCCCCTGCTATGACATTTTACCCACAGCTGCAAAGGCGGTGGATGGCCCTCCTACCTGGTGACCCATTGAACCACTCAAGGTGCCAGTTAACAGCCTCTTCTTGCCACCTCTGGCATTTTAACTAGTTGGGCCCTCCATTATGTGGGGAGGCTGCCTGGTGAACACTTGTGGTCTCCCTGCTTTTTTTGGGGACCCTCCGAATTGGGAACTCAGTGGTCCACGCAGGGGATGGCACAGTGGGAATGGCCACCACCATGACAACACCCTCCCCAACAGCCACCCACCTACCCCTCAATGGCGTGCCTAACTGACCCTGTACCGAAGCATTCATCGCTGCTTCTCTCGACTAGCTGTAGTTCCAGGAGAGATCACCTTTCCTGGCGGCATTGCTGCGGCTGAAAAGCTGCCGGCCCTCCAACAGGCCAGCAATTCTTGGAGGAAAGATCTTGTCCCTTAAAGAGGTTAGCTGCCTGATGGGAATACAATCTGGCCAGGGCTTTGCAAAACAACCGAAGCAGGGGATGCCCCAGATTTCAACCCGCTGTCAGGGCCACCGCTGACCCGATAAAATCCTAGCCAAAATGAAAATTCTCCATGCGTTAGCCTAGGTACCCAACGCTACCGGCATAATTGAAAGCCAGCACAGTCAAGCCCAATAGTTTCATGCACCCACCTCACATAAACTTCCAGCCACCACAGTGGAGGAATTCAAGCCTGAACCCACCCCTGGCTTGGTCTTGTGAATCTGACAAAATCGAGTATGATGTTGGTTTTGCCATCGTCAAAGGAGAGTGATATCAGGCCAGGTGCAAAACTGACATTTCAACCCATCCCATGCATAACCCACTTGGTGAGTTAGGTTAAAAAAAAAGTCCCCCAGTGGCCAGAGACTGCAAGGACAAGTATTGGTCATCAATGCTTGAAATAAGGCTGACTATTCACTGGCATGGAGATCTTACGGTGCAGAGGTTAGCGACCCTGCCTCTGAACCAGAAGCTTTGGCTTCACAATCCCACTCCAGGACTTGATGGCCAAGGAAGGTGTGTTTATAGTGCAGCCAAATTTGAGTATCAACCTGCAAGTCCTTCCAACATACACCAGTGGTAGGAGTGAGCGAGATTCCTGGTCAGCCCTGTAATGGAAAGCAATTGAAGCCTGTGTCACTATCCAAAGCCCAAGGCTACAATACGCAGGTAAAAATGTATGTTACCCTTTGGGGAGGAGGCTGGTTGGCTCAATTAGCTGGATGTTTGGTGTGGATCAAATTGATGCCAACAGCAAGGGGTTTGATCCCTGTTCTGCTGGGGGTATTTGGGACTTGCCTCCTTACCCTACCTGTGGTGGAAGCCATGGAGTCATGGGTCAGAGAAATGAAGAAGATTCACTGGCATCTATGAATTAGAAGCACAGATGACCAAATTACAAGCACATTCAATGAAACAATAGCATTTGCATCAACAATAGAACAAATGCAGGAAATTGTAAATGGATGCAGGAGTGTGGCGATGCGGGGAGGTGATGGTGGTTGGGCATGATTGAAATTTGAATGTCAGGTGGAATTTAATGTTCAAGTCCAGATTGACACCCACCAGCTGCAAAACTAGTGGGAACCCTGTGTCGGACATTTTCTGGAGGCCATACGTAATTTTGTGAGAATCAGCTACTTACTTGGAAAACGTTGGGCATCCCACTGAATGAAGCCCGGTGCAGGCCAGAAATTTGACCCCCCCCAAGACCTGCAAGACCATCAGAGGCCAGCAGCTCTCCAGTACCAGCAGCAACACTGGGAGCAGTGGCCAGAGCTGGTACTACACTAGGGCCTTCATCAAGTGTTGCTGATGGGTTCCTGGAGAGAGATAAGTGGGGCAGGAGGGTGGCACTCAGAAGAGGGGGTGTGGCACCATGGGAGAAGGGGGATCGACAGCAAAGGTGAGGGATTGCCTTCCCGATGCCAGTTCCCTCAATCAGGCACAGAGTGCTTAAGTACAAGGGGCCCCCTTCTAATAGACTGCAGGCAATGTTGTTCCATTGTTTAAGAAAGGTAATAGGGATAATCCAGGAAATTATAGGCCGGTGAGCCTTACGTCAGTGGTAGGGAAATTATTGGAGAAGATTCTTCATGACAGGATTTACTACCATTTGGAAGCAAATGGGCGTATTAGTGAGAGGCAGCATGGTTTTGTAAAGGGGAGGGCGAGTCTCACTAACTTGATCGAGTTTTTCGAGGAAGTAACAAAGATGATCGACGATGGAAGGGCAGTGGATGTTATCTACATGGATTTCAGTAAGGCTTTTGACAAGGTCCCTCATGGCAGACTGGTACAGAAGGTAAAGTCGCACGGGATCAGAGGTGAGCTGGCAGGTTGGATACAGAATTGGCTTGGTCATAGAAGACAGAGGGTAGCAGTGGAAGGGTGCTTTTCTGAATGGAGAGCTGTGACTAGTGGAGTTCCACAGGGATCAGTGCTGGGACCTTTGCTGTTTGCAGTATACATAAATGATTTGGAGGAAAATGTAACTGGGCTAATTAGCAAGTTTGCAGACGACACCAAGGTTGGAGGAGTTGCAGATAGTGAAGAGGATTGTCAAAGGATACAACGGGATATAGATCGGTTGGAGACTAGGGCGGAGAAATGGCAGATGGAGTTTAATCCGGACAAATGCAAGGTAATGCATTTTGGAAGGTCTAGTACAGGCAGAAATTACACAGTAAATGGCAGAACCCTTAAGTGCATCGACGGGCAGAGGGATCTGGGTGTACAGGTCCACAGGACACTGAAAGTGGCAACACAGGTGAATAAGGTAGTCAAGAAGGCATATGGCATGCTTATCTTCATTGGCAGGGGTGTTGAGTATAAAAGCTGGGAAGTCATGCTGCAGCTGTATAGAACCTTGGTTAGGCCACACTTGGAATATTGTGTGCAATTCTGGTCACCACATTACCAGAAGGATATGGAGGCATTGGAGAGAGTGCAGAGGAGGTTTACCAAGATGCTGCCTGGTCTGGAGGTTATTAGCTATGAGGAGAGGTTGGAGAAACTCGGATTGTTCTCACTAGAGCGACGGAGATTGAGGGGTGACTTGATAGAGGTTTACAAAATTATGAGTGGGATGGACAGAGCAGATAGCCAGAAGCTTTTTCCCAGGGTGGAAGAGTCAATTATTAGGTGACATAGATTTAAGGTGAGAGGAGAAAACTATAAAGGTGATGTGCGGGGCAAGTTTTTTACGCAGAGAGTGGTGAGTGTCTGGAATTCGCTGCCAGAGGAGGTGGTGGAAGCAGGTACGATAGTGGTGTTTAAGAGGCAGCTTGACAAATACACGAATAGGATGGGAATAGAGGGATACGGACCCCGGAAGTGCAAAATGTTTTAGTTGATGGGCAATATGATCAGCGCAGGCTTGGAGGGCCGAAGGGCCTGTTTCTGTGCTGTACTTTTCTTTGTTCTTTGTTCTTTGTTCAAGCCTGATATGGCTTGCTGTGCATTTGTCCTGTATGGCGTGTTCTGCACCAGCTGCAGGTAGAATTCTAGTTGAATGATGATGCCCTTAACTGACCCATAGGTGGCTGCTTAAGAGGTTCAATTGGCCTCTGGGTGGGAAGGCCACCCTCTACCATTCTTGCCTGGAGCTTGATCGGGTGGAGTGGGGGAGGTAGTCACGGAGACAGCGTGGTCTCCACCTCACAGCGTCCCTGCTTCCAGGAGCCGGGTGGATAAAATTCTGCGCATCATTTCTCTTCTTTCCCTGTGGATTGAAAATTTTCCATTGTTCTTATTTGAAAACGTGAAGCAGATTTTTGTCAAGGCTTTCTCTCATTGCCATTGATGTTACTTTAATTTTCAGAAATGGTCTCCGAATCATCCTGTTTAGGTTTTACCGTAAGCCCAGTTGCTGTTGTCAATTATCCCAATTATGCTCTCTCACTCCATGCAATCTGATTCCATTGATATCCTCTCTTTCAAGACATTGGTACAACTCTTGGCTTAAAACATTTTGGTTTTGCCCATCCTTCACATTAAAGCATACCTGTATACCTTTTGCTGTGCCAAGTTCCATGAGCATATCCAAGGGTCTTTGTGTGAAGGTCTTTTTAATATTGGCCCAGTTTAACTTTAAGCTATGGAACCAATTTTACCCCATAAGGACCTTTGACCTTAGCTACAATTACAGACAATTGTTTCATCTGATTGTTGTACCCTACTTGGTCTTTTATTGTCTCTGAAGACAAACAATGGGTTTCCAGGATATCCTTTCCATGAAAGTCTTTGTTCTGTAGCAAAATTTGCTAAAACGTAATAGTTAACAATTCAAATTCACAATTAATACTGTCAGGAATCACCATTTTGTGTTATCCTAGTCCTGTGCTGGAATATACAGGAAAAATGTTTCTTCTCCATCTGTCTCACCTTGTGGTGTTGCTTCTTCCCCAGTGCTATGTTATGATTTGGGGCTTTCTTTTCTACTACTTGACTTTAATCTAGCAGCACCTACTAGCTTCCAACAACACTTAACCAAATGGGCCGATTCCATGCAGTTATGACATTTTAACCTCTTTCAAAAGCATTGGTCTGGAAGATGGTGATCATGTTTTTATTACCACATCTCTAACATGGTTGAGTGGCTCTGCTCACTCACAGCTGTTGAACCCTGTGGTCTTTAACTCTCTAGCATACCTGACAGCAGTCTCCATCCCAAGTGCTATTTCAGGAGCTGTAACAGATGTGAGCCTGTCTTCAAACAATGGTTTCCTCTGTGTCAAAATTTCCCTCAAACCCCAGACAAAACATTGTACCTTCACGAAACTGCTGAACTTACATGTTTCAGAATGCTTTCCTTAACCCTGCCATAAAGTGAGAAACATATTCGTTATTCCTTTTCCTATCCTGGTTAAAATCGAACTACTCAACAATAACAAGTGACTTCGGGCTCAGATGTTCTTTCACCACTTGGACTATCCACTCAGTGGTGCATTTAGGCTGAGCAAGGACGATCAGATTCTTAATCAGTTTGCGTGTCCACAGATTGTAAGCACAACTGTGGTATTTGACATCTGTTACAAGGTAATTTGCCTCAGACTAAAAATTAAGTCTTTGTGCGTGCAGACTCCAGCACCACCTCATTCAGTAGTTTCCAATTTTCACAACTAATACCAATCCAATAAGAGTAAAATTAGCAAGTAGTTTACACCTAGTCATTCAAAATTCCATCTTTCTAACAATGTGCTGTCCTTGTCCTTGTCACCATTGTCATGTCAAAAAACACACTCGAATTGATGTGGCAATACTGTCTTCCATTATTTCCATATCCTCCAAAATATCCCATCAAAAAATAACAAAATGAATACAACAGTTATAATTGCTACAATGTGCTTACTTGCAATCAGGGACTTCCTTGTGTTCAGTTAATTACATGCAAGCACCATATACATTGCAGATGATAATAGGATCGGGTTTGATGCTGATGCTTTCTGCAGTAACATTGCTTGTTAATCTCAATTGTTTTACACAACGGGCAGCTGTCTACTTGAGTGAAGTTTCAGAGAATATCTGTAGAGATCTACACCAGCAAGATATTAACTATTGGATACATAAAATACTTTTCATTTTTAAAATCACATTTTTGTTCATATAACCACTGCAAAAATGCTTCATTAAAACCCAATGAAGCTATAATACATTAATGGGACATTGAGAAGAGTTGTTCCTGTTTGATAAGTTGATTCATTCTTTCAGTATTTAAAGTCAAAGTCTGTTTCATAATAACGTAATCTACATACGCAAATTTGGTCTAATTACCCTTTGTTCTTATAATATCCTTAGTATCATAACAATTATATTCCAACTTTTTGGAAAGGGTCATTTGAATTATATTGGAAAGCCAATTTTGAATTAATCTTCCTTATATGCGCAAGTTAGGTTTAATTTGGCACAAATCATTAACTTCACATTCCCAAATAATATACACAATCTCATTCTAAATGTTGCAGTGTAACAACTTTCAGAGCAGCTCTGCTTTTCAATTAACCTCAGTTATGTATGTAAATTGGATCTAAGCAGCACCATACGATAACAGCTTACCATGTCACCATGACAACGTTAGTCAGCTTCCTGCTTTGAACCAGTAAAACTTGGAAATGAAGAGCGCCAGTAAAACTTGTCCGAACTGGTTTTGTATACCTTAAGATGGAACTCCAGTATTATTGGTGCCAGTGTTACTGATTTTTACAGGGATTTGAAAATTTTGAACTGGGTTTTCCTTCTGGGAGTTGGGATGTTGCCTGACCCAAAAAACACAGTGGGAGACTCTCCAGACGGAGGTTTACAGGGCAAGAGCTTGACACCACATGGAGTGAAAATCCAATTTAAGAATTCCCTTGGATCTTTCTTTAAACTCACCCGCAATCAATGAACATGTTTGGACAAGGCAGACACTGTTGCGCATACTGTCCAACTATTTGCAATTTTATGGCTGGAACACTGCATTAAAGTTCATGATCTAGAATTTCCTCCACAGTTGCTCACAGAGACACTGACAACCCAAGTGCAAACAAATAATGTGGCTTAAATGATTGCAGAGTATTGGCCATAATTGAGTTATTGTGTAACTGCAATAGGGCCAAGTAGCATTGGCCTCTTGCATCGATCCATTGACTAAATACGTCTAAGTGAACGCCCAACCACAAAACTCGCCATGGCCTGACTGTCAAATACGTGAATTTTTAAAAATTCATTCATGAGATGTCCTTAGATGGAACCTTATGATGGAAAGAAGGTCATTGATGAAAAAGCTGAAGATGGTTTGGCCTAGGACACCACACTGAGGAACTCCTGCAGTGATGCCCTGGAACTGAAAGGATTGACCTCGAACAATCACAACCATCTTTATTTGTGCTAGGTATGACTCCAACCAACGGAGAGTTTTTCACCTGATTCCCATTGATTCTAGTTTTGCTGGGGCTCCTTGATGCCACACTAGGTCAAACACTGCCTTAACGTCAAGAGATTCACTCTAACCTCACCTCTGGAGTTCAGCTCTTTTATCCATGTTTGAACCTCGGCTGTAATGAAGTCAGGAGCTGAGCGATCTGGCGGAACACAAACTGAGTGTCAGTGAGTAGGTTATTGCTATAAAGTGCCGCTTGATAGCACTGTTGATGACCCCTTCTGTTATGTTTTAACTATGGGCCACTTTGCTCGCGAACCGGTCTCACGCTTATCTGTCGGCAGGCAAGTCATTAACAATATACAGCAGGCACAGAGACCAATATGAAATGAAGCACATACTATGTAGTTACACAAACAACAGAGCATTAACATGATGTGTGCTTCCCCAGCCAGACCCTACTCTGGACTAACATTAACCTGGTAGCTCCACAGCTATTGGATCTTACAGTCACAGCCTCTTAAGGGTGAATTACACCCCAGTTTATCACATCCCTCACCCTTTACTTAAAAGTAAACATATTTTACAATATATTAACTATTTACAAAAATGAACTATTTACAAATTCAGTCTCTCAGGAGGCTTTTTCAAATGTGTTGACCGTCGTAGTTCTATGACTTTGGATGGTTTATTTGAAGCCTCCCTCTCGGGAGTTATCTATGCACTAAGCTCTCCAGTAGGAACCCGCAAATTTGCCTCTTCAACTCTCTTAGGCTCAACTGGTTCTGCAGGTGCTTCCAAAGCAAGGGGAGTTCCTTCTACCTGTGGCGTAGACTCCAATGGGAATGTTTAGCGCACCTTTTCTTGTGGATCTGTTTCTCGTTTCCTGAGGTGATCTGTATGTCTCCTGGTTATCCGATCTTCAACTGGTATATGGTCGGACAGGTGTCCTGTCACTGCACTGACTTCACCTGACAACCATTTGGACCCATCTCCAAAGTTCTTTATGAAAACAGCTTCCCCTACAGTGAAGTTTCTTTCACGACTATGGTAATTGCGTTCACTTTTCTGGGTCTCCAGACTTCTCTCTACCCTCCCCCGCTAAATCTTTGGAACTCCCTGTTAGTGAATGCCATTCCTTTGGCAGATAATATTATCTCTGGTAAACCATGTATTGCAAAACTCTGACACAATCTGTCTATGGTGGTAGCAGATGTGAATGATCGCACCTCGTATACATTCATCCATTTGGAGTGAGTGTCAATAAGTGAGAGGAACATTGTGCTCAAGAAAGGTCCTATGTAGTCAATATGAAGGTGGACCCATGGCCTTCTTGGCCATTCCCAAAGATGCAGTGAAGCAGAAGGAAGCAATTTCTGCACCTGTTGGCACTGCACGCAGCTCTTGCTCATGTTTTCGATTTCAGTGTCCATCCCTGGCTGCCATAAGTAGCTGCACGCCAAAATTTTCATTTTGGAAATGCTGGGGTGAGTGCTATGCAATTCTTTCAATAATGGCTGTCTTCCTCTGGGAGGTACAATAACTCTCAGTCTCCACAGTAAGATGCAATCCTGGCAGGTGAGCTTGTAACTCCTGTTAAAATAAGGCTTCATTTTGCCCGACTTTGGCTCATTCGACCATCCCTGCAAGACTTGTTCCCTGATGTGAGACAAAACTGGAATGTGGTTGATCCATTCTCTGATCTGTTTGGCATTCACTGGTGATGAATCCAGAAAGTTTAATAACAAGACAAGTTCTTGAGGGATGGGGATATTCACATTGCTGCCCTTTAGTGGTAATCAGCACACTGCGTCGGCATTGGCATTCTGGCTTCCCGGCCGGTGGATAAAAGTATATTTGTAAGCAGCTAGAATCAGCGCCCACCTTTGGATGCGTGCCGAGGCGATTGGGGGTATTGTCTTACCTTCCCCAAACAAGCCTAGTAGTGGCTTGTGGTCAGATATGATGGTGAAGTGGCGACCATGGATGTATTGGTGGAATTTCTTAACTCCAAATACAATTGGTAAGCCTTCTTTTTCTATTTGGAATTACCTTTGTTCTGCCTTACTGAGCATTCATGAAACACAGCGAATGGGCCTTTCGGTGCCCTCTGTCATCCGGTGGGAGAGTACTGCCCCTACTCCGGAAGGAATGCATCACATGTTAGAATCCATCGTTTCTTTGGGTCGAAATGTACCCACAGGGCCAATGATTGTAGTAACTGCTTTACTGCCGTAAAAGCCCACGGTTGTGGAGCTTGCCAAGTCAACCTGTGATTTTTCTTGAGTGACCCGTATCATGGAGCCAATACTATTGACAAATTTGGGAGAAAACGGCCATAGTAGTTAAACATTCCCAAGCAGGACTTGAGTTCCGTGGCGTTTCTCGGGGCTGGCGCCTCATGAATATCTCTCACCTTGTCTTCTACTGGATGAAGGCTCTGCGATTTACCTATGACCCAGGTAAATCACTTATATTGCTTGGAAGATACATTTTTCCCTTTCAAGCCTACTCCGGCTTATGAGAAACGCTTCAATACCCCTTCCAAGTTAGCCAGATGTCCTTCATCGGTTAGTCCTGTTACTAGGACATCATCGAGATAAACGTCCACATGGGGTAAAAACAAAAAACTGCGGATGCTGGAAATCCAAAACAAAAATAAAAATACCTGGAAAAACTCAGCAAGTCTGACAGCATCTGCGGAGAGGAACACAGTTAACGTTTCGAGTCGGTATGACTCTTCATCAGAACTAAGGAAAAATAGAAAAGAGGTGAAATATAAGCTGGTTTTAGTGGGGGTGGGACAGGAAGAGCTGGATAGAGGGCCAGTGATAGGTGGAGATTGCCAAAAGATGTCACCGACAAAAGGACAATGAGGTGTTGAAGGTCGTGATATTATCTAAGGAATGTGCTAATAGGTGACATTAAGGGTAGAAAGTAGGACGAGCAAGGTACAAATAGCCCTAGTGGGGGTGGGGAGGGGGAAGGGATCGAAATAGGCTAAAAGGTAGAGATAAAACAATGGATGGAAATACATTTAAAAATAATGGAAATAGGTGGGAAAAGAAAAATCTATATAAATTATTGGAAAAAAGGGGGATCGGAGAGGGGATGGGGATGAAGTAGAGAGTCCATGATCTAAAATTGTTGAATTCAATTTTCAGTCCAGAAGGCTGTAAAGTGCCTAGTCGGAAGATGAGGTGCTGTTCCTCCAGTTTGCGTTAAGCTTCACTGGAACAATGCAGCAGGCCAAGGACGGACATGTGGGCATGAAAGCAGGGTAGAGTGTTGAAATGGCAAGCGACAGGGAGGTCTGGGTCATGCTTGCGGACAGACCGAAGGTATTCTGCAAAACGGTCACCCAGTCTGCGTTTGGTCTCTCCAATGTAGAGGAAACCGCTTTGGGAGCAGTGAATGCAGTAGACTAAATTGAGGGAAGTGCAAGTGAAATGCTGCTTCACTTGAAAGGAGTGTTTGGGCCCTTGGATGGTGAGGAGAGGGGAAGTAAAGGGGCAGGTGTTGCACCTTCTGCGGTTGCATGGGAAGGTGCTGTGGGAGGGGGTTGAGGTGTAGGGGTTGATGGAGGAGTCGACCAGAGTGTCCCGGAGGGAACGATCCCTGTGGAATGCCGCCAGGGGGGGTGAAGGTAAGATGCATTTGGTGGTGGCATCATGCTGGAGTTGGCGGAAATGGCCGAGGATGATCCTTTGAATGCGGATGCTGGTGGGTTGATAAGTGAGGACAAGGGGGACCCTATCATGGTTCTGGGAGGGAGAGGAGGGTGTGAGGGCGGATGCGCAGGAGATGGGCCGGACACGGTTGAGGGCCCTCTCAACCACTGTGGGTGGAAAACCTCGGTTAAGGAAGAAGGAGGACATGTCAGGGGAACTGTTTTTGAAGGTAGCGTCATCAGAACAGATGCGACGGAGGCAAAGGAACTGAGAGAATGGGATGGAGTCCTTACAGGAAGCGGGGTGTGAGGAGCTGTAGTCGAGGTAGCTGTGGGAGTCGGTAGGCTTGTAATGAATATTGGTGGACAGTCTATCACCAGAAATTGAGACAGAGAGGTCAAGCAAGGGAAGGGAAGTGTCAGAGATGGACCATGTGAAAATGATGGAGGGGTGGAAATTGGAAGCAAAATTAATAAATTTTTCCAGGTCCAGATGAGAGCATGAAGCAGCACCGAAGCGATCATCGATGTACCGGAGAAAGAGTTGTGGGAGGGGGCCGGAGTAGGACTGGAACAAGGAATGTTCCACATACCCCATAAAGAGACAGGCATAACTGGGGCCCATGCAGGTACCCATAGCCACACCTTTTATTTGGAGGAAGTGAGAGGAGTTTAAGGAGAAATTGTTCAGTGAGAGAACAAGTTCAGCCAGACGGAGGAGAGTAGTGGTGGATGGGGATTGTTCAGGCCTCTGTTCGAGGAAGAAGCGGAGAGCCATCAAACCATCTTGGTGGGGGAAGGAGGTGTAGAGGGATTCGACGTCCATGGTGAAGAGGCCGCGGTTGGGGCCAGGGAACTGGAAATTGTTGATATGATGTAGGGTGTCAGAGGAATCATGGACGTAGGTGGGAAGGGACTGGACAAGGGGAGAGAGAATGGAGTCAAGATAGCAAGAAATGAGTTCCATGTGGCAGGAACAGGCTGACATAATCGGTCTGCCGGGACAGTCCTGTTTGTGGATTTTGGGTAGGAGGTAGAAGCGGGCCTTCTGAGGTTGGGAGACTATGAGGTTGGAAGCTGTGGAAGTAAGATCTCCAGAGGAGATGAGGTCAGTAACAGTCCTGGAAACAATGGCTTGATGTTCAGTGGTGGGGTCCTGGTCCAGGGGGAGGTAGGAGGAAGTGTCTGCGAGTTGACGCTCAGCCTCTGCGAGGTAGATGTCACCACATTGGGTAGACCATGGAGCAAAGTTTCCATTGCCCATTGGAAAACAACACAAGCCAATGAGACTCAAAAGGGTAACCTGGTGTACTGATATAACCGCCTATGTGTGTTGTTATTCACAAAATCCCAAGAGGCCTTTTCTAGCTCGACCTGCTTGTAAGTGTGGCTCATGTTGAGTTTCATATATGCAGCTCCCTCTGCCAGCTTGGATTGCAATTCATAAATTTTTCGTATAGGGTGCCTATCAAGTCTGGCTACTTTGTTAATAGTCAACTTGTAGTCCCTGCATATTCACACACTCTGGTCAGGCTTTAGAACTGAAACTATGGGCGCTGCCCATTTGGAATATTGTACAGGTTATAAGACTTCCAACGTTTCCAGCCTGTCTAATTCAATATCCAGTTTTTCTCATATGCATAGGGAACTGGCCTTGCCTTCAAATGTCTGGGGGCTGCTCTGGGATCCAAGTGGATTTTAATTTGCAGTCCCTGAATCTTCCCAAGCCCCGCTCTGAATACAGGGGCATATTTCTGTAATAATTCTTGTAGATCTTTCAATCAGGGTTTGAAAACCTCAGTCCACTCTAATTTTATTTCCTTAAGCCAGTTCCAACCAAGTAGAACAAAAACAAAAATACCTGGAAATACTCAGCAGGTCTGACACCATCTGCGGTGAGGGACACAGTCAATGTTTCGAGTCCAAATGACCCCTCATCAGAACCATGTAGAGTTGGACCCTCCCCAGCTACCACTATCAAGGGTGGGTTGGTAGACTGGCCTCCATATTGTACTGGAACCTTGCACATACCTTTCACTCATGCTTTTGCCAATATAACACTTTAGTCTGGTATTTGAGTTTTCCAGCTTTAGTGAGTGATCTCCTCCATTCAGATAGTTAAACGTGTGTTACCCTATGACTGTTGGGGATGCGCCTGTATCCACCTCCATTCGATTGGGTTTTCTGTTGACCTCTACTGTCACATAGATTGGCTCTGTTTTACCTATTTTTAAACTGCGTAGGGAGTAAATATCTGACCTTGTTTCCCCTGGCTCCTCCATTATATAAATTTCATGACTTCTTGCCTTTTTGTTTGAACTTTGGCCTCAATCTTTCTTTACAATATTGCATAATGTGCTCATTGCGATGGCAGTAGAAGCACTTGGTTCTTTTAAATTGTCGTTTGTATGTTGGCTGTCTGGATCCAATCGGCTATTATGAATGTGGCTTTCATTCGCTAAGCCATTGCTTTTTGCTGGTCTGTTAATGGCGGCTGTCTCCCGCCTTTCCAAGAAGCCCCACATTCCTGCTCCATTTCCAGCCAGTGCCTCCCTCCCGACGTGAAGAATGGCATCATGTTGTGCTCCCCTGATTTATTCTGAGTCCCTGACTGCGCTTTCCATTGTGAGCGCTAACTCCAGCGCCTTGCTGAAATCTAAATTTGTTTCTGACAACAACCTATTTTGAATAAAAAGCAAAATACTGTGGATGCTGGAAATTTAAAACAAAAACAAAAATAGCATGGACAGACTCAGCAGGTCTGATTTCTCTCTTTAGTTCTGATGAAGAGTCATACGGACTCGAAACGTTAACTCTGTCTTCCTCTCCACAGATGCTGTCAGACCTGCTGAGTTTTTTTCAACTTATTTTGAATGGCGTCTTCATTAATCCCACACTCTAATCGGTCTCTTAACATGTCATTAATCGATGTCCCAAACTCACAGGGCTCTGTCAATTGTTTTAAAGCTGGTACATTGCAAGCGACTGTCTCTCCAGGGGCGTGACACCTCAAATTGAATTTAAAAGGCTGCGCTGTTACTGAGGGTTTTGGTTGGAAATGGCCTTTCACTAGATTCACCAACTCATGAAAGTGCTTGGAATCTGGGGCATATCGTGCCAGTTTACTACGAATTAGGCCTTACGTTTTACTGCCACATGTCGACAAGAGGATTTCCCACCTCTTTTCCTCCTCCGATATGTCGCTGGCCAAAAAGAAAAATGTGAGGTGTTCAACCTAATGTGACCAGTCATCAGTGGCCTGATCAAATGGTTCAATGCGGCCAAGGTGTGGCATATTGAAGGGCGATGGCTTCGACGGCTATGGTGAGGCTTTACATTTGTAATGTACTTACATTCAGCCTGCCGGCATGGCTGGTTCACTACCGTTGAGTTTTCACAGCTTTCCTTGGTGTCATCGACTGGTGGTGTTTTGCTTCGTCGCCAGTTGTTATGTTTCACTATGGCTCACTTTGTTCATGAACTGGTTGCAAGCTTATCTGTTGGCAGGGGGGTTGATTACAGTATATAGCAGATGTAGAGACCAATATGAAATGAAGCTCAAACAACAAAGCATTAACATGATGTGTGCTTCTCCAGCCAGACCCTACTCTAGACTAACATTAACCTCGGAACCCACACTACACAACTATTGGGTCTTACAGTCATGTGGTCAATCTGCTCACAGTCTCTTAAAGGTGTATTACACCTCAGATTATCACACCTTCCATCACTTTACCAATGATGGAGAGTGGACTGATGGGGCCTTGCTGGACTTGTCCTGCTTTTTGTGTATAGGATATACCTGGGCAATTTTCCACATAGCCGGGTAGATGCCAGTGTTGTAGCTGTACTGGACCAGCTTGGCTAGGGGCGCGGCAAGTTCTGGAGCACAAGTCTTCAGTACTATTGCTGAAATATTGTCAGGGCTCATAGCCTTTGCAGTATCCAGTGCCTTCAGTTGTTTCATGATATCACGTGGAGTGAATCGATTTGGCCAAAGACTGGCATCTGTGATGGACCTGCAGAGGAGCCCGAGGTGAATCCTCCCGACTGCCCTTGTTTGAGGGTCCATCAACACTGTGACCAGATTTTTAGGTGCAGCAGGAAAAGAAAGTCACCTTTCTAGTTTATTAAATGCAATGTTGTGAGTGATATTTTTAAATTTATCATCACTGAGACCTGCTCTTTAATTTTTGTTTCTTTTAATGCATCTTTATGGCAAAGCATAGTCAGGTGTAAATTGAAAACCTTTCCTCATTGTAGGTTCTTAAACATCCTGTGCCTAATGTGCATGAATGATTGTTAAATGAGCTCAACTTTAATTTCAACTTTCCAAGGCAAAGTGACTGGTGTGGTTTCAGCGTTTCCTTGGGCCCTGGTTGTTTACAATGGTTTGTGTCCATGTACGCGCATTTTAAATTCAGGCATATGTCAATGGGATTGTAAGGATACTTGGGTGTAACTTGGCATTGGCCAAATGGACACAGCTTTGGGCACAACTCTGAGTTGCACCCAAGGATGAAACCTTGGGCTCATGTGCTTATACTTAGGCATAAACTTTATGGTTTTTGATCAGGCCACATAAACCATCCACAGTTTGGGAGGATCTGATGGTGCATTTAGTGAGCTGAGCATTAAAAATACAATAACTGCAATGCAATTTACTATTGAAAAGAGTACAATGAGCAGCATGACCTACTCTATCTCGTAAGGCCACCAGTGCTTTAGCAACAAGTCAAGTTGAATCACATCACTACTACACTTCCAGAAAATAAGTGTGATCTTTAAAAAGTAAATTGTTGAAATCGATGCAAAAATATTGTTGTGCTTTTCAAAGCAAAACATTGGCACTCAGACGCTTCTCTGTTGATATCTTTTTTAAAGTCTCAAGTCTGTTATAAAACTATATTGCAATGAAGACTAGAGCACTTGCTGGAATATTAACACCTTTATAACTACAATTATTTACTGATATTTGAAAAAAAAAAACAGTTCTGTAGAAGTAGGAGCATAATCCTTGTCTAAAAAATTCTCCAGATTTTTCAGCTGTAATGATGATGAAACTCTCAGAATGCACTACCATAACTCTGTGAAACAATCAGCAACTTCTGTATATGTGCATAAGCACAAAATACTGCGGATGCTGGAGATCTGAAATAAAAACAGGGAGTGCTGGAAAAACTCAACAGGCCTGGCAGCAATTGTGGAGAGAGAAAAACAGAGTTAACGTTTCGAGTCCAATATGACTCTTCTTCGGAACTCAAAAGATGTGCTGCCAGACCTGCTGACCTTTTCCAGGACTTCCTGTCTTCATTTGCACATGTGCAGTCAAACATGGGAGTCCAGAGGTTGCTGTCATTGATCTTCTGCTTCTCCATAATGTATCCTGTTGAAGTCCTCGCGGACGGAAATCAATCAGAAATCACTGAATTGACGTGAAATTCCACCTTAAGCGCGCTATCATTTTCACTGTTAAAGCTGTGGAAAAAAGTTCAGTCTCGTTGAATGAAATGTAGTTTGGTATTTATGGGCATGCTGAGCCATAATTGAACTGTTGGACAACTTCTCTGGCCCTGAAAAGCTAATGTTATATTTGAGATAATGTCAGATTTCTACATTTCAGTATGAAAATTCATTAACCTTTTAAAATAATGGTCTTTAGCTTCTGAGTTCCAGGGCAGTGTATTCGGGGTGCCCCAAAGCTGTGCTGAGGAACCCCAACACCCCCACCCCACCCCAGGAGTTTTCAGGTAAGGATTGCACGGCAATTGCCCTGCACCAGGAACCATCCGAAAATGTGATTATATCGTAAACTTCAGTTGGTTCCAATTGTCTTACATCAGTAGTTACCCAGAAAAAGTTAGAAGAATTAAAGCCACTTCTAGCTTCTGGGTAACTATTGTACAGGCCCACACCAGACCTCCACAGGACTTCTGCCAGCAACCCCTCCACAACCCCCAGGGACTCCCCAACCCCGCCCTGACTAACCCCCCCTTGGGTCTGCCCCTTGGAAAGGATTGCCTGCCCCTGACTGGCAACCTCTCTGCACCCCATCCACCAGTAGCCCCTTGCTTCCCACCGCAGCAGCCCCCCTACCCCACCCCCGCCGGCCACCAACCAGGCCCAACTCCCCCCGCAAAGCCCGACTGCCAACCTCCACACCTCCCCGGCAGCCTGACCCCATCTGCCCCAACACCCCTGCCTGCCACTGCCCCTACTCCGAAGTCCTACCCGCTCACCTTATACACTTATCTTCTCCCTGGCATGCCAAAGATCTTTAAGCCTGGCTGGGCCTTTAAACTTACCTGCTTTACAGGAGCTAGTGCCATAAAAAAAGGGGGCGTGGCTTACTTAACTGCAACTGAGCTGCACCCGATGGTAGGCTCCAGGAGCGCGCTGCACCAAACTGCCCGGCCTGAGTCAGAAGGTCAGGCGAGGTAGGGTCAGCTGGATTTCCAGGTGAGTACTTTCGAGCAGAGTGGCAATCCGACTCATGTACTACTCCATTGGACGCTATGGTCCAAAATGTTTTTAAAGTTTGTTTGTGGTATTTCAGCTTCCATTTTAATTCCATGTCTATGTCCAAATCTTTATTTGTTTTTGTAAGATTACGAAAAGTGAAGATAAAACCTACTTGTTACTCCCAGGTTTGCTGTCTGTGAGAATTTTTCAAGTTGATTGGCAGCTTAGTCTGCTTGATGACATTACTGTTGCTGTTTGCCACCAGAGTGAAATTAACATCAGGAAAGGTGAAATATATACCACCAAACTTGCTAGATCTCTGTTGTCAGCTTTCTTCGAGGTCAGCGGTGAAGAACCTCACATAATCCAAGCCATTAACAAGATTTAGACAGAAATACTTCATCTTTTTCTATCAATCCAGTTTCCCACAAGATTAATTTAATAGATTTCCAAATTGAATATTTTGAATCCTTCCTGCTGTAGACAGGGGGGTCTTGTGTAGTGTCCCTACTTCTGGGCTAGAAGCTTTGGGTTCAAATCGCAATCCAGGAGTTGAGAGCCATGGACTGTGCATTTTTAATATGACCAAGCAGGTTGATTATCAGCCTGTAAATCATTCCAACATACCTGATGGTAGTTGGTAACAGTGGTAGAGTTTCCTGGTCAGTCATATTGCAGAAGGCAACAGCAAACCAAGCATAACCCTGGACCAATCCAATGGAAGCCCCTGGTGACCAATGTCCTCTGAGGGCAGGAAGGAGGAGGAGGCTGGTAGTCTATTCCTACATTTATCAAGCAAGTGGTTCTGCCTTGTTTTGCCTTATATTGTTTTATGGAAACAACAGGATGCTCATTGTAAAATTTGCCAATGTTCTTCATCTTACATGGAAGCAGAATGCACAAGATTGTGTTAGCGACTTGTAAATAATGTTGTTTTATATTGAAGCTTTCAGCTTCCCTTACTATGAAGGCATGTTTTTTTTCTCTAAAGTACATATTCTACAGTGCAAACAAACACATAAATGATTACAGCCTTCTGGTCAAATAATTAGAGCAACTGATCAGTTATGCAATAGTGTTGAAATCTAATAGCAAGCCAGATATATTTTTTGTGTTGCATATGATATGTTGTTCACATACTTTTAATGGAGTCATATAAACAAATAGTATAACTCATCCAATCTGCACATTTCCCCCAGTGTGAAAACTATCCAATTACAATTTGTAATGGGCTATGGTTGTGTTTGATTATTATTTAAATTATGATAATACCTTTTTATTTAAATATAGTTCTGAAAACGAATTACCAGAAAAATTTCACTGAGTTCCAATGTTAATACCCTCCTAGAGTAACATTCATTATCCATATCTTATTTCCTATTTTTGCATTAAATATCACGATTTATCATCATGACAGCACTTGCTTCATTGACATGGATTTGTGCTTTTAGAAGAATTCTGGTCAAGTAATTGAATCTGAGCAGATCGGGAAAAGAAAATACGAGAAACTAGGTGCTTGTCTGATTATGAAGGCTCCTTTCCCCCCCACCCCCTGCCGTTGCCAATGAAGCCTCAAATGCTCATGAACTTGCATGTGCAACCTTGCCCAGCATGATGGTGTGTGGCCTGGGAGATTTGATTAAGGTTGTCAAGCATGAACCTCGTATAAGTTGGAAGAATTAGATAAATGTTTGAAGTAGAAAAATGTACAGGACTCTGGGGAAGGTACAGAACAATAGAACTAATTGGATAGCTCTTTCAAAGAGCTGGCACAGGCACAATGGGATGAATGGCCTCCTGTTCTATAAATGTTTAAATGAAAGTAATTAGGTTACTCGCTGAATTTCATCAGCTTGGGTAAAGCACTTCATGCTTTAGTTAGTATCATCTATAAAGAATGCTTGCCTTGGTGCTAGAGGAGTCTAGCCTGCTGAGTTTATGTTAATTCAACTTTTCTGTTTTGGCTAAATTTTGAAAACACTTTTTGTTGTTGCTGGGGAGCGCTGACTATTCCAGGTCCCTGTTGCTGCATTATTTTGCAAGGCTCACTTTTGATGTAAAAGAAAGACGTGACTTGCATTTGTAAAGCACCTGTCATGACCTCAGAATGCCCCAAAGCACTTCACAGCCAAAGGATTATTTCTGAAATGCATTCACTCTTGTAATGTAGGAAAAGCAGCAGCCAATTTGCACACAGCAATATCCCACAAGTCGCAATGTGATAATGACCAGACCACTAGGTTTGAATAATGTTGGTTGGGTTTAAGTGTTACCGAGAACATCAGAGCATGTCATCACTGAGTCACAACTGATACCTTTAGTATTTAAAGTGACAAATTGTTGCAGCAATTCAGAAGCAGCTAAAAATATTCTGAGGATAGGTCTGCCTCTGGTTGAGAAGGACTACTTCATGATGGGACATCATGTACCAGTGCAAAGAAGCCTCAGGTGCTTTGTGCATACTTACCACAACACCAGGATCCATATGTACAAATCAAATGACACTTCTTAGGTATGTGTGATTAATTTTCCTTTGGTAATTCTGCTTTACTTCAGATGCCAAGAATTTAAGGAAATCTGCACTGTTCCCTTCTGCTATTAAAATCACCATGGGATTAAGCTTCAATGCTATTGGATCATTCTTGACCATAGCAGAGGGCACATGATAGATAAGCTGGTCATCTGTTTATTCCTCGATCAAGCAAGTGGCTGATCCTAAACTTGACCAGGGAACAATTTTCAACACTTTTCAGATGAAACAAAACAGCAGTCAGAGTGGGACAGAAGTTTTGCCACCAGACAGGTATCCATAGATCTTAGGTTAGTATAAATGAATCCCACATATACATCAGGGTTCCTTACAATAAACTCAATGGAGACATGAATATAAAGGCATAACATAAAGTGGTTTTCAACTACATCACGTTGCAATGCCGATGGTCCAGGGAATAGCCATGACCCAAGAGGCATCAAAATTATTTTATACGAACATATGAATTAGGAGCTGGAGTAGACCATTTGGCCCCCTCGACCCTGCTCTGCCATTCAATAAGACCATGGCTGCTGTTATTTTGACCTGAACTCCACTTTCCTTCCAACCCTCTATATCCTTTGACTCCTTTGTCAATCAACAATCTATCTAATTCAGCCTTAAAATTATCCAATGTCCCTGCCTCTGCCATTCTCTGGGGAAGAAAGTTTCACAGACTCCTGACCCTCTGAGAGGAAAAAAATTCTCCTCATCCATGTCTTAAATGGGAGACCCATTATTTTTAAACTGTGTTTCCTACTTTTAGCCTCTCCCACAAAGAGAAACACCTTTTCACCCTGTCAAGTCCTCTCACAATCTTATATGTTTCAATAAGATCACCTCTCATTCTTCTAAACTCCGATGGATATAGGCCCAACCTGTCAATCCTTCCTCATAGGATAACCCCCTCAGTCCTGGAATTAGTCAAGTGAACCTTTTCTGAAATGCTTCTAATGCAATTATGTCCTTTCTTAAGCATGGAGGCCAAAACTGTGCATAGTACTCTAGATGTGGTCTCACCAATGTCCTGTACAACTGTAGAAAAACATCCCAACTTTTATACTCCATTCCCTTTGCAATGACAATATCTCATTTGCCTCCCTAATCACTTGCTGCACCTGCATACTAACATCTTTGTGATTCATGTGCCAGGACTTCTGCAATCTCTCCCCATTTAAATAATACACTGTTTTTTAATTCTCCCTGCCAAAGTGGACAAGTTGACAATTTCCCCCATTATACTCCAACTGCCAAATGTTGAACAGGGAGTTGGGGAGGCTAGATGTGGGGAGGCAAAATTGTGGAGGAGGGGTGTGGGAGGCCTCTGTTTAGCACCAGGAACCTGAGAAACAGGCGCTCCTCCTTCCACTGACCAGAAGCCGGCAAGGTTAAACCCGCCGGGCTACACGTTAGGCTTAGGCCTCTCCCGCTGCCTGTCATATTGGAGTGGTGGCAGGATAGGGCCCTTAATTGGGCATTAATTGCCCCCTCAATTAGACCACGGGTGGAAGACTGACGCAACACCTCATTCGTCGCCAGCAAAATTGTAATGAGGGTGGGGATGGGTGGACCAGTGGTGGGTATGCCACTGAAGGCATGTGCCTTAACTTACGAGTCCACCCACCTGCGGTCCCAGAACGGAAGCACACAATCTCATCTGACACTTTATTGTAGTGCTGAGAGTGTGCTGCTTCATCTAAGATGCTGTCTTTCAGATGAGATGTTAAACCAAAACCCAATTTGCCTGTCAGCTCCTCATTGCTGTTTCTGGGACCTTGCATAAGCTAGTTGTTGCACTTCCTACATTACAACAGTGACTACACTTCAAAAGCATGAAACCTGTATGACACATTGCTTTAGACTCAACCAGGCTGTTGTGTCCAGTTCTGGGCACCACAGTTTAGGAAGGATGTGAAAGCACTGGAGAGAGTGCAGAAAGTACTCCAGGTATGAAGAACTTCAGTCATGTGGATAGGTTGAATAAGCTTGGGATGTCATCCTTAGAAAAGAGAAGGTTGAGAGGAGATTTGATAGAGGTCACGAGGAGTCTGAACAAAGGAGATAAGAAGAAGCTATTCCCATTGGTGGAAGGACTGAGGACCAGAGGACACCGATTAAAGTGATCGCTAAAAGAAGCAGTGGTGACATGAGGAAAGTCTTTTTTTATTTAGCGAGTGGTTAAAATCTGGAATGCACTGATTGAGTGAAGAGAGCTAGTACTGACATGACGGGACGAATAGCCTCCTTATCTGCTGTAACCATTGTCTGATTTTATTCTATGAAATGGTCTTCATTGGCTGCAAAGCACTTTGTGACAGCATTAGGTTTGAAAAAAAATGCAACATAAGTGCAAGCATTTCTTTCAGAGGGGCTAGACGGAGGTAGCAATGGACTATTCCTCCCCTCCAATTGCATCACCTCCAGTTATTGTTGATCCCTAAGGCAGGCGCTAGCTGGAGGGAGGGGATTGGTCAACTTGAGACTCTCCAGGTGAAAGAGACAGTGGTGTTATCAGGTTGGATTTCTTAGAAAAAAAATCAAACTCATAATAAATTACAATTAGTAGCTGTCACAGTTACAGGCATGATTTTTGTTTAAAGTACTGTAGCAGTCAGCCAGGACTCCAGGTGATTAGCTGTCAGCGTTTGAACATGTGCTGTCTTCAACTGAAGCGCGAGAGGCAATTTTCACTTCAGGGTGCAAACTTTGAAATAATTCTTCAACTCTTGGCAAAAACTTTTCTGAGTGAAATTACCAGTCGACTCTGGTGGGGCAGTGCACTTGCACAGTAAACTGCATCAGAACAGATCACATGTGGAGAGAGCAATCTGGCTGGTTTAGCTTTTCCAGAGGCGAGCACATTTTGTGAGTAGCCCTCACCTCACCCATGTAGGTCTTTGTTGGAGCTGTTTGGGAGGTTGTGCCATCAAAGCCCTGGCCAACCTAAATCAGAACACAGCCCTAAAAACACTGAGTCTCCACTGCGGCTGGATCAAAGGAAGTCAGTGATCAAATTGCATTGCTGTGAGCTATAGTTGTTAAACACAAAAGTGCAGGAAGGCTCCTGTAAACCTCTGTACGTCAGTATTACTGTCTCGTTCAGTAGACTGAACTTACTCGCACCAACCAGGCAGGCCAGTAACCCGGAGATTTTCAGATGGTCCAACAGTGGCTCTGATATCCCTTCCTATGGTGCCCAGAATGCAGTGGCCACTGACATAGCTGCTTCTATCTCACCTGCTTCACTTCTGTTACCTCTGTCTCTTGCTAGCTAACTCACCCACTTATTTCAGTCTCAGTGTTTCTGAATCCTCTCAGACATGCTTGCACATAAAGCAGGGAACAGTCAAAAGTGGTGAGAAGACATGGTAGAAAGAGGTTAGGGAAGTACAATACTTATATCATGCAGATACTTTGACAACACAAGGCCTGTGGTCTCTTACCACCGCGAAGGACAATGCAAAAAGACAATGGGACCACCAGCACCTCTTCATCCCCCACTAAATCATGCATCCTGGCTTGAATATATATTGCAGCTCATTCATTGTTCTCAGTAAAATTTCTGGAATCCTCTGCTCAATTTCGTTGTAGACATACGAACATATGAACAAGGAGCAAGAGTAGGCCATTCGGCCCCTCAAGCCTGCTCCACCATTTAATAAGATCACGGCTGATCTGATAGTAACCTGAAATCTGCATCCCACCTACCCCTGATAACCTATCACCCCCTTGCTTACTAAGAACCTATCCACCTCTGCCTTAAAAATATTCAAAGACTCTGCTTCTACCGCCTTTTCAGGAAGAGTTCCAAAGACTCACAACCCTCTGAGAGAAAAAAAATTCACCTCATCTTCGTTTTAAATGGGCGACCCCTTATTTTTAAACAGTGACCTTTAGTTCTAGATTCTCCCACAAGAGGAAACATCCTCTCCACATCCACCCTGTCAAGACCCCTCAGGATCTTATATGTTTCAATCAAGTCAACTCTTACTCTTCTAAATTCCAGTGAATACAAGCCTAGCCTGCCCAACCTTTCCTTATAAAACAACCCGCCCATTCCAGGTTATTAGTCTGGAGGAACCAGCCGCACTGGGACTGCTGCAATTGAATGAGAGAGCCCATTTCCATCTTGAAAAAGTAACTAGGGATAAGTAATAAACGAGGCCGCATCAACATCACCCACATCAGAGGAAAACACTTTAAAAAAGACTGGGTCATGGACATTGTTGAGTTTGGTAATTGAATATTGCTAACTAAATGCTAAATGGCTGATGGATGGGAGAAAAAGTGCCCTGGAGCACTTATACCCAAATATCAAGTCTTGCATGCATTGTTATTCATTACAGGTCTGGAAAAGGCAGTTATGACTACACCACTTTGAACATTTATATGGATTTAATTGTGGTGATGAACATAAAGAGTTGAGTATTGTTAGAAAGGTTGACTATTGGGTATCTTTGTTACTTAATTGCTGCTGTAACTTGCCAATTATGCCTTCATTAGCTAGAAATATCAGAAAAAAAAATTAATTGGGATTGAAGCCAAGTCAGTACAGTGCATAGAAAGACTTAATTTTTTTAAGACAAATGAACTTGCAACAAATGCCTAAAAACATTTTTTCTCACTATTTGTGGATCTTCAACACATACATACATTAAGACTCTGGTTGCTTTTGCCCACTCTAGCAACAAAACATATGAGCAATTCCTAATAATCAGACAATAAAAGGCTAAAAATTCAATTAAGCACATTAGTGGGCATTGGGATTGTTGTGTTTTATGCCTTGGCATAAGATGAGATGCTCCAGCTTCTATGTGTGCAACAGAAGTCTTATTCAATGCTTTTAAATGTCTGCTCCCTCATGCTTACAGAAGTTTGCATCAGTCTAGTTTTTTCTCTAGGTGACAACACCCAGGTTTAACTAATCTTACACAGTGAGCAGTCAGCAGTCACCAGGCACACATACTCAAATATTGAATGATTGAACGCCACAGAGATCATGAAGCTCATTTGCCCATACCTGGTTGAGGTGATGCAGACATTATGCAAACTTTGTGCTGCCGGTTAATCGCCATGTTTGCGACGTGCAGCCCAGTGCAAAACGTGAAACATGCCGTTGAATGGTTGCATGCTCAGCAGGGACCCCTTGCGAATGCATAGCTAGCATGACTTACAATTAGCTTGCTCTTAAAGACAGCCTGCCCCTCAAGAAGGGGAGATCCACTCAGGCTGCAGCAGCTGGTGGAGCTGCTAGTGAAAGCTTTTGAAGGAAGGAATAACATTATGAATGGAGCAGCAGGCAGGAGGGTGAATTGAAACCATCCTGAAGTCACACATCTCAGCCAGCTGCTGTGACACCAGGACACCAAATTTAGACCATGCAGATTCAGGCAACATCTTTGTGAGTCACTTAGCACATAATATGTTTGACTGCAAAATGGGCCCTGAACTTGTGTTACTTAAAGAACCAGGCATCTGAGTTGCAGGTAAGGTAATTTTTAAAAACGTTTTTGATTGTAAAGTACCTGGTAGTGTTTTTGGAAGTGCCTGTGGTCAGATCCACAGACTTGTCAGAGAGAAGGTGACCTGTCCCTGCAAAGGCTGCAACAGCTATTGGGGCAGGTGCGGGAATGCCTCTGGGTCTGCAGGAAAACAGGGTTTGGAATAGAGGCTGCAGAGAGGTCAAGCTCTGCACTATGGCCTCTGCCAAATTGGAGCTAGTATCCACAGTGCTCCATGACAGTTTCAGGAGACTGTCCTACAGTCCAGCCAATGTACCCAGCATCATAGTGTGCATTCCCATCAGCTCTCTCATATGCCACCCCATCGACTTGTTGGCGACCTTGCCCTCCAGTGAATTGGCAAACGAACCACCCTTTACCTTTGGCTGGGCTGCAGGTCACTTGTGACTGGATGACTCACCACATGATGCTCCCAACCCTTTAAGATATGCACAATGCCAGCATCTGAGCATTGTCAAGAAGCATGGAGGAGTCCAGGTCCAACTTGACAGAAGTGTTGGCACAAAGCGTCTGCTCCATCATCCTGCAGGCTCCAAGATCCTACCATCGGTGCCCCCACATCCATTACAGCCTTTGTATGCAAAGATCACCTTATCCCCTGTAGCCTCACTCATCCCCAATGTCCACACCTCGTGAGGAAGTGGCAACGCCCTCTGGTAAATTGAGGAACTCAACAAAACATCTCCAGAACCACTCCAGTGTGCTCCCAGACATTTTGCAATTGAGAACTTCCAAAACATTATCTCACCTGCAATTGGGTGCCTTGCCCTAATAAAACTGCCATTGCAGAGCCCATCTTGCAGCTTCACGCCTGCTAGTTGCAGAATGAACAACGAACAGGCAGCCTGCACATGCATTGCCCAAATTTGGAATCCGAGGGCTTGATTTTCAAATTGGGGTTGCAAACCGCAGTGATTGCTTCACTCATGCAAGCTCAAAGCTCAGTTAGTGGTGCTGAGCTCTGCGAGGCGGTGGGAGACGACTGTTGGAGCAGAAGCGACAAAGGCAGATGGCAGCCATGATGGGGCCTGCCCCTGCCTTGCACAGGGGTGGAGGTGGCAATTCAGAGGGCCAATAACTTGAGCACTCAGAGAATTGGCCAAATGGCCAACCCAACAGTACTGTGCTGATCTCACTGTGAAACCCCTGGTGGTGAAGTTTTTCTGGATTTAAGAACAAAACTTGCAGCTCCCACAGGAACACAAGAAATAGGAGCAAGAGTAGACAATATGGCCTGTCTAGCCTGCTCCGCCAATCAATACGATCATGACTTATTGGCTTCAACTGCACTTTCCTGCCCACCACCCATATCCCTTGATTCTCTGAGACACCAAAAATCTGCCTATCCCAGCCTTAAATATAGTTAACGATGGATCACCCATAACTCTCTGGGGCAGAGAAATCCAAAGATTCACAGCCCTTTGACCCTTTGAAGTAATTTCTCCTCATCTCAGTCTTAAATGATCGGTCCCTTATCCTGAGACTGTTCCCCCATGTTTCAGGTTCCCTGACCAGCGGGAATAATCTCTCAGTGTCCACATTATCAAGCCCCTTCAGACTTTTGTAGCAAGCCTCACATTGAGCCTGACAGCTGTGCACAAACGTGCACCATACCGTTGGTGATTTCCCATTTGAAAATCACTTTGTGGCCCTCCCTGACTCATTGTCTAGCTCCTGAGGAAACTTAATGGGCCATTGATTGGAGGCGAGCAATCCCGGTCCCCACCCCACCCCCGCCTGTCCCCCGTTGAAAATGACCTCACATTTTGGAGGCATTGAGATCCAGTGACGCCCTTTTAAAATGCGATTTTATTACACCCCCTTGACTGACAATCCCCATCTCCCCCCATCCACCCACCCACTCCCCACACCACCACTATAACCCCCCCCACACACACCCGCTGCAAATTCAGCCCCCGATGTCACGTCAGCCGATTGGGCAATGTAATGTCAAAATAGTATCAACTCGAGACTTTCCAGAGTACACAAGATATAATGAACTCTTGTGCACCTTTCTCCAGAAAGACATACTTACAGTCACCGTGAATGGGTTTGGGATGGGCAACAAATGCTGGCCTTGCCAATAATGCCTACATCTGTGAAAGAAAAGATTGATAATTTAGTGCCAATTATTGTTCCATTGTGACACATTCACTGGGAACTGAGTTAGGACCGTCAAATTCATTTTATTCAAATCAATTATAAGCAGCACGGAGAGGTGACATACATCCCATCAACTTGGCTTAGATTCACATTCACTATGTTCTAATCTATTGTGCTAGCCAGTTTTTTGATTGACAACATATTTTTTAAGCTTTTATGAATATCTGCCTGAAGATTTACGTTTTCAGCCTAAGTTATGTATCACATAGAAATTAAATCCATTTTCATTTAGCTTTCTTCCCTGTGTCTGTACTCATTTTTGTGGGTTCAGTTCTAATATATTTTACTTTTTCATTACTTTTTGACAAAAACAAATCCAGTTTATTGCCTCCCCGCAACTCATGTTGCCCTCAATCTATCTCTGATCTTAGCCACTGACCTTCATGTATCCTTCATTCATCTGGAAGACTAAGCAACAGGCCAGCAAATCTATCATGACATGCCCCAAAGGTTAGACACTATATCTACAGGAACACTGGAGCTGAGGAGTCACAGGGCTAATGACACACCGTGTTGAGAATTTCAGATCTCACCCACAGTTTCAACGACTGGAGTATGGCTATATCCGTCACAATATGAAGCAAATCTCTTCTCTAATCCTCTTGGAATATTAGCCTTCTTTTAATGCAATAGTTACTGCCAAAACTAGCCCATCTCCCAGAGCATTGCTCAATGGTAGTTCAGGATCTGGAGCATGGGTGTGATCTTGATAGAAATGTCTGTGGCCTGACCTGTACATTTAAAGAGAAAAAAGAAATTAAGAACTTCTATTTATATATTTCTTTTCATAGGAACATAAAAACATAGGACTTAAGGGCAGGAATAGGCCATTCAGCCCTTCAAGCCTGTTCTGCCATTCATGGTTGATCTGGCTGTGGTCTCAACTTCACTTAGCCATCTTTCCCTCCATAACCCTTGACTCCCTTGTCTATCAAACATTTGTCTAACTCTGCCTCGAATAAATTCAATGTCCTAATCTCTGCTGCTCTCTGATGAAGGGAAATCCACCTGCTAACAACCCTTTGAGAGAAAACAAATTGTCCTCATCTCCATCCTAAACAGTAGACCTCTTATTCTTAAACTGTGTCCCTTGGTTCTAGTCGCTTCCACAAGTGGAACATCCTCCCGGTATCTACCCTATCAAATCCCCTCAGGATCTTATATGTTTCAATAAGATCACCTCATTCTTCTAAACTCTAATGGGCATAGGCCCAACCTGTTCAACCATTCCTCATAAGATAAGCCCTACATTCCAGGAACGAGTCAAGTGAACCACCACTGAACTGCTTCTAATGCAATCATATATTTTTTTCAAATGAGGAGGCCAAACTGTTCACTGTTTTCCAGATGTGGTCTCGCTAAGGCCCTGTACATCTGCAGTAAAAACTCCCTACTTTTATATTCCATTTCCATTGCAATAAATGGCAACATTCTATGTGCCTTCCTAATTACTTGCTGTACCTGCACACCAACTTTTTATGATTTATGTACCAGGACCCAGATCCCTCTGTACCACCGAGTTCAGCACTCTCTCTCCATTTAAATAGTATACTGCTTTGCTCTTCTTCCTGCCAAAGTGGACAAGTGCACATTTTCCCACATTATACTCCATCAGCCAAATTTTTGCCCATTCACTTAACCTGTCTATATCCCTTTGCAGCCCTTGCTGCCTCTTCTTGACAACTTACTTTCCTACCTATCTTGGTATAATCGACAAACTTAGCTACCCTTCATCCAAATCACAACTTTCACGACTCTTGATATCACAAAACACTTTACAGCTAATAATATATAATGTATAGTGCTTTTAGCATAGTAAAACATCCCAAAAAGTTTCACAAGAGTGATTTTGACAGGTGACTAAATTTGATAGATGACTAATTTTGACAGATGACTAAGCTTGACAGGTGTCTAAAAGCTTGGTCAAAGACGATGGTTTTAAGGAGCATTTTAAATGAGAAAAGAGAGAGGGAGACAAAAGATGGAGAGGTTTAGGGAGAGAATTCCAGGGCTTAGGGTCTCAGCAGCTGAAGGCAAGGCCACAAGTGGTAGAGTGATTAAAATCGCAGATGCGCAAGAGACCGAGAGGAGCTTGGAGAGCCTGAAGGGTTGTCGGGCTGGAGGAGGCTACAGACCTAGGGAGGGGGGAGAGAACATGGAAAGATTTGAAAACAAAGATCTCTCCACAGATGCTGTCAGAAATGCTGAGTTTTTCCAGCATTTTCTGTTTTTATTATGGAGATGTTAAAACTGGGCCATGGCTGGGTTGGGGGGCTAATGTAGGTCAGCAAGCATAGGGGTTATGGATGAAGGGGATATGGTGTGAGTTGGGATGCAGGCAGTAGGGATTTGTCTGAACTGAAGTTTATGGCTGGTGGAAGCTGAGAGACTGGCCAGGAGATATAGTTTCACTGATGTAATGTGGAAAATACTTGCTGACCCACGGTGGCTCCCAATCAAGCAATGCCTTGATTTTAAAATTCTCATCATGTTTACAAATCCTTCCGTGGCCTCACCTCTCCCTATCTTTGCAACCTCCTCCAGCTCCACAACTTTCCAAGATAGCTAATTCTGGCCTTCTGGTGTTTCATTCCACCATTGGCAGCCATGCCTTCAGTTCCCGAGACCCTACGTTCTGGAATTCCCTCCCTGCACCTCTCTACTTCTCTAGCTCACTTTCCAGCTTTAAGACGCTCATTAGAACCTACCTCTTTCACCAAACTTTTGTTCAATTCACCGACCATCTCCTTTTGTGGCTCGGAGTCGTACTTTGTTTCAGAATGCTCCTGTGAAGCACCTTGGAATGTTTCATTATATTAAAGGTGTTACATAAATTTAAGTTGCTGTATTGGACTTCATTTATTCTGATCTCAAAGTCACTTTTTTGGCTATCTAAGGCTTTGAGGCCTTCTGACTTGATGTACTCCCCCCCCCATCTTCAAAGTTAGTTCACCAGCACTAAAACATACTCCAGGTTATTTGTGTAGATCAGGAGGCTCCGGCATCAATTTCTCAGGCACCTCACTCAATAATTTGAAAGGGCTGGTTACAGTTGGAGGGAATCAGAGATAGAGTTATCGTGATGGCGGACTGACCTGTTCCTGGACTGTTCACTTGTGTTTTCAGTTACCTCTCTTGGTTGCTTTTCTCTGGTCCATCTGGGCTCCAGGTCGTCCACTGTTGCTGCCCCTCCACTCACAGAATGTCTGTGGAGGAGCGAGAACATTTGGAGAGGGAGCTTTTATTTATTTGTTCTTTCACGGGATGTGGGCATCACTGGCTAGGCCAAGCTATTTATTGCCTATCCCTCATTGTCCTTGAGAAGCCTTCTTGACTGCTGCAGTCAATTTGGTGCAGGTACACCCACAGTGCTGTTAGAAAGGGAGTTCCAGGATTTTGACCCAGCGACAGTGAAGGAACGGCAATATATTTCTAAATTAAGATGGTGTGTGGCTTGGAGGGGGACTTCCAAGTGGTGATGTTCCCATGTATCTGCTGCTTTTGTCCTTTGAGGTGGTGGAGGTCATGGATTTGGAAGGTGCTGTCGAAGGAGACCATGATGAATTCCTGCAGTGCGTCTTGTAGATGGTACACACTCCTGCCACTATGTGTCATTAGTGGAGGAAGTGAATGTTTAAATTGGTGGATGGGACGCAAATCAAGTGGGGTGCTTTGTCCTGGATGGTGTCAAGGTTCTTGAGTGTTGTTGGAGCTGCACTCAACCAGGCAAGTGGAGAGTATTCCATCACACTCCTGACTTGAGCTTTATGGATGGTGGATGGGCTTTGGGGAGTCAGGAGGTGAGTTACTCGCCACAGAATTTCCAGCCTCTAACCTGCTCTTGTAGCCACAGTGTTTATATGGCTAGTCCAGTTCAGCTTCTGGTCAATAGTAACCCCTAGGATGTTGATAGAGGGACATTCAGCAATGGTAATGACATTGAAAGTCAAGGGACAATGATTAGATTTACTCTTGTTGGAGATGGTCATTGCCTGGCACTTGTGTAACGCAAATGTTACTTGCCACTTATCAGCCCAAGCGTAAATGTTGCCCAGACCTTGCTGCATATGGGCATGGACTGCTTCAGTATCTGAGGAGTTGTGAATGGTGCTGAACATTCAGGAGCACAAGTCTTCAGTGCTATTGCCGGAATGTTGTCAGGGCCATAAGACCATAAGACCATAAGACATAGGAGCAGAAATTAGGCCTTTTGGCCCATCGAGTCTGCTCCAATGCTTCAATCAGGGCTGATAAGTTTCTCAACCCCATTCTCCCGCCTTCTCCCTGTAACCTTTGATCCCCTTACCAATCAAGAACCTATCTATCTCGGTCTTAAATACACTCAATGACCTGGCCTCCACAGCCTTCTGTGGCAATGAATTCCATAGATTCACCACTCTCTGGCTAAAGAAGTTTCTCCTCATCTCTGTTCTAAAAGGTCTTCCCTTTACTCTGAGGCTGTGCCCTCGGGTCCTAGTCTCTCCTACTAATGGAAACTTCTTCCCCACGTCCACTCTATCCAGGCCTTTCAATATTCTGTAAGTTTCAATTAGATTCCCCCTCATCCTTCTAAACTCCATCGAGTATAGACCCAGAGTCCTCAAACGTTCCTCATATGTTAAGCCTTTCATTCCTGGGATCGTTCTCGTGAACCACCTCTGGACCCTCTCCAGGGCCAGCACATCCTTCCTGAGATACGGGCCCAAAATTGATCACAATATTCTAAATGTGGTCTGACCAGAGCCTTATAAAGCCTCAGCAGCACATCCCTGTTTTTATATTCTAGTCCTCTCGAAATAAATGCCAACATTGCATTTGCCTTCCTAACTACCGACTCAACCTGCAAGTTAACCTTAAGAGAATCCTGGACTAGGACTCCCAAGTCCCTTTGCACTCCAGGTTTCTGAATTCTCTCCCCATTTACAAAATAGTCTATGCCTCTATTCGTCCTACCAAAGTGCATGACCTCACACTACCCCACGTTGTATTCCATCTGCCACTTCTTTGCCCATTCTCCTAACCTGCCCAAATCCTTCTGCAGCCTCCCTGCCTCCTCAATACTACCTGTCCCTCCACCTATCTTTGTATCATCTGCAAATTTAGCCAGGATGCCCTCAGTTCCTTCATCCAGATCATTGATGTATAAAGTGAAAAGTTGTGGTCCCAACACTGACCCATGCGGAACTCCACTAGTCACCGGCCACCATACTGAGAAGGACCCCCTTAACCCCACTCTCTGCCTCCTGCCAGACAGCCAATCTTCTATCCATGCTAGTACCTTGCCTCTAACACCATGCCTATAGCCTTTGCAGCATCCATGTCCATCAGCCATTTCTTGATGTCACATGGACTGAATCGAATTGGCTGAAGATTGGCATCTGTGATGTTGGGGACCTCTGGACAAGCCAAGATAGATCATCCACTCAGCACTTCTGGCTGAAGATGGCTTCAAATACTTCAGCCTTGTCTTTTACACTGATGTGCTGGGCTCCCCCACCATTAAGGATGGGGATATTTGTGGAGCCTCCATCTCCAGTTAGTTGTTTAATTGTCCGCCATCATTCATGACTGGATGTTGCAGGACTCAGAGCTTAGGTCTGATCCATTGGCTGTGGAATTGCTTAGCTCTGTCTATCGCTTGCTGCTTTTGCTATTTGGCATGCAACTAATCCTGTGTTGTAGCTTTACCAGGTTGGCACCTCATTTTTAGGTATGCCTGGCGCTGCTCCTGACATGCCCTCCTGCACTCTTTATTGAGCCAGGGTTGATCCCCTGGCTTGATAGTATTGGTAGAGTGGGGAATATGCCGGGCCATGAGGTTACAGATTGTGATTGTATACAATTCTTCTGCGGCTGATGGCCCACAGCAGTTTTGAGTTGCGAGAACTGTGCAAAATCTATTCCATTTAGCGCGGTGCCAGTGCCACACTACACGATGGAGGGTATTTTCAATGTGAAGACCAGACTTTGTTGCCACAAATACTGTGTGGTGGTCACTCCTACCAATACTGTCATGGACAGATACATCTGCAATATCTAGATCGGTGAGGATGAGGTCAAATGGGTTTTTCCCTCACCACCTGGCTTAGACCAAGTATAGTAGCTATGTCCTTTCGGACTTGGTCAGGTGCTACCGAGCCACTCTTGATGATCAACATTGAAGTTCCCCGCCTAGAGTACATTCTGTGCCCTTGCCACCCTCAGTGCTTCCTCCAAGTTGTGTTCAACATGAAGGAACACTGATTCATCATCTGAGGGGCGAGGTGGGGTGGGGTGGGTTGTGCGGTAGGTGGTAATCAGCAGGATGTTTCCTCACTCATGATGCCATGAGACTTCATGGGGTCCAGGATCAATGTTGAGGACCCCCAGAGCAACTGCCTCCCAACTTTATGCCACTGTGCTGCCACCCATAGTCGGTGGGACAAGGGATACCCAGGGATGGTGATGATGATGCCTGGGGCATTTTCTGTAAGGTATAATTCTGTGACCATGTCAGGATGTTCCTTGACTAATCTGTTGGTCAACACTCTCAATTTTGGCACAAGCCTCCAGGTGTTAGAAGGAGGACTTTGCAGGATTAACAGGGCTGGATTTGCTGTTATCGTTTCAGGTGCCTCGGTCGATGCCAGGTGGCTCACCTGGTTTCATTCCTTATTGACTTTGCTGTAGCAGTTTGATTAACCGAGTGGCTTGATGGACCATTTGAGAGGGCATTTAAGAGTCAATCACATTTCTGTGGGTCTGGAGTCGCATGCAAGGTTGGCAGACCTCCTTCTCTAAAGGACATCAGTGAGTCAGAAGGGTTTTCATGACAATGGTTTCATAGTCACTTTTACTGAGACTAGCTTTTTTTAAAATTCCAGATCTAATATTTGAATTTCAACTCCACCAGCTATTGTACCCTTGCCCCCAGAACGTTAGCCTAGACCTCTGAATTACTAGCCCAGTGACATTACCGTAATGCCTCTCCACCCCCTGTAATTGGAGCAGCTGGACCAGCAGCATAGAGGAGACACAATTTGTAATTGGAGGACAGTTCCTCACAGGTTCTGTATTTTCTATAGATGGGGATGACTTTTCTCTTACCCCAGTGATTGAATTTTCTCAGGCTTTTTTTGGGGCCTTCAAAGGTGAATTCGCCCGCTGCCCTTGTGTATTTTTAACCCTGATTATGAGGCGATTCAGTGACTAACAAGTTTGTGCCATTGCTGACTTTGTGCTTTGATTTAGAACTGCAGGCAAGTGTAGGCCACATTTAATAACATTTGTATGATTAACTGCTGAAGGAATTAAAGCTCCTAATACATAACCAATTTTTTACATTGCAAGATAAAGTCCCTGAATAATGTGGATAGGTTACTGAGTAGGAATATTCAACAGCTCAGCTGGAGTCTGTATTGGTGGGGAAGCAGAATAATAGAGGGATAGGGATGGCTTAAAGGACAAGAGTGAGGTAGAAAACAGAACGGGGTTCAAAGCAGTGAAAATATAGGTCTCACAGTTAGGGGGTTAAGGCAGATTCAGATGTGGAGGCAAGAGAAAGACAGGTATGGCGTCCTAAAGCATAGTGATAGGAGTCAAAGGTCAAAGGCAACAGGACCGTGGAATTTTTAATAAATTTAAAGACAATCACAGTTCAGAGCCAATGGGAACTCAGAAAATATCAAAATTAAAGGAAAATTATTTTTTGTTTGCTGTCTTCATTCCCAGGTATTGTGTGACAAGCTGAGGAGATTTTCCGGTTCACCTTTTGTCATCAGCACATGGAGAAAGTACGGATGATGTGGTCAATGAATCACAGCAGCATCACCGAATGTGTCGGGGAGAGTCAGCTCACTTCAATTATGCTACATTGGTCAAATACTGACAGAGTTTGGGCTTTGTCATTGTGTATGATGACATAAAAACATCACTCAGAATATTGTGAGGCAGGAGGGTGAGTGTACAGCAAGTGTCCATCATACTCAAGTCTTTTAGTGTATTAGATAGGTGGATGGCTGGATGTTGAGTATTGTAAACCATGGTGAAATGAATCCTATTTGTTTCTTTTTGTTAAATATGGAGCCTTGAAAGAGATAAAGGCAAACATAGATAGTACATGAGGCGACTAAGATTTAAATAGCCGGAGAGATAATGAGATAAATCAAAAGCTGGTAGTTTAGATGACATGGTTGGGTTTTGAAGGCCTGTAGATTACATAAGGATTTCTTACAGTTTTTACAAGGAAAGCTTTTATCTTTCTCAGTGCTCCGTAATAGGGAGGTAAGGTACTGACAAAAGGCAAGTTATCACCCTCCTCGTTCAGCCCCACCCTTAGAAAAAGACCATGAATTATGTATAATGTCGGAAACCTTATAGGATTAGGGAGATGTTCAGGCAGGAGGTGAAATTCATGCCAAAATGCCTGTGCACATTTTAGTTCCTGTACCAGAGCCTGAAGAGCAATCAGTCATTTTATAATCACAGATGATTGATCCTCTTCTTCACTGCTAATCAGCTAACAACATGACACTATTTAGTGGCAAACTCAGCTGCATTAGAACTAATCCTATTCTCAGGAGGGCAGGTGTTAATTCAGCATTGGTACCTGGAAGTGCTTATGCAAATGGATGGTTAAAAATACTTTTGTGAAAGCTTTAATATTGTAAAGCATATAGGAGAAGGATGGAAGGCTAAATAACTAAATAGCCCAATTACATGTCTAGGGCGGAAAGTAACCTTTTATTATTGCAAATTTGGTACTGTTAAGTTAAATGCATTGACTTCAGTATGAAATGTTGCTGTTTTCCCACACCCCACATAAAATGCGCTGAACTATAATTGGTTGGACTGATAAGTATCCCATAGTTGTCTCCATGGTCAGCTGATGAACACAAGCTTTTATTAATATACAAGATATTGACAGAACAAAAATAAAAATAAAAATACCTGGAAAAACGCAGCAGGTCTGGCAGCATCTGCGGAGAGGAACACACAGTTAACGTTTCGAGTCAGTAAGACTCTTCAACAGACTAAGTAAAAATAGAAGAGAGGTGAAATATAAGCTGGTTTAAGGAGGCGGGGGGGGGATGGGGGGAGGGGGGAGCAAGTAGAGCTGGATATAGGGCCAGTGATAGGTGGAGATTGCCAAAAGATGTCATAGACAAAAGGACAAAGAGGTATTGAAGGTGGTGATATTATCTAAGGAATGTGCTAATTAAGGGTAGAAAGCAGGACAAGCAAGGTACAGATAGCCCTAGTGGGGGTGGGTTGAAGGAATCAAAATGGGCTAAAAGGTAGAGATAAAACAATGGATGGAAATACATTTAAAAATAATGGAAATAGGTGGGAAAAGAAAAATCTATATAAATTATTGGAAAAAACAAAAAGGAGGGGGAAAATCAGAAAGGGGGTGGGGATGGAGGAGATAGTTCATGATCTAAAGTTGTTGAACTCAATATTCAGTCCGGAAGGCTGTAAAGTGCCTAGTCCGAAGCTGAGGTGCTGTTCCTCCAGTTTGCGTTGAGCTTCACTGGAACAATGCAGCAGGCCAAGGATGGACATATGGCCATGAGAGCAGGGTGGAGTGTTGAAATGGCAAGCGACAGGGAGGTCTGGGTCATGCTTGCAGACAGACCGAAGGTGTTCCGCAAAGCGGTCACCCAGTCTGCGTTTGGTCTCTCTAATGTAGAGGAGACTGCATTGGGAGCAATGAATGCGGTAGACTAAATTGAGGGAAGTGCAAGTGAAATGCTGCTTCACTTGAAAAGAGTGTTTGGGCCCTTGGACAGTGAGGAGAGGGCAAGTAAAGGGGCAGGTGTTGCACCTTCTGCGGTTGCATGGGAAGGTGCCGTGGGAGGGGTTTGAGGTGTAGGGGGTGATGGAGGAGTGGACCAGGGTGTCCCGGAGGGAACAATCCCTGCGTAATGCCGCCAGGGGTGTTGAAGAGAAGATGTGTTTGATGGTGGCATCAAAGGAGTTTGCGGAAATGGCGGAGGATGATCCTTTGAATGCGGAGGCTGGTGGGGTGTTAAGTGAGGATAAGGGGGACCCTATCATGTTTCTGGGAGGGAGAGGAAGACGTGAGGGCGGATGCGCGGGAGATGGGCCGGACACGGTTAAGGGCCCTGTCAACCACTGTGGGTGGAAAACCTCGGTTAAGGAAGAAGGAGGACATGTCAGAGGAACTGTTTTTGAAAGCGGCATCATCAGAACAGATGCGACGGAGGCGAAGGAACTGAGAGAATGAGATGGAGTCCTTACAAGAAGCTGGGTGTGAGGAGCTGTAGTCGAGGTAGCTGTGGGGGTCGGTGGGCTTATAATGGATATTGGTGGACAGTCTATCACCAGAAATTGAGACAGAGAGGTCAAGGAAGGGAAGGGAAGTGTCAGAGATGGACCATGTGAAAATGATGGAGGGGTGGAAATTGGAAGCAAAATTAATAAATTTTTCCAGGTCCAGACGAGAGCATGAAGCAGCACCGAAGTAATCATCGATGTACCGGAGAAAGAGTTGTGGGAGAGGGCCGGAGTAGGACTGGAACAAGGAATATTCCACATACCCCATAAAGAGACAGGCATAGCTGGGGCCCATGCGGGTACCCATAGCCACACCTTTTATTTGGAGGAAGTGAGAGGAGTTTAAGACGGAGGAGAGTAGTGGTGGATGGGGATTATTTTTCCAATAATTTATATAGATTTTTCTTTTCCCACCTATTTCCATTATTTTTAAATGTATTTCCATCCATTGTTTTATCTCTACCTTTTAGCCTATTTCGATTCCTTCACCCCACCCCCACCAGGGCTATCTGTACCTTGCTTGTCCTGCTTTCTACCCTTAATTAGCACATTCCTTAGATAATATCACCACCTTCAACACCTCTTTGACCTTTTGTCTATGACATCTTTTGGCTATCTCCACTTATCACTGGCCCTCTATCCAGCTCTACCTGTCCCACCCCCGCTTAAACCAGCTTATATTTCACCTCTCCTATTTTTACTTAGTCCTGTTGGACTCAAAGCGTTTATTGTATTCCTCTCCGCAGATGCTGCCAGACCTGCTGAGTTTTTCCAGGTATTTTTATTTTTGTTTTGGATTTCCAGCATCTGCAGTTTTTTTTCTTTTATCCAAGATATTGACAGAGTTTGGAAAGAGACTTGAGAAACCCAGTCTATTGCATTACCTCGCGGCCACCGGCTTGCAGTTACATTGTGACATAACAAAATTGAATGGGAAATGTTGACATAGTAACTTACAATGGGAAATATCGACAGGAAAGCATCACCAAAAATTATGACATCAGCAGGTTAGATTTGTGGATCGGAAATACATGCCATATAGAAGATTTTTGATAAAATGTGGACTATTCCCCTATTTTTAAGGTGCTTTTCTTCGTCCTTTTTAAAATCTGCCACACATCATTCCATCATCAAGGAAGTTGGCAGTGATGTGTGTCCAGGTATCTGACAATGAAAGTATGGATTAACTTTCTAGATCTTTCTCCAGCCACCTTACAAAGATTGGGTGCCATCTAAGTGCAAGCGGCCCTTTTGGATGTTTTGTTGCCCATTTTATGCCTTTGAAATGGGAAAATAGGAACAACATAAACCAATTCCTAGATCACTTTGTTTGCCCCAGGAAATTAATGCTTCTGAAACAAGGGTTCTTGATAAACTGAAGTAATAAAACCAATGAATCTTTGGGGCAGGTGAGTTATTCCTCAGGGGCTTGTAGAGAGAAGATTCATGTCACCGTTATGGTCATGGTTAAAGGAGTCAATGGATGCTGAAGAGGTTCCAACAGCCTAGAAACAGTTAAATTGTTCTGTTATTCAAGAGATGTCTAACTTAGCAACTAACCACCAATTAGTGTGATCCCGATGTTCAGGGGTAGAATTTCCCCCCAGTCGGGTGGAGGGGGGAGGTTGTGCGGGGGGCAGGCGTGGGTAGGCACGGACCCGATCAGGTCTGCGCTGCCATTTTATGTGGGCGGGCCAATTAAGGCCCGCCCAGCTGACAGCTCCTGTGTGGGCGAAGTGGGGGTGGGATTTCCCTGAGTCGGGGCCTGTGGCCTTTTGCGCATGCACGCAGAAGAGTGCAGAAATCTCCCTGAGGCACAGAGCTGCTTAAGTTAAGTTCCAAAAATTTCAATAAAAAAAATTTAAGACATGTCCCCTCATGTGACAGTGTCACATGAGCTGGGACATGTCAATGAACTTTAATGAAAAAAAAAATTAATTTATAAACCCTTCATGAAACCTCATCCCGCCCGTGGATGAGGTTCCATGAAAAATGCAAAGGCCGCCTGGGCTCTTCGCCTGCCCCCCCAACCTTAAGGTTGGACGGGGCAGCTTTCTCAATAGGTTTAATTAGTTAATTAATGGCCTTAACAGGCCTTTGACAGTTCAGTGGGCGCACAGCCGAGTTGGCTGTGCGCCCACCGAACTGAAAATCTAAATGATGCACGGGGACGTCGGGACGCATGGCTGACGTCACCTCAAGTCATCTTACGCCTCGGCGAGCAGGTCCCACCCCCACTCGTCAAGCCAAAGATTCAGCCCCAGGTAGCGGACGGCAGAAGGATTTACTAATCATATGGAAGATTCATTCTATGAAACTAATCCAATAAATTACATTTGACATAGCTTTAGAAAGGAGTTTTTTTGCTAACAAACCTCAAAAAGGTTTTGCTCAGAAGGCAGCATCTCAGGATTGATGAGAATGCCATTTGACTTCCCAAAGACTTTCATAAAATACCAAACGATAGGTTCCTTTGTCAGCGGCCGTCGCCCTGTTTTCCTGTGTGAGTGTGTGTGAATCTATTAGTTTCTGGAATTGCATTCCCAGTGCAAGGACAGTGTACACGCAGAGTTCGACCAAGAGCTGGAATGTGTTATCCGGAAGGGGCATTGAAGGACAGGACAATGGATGTACAACAAACAACTGGATGCTGTAATAGGAATGGTTATGCAGGAAGCATGCAAAGAGAAACATTCTTCAACACAGCACCAATAATTTTCCAGGGCGAAAGCCCCTGTTCAACCTCAACAATGTACTTAATATTCAACCATAGAAAAGATCTTTCCATAACAATATGACATTTCTATTGTCTAAACATTCTCTTACAACCTCCCTCCAGCAAGATTGTCCACTTACACTAGTCAGCATCAAAATTACGTTACAGTCCACCAGAAACTGAGGTTGAAAGTGTCCAAATTTATTTCTCATAGGACCCCTCTCTTGCTTTTAGAGAGAAAGTTTTTCCACATTTACTTGCTAAGTTTCCATGTACCAGAAACAAAAATAAGTGTTCTAATTCATTATGTAAACCAGTCAACTGGAAACCCCCATTCCAGATGAAAGCAGCACTGTTTTTTTTTTCAGAAAGAGCTTTTGAGTGGCTTCAAGTCAATGTACATCTTCCTTTTCTCTTGAAGAAGAGGTTGGTAGAAATGTTGTATTTGCATGCAGTTTATCTGAAACCCTGTGAAATGGCAAATTCCAATTTTAAATGACAAATTATTGTGCAAGCAATCTCTGAGAGTGAAAAAAAGGGTCAGAATTATGCTGATGCAATGGAAGAATATCAAATAAGGTCCTCTGTACTGATATGAATGAAAACATTGAGACCGAGCATACACTGAGGAGAGGAAACAACATGTACATCTGCCCATTAACAGCAGGTGTATGTATAACAAAAGCAAAGTCATCGTGCAATAGAATAGTGAAGGACAGGTGAATTATAATCAAATATCGCAAGTGACAGGAGACTAATTACATATCCTTGTCTATATTAACAATTTTGACATGTCTTGTAGAAGTGTATCTTGCATGTTATGGCACATTTCCAGATTGTCGTTTGCTGGTATGCAATTTGTCTGAGCTTCATTATTTCTTGTACCACCGCTGTACAAAGTCAGTAATCGAGAATAATTTAATTCTTTGATTTGAAGCAAATGTGTACCTATTCTCCCATAGGTTGATGATCAGTCACTGCAGAACAAACCGGTGCCTCCTGCAAAGCCCTGGGCACCTCGACTGTGCTGAACTAAACTTAACCCGTTGATCATCATGATAATCATTGAGATTCTTGTTTGATATTATAATGAATATATAATTACAACATTTTAATAGACTTATTATCTTTGAAAAGCAAATTCCAACACGTATTTTGCATTGGGGGGAAAAAGGTGACAACTGGCTTTGTAGGATCAGTGTACACCTTATGCCAAAATATTTGCTGTAAGCTGCATAAGTTGTATATTTGTCACAGCAGAGCAGCTAACACTTGAGAACTTGTAGAGGGTCTGTTCTGTACACCTGTTTGTGTGCCAAAGATTCTATGATAAGGTCTGTATTTAAAGTACTGCACCTCACCCATACAGAGTGTACATTCTCATATGATACTGAAAATAATGGGGCAATGTCTAACTTCCTTGTTTTCTGACATGGAGGTGCAAGGCACCCCACAGCGTGCACCAGGAACATGACACAAATAGTGTGCAAGGTTGATTAAAGCTGCAAAATCCATCCCGTAACCCCAGGCTCCGAAGAAGAGTCCTACGGCCTTGAAACATTAACTCTGTTTCTCTCCCCACAGCTGCTGCCAGACCTGCCGAATTGTTTTCCAGCATTTCCTGTTTTTATTCCCGTAATCTGACTGGGGAGGAGCAGAGCATCACTTCAGAAACACAGTGGCTGTTTGGAAAGAGTCTTAAAAAGGAGGTTGGCAGGAAACATTTTTGTTTGCCTCTCGCTCTGTTTCCATTAAAATCCTCCTTCTTTCCTCCCATCCTATGTAAAAACAAAGGACATGGCTTATACAATGCATCAGGCAACATTGCACCCAATATTGGACCTCATTTAAGTGAGACTTTGGAGCTGCAAATGCATGTTGGGTATTTGGGATGAGTGGAGTGATCAGGAGCCAGTAATATTCTTCAGCTTCACCTTTTTTTATCTTTATTGAAGGCATCCAGTGGACCCTGCTGGATAGCTAGATAGGGAGTGTGTTTGTCAATCATTTATCTTGAATTTAACTAACCAGTGCTGAATATGTTTCGGGCAGGCTGATTTTTCCAATGGCCTCCAATAGTCAAGCATAAAAGGAGATGGTTGTGTCCCGAGCATTTCTAACTGACCAAAAAATAATGGCAATCCTCAGGGATGCAGCAGTCCTTTGATGGCTGCTGGTAGCAAGCGTTCTGGCTTCTGCTGAACAGGATCCATCAGCTCATCACACAGCCAGTCTGGAGAATGTTGTCAAATAATATAAAGGAAGTGTAATAACCCATAATGGGAGGTTAGGTGATTCAAGGGCAGGCATATGGTCAGTGTTTGAGTAGCAGCAGTTTTGGCTGTGCCTCATTTTGGACCACATCAGCCAGTTGCTATGCCTTACATGTATTTAATTATGGAAGTTTAGCTTCCTGAGAGCTACACAAAACCAAGCTACGTCATGCGACAAAGCTACTGTTGTTCTTTTAGAAAGAATGAGTGACTTTCATTTCTATAGCACCTTTCATGACCTCAAGATGTCCAAACCCCTTTACAGTCTATTAAGTATTTTTTTGAAGCATAGTTGTTGTTATGTAGGAAACACAGAAGCCAACTAGTGCACAGCAAGGTTCCACAAACAGCAAAAGATAATAGCCAAATAATCTGTCTTTACTTATGTTGGTTGAGGAATAAGTATTGGCCAGGACACGAGGGAGCACTCCCCTGCCCTTCTTTCCAGTAGTGCCGTGGCATCCTTGACACCAACCCAAGATGCCAGACAGGCCTGGGTTGAAACGTCCCTCCTAAAAGACTGCACCTCAGTACTGCACTGGAGTTTTACTAGAAATGCTAGAAATACCTGTTGAGAATGAAGCGAGCTTTTTTAAAAAAAAATCGAAGTTATTGGCCCATTATTCTTTTTTTCATCTGCACTATTGCAAATGCTTATTCAAAGTCATAAATATGTACAGGGGTATTTAATGTGCTCTGATGCACAGAAATCCAATTCTGATCTTGTGCACATCATGCATTAGTAATAACATGATAATTTAAATATTTAAAGTCTTTTTGTGTGTGGTTTGATTGAATTTACTTGGCAGTGATATAATGTGCACACACAAGATGAAAGGGATCATCGATTAGATCGTCCACAAAAAAAACAGACGTAAGTACTATTTTAATGGCAATCATGCATTAAATGTATAAAATTCTCCAAATGCCCAGCAAAAACACTAACATAGATATTCCGATTGGTGTTCTTTTAACACTGGCAGTAACCTATTTATTTTATCGGCAACTGGTGGCATTCAAGGGGGCCACGGGTTCAAACTAATAAAAATCAAATTTAGAATTGACAATGGAAAGTGCTTCTTCAGGGTCTAGAGATGAGATGAGTATTTTTTTTTTACTCAATGAGTTGTTCTAATCTGGAATGCACTATCTGAAATGTTGGCGGAAGAAGATTCAGTAATAGTTTTCAAAGGGGATAAATATATGAAGGGGGAAAGTTTTCAGGGCTATGGGGAAAGGGCAGGGGGATAGAGCCAACAGAGACATAACATGCTGAATGGCCTCCTTCTGCACTATATAATTCTGATTCCATCATTCATACAAGTAGTCAATTCATTGAATGGACTCGAGAGGCAAAGTTACTGGATTCATTAAAGCACCAATTGTATGGTCCAATGGAGATTTTGAGATCCTTCTAGGTGGATGAAACTAAAATGGGCTGGAAGTATTTTAAGATTGCCCAAATAATATTTGAAATAATGGTTGGCCTTAACATTATGTTGTGTGATAATTAGTATCTGAATGCTCAGTTGCTTTGTACGCAACTCCTTTGTCTGTTATTTTGATGCAGGAGCTGCAGTGGGATTGTCCTATGAGGAGAGATTGAGGAGACTGGGCCTGTGTTCTCTGGAGTTTAGAAGAATGAGAGGTAATCTCATTGAAGCATACAAAATGTTTACAGGGCTCGACAGGGTAGATGCAGGAAGGATGTTTCCCCTGGTTTGGGGGGGTCTAGAGCTAGGGGGCACGGTCTCAGAATAAGGGGTATGCCATTTAGGACTGAGATGAGGAGAAGTTTCTTCACTCAGAGGGTGGTGAATCTTTGGAATTCTCTACCCCAGAGGGTGTGGAAGCTCAGTCACTGAGTATATTCAAGACAGAGATAAATAGATTTCTCAATATTAAAGATATCAAGGGATATGGGTATATTGTGGGGAAGTGGCATTGAAGTAGCATATCAGCCATAATCTAATTGAATGACAGAGCAGGCTGGATGGGCTGAATGGCTTAAACCGGCTCCTGAAACAGTAGACAAAGGAATTAGTGACATGGTGATCTTTGGGCTGTGTAACTCCTGTCCTCTTCACACAATACAAACTTATGAACTGAAAACATGAACTTATGAAGTATGAACCCAAAATGGACATTCCATGTAACACAAAATGGAGTTGAGAAGTTGGGTGACCTTTTATTTCTTGTCAACACATGGAACTGTAAGAATACTGAGCTATTTTTCATGCCTGGACAATTCTTGGTGAAGTCATTAAAATGCAAATTAACTTTTCTATGATCAAGGCTGTATTTCTCCAACTAATTAAAAAGACAAGGTGCACAATACTGTTGCGGTGTCTTTGACTCCAAATTTGAACTCCAGAAACATAGATGTGAAATCCCCTATTTTATCAGGATGGTATGTGGATGAGTGATATCCAGGCTCCACTGTCTGACATTGGCCTAAGCATTAGAAACTATATATGAGAACAATAGGAAGAGATGCGCTGGTCACATGACAGATACAAGGATCCTGATAAGGGTCTTAAGAAGGAAAATTGTGGTCAGACAGGAACATCTATGCCAACGAAGGGAAAAGACCCTACCTAAGAACATCTGTTCTTAAGCCACAGGCAGGTAGAGAATGGCGTTGGCATTGAACTATCTGGCTGAGGAAACGTACCAGAATCACAGTGCAGAAGAGGCCCTTCGGCTCATCGAGTCTGCACCAACACGTGAGAAACACCTGATCTACCTACCTAATCCCATTTACCACCACTTGGCCCATAGCCTTGAATGTTATGACATGCCAACTCTCCACTATTGCACGTTGACTGGATAGGTGTGTATTTGTGTGAGTGTGAGCGTAGGTGTGATTGCATATGTTTGGGTGTTGAACAATAAACATTTATTTTCATTTTAAAACTGACAAAAACCTGTTATTTGCCCGTTCCTGACAATTAAAGCACTCAGGAGTTAAAACCCCTTTTTTGTCTTCGGTCAGTGGGTAGCTTAAATGGGAAAGGGATCCACTCCTATCATCTCTCCCCTGTCCATAACACTTCAAGTTTATAATGAGGTGCATAATTAGCTACATGTCAAATGTCCTCTTGTTGAGCTTACACTTAAAACCTGGATCCTTTCCACAATGCACAGTAAATTACATTTTCTAATTATCGTGAGAACCCATGCAAAAGGAACAACTAAAACCTTAATCTTGAGTTGTGTCCTCAGTTGGCTTAGCGCAGCTAAGTTGACTGTTGAGCAACTGGTGGATATTGACTGTAGCTAGCCTGAGGTAACGTACACAGAGAAAATAATGATGACAGAGGTATGCAGATGTTCATTTAAATCATAGAATGGTTACAGCACAGAAGTTGACCATTCAGCCCATTGTATCTGTGCTGGTTCTCTGCAAGAACAACTCACCTAGTCCTACTCCCCCACCTTTTACCCGTAGCAGTTCAATTTTCTTCACTTCAGGAAATTATCCGAATTCCCTTTTGAAAGCCATGATTGAAACTGCCAGCACCAAACTCTCAGGCATTGCATTTGAGTTAATTGAAAAGACCTTAAATAGACTTTTCTATTGCTTATGTATTTTCAGCAAGCCAATGGTTTTGCTTGATGATGCCTGGTGGAGGTTGTCCCTCTTCCGCTACACTGTGGGGATGACTCACTGGTGTCAGCAACCAGGTCTGGAGGGGATAGCTCTTGTCACCCAGATACAACACATCCACTGGTTCACCTTTATTAACCCCAATTGTTATATACTCAAAGAACATTAATAAATTTGTTAAACCTGATTCACTTTCACAAAGCCATGTTGACTTTGCTTGATTGTGTAATGGGGCAAAATTTTTAGTTCGGCGGGCGCCCGACCCGTTCAAACATAAAATGACACACGTTGACGTTGGGCGAGCGTCCCGACGTCAACATGCAGTCGCACAATATTTCGTTTTGCAGGCGCGCGCCGGAGTTGGCAGTGCGCCCGCCGATAATTAAAAGGCCTGTTAGAGCCATTGAATTATCGATTAAGTTGAATTTTTCACTGCCCGTCCAACCTTATGGTTGTGTTCTCATTTGGCTTAGTGCAGCCTTATGGCTGGCGTGCCTTACGGTTGGTGGGCAGGTGAAAAAGTCAAGCGGCCTTCGCGCTTTTCAGGAAACCTCATCCACGGGCGGGCTGAGGTCTCCTAAAACAAGTAAAATTTTTTAAAAAATTTAAAAGCTAATTAATAACATGTCCCTGCTCGTGTGACAGAGTCACATGAGGGGGCATGTTTCATGGCATTTTTATTTTCATAACTCTTCATCTCCCTGAGGCAGCCCTGTGCCTCAGGGAGATTATGGAGCACGCACTAGAGCGCATGCATGAAGGTCGCGCTCATCCCACTCCCACCCACGCCCTGCCCGCACAGGCAACACTGAGCGCTGCCACTCGTGTTTCACGCTGGACGGGTCCTGATTGGCCCACAAGCGTTAAATCGCCTCCTGGCCCAATCGCAAGTGGTGGTCGACTCCCGATGACCCCCGCCTGTCTCCACTTAACCTGCCCAACATGGGTGAAATTCTGCTCATGCTACTTCCTTAATAATGATTCCCAGCATTTTCCCAATGACAGATGTTAGGCTAACTGGCCTATAGTTTCTTGTTTTCTGTTACCTTCTTGTCTTGAATAGTGTGCTTATTCGCGCCAAGTTTCGTTTACTATTCATCCCTGTGCTTGCTGACCTATATTGGGTCCCACTCAAGAAACGCCTCGATTTTTAAAATTCTCATCCTTGGTTTCAAGTCCCTCCATGGTCTCATCCCTCCTTATCCCTATAATCTTATCCAGCTGTACAAGCCCACAGAATATCTCTGCTCATCTAATTCTGGCTTCTTGAGCATCCCGGTTTTAATTGCTCCACCATTGGTGGCCATGCCTTCAGCTGCTTAAGCCCGGAGCTCTGGAATCCCTCCCTAAGCCTTTTCGCCTCTCTTTTTTTAACTTTAAGATGCTCCTGAAAACCTACCTCACTGAGCACGCTTTTGCCTATCGCTTGTAATATTTCTTTATGTGGCTCGGTGTCACATTTTGCTTTATAACACTCCTGTCAAGCATTCTGGAATGTTTCCATCTTTACTAAAACATAATCAGTTAACAAAGATTTTTCCATTAAAAATTGAGTAATTGAGCACAGCAAATTACTATGTGTGGGCAATATATCCCTGTCCATAAATTTGTGTAATTTTTTTCATGAATTTATTCAGATGGTTTAAAAAAAAACACTTGTGATAAAACATTGTAGATGCTGTAAATTAGAAATTAGAAATTATGGGGAATGTTCAGCAGAAAAATCCATTTGCACTGAAATGTAAAATAAACAAGGGTATTTGCAGAATTAAATAAGCATAGAGGTATCTTTCTCGAACCACTGAAATTCTATTGAATTTATAATGTGACTTACTGGGGGATCAGTAAAAAGCTAAACCGAGTGAACATTTTACCTCAGTTACAATGTTAGCAGCAATTTTTCTAAACTGATTCCACCTCCAAATATACCAAGACCGTGTTCAGCACCATTCACAACTCTTCAACTATTGAAGCAGTCTTGTGTCCGTATGCAGTAAGACCTGGGGCAGAACCTTTAGCTCGGCGGGCGGGTGCGCGCCCAACCTGCTCGAGCGTAAAATAGCGTGGGATGACATCAGGTGAGCATCCCAACGCCATCTTGGCGCTCGTGCGATATTTCGGTCGGCGGACAGGCGCTCAAGTCGTTAGCGCGCCCGCCAACAATGAAAAGGGCAATTCAGCCCATTAAAGTTCCAAATGTCCCCGATTTTTAATGCTCCGTCCAACCTGATGGTTGGTAGACGGGCAAACCTGCCAGGCGGACTTCGCATCCAAGGGTGGGATGAGGTTCCCATAATTAAATTTTAAAAATGTTTGGACAGAATTTTCATCGTCTATATGTTCAGGTGACTGATTTTGACGAGTGGATTTTTTTTGGATTTTAAAATCTTCGTTGATTGCTTTTCAGTTCTTCAGCTCCCTGAGGCAGCTTTCATTCCGCGCTCCCCCACGCCCGCGCTTACGTCAGTGCCCGCCCCCACCAACTTCAGCGTGCGTTTTCGCGCTGGCTGGTCATCAATTGGCCAGCCTGCATGGAAACGCAGTCGGTGGGGGCGATCGCGGTCAAGGGCCCATTTCCCCGGCTGCTCCCCGGGCCCGCCGATTGCGCGCGCCCACCAAACTAAAAATCCCGCCCTCGGAGGATATTCAGGCTGACAAGTGGCTAATAACATTCGCGCCACACAAGTGCCAGGCAATAATCATTTCCAACAAGAGAGAATCTAACCATCTCCCCTCGCCATTCAATGGAATGACCATCGCTGAATTGCCCGTTCTCAACATTCTGCGAGGGTAACTGCTGACCAGAAACTGAACTGCACCAGCCATATAAATACTGTGGCTGCAAGAGCAGGTCAGAGACTGGGAATTGTACAGTGTGCAACTCACCTCCTGGCTCCCTGGAGCAGTGGGAGGCATTCAAAGGGAAGGTTCAAGGGGTTCAGAGTAAACATGTCCCACAAAGGTAAAGGGTGGGGTGGCCAAATCTAGTGCCTCTTGGATGTCAAGGAGCTTACGGAGTAAGATAGGGCAGAAAAGGAAAGCTCATGTCAAACACTGAGAACTTAATGCTACAGAAAGCTGAGAGGAGCACAGAAAATGCAGCGGTGAAATCGAAAAGAAAAATAGGAAAGCAAAGAGAGGGCATGAAAGAATATTGGCAAGTAAAATCAAAGAAACCAAAGATGTTTTATCAATACATTAAGAGTAAAAGGATAACTAGGGAAAGAGTAGAGCCCATAAAAGACCAAAAAGGTAACCTATATGTGGAGGCAGAGGACGTGGGTATGGTTCTTAATGAATACTTTGCCTCTGTCTTCACAAAAGAGGAGGACGATACAGATATAATCAATAAGGAGGATTGTGAAGTATTGGATGTGATAAACATAGGGAGAGAGGAAGTATTAAGGGTATTAGCATCCTTGAAGGTCAATATATCACTGGGTGAAATGTTCCCCTGCTAAAAGAATCCAGGGAGGGAATAGTGGAAGGTCTGATTATCACTGTCCAATCTGCACTGGATACAGGTGTGGTGCCAGGGGATTCGAAGTCTGTTAACATTGCACCTTTGTTTAAAAAGGGAGTGAAAGACCGAATTAATACTGACCAGTCAGCCTGACCTTGGGGGTGGGCAAGTTATTGGAATCAATTCTGAGGGACAGGATAAACTGTCACTTAGAAAGGCATGGTTTAATCAAGGACAGTCAGCATGGATTTGTTAAGTGAAGGTTGCACCTGACTAATCTGTTAGAATTTTTTCAGATGTAACGAGAATAATTGATGAGGGTAAAGCAGTTGGTGAGGCGCACATGGATTTTAGCAAAGCTTTTGATAAGGCCCCACATGGGAGACTGGTCAAAAAGAAAAAGCCCATGGGATCCAGGGGAATGTAGCCTGCTGGATACAAAATTGGCTCAGTGGCAGGAAACAAAGGGCAGAATTTTCCCCCTGTTGGGGGGGAAGTTCAGGAGCGGGTGTGCCTCCAATCGGTGCCCCCGATTGGGGACGTGCTGCCATTTTACGTGGGCGGCCCAATTAAGGCCAGCCCAGCGTGACGTCCACATGGAAGCGCTGTGCGCTCCCTGTGCAGGTGGCGGGGGGGATTCCCTGAGCTGAGAGCACGCTCTATTGCGCATGCGTACGAAAGAACGCACTCATCTCCCTGAGGCTAAGTGCTGCCTCATGGAGATCAGCTCCACAATAAAAGATGTTAAAAACAGAGAAAAAAAATTTCCCTGACATGTCCCCTCATGTGATGCTGTCACATGAATTGGGACATGTCCATTACTTTTAGTTACACTTTAATTAAATTTTTAAAAAACCTTCATGAAACCTCATCCCATCCGTGGATGAGATTTCATACTTTTTCCAATGCCCGCCAGGGCTCCCGGCCTGCCCGCCAACCTTAAGATTGGATGGGCAGGTCCACTAATTACTTCAATTACTTTGCCAATGGCCTCAATTGGCCGTTGACAGGTCGGCGGACGCACAGCTGATTCGGCTGAGCCCCTGCTGACCTGAAAATTGAAATGAGGCGGCGTGATATCGGGAGTTCCGCCCGACATAATCCCGCGCCGTTTTATGCGTCGGCGAGCAGGCTCCTCCCCTCACTCGCCGACCGGGAAATCCTGGCCAAAGGGTAATTGTTGATGGATGTTTTTGTGACTGGAAGGCTGTTTCCAGTGGGGTTCCACAGGGCTCAGTAACAGGTCCCCTGCTTTTTTGTGGTTGGTACAACTGAGATGGGAGGAGTGCACTGTCTGCCTCTCGTTCCACTATTCCATGGGTCACAACCAAATTTATATGATTTTTCCAGCTAGCTATTATATATATATATATATATATGGCCAAATGTATTCTTCACCTATTAATCTCAGAATGACCAAATTACTGGTTTATTATCAACCAGATTTGTCAAATAGAAAGGCAAATCTTATTAACATATAATATGAAATATGAAATTATAGTAATTACTCTTTATAAATATCCTAACTCATACACACGCGCATACCAAAAAAAAAATAAAATAGAGGTCTGTTAATGTTGTACCTTTGTTTAAAAAGGGAGCGAGGGATAGACCGAATTAATACCGGCCAGTCAGCCTGACCTTGGGGGTGGGCAAGTTATTGGAAACAATTCTGAGGGACAGGATAAACTGTCACTTAGAAAGGCATGGTTTAATCAAGGACAGTCAGCACGGATTTGTTAAGGGAAGGTTGCATCTGACTAATCTGATGGAATTTTTTCAGAAGTAATGAGAATAATCGATGAGGGTAATGCAGTTGGTGTGGCGTACATGGGTTTTAGCAATGCTTTTGATAAGGTCTGCCAAAAGGTTTAAAGTCAATAGTTCAAGGAAAAAGACAAGTGGTGCAGTCCTTGAAATGGTGTCTGGGTTATATGGTTGGCCTCTCAGCGCTGGTCTGCAAAACAATTGGCAACTCTTGCACTACTTTTCAGGCAGACTCGAGGAAAACTTGCAGACAGTCGATTTCAGAACATAGAGCAACTTCAGAGCAGCTTCCGTTCACTTTTTGCTTTGGGCTGGGTCTGGAGCTCCAGGAGCTGATGTCTTCTTGACCCAAGCAGTCGATCCTTCTTGTTTTCTCCCCAAAAGCAAAACCAGCCTATCAACTTTTAAAACAGTTTTCCACGTATAGTCTTTTCTCAAAGCCATAATGTGATCCTTTTGTAAACAGTCCATCAGGGTCGAGAGGTTTCCAGCTTCTTTAAAACTACTTAATTACCTTTTCTTATAAAATGCTGTCTTTTTCAGGAACAGCAGCAACCAGAGTCTTTGTATTAACCCCTTAAGGGACAGTATCTTTAAAAAAAACACAAATTCTTCCAGAATGTTCCTAGCCCTTTGAAGATAAATCATTTTCTGTGATTAAAGTGTTTATGACATGGTATCTATTAATTATTTGGACATAAATGTTGGGGAAATGACCAAGAAGTTCGCAGACAACATAAAAATTGGACTTGTGGTTCATAGCAAGGAGGATAGCTGTAGACTGCAGGAAGATATCAACGGACTGGTAGGTAGGCAGAAAAGTGGCTAATGGAATTCAACCCAGAGAAGTGTGAGGTGATGTATTTGGGGAAGTCAAACAAGGCAAAGGAATACACAACAAATGGGAGGATACTGAGAGGTGTAGAGGAAGTGAAGGACATTGGAACGAATGCCCACAGACCCCTGAAGATAGCAGGATAGGTTGATAAGGTGGTAAAGAAGGCAAATGGAATCCTTTCATTTATCATCTGAGGCATAGGATATAAGAGCAGAGAGGTTATGCTGGAACTACATAAAGTATTATTTAGACCACACCTCGATTACTGTGTACAGTTCTCATTACAGAAAGGTTGCAATTTCACTGGAGAGACTATAGAGGAGATTTACGAGGATGTTGCCAAGCCTGGAAAATTGCAGCAATGAGGAAAGATTGGATAGACTGGGGTTGTTCTCCTTGAAACAGAGGAGACTGAGGGAAGATTTGATTGAGATGTACAAAATTATGAGAGGCCTTAATAGAATGGATGGGAAGGGCCCATTTACTTTAGCAGAGAGGTCAGTGGCTAGGGGGCGTAGATTTAAAGGGGTTGGTAGAAGGATTAATGGGGAAATGGGGAAAAATGTTTGTGGGGGTCTGGAACTCATTGCCTGAAAGGGTAGTAGAGGCAGAAACCCTCAACTCACTTACAAGGTGTATAGATAGGCGCCTCAATTGCCATAACCTGCAGGGCTATGGACCAAATGCTGGAAAGTAGATTAGACTGGGTGGCCGTTTTTCGGCAGGTGCTGTCACGATGGGTCACATGGCCTCGTTCTGTGCCATAAACTTTCTATGATTTTATAAGTGAAAACATTCCATTTGCCTTCCTAATCACTTGCTGTACATGCATGCTAACATTACGTGATTCATGTATGAGGACACCCAGATCTCTCTGTACCACCGAGTTCAATCTCTCTTAATTTAAATGGTACACTGCTTTTCCATTCTTCCTATCAAAATGGACAAGTTCACAATTTTTCAAGTTATATTTCATCTGCCAATTTTTCTGCCCGTTCACTTAACCTATCTATATCCCTTTGTCGTCTTGACAACTTACTTTTCTACCTATAATGATGTCATTGGCAAATTTAGCTCCCCTAAATTTTGTCCCTCCGTTCAAGTCATTGATATAAATTTTAAGTTGTTGAGGACCCAGCACTTATCCCTGTGGCACTCCACTGGTTAATCTGAAAAAGACCCACTTATCCATGCTCTTAGCTTCCTATTAGCTAACCAAACCTTTATCCACGTTAATATATTATCCCCTTCACCATGTGCATCTTATGTAATAACCTTTGATGCAGCATGTTATCAAATAACTTTTGGACATCCAAGTGCACCACATCTACCAGTTCCCTTTATCCTTCTTGAATGTTACTTCATCAAAAAACTGTAACAGATTAGTTAAACATGATTTCCCTGTCTCAAAGCCATGTTGGTTCTGCCTGATCTCATCATGATTTTCGAAGTATCATGCTACAACCTCCTTAATAATGGATTCTAGCACTTTCCTTATGACAGATGTTAGGCTAACTCACCTATAGTATTCTGCATTCTGTCCCCCTCCTTTCTTGAATAAAGGTGTGCTATTTACCAACCCACTGGAACCTTTCCAGAATCTAAGGAAGTTTGGGAAGATTATAACCAATGCATCTACTATCTGTGCCATCACTTGTTTTGGATCAAATACCTTTTGGACATGCAAGTGCACCACATCCACAGGTTCTCCTTTATCCACCTTGAATGTTACTTGAATGTCAAAAAACTGATTTCCTGGTCACAAAGCCATGTTGGCTGTGCTTGATCACATCATGATTTTCTAAGTATCCTGCTATAATCTCCTTAATGCAGGCAGTTATCTGGATGCAGGCCATCCAGTCCTAGGGACTTGTCAGCCTTTAGGTCTAATAGCTTTCCTAGCACCTTTTTCCCTGGTGACAGTAATTGCTTTGGGACGTTTTCTAAGTTTTCTACCATGAAGACAGACACAAAATACCTGTTCAATGCCTCTGCCATCCCCCAGACTCATTCTCTAGAGAACCAACACTACCTTTAGTTACTCTTTTTCTATTCAAATGCTTCTAGAGATTCCTACTATCTGTTTTTATATTACTAGCTAGCTTTCTCTCATAATCTGCTTTTGGCCTCTTTATTAGCTTTTTAGTCATTCTTTGCTTGTTCTTAAAATCTGTCCAATCCTTTGGCCCACCACTAATCTGCAGATTTCTACAGTGTTTCTTTCAATTGAATACTATCCTTGACTTCTTTATTTAGCCATGGATGTTGCATCCTTATCAAAGAGCCCTTCATTCTCACTGAGATAAATCTTTGCTGACAGTTATTAAATACCCCCTTAAAAGTCTGCCGCTGCAACTCTATTGTCTTAACTTTTGACCTAGTTTCCCAATTCACCTTAGTCAGCTCTGCATTCATACCCTCAGTTACCTTTATTTATGTTTGAAACAATAGTCGTGGACCCACATTTCTCGCTTTCAAACTGAACATGAAATCCTATCATGTTGTGATCACTGTCACCTAGAGGCTCCTTGACCATGAGGCTATTGATTAATCCTGTCTCAATGCACATTGCCAGGGGCAGAATTTTCCATTCGTCGTGTGGGGTCGGGCCCACACTGGAACGTAAAATGATGCGCGATGAAGTCGGGCGTGCGTCCCGGTGTCGTTGTGCTGTCTCATGATATTTTGTTCGGCGGGCATGTGCCAGAGTTGGCTGCGCACCCGCCGATAATTGGTAATCCTATTAAGGCCATTAAACAGGTAATTAACATGAAGGTTACGCTGCCCGTCCAACCTAACAGTCTTGTCCAGTCTTGAGCAGGCGAAGAGGCCAAGCGACCTTTAGGTTTTTTTAGGAAACCTCATGCATGAGCGGGACGAGGTTTCCTAAAGCTAATAATGATAATATAAAAATTTTTTCTGAAAAATAAAAACATGTCCCAGCTCGTGTGACACAGTCACATGAGGGGACATGTTTCATCACATTTTTATTGTTTTTATTTATTTTTTTTAAAAAAGCGCTTCAATCTCCCTGAGGCAGCTCTGTGCCTTCAGGGAGTGGGTTGGGAGGTGCGAAGCATTGGGGTGGTGGAAGGGTTGGAGGGAGTACAGTCAGGTGCCATGGTGTTGCTGTGTGCGCTTTGCCTTCCTGCTTCCACTGGTATTTTATCAGCAGTGAATGAGGCAGTGGGCTACCAGCCCATCCATGGGCCAATTAATGGCCACTTAAGGGCCTCATCTCACTGCCGCTGGTATTTTACTGTGGCAAGTGGTGTCATCTGGCAACATTTTTGCCACCTGGGATGGGGTATCCTTCATGTTTGGGCTCTCTGTGCCCAACAACAACTCCCTCCCCCAACTACAGTACTTTAACACCCCTCCTGATCCTGGGCCCTACCCGTCCTCTGCTGGAGCCTGCCAACCTAGACCTGGTGAAACCCTGGACTAACGTGGGTCTCCGGCTCTGGCCGCTCGGCATTGGGGACTGCCTGTAGTCCCAGCAGCGGCCACTGCTCCAAGTGTCGCTACAGGGACAAGACAGCTGTCAGCCATTTGATTGGCTGGCAGATCTGAGTCGGGGCTTCCTCCCAGATGGGGGCAGAAGTCTTGCCGTGAACCAATTAACAGCCACACAGCCGTTAAATTGCTGCAGAGAGACCTAACCAATTGGAGGTGGGCTGGACCTCAACTTTTCAGCTAGGGGGCAGGGCCACCACCACTGCATAAAATTCTGCCCACTAATTATATCGCCTTCAACCGTCTTTGATAAAATGAGGCCAACAAAGGGATCTAGGAGGAATTGCTGAATAACAAAATAAGAGACAGAAGCTATAATCCTGTTTGGGGAGTGTGTGGTTGTAAAGAATTCATGATCCAGCTGGAAGCTCCTGAGGAACACTAAAACCTTATTTAGGAGAGATCCTGCATCTACATCTATTTAGGATGAACCACACTGAACATTGGTGGGAATTGCTTGTCGCTCTTTGGTAATGTTAAAGTCTGGAAATCATGAATGGATTTGTAAAGGACATGACAGGAAAAACGATTTGGGAAAGGCATGTCTTACAAAAAACATAGAAGAAATTTAAAAGCAAAGGAAAATGGCTTTCATTCCGCAGAAACATGCAAGATAGGTTTAATTTTCTTAAGGTGGCAAGAAAGCCAAGATGGAGGCAGTGATTTGGAAGAAATGGTGCAGATTCAGGTTTAGATGTGAAAGAACTGGATCAGATTAAAGGATAGATAAATCCGATGGATAATGTTGTGCACTTTTCACCCGGCCAAGCATGAAGGGGTTGGCCATCATTAAATTAACGGTGGATTTTGGCTAGGTGGTGGACCAAGCAATCACTCAGCTGACCTGGTGTCAGCGAAATTGGTCAGCTAGCTGTCTGCGAGTTGGTGGGGGGAGGGGATTGAAGGGATGGGGTGCTGGAGTTAGAGAAGAATTCCAATAGCTCATCTATGGAACTGAGTCTGAAGATAGAGGTTAATGAAAGGGGACACAGTTGTCTGAGGGGGTATATGTATGGTGGAACGTAGGAAGATTTTTAAGGACCTTTACGAACTGACCATTGCCATTCTTGGGAAAAGTCTACAGCAGTCGCTTGAAGGACTAGACAACCATATGCCTAGTAACAATGGGAAGAGCATGCACAGTGCATATTACAAGGTACAGTAGCATAGCGGTTATGCTACTGAACGAGTAATCCAGAGGCCTAGATTAATGATCCAGAGGTATGAGTTCACAACCTACCAAGGCAGTTGGGGAATTTATATTCAATGTATTAAATAAATCTTGAATAAGAAGTTAGTATCAGTAATGGTGACCATAAACATTTCAGATTGTTGTAAAAACCCATCTCATTCATTTAATGTCCTTTAGGGAAGGAAATCTGCCATCCTTACCTGGCTCCAGACCAACAGCAAGGTGGCTGACTCTTAACTGCCTTCTGAAATGGCCAAGGAAGCCACTCAAATTTCTTCAAGTAGGCGGCTCACCACCATATCTTGGGGGTGGGGGGGAGAATTACGGATGGGCATAATCGCCGGTCTTGTCTGCGATTCTTACATCCTGTGAATGAATAAAGAAAGTCTCTTGATGCAGCACCTGCATGATGGTATTATAAATATTTAAAGGCATGCTTTTCATGGTTATATTTCAAAATAAAAGTAACAAACTTAAACTAGCTCCTTAGAGCTACCAAACAATTTTGTGAATTAAATCATTTTATCTTTCAAGAGAACAAAGATATCTTTTCAGATATTGACCCACTGTAGTTTTGGCCAGGAGATAAATAAAACTCAATCATCACCTTCATTGTAAAAATGTAAATTTGCCTTGTCAAATATAAAGGCTTTGGCCATCAAAGAAAAACACAGGTAGGAGAAGACTTATGACTGTTAGTTAAGTTACCACAATCCCTTATTTGGGACCATGACTTGACACAGATGTGAGATCACATGATACTTTGGCCATCTTGGCTTCCAGCTAAAGATATAGTAGAAAATACAAACTGCTTTTCAGGGACATCTTCAGAGGTGCAGGCAGAATTCTCTGAGAAAGAGGGGGTTCGACCAGCAAAACCATCGACTGTTGCACCCAGTTAAGCAGCAACGTGCCCACCGACAACATCTTGAAAGAGAAACCAAGCTTCTCTTTCTCCTCTAACCTGTTCCATCTTCAAGCCTACCTGTGAAAACAACTTCTAGGCAGATCAGCTCCAGGAACAATCACAACTACCGAGAAATTTCTGCATTTTTGAGACTTTCGCTTCAACTAAAGTAACAACTCGACCATGAAACAACAGGCCTGCACCAAAATAGAGGGGGAGTTAAATTCAACTTTTGTTTTGATCCTCGACTGTTTCTAGTTTTTCTGGGTGTGGTAGTGTGGGTGAATCATGTGAACTGAGACGTCACATTTTCATTAACCTCCGGGGCAAGTGTGTGAGAAATAAACTAACCTTATTCATTTTTAAAATACGTAAGCTTACTGCTGGGTTCTTCAAATTGACTCAGTCACTTTGAGGGTGAGAAAAGACACACATCCAAATACAAATATATTCGATCAGGGACAATCAAAGGCATCGCCTTCAAATTGTCTGCGACAATAGGAAAAGGACGTTGGTTTCTGAAAATTGCTCTGGCCTCCCTTGGAAGTCTCAGGGCCTTGATTTGCATGCCTCAAAGAACAACCCACCAGGAGTAGGCAGCCGCTCTGTAAATAGAAGCTGGTGCATGGAGAGAGGAAACTAGGTGGTAGGTTCAATTCTGCAATATGTTGGAGTTCAGCCAATCAGTTTGGAGGATGGGGGTAGGTGTGGGGAGAGTGCAGAATGGTGGTGGTAATGAAGACCAGGCCCAAGGCTTTTTTTACAGCAGCATGAAGCTGGTTAAAAAGAAACCTTTTGGAGTCCTTAGCAGCCCAATCTTTGATAATGCAAAATACAATGATAGAAAGCAAGAATAAACCAAATCAGGGTGCAGTTTTGTCATAACTTCAATAATTTTCTAATGGTGTTGTGGTATCGTCACTGGGCCAGTAACCCAGGGTAACGCTCTGGGGACCCGGGTTTGAATCCTGCCACAGCAGATGGTGGAATTTGAATTCAATAAAAAAAAATCTGGAATTAAAAGTCTAATGATGACCATGAAACCATTGTTGATTGTTGTGAAAACCCATCTGGTTCATTAATCCCCTTGATACCGTTCTTACCTGGTCTGGCCTACATGTGACTCCAGACTCACAGCAATGTGGTTGACTCGTAAATGCCCTCTGAGCAAGGGCAATTAGGGATGGGCCTAGCCAGCGACACCCACATCCCACGAATGAATTTTAAAAAAACTAAAAGCCGTCAGTATTCTGCATTCAAAATTATTTGCAATCGTGTTTAAAGTAAAGGTAAAAGAAAGACTTACGTTTATATAGTGACTGTCACAACCTCAGGATGTCCCAAAAGACTTTTCAGCCAATAAAGTTCTGTTGAAATTGAATCAAATGCAGGAAACATGGCAACCAATTTGCCCTCAGCAAGCTCCCACAAACAACAATGTGATAATGACTAGATAACCCACCTTTCTAGTGACATTGATTAAAGGATAAATATTGGTCAAGGCACTGGGGAAAAATAAATTCCTCTACTCATTCGAAATAGTACCGTGGGATCCTTTACATCTACCTAAGAGGGCAAATGACTTGATTTAATGTTTCACCTGAAAGAAAACACCTTAAACAGTGCATTGGAAAGTTAGCCTGAATTAAGTGCTCAAATCTCTGGAGTGAAACCTGAATACTTAACCGTGTGATTCAGAACTGCTATCACTGAGCCAAAGCTGACACAGGCAGACAACTGTGATATCATTTAAATCTGGAGTTGACCTTTGATAAAGGCATTACTGAAGCATTCCAGCTAAAGCAAATTGGCTGCAGAACATAATTTATAACAAAACACGCTTCAAGAAAGTGAGATCTGTAAGCTGACCATGGATGTGGGGAGGGTCAAAATGAAACGAAGCTGGATATCAGCCTCATATCATGCTGGACAATGACTGGAGAGTCAAAGGTTCAAATTGAACTCAAGCTTTGTTGGCGATTCTTACATGAATGTGCCCCGGGATGTTGGACAGGGTACATCAAAGACATAAATAGAGGATGAGATGAACAAAACATGCAGTGGGCCAAATATAGCACCAAACTTCATCAAATCACCAACAACTGTCCCAGACATGCAGAGAAGAGAAGAACAAAGTTAGCTGAACACATGATTCCTTTTGTTTTTCAAGAGAATCCAAAGTAAGACTGAGATAAAAACAAAAAACTGCGGATGCTGGAAATCCAAAACAAAAACAGAATTACCTGGAAAAACTCAGCAGGTCTGGCAGCATCGGCGGAGAAGAAAAGAGTTGACGTTTCGAGTCCTCATGACCCTTCAACAGAACTGAGTAATATTAGGAGAGGGGTGGGGGGGGGGGGGTGGGGGGGGGGGGAGGTGGTGGGTGCGGGTAGGGGGTGAAATATAAGCTAATAATAATAATAAGATAATAATAATATAATATGCTTATATTTCACCCCTCTCCTAATATTACTCAGTTCTGTTGAAGGGTCATGAGGACTCGAAACGTCAACTCATCTTCTCCACCGATGCTGCCAGACCTGCTGAGTTTTTCTAGGTAATTCTGTTCCTGTTCCAAAGTAAGACTGACATGTCTGATTTGCAAGCAGTCATATATGCGCTGATTGTGAACGACTGCTCATGTACAGAAATCACCCTAACTGTAAATACATCACAAGGAGCACTAATGCATATGAACACCATACTTGCCCATCTTGGGATGTAAGACAATGGACCACAGTTCTTGGTTGTAGCATTTGTGAAGTTCTATGAGGAATCTGAATTTACTCAGAATAATGCAGATGCAGAGATATCAATGAAAGCCAAAAAGAATCTCCTGAGGAAATATGCTGGTAGATTCTTGTCACTTTTACAAAGGATTACATAGGATAAAAATCACAGACATAGGCCATTCGGCCCAACCAGTTCATGCGGCGTTTATGCCCTCCTTGTGCCTTCTCCTGTCTTTCCTCATCTGATTCTATCAGCATAATCATCTGTTCCCTTCTCCCTCATATGCTTATCTAGCCTTCCTTACTAATCTGTACTATTCACTTCAACCATTTCCTGTGACAGCCAGTTCCACATTCCCATGACTCTTGATGAAGTATTTTCTTCTAAATTCTCTAGCAGAATTTTTGATGAATATCTTATGTTGATGGCCTCTAATTTTACTCTTTCCCACAAGAGGAAACATTCTAACTGTATGTACTCTTTCAACCTGATAGTGCAGGCATGATGATGTATCATGATATATCATTGGCAAGTGTTTGCAGCTAACAGAACTATTAAAAAGAAAAATGAAAGACTTACATTTATGTAGCAACTTTCACAGCCACCAGACATCCCAAAGCACTTTAGAGCCAGTGAAGGACTTTCCAAGTGTAGTCAAATTAGGGAACACAGCAACCAATTTGCACACAGCAAGCTCCCACAAACAGCAATGTGACAAAGACCAGATAATCTGCTTTTTGTGATGTTGATTGAGGGATAAATATTCTTTGGGACATCAGTGATTACTTCCCTGCACTTCTTTAAAATAGCTACATGAGATCTTCCATGTTCAAAGAGGCCAGGCAGGGTCTTGTCTTAATATCTTATCCAAAATACAGCACCTATGACAGTCCAGCAGTACTTTTCTGTTGAAAGGTCATGAGGACTCGAAACGTCAACTCTTTTCTTCTCCGCCGATGCTGCCAGACCTGCTGAGTTTTTCCAGGTAATTCTATTTTTGTTTTTGTGTTCAGATCTTAACACAGGGCTAGAACCCAAGATATTCTGACTCAGAGAGACAAGAGAGCTGCCAACTGAGCCACTGCTGATACCACTGTTAACAGCAAGATGGTGACAAAGATAACTGCTGGAATAATGAGTGAAAATCCAGCTTCTTAATATATTTATTTTCTTCATATTTAGCTAATGTCAGTGTCATGAAGAGATATTAATGCCTATAATGTTATTGGGAATTATTTTTAAATTGGAACTGTAGTAGGGTGTGTGTTTGTATGTCTTAATTGGATTAAAGCCACCTAGTCTGGGCGCTTTGATGTATAGTAGTTTGAGATGTTACTTGGGTAAACAGTAAGTAAGGATAGAAGGTAAAGAGTACATTTGCATTTTTTGAATAAAGCATTCAAAAGTATGGGTAAAATCTTGCACCTAGCTGGGAGACGTCAAACAATGTGTTTATATTATTAATAAAATTAGTGGGATGAAAATGTTATTGTTAGAAGATTGTTATTGTTATTGTTATGAAAATGTTATTGTTAAAGCCGAGAATACAATGGAAAATCTACATTCAAAGGGGAAGCTATAAACAGTATAAACAGAAAGGAGTTTGTATGCATAAGGCAGAGGCATTTAAGATCTAACCAGCCTGTAAGCATACAACTGTGTCTGCAAAGGAACCAAATTGAAAGGAACCTCATTTTGAATTTGTAAGGCCAAATGTGCTTCGCCTGGTGTCTGTTTAAAGTCAAAGCAAAATACTGCGGATGCTGGAAATCTGAAACGAAAACAAAAAATGCTGGAAAAACTCAGCAGATCTGTAGAAGAGTCATACGGACTCAAAACGTTATTGCTGTCTCTCTCTCCACAGGTGCTGTCAGACCTGCTGAGTTTTTCCAGCATTTTTTGTTTTCGTCTGTTTAAAGTCTATGGGTTGCTGTTACCTTGGTGAAGATTTACCTGGGAGGGCTTAATTTGGGGATTTGTTTTAAAGCTATTATGGTAGTAATTTGTAGACGTGTATGTATTTAATTTATTGTTAAATTAATAAATGTTTAATTTAGTTTTATATTAAAAAACCTCTTGAGGCCTCGTAGTTTAATTACTGAATTCAGAGCTATATCTCAAAGATACCAATTGAAAATATAGGTTATGACATTTGTTCAAGTTTCCCTCTGGGATTTAAACAACTCAGCCTTTATGAACTGCTGTGTCATAAGTCAGCCAGAAAACTATTATTTCAGGTGTGTACTACCAAACCTGAGTGAAGAAAAATGCAAAAGACAGGGGGAAAGTGCCAGTGCAGCAAGAAACCTCAACAACTCAATTATACAAACATCAAGTTATTCAGTAAGATGAGACATGTCATCTTGTTGATATTCCAAACCAACAGCTAAAAAAAATGCCCAAAAACCCTTTAGTTAGAGCTCTACAGGGCAAAGAAGACACCAGTATTCATATTCTGAGAAACAAAATGGAATGGTTTGCATTTATATTACAACTTTCGTGACCTCATGGGCAGAATTTTGCCCTTAGTGGGCGAGTGGGCCCCACCGGCTCGGCGGCGGGTGGACAGCCGACCCCCACCGCCGAAACGAGGCCCGCCGCCATTTTGAGTGGGCGAGCCAATTAAGGCCCGCCCAGCGGCCTGCCCGACAGGAAGTGCTATACACTTCCTGTGCGGGCGGTGGTGGGGGAGGGAATCCCCAGCTGTCAAAGTGCACTCTTTCCCCTGAGGCAAAGTCCTGTCGCAGGGAGATTAGTGACAGTGTGAAAAACTTAAAAAATAGAAAAATAAAAATATTATTAACATGTCCCCCTCATGTGACAATGTCACACGAGATGGGACATTATAATAAAAAGGACATAAACTTTATTAGACTTTTTAAAAACGGACATGAAACCTCATCCTGCCAGTGGATGAGGTTTCATGTGTAATCTGGAGCCCGCTGGGGCTCCTGGCCTGCCCGCCAGCCTTAAGGTTGGACTGGCAGGTTTTTAACAATCTTAATTAGCCCTGTCAATGGCCTCAATTGGCCATTGACAGGTCGGCGGGCGGACAACTAATTTCGCTGTCCGCCCGCCTTCCTAAAAATTTAAAGGGACCAGGATGACGTCGGGGGTTCCTCCCAACGTCATCCCGCATCATTTTCCCGTCGGCGAGCAGGCTCCGCCCCCAAATCGCTGACGGGAAAATCCTGGCCCATTTTTTATGACAATTAAGTGCATTGTGCAGTGTATTCACTGTTGTAATGCAGGAATTGCAGCAGCCAATTTGTGCTCAGTAAACTCCCACAAACAACGATGTGATAATGACCAGATAACCTGTTTTTGTGGTATTGGTTGAGGAATAATTATTGACCAGGACACTGGGGATAACATGTTTGCTCTTCTTTGAGAAAAGTTTTAACATCTCACCCAAAAGATGACACCTACAACAGTACAGCACTCCCTCATTCCTGCACTGGAGCATCAGACATGATCTAATCCTCCAGTCTCTGGGGTGGGGCTTAACTCACAACCTTCAAAACCAGAAGCAAGCGTGCCATCGACTGAGCCACAGCTCGCACCATTGCAGCAACAAGATCAATGACAAGGTCTATCCCTTCAAAAAGTCGGGACTATATAGTTCTGAGAATGTGGACATTCATGAACATACTGTGTGACTTTAATTGACTCGAGATGAACAAATGTCAGCAAAATTGAGACTATTATTTCCTTTGAAGTGTATGTAACATACTGGTTTTATGAAATATATGGTATTTTTTGCAAAGGGGAATAAAGATAGGTACTATGTTATAAGTGTGAAATATAAACAAGAGACAGCAGAAAGAACATGGTCGCTGTAAATACAGTGAATGGGGATGCAATTCAGCTTTGAGCAGTTGGCGTTTGAAGATTTTTGTGTTTCATGGACTAAATGGAAAAAAGACTTCTAAAAAATAATGTTATATTTTGGGTAAGGTTGGCCTATAGTAAATCCTCAAGTAGGTAGCTTTACTGGTATATCTGCACACTAGTTAGTTGTAGTGGATTTTATGCAGTCTGGGATAAGGAATGCCTATATGCCAAATATGAGTACCTTACTTGTTTGTATGCTTTATTTTGATACACATTGGATGTTAAAGGTATAGATTTAGAAATAATGGAAATAGGTGGGAAAAGAAAAATCTATATAAATTATTGGAAAAACAAAAGGGAGGGGGAAGAAACGGAAAGGGGGTGGGGATGGAGGAGAGGGTTCAAGATCTAAAGTTGTTGAATTCAATATTCAGTCCGGAAGGCTGTAAAGTGCCTAGTCGGAAGATGAGGTGCTGTTCCTCCAGTTTGCGTTGGGCTTCACTGGAACAATGCAGCAAGCCAAGGACAGACATGTGGGCAAGAGAGCAGGGTGGAGTGTTAAAATGGCAAGCAACAGGGAGGTTTGGGTCTTTCTTGCGGACAGACCGCAGGTGTTCTGCAAAGCGGTCACCCAGTTTACGTTTGGTCTCTCCAATGTAGAGGAGACCGCATTGGGAGTAATGAATGCAGTAGACTAAGTTAGGGGAAATGAAAGTGAAATGCTGCTTCACTTGAAAGGAGTGTTTGGGCCCTTGGACGGTGAGGAGAGAGGAAGTGAAGGGGCAGGTGTTGCATCTTCTGCGTGGGTATGGGGAGGTGCCATAGGTGGGGATTGAGGAGTAGGGGGTGATGGAGGAGTGGACCAGGGTGTCCCGGAGGGAACGATCCCTACGGTCTGGCAGCATTTGTGGAGAGAGAAACAGAGTTAACATTTCGAGTCCCGTATGACCCTTTTTCAGAACTTTCTCACCCTGTGCTTTCGCACTCTGGATGTTCTTTGGAAATCCCTCCCTTGATTACTTTGATTTAACAAAACTCACGGTGACACTGAACAATAATGATCCAGAATTCAAGATAACAACTAACTTGATTTTACCAAAACAGCTGTGGTTTTCCCAGTGCAGGAAACAGTCCCCGTATCACACAGTTCATTGTTATTATCACCTGTATGCTCCTAAACATGTGTCAAGTAGCAAGGAGAACAATTGAGAAAACAGATCAAACTTTACTAAGAACAATTGGAATTTTATAAATAATGAAATGAGTAGATTGCTTTCACCCCCCCTTTCCAAGTTCACAGATGTAATTATCTTAGGAGGAGACCATTTGGACCATTTTCCTGTGTTACAGTTAATCTACACCAAAACTATCAGCTTTAGACCCGTTTCCATCTCTTTTCCACTATGCTTTAATTTTTTTTATCTTCACACGTTTCTGAAAATTGCCTTCAGGCTTTTATAAGTTGTGGCCCCAACTTTTTTGTCTTTGCCTTCCAGTCGGTCCCATAAGTGTACTGATGCTTGTTCAAATTGTCAACACATCTTAAGTTCATGTCGTGCTCATGCTGTACAAGCTTGTAGAATTCTGATTCTTCCATAAATTCATGATGGACTATTATTGATGATTATAACGCCATGTTGCAATGTATTCCATATTCCAATAACCATTTCCGATTTCCCCTCTTTAATAATTCAAATTTTATGCCTTTCTGTTACCAATACTCTAACCATTGGAAATAATCTTTGTATTTCTTCCACAAGCTAATTTCATATTTTTGAATGCTTTCATTAGATTCATCACAGAATCATCCCTGCTACAGCGAATATATTTTTCAAAGTTTCTTGGCTTTACTAAATCTTTTCATTGGTGATATGACCCTAATCAATCTATGTTGCACCTTTTCCAAGGCTCCTATGTGCTTTCTACAACAGATTGTCGAATACTTCAGTTGTAGACCAACCAATCTGGTGTATACATTCATGATCACCTCCTTGCATTTAGGTTCAAGGTTTCAACATATTGTTGACTCTCCAACTGGGGGCTTTCCACGATCATGATCATTAGGACTAGATATTTGTGTGTTGCCTACAGAATGTTGCAGAGTGGTGACAAGTAAGATTCAGTTGGCATTTAGTGGTGTTTCCTTTTGTTCTGAATGCCTTGTTTCAATAGCTGACCCTAAGGTATGCAGTGCTCAAACTGAACACATGCAGAGTGGCACTAATTAAAATAAGTTCCAGGAACGGGTTGGGGGTGGGGTGGAGGGAATCATCAAAGTTCCCATTTGCTATTTGTAAACGATCAGAATGAGGACTGGGTGAAAGAATGTTGTTTCTCAGACCCAGATTATTGAATGGCTGGACTCCCTTCACACCTGAAACTGATGTGATCTCACTGTTAAATGCCCTTAGTGCCTCTGGTGTATGTGGATGAAGATTGGTTGCCACTAATCCCAGGAAGTGTCTCTCCATTGCTGAAGTTTGAGTGTGAAACTTCCTGGCAAAGTAGCATCTCGCATAATTAAACCAGGAATGTGCATCTAAGCTAGGGTTTCTCTTTGATGAAGATAAATCTATTACAGTCATGTATCCATATATGCAAAAACCAAATGTTTCTTGAACGAACCCTAACGTGAGCTAACACAAACCTCACTGACCTTTTTGCACGGGAAGTCTGTGACTCGTGCCGACATGAACCTTGCCGACTGGACATGACTTTTAGCATGGGAAGTCTAGTTGTTTGCCTGCACTGTTTACAGTCACACGCTCTCACCTTACCTTGTGATTTCTGTGGTTATTTAGTGCTCTTGTGCTTTTATTCCACCATGAACATGTCCATGCCCACCATAAATACAGTAGCTATATCATATCTCAAAACCGAAAATATTTGAATACTGAAACGCAATTGGCCCCATGGGGTTTTGAATAGAGGGTACTTGACATGTTTTTTTAAAAGAATTTTCTGTTTTTACAGTGAATTTATTGTACATTTTGAGCAAAGGCAACGCCAGCCTCATGAACCTAAATTGAATGGCTTGTTAGGCCTCTATAGAGGGCAGTATGAGTTAACCTCGTTGGTGCGAGACATGAGTCACTTGTAGACCAGACCTAAGGTTGGCAGTTTTCCTTCCCTAAAGGATATCACTGAGCCAGTTCTGCTTTTATGTCAGTCCAATCACTGGTAACTTTTATTAGTTCAAGTGCTTTTAATTTCCAGATTTATTTTAATCATGAATACAAATTCTCAAACTGCGATGGTGGGATTTGTACACTCATTCTCTGGATAATTAGTACACCTCTACCCAATTACTAGCCCTGCAACATAACCATTATGCTTCAGTACCCATTTTGTCATTTAGTTTTCCTGACAAATTAGTTTGCCTCCACATGTGTTTTTGTTACTTATAGTTTCATGAATAAAGAAATCATCAATTTTAACAGAAGCAAGAGTAAAATTAAAGCTAAACAAATCCAGTTTCAGCTTTTTATAAATTGTTGGGTAGAATCCACATTCTTTAAATTTGTCTAACTGGTATATTTTGATTACCAAAGAACTGTGAAAAGCAATGATATACAATGGAACAGGTTTTGTTTTATGTTTTCATATAATTTGCTCCCTCTTCTTGGTCTTTTGCTAGCTCATTTAGTCATTAAAAACAGAAAGGGACATCGCAAACTCCCTAATCTCTGACCAGCTAAAGTCAGCATAGACTGCTGCATGGACCTTCTCTATGGTTGATAGAGTAGACAAAATCCAGGAATCCTAAATTTAAGATAGTCATTAACAAATCCAATAGGGAATTCAGGAGAAACATCCTTACCTTGAAAGGGGTTAGAATGTGGAACTCGCTATTAGAAGGGGCAGTTGAGTCAAATTACATAGGTGAATTTTTAAGAGGAAAGTTTGATAAATACATGAAGGAGAAAGGAATACCTTGATAGATGAAGAGGAGTATGAAGAGGCTCGTGTGGGGCATAAACACCAGCATGGACCTGTTGGTTGGATGACCTATTTCTATGCTGTACTTCTATACAATTCTAAATAGAGGAAGCTTCCTGCCCATACTGAGAATATGATGGTTTCCTATAGCATGTGATGGGTTAGCTAAGGAACACCAAATGATGAGATATTTTAAAGTGAATGGTATTAATATTCAAACTGTAATTTACCAGTAGGGAAATACCAGACAGAATCAGGGGAGCAGTTTATGTAAGGTCAGGAAGTCACTAGATGGTCCAGTGGAGTAAATACGCTATCCAGTGAAAACTGCACCATACAGAGCAAGAAAATTCAAGGTCCTGCTGTGCATTGTGTTTATGGACCTCACTCATTAGCTGATGCTGTACCTCAGAATCCCTGGACAGGAACCCTTAGTACTGATCAGTTATACAATGTTAGCTGTTGCGAATGTGCGTGGTTGGATGCGATGTGCCATTTGTCAAATAGCTGTATGGCGCTCATTGTGTTTGCTCACATATGAAGAGTGCAGGGCAACTGAGACTCTAGGAGAGGGTGCAATATTGGGGCCATTGAATTTGCTGGTGCACTTTTAAGGGTATTCCTCACTCCCTGACTTCACCATCTCAACTAAATAGCTGCTGTGTAGGAACAATCTAAACATGTATTGGAAGCTGAAGTTAACCCCCAGGAGTTTAGCTGCAGATGCGCAACATGGCCTCAGTTTGCAACACATTATCGCACCAATTTCAAGTGTGCATGAAGTGAGAAGCAATGCTAACTGCATTACAGATTGAGTGTGAGCCTGGAGTGCCAATATAAATCACCTTTTCATATCAGCAGTGACAGTAAGAGCAACTTTGCTCTCCATTCCCTTTGTGCCAATTGATCATCATCATTTTCCCTCATTATTAACATAATTAATATCAGCCATAATATGTTAACAAGTAATCAATTACAGATTATCACAGGATAAACTGGCAGTGATTAAAATCAATATCACAAATGCTTCAATGAAAGTAATGACTACATAACTAAACGCCAACATGACATTAATCAACAAAAAAAAAAGGGCGTTGAAACTGAAATAAAATTGCATGGATAACTTGGCAAAGTGTATCTGTTAACAGCAGGACTCGATTAATATTTTTGAACCTGTTTTGCAGCCACAGCAAGCCAGGTTTAGATACTGGTTATCTGTTGGGAGGGGAAGCCTGTGGTAATAGGCTACAGCCAGAGAGGGGAGCGGTTTTGGGTTGGACATTGATCAGGAGTAAGAGAATTCAGTCCTGGTTCAATCACTTGGGAGAGGTGTCAGCTGTGGCTCAGTTCATAGCACCCTCGCCTTTGAATCAGAGGGTTGTGGGTTCATGTCCCACTCCTGGAAACCAAGAACTGTGATTGTACTCGAAAGAGTTGCAATCTGTGACTGTTGATAACTTGAAAGAGTTTTAATCACTTGGGAATCCGATTCCATTTGGTGGGGTAGCAGGGTGGCGGGACAGGGGCAAAGAAATAAATCAGTTGAAACCAATTGGAAATACTAACCAATCACAACTGATACAAAGATAGGTAGGAAAATAAGTTGTGGAGAGAACATAAGGAGGCTACAAAGGGATATAGATAGGTTATGTGAGTGGGCAAAGATCTGGCAAATGGAATATAATGTGGGAAAATGTGAAATTGTCCATTTTGGCAGTAAGAATAAAAAGGAAGCATATTATTTAAATGGTGAGAAGTTGCAGAGCTCTGAGATACAGGGGGATCTGGGTATCCTAGTGCATGAATTGCAAAAGGTTAGTATGCAGGTACAGCAAGTAATTAGGGAAACTATTAGAATGTTATTGTTTATTGCAAAGTGAATTGAATACAAACGTAGGGAGGTTATGCGTATAGGGGATTGGTGAGACCACATCTGGAGTACTGTGTGCAGTATTGGTCTCTTTATTTAAGGAAGGATGTAAATGCATTGGAAGCAGTTCAGAGAAAGTTTATTAGACTAATACCTTGAATGGGTGGGTTGTCTTATGAGGAAAGGTTGGTCAAGCTAGGCTTGTATCCACTGGAATATAGAAGAGTAAGAGGCAACGATTGAAACATATAAGACCCTGAGGGGTCTTGACAGGGTGGATGTGGATAGGGTGTTTCCTCTTGTGGGAGAATCTAGAACTAGGGCTCACTGTTTAAAAATAAGGGGTCACTCATTTAAGACAGAGGTGAGGAGAAATATTTTCTTTCAGAGGGTCGTGAGTCTTTAGAACTCTCTTTCTCAAAAGGCAGTGGGAGCAGTCTTTGATTTTTTTTTAGGCAGAGGTAGATAGATTCTTGATAAGCAAGGGGGCGAAAGGTCGTCGGGGGTAGGTGGGAATGTGGAGTTGAAGTTACAATCAGATCAGCCACTGTGGAGCAAACTCAAGGGGCCAAGTGGCCTACTCCTGCTTCTAATTCATATGTTCATATGAAACCAGTTGGAATCAAGTGAAGCCAGTTGCCATATAGCTGTTTCAATGATTCTTTGAACTGGAAACTATACCAGTTGAAGCGAACTGATTGACTTGATTCAAGAGACTGCCTGAGTAAATGTGTAAGGCAAAAAGGCATTTGTATGTCAGTGCACATTTTCCCGTCAAGTTTGCAATGTGTTACAAAGAGCTCAATACTTATCACCTCACCTCACATGTATGAATGCGTTACAAAGATACAAATTTATTAATGCTGTGCATTTAATTATTTCAAGATTTTTGATTTTTTTTTGAGTACAGCCAGACACAAAGGGTCATATAAAGGCAAAACAGAAACAGTATGCATTGAAAATTTCTCAGGACAGGGAAAAAAAAAATCAAAAGAATTTTTCACTGAGAATCATGAAAAAGCCATTATACGTTTAATCATTGTCATTTTAAGTACCTTAGTTGCCATGATATAGTGTCAATCATAACTCAGTAGTAACCTTTCTTACACCCTTTTGAAAGTGACTAGGAAATAACCCCTGTTAGGAATGGATAATGGTAAAACCTATATGAACATCAATTAAGAGCATTAGTTGAAAAAATGGCCAATATAAGTAGAATTTAAAAAAAAACACACATATACAAGGGGTGAACATATGAAATAAACATATAAATACAAGAGGGGAAGATTCTCCCTTGCTGCCCAAATACCTTTTCCCCTGTGGGCCATCTGTTCCCGCTCGCCGGTAACAGCTGCTCCCATCCTCCCCAGTACTCGATGCTTCCCTTCACCTCCCCGTTACGGCTACCCTCGGCCGCTGCAGTACTCGCCTCACCCCCCCGGCCGCTGCAGCACTCGCCTCACCCTCCCGGCCGCTGCAGTACTCGCCTCACCCTCCCGGCCGCTGCAGTACTCGCCTCACCCTCCCGGCCGCTGCAGCACTCGCCTCACCCTCCCCAGTTGCTCGACGCATCGCTCCCGTTGGTCCCGCACCTCCTCCCGATCGCTGAACCTCTTGTTGGGCTTGCTCGCTGTCCTTTCAACCCCCATCTCTCCCAGGCCCTTGGTGATAATGGGTGGCTCGGGAAGAGGTGCAGAAGGACGGAGAGCGGTCCAACAAGAGATTCAGCGATCGGGAGGAGGTCAGGAGGCAGCGGGAGCGAGGCGTCAAGTACCAGGGAGGGCGAGATGAGAATCGGGGCGGGTGGGAGTGACTATAACGTGGACTGGGAGGGACGTGCCGAGTACAGGGGAGGGAGCCGCTGTTACTGCCGAGTAGGAGGGAGGCAGCCATTACTGGGAAGCGGGAGGGAAACAGCAAGGGGGGAAATCTAGAACTAGGGGGTCACTGTTTAGAAATAAGGGGTCACTCGTTTAAGACAGAGATTAGGAGAAATGTTTTCTTTCAGAGGGTCATGAGTCCTTGGAACTCTCTTCCTCAAAAGACAGTGGAAGCAGTCTTTGAATTTTATTTAGGCAGAGGTAGATAGATTCTTAATAAGCATGGGGGTGAAAGGTTGCCGGGGGTAGGTGGGAATGTCGAGTTGAAGTTACAATCAGATCAGCCATGATAGAACAGGCTCAAGGGGCCAAGTGGCCTACTCCTGTCAGGGTGAAGGCAGCAGCGTGACCTGCAGAGCAGGAGAGAGTTTACAGCTGGCGGAGGTCCCACCCACTACACCCTGATTGGCCAGCTTTAGCCAGTTACTTGTTGATTGGCCACAGCATTTGTCAATCAGCAGCATGTGCCCCCCCCACCCCCCCCAACCAAATCCCTGCAGAAAGAGTTGCATTTTGGGTGTAGGAGGGAAAATCCAAAATTCTGTGAGGGTGGGGCAAGGAAATAATTTTATTTGACAGCTTTCCTGGAGACAGGTCTGAGGCTATGGAGCTATTATAATACCAAATCCTTAAAAACTCACAATATTTTTTTTCCCACAGATAGGCCCCCTTTTTCACTTAATTCTTCAATGCCTGTCTGAGTTTGTCTTAATTCATTCCTCAATCAACAGTATGTCCGTTGAATTGTACAGCATCATATCAGCAACTGATCATAAGTCCCTGCATCTGTGATGGATCCCATCGATCAGCGGTGGACTACAAGAGGTAGAGTAGAAAGTGGATTTCGAGTTCTAAACTCAACATCATGCTCACACGTAGATTTCAAAGATATGAGGAAACTTTTCATCAAAAGGTGCATGTTTTACGCACCACCTCCAGACCCCAGAAAGAAAGAGCTTGAAAAAAATATGAATATATATGTCATATTCCACTGTCGGGTCCTCCGACCCCACAGATGTCTTCTATAGGCATATAGATGTCTATAGATGTCTCCTATAGGCATATAAATTAGAAAAGGGTGGTAAAAGGAAGAGTAGGGCCAATAAGGGACCTAAAAGGGAATTTGCACATGGATAAAGGGGCCATGGCTGAGGTAATAAATTAATACTTTGCATCTGTCTTTACCAAGGAGGTAGATGCTACCCAGGCCATGGTGACAGATGAGGAAATGAGGTTCAAAATTGATGAGGAGGAAGTGTTGAATAGACTGTCAATACTTAAAGTTGACAAGGCTCCAGGGTCGGATGAGATGCATCCAAGGATATTGAGGGAAGTGAGAGTAGAAAATGCAGGGGCACTGGTCATAATCTTTCAGTCTTCCCTGGACTCAGGGGTGGTGTCAGAGGACTGGAGAATGCAAACATTACACCCTTGTTCAAAAAAGGTCATAAGGATAAGCCCAGCAGTTACAGAGCAGTCAGTTTATCTTCAGTGGTGGGCAAGAATCCAGAAACAATTATTTGGGATAGAATTAGCAGTCACATGGAAAAATATGGGTTGATAAGGAAGAGCCAGTGTGGATTTCTAAAGGGGAAATCGTGTTTACCTAACGTGCTGGAGTTTTGGTTGATGTGGGTAATGCTGTTGATGTGGTGTACTTTAACTTTGAAAAGGCATTTGACACAATGCCACACAACAGACTTGTGAGTAAAGTTATAGCTCATGGAATAAAAGGGACAGTAGCAATGTGGATACAAAATTGGCTGAAAAATATGAAGCAGAGAGTGATGGTCAATGATATGTTTTTGGGCTGGAGGAAGGTTTGTAGTGGAGTTCCCCAGGGATCGATATTGGAACCCTTGCTTTTCCTGATATATATTAATGATCTAGATCTTTGTGTGCAGGGGGCAATTTCAAAGTTTGTGGATGATATGAAGCTTGGGAACTACAAGGAGGATGGTGTGGAACTTCAAAGAGACATAGGCAAGTTGGTGGGGTGGGCAGATAGGTGGTAGATTAAGTTCAATGCAGAGACGTGTGAGGTGATGCATTTTGGTAGGAAGAACATGGACAGACAACATAAAATAAGGGGTGAAATTTTGAAGCGGGTGCAGGAGCAGAAAGACTTAGGTGTATATGTGCAGGGATCATTGAAGGTGGCAGGACAGGTGGAGAGAGCAGTTAATAAAGCATATAGTATCCTGGGCATTATTAATAGGGCCATAGAGTACAAGAGCAGTGAGGTTATGCTGCATTTATATAAGACACTCATTAGACCTCAGCTGGAATATTGTGTACAGCTCTGGGCACCATTTTATAGAATGGATATGATACATTGGACAGAGTGCAGAAGAAGTTTACAGGAATGGTTCCAGGGATGAGAAACTTCAGCTATGAGGATAGATTGGAAAGGTTGCGACTGATCTCCATGGAGAGAAGAAGGCTAAGAGGAGATTTGATAGAGATGTTCAAAATCATGAGGGTGCTGGACAGAGTAGATAGGAAAAAGCTGTTCCTGCTTGTAAAAGGATCAAGAACGAGAGGGCACAGGTTTAAAGTGATTTACGAAAGAAGCAAGTGTGATGTGAGAGGAAGCTTTCTCACATAATGAGTGGTTCGGGTCTGGAATGCACTGCCTGGAAGTGTGGTGGGGGCAGGTTCAATCGAAGCATTCAAAGAGGGCATTAGATGATTATTTGAATAGAAACAAAGTGCAAGGGTATGGGGAAAAGGCAGGGCAATGATACTAGGTCATAATGCTCATTTGGAGAGTCGGTGCAGACACGATGTGCTGAATGGCCTCCTTCTGTGCCGTTAAGATTCTGTGATTCTGTGTCGCTTTGCTTGCGAACTCGTTTGCATGCTTATCTGTTCACGGGTGAGAGTGGATCACAATATACTGCGGACACAGAGACCAATATGAAATGAAGCATATGCTATTATTTACACAAACCACAGAGCACTAACATGATGTGTGCTTCTCCAACCAGACCCTACTCTAGACTAACTTAACATTGTAGCCCGCGCTACACAGCTATTGGGTCATACAGTCACATGGTCAATCTGCTCACATTATCTTAAAGGTGTATTGCACCTCAGATTATCACACCCCTCCCCCTTTATTTGAAAGTACAATTTACAATATATTAACTATTTACAAAAATAAACTATTTATAAATTCATTCTCTCAGGAGGCTTTTTCAAAACGTGTCGAATGTCGTAGTTCTATGACTTTGGATGGTTTACCTGAGGCCTCCCTCTCAGGAGTCATCTGTCCACTGCTCTCCCAGTAGGAACCTGTAAGTTTGCCTCTCCTACTCTCTCAGGCTCAACGGATCCTACAGGTACTTCCAAAGCAAGAGGAGTTCCTTCTACCTGTGGTGTGGACTCCAATGGAAATGTCTGGCGCATCTTTTCTTGTGGATCTGTTTCCCTTTTCCTGAGGTGATCTACATGTCTTCAACTGATGTGTGGTAGGACAGGGGTCCTGTTACTGCACTGCCTTCATCTGATAGCCATTTGGCCCCATCTCCAAAGTTCTTTGCAAAACAGCTTCCCCTACAGTGAAGTTTATTTCACGACTGTGGTAATCGTGTTCATTTTCCTGGACCTCCTGACTTCTGTCTATCCTGCCCCCTAAATTCGGCCTTATCAGACTCGAAGCATGTCCCAAGACGTCTCTTCATTAATAACTCTATTGGGGTTATTCCGGTGGTCTTGTGTGGCGTAGTCCTATAGCTGAGCAGGAAACATGATAATCTAGTCATTATAGAGTCGCCAACTAGTTTTTTCATTTTGGCCTTGAAGGTCTGAACTGACTTCTCAGCCATCCCCTAGGATGCAGGGTGCTATGGCAAGGTCTTGACATGTGTTATGCCATTTACACTTATAAATCTTTGGAATTCCCTGCTAGTGAATGCCGTTCCATTGTCAGACACTATTATCTCTGGTAAACTGTATATCGCAAAACTCTGACGCAATCAGTCTATGGTGGAACTAGATGTGGGTGATCTCACCTCGTCAACATTCATCCATTTGGAATGAGTGTTTATAAGTAAGATGAACATTGTGCCGAAAAAAGGCCCCACATAGTCAACGTGGAGGCAGACACATGGCCTTCTTGGCCATTCCCAAGGATGCAGTGGAGAGCAGAGGGAGGCAATTGGGGGTATTACCTTATCTTACCCAAACAAGCCTAGCAGTGGCGACCATGGAAGTATTGGTGGAATTTCTTAACGCCAAAAATAATGGATGAGCCTTCTTTCTCTATTTGTGAGTATCTTCGTTCTGCCTTACTGAGGGTTCTTGAGACATAGCCAATTGGCCGTTCAGAGCTATCACCATCCAGTGGGAGAGTACTGCTCCTACTCCATGAGGAGATGCATCACAGGTTAAAATCAATTCTTTGAGTTGAAATGTACCAACAGGGCCGATGAATGTAGCAACTGCTTTACTGCCGTAAAAGTCTGTTGTTGTGGAGCTTGCCAAGTCCACCTGTGATTTTTCTTGAGTGACCCGTATTATGGAGCCAATACCATTGACACATTTGGGAGAAAATGACCTTGGTAGTTAAACATTCCCAAGAAGGACTTGAGTTCCGTGGCGTTTCTCGGGGCTGGCACCTCACGAATAGCTCTCACCTTGTCTTCTACGGGGTGAAGGCCCTGCGATTTACCTATGACCCAGGTAAATCACTTCTTTTGCTTGGAAGATACATTTTTTCTTTTCATGCGTACTCCGGCTTGTGAGAAATGCTTCAATACCCCTTCCAAGTTAGCCAGGTGTCCTTCATCGGTTAGTCCTGTTACTAGAACATCGAGAAAAACCACCACATGGGGTAGACCTTGAAGTAAATTTTCCACAGTCCATTGTAAAATGGCACAACCTGATGAGACTTCGAAGAGTACCCTGGTATACTGGTATAAGCCCCTATGTGTGTTGATAGTCACAAAATCCTGAGAGGCCTTTTCTAGATTGACTTGCTGGCAAGCGTGGCTCATGTCAAGTTTTGTATCTGCAGTTCTCCCTTCCAGCTTGGAGTACAATTCATAAATCTTTGGTACAGGGTGCCTATCAAGTGTGGCCAATGGTTAACCTTTAGTCCCCGCATATTTGTACACTGTGGTCAGGCATTAGAACTGGAACTATGGCCACTGCCCATTCAGAAAATTGTACAGGTTGTAAGACTCCCAACCTTTCCAGCCTGTCGAATTCAATATCCAGTTTTTCTCGTAATGGATAGGGGACTGGTCTCACCTTCAAGTATCTAGGGGTTGCCCCAGAATCCATGTGGATTTTAGTTTGCAGCCCCTGAATCTTCCCGAGCTCTTACCTGAACACAGGGACATATTTCTGTAACAACCCCTGCTGATCTTTCATTCTGAGTTGAAAAATCTCTGTCCACTCCAACTTTATTTACTTAAGCCAGTTCTGTCCAAGTAGAGTTGGACCCTCCCCTGCTACAACGATCAGGGGTAGATTAGCAGACTGGCTTCTATATTGGACTGGAACCTTGCATCTACCTCTTACTTGGATGGCTTCACCAGTATACGTCTTTAATTTAACATCTGAATTTTCCAGCTTTAATGAGTGGCCTCCTCCATTCAGATAGTTAAACGTGTGCTCTCCTACGACTGCCGTGGATGCGCCTGTATCCACTTCCATTCGAATGAGTTTTCCGTTGACTTCTTCTGTCACATAGATTGGCTCTGTTTTACCCATTTTTAAGTTGTGCAGCAAATAAGTATGTACCTCTGGTTCATCCATTATATGAATTTCATGATTTTTGAAAATTTTGTCTCAATCTGTCTTTACAATATTGCAAAATGTGCCCATTGCGCTGGCAGTAGAAACACTCGGTTCTTTTAAATTGTTGTTCATTTGCAGGTTGCCTGCCATTATTAATGTGGGATTTATCCATTAAACCATTGCTTTTTGCTGGTCTGTTAATGGTGGCTGTTTCCCGCCTTTCCGCGGAGCCCTGCGCTACTGCGCCATTTCTAACCGGTGCTTCCCTCCCGATGCGATGGACAGCGCCATTTTGTGCTCCCTTGATTGCTTCAGAATCCCTCTCCATTGCGAGCGCCAACTCCGGCGCCTTGCTGAGGTCTAAGTTTTTGTCTGACAACAACCTATTTTCAATGGTGTCTTCATTTATCCCACACGCTAATCAGTCTCTCAGCATGTCATTAATCGACGTCCTGAACTCACAGTGCTCCGTCAGCTGTTTTAAGGCTGCTACATAGCAAGCGACTGTCTCTCCACCTCAAATTGAATTTAAAACACTGCGCTGTTCCCGAACGTTTCGGCTAGAAGTGGCTTTTCCCAAGATTCACCAATTCATCAAAGCCCTTGGAATCTCGGGCGTTGGGTGCCATTAGATTACAAATGAGACCGTATGTTTTACTGCCACATGTTGATAAGAGGATCACCCGCCTTTCTTCCTCCCTCCGATATGTCATTGGCCAAAAGCAAAAACGTTCCATATAATGTGCCTCATTGATGTTTTGCCTCATCGATGATCTAATCAAACGGTTCGATGCAGCCAAATTATGGCATAGTGGAGAGAGGTAACTTCGACGACTCTGGTGAGGGCTGTGCTTACAATCAGCCTGCAACTCATGGCTGGTTCACTTCAGTTGAGTTTTGGCGGCTTTCCTTGGTGTCGCAGCTGGTCGTGTTTTGCCTCGTCGCCTGTTGTTACATTCTACTGTGGGGTCGCTTTACTTGCGAACCCACTCGCACACTTATCTGTCGGTGGTGAGTGGATCACAATATACTGCAGATGCAGAGACCAATATGAAATGAAGTACATACTATTTACTTACACAGACAACAGAGCATGAGCGTGATGTGTGCTTTCCCAACCAAACCCGACTCTAGACGAACATTAACCTGGTAGCCTGCGCTACGCAGTTATTGGGTCTCACAGCCACATGGTCAATCTGCTCACATTCTCTTAAAGGTGTCTTGCACCTCAGATTTCCACATTATCCAAGATGATTCAGGACCTCAATTAAAGACAACTATCCAGTGAACCATTCAATCTGTAAATGTAAATGATGCTTATGTTCAGTATTTTGATTTAACTGCTGCACTTTAACCATTTTCTTTTGTTTCCTGTGCTGTTTACTTGGTTTTTGCTTCATGTATTTTGTGCTTTCACAATAAAATTTGAAACTTGCACTGCAGTCCAGATAAGTTATATTTCACTACAGCACACACAGGCACACTATTGGTTTTTTTTTTCATTTATTAGTGGTATTTATGTGAATGGAGTAGGTGAATTAATTTTCTGGATGTTCCCTTTCACAAGTTTTGAATACTTAGTTGTAGGGTGCCTAGCTGCTCCATATTTTAAGCAGTTGATCATTGACTATTTGTCCTATAAGGGATGCCTTGTGTCCTGCATTTCATAGGACAGCCTGTAAAGACTGATCCTGGGAGTCTGCAGTGAGAGTGATTCAAGTGGCAGCGCAATTGAGTGAGTCAGCCAGCAAAGGAGCTCAACAAAACAAGTTGTAACACCCACCCCTAGCCTCAATTAAAAGAATCCCAACCCCTCTGTATGCCCCTCCATCCCATATTTCCTAAACCTGCACCCCCTGCTCTCATGGTCACCAACACCCGACCCCCCCTACCCACTCTCAAGGTCAAAGTATTCCTTTATTTCAGAAGAGTTGATCACCCAGGGCCAGTAAATGTGACCAGACCAACTGGTCACAACTGGAACCAACTTGACGACTCAGTTGGCCAACTAGGAATAGCTCAACTGAACCAGTTCCATACTCACCCACCCAATCATCCACTCTTCCACCCATCCACATCCACTGAAAGACTTGAGGCCTGAATGATGCAGATAATATCTTAGAAATGGAGGTGTGTCCGCTCTCCACCCATCTTTTCCTGCGCTCGCCTGTCTCCTCCTTGGAAGTCTGCACTGACACATTGTTGCTGCAGCCAGGATCAGAAGAATGCCAGGTTATTAGTATATGTCAAAAAGAGAGGTGTTCCTAACACTGACCCCTGGCAAACACCCTCCAGTTTGAAAAACAAGCATACATCACTTCTCACTGCTGAATGTCCTTTAGCCAGTTTTGTATTCATGCTGCCCTGCCCCTTTAATCCTACGGGCTTCAATTTTGCCAGCAAGTACTTTTGGAGTGAGTCACTAACTTGGCAGCCAATTTGTGCACAGCTAGGTCCCAAAAATTACAATGAAATTAATGAACAGTTGGCCAGAACACCAGGGCAAACTCCATGCTCTTTTTTTTTTCGAAATAACGTTGGAAGATCTTTTATGTCCACCCAAGAGGGTATAAAGGGCCGTGGTTTAGTGTCTCATTCGAAAGATGGCATCTCCGACAGTGTAACACTTCTTCATTACTGCACTGGAATGTGAACCTAGATCAAGTCTCTGGAGTGGGACTTGAACCCACGGCCTGAGAGGGGAAAGTGCCACCAAGAAAGCCATGGCTGAGGCGTAAAAAAAGCATCTTCTTTTCTTAAAAACTTAGTCTAATGGATTTAATTATTCAATTTTTCAGATAATTTGTGAGGAATTATTCAGGTGTTTATTACATCAAGATCAACAATTATTCATATCTGAAATTATTGGAACATCATGCCTCAGTTGGTGATTTGCATTCAATTGTATAAATTACTTTGCCTCCAACTGTGTAATTGTACTTAATCTGGAATGTGACCAAATTTCGCTTTTCACAGATTTGAAGTAAATTGGTGATGATTGATAGCACACTAGTGTCAAATTTTCTGAAAGTCCATATATGTAGCATCAACTACGCTACCCCATCTACCCTAACCATTACTTCAAAGGATAAAATCAAACACAATTTGCCTTTAACAAACCCATGTTGACTTTCACAAATTACTCCATACTTTTCAAAGCATGCTGCCACCTCCACTACATTTAGAACTGACTTAGATTTCCGCAGAATTAATTGATGCATATTTATGCAAATTTCCACAAGAATACATTATTCGTGTGCGATGGGAGAACCGATTAGCAAGCCATGGGCCTGAGGATCCGACATTTGCTGCCTCAGAAGTGTAAAAGGGAAAAATATTAAACTTGTAGACGAGAGCAGGCTGTTGGGTCACCAAGGAGCTGCTAGGTAAGTTATGAAAAATAAATGTTGTCACCATCTAATAAACGCTGCAAATGTTTTCTAACAATTCCATACAGACAGCCGTTGTCACAGGTTGAATGTATTTTGAAGAGCAGCTCACGTTTTCATCGTCTGCAGCGGTGGTGGGAAATTTAACATTTGCAACACTTGGCGGGATACGCCAACTGAGGTTTGAAAATTTGCCCGCATGCACACAAAGGCCCCGCAGTCCCAGTTTGAGCAAAACACAACAGGTTGCACAAAGGATCATGCACATTCACCGAACAGCACTAAAAATCACGTTCCGTTTTCTGTCCTGTTGTGTCCAAACTGACACTATTCAGGTTTGATCTCCGCTGTGAAAAATCAATGATATAATTTATTCAGGTGCTTTGGAGAGCTCTCTGGTGCCAAGACACGACGTGAATGTGTTTGGACAGTCCGTGCCTCCTCCCTCCAATTTATCACAGCAAATTGTTTGACACTGGTTGGGCTATCCATCTTCACCAGCTTACTCCAAACCTGTGAAAAGCAAAATCTGGGCTTGTTACACATTCAGTACAATTGCACAGTGGGAGGCAAAGTACATTGTACAATTGAATACAAATCACCAACATCACACTGAGACATATAAATGTTCCAATAATTTCAGGTATGAATAATTGATGATGTTGATGTAATAAATACCTTAATAATTCCCCACAAATTATCTGAAAAATTGAATAATTAATTCAATTAGACTTAAGTTCCTTTTTAAAAAAAAGATGGCTTTCTTATGCCATGCCAGCCATGGCTTTCTTGGTAGCTCTTTCCCCTCTCAGGCTGTGGGTTCAAGTCCTACTCCAGAGTCTTGATCTAGGTTCACGTTCCAGTGCAATAATGAAGGAGTGTTACACTATCAGACTAAACTGTAGCTCTTTATGCCCTCTCAGGTGGACATAAAAGATCTCCTGGCACTATTTTCAAAAAAGAGCATAGGAGTTTGCCCTGCTGTTCTGGCCAACCAACACCAGTAAAATCACTTATCTGTTCATTAATTTCATTGCTGTTTTTGGGACCTAACTGTGCACAAATTGGCTGCCAAGTTAGTGGCTGCACTTCAGAGGTTTGCTTTGGGCCTTTCTGTGGTTGTGAAAAGTGTTATATAAATGCATGTTGTTTCTTTCTTTGAAATATTCTTTAAGCTATGTGGAATGTGGCGCAGGCTATGCTATAATATAAAACATTCTACTTGTTATTAAGGGGTTGTCCAACCGAGCTGAACTGATTTGTGCCTCTATAATATCTCTATTATAAATATATAACAACCTGATTATAATACCAAAGTTGTGTTCCATAGTATAGTTTTGGGAAATGTTGGACTGTAGCTTTGAGAATAATCCTGCACTGTAAGAACACATGATCTCTGTAAATCAATGTGTTAACAGCACAGGGAACCTCTACAAGAGAGTTCTTCTTTAGTTATGGAGTTTGATGCACACGTGTATTTGGTATTGCTGTTTTGTAATTAAGGTTAAATGTTTCCACTAAGATACAGCTTTGAACATGTTATGAATTTGCAAAGGTTAACACTGTAAAGTAAAAAAAAGAGTTGAGCGCATGATAATGAAGGTCCAAATCATTAAATACTTGCTGCACATTTCTTAGACTAATATACAAGTAATTAGATATTTACATGATTTTAATCAGAAGCACAAGATTTTCCAACACCAACTCCTTCAAAAAAAGTTGAATAATTTCCATTATTTTCAAGAACAATAAAGTTTTGTACAAAAGTTTGGCGATGTAGGGTGGATTTTCAATTCTTGGGGCTGCATTTTACAGTGTGCCATATTCCCCACACCCCACCCTCGACTAAAAAGTCAGTAGACTGCTTGTCCATCAAAAAGCCACCTACCCCACAGTCATTTTATGCTGGAAGGAGCGTTAATTGCCTAAGGTTGATACTTCCACACCCATCTGGGGAGGAAGTCCTGCCTCAGAAAGCTACCAGACAATCTGATTGGCCAGCAACTCTGTAACCCCAGCAGTGCAAGTTTGAGCGGTGGCCGCTGCTGGGACGATAGACATTCCCCAAACAAGAGGTTGTGGAGCCATATTGCAAAGTAAGTCCAGGGTACTAGTGGGGCCTGGTTGGCACACCCCAGCTTGGGTGGTGAGGGGAGGTGGGATTGAGATGTTGTAGGGAGGGTTAAGTGGGAGGGTATGACCTTTGGCGGGGGTTGTGCCTCCAACGGGCACAGGTGACATCCACAGGAGGCTTCCCCCAACCTCCACAGTAAAAGCTGCTGAGACACCAACCTGGTGCAGGCCTCCCCCTGCTGTGGGTAAAATAACAGCAGAGGTGGAATTAGGCACATAAATGGCCATTAATTGGTCACTTAAGGGCTTCAATAGGCTCAAGGGCGGATGGGCTGCCTGACACCGTAAAATGGTTGACATGTTGAGGGAAGGCAATGGGAAGGCCACGCGCTGTATTTTATGAGTCTCCCTCCGCCTTTAAATACGTTGGCCTGGGGCCGTGGCAAAACATTGGGACCTGTATCGAGTCAGGAACTTGTATGGTGAAAGAGTGAGATTACCATGACTCTTTAACTGAGACACGGCTTTAGCATCCCACTTCCGTGTCTCCTGACCAGTCAAAGATGGATGGCGGGATCACTCACCGGATCTGCGAAAGGATGGATCCCTAATTGAAGAAACCCCTAGTAGGTGTTAGTAAAGCTGAACCATGCACGGATTTTGAGGATGTCGGAAACACAGCAATGGACAAAAGACCTGGGAAGACTGCTCACTGGATTTCTCATTTTTACCAGGAATCCTGCTCTGGGGTCTGAGGTATTGCAGCGAGGTGATCTTTCCCAAGAATGAGAGTAAAATGCCAGCCTCTTCAACCAAGTAGGCATGCATGGAAGTGGCCAAAGAAGTCAGCAGCAGATGGTTGGTTTTTCCAGCCTGGAGACAGTATGGAGAATGCATGGCAACACGTGCACCATCTGGTCAACCGGGAAGCAAGTCTTTTTCTCAGGAGGTTGCCGATATCATCAATGGCCTGTCACAAAAACATGAGCCTCCTGCACCGCTGGTGCTCACACACGCCATGAGAGCTGATACTGACCCGGTGTTGAGGGTCTCACGTCCTTCCAGCTGGATCTCTGTGTCCATCCCCTCTGCCCTGTGGAGCTGCACGTGACAGAGGAGAAGGCAGCTGGTGCTGGTGTTGATCCTGCTGCTCCTGGTGCTATTGCTGTTGGCATTGCTGCTCCTCTTTGTCTTCATCAAATGTGTAAGGAAGAGCGATGTAATCTGTTCCCGTGCCATGGTGAAACCTGGCATCAGGGAAGTGCAGCTGAAGATGAGTGAAGTGTAGGGCAGAAGAAGTGACTGCAAAGGAGTAGGCACTTTCTGGGAAGGGATGTCGTGAGCAGCAGCTTTTCAGCTGGCCATGGCTGGAGTTCTTCAGCTTCACTGATTAAAGGCTTCCCAGCCAGTCAGTTCCACAGAAGAAGCTCTCCCCCATTGCATACTCACCTGGTTGACTCAGCAAGTTGCTGACAGCTCGGGAAAAAGGTGTTAAAGCCAGAATGTAGGGTTAGAGGCATTTAATTGCCTGTTTGAATGATCTAATTACCTGCTCAGCAGTTCCAAGAGGATTCTTGCTTGCCTCCTAACACACCCGATGAAACCCGGAAGAGGGCAGGAACTGTCGGAATCCCAGCCCAATGTCACTTTTGGCATATTTAATTACCTGCTCGCACCAAAACTTGACTTCCCTTGCCTAAGGAAATAACCCTATAGAATCCCGATTTAAATGATGAAATCACATTAATGGACTTTTGGTTTAGTTTCACTCCCCGCACAATCAGGTGATTGGATTTTCAGACATTTTGATCTGTTACACATCATAGAACAACTTCTCTGATCTCAATATTTAAGGTCACAAATCTAGGGGGAAACATTGCATTGTGGAGTGGGTGTTAATGGGGTTCAGGTCTGGACCTCCAGTTCGCAATGAGACATGAATTGCTCAATTCCCATCGGTGAAAAAAAAAGCCATGAAATTCTCTCTTACATTGTGGAATAGAGAGACATGTCGCTGAAGCTTTTTGTCTTGCTCTCATCAGGACAAACGCAATAATGGCAAATGTTATGATCCCAGTTATGTGAATACTGGACAAGCTGAATACTTGTTAGGATCTGGCTGGATGGACCACGTGTATTTAAAGAATGTAATGCATGGAAGAACCAAGGGTAAGGAAAGAAGTGGCAGGATTTCAATATTAAATTGAAACACCAAAAGGATCTTTACTGCACAAACCTGAACAAAACAGACACAAGCAATCATGGCTAACTAGGTACACTGAGTAAATAATATAATGATTCTAAACAATAAGAGCTTAAACTCAATCCAACAGAATTAGCCCAGCTTAACTTTTTTTTTTACTGAGTGCCTTTCACTCCGATAGGCTTTACAACATACTCATACTCTGGGAGGCAATTTCCTTTTCTCAGCTTCTAATTGCCCAGGTCACAACTCAGGTCTAGGGTATCTGGTTCAAGTATAGGTGTCACTGATGGTCACATGCCATGATTCACAAGGCACACATAGACACTCCCCTGGTATCTATTCTGCAGCTGGACTTCTCTTTACTTTACAGAGATACTTGGCCTAACCCAGTTCTCTAGAACTCCCTCTGTTCCCCTCTAAATGTACAGAACTGAGTTCTCTGTTTAAATAGAACAGACTGGATGTCTGCAGCCTCCAGGTCAGCTTCTCCTAAATACATACATTTCCCTAAAAACAAACACACCCACCAGTTTTCCTTTTAGAGCATAGCTCCATCCTCAGCAATTTTCCCCATGGCAAATTCAAGGCTTTCTTGCTTCTAAGAACCTCTCAGCTGGGTCAAAATTTCAAACATGGTTTGTAAACGTACATAAGCATAGTAAACCAAACCAAAAGTAAAAAAAAAACCCAATTCATCTTAAACTGATACCAAATCTCTATATTCTTAACCCTTAATATAACCTACAATAGAGACAGTTATAATACAAATTCAAATTTCAGATAATCACAGCAATTGATATTACAGGAGAAAAGGGTGCTGATTTGTTGACAAGTCAACTCTGTTTGGCTGAGGTGTTGCAATGGAGAAAGCGACAGGGTAGTATACGCTCTCCAAGCTTCAAAAAAGGCTCAAGGCTTGAACATATTCCTTTTGTTAATTCAGAGAACAGGTCCCTGTGTGTGATTGTGCGTTGTTTCTAGCAAGTGTAAATGAGCCATGTTATGAGCTTGGCTGGTTGTTAGTGTAGCTATTAGCACACTCAGGATTGTTCAGCAAGTGATGTCCAATCATGCAATCATATCTAACGGTAGAAGTTTTGTTTGGTGTTTTGCAAGTGCGGCCTGGTTGAGTAAAGTCTGTACTCTGACTATTACGGAAAACCAAAGGAACTTGCTGTTTGATTCAATCAGCCAATTGTTGGGAAGTACAGCCTACATATCTGGCATCACACTGGCACTGAAACTCATACATAATATTGCTTAATTGTGTGTTAAGCAGAACATCTTTTTGGACCGATAGTAACAGCCTGTTAGTGGAAAATAGCACTTGTGTAGCCGCTGCACAGCAACAGCGTGAAATGGCTTGCTTAACCTGTTGTTCAAATTTTTGTGATGCTTTGCCTTTCCAGGATAATTTGAGATCAATTCTTAAATCCCATTGATGAAAAAGAGCCTTTGTTTTGTTTCCCTTTTTTCACCTTGTGTCTCGAGCATTAAATTGACTTGCCAACCAGTGCAGAGTGAACACTGGACCCGACTTTCCACAAAGAGTAAGATACATTCTCCCTTCCCCTTCTGGTAGATTATTTTGAAGCATTAGTATTTCTGATGAGCTTCCATTAGCTGCTGGTGAAAAGCCACATGTATAAAATTAGTATGGTGTATCTGAATATCTTAAAGCAACTCAGAGGTAATTTAACAAAAAACGCATTCTAAAAGCAGAAATTGTTTCTATCATTGCCATTTGCTGTCAGATGATTTGAACATTACTGGGGGGAGAAAAAAGTCATTTATTCATGCAATTTTCCTGTCTCTAAGCAATTGTGAATGAGGGCTGCAAAATTTGATGTGTTTTTGCATTACTGTAGAAAATCACTCTTTTTAAGTTCAAGGTACAATAATTGTCTGTGGAGAAACAGGGCAATTTCTTTATATTTTGCTGCAAATTAGAAGATGCCACTTTTGAGTGTGCAGGAAGCTATGAAGCCCTAAGGAGAGAATAAACTGGGAACTTATAACTGCATTTATTGTCCATATAGTTTTGATTTTGAACTATTGTCCCTGTCCCAACACAATTGCTTGGCAGCCCCACGTTGGTGGGGGTGTGTGGTAGGGGGGAGGAAACGTGTGGTTCTCTGCTTCCCTACACATCCACCTGGCTTTCTGAGGCTTTAACAACCCGCCCCTCCTCCCCAACTCCTCCCACTGGCTGCACCTGAACCCTCCTCCCCTTGATAGTTAAATAATTCCCGATAGCTTTCTTGTGCTGTTAAATCGTCACGTACAATGTTGTCTCTATTGGGTGTGCAGCCAGGCAGGGAACAAACAGGCTTCACAAAAGCAACAATCCCTTGAAGATATATATGTGCATGGCCGTGAGGCAGGTTTAGAGGGATTGTGTCGTGCAAGGGACTAGCTGCACACAGCAAACAACTGTTAGAGAGAACTTTGCTCACACGTATAGCACACCCCGACTCATCTCCTGCTCCTTGCATTGAATTATTTATCTTCTCTTCTGTCCCCCCAAATTCTGTACCCAGGGAAAAAAAATGTTGCCTTAATTAGCTTCTTCTCCATAACAGAGAGCATTGTCTGCATGTCCCATGAGCAAGCCTCCCACAGTACCAATAACATACATTCCTTCCTCACACCATTGCTTCTGTTATTTTTGTCATTCCCAGAAGTTTGAAATAATCGCGCTATTTTACACAGATATTGGAGTTGACATTGAATATATTGCTCAGATCGCATCATGTGCTGCGGACTGATGCATTGTTGCTCAGTACACTTTGACTGTAGTGCAGTAGTAGGTTATGTGGCATTCTGGATATATATGTATACATGTGTAGAAGAATGTAGTTCCTAGCTCTTTTCGAATAATATAACAGCTATCTCATTTGTACGCATAAAACTCCAGTACTGTCTTTAATTTAAGAAACTCTGGTTCTATGAATTATATAAATTTATACATTGCAACTGTTGTACTCTAAACTTATTCATATCAGACTGCTGCTTTATACAGTTACATTTATATTATGAGCAATCAATTGAATTTTAACATATAATTTATACTAATAGTTGCAAAACCTCCCATGCAGACAGCTTAAATATTGTATGAGCCTTCCATAAAGGGAAATAAATACTTTAATTGTGCAAACCTCCAAAGTGGACCATTTATTTTTCTAAAGCAGATGCTATTTCACATATACCTCACAAGCCACATATACAATACAAGTAATGCAGTATCAATGTCAATGGTCTCTGTTGCTTAGCAACCTTCAGATGTTATTGCTTTTTGTGGTATTACTTGAGGAACTGTCAGGACTGATATGAAAAAAAAAGGTTAAGTCACTTGGGTAGGTAAGGAGCACAAACAAAAACAAATAGTACTTTATTAAAGTGTTTGTTTAGATGATTCTGCACTTGTAGGCTTATGAACTATAGGGTGAGGCTCGGAGAATGAAATCTGCACATATTAAATATGAAGAACCGTCAATAGCAGTTACACGGTTTTAAAGTTTATTCAATAACTTTTATTGTGTGCATGCAAAACAATTAGTTAATATTTTAAAGTTACATTCAGTTATGTCAAGATCAAACATGTTCTTGCGCTGAGTGAACTGTGAATCCTGATTAATTTAATGATTGAAGGATAGGAATTCACTGTTGTGACACTGAAGTGATTGCAATTGTGATTAAACATTGGAATAATCCTTAAAATCCACCCCCATGCCCTTCCCCCCAGCCCGACCCCCGCCACAACAACATTTATAATTTCAAAAGAATCCCAAGCATTTCTGAATAATTTCACATTTTTTATACAGCATTTTCAACGTAGTAAAATGTCTCAAAATGCTTCACAGACAAGGGAACAGAAAACGCATTAGAAGTTTAAGACTGGTGACTAAAAGCAGTGTCACAAATTTAAAAGATGGTTGAATCTTGCAGGTCCCACTGACCTCTACGACACAATGGCTGAGAGACACCCCAACCACGTTAGCTGTATTCTATTAGAGTAAATGAATTGCCTCCATGATCCTTGTAGACTCACGAAAATGCCTACCTCCATCAGTCACACCCATATTGGGGTTTATTTCAAGAATTTGCATTTTTTATGCAAAGCTCTCATTGCTGGGAGAGCACATCATGAATCATGCCGTGGATGGAATCACCATTCATAAACAGTGATCTACCTTTCAGTCCTAATTGGTCCTAATCTCTCCCTTCACATCATGGTGCCCATTCTTTCTTTTCTCTATAAGATTGGGATTTATGTCTCTACCTTTCAGGTAAAGGGCTGGTTGCAGCAATTTAGACATGAGGAACCAGCACATGGATATGGCTCCCACTCCCAGCCCCCCACAACCCAACTGTAAAATGCCAAGAAAAATGCTTCACTTGTTACTGAGCCAAGTTTCTGTGTTGACGTTGAGTCAAATGAGAGGTGAGCACCTGGTTTCAATTTAGTTGGATACGCCACCATCATCATCAGCATTATCACCATTGTCAATCACTTGACACTACTTTTGTGACTGTCCTTATAAGAGATGACAATGAGCTCTTGATTTTGTTTTTCAGATTTGTTAAACATTGTGGATGTATTGCAGCTTGCAGGTGGCTGATGCCTTTGACTAGTTCAAGCCTTGGTTCAGCTGTCCTTTAATGCCATTTCCCCCATCGAGAGTCCCTCCATCCTTCCTCGGTCACCCAATGACATCAGTAGGTGGCACCTTATTTTGTCATAGCAGAAGATTTTAATAACTGACCTAACACCAGAGATGAAGGTACCCAAGTTGGTTTTGGATCAGATCACACACAATACTCTGCCTGAGCTGCTTTGTTTTCCTTCATTGTCTATGATGTGTGGGTTAGATGCTAGCTCAAAAGGAAAGAATGTATTGTGACACCAACTATAAATGTGTTTCAATTTTTCAATTTTCAATGTTTCAATTTCAGTTCAATTTTAACCGCTCTTGTAAACCACTCTGCTGTTAATCCCTTGTAGATACTTAGCACTTATTAAAAATAAGCTGTACAAAATAAATTATGTTTTTTCCCCATTAAATCAAAAGTAAATTATTGCAGATACTGGAAATCTGAAATAAAATGCTGGAAATATTCAGCAAACTGGGGAGCATCTGTGGAGAGATAGTGTTAACTTTTTAGCACATGGACTTTGGCCATGAACCAGCATAACTGGGCAGTGTTTTAGAACAACAATTTTTTAATCAATGCTTTTGAAAAGATTCCTTGATATATTTAAGAGTATGATAGCTTGGTGTAGTTTGATTAATATAACTGAAAATGGGTTTCTCACAAGAAAAACATTTTTATTCAAAGGCCAGAATTCTTTGCTTGGCATGCAGCCATGCTCCCGACACCCTCGAGTGTAAAATCGTGTGCAATGAAGCTGGGTGAGCGTCCCAACATCATCTCCCACTCGCATGATATTTCGGTCAGAGGGCGCGCGAGAGAGTCCGCAGTGTGCCCGCCAACAGTTAAGAGTGCTATTAAGCCCATTAATGGCACAATTAATGGGATTTTTCACTGCCTGTCCAACGCCTGTTGGTGAGAGGGCGAATCAGCCAGGCTGCCTTTGCATTTTCCAGGAAACCTCATCCAAGGGCGGGATGAGATATTCAAGATAAATTTTTTAAAAGATAAAAATGTTTGGACACAAGTTTCAGCATCCATATGTTTAGGGGACTCATTCTGATGCTTGGGCATTTTTTTCCGGATTTTATGTTTTGATGTTATTGAATTTAAATTCTTCAGCTCCCTGAGGCAGCTCTTGTGCCACGTCTACCCTCCTCCGGCCCCCTCCCGGCAGCGCTGAGCCTTTCAACGTGCCTTTCAGTGTGAAATCGCGGTTGGGGGCTGATGGCGGGTGGCGGTCCATTTCCCGGCTGCTCCCGGGCCCGCCAGGCCCAAAAACCCTGCTCAAAGTGTCCATTTCGCCACCTGAGTAACCCATTTTTTTAAAAACTCAAAATGACTTTGATAAAAAGACAAAAATATTTGTTAGTTTTATTGCTGTACAGCCAGCTTTTATAAATTAAAAACATGCATACTTCAGCTTTTAAAATGTGTCCCTTAGTAGCCTTGAGCCCCAAAAAGCAGCAGAACATTAACAGCCTCCTCGAAGGCACTCTAATGAGTACAATTAGCAGGAAGTAAACATGGTGATCAATTTGACTGTGGGGTGTGGCTAGTTTTTGGGGGCATGGCCATGTTCTAGCACGATATTTTTTCAATCAACTCAAAAGATTATGGAAACTTGGTTTGCATGGACATAATTAGCATTCGAAATTTTGCCAAGTTTTGTGTTGGTTTGGCCGATTTTGGATGTAAGAAATCTCACCAACGAGCAGAAGCTCCAGATTCATTGGAATATAAAAACATAGGAATACAGGAACAGGGGCAAACCATCCAGCAAATAGTTTAGGCCCCAGCCAAAATTCTGTGCCACTAGTCACATCCTGTCCATTACCCCTACTTTCAGCCTCCTTCAACTCAATCAATCTCCTAACGAGGTCAATATTTTGCCTTCAATTCTATAGCTTCAGCTTTAGCCAACTGTTTGTTATGAGGAACCTCATCAAAGGTTCCTGTGAGTCCATATAACTAAGATCCATAGACACTCCCCTGTCCACTACTTCTGTCACTTCATCAAAACATTCAATCTGTTTGGGAAATGATCAGGAGAGAATGAAGTGATGAACTATGAGGATTCCTAAAAGTTAATTTTAAATGAATTGTATTTAATGGTGCGCAGGTGGTGGGCATTAACTGGAGTTTCATCTGAGTACATGAAAAGAGACACTCAATGAAACTGTGACTTTAGATAGGGAGTGTTTGCTTGTAATGTTTCACTTTCTGAATACATGTAAGACTGTGTAAAGATTAACTTCAGTGCTACTCTTCACCAACAGGTTTTCTAGAGAATAACACTATGCAGCTGGGTCTGGGGAGAGCAGTAACCTAGAGCTAAAGCATGGAGATATGCAGTTGGATGAATCTTCTGGAGATATCAATATCCTGGGGGTTACCATTGACCAGAAACTGAACTGGACTAGCCATATCAATACTGTGGCTACAAAAGCAGGTGAGAGGCTATGAATCCTGTAGCAAGTAACTTACCTCCTGATTCCTCAAAGCATGTCCACAATCAACGAGGCATAAGTCAGGAGTGTGATGGAATACTCTCCGCTTGTCTGGGTGAATGCATTTCCAACAACACTTAAGGAGCTTGACACAATCCAGGACAAAGCAGCCCGCTTGATTGGCACCTCATCCAGAAACATTTGCTCCCTCCACCACCAACGTGCAATGGCAGCAGTGTTTATCATCTACAAGGTGCAATGCAGGAACTCACCAAGCCTCCTCAGACAGCACCTTTCAAACTCACAACCACTACCATCTAGAAGGACAAGATCATCAGACACATGGGAACACCAGCACCTGGAAGTTCCCCTCCAAGTCACTCACCATCCTGACTTGGAAATTTTTCGTCATTCCTTCACTGTCGCTGAGTCAAAATCCTGGAACTCCCTCTTTAACAGCACTGTAGATGTACCTACACCACATGGACTATAGCAGTTCAGGGAGGCAGCTCACCACCACTATCCCAATGGCAATAAGGAATGGGCAATAAATGCAGGCCTAATCCGCAATGCCTACATCCAATGAATGCACAAAAAAAAAGGTTGCTTAACATTTGAGGATCAAAGAGTTTCTGCAAGGAATGTTTATTGAATTGATGAAACAGGTGAGGTAAAATCCATAATTGAGTAGATTGTTTGTACAGTGAGTTTCATAGGCTGAATAATCTTTTCTTACTTTCCATTTGGCATTTTTGGGTAGAAGTAGGTTCAATGATTGTCTTCAGAGGGTGCAGAAAAGATTTACTAAATAGTTCTGACGATGAGGTACTTAAGCTACATGGATAGATTGGTGAAGCTGGGGCTGTTCTCTTAGGAAAGAGAAGTTATAAGGAGATTTGATAGAGGTGTTCAAAGTCATGCGGGATAGATTAGATAGAGATCTGAAATGCACTGGCTGAGAATGTGGTGGAGGCAGATTCAATCCTGGCTTTCAAACGTGAATTGGATAATTATCTGAAGACAGGAAATTTGCAGGGCTATGGGGAAAAGGCAGAGTATGGGACAAACTGAGTTGTTCTTACAGAGAGACAGCACAGACATGACAAGCTGAATGACCTCTTTCTGTGCTAATAAGCACTCTATGATTCAATGTTTCTATAATTCAATAGAAGCAGGTTTTGGGGAGAATAGATAATTTCACCCAACTGCCCACATATAATTCAGTTTCCAAACTTAAAGCTATAAATTCTGGCCTTATTGTTATGTAACAGGGTACAAATTCGACTGTGCTTCACAGATAATGTCAAATAATCTTTGATGTCCAACTAAGGAGGAAGACTGGAACTCAATTGATATTTTATCTGAAAGAGAGTGCTGTGCTCCCTCACTACTGCATGGAATTGTCAATTTAGGTTCTGTGCTCAAGCCTATAGAATGGGATTTGAACCCATGGGGCATGATTTTACTCGTCGGTGAGCAGAGGCAGGGCCCACTCACTAACGTGTAAAATGATGTGCAGTGACGTTGGGGGGAACTCCTGATGTCACCGCGCCCCATTTAAATTTTCAGGAAGGCGGGGGCACAGCAAAATCAGCTGCGCGCCCACCGACCTGTCAGTGGCCAATTGAGGCCATTGACAGGGTCAATTAAGTAATTAAAGGACCTGCCCGTCCAACCTTAAGGTTGGCGGGCAGGCCAGGAGTCCCATCGGGAACTAGAAAAAACATAAAACCTCATCCACGGGCGGAATGAGGTTTCATGTAGGCTTTAAAAAAATTTAGTAAAGGTTTTGTAAAAATTATGGACAAGTCCCAACTCATATGACATTGTCACGTGAGGGGACATGTTAGGGAAATTTTATTTTTCTATTTTTTATCTTTTTTACATTTACAGCCGATCTCCCTGAGGCTAAGTGCAGCCTCAGGGAGATGAGTGCGCACTTTCGATTTTGGGATTCCTCCCCCGCCCGCACAGGGAGCGCATAGTGCTTCCATGCGGACATCACACTGGGCGGGCTTTAATTGGTCCACCCATGTAAAATGGCAGCACGCCTCCAATCGGGGGCGCTGATTGGAAGCACGCTTGTACTCACCCGCCCCTCAACTTCCCCCCCAACAGGGGGGGGGGACATTCAGCCCATGATTTCAAATTCAGAGCAAAGGCCAATACTTAATATTTTCTGAATTCTGCTTCCAATATTGTCTCTTATAAACACTCTACACCCAATAACCTTCTGCGTGAAAAGCATGCTATTTTTGTTTTATTCTTGCAATGATCTTAATTTCCTATGTCCCTGAAAAATATACAGCTTTTTCAATGTAACTGGTAATTGCATTAACTTCTCACTGTGGGGGCAGCAATTGTAAATTCTTTTTTTCTAGTAGTTACAGCTATGGTTAGATAACGTCCCACTTGGACTGTAAGGAAGAATTTTATAGATCCTATTCTTGCCCTTCCCTTGAATTCTTAAGAAACATTTTTTCTACTTTTTTGCACATGTTGGTGAAAAATATTGGATAGCCTAAAAAGTAATTTTAGTTCGGATGCAATTACAACCTAGGGCAACACTTTCCCCCCTGGTCGGTGGGGTGTGCGGGAGCGAGTGCGGGCGGGCGGGTTCCTGAACGTTGCCATTTTATGTGGGCGGGGCAATTAAGGCCCACCTAGTGTGATGTCCACCAGGAAGCGCTATGCACTCCCTGTGCGGGTTGGCGGAGGGGGGTGGATTCTCTCAGCCGAGAGTGAGCTCTTTCATGCGCAAGCGCGAATGAGCACTCAGAGCTCCCTGAGACAAAGTGCTGCCTCAGGGAGATCGGCTCAGGTGTGTAACTTTAAATAAAGCCGAGAAAAACATTTTGTTGCCGTGTCCCCTCACGTGACACTGTCATCTGAGTTGGGACATGTCCATAACTTTTATTTTGAAATATTCTTAGATTTTTAAATCCCTCATAACACCTCATCCCGCCCGTGGATGAGGCTTCATGCTTTTTTAAAAGCATGCCAGGTCTCCCGGCCTGCCCGCCAACCTTAAGGTTGGACAGACAAGCCCATTAATGACCTCAATTACTTTTTTAATGGCCTTAATAGGCCGTTGACGATGCGGCTGCATGCCCACTGACCTGAAATGTGAATGACGCGGGATGACATCGGGACGCCTGCTCAACGTCATCCCGCGTCATTTTACGCATCGGCGAGTGGGCCCCGCCCCCACTCGCCGACCGGAAGACCCTGCCCCTGAATAAAACTATTTCCCAAATTTATAGCATCAGTCTCACACAAAGCAAGGAACAAATGTCCAATACAACTCCAACGATACTCCTGCGCCCCCTCATTCTCCTTAAGCTGATTTCTCCACTCATTATTTTTCTTAATGACCTCCACACCCAAATTCCTGACATGTGCACCGTTGTGTAAAGTTTCTGTCGGGAATGATAACTCGGTAAAACCTATTCGTGGAAAAAGGACTGAAATTGGGAAGAATGAAAGTTCCAAAGTCACAAAAGAGCAAATCCAATAAACTGAGCATCCTGCTCCTGCTCCCATGCCCGATTGTCTTCCTATATTTGGCGCATAGAAGAATTTCATATTTTTGCTTTATTAATAGTTGCACAATTTCGTGCCTTAAAATGCTTTTTTGGTTATAATTTACTTTGTCTCTTGCACTGAACCTTTAGCTTGATTCACAACAAAATGTGTTAGTAAAACCAAGGTAATTTAGAAGAATATAAAGCTAGTATAATAGGATGAGAAATGTATGCTTTTATTTGTCGATGTGTAAAACTAACTTCTTCATATCAAACCCTTACAGAGTACATTCAGTTTATTAAAACATTCAGTGAATGCAATTCTGTTTGAATGACTCTTTTTTGATATAACCAATATAATAACACAAAAGCTGTACATCTAACAATCCCTCAGACAACAATCTCTGCACTTCAAAATCATTCCTTGTGTGAAGCCCTTTTAGGAGAGGTGTGTTAAGAAAAAATGCAAACGTACACTTCCTTTTGTAAAATCATATTATGGCATTTACCGTAGATGAGGAAAGTATTTATAGCTATTTCCAACAGCTATTTCATTATGTTACAGAAGTTCCAGTTAATTATAGAGAGCATGTTGTTCTATCTGACCTATTAAGGTATTCATTAGTGTAGCAGTAGATATGATGGAGGGTGACATTCAGTGTTGTATTAAATGACTCGTGGGTATAAGTGTTTGCCTCTATATGAATTATACTTACACAATTATATAATTTGACTAAATGCTGAAAATTCTTTAATCAAGTATGCATAAAATCAACTGTTGAAGCTTAGTCGTTACATCCTAATTTAGTAAAAATGAAAGTTGCTAAGCATTCTGTGGACTTTGCATAGCAAAGTAATTCTGTTGAAAGCCGCAAAACTTTGGCGGGGGTGAAATAGTTATAGCCCAATGTTATGGCACAGTTGATAGTAAATGCTGAGCTGCTCAAATCCCAGAGGGAAACTTGAAATAGCTGCCACAACTGTTTTGCAATTTGTATTTTTGTTTTGAGATGCATGCCTTGAATTCAGTCGTAATAAGTCCACCGAGTCTTAGAGATTTTTTTACAAAACCAAATTAAAACATTTATTTAATAAAATAAATGACTTAAGCATATACATAGGTCTGCAAATTACTACTATGATAACTGCTAGCTCCCCTAATTAATCTGCCTCCCAGTTAAACCTCCGTTAAGGCAAAAGTAAAACAAATCAATTTCAACAGACCAAGGCAAAGCACACAATACCCTGGACGGTGATATTCAGAGTTTTCTTGGCTTCCATTCCTGTAGACAGCAACTTGATACCTAGAAGCTGGGGGCTTGTCACACATAACCTCAGCTCCTTTATGCATGTTTCTCCCTTTTTAGCGTAAATTCCATGTTCCAATATGTCTTTGCAACTTTAATTTCTCATAATATAAATCTTTCATAATACTCATATCAGTAAGCTTTGGGAAAAATAAACACACTGTTTGGCTTAGCCTCTTATGGCTAGGTGTAACACGTTACCATCTCTTTGAAATTCACGACTCTGGTTTATCTAAAAATGCAAATGTTCCTTACACAATAAAACCTCAACCATGCTTACGTATTTAGCATTTCAAACCTAGCTTGCCTTTTGATAACTCAAAAGCTCCAGACTAGCTGTCTTCAATTCAATTAAACTCCAGATGCACACACCACTACTAACCTACTTTTACAATAAATCACAATAACATTATGAAAATTATTATACTTGCATGACATTAGAAACACAAAACAGGCACATGACGAAGCGACAGCTAATTCTTCACTGTGCCATATTTTAATTCCCAATGACTTGGGAAACAATGCCGAGATTTCAAACCCAGAAAAAGCCAGAGTGAAGCTAGGAAACAAATCTATAAAAAGGAGCTTGAACTATTGTTCTTTCAACTCCAGTGGGAAGAAGACCAGGTACAGTGAAAAATCTGCTGCTGTTTTGCTGCAGCTTGTTTTGCACTGTGGGTGTAGACCAATTTCACACCCTTGGTTCTCCCTTTAAAAGACCCCTGAAATATTTGTTGTAGTATATGAACAGTAACCTTGGAGGTCCTCTGTGCGGTGATAGTACAGCAGCCTTTAATGCATTTGAAATTTGTCTCTTTGGTATTTTGTTGGAACTATCAACCCCATTGACTTTAAATAAGTAAGTGCCTCAGTAGCTCTACAGTATTCTGTTCAGGTCACACCTTCAGCGCTGTGTCCAGTTCTGTTCCTGAGACACATGGGAAACATTCAAACATTTGCAGCAGTGCAGAGAACAGCTAAGGGCTGATGTCCTGTGTCAGGGTTCAGAGTTATAAGGCGAGATTGCAGAATCTTGAGCCTTTCACCTTTTGAAAGAAGATAGCATAGTTAACTCTATTGAAAATCCAGAATATCATTTTAACTGCAAAAGCAGTGAAAGGGATCACAGCTTCAAACCACTAAGATGAAAATTTATGACTGATATTAGGACGTTTATCTTTGCAGCAGAATGATCAATGCATGAAACTGATTTCCAAATAAAGTAGTCACTCAAAAGCCCTGAAATAGTTTAAGAAACAGTTAAATATTACAATGAGGGTGCAGTCAGGTCTCTTTGAGTGGACGGACAAAAATTGGCCAATCATCTCACTAATCTGTGCATATCTTGTGATCAATTGAAACGCATGTTGTTAATATTTTCCACAAAGAGTGGTCAAAACATTAAATGGACTCTTAAAATAGAAAAAAAAATAATGAAGATGATTCAGGATATTTGTGAGAACAGCTTGCAATCAGTTAGTGCCTTTACCATAGAAAAATGTCCAAGGGTTTTAAACAGAGTGTATTCAGGCAAAAATGAATAGCAAGAAAATGAAAGAGATCTTAGGATGTGTTTGGAAAAACTTGGTCAAAGAGGTGAAGTTTTAATGAGGGCCTTAAAGGGGAAGAGGGAAGAGTTGGATGGGCATTCCTGAGTATGGGGCCTAAACAGCTCCTGCCAATAGTGAGGTGAAGGGACTGAGGCCATGCTTAAGAGCTGTTACATTCCTCTCCGCTTTGATGTAAATGGACCGCTCACACACAAGGGGCAGAATTTTGCCGTCGGTGAGCAGGGGGTGGGGCCCACTTGCCGATACGTAAAACGACGCAGGATAACATAGGGGGGCTACTCCCGATGTCATCCTGCCCCATTTAAATTTTCAGGAAGGCGGGGGCACAGCGAAATCAGCTGTGCACCTGCCGACCTGTCAATGGCCAATTGAGGCCATTGAAAGGATCATTTAAACAATTAAAGGACCTGCCTGTCCAACCTTAAGCTTGGCGGGCAGGCCAGGAGCCCCGGCGGGCAATAGAGAAAACATGAAACCTCATCCACCGGCGGGATGAGGATTCATACACGGTTTTAAACAGTTTAATAAAGTTTTACTGTAATTTATGAACATGTCCCATCTCATGTGACATTACATGAGGGGGACATGATTAGGATTTTTTTTTTCTATTTTTAATCTTTTTAAAAGTGTAAGGGATCTCCCGTGTGCATGCATGAAAGGGCGCACTCTCGCTTTTGGGGAATCCCCCCTGCCCTCACAGGGAGGACATAGCGCTTCTCGCCGGACGTCACACTGGGCGGGCCTTAATTGGCCCGCCTGCGTAAAATGGCGGCGGGGATCGTCTCCCCGCCTGCCGGAGATTGTGTCGGGCCCGCCCACCCGACAGGCAGAAAATTCTGCCCAAGGATTGGTGAAACAATAATGTGGATTCTTTATTTGAAGATAAGACTTTGTACAGGTAGAATTCACTGGGAGACCATATGGACACATCTTACTTCTCGTCCTGCTGCTTGCAGACTGAATACAAGCCATGGGACTAATGCATCATATTGTAGTGGTGATTGACAGCAGTCTAAGACATTCCCCCTAAAGGTACATTTCATCATATCACAACTAGAGCTAGAGTTTGAGAAACAGTGAGTTCTGGGGCTGATTGCAATGCTGGAGGATATGGGAAAGGCCATGAAGAAATAGGATCATAGGAACAGGAATCAGCCATTCAGCCCAATGAGCTACTTCCACCATTCAGTTAGATCATGGCTGATCTGTATCTTAATTCCTCCCATATACCTGCCTTGGTTTCATATCCACTAACGCCCTTGCTCAACAAAAGTGTATCAATCCGATTTTTCAATTTTCAATTGACCTAGCTTCAACAGCATTTTTTTGGGAGAGATTTCCACTATCCCTTGTGTCAATAACTGCTTCCTGACATCAACCCTCAATAGCGCAGCTTTAATTTTATGAATTATGCCCTCTTGCTCTAAACACAACACAGGTGGAGCGCTGCCCTGTTGCACTGAGGTGCCAGTCTGGGTTGTTTGCTAGAATAGTCTCTGGAGTAGGACTTGAACCCATAATCTTCCAGCTAGAATCCAGTGAGACTGGTTTGAGCAGCCTAACTAACTAACATAACATTGTCTAGCTCCTGACATACTGCAGCAACTTGGAACTAAGGAGAGATTCCTCTGAGCTACTTTAGTGTGACTTTTCTAGACCGGATGTATGTTTTATTAATATCATTTTAATTGCTTTAATAAGTGTGCTGGCTCATAATCATGAATGACATATCTGGAGTTGCACACTGATGAACAGAAATACTGTCTTGCTGTTGCATATGTTTCTTGGAATTTAATTATCAGAAGGCTTTATTTTTTACCATAATTTTTCATTTAGAGTCTGTGAAATAGGTTTGCAGAACTTAGAGGGATTACAACAAACTAGAAACATTTATTGGGTTTGATACTATACCCATATTTGGAACAGTTAGTTGTTATGGCACAGCCGATGGTAAATACTGAGTTGTTCGAATCCCAGGGGGAAACTTGAAACAACTGCCACAACTTGTTTTGCAGTTTGTATAAATTTTGAGGTGCGTGCCATGAATTCAGTAGTAATAAGACCACCAAATCTTATAGGTTTTCACAAAACTAGGTTAAGTATTTATTAATAAGATAAATGATTTTAAATACATGCACAGATGTACAAATGACTGCTATGAATACTTCTAAATCCCCTTCCCCTAATCAATCTAACTCCTAGGTACACTTTTGTTAAGCCAACACTAAGACACAAATTTTAAAACACCCAGGCAAATAAACATGATACCCTGAACAAGTCGAATTCAAAGTGAGTTTTCTTAACTTTGGTCCTTTTGAAGACAGCAGCTGGAGGCATAGATGCTGAAGGCTTTTCACCCTTGTAGATCCCTTAAACACAGCCTTCGCTCCTTTATAGATATTTCCCTCTTTGAATGCAAATACCCATTGTTTCACTATGTCTTTAGACTTCATCTTCTGATAATAGAAACCTCCCATAGCACTAAGTTTTACCAGATTCTTTTGTTAAAAATAAACACACTGTTTCTAAACCTCGTCTGGCTAGACAGCACACTTCACTCCCTCTTTTGAAAACAATCTAGTCTGGTTTATATAAAAGTGCGAATGTTCCCTTGACACCTATGTTTCTAAATTTCCCCACGTTTACCTATTTAACATTTCAAACCTAACTTCTCTTCTTACATCAAAGCACCCAGACCAGCTGCCCCTGACTCAATTAAGTTTCACATACACTCACACATACACATATATACACATAGACACAGACTCTATTTTACAATAAATTTCAATAACGTTATGGGCATTATTATTTCTTCCTGACCTATTTTGCAACCGGCATGTTTAGCTTCTTTTATTGTCATGTTTATTTAGTGTTGCTTTCAGATCTTTCTTCACACATTCACTCAACCTGACACAGACTTGCTTGACCAAGAGAGCAACTGCACAAACTAGTATGGCTATTGTTGCTCCTCAGAATTAATCTTAAATTGGTTCTTATAAAATCAAGATATGTAGCGCAGATGCTATGGCCTGCTTAAATGCTGTAATGTTGTACAAATCAATACTAATGTATCTCCAAATTCAACATTATATCTTCACGTCTACAGTGCCACCAATAATAAGGCAATATGCTGTGGAACATTAGACTGCACAATTTTCATGTTCAAAGTTTTGCTGCTAATAGCATCAACCAGCCACAGAATGAAAGGTGTTGGCTCTGTCCACTAAAAGTGTCAGTCCACAAACATCTAACACCAAATGCTGTGCACCTATCACTCCTATCATGATTGTTCTTCACTGGCTCCATGGTCCACCTTGCATTGATTTCAAAGTTCTTATTTGAAATTCTAAAACACACTCGCCACACCCCCACACCCCCCAACACCCACCACCCCCCACACCACCCCCCACACCCCCACACCACCCCTCCACAGCCCCCCACACCCCCCAACACCCCCCAATACCCCCACACCACCCCCCCACACCACCACACCACCCCCCCACACCACCACCCCCACAGCCCCCCCACCCCACCCCCCCCACCACCCCCACAGCCCCCCCACCCCACCCCACCCCCCTCCACTCCCTCAACTTGCCCTATCCTATCTTTGCCTATACCCTTAATCCCTTTGGGAGGTCCCATTCTCTATTCTCCCATTGGTGGCAGAGTCTTCAGTCAGCAAGACTTTTGAATCTGAAATGCCTTTCCAAATACCCAGGGCTAAATTTTCACTTTGCATGGGGGCGGGGGGGGTGGCGGTGGGGCAACGGAGAAACTGGAACCAGCACTGTTTCCAGGTCCCGAATCGGAAATAAATCAGTGGTTGGAATTTGGCCGGGGTAATCCCTTAATTGGCATGGAGACTGGTTTCCTGCTAATAAAGGACAGTGGATGGAATCTTCTTGAAGCATTGGTGAGCTGGCTAGAGAGCTAGTGAGAGACCTGCACTGCCCCGCTTTCAGGAAGGCCCATCGAACAAACAACAATCAGGCAGTGGCTGTTAATAAGATCCAAGCTGGCTGGTGAAGCAGAAACTAAGACATAGAGCTTTTCTTTCCAGAGAGGTTATTGACTTTGTTCAGTATCATAGCTCTCCTCACACATACCCAGTGTCCCAGTTATCCAGCTATCCCCTATTTATATGTGCTCAAAGTACTTAACTAAAAAATGACCTTCACCTGTGTATACTAACAATATCACAAGCATACCATTAACAGTGGAACGATCAGTGGCGGGCCTGCCCCTGGAATCAAAAACCTGGGAGCAGAAGTCCCACCGAGCGAGGCCTACCGGCCAATCAGAGGCCGGTAGCTCATGTACAGCAGCACCACCAAAGGGGCTGTGGTTTCTGCCGGATGGTCACCCACCCCCATCCCCCCAGAGCCCCATGACCATGAAGGACCTAGGCTGTAGGTAACTAATGTGGGAGGTGGTTCATGAAGTGGGGGTCATTGGGAGATGGGAGCAAGGGAATCTGAAGCAAAGGCAGGGGGTTGACTTTCAGTGGGCCTCCCTTGCTGATGCCTAGTCCATCAATCAGGCACTGATTACTTTTGATCGAGGGACTCACCCCGCCCTGGCAGACACAGGTTCACCTGTCGTGGACACTGCCTGTCAACAAGCCCACCCGCCATTGGGTTAATAGCAGCGGCAGCAGGATGAGGCCCTTAAGTGGAGATTAATTGGAAAGGTGGTGGGGTTCAGGTATGGCACCATCCTGCCTAAGTAAATACTTTCTCACCTCCAAGTTTGGTGCCAGCAAGAGCGCAAGATACTGCCCAGTGAATGGGCTCTTGAAACTGGGCCAATCAGAGGCCTTCCAGCCTCAGAGAAGGATCAGGTTATAGTAACTAAAGCAGAGCTGGATCAGGCTATAGTAACTAAAGTAGAGATTCAATAAGAAGCTGCTGTCTCAGTCGCTTATTTTTAAAGCAATTTAAAAACTTAAAAATAACAGCCAGTCCACCAATATGGGGCAGATGGGATAATGGTGGTGTTGGTGGGGAGTGGGTTGGTGTTGGGATGGTGGTTTTGGGCAGAACCCCTATGATCTTCATCTGCATCCTCATCCACGCAAGCATATAGGGTTGTGGGCCTGCCTGGAACCCTGCACCCCTAGCATGCCACTGCGTGCCTGCCTCCTGGCAGGTTATCTGCTCCCTCTAGCATTGGGAAACTGGAGGCCGATGAGAAAATCCAGTCAGCCTCCACTACTTATTTTTAACAAGACTCTTAATTAGCCTAATTGCCTGATCACCTTGATAGGGTGACAGTCTTGCTGAGCCGCAAACTCGCATCAGCCCAGGAGGCTGACATTGGGAACAGAGTCAGCTGACTTGAATCCTGGCTGGCACACTGTTCACCTCTGTTCCTCACCTCTGTTGAGCCAGAAAATTCAGCCCCTTGTTTCTGATTGCATTTCTTCCCACTTCCAAAAACATCCCCAACTCCAGCTTCCAGCTCCATCGTGCTAAGTGTATTAGACTAAGTGCAGCTAGGGTATCCAAGAGGCACTGTGGACCGACAAAAGCCGAAATATATGCCATCACAATCAGTAGTCTTGAGTCTCAGCATATCCTCATTTCTTGATCAGTCTTGGTTCAATGTGGAGTGTTTAATGGCATGTCGGCAGCAGCACCAGGCATACATCAGAATGAGGGACAAACCAAACTATTACACAGGAAGTACCTCCACGATCAACACCAAAAGCGACAGGTTATAGACACAGCTAAGTGCTCCCACAACCAACAGATCAGAGAAGAACTCTATAGCCTTATCGCACCCATCCATGAAAGGAGGTGGACAACCAGGTAAATAACAATAGGGGGAGGTTGAATGAACATCCCTGACTCCAACCCTGGTGAAGCCAACTCATGAGTGTGTGACGGAACAGGACCTAACATTGTGTATTTTTATAAAATTATATCTTCATGGCTATTTTTAAATTTTAAACTAGACCTTTTGGCTGAACAAAGACCATTAAGACGGCTGACCCTCTGTCTGTGAGTTATTGTCTGTGAGGCACCAGAACAAAATAAGCCACTTTTCACTTTCAAAAATATCACACCTCATTATATCTGAGATGCTACTAACCACCTGGGGACTGCACAGCACAACTTCAAAGGGAGCTACACAAAGGCCATTTTCATTTGATAGACCAGGCTTGCCAATGGAGTCAGAGAGTCCTCTAAGACAATGGCCTCACTCATATCCTTTTTAACCCACAATGGTGGGGACAATAGCAATCCTGAAGATCAAGCTGAATTCCAGACACTGGACAAACGTCCTTTGTTGAAGACCCGGTGGAGAGTAAGGTCACGTGATCTAAGACGCTGGGTTGTTGAACAAGTTAATATTGCCGACCTGATCTGCAAGAGAGTCTGCTGCTTTAAAATATGACTAGCAGACCAGACGGAAGGAGCTCTTGCCAGGCTGGACAACTGGCCTCACCTACCCTACTTCTGCTGAAAGTGCTGTACCATCGCCTTTTTATGACACAGCAGTTGGTAAAGACTGAGTTGTTTAAACCCCAGAGGGAAAGTTGAAACAACTGTCATAACCTATACTTTCAATTGGTATGTTTGAGATGCAGCTCTGTATTCAGGAATAAGACTCAGTGTCAGTGCAGACTCGATGGCCAAAGGGCCTCTTCTGCAGTGTGAATCTGTGATTCTGAAGACCACCGAGCCTCAAGAGGTCTTTTATATAAAACTAAATTAAACATGTATTAATTTACAACAAATTAAACACATCTACAAATTACTACCATAATAACTTTTAAACAAATCCCCAAATTAATCACTCCCAGGTAAATCTCCATGAGGCAACAGTAACCCATAGACTTTAAACAGACACCAGGCAAAGCACTAAGATAAAAGCAAAATACTGCGGATGCTGGAAATCTGAAACAAAAACAAAAATAGCTGGAAAAACTCAGCAGGTCTGACAGCATCTGCGGAGAGGAATACAGTTAACGTTTCGAGTCCGTATGACTCTTCATCAGAACTATTATTTTTTTCAGCTTACAAATAAAATTGGTGGAATGAAAGGACATTATTGATAGGAGAGATTTCTTTAGTTCTGATGAAGAGTCATACAGACTCGAAACGTTAACAGTATTCCTCTCCGCAGATGCTGTCAGACCTGCTGAGTTTTTCCAGCTAATTTTGTTTTTGTACCAGGCAAAGCACATTTGACCTTACAAATTCAAAATGAGGTTCCTTGCACTTTGGTTCCTTTGAAGACACAGCTGTAGGCTTAAAGGCTGGTAAATGCCTCTACCTTACATTCACAAACTCCTCTCCGTTTATACCTAGCTTATCCTTTGAATATAAGTTTTCCATTATATCACCAGGCTTTTAATGTTGCATCTCATATCAATAATGTCCTTTCATTCCACCAATTTTAATAGTAAGTTGAAAAAAAATAAATACATTGCTTGGCATCTTCCAGCTAGGTGCAAGATCTTACTCCCACTGTTGAATGCTTTATTCAACAAATGCAAATTTACACTTTACCTTCTATCCTCCTTAAACATCGAATTAACATCTCAAAACTACTATATATCAAAGCACCCACACTAGCTGGCTTTAATCCAATTAAGACACACACACATAGACAAAGACCCCACTAGAACTCTATTTTAAAAATCATTTCCAGTAACATTATAGACGTTAATATCTCTTCATGATGCCTACAAAACTGATTCATTTCTATCTGCCTACTTCATCTTGTGAAGTCAACACCAATGAAAAATTTTACACCATTGGTTTACAGCCTGTGGACCATCGTGAAGAAATTTCTCATCGGACTCTGATTTTGGATTCTGGGCCTCATGTGAACAATATTTATTTTCTCTGTGGCCTCTGTACTGTAACTGCTTCATTCCTCTATCCCCGCCTTTACTCTATGCGTGTGGAGCAGGGTGTTGCGGGCCCTCCTTTTTGTGGTTTTTGAATGTGTGCAATAAACTAGCTTTTTGAGCTGATCCTACCTCAAATTTACCGTGGGGTTATTATTTGGAACTGAATCACTCTAAAACAGAGGGTTTGGGAAATATGCCATCGCTTATTAAAAAGGACTCAACGTCCAACCCTTCCCCATTATCACTGGCACACTGTAGCTGCAGTCAGTACAAATCTACAAGATTCATCTGCAACAACTCACTAGGATTATTTCATCAGCACCTCTCTCTCTATTCTGACTTCTACCATCGGGAGGCACTACAGCAGTAGTGGGAACATCAGTATATTTAAATTCCTTTGCGAACTTCAACGCCAATGACAGTTCAAGGGAAAATGTTCACTACCACCTTCTCTAGGAAAGCAACAATGAAAAATTAATGCAGCCTTACTTGTGTCACCCATATTCTGAGAGCAAATAATAGAGAAAAACAATTGTTGAGATGCTTATTGTCATTCAAGTTGCTGAACACATTCAGTGAATTTCTGCCTTTGTTCCATAGGGCAAGAGGGAGGATGCACTGTATTGTTGAGGTATCATCTGACGGATAAGATATTGAACCAAGGCCCCACGTGGTTGTAAATAAAAGATCCCATGATACAATTCAAAGAAGATCAGGTGCATTGTCCTACTCAACATTTATCTTCCAATCATCATCAGATTACCTAAATGGATTTGCTGGTTCATTCTTCTCATTGTTTTTGTGTAACTTTGCTGCCCTCAAATTATCAGTCACATTTGGCTATTTAATAATGATTACGCTTCAAACGTGACTTATTGGCTGTATCCCACTTTAGTTTATCCTGAGGACGTGAAAGACACCATATAAATGCTCACTCATTCTACCTTTTCTTGCATAGATTCCTGTGACTAACTGAATTGAGGTCCGTTATCCCTCTTACCCACAGAAGCGCAAATTATACTTTTTAGGATATTGAGGTATTTGTATTTTCCCTTCCATTTATTACCCAATTTTGCTGTGGTTTTCACGATATGACCAACTAATACAAAAAGAAAAACAAATCTGTGTCTATGGGCAGGATTTTATGTGTAGGCGAGCGGGGGTGGGGCCTGCTCGCCGACGCGTAAAATGACATACGGCGATGTCGGGCAGAACTCCCGACGTCACCGCGCCCCATCTCAATTTTCAGGAAGGCGGGGGCGCAGCAAAATCATCTGCGTGCCCACCGATCTGTCAGTGGCCAATTGAGGCCATTGACAGAGTCAATTAAGTAATTAAAAGACCTGCCCGTCTAATCTTAAGGTTGGCGGGCAGGCCAGGAGCCCCGGTGGGAATTAGAAAAAGCATGAAACCTCAACCACGGGCGGCATGAGGTTTCATGTAGGTTTTAAAAAATTTTAATAAAGTTTTTGTAAAAATTATGGACATGTCCCAACTCACGTGACAGTGTCACATGTGGGGACATTAGGGAAATTTTATTTTTCTATTTTTAGCTTTTTTACATGTACAGCCGATCTCCCTGAGGTTGCACTTAGCCCCAGGGAGATGAGTGATTTTGATTTTGATTTTTTGATTTTGATTTTCTTGATTTTGGGACTCCCCACCACCCCCCCCCTCCCCCCCCAGCCCACACAGGGAGCTCATAGCACTTCTGTGCGGACTTCACGCTGGGTGGGCCTTAATTGGCCCGCCCACTTAAAATGGCGCCACGCCTCCGATCGGGGGCGTCGATCAGAAGCGCGCCCGCCTTTCAGCTTCTGCCCCGACGGGGGGGAAATTCCTGGCCTATGTGTTACTTAATCTGAATAAATTCCAGTCAGGGTGAAGTGCACATCCACTTTGATGAGACAGAACTTGAACCCACTTAAAATGTGAGGACAACAAATTAAAGTCCCAATAGAGCACAAATTATCCAGGATCTATTTATGTTAGGAAACCAATTTTAACCTGGTTTTGGATGGAATCATTGGCAGCACCTGACGCTATTTTCTGACAGAGCTGCAACTTCAAGCACCTCACTGACATAGATAGAGCACCAGAGCAGCAAAGATGATTTCTTGCCATTTAAATGTAAACTGCCCACTTGAAATAGTTAAGCCAATAGTACATTCCTTCATAGTTGAAAAATAGTTGTTATAGCAGTGAGGGTAAAAACAAATTATTTTACTGGTTAAATTTCTAAATGCTAACTTGCATCAACAGTTTTTTTGTGAAATGAGGAATTTACTAAAAGAAAGCTAAAGTGAACAAACAATACAGACAACTACAATTTGTGCACTACTGTAGGAGGCCCACTTAAATACATCATGTGAAGCACATAGTCTGCATTGCAAACACGCATTGCGTCTCATAATCTATTCTGGCAGGTAAACTTTTTTCTACTGCAGCTTGTGCTGCTGGGAGATAGAAAGAGAAGAAAAGTGATAGAACTCAATGGAGGAAGAGGTGTGAGAAAGACAAAGGAAAATGATTGAAGCTCTAATTATTTGCTGTGCCTAAATATTATTTTTTTTTTTGTAAAAATATACTTTATTCATAAAATATCTTCAATCACATTCCAAACCATTTCAAAAACACCATTACAAGGGTACAATCCAGGTTAAACTTTTACAAAATGTATCACCAGGTGCATCAGTACAAACAATATTACAGTCATTTACAGCCTTTCATTTTGAGCTGTACAGCCCGAGGGGCTCTAAACAGTTCCCAGTCTCTCGGCGCGCTGTGGCAGAAAGGTCTTAGACAGCGACCCTTCCCCATTGCGCCTTTGCGGCAGCTGCCCCAAGCTTTAGTGCGTCCCTCAGCACGTAGTCCTGGACTTTGGATTGTGCCAGTCCGCAACAATCGGTCGGGGACAACTCTTTGTGCTGGAAGACCAACAAGTTTCGGGCAGACCAAAGCGCGTCTTTCACCGAGTTGATGATCCTCCAGCTGCAGTTGATGTTTGTCTCGGTGTGTGTCCCTGGGAACAGCCCGTAGAGCACAGGGTCCTGTGTCACAGAACTGCTCGGGATGAACCTCGACAGCAACCACTGCATCTCTCTCCAGACTTTCTTTGCAAAGGCACAATCCACAAGGAGGTGAACAACGGTCTCTTCCCCACCACAGCCACCTCGAGGGCAACGTGCAGAGGGGGTGAGACTCCTGGCGTGTAGGAAGGATCTGACGGGGAGGGCCTTTCTCACCACCAGCCAAGCTACGTCTTGGTGCTTGTTGGAAAGTTCTGGCGATGAGGCATTCTGCCAAATGACTTTGACAGTCTGCTCGGGGAACCATCCCACAGGGTCCACCCTCTCCTTTTCCCTCAGGGCCTCTAGGACGTTACGTGCTGACCACTGCCTGATGGACTTGTGGTCAAAGGTGTTTTTCTGCATAAATTTTTCCACCAGGGACAGGTGGTACGTCACGGTCCAACTACTTGGAGCGTTCCGCGGCAGCGTGGCCAGACCCATCCTTCGCAACACCGGGGACAGGTAGAACCTCAGCACGTAGTGACACTTGGTGTTTGCGTACTGAGGGTCTACGCACCGCTTGATGCAGCCACACACAAAGGTGGCCATCAGTATGAGGGCGATGTTGGGCACGTTTTTTCCCCCTTTATCTAGAGGCTTGTACATCGCGTCCCTGCGGACACGATCCATTTTCGACCTCCAGATAAAGCGGAAGATGGCTCGAGTGATCGCCATCGCGCAGGAGTCTGGAATGGGCCAGACCTGCGCCACGTACAGCAACAGCGAGAGTGCCTCACACCTGATGACCAGGTTCTTACCCGCAATGGAGAGGGAGCGTCGCTCCCACATGCCCAGTTTCCTTTTCACCATAGCCACTCGCTCCTTCCAGTTTCTAACGCATGCCCTGGTCCCTCCGAACCATATCCCCAGCACCATCAGGCCGTCAGCCCTGACAGTGAAGGGGACAAAGGATCGGTCAGCCCAGTTCCCAAAGAACATGGCCTCACTCTTCCCACGATTTACCTTGGCTCCCGAGGCCAGTTCGAACTGGTCGCAGATGTGCATCAGTCTGCGCACCGACAGCGGATCCGAGCAGAAGACGGCGACGTCGTCCATGTACAGGGAGGCTTTTACCTGAGTGCCTCCACTGCCTGGGATCGTCACTCCTCTTATGCCCGGATCCTTCCTGATGGACTCGGCAAAGGGTTCTATGCAACACACGAAAAGGAAAGGCGAGAGAGGACAGCCCTGCCTGACTCCAGGTTTAATCGGAAAGCTATCTGTTTCCCACCCATTGATTGAGACTGCGCTACTGATGTTAGTGTAGAGCAGTTGGATCCAATTTCGAATTCCCTCCCCAAACCCCATTTTGGAGAGCACATCCCCCATGTAGGTGTGCGATATTCTGTCAAAGGCCTTCTCCTGATCCAAGCTGATGAGGCAGGTATCCACACCCCTGTCCTGTACATAGGCAATCGTATCCCTGAGCAGCGCGAGGCTGTCAGAGATCTTCCTGCCTGGCACAGAGCAGGTCTGGTCAGGGTGAATCACCAATTCCAGAGCGGATTTGACCCGATTGGCGATGACCTTGGACAGAATCTTATAGTCCACATTCAACAGTGAAATGGGTCGCCAATTTCTAATTTCCTCCCTTTCCCCCTTGTGCTTGTAGATGAGGGTGATGATGCCTTTCCTCATGGATTCTGACATACTACCGGCCAGGAGCATACTCTCGTACACTCCTAGCAGGTCTGGGCCGATCAAGTCCCACAGAGCCGAATACAACTCCGCCGGCAAGCCGTCGCTTCCGGGAGTTTTACTCTTCTCGAAGGACTCAAGGGCCTTAGTCAGTTCATCAGGAGTTAGCGGTTTGTCCAGGCTCTCCCGCGTACTGTCGTCTAAGACCTCCGTGATAGAGGACAGGAAGGACTGGGAGGCCGTGCTGTCCGTGGGCTTCACGTCATACAATCCGGCATAAAAGGATTTGCTGATCCTCAGAATGTCGGACCGTGATGACTTTACTGAGCCGTCTTCTTCCTTCAGGCTGCTGATCACAGAGCTCTCTCTGTGTACCTTTTGGAAGAAGAAACGTGAGCACGTCTCATCCTGCTCCACGGAGCGGACTCTGGAACGGAAGATGATCTTGGAGGCCTCCGAGGCAAAGTGCGAGGCTTGCTGGCTCTTCACCTCTTGGAGCTCCTCCTTGACATCGACCCCCATCGACTGCAGCCGGAGCAGATTCTGCATGTTTTTCTGGAGTCGGGACATTTCCCTCTGTTCCTTTCTAGCTTTCTGGGTGCCTTTGAGGATGAAAAACCTCTTGATGCTTCCCTTGATCGCTTCCCACCAGTGTGTCAGGGACTCAAAGAGGGGTTTCACGGTTCTCCAACCTTTGTAATCCCTCTTGAGCTCCTCAATGTTCTCTGGGGTCAGCAGTTGCACATTTAGCTTCCATGCCCCCCTGCCCACCCTCAGGTCCTTCTCCAAGTGGCAGTCCGCCAGTAGGAGGCAGTGGTCAGAGAAGAACACCGGCTTGACGTCGGTGGATCTGACTGTGAATGCACGGGACACAAACAGGAAGTCTATCCTGGAACGAATGGACCCGTCTGGCCGCGACCAGGTGTATCTACGCTGCGCTCCGTCTGCAGGGTTGCTGAAGACGTCGTGCAGCTTGGCATCCTTAACTGTTTCCATCAGGGATCTGGACGTAGCGTCCAATCTGCTGCCGGCCCTGCTGGATCGTCCAGCCTCATCGATGATGCAGTTGAAGTCACCGCCCAGAATGACCGGCCTGGAGGTCGCCAGCAGCAGTGGGAGCTGCTGAAAAACCTCCAGCCGCTCAGCCCCTTGTGCCGGGCCATACACGTTAATTAACCGGAGTGGAGCGTTCTTGTACATTACGTTTGCTACGAGGAGTCGCCCGCCCACCACCTCCTTAACCTCGGAGACGGTGAAGTTGCCTCCCCGCAGCAGAATACCCAGGCCGGAGGAACGAGAGTCGTTTCCGCCCGACCAGATCGATGGCCCATGGGACCACCATCGTGACCATTGCCTGTAGGAGCTGAGGTGCGGTATCGCACACTCCTGCAGAAACAACAGGTCAGCTTTGACCTTGGCTAGGTAGTCCAAGGTCGCAACACATCGCGTAGTAGATTTAATGCTACGCACATTTATGGATACAATCTTTAAACCCATTTTAAAGCATTTATTCTCCTACCAAACCCACTGTCTCTGAGAGTCCCAGACCTTTAGTCTGCTCCTTCATACCCGTAGTGAGCTCAAATTCCTTCACTTTGGATGGGCTGAGGTAGATCTCCTTGGCAGTGTTCTGCTCAGGTGGCGTCTGGAGGTTCACGTAGAGAGCGGGTTTTGAGATGACCTTTGCTGGAGAAGCTTCTCCAAAACTCACCCCCTCTGGGGTGTTGCTGTTCCCGGCTTCCTGGAGCTGGGGTGCGATGATTGCCTCACTGCTCCCAGATTCCAAGGGCTGTGGTGCACTGGCCTCCTCAGGTTGCAGGCAAAGTTGGGGTGCGCTGGTCTCCTTGTTGTCTCCAATTTTCTGGAGCTCGGGTGTCTCGTCCTCCAACGCCCTGGAGCTTTGCCGCCTCTTCTGTCGGTGCCGCCCTGGCACTTCATCGTCCGAAGAGCTGCTGCCCTTGTCATCCATGTCGGATGGGAGACGCCTCTTGCCGCTTCTCTGGGAAATGGCTTTGCTTCTTCTTCGCTCCTTCTTACTTTTGTTGTTCTTCACCGTCCGCCACTCCCCCTGCTGCTTTTCCACTGCTGCCTCCTCCTCCATTGATTCGCTGTCCTGAGGACTGGGAGGTTTAGGGGGTAGTGCCGTTGATTGGCTCTCTGTTGCCTCAATCTCTTTCTCCACCTTGTCTCTTTCTGTGTCCTCCTTTGTCCCGTTGAGCTCCCTGGGGGCCTTGGTGGTTGGAGTGACACGAAACATTTCTTCTGCTTCCCCCTCGTCGGCTCTGGCTGCCTGTGCGTAAGTACGGCAGCGTTTGGGGCAGGTCCTGTAGAGGTGACCTGCCTCGCCACACAGGTTGCAGCACTTGGCCTGTTTGCAGTCTTTTGTCTGGTGCCCTTCCTGTTTGCAGATCTTGCAGAGGGAGGCGCGGCAGTTGGCCGCCACATGACCAGCCTTGCCGCATGAGCGACAATGCTTGGGTTGCCCAGCGTAGACCAGGTAGCCACGGTTTCCCCCGATAGCGAAACTGGAAGGAGGGTGGAAAATGGCTCCCTTACCATCGGTCTTTAGCGTGACCTTAAACAGGCGTTTGCCTGTCCAGATCCCCAAGTCGTCTCGAATCTCGGTGCCGCTCCCCACCTTATCGAAGTACCTGGTGAGGAAGGTGACCACGTCGGCGACAGGGACGAAGGGGTTGTACACATGCACCATCACCACACGTTCCCGTTGCAACGGCAGAGAAAAGTGCGGCTCCGCCGTCAGGATCTTCATCTCCGGCAGGTCTCTCTTCTCCTCGAACACCCTCAGGAGCTGGACGCAGTCTGCCACCCGCTTGAACGTCACGTCGAAATAACCAGCTTTGCGGAAGTCCTGCAGGGTGTAGATCTCCGGAGCTTCGAAGCCGCACGCCTTCAACAGGATCCTCCTGGCGAAGAAGTCCCGATCCATAGGTGATCCTCCTTCGCTGTTGTTCACCGTGACTCGGACGGTGATAGGTAACCCACGGTATGGATTTCGATTGGTGCCTAAATATTCAAAGGACACTGGCACCACCTATTTGGTGACAGGTTTCCAAAGCTCCACCTTGATGCACCCCTCCACAATTCATTCAACACCAACCAGGTCAGCCTGTCTTAAAGATATAAATCTTTCCCCGCCCAAACTCAGGATCCATACAGGTCTAACTGGCTTTGATCAGTTGGCCAAAATAGAGAGGAATATTTATGATATGACATCAGTGAATGTCAACCTCTTTTCAGAATTTGCATGTTCAATTCTTACAAATCGTAAATAACAAATGGCCATTTTACTTCAATAATGAATTTAAACGAGGAGTGTTTAATCCACCAAAAAAAAAAATATGATGAGTGGAGAGTGCAGAGGAATATATCAGCAACATATTTCATCCTGCCACATTTGTGCTAAAAAGGCCACTGGGCTATCTCAGTGATGAATGGCATCCTCTGCTATCTCCTATACTGCCTCATTTCCCAATCAGATTGCTGTCAAATAGCTGGTCAGCCCTGTGAAATCAGGTGACACCACCGATTGTATGGAAAAAGCACAGAAATATTCAAGACCTTGGTGCAAATAAATTGAGATTTTTTTCCAATCTGAATGCTGCCTTCTGCAATTTATATCATAGGAAGAATGTTTTGTCATATATATAAAGTTATAACAAAGTTTGGAGAGGCCAAAACTGTATTTTTGGGTAGAAATACTGCATGTTATCTGGATTTTGAAAATTTAATAGCTACATAGCTTCCTTTAAGCCTTGAGTAGTAATTTAAAGATTGCAAGCAAGTAAAATTTATGTGACTAGAATGTACTGTTGTTGTTTGTCTCTTGTTTGTTATTACTTGCTTATTGTCCTTTCAAATATAGTCACAATATATAAGATGCTTTGCGCCAATGCCCGAGCTGAATTTAGCATGTATTTTGTGAGGTTATTCCATTTAGTTTTCCACCCATAAACTTGAATAGTACTGTTGAATATTAATAAAGCCATAGTTGGCTTATGGAGGTTTTGTTTTCCATTTGGAGTCAGATTTACAATTGGAAAGAGAGACTGTTCAAACCTTACACAAAAACAAATAAGCCAATTGGGTGTCAATGCCATTTTAAGTAAATATTTAAAAATTCAATCCAAACAAAAGTTAGCCAAAGATAATTCAATACTAGAAAATAAAAATGATCAGGCGTCTAAAATATGGAGCTGTCTCCAAGGTGAAATTTTTATGCACTCCTTAACAAAAAAATGTGAGGGCTCGAGCCAACTAATGCCAGTAACTGTACAACTTACGGTGAGTTGGTGCAAAAACCCGAGAGGAAACGCCGGGCGGAGGTGGGGGGAGAGTTTGGGGAGGGAGGAAGTGTTTAGCCAGGATATTCTGGCCATCATGGTGTGGAGCAGGCATGATAGACCAGCTGGGCTTTTCCTGCCCATCAATCCTGCATGTTTGTATGAACGCATTACCATCTTGGCCTCTTTCTGATACTTGAATTGTGGTCAGATAAATTGCTACAGAGGGACATTTTTGTGCTTATATCAAAACCCTGCCCTTTGCCATTTTGTTTTCTTCACCTTTCTCGCTTTTCTGTATCAAGGTGTGTGGCTGATTCATCTGTCAATTCTTTGTCCCGCTTGGTTACATCAGTGAAGAAGTTTGTCCTTTCCCATAACCAAAGATCAATAATCTGAATTTAAGTATGTTAGACATTATACATAATAGGAGTGAATGAAAAGTAACATGACACAATGGAATAATAAACATGCATTTTTCTGTCGTCAACGGTGTGCATTCTTTAAAATTTCTATTCATAAAATAGATCAGCAACAGGCAGAACTGCTGGTGTGGAACACACGGATATGATACCAAAGCTGAGATCCAGTGGCTCATTGATCTTAATTAAAAATTAAATGAGGGCCTCCTGGCATTTGAACGTAAAAATATAATTCTCTTGTTGGGTTGCTTTGAATTCCAACAGCATAGGAGAGGGACAGTAATTTAAACAAATGTGGGCATCAGGGGAAAAAAAAAATCCAAGGATGCATAACGTTCAGTTCAGCCGTAGAAAGCAGCATCTGAATCATTGCACACAATAAATCAAAATACAGTCAGAAATAAAGCTTAGGTTTTGTGGTCCATTTTACACAAAGGTGGAAGAATCCCAAGGTCACTTCTATTCAGTGCCAGAGTGACACACAAACATGCAAATGATTAATAAACACGGACACATTGTAGTGACATATTTTTTTCAAATGCAGCAAATAAATCAGGCTATTTATAACACGGCCACTGCACAGTAAAAAACGTGGATGTATAATGAGCTCCTAATTTCAGCAAATTGTTCTCAACAGCTGAAACTGTAGCCAGCTATTTGACCCCAATTCTCGCAAATCTGCTACAAATGAGACGCGCTTCATTCTGGAAGATTCGCCACTAATCTTATTGTTTAAGTGATAAACTTTTGTTGACTGTCCTAACTTTTTATGGATTTGCAGCACAAGATGGAGTGGTGAGTGGGTCAAGAAATCCTCCAGCCTTTCAGTTCAATCACATGTCAATATATTTGTGAAGGTTTTATCATTTCTCTATTTCCAGTGGTCATTTCAGCCTCCGTGTACTGGTGTAATGAAAATTGAGACATACGCGTGGGGCTGAATTGAAGGCTGGGGTGGGGTGGGGGCACACACCCTGGCGTAAAAGGTGAGGGCGAGCCTTCTTCCCCTTGGTCAGCTCACCCCACAGCTAATGAACGACCTCTGGGCCATTAGATGGCGTCAGGCAGGCCTTTTGCCCCCACCCCGGGCTGCCTCCGAGGGCAGCTGACCAATCAAAAGGCCAGCAGCTCTCGTCCCAGCCCTGCCACGTGGCTACTGCTGGGACTGCAGCAAGAGTCCGAGGGGGGAGACGGTGATGGAGCCTGAAGACAAGGTATTTCTGGGGTTTCACTGGGGCCGGCCTGGCAGTCCCCGTTGAGGGGGAGCTGGGGTGACCCTGATTATCGGGGTGGAGGAGGAGAAACTGAGGGGAGAGGGGGAAATCACCTTGGCGGGGGGTGCTCTGATGGGTGCAGGGACCCGAAAAGGAGGCATCCACGCTTGCCCAGCCACCAGCAAAACCTGGCGGGCTGGACACTGGGTGCCATCCTCACCCCCGCCATTGTTAAAATTCCAGTGGTGGTGGGAGGAGGCTCTTAAGTGGCCACTTAAGGGTCTCAAGTGGGCCATGGGCGAGTGATCCACCCAATGCCTACCCCGCTGCTGATAAGGGAGGCAGCAGGCATGGTGCGACTGGCATGGCACCCAAATTACAGCCCCCGGCCTGTCATGTCACCTGCGCGGGAACCATAAAATCCTGGCCATCGAGTCAGTGTTGGAAAGTCGTGTGCTGCCATGCCTCTGATATGTGTTTCTCGAAGAGGAAAATGAAAAATTTTAAAGGGACAGATGAGCCTCAAGGGAAGAAACATTTATTAAGAGTGACAGGATAAATTTTAAAGGGGCAGTGTAAATCTTACAAATCTAAAAGGGATGACACAAAGATCGGCCGGGTGGTTAACAGTGAGGTTGAGCGTCTTGGGCTACAGGAAGATATAGATGGGATGGTCAAATGGGCAGATAAGTGGCAGATGGAATTTAGCCCTGAAAAGTGTGAGGTGATACACTTTGGAAGGAGTAATTTGACAAGGAAGTATTCAATGAACAGCATGACACTAGGAAGTTCTGAGGAACAAAGGGACTTTGGCGCGAGTGTCCATAGATCTCTGAAGGTGGAGGGGCATGTGAGTGGGGTGGTGAAAAAGGCATATGGGACACTTGCCTTTATCAGTCGAGGCATAGATTACAAAAGTAGGGAGGTCATGTTGGAGTTGTATAGAACCTTAGTGAGGCCACAGCTGGAGTACTGTGTGCAGTTCTGGTCACCGAATTATAGGAAGGATGTGATTGCACTGGAGGGGGTGCAGAAGAGATTCACCAGGATGTTGCCTGGGATGAAACATTTAAGTTTTAAAGAGAGGTTGGATAGACTTGGGTTGTTTTCGTTGGAGCAGAGAAGACTGAGGGGCGACCTGATCGAGGTGTACAAGATTATGAGGGGCGTGGGCAGGGTGAATAGGGAGCAGCTGTTCCCCTTAGCTGAAGGGCACAAGGGGACATAAGTTCAAGGTGAGTGGCAGGAGGTTTAGGGGGAATGTGAGGAAAAGCTTTTTTACCCAGAGGGTGATGACGGTCTGGAATGCACTGCCTGGGAGGGTGATGGAGGCGGGTTGCCTCACATCCTTTAAAAAGTACCTGGATGAGCACTTGGCACGTCATAACATTCAAGGCTATGGGGCCAAGTGCTGGTAAATGGGATTAGTTAGGTAGGTCAGGTGTTTCTCATGTGTCGGTGCAGACTCAATGGGCTGAAGGGCCTCTTCTGCACTGTGATTCTGTGATTCTGTGAGATGAGTCTTAAAGGAAGAGAAAATTATTTAGAGTGACAGGACAAATCTTAAAGGGACAGCTGAGTCTTGAAGAGAAAAAAATTAGAAGTGATGGTAATTCTTAAAGGGGCAGTGCGAATCTTAAAGGGACAGTCGAGATGAGTCTCAAAGACGGTAAATCTTAAAGGGACAGTGCAAATCCTAAAGGTACAGATGAGATGAGGCTCAAGGACAGGGACAGAGCGTTAATTAAAGGTACGGATGAGATGAGGCTCAAGGAGCAGGGAAAGTCTTAAAAGGACAGCTGAGACTTAAAGGGAGGGGGCTTCATTAAAAGTGGTAGGACAAATCTTAAAGGGCAGGTGAGTCTTAAAGGGACAGGGCACATCTTAAAAGGGCTAGATTAGTCTGAAAAGGAGAGAACATTATTAAAATTGGCAGGGCATTACTTGAAGAGGGAGGACAAATCTTGAAGGCCAGGTAAGGCTTAAAGGGGCAGGTGAGTCTTAAAGGGCCAAAGCATTATATAAAGTGGCTGGGAAAATCTTAAAGGGATGGTGAGTCTTACTATTACTAAAATGGCAGGGCAAATCCTAAAGCAGCTGGTAAACTCTTTAAAGCACAATCGTCTTAAATGGAGAGCATTCTACTGAATGTGATGGAAAGTTGAATGGGACGCGGCAGGGAGGGAGAGAGAGAGAGAGAGAGAGATACAAACTATTGTATCAAAAAGGCTAAATGAGTCTTAAAGGGACCAGTGAGTCTGACAGGGCACACCTTAAAGTAGCAGGGCAATGTTTAATCGTGCAGAGGGGATAGAGAGACAGACACACACAAACAAATGCACACAATTCTATTGCTTTAAATGGACAGACCAAACTTTAAAGGGGCACACAAGTCTTAAAGCAGAGGGCAAATCTTAAAGGGACCAGTGAGACTTAAAAAAAGCCAGGACGCATCTTAAAGTGGCCAGCTAAGTATAATGGGAGAGAGAGAGAGAGAGACTTACATACACTATTTTGTTGCCTTAAAGGCTTAGATGAGTCTTAAAGGGACATGGCATATCTTAAAGTGACAGGGAAGCCTTAATGGGGAGAGGAGAGGAGAGAGCGACACACACACAAGCACAGTATTGCTTTAAATGGATGGGGCAAACCTCAAAGTGGCAGGGCAAGGTTTAAATGGATAGAGGGGAGGAAGACAGAGAGAGACACACACTCACACACAAAAGCACACATATACTTGCAGAAACACACACTCACACAAACACACACTGACATGCACACACACAATCACACACACACACACACACACACACACTCATATGAAGACACACATATACTTGTACAAACATACTCATTCACACTCATGCACATACACTCATTCAAACACTCCCAAACAGAGACACACACATGTACACACACTCTCTCTCTCACACATACTCACACACACTCTCACACATGCACTCTCACAAACGCACACTCTCACACATGCATTGTCTTGCACACACCTTTCTCTTACACACTCTCTCTCTCTCTTTCGGTCTCACACTCACATGTACTCTCACACATGCACTCTCACACATGTACTCTTTCTTCCACACACACTCAGACACACACTGTCAGGAAGATATAATAACTCTCATAATATTATTGGAATGTGTTGTAAAATAGAGTGATAATGCCATGTGTCTATAAGTGTGTGTGTGTGTAAGACGTAATTCAATTAGTCTGGGTGCTTTGATGTAAGAAGAGAAGTTAGGTTTGAAATGTTAGTTAGGTTAACATGGGATAGTTTAGAAACATAGGTGTCAAGGGAACATTTGCATTTTTAAATAAGCCAGACTAGATTGTTTTCAAAAGAGGGAGTGAAATGTGTCACCTAGTCAGGTGAATTTTAGAAACAGTGTGTTTATTTTTCTCCAAGATTGCTGGTAAAACTTAGTGCTATGAGAGGTTTTTAATATCAGGAAGATAAAGTTCAAAGACATAGTGAAACAATGGGTATTTACATTCCAAGAGGGAAATGTGTATAAAGGAGTGAAGACTGTGTGAGAGCCTGTGTGTGTGAGATTGTGTGTGTGAGAGGCTGTGTGTAAGGGAAGGCATTTTTGAGAACTACAAGTGTGAACAGACTTCAGCATCTATGCCTCGAGCAGCTATCTTCAAAGAACTGAAGCTAAGGAAACTCACTTTGAATTCGACTTTTTCAGGGTATCATGTTTTTTTTTGCCTGGGTCTTTTAAAATCTACGTGTCTTACTGTTGCCTTAACAACAGTGTACCTGGGAGTTAGATTGATTAGGGAAGTTAGAAATGATCATATTCGTAATTTGTAGATTTATGTATGCATTTGAAATCATTTCTCTTATTAATAAATGTTTCATCTAGTTTTGTAAAAAACCTATAAGACTTGGTGGTCTTATTATTATTGAATTCCAGGCACACATATCGAAATTTATGCAAACTGCAAAACAAGTTGTGGCAGTTGTGTCAAGTTTCCCTTTGAGATTTGAACAAATCAGCCTTTACCATCGGCTGTGCCATAACAAAAACTGGGGGCTCTTTGCTGGATATATTTGAAATTCCTAGATTGGGTTGGAGTTGGTGAATCTTAGGGTTACGAATACGAGGAGAACTTTGAATTCAGGAGTTGATGTGAGGTTTTTTTTTAAGTGGTGAGAGTGCAACATGGTAGTTGCTCAGACTTGTTTGGGAGTTGAAGTTATAACATTGGTTGATAAATGAAGCTAAGTCAATGGAATTGGCGGATAAGTTACAATTAGATTACTTGCAGGGGTGAGGAAATCAAACATAATTGAAGGTATAGCACAGCATTTGAAATTGGAAGGTATACCTAAGAGACTGAGTTCTCCAAGGGGTGGTTCATTGGAATGGGCTCAAATTCAGTTGCAAATGAAAAAAAGAAATGGAACTAGAGGCAGCAGAAAAAGAAAACGCAAGAGCGTTTCAAAGGGAACTGGCCGAGAGAAAGAAAACATGAAAAGGTTATTAGAAATGGTGAGGTAAGAAAAGGCGGAAAGTGAAAAAGGGATGGAGACAGAAAGAGAGAGAGAGAGAGAGGGTGAGAGTTCCAACTTAAAATGCAGGCAGTTAAAAAAGAGATGCCAGTAGGTGAGGAAAGACTTCCTTCCAGCTCAGAACCCTGTGGAGAGATGTTTAAATTTGCACAAGCACTTCCAAAGTTTGAGGAAAGAGATGAAGCATTCCTTATTTAATTTGAGAAGATGGCTGAACAGATGAAAAGGCTACAGGAAAACTGGACATTGTTGTAACAATCCAGGTGGGTGGGTAGAGCACATGAGGTTTATGCTTCACTGTCAGAAGAAATGTCAGTGAACCATGATGTGGTTAAAAAAAAGTCTATTTTGAGTGCCTACGAGTTTGTTCCTGAGGCATACAGGCAGAAATTTAGGGATATGAGAAAACAGCCTGAGCAAACTTATATTGAGTTTGAGAGGGTAAAACAAAACAATTTTGACTAGTGGATATAGGCATTAAAAATAGAGATGACATATGCAGCTCCTAGAGAAATAATTCTTTTGGAAGAATTAAAGATTCAATGCCTGCTGTAGTGAGAACTCATGTGGAGGAACAGAGGGTTAGAATGGTAAGGCAAGCAGCAGAGATAGCTGATGATTATGAATCAGTTCATAGAGCCAAAACTTTTTTTTTGTCACCCTTTTAAACCAGCACAGGATAGAAAGTGGAACGGTAAAAAAGGAAGGTGGGCAGTCAGGGAAGACAGGAGTAGGTGGAAATATCCAGGAAGTTTTTTCTCAGAATAAAAAGCAAGTTGCTGAGGGTAGGAGTGACATTCAAAAATTGAGGTATTTTTATTGTAATGAAGTTGGACACACAAAGTCAGTGTGTTGGAAATTGCAGGGAAAATCTGTTGGAATTACAGGGGTGCAGAAAAGTACTGGAAGTAAGAGCACTGTGGGTTCTGATGTTCAGACACAGGAGAAACCAATGATTTGTGTACAGGTAAAACAGGGAGAATCACCGATAGGTAAAGAAGTGGGAATGTGTTCACAATTTACCCAAGAGAATTCTGAGGAGCAGGTTGCAGAGATGTTTAGAGATTTTGTGTGTGAAGGGAGAGTCATTCCACGTGTACAGGGCGGAATAGGTAAAGATTTTAAAATTTTAAGAAACACGGGTTAGTCAATCCTTAATGTTGTGGGATGTGATATTTGTTGTTCAGAGGGAGTATTGCAGGAACAGGTTAGATAATTAGTGGGATTCATGCAGATGCTAAACCTATTCCATTGTGGAAGGTAAATTTAAAGAGTAAATTGAAAACAGGTGAAGTGATTGTTGGAGTGGTGAAAAAAATGCCCACTGCAGGGATTCAATTTATCTTGGGTAATGATATAGCTGAATCACAAATGTGAGTGATGTCTATGGTAGTTGAGCAGCCTGTAGAGGTGTATTCAACAGACGTGTTGCAGAGAGAGCATTCTGTATTGTTTCTAGATTATGTGATAACAAGGTCACAGGCTCACAGGTTGAGACATGAAAAACAGGAAGGACAGGCAGTTCAAAGACAGGTAGAAGGTGTTAAAATCCAATTAGCTGACACTGTGCTTAATAACATTATTCAGGAAGAAAGACTAGAGGACAAGTCAGCTGAAGTGCTTAACTCAAGGAGGTTAGTGGAGTTATAGAAAAGGGATTTGTAAATAAAGCATTTATATCAAACAGCTTACTCAGAAACAGGTAAAATGTATTCTGGAATGTTATAACCTTAAGGGTTATATTTTAATGAGAAAATGGAGGCTGTATCACGTTTCAGCAAATGATAGCTGGAGGGAGGTGCATCAGATTGTCAGCCCATTTGGGTATATAAATGAGATCCTGAGGATAGCTCATGGAATTCCAATGGGGGCGCAGTTAGGAATTATAAAGATACAGGCAAAGATACAGGAACTTTTTTTTTTGGCCTGGATTGCATAGGGATGTAGTCAAATTTTGTAGAACGTGTCACACATGTAGGGGAACCACAAGCAGTGATTAAGCCAGAACTTTAATTCAAATTCCAGCCTTTGAAGAACCTTATGCTAGGGTCATGATTGATTGTGTAGGATCCCTCCCTAAGATGAAAAATGGAAATCAGTACTTAATGACAATAATGGAATTGCCTACCAGATTTCCTGAAGCAATACCTTTGAGAAACATTACATCAAAGAAGACTGTAGTAGCGTTAACCGCATTTTTTACAAGGTATGGTTTACCTAAAGAAATGCAATCAGATCTGGGTTCAAATTTTATGCCACAGCTCTTTAAGGAAGTAATGAACAGCTCAGGGATCAAACAATTTAAGTCAACAGTTTATCATCCTGAGTCACAAAGGGCTTTGGGAAGAACTATGATGAGATCGTACAGTCAGGAAATAAACATAGGATTGTGGTACAGGAATTCCATACTTGTCATTTGTTATTACAGACCCGCCTAATGCATTGACTGGGTTTAGTCCTTTCGGACTGGACTATGGTTATGAGGTAAGAGGGCCAATGAAATTGACTCATGAGAAACTGATTTGTCAAAATTCAGAAACTACTCTCCTGAATCATGTATCAAACTTCAGAGAGAGATTGGACAGAGCGTGTGAGTTGGTTAGGGAATATTTAAAGATATCACAGCAAGTGATGAAAGTGAAAGCAGACAGGAAAGCTACAGCTCAGAAATGTTGTAGCTGGGGAAAAGGGCTAGTTCTGTTACCAGTACTGAGTGACTCATTAATGACAAGGTTTAGTGAGCCTTACAGGATTGAAAAGAAACTGAGTGAAGTAAATTATTTAATAAGATATAAGAAAGAAGCAAAGGGTGTGTCATGTAAAAATGTTTAAAAAGTACTTTGACAGGGTAGAGGACCAAAAGGAGGTGTTAGTGATAGCAGACAATGAGAAAGAAGTAAAAATGCAGAATTCTGGAATTGATTTTCCTCTAATCAAATTGGATAATGAGGGGGTACTTGAAAATTTAAATGTAATATTGAGTTACCTTCCAGACAAGTGTCAAAGTGACACTTGCGGTTACAGAAAGTTGTTTGTGGAAATAAGTTGGGAGGGGGAAGATTTAGCTATACAAGATAAGTCTGTAGAAGTTTCAACTTCGGCAAGGCAACATCATTTTAGATTAAATCCGGCAAAGTTATCACAAGTGCAGAAAGAAATTGACTTCATGCTTCAAAATGATATTATTGAGTCTAGTTGCAGTAACTGGAGTTCACCTATTGTGCTGGCACCGAAAGCCAATGGAACATAAAGACTGTGCGTGGACTATCGAAAGGAGAATGCAGTGACAAAAGTGGATTCATACACTATGCCAAGGTTGGAAGATTGGATTGAGAAAGCGAGAGAATCAAAATTTAGCACAAAGATTGATTTGCTAAAAGGATACTGGCAAGTATCATTATTGGAGAGAGCAAAGGAGATATCGGCTTTTGTGACACCAAATGTATTAGTTCAAAGTCATGCCATTTGGTATGAAGAATGTACCTGCAACGTTTCAAAGATTGACAACTAAAGTAATTTCATGTCTGGGCAATTGTGCTGTTCTCTTGCAGAGATATTGATGTTTATAATGTTACTGGAAATTATTTTTAAAATAGAGTTCTAATGGGGTCTGTGTCTAGGTGTGTGTCTGTGTGTCTTAATTGGATAAAAATCAGCTAGTCTGGGTGCTTTGATGTATAGTACTTTTGAGATGTTAATTAGATAAACATAAGTGTGCGAGTAAAATGTTGCACCTAGCTAGAAGATGCCAAGCAATGGTGGAATTGGTAGAATGAAAGAGTATTATTGTTAGGAGATGTGTTCGGAGAAAGGAGTTTGTGTGTGTAAGGCAGAGGAATTTAAGATCTAACCAGCCTGTAAGCCTACAACTGTGTCTGCAAAGGAACCAAATTGCAGGGAACCTCATTTTGAATTTGTAAGGTCAAATGCATTTTTCCTGGTGTCTATTTAAACTCTATGCGTTATTGTTGCCTTGGCATAGATTTACCTGGAAGTGATTCATTTGGGGACTTGTTTAATAGTTATTATGGTAGTAATTTGTAGACATGTGTATGTGTTTAATTTGTTGTAAATTAATAAGTGTTCAATTTATTTTTATATAAAAAATCCTCTTGAGACTCGGCAGTCTTATTCCTGAATTCAGAGCTGCATCTCAAACATACCAATTGAAAATATAGGTTATGACAGTTGTTTCAAGTTTCCCCATGGGATTTAAACAACTCGGCCTTTAATAACTGCTGTGTCATAACACTGTTTATATTGATGACTTATTAGTTTTCAGTCCTATGAAGGAGGAGCATTTACAGCATCTGGAAGAATTACTTACTCGATTATAAGAAGCTAATTTGGAGATAAACATGGCTAAAAGTGAATTTGCAAAAACGCATATTATGAATTTAAGCCATACCATTGGACATCGTAAGGTGACTCCAAGAGATGTGAAAGTCAAGACTATCATGGATTTCCCAGTGCTGACAACAAAATGAGAAGTTTTGAGATTTCTGAGCATGAGTGGGTTTTATCGGAAATTTGAACCAAATTTGAGCAGTGTGGTCACTCCACTGACTTGACTGTTAAGAAAGAACAAGAAGGTTTCAATGGACAGGAGTGTCAGAAGGTATTTGATAATTTGAAAACTGTACTAACTACAATACTAGTTTTGACAGTACCCAATTATTCCAAGCATTTAAGTTGGCTGTTGATATAGGCATTGAGGCTGTACTGTTACAAGAAGATGACACTGGAATTGAAAAACCAATAGGGTATTTTTCACGGAAGTTGAATGCACAACAGAGATGATATTCAATGACTGAAAAGGAAACTTTGGGTTTGGTGATAGCGTTGCAGCATTTTGAAATTTATATGGCAAACAATTCGTCAGAGACAATGATTTATACAGACCACAATCCTTTAAAGTTTCTGGACAAATTTCAAGACAGAAGTGTAAGGCTATTCAGGTGGAGTTTATTACTGCAACCATTTAATCTACAGATTATACATGTTGTTAGCTGAGAAAATCTGACGGCAGATGCTTCATCAAGAGTTTGAAGCTTAAACGAAAAAATGGGCATCTAAAAAGCTGGGGCTGAATCTTCGGCTCGGCGAGTGGGGGCGGTGCCCACTCACCAAGGCATAAAATGATGCGGGGTGACATTGGGTGGGCGTCCTGACGTCACCGCGCATCAGTTAGATTTTCAGTTCGGGGGGCACACAGCTGAGTCAGCTGCGCACCCGCTGAACTGTCAAAGGCCTGTTAATGCCATTAATTAACTAATTAAGCCTATTGAGAAAGCTGCCCTGTCTAACCTTAAGGTTGGCGGGCAGGCGAAGAGCCCAGACGGCCTTCGCATTTTTCACGGAACCTCACTCACGAGCGGGATGAGGTTTCAGGAAGGGTTTATAAATTAAATACATTTTTTCATTAAAGTTTATTGACATGTCCCAGCTCATGTGACACTGGCTCAGGGAACCCCCTCCCCCCACCCACGCAGGGAGCACAGCACTTCCGGGTGCGCATCACGCTGGGCGGGCCTTAATTGGCCCACCCTCGTAAAATGGCGGTGCGGACTTGATCGGGTCTGCGCCCATCCACGCGCAATCCGCCCGACGGGGGAAAATTCTCTTCCTGGTTTCTGAACTGGAATGATTTCTGTTGATACAAATGTTTCATAGATATATTGTTCTGTTAATGCATGCATCTGGTAATGTAATAGTTTAAGTATATAGGTAAATATAGGAGGTAGTATAAGATGGGTTAATAAAAATGAAGGCGTCATTTTAAATTATGACGGTTCATTTTTCAATACAGAGGGGGACATCAGGAAGATGTAATAATTCTCATAATATTATTAAAATAGAATAATAGCGGGACGTGTCTATGTGCCCATATGTGTGTGTGTATATAAGACTTTATTGAATTAGTCTGCATGCTTTGGTGTAAGAAAAGAAGTTGGCCACGATTTTCCGGCGGTGGTGAGGGCTTGGTGGGAGGGCCCGGGAGCATCGGGAAGCCGATCACTACCTGCGATTGGGCTCTGACTGCGTTTTCACACTGACTGGCCAATTAACAGCCAACCAGAGCGAAACCCGCGCTGCAGCGGGAGAAGCACAAGAGCTACCTCAGGGAGCTGAAGATTTTTGAAATAAAAAATTAAAAACTTAAACAATGTTATAAACATATCCCCTCATGTGAGTCTGTCACATGAACAGGGACAACATCTTTTGAATGAGGTTCAACATTTTTAATTTAATTTTTATTCGCTGTTGGAAACTTCATTTTGCCCATGGATGAGGCTTCTTAAAACATCCAAAGGCCGCTTGGCCTTTTCGTCTGCCCACCTACCAACCGTAAGGTTGGACAGGCAGTGAAAAATTTCATTTAATTATTACTTTAATGGCCTTAATAGGCCTGTTAATTGTCGCCGGGCACACTGCCGACTTCCAGGGGTGCACACCGACCAAAACATCTCGCGATCGGGGATGCTCGCCCGACGACATCGCGTGTCACTTTAGGCTCGTTCCTCGTTCGGGTCAGGCACACGTCCACCCGGTGAGCGCAATATTCTGCCTGTTAGGTTTAAAATGTTAATTAAATAAACATGGGGAAGTTTAGAAACATAGGTATCAAGGGAACATTTGCATTTTAAAATAAACTAGACTCCGTTGTTTTCAAAAGAGGGAGTGAAATGTGCCACCGAGCCAGGTGAAGTTGAGAAACAGTCTGTTAATTTTTCCCAAAGAATCTGGTAAAACTTAGTGCTATGAGAGGTTTTTATTATCGGGAAGATAAAGTCCAAAGACATAGTGAAACAATGGGTATTCACATTCAAAGAAGGAAATATGTATAAAGGAGTGAAGGCTGTTTGTAAGGGAAGTCGGTTTTGAGGTTTACAAGTGTGAAAATCCTTCAGCATTTATGCCTCAAACTTTTGTTTTCAAAGGACTGAAGTTAAGAAAACTCACTTTGAATTCGTCTTGTTCAGGGTATCATGTTTCTTTACCTCGGTCTTTTAAAATCTATGGCCCATAACGTCCGCGCTCCCCAGCATCGGATTTTGGGGAGCACCTCAAAGCTGCACTGGGGAATCCCTCCGGCAAGTTCCCAGGAAAGGGTTTACACAGCAATTGCCCAGAAGTGCTAACTTCCTCTGGACATTCGCACTGCACCGGGAACCATCCAAAAATACGATTTAAATCGCAAACTTCGATGGTTGCGCTGGGGTTATACCAATAATTATCCAGAAAAATTTAGAAGAATTAAAGCCTCTTCTAACTTCATGGTACCTATTGTAAAGACCAAGACCGATCCCACGAGACTCCCCCACACACTGCATTCCCCCCGCCTCCCTGCCCACGGGACTCCCCCCATCCCACCCCCGACTGACAACCCCACCTCCCACCACCACCCCCCACCCCCCCACACCTCCTCCCACCGACTCAGTTCCCTTTGACATTGGACCCCAACCTGAGACACTGACCACCCCCGCCTCAGATCCCCCCTCCCAGTCCTCAGACCCCCCGACCTCCAAACGCCCCTACCTCCCCCATGACCTTCTGCCCCCTGCAACCTCCGAATGTCCTACCTCCCCCCCGACCTCCAACCCCCCAACCTCCAGACCCCTGACGTCTGGACGCCCCCCCCACCACCCCCGCACCCCCCACCCCCGACCTGCGAGGATTCTTTTGATGCAGGCCCCAAGCAGCTCCAGCGAACGGAAGTGGCCACGCAATTTTCAGGACCAGGTAAGTGTGCATTTATTTCTTCTAATTTCTGTGGGCCAGCACTCTCCAACGCTAGTTGCAAGTTACGCCCCTATGTGTCTTACTGTTGCCTTAACGAAAGTGTAACTGGGAGTTAGATTGATTAGGGGATTTAGAAGTTAACATAGTGGTAATTTGTGCATCTATGTACGTATTTAAAATCATTTCTCTTCTTAATAAATGTTTAACCTAGTTTTGTAAAAACCTATAAGATTTGGTCGTCTTATTACTATTAAATTCAAGGCAAGTATCTTGAAATCTACACAAACTGCAAAGCAAGTTGTGGCAGTTGTTTCAAGTTTCCCTTTGAGATTTGAACAACCCAGAATTTACCATCAACACACACGCACGCACACACACAATATGCTATTGCCTTAAAAATAATGAATGAATCTTAATGGACCACGTGAGTATTAAAACAACAGACTGCACCCTTAAAGAGACTGACCAAATGTTACTGAGACTGGGAGAAGAGAGAGAGAACGTCAGCCGCACACATACTATTCTATTGTCTGAAAGGGAATGAAACAATAAAAGAGAATTAGACTGTGATCTGAGAAGGGAGAATATGTAGGATTACGGGGAGGTGGGGGAATGGCGCTAGGTGAATTGCTCATTCGGAGAGCCAGTGTAGACACGATGGGCCAAATAGCCTCCTTCAACTCTGCAACAATTCTGTGATTCTGATCCTGTAATTCAGGAGACTCTCCACCAACATATAGGAGGATGAGAACAGGAGGCGGCCATTCAGCCCCTCAAGCCTGTTCTGCCGTTCAATTAAATTAAGACTGCTCTGTACCTCAGCTCTGTTTCTCTGCATTGGTTGCATATTTTTGACAGATACAAACTTGAAAATGTCAATTGATTTAGCACCTGCCGTCTTTTGGGGAGAGAGTTCTGCATTTCTGCTACCCTGTGTGTGACAAGATGCTCCCTAGTTTCTCTCAGAAAAGGTTTAATTTTAAGCTTGTGTCCCCTTGTTCTGAGTTCCCTCACCAGTTCTCTGCACTTACCCTTTTGAAACCCTTTACCACTTAAAGCACCTTGATTACATCACACCCACAACCTCCTGGACTCTAAAGAAATGTATAGGATAGGTGTGGTAATCTGAGGTGCAACACACCTTTAAGAGAATGTGAGCAGGTTGACCACATGACTGTATGACCCAATTACTGTGTAGAGCGGGCTCCAATGCTAACTAGTAGTTTAGAATAGGGTCTGGTTGGAGAAGCACACATTGGACAGAGGTTTGCCCTCGTCGGGTGGGCACCGTGGGCAGTCGCGGGAGCGGTCGTCAAGCCAATTGCTGCCTGCCATCGGGCCCCAGCCGCAATTTTATGCTGGCTGACCAATTAACAGCCAGCCAGTGTGAAACGTGCACTGGAGCACTCAGTGCTATTGGGACGAGGACAGGAGGAGTGCGAGCGCTGAAGTCCGCGCACGAACACTCAAAACAAAGATATGAAGAATAATGAAAACATGTCCCCTCATGTGACTCTTGAGCAGGGACATGTTAAATAACAAGTGTTGAAAGTTTTTTTAAATCCCTGGTGGGAACCTCATCCTGCCCATGATGAGGTTTCGCCAAAAACGCAAAGGCCACTTGGCCTTTTCGCCTGCCCACCAACCAAACGGTTGGAAGGGCAGTGAAAGATTCCAATCAGTAACTTGATTAAGGGCCTGAGAAGGCCGCTTAATTGTCATGCAAGTGCGCGATGACGTCGGGACGCTCACCCGATGTCATCGTGTGTCATTTTATGCTCGTTCAGGTAGGGCGCATGCCTGTCCGACAAGGGAAAAATTCAGCCCATTGTGTTAGTGCTCTGTTACTTGTGTAAATAAAAACCATGTGCTTCATCTTATCCTGGTCTCTGCATCTGCAGTATATCATTTGCCAACTCACTCACCAGTAGATAGGTGTGCAACCGTATTCACGAGAGAAGCGACACAGCAGAAGAAACATTGCAACTGATGACAAAGAAAAACATGACCAGTCGATGACACCAAGGAAAGCCACAAAAATTCCACTGAAATGAATCAGACATGCCTTGCAGGCCAATTGTAAGTATAGCCTTCCCCATAGTCGTCAACGTTATCTCCCTCCAATATGCCACAGTTTGGCCGTATTGAACTGTTTGATCAGACCACCATTGGCTGGTCACATTATGATGAACGCCTCTCATTCTTCTTTCTGATCAAAGAAATATCAGGGGAGGAGAAGAGGCGAGCGATCCTCTTATCGACATGCAGCAGTAAAACATACGGCCTAATTCATAGTCTAACGGCATCAGGTGCTCGAGGTTCTAAGAGCTTCAATGAATTGGTAAATCTTGTGAAAAGCTACTTTTAGCCGAAATCCTCGGTAACAACGCAGCGTTTTAAATTTAATTTGAGGTGTCGCGCTCCTAGAGAGACAGTCGCTTGCTATGTAGCAGCCTTAAAACAACTGACAGAGCACTGTGAGTTTAGGATGTTGATTAACGACATGTTAAGAGACCAATTAGGGAGTGGGATTAACGAAGACGCCATTCAAAAAAGGTTGTTGTCAGAAACGAATTTAGACTTCAGCAAGGTGCTGGAGTTGGCGCTCGCAATGGAGAGCACAGTCAGGGATTCTGAAGCAATCAAGTGAGTACAAAATGGCGCCGACCATCGCATCGGGAGGGAAGCACCGGTTAGAAATGGCGCGGTAGCGCAGGGCTCCGCAGAAAGGTGGGTAACAGCCACCATTAACAGACCAGCAAAAAGCATTGGTTTAATGGATATATTAGTAATGGCAGAAATGGAACCACACAGCCTGCGAGTGAATAACAATTTAAAAGAACTGAGTGTTTCTACTGCCATCGTAATGGGCACATTAAGCGATATCGTAAAGACAGATTGAGACAGAATTTTAAACAAAAAAGGTAGAAATCGTGAAATCCACATAATAGAGGAACCGAAAGAAACAGGATCAGATATTTACTCACTATACAACTTAGAAATGGGTAAAACAGAGCCAACCAACGTGACAGTGGAAGTCAACAGAAAACCCATCCAAATGGAGGTGGATACAGGGGCATTCACAACAGTTATAGGGGAACATACATTCAAATAGCTGAATGGGAGAGGCCACTCGCTAAATCTGGAAAATTCAGACGCTAAATGAAAGTATATTGGTGAAACATATGAGTAAGATGTATATGCAAGGTTCCAGTACAGTATGGAAATCAGTCTGTTAATCTGCCCCTGATAGTGATAGCAGGCAGAGGACTGACTCCCCTCAGAAGAAACTGGCTAAGAGAGATCAATCTTGAGAGACTTCTGAGATCTCAATCAGAAGCAGGAAATGGTTACTGTTTGAAAAAAGGAGTATGTAAAGACTCAAAAAGGAACTCGTAAAGGTGATGCTTCAGGACAGAGTTTCAGTTGAAGTCAGTAACCTCCAAAAAGAAAAAGAAAACTTGCTGAAGGACTTTCGTATATTGCCAGATTCCCTCAGATCCCAATCTGTATCACTAAAAAAGTATGAGGAAGAACAGGAAGAATTCAGCACATCTCTGGCTGAGATGAAGAATAAATTAGCTGAGAAAACACAAACAATACCTAATTCTCCAGGAAGCAACTAACAAACATAAAAAGAAATGGAAGAGTTGAAGAATCAGCTGCGTGGAAGCCAAGAAGCTTTAAAAATAGAGACCCCTGAGTTTTCAAAGGAGCCGACAGATGAGGAAATGCAGGATGACTCAACCACCCCGAGGTCACTCAGGTTGAGCTCATACCTGAGCCTAGCCTGGCCAATAGGGAAGTTGGAGAGGAAGCTGAGATTAAAGTCAGCGCTGCCAAGAAGCAAATCCATCAAAAGAAGACACGTAGGAAGAAAAAGCGGAATTACTAACAAGGCCCCAAATGTTTGTTTTTTTTAAACACAACAGGAAGCTGATCATACTGTGTTGAATTTAGCCTTGTCCAACATCCTGATTTTGAGAACCATCCTGACAGTCGGCCTTCATCACGTTGAACTAAGAGGGCAGGGTCAGCAGGAGTGCATGCGATTGGGCCCGAAAGTATTCCCGTTGGAGCCTACACCACATGTAGAAGGAACTCCATTTGATTTGGAAGTGCCTGTAAGATCCGTTGAGCCTGAGAGAGTCGAAGAGACAAACTTACAGGTTGCTACTGGAGAGCCTAGAGGACAGATAACTCCTGAGAGGGAGGCCTCGGATAAACCATCCGAAGTCATAGAACTACGACATTCAACACGTTTGAAGTATCCTCCAGAGAGACTGAATTTGTAAATGGTTTATTTATGTAAATAGTTGTAAAGATTGTAAATTGTACTTTTGAGTAAAGGGGGAGGGATGTTGTAATCTGAGGTGCAATACACCTTTATGAGAATGTGAGTAGATTGACCACATGACTGTAATCCCCAATTGCTGTGTATCGCGGCCTACATTGTTAATCAGTAGTTTAGAATAGGGTCTGGTTGGAGAAGCACACATTGGGCAGAATTTTCTGCCTGTCAGGTGGGCCGTGCGGGAATGGGCACGGGCGGGTGCGGACCTGATCGTCGCCCGTGATCGGGTCTGTGCAGCCATTTTACACGGGCGGGCCTATTAAGGCCCACCCAGTGTGAATCGCGGCTCCCAAGGACAGTGGGAGTAGGCGGGCGGTGGCGGGACTGCAATGACCACTGGGTCCAATGGCGACCCGGCGGCCTGTTTCAAAAAGCTCCTGCGGCCTTTCAAAGGCTGTGAATCACAGCCAGTGGAAGGGCTCCCCAGAGCGCTGCTGGTGAGCAGGCCAGGCAGGCGGGTAGGGCAGGGGGGGCACTGTGCCCCTCGGTTTTCTGATGACTGCCTTGCTGCCCTCCTCAAGGAGGTGTCAGCATGGCAGGAGGCCCTCGTACCCCAGGATGGGAGACGGAGGCCACTCCCACATGAGCAAATGTCCTGGGAGGAGGTGGCAGGTGTGGTGAGCTCCCGCGATGTGGTGCAGTGCACCTGGATCCAGTGTCGCAAGCGCTTTAATGACCGGTTGCGCTCGGGAAGGGTGAGTACCATGTTGGCACTGGTCACTTAACCCAGCAGGTAGGCTTTCCCCCTGCTACCCTCCCCCCACACAATCATTGATGCCATGTGTCCTTCGCTGGGTTGTCCAGCAGATATTGCCCATGCCGAGGTCACCCTGAGAGGGTGGTGAAAAGATGAGTTCTGCCCCCGCAGCATGTGGTGCACTGAGACCCACATTACTGTTTTGGGGGCAACCTGGAGGAGCTGCACCTAGGCGCAGTGCTGGAACTCCAGGACATGTCAAAGTCAGGGCGATGAGGTGCTGGGAAGGGAACTACAAGGTGGCATTGGCACCGATCGATCTGCTGTCCTCTGCACTCCAAGTGCTTGTGCCTCCTTGCTATGGAAGGTTAGACTGTGTGATGCCAAATGTGATGTTGGCAGCAGTTGTCCAAGGGGAGGGGGAGGGGACTGGCCTAACATCTTTGTGGGAATGTTCGACAGCAGCGGGGTGAGGAGGCACTGGAGCCCTGTAATGTCCCACTCTGTTTGGGGTGGGCCGTCCGCGAAAAGAGTCCAGGTACAAGTAACACTGGTCGATGCTCTTCTCTCCTTTACAGGAGAAGAATGCACATAATGCCACCGAGCGGGTGAGGACTGGCCGAGGGCCGGCACAGTTGGCCACCATTTACCAGGTTCGAGCAGGAGGCCCTCGATCTGGAGAGGTGCCATGCGCCCAAGTCCACCGGTGTCGGTGAGGCTGGGGTGCCACGGGCAGGTATGTTTGCCCAGCAGTGAGGTCACCATTGTTCTCCCAACAGCCATGGCAGTGCTGAATGTTCAGTGATTGAAGTTTGCAACATGGCTTGACCATTGCTTATGGAAGGATGAGTGCATAATGATCCGGGGGACAGGGATGCACATTGACATTGTCTCCACGTTAACTGATCCAATCTCCTTGTTCTTTCTTTCAGCATTAGCAGAGCAGGGCTGGGAGGAGGAGCAGCAGAGGCCTCCTCTCACACCTGAGGGCCCTGAAGTCTCACCAGCATCACACCATCCCTGTCAGGCAGGCACCAGCGCAGATACTAGCACCTCAGTGGGAATTAGAACATTGGCTAGTGTCCCAGGGCACAGTCACTGGAGGAGCTGGTAGAGACAGAGAGTGCCAGCAGGCGGAGGACTGCAGGGTACCAGGTATATGCTCAGTCAGTGCCTGATGATTGAGTCGTCCATGATGCAGCAAACGCAGGAAATGCGGCCAGGTGTGCGGGAGCATCTGGTGGAGAGACATGAGGCTATGCTTGGCTTGGTGTCCGTGGTGGAGGAGTCTACGTGGACTATCGCCGAAGCAATGAGCCTCATGGTTGTGCACCATGCGTCCTCCATGGAGAGAGCGGCGACTCTTGTGGAGAGGCTCCTCTAGGAGGCCAATCAGGGCTTCCTGGGGATGCGCTCGGACCAGCAAGCCCTCACATCGGCATTGACCTCAGCTGGTCAGTGCCAATGTGGGAGATGGTCTGGGCACCAAGTTTCCCAGCTTGTTGCCCATCTATTCACTGTGAGCAGGGAGGTCCAAAGCAACCTCACGTCGGCACAGCAGCTGCCTGTCATCTCTGCGGGCTCCTCTCAGGGTGCTCCGGATGAGGGTGGCAGCTCCTCCGCCCCTCTTCCAGTGACCATTGCATCTGGTGAGGCTGCGACGACTGGGGAGATGCCAGTTCTGGAACTGACAGCTCCCTCCCAGGCAGGGCCAGCACAGGCTCCACGGGCCAGAGGACGGTCGCCAGGGTCATCGAGGCCGACAGGACAGCAGGGTCAGCAGGCTGGCTCAGATGGCACTCCCAGCGAGGGGGCAGCACCAAGACGTAGCACCTGAAAACGTAAACATAAGGCACCTTGGGCACACCATGGGTTTATCACTGGTGCTTTTGTGTTGGCCCGAGATGAGATCTTTATCAGTTGGTGTGATGTTTAACACCTTTGTCATTTTGTTTTCTTAAGATCCTTTTATTATAATCTTAAATTCAGACATGTCACCGTGGCTGAGGGTGCCTCTTTTCTCCCGCAGGTGGATAGTTACCAATAATGTCATGAGTGATTTGCAGGACATTCAGCTTTGTTAACAAGGCCCTTAGTTAATGTTCCTATCCAGCCAGATTTTTCAGTCAGGTACCGAGGACGGAGCCTGCAGCCCAGGCTTATCCTGGAGGTCCATATGTGGTTTGCTAGCTGAAGGGTCATTGGATTAAAGCCTCCCGGGTGTCCCTGCCTCCCTGGAGTATACCCGGGTCAGTGTCTACCCCCTCAGCATTTCCCTGTGCGTGCTCATCCTCGGACTCACTGCTGGACTCATCGTGTGCAGCCGCAGCCACTGCGTCGACGTCTTCTTCGTCCACAGCGTCTCCCCTTTCCAGCGCAAGATTGTGGAGAGCGCAGCATGCAACCATTATCAGTGACACACGATCTGGGGGGTACTGGAGTGGTACCTGAGGGGTCCAGGCATCGGAAGCACATTTTGAGAAGACCGATGGCTCTCTCCACAACAGCCCTTGTGTAGGCGTGGCTCCTATTGCACCGCTGCTCAGCTTCTGTTCTTGGATGGTGGAGAGGCGTCATGAGCCACCTTCTGAGGGGATAGCCCTTGTCACCCAGCAGCCATCCATCCAGCCGAGCCAGAGCACTGAAGAGCCCTGGCACCTGGGAGTGTCTGAGGATGTAGGCATCGTGGGAGCTGCCTGGGTACCTTGCACAGACTTGTAGAATCAGCATCCTGTGATCACACACTATCTGCATGTTCATGGAGTGGAAGCTCTTCCTGTTGACAAAGGCACCGGGCTCACCTGCTGGCCCCTTGATGGCCATGTGTGTACAGTCTATAGCACCCTGGACACGGGGGAAGCCAGCAATGGCCACGAAGCCTCTGGCTCGCTGTGCCTGGCTTGCCTGGTCCCAACATAAGTGGACGAAGGTCAATGCCCGTCTGAACAGAGCGTCTGTAACCTGCTTGACACAAGTGTGGACAGCTGATTGGGAGACTCCGCAAAGATCACACACCGAGCCCTGGAAGGAGCCAGAGGCATAGAAGTTGAGAGCAGCTGTGACCTTTGGAGACTCTGGCATGAGGCGTCCACCCAGACAGTTAGGGGAGATCTCAGGCCCAATCATGTGACAGATATAGTTGACTGTCTCCCTTGACAGAAGGAGCTCCTTTGGCACTGCACCTCAGACATATTGAGGTAGCTGCTTCACCGCTTGGATACCCTGGCAGCAGGATAGTGGTGTCTTCTGCGGCCCCTTCCGTCTTGGACTACCTTTTGGCCCTGCACCCCTTGTGCCTGTCCTCCCAAAGGTGGCTCCCCAGGAGGCTGTATGTGCACTCCTGGCTTCCTATCCCTTCTAGCCCTGCCTTCCTCCTCAGAGGAGGTACCTCCAGTGGAGAGTTCAGCTCCCATTCCCAGGCTAAGGGAAGGCTTCCTGAAACCTGCAGGCCCAAAAAAGATTCCTCACTGCAGAGTGCTGACCTGAGGGTTGTGAGTCCAGTCCAAGCAGCTGGTATGCGTTTTGAAGTATTGCAGATCGCACAGGCAAGTACCAGTAACTTTGAAACATCAATATTTGACAGAGCACACTCGCAACTCCACTGAGCCCTCTTATCCCGCCCGTGGACGAGGTTTGTACAAATGTGTCCTACCCACCTGCCCGTTGCGCCCGTGCGTCGACCCGAAGATCGCACGGGTGCTGAAAAATTGCCATCAATTAGTGCCTCAAGAGCCTTAAGTGGCCCTTTAATTAATGGCGGGCGTGCATCGGATATCATCGTGCTCCCGCCCAACGAAATATCGCAATGGCACGCGGTGATGTCGGGACTTCCCGCCCCCATACGCCAACGGGAAAACCCTGCCCATTGTGTTAGTGCTCAGTTACTTGTGTAAATAAACAGCATGTGATTCATTTATACTGGTCTCTGCATCTGCAGTATGTTGTTTTCCAACTCACCCACCGGTAAATAGGCGTAGGACTGTGTTTGTGAGTGAAGCGAGCCGACAGAAGGAACATAACAATAGGTTTATGCACAGTATTCTAAATACAGGGGGCCAAGGCCTCATACAATGCAAGAAATCTACACCTAGTTTTAACGTTTAATTCTCCTGTACAGTACTCTGAGTCTGACCACTGTTACTGTGATGGAGGAGAGAGAGATATGGAGAGGCGGAATGTTTAGCAGGGGTGGGGTAGTTCCAGAGCTTAGTGCTTAGGCAGCTGAAGGTGGGTGTGCCAGTGATGGAATGATGAAAATCAGGAATGCATAAGAGACCAGAATTGGAGGAGTGCAGAGGCCTCAGAGGGTTGTCAGACTGGACGAGGTTACAGACATGGGAAGCAATGAATTCATGGAGGAAATGGAAAATTAGGATGAAAATTTTGAAATTCAAGGGAGCATCTGACCGAGGAGCCAATGTCGGTCTGTGAGAACAAGAGTGGGGGGATCAATGGAAAATCCCACTCAAGTGTTTCAGCTGTTGATGTGCTGAGGCAGAGACAGCAGTGCTACTGAGGATGCAGTTGCTGGCCTGGCAATGGAGAGGATGTGGAGCTGGATGCTCAGTTCAGGGTAACATAGGATGTCAAGTTTTTAAACAGCCTAGCTCAACCTCAGACAGTCGCCAATGAGAAGCATGGAATTGGTGACCAGGGAACAGAAGTTGTTGTGGAATCTGAAGCCTGTAGTTTTGGTTATCCCATTATTTAAATGGAGGATATTTCTGCTTACCTCATGCCTGAACAGCACTGTGGGAGCGGGAGGAGAGGTGGGGTGTGGGGTGGGGGGGTGGTGGTGGAGCCGGGAGCAGCTTACAATGTTAAATGTTAGAGGCGTTATATAAATGCAAGTATGCCATATATGGCATAAAATACACCACATTTTAGGTACAAATATGAGACAAAATTAAACACACTCATGTCAAATACTTCTGTGGTTATTAGCTCTTGATAGGTGTCCTGATTTGACCTGGCCCATTGCCTAAACTCTACAAAGTTAACTTTGCTTCTCTGGAACTTTGGAGTTGCCAGTTCCTGATTGCACTTTTAGTTCACATTCTCACTGCTTATATAAGCCTGAATATAAATTTGATTAGTTTAGCTTGTGCAACTCTGATATATGCAGATGCATTTGCGCACATGCAGTTCTCAGACAGGGGCAGGTCACCAGCCTATCGCCAGAGGCAAGGGGCACTACTCCACATCAAGCATGGCTGACCAGGAGACACCTGATCTAGGCATATTGGAAAGATCTGAAGGCTGATAACCAACCAATCTGGCTACACTATAAACTCACCTTCCACGGCCGTCAGTCCCTGGAATGGGACTTGAACCTGGAGCTTCTGGCTCAGAGGTAGGGAGGCTACCCACACTGCGGCACAAGACTTCCTATTGTACACACTACGAGGAACTTAATAGACCCCATATACAGTTGAAAAATGTAATCTCCTCAAATGCATTGAACAAATGGGAAAAATAGAAAATCCTCTTGAAAACTAAGTGTTCACTTAGCTCACTCAATTGTTTATTTTGTCATTTCCATAAAATAAGAGGCAGTAGTGGGAGAAAGAAGTCTTACTGCTGACAGGAGCAACTTAATCACTTGTTAACACAGACATCAATTGTGTTTGAAGCACAATCAAAAAATAAAATATCACAACTTATCGTTTTCATTTAGGTTTGTATCAAAATCTTTAAATAGAATATCATTGTTTCAGAAACACATTCCTCTGGTTTCTCAGATTCATTCCTCAAATAATGAACACTGCAATGAAATTATCTACCGGGCTGTTGTACACAGTTTGCCTCTGGACATGCTGCCCTATTTTTGCGAACTGTTGATCATCAACATCGGGCAAGAGTTTAGAAATAATAAACTGTGCAATATTTTCAGAATAAAAACAAAAGAAAATGCTGAAAACGCTCAGCAGATCAGGCAGCATCTGAGGAGATAGGAGGAGAGTTAACGTTTCAGGCCAAAGATCTTTCATCTGAACTGGAAGAAGTTGAGTATTTAACGGTTTTTTAAGCATGTGCAGAGCTAGGAAAGAATAACTTCAATGAGACTGTTTATCAGCAAATAGATTCCCCACGATGAATATGAGGAACTGTAATGAGGTGCTGTAATGTCACACTGAAGTTGTGGTAATGTGAATAAACTACTTATCAAATATATACTTCCTTGGTAGAATTGCTTACTTTAAGACACTAGAGCTTTTTCAGTGAAGGTCCATTTCAGGAGGCCAATATGTACTCTTTACTTCTGTGGTAAAGTGGAGTACCATGTACCTTTAAGAGAATGCAAGTGGACTAACCATGCGGCAACACTGACCAATCACTGTACAGCGTGGGCTACTGGTTAACTGTAAGTCTAGAGCTGGAGGTAGTTGTGGGAGCACGCAAGGATTTAGTGCTCAACTGTCAAAGGCCTATTAAGACCATTAAGAAAGTAATTAAAGTTGTTAAGAATGCTGCCCATATAACCTTAAGGCTGGCGGGCAGGTGAAGAGCCCAGGTGGCTCTTCTTTTGTCCCCATGCGGGACACTGAGAAACCTAGTGGACAACTGTCCCCTCAACAGGTCTCTGAAAAAACAGCCGAGATTTTTGAACTGCGATACTCAACACATCCGAGAAAGCCTCCTGAGAGACTTGATTTGTAAATAGCTATCCGTGTAAATAGCTCACATGTTATTAAGTTTGTCAACTATATTTTTTAAGGGGAAGGGATGTGGTAAAGTGGGGTACCATGTACCTTTAAGAAAATGCAATGGACTAGCCATGTGACAGTACTGACCAATCGCTGTACAGAGCAGGCTACTGGTTAACTGTAAGTCTAGAGCTGGGTGTGGTTGTGGGAGCACGCAATGGCTCTGCCTTCTATTACAATAAACAATCACAGTTTGTTCTTATGTCGGTCGCCCTCCATTATTGATAGTGAGCATCAACTAACAAATGTATATGAAGGCGTGCAATTCAAGTCCACTCGACTAGTGGGCTCATAGATTCAAGACATAAAACTTATGCATCTTTACTTCCTAGTTCTAACTTCATGACTGGCAGGAAGTCAGAAGTGAATGGCAGGTTCCTTGCTTGAAATAAATTGGTGTAATTAATTATATTATGATAGCACTTTGAAGGATTCAAAGCAATTGTTTTCCCCTTCAGTTTGCTGCCCGAAGGCAGGTCCTTGGCAATGATGCGCCAAACCATAGCAAAACACGGTAACTTTTCATTATGGGTAGGACAAGGAGGCAGGCCCCAAGTCTACGTCAGTGGGGATTGAATCCTGTGATGTTAGCATTAATCTAATCCACACACTAACTATCTAGCCAACTAAGCTAACCAGTCTGTATTCAAAATATTACACACCATAAAATAAAAGCGAATGAAATGATAGGGTACCAGTTTGCTTTCTTGAATCTTCCCTTCCTTCTACGATCTTCAGGCTTACAAAACCCAAAGCTGGCATCACATTTCCTTCATACTCCTCAGTCATAATAGCGTCCTCAATACAATTGCAAGCTTTAATTAGTCCTTCATCTAGGGCATCTCGATTTAAAAATAAATCTTTCTTCAGAAGTTGAATCGAGGAGGGCTAGCCATTCTCTCCACACACATTTCTAAGTGAGAGATTCCCTGCTAAAACTAGCTATTTATTGAATCACTAATTCATTCATTATTTAAGATGGACTAAAAGCAAGAGCTACATTTCAGGTAAGCCATTCAAATATGTGGTTTTTTGCAAAGTACAAACAGTCAATACTGTGAGTCGACTCGTTGAAACAGCAATACACAGTAGGAGGCAAAGCGAAAATTCCGACAGGTAATTGGGATGGATAATAGGGTAACAGATAGTTGCAGATCTATGTTGAAGAAAACAAATCAATATAGAAATACCATACTTCATCGCTGAGTGAAAACAACTGACAGATAGGAGCAAAGGATTTAATTTTATAATCATAGCACAACTGAAGTTTATTCAATGTATACTTGAACTAAATATTTTGAAGCATAATTCATAAAAGTGGCATATTCTGTTTCATAAAAACAATGATTTAATTTTACTGTCTTGACGATTTAAAATTTGCCTGCCACTCATCCAATAAGGTGGAATGGAATCAATTTGTTGCTAAGAAACTGCTGAATGATTGTTATGTATTGTCTGCGTAAAAAAAACGCTTCACCATTTTACAGCAGTCTCTGCACATTGCACGCAACTGTTAAAAAGGTGAAATTAAGACATTTTTTTGTCCATCAGGTTTCCATTTTACTGACACACTGTGGGAAACTTCAAAATCAGATATGTCGAGCTGCCAATCAGTGCCATTTTATTTTCCTGAAATGCCACAACAAGTGTAGAATCAGCTTCTCTAGTCTCTAGTATTGCCTCAAAATCTCTGAAATTGAAGAAAAAGTTAGAATTATTAGATCCCCATCAAGAATAAAACAAGTGCTAACAGGGCTTTTGGATTCATATGTCGATTGTGAAACATCAATTTCTAACTCCTATCTTTAATGTCAGTTACTTGAAATCTTGCTGTGAATGCTAAAATGAAAGTGTTAGAGCCAGCCTTCATCAAAGTGATATCGCTATGCCACAAATTGTATCAGGGTGTTGGGAAAATTTTGTAAAGTGATGAAAACCTGGAATGCCTTCTGATAAAGTAATACTGGCTGTCCACATTGGGAACAAATAGAATAGGGAAGAAGGCGTTAAGAATATTGAAAGTAAATTTAACTATGTTAGAGTTTTAGAGAAAGAAATTCATTATGGGGCAATGGTACAAGACAAGAGTATTCGATCGGCTGCTCATTCAATGTTATTTAGTCCCATTATCAAGTTTCTAGCTCTCAGTAGTATGCCCACGGCACAGACTGAATTTGGTAGAGTTATCATAGTTAGGGGAGATGCTGGCGAAGTGGCAATGTCATTAGACCAGCAATCCAGGATTAATTCCCTGAGGGCAGAGAATCAAATCCCATTGCAACAATTGGTAGAATATAACAATTCCATTAATTACTTTGGATTTGTAAACTAGCCTTAGTGAGTGATGGAATTGTCATTAAAAACCCTTGGAATGAAAATATTCCTCCTCATCTCAGTCCTGAATGATCACCCCCACGCACCCCCCACCTTATCCTGAATTGATGAGCCCATGTTCGCAATTTCCCAACCAGGGAAAACAATCTCTCAGTACCTCCCCTGTTAAACCCTCAATAATCTGCTTCAATGAGATCAACTCTCATTCTTCTAAACTCTAGAAAATATAAACCCAATTTGCTCAGCCTCTCATCCCAGGATAGCCCTCTCGTCCCAGAGACCAATCCAGCAAACATTTGCACTACTGCCTTCAATATATCCCTAGTATATCTTTCCTTATATATTGAGGCCAATATTGCACACAGTATTCTAGGTGTGTTCTCATCAAAGCCCTGTACAATTATAGGAAGATTCCTTCATTCTTGTACTCAAATCCTCATGCAATAGAGACCAACATGCCATTTGCTTTCCTAATTGCTTGCTGTACGTGCATGCTAACTTTGTTCCTTGTACAAGTGCTCCTAATTCTCTCTGAACACCAACATTTAAAGTTTCACAGCTTTTAAAAAAAAATCCACTTTTCTATTCTTGTGGCCACAGTGAATAACCTCACACTTCCCCACCTGCCATTCACAGCCTGTCTGTGGGCGGAACTTTCTGCTCCAGAGATTAAGTGCGGTAGTGGGCAGGATAAATGACGCGTTTCTCACTGTACTGCAGGGTGGGGTATTGCGCCCGATTTTACGCTTGGAAGCTTGTTAATTATGCATCGGCAAGCAGCTCCCCGAAACAAATGACGGGGCAGGCAGTGATTTGTCTGCCCCGCCATCACCTAATGAGGTCAAAGGCCGCGGTGCCATAATTAAACGCCTACTGAACACACACACCCACTCTCTGCAGCCCGGCTGTGAACACCACTGACCTGAGATGGCCCCCAGGAACAAGAAGGGCATGGCTCCGAGGTGTAGCCACTATATCTTGGAGACATTTATAAGAGATGTGCGCCAACACCGAGATGCCCTTTTCCTGAGGGATGGCACCAGGAGGTCCACCAACCTCACCTCGCCAGCCTGGGAGACGATCGCAAAGGAAGTCTTTTTTTTAATTCATTCACGTGATGTGGGCTTCATTGGCTGGGCCAGCATTTATTGCCCATCCCTAGTTGCCCTTGAGAATGTGGTGGTGAGCTGCCCTCTTGAACCGCTGCAGCCCATGAGGTGTAGGTACACCCATGGTACTGTTAGGAAGGGAGTTCCAGGATTTTGACACAGTGACAATGAAGGAACGGCGATATATTTCCAAATCAGGATGTTGAATGACTTGGAGGGGGACTTCCAGGTGGTGGTGTTCCTATCTATCTGCTGCTCTTGTCCTTCTAGAAGGTAGTGGTTGTGGTTTGGAAGGTGCTGTCTAAGGAGTCTTGGTGAATTCCTGCAGTGCATTTTGTAGATGGTACACACTGCTGCTACTGTGCGTCGGTGGTGGAGGGAGTGAATATTTGTGGATGTGGTGCCAATCAAGTGGGCTGCTTTGTCCTGGACAATGTCAAGCTTCTTGAGTGTTGCTGGAGCTGCACTTACCCAGGCAAGTGGGGAAAATTCCATTACATTCCTGACCTGTGCCTTGTAGATGGTGGACAAGCTTTGGGGAGTCAGGAGTGAGTTACTTGTTGCAGGATTCCTAACCTCTGACCTGCTCTTGTAGCCACAGTATTTATATGGCTAGTCCAGTTCAGTTTCTGGTCAATGGTAATGCCCAGGATGTTGATAGTGGGGGATTTAGCGATTGTAATGCCATTGAACGCCAAGGGGTGATCGTTAGATTCCCTCTTGTTGGAGGTGGTCATTGCCTGGCACTTGTGTGGTGCAAATATTACTTGCCACTTGTCAGCCCAAGCTTGGATATTGCCCAGGCCTTGCTGCATTTGGACATGGACTGCTTCAGAATCTGAGGATTCGTGAATGGTGTTGAACATTGTGCAATCATCAGTGAACATGCCTACTTCTGACCATATGATGGAAGGAAGGTTATTGGAAGGAAGCGGCTGAAGATGGTTGAGCCAAGGACTCTACCCTGAGGAACTCCTGCAGTGATGTCTTGGAGTTAGATGACTGACCTCCAACAACCACAGCCAGTGGGGAGTTTTCCCCCGATTCCCATTGACTCCCGTTTTGCTAGGGCTCCTTGATGCCACACTCGGTCAAATGTGGCCTTGATGTCAAGGGCAGTCACTCTTACCTCACCTTGGGAGTTCAGCTCTTTTATTCTTGTTTGAAGAAAGGCTGTAATGACATCAGGAGCTGAATGGCCCTGGTGGAACCCAAACTGGACATCAGTCAGCAGGCTATTGCTAAGCAAATGCTGTTGATAGCACTGTTGATGATATCTTTCATTACTTTACTGATGATTGAGAGTAGACTGATGGGGTGGTAATTGGTCAGGTTGGATTTGACCTGCCTTTTGTGTACAGGACATACCTGGGCAATTTTCCACATAGCTGGGTAGATGTCAGTGTTGTAGCCGTACTGGAACAGCTTGGCTCGGGGTGTAGCAAGTTCTGGAGCACAAATCTTTGGCACCAACACCTCTGGAAACCCATAAGTTGGAAACCAACTTCTCAAAGCCTCAATAGTTTCGGGATTTGAGGTATTCAACATTTATCCACTTGTTATTCCAGTCAACCAAAACAAAATACTCTTTCCCCTCCACTAAATCAACATGTACTTGTCCCCATGGTTTTCTTGTATTTGACCATGGAATGAAAAGAACTTTGGTTGGATCTTTTCTCATTGTGAGAGACGCCACAGTTTTTCAACAACTATTCAATGTCTATACCTACATTTAAATACCAAAAATAGCTTCATGCTACTGCTTTCAAATGTACAATCCCTGTGCGCTCCTGATAAAATTCCTCTAGTAATCTCTCTCTAAACCTTGGCGGAGTAACAACCCAAGCCCCATAGGAGACAGCCTTAATCGAGACTCAGATGATTTCTATGTGTAAAATATACCTGCAATTTCTCATCATCACACTTATTAGGCCAGCCATTCATGACATAATTGAACACTTTACTGATCATCACATCCTTGCAAGTTCACAGAATTGTTCCAGAAGGAGGCCATTCAGCCCATTGTGTCTGCACCAGCTCTCCGAATGAGCACTTTGCCTAGTGCCACTCTCCTGACTTCCCCCCGTAACCTTGCACATTATTTGAAAAGAAACAATCATCTAATGACCTCTTTGAAAGCTTTGATTGCACCTGCCTCCACCATGCTCTCAGACAGTGCATTCCAGACCTTAACCATTCTGTGAAAAAAGGTTTTTCTCATGTTGCTTTTGCTTCTTTTACCAATTACCATAAATTTGTCCCCCCACCCCCCCCTCCCCCGACCGACCCCCTCAGTTCCCGATCCTTCCATCAACGGGAACAGTTTCCCCCTAGCCACTCTTTCCAGGATTTGGAATACTTCGATCAAATCTCCTTTTGGCTTTCTTTTCTCCAGTTCCTTCACAAATTTCTCTGGTAGACATTGGCTTGTCATTTGTGTATGTAAAGTGATTCGCCCGTAACTCAGCGGCTAAAAATGAATCAGTCTTCACGAGAAATCTCGAAAGAACATCTCCAATTACATGATCTTCTGACTCATGGTATTTAACATTGCACTGATGTTCCTCCTTGTTCAAAGGCCACTTTGTGCATCCTCAATGTCAGATGTAGCCTTACTGATCCCTACTGTAAATAACTCGGCCCAGCTTAATCATATTTCCTTAAGCCAATTCCTTCCAATCAGGGAGATTTTATTCCCTCCTACTTCTACCAATGGCAAGTAATAGGAATCATCATCGTGTTCCACTCCAACACTAACTTCACCTAACACTGAAATACTGTTATTGGAATAACTAGTCAGTTTAACCAGTTTTTTTTCATGAGGGAATGTGATTTAGAGATTTCTTGCACTCCCCTAAGATAATGGACATGGCTGCAGTTGCATCAACGATAAAAGCAGGGTGCCAATCTCTTGACTTTCATTTTTACTATGAGCACTGGAATCATATGTTCAGCCCTTTTACGCTCACCTTCCATGTCCTACTTTTCTTGCTCTCTGACTGAGCACAACTCTTGATCTTCTTGCTCAATAACATCAACTTCTCTTTCCATGCCTATCGTGTGCGCATTCAAGGACTTCCAGACTCCTGAACTAGCTTTAGATCTATCATGAATTCAAGTTGATGCATTGCTGCGATCTGAAGCATTATGGTTTTCTCTGCTCCTGTAATCTGTCTGGATATGACAACATTCCCACAACCCTAGCACTTGGACCGGAAATGGGGCATTCAGATGGTCGGTGGCCACCATGGCAATGATAACATCTAAATTTGTGACTCAGAGCCTGAATTTGGCTGCTGTGGCATAGATCCCACTGAAATCTGGTGGACCACCCCTGTCGGCTCAGGAAAATAACTCCCTTGCAAATTGCAACCATCTCTTTCTGCCATTTTCATGGCTATGACTTCAGTGCAGGCCTCCTTCCACATCACCACCATTTGTGACTCCTCAGATATTGAGGCAGTCCATGTCCAAAGGCAGCAAGACATGAACAATGTTTAGGCTTGGGCTGACAAGTGGCAAGTAACATGTGTGCCACACAAGTGCCAGGTAATGACCATCTCCAACAAGAGAGAGAATTAAACCATCGCCCTTTGACATTCAATGGCATCACCATTCGCTGGAAGGTGAGTAACCCACCTCCTGACTCCCCAAAGCCTGTCCACCATCTGCAAGGCACAGGTCAGGAGTGTGATGGAATACTCTCCACTCTCCTGGATGGGTGCGGCTCCAACAACACTCAAAGCCTGACGCCACCCAGGACAAAGCAGCCCGCTTAATTGGCACCACATCCACAAACATTCACTCCCTCTATCACCGATTCACAGTAGCAGCAGTGTGTAGCATCTACAGGATGCACTGCAGGAACTCCTTAGACAGCACCTTCCAAACCCACAAGCTCTACTGTCTAGAAGGACAAGGGCAGCAGACACATGGGAACAGCACCGCCTGGGAGTTCCCCTCCAAGCCACTTACCATCCTGACTTGGAAATATATCGGCCGTTCCTTCATTGTCGCTGGGTTAAAATCCTGGAACTTTCTCCCTAACAGCACTGTGGGTGTACATACACCACATGGACTGCAGCGGTTCAGGAAAGCAGCTCACCACCACCACTTTCTCAAGGGCAATTAGGGATGGGCAATAAATGCTAGCCTAGCCAGCAACGCCCACATCCCATGAATGAATGAGAGAAAAACTCTCGGAGCTCCAAAAATGTGTTACAATGTTCTTTAGTCTTTAATTTCTGAAATGAAATGTAAAAAATAATTCTATCTCAGCCTCATTGTCATCTTTCTGTTATATATTGCGCAGTGTGAGACTGACACATGCTCGACTGTCGGGAACCATTATTGAATTAATTTTATTTACACCTCCCCAACAGAGAGGGCAGTATAACAAGATGCTTGGCCACTGCAATATATGACACACGGTATGCAAAAATCCTGCAAGAGATAGATATACAAAAAATGAATAGCATCAGCACAGAGATTAGAAATAGAGCTGGGGGTAACAATAAAGTCGTCATTTGGAGAAGTAATTATAAACGCATGTAGAATATTGGGATCCATAGGCAAAACAAAGATAAGTCAACAGTAAGTGTGTGGAAACTTTGTAATAAAAGTGGTTAGACTCAGATGTCGATGTTTTATGCCCATATATCGAAAGAGACAAACTTGCATTCGGAATGGTGCAAAGAAGAGCAGCAAGAATGATGCCAAACATAAAATGGAGGAAAGAGCAAAGTATATAGAAAATTCCTGAAGCAAAGTGGAGAGCATTCTCATCAAGTTATAACTATATAATTAAAAATTATGTAACTGGAGCATGTCTGACAGATCTGCAGAGAGTCTGGAAACTGCCAATGTGTTGACAAGTCATGTAGTCTCTTGATTAGTGAATGTGAAATTTAAGCTAAAGAACAGCAATTAAAAAACACTTGAACACTCACTTATACACTTAGTGCACTTCATTATAACAATACATTCAATTCACAGACAAAAGTACAAATCACAACATGTTCCAACACACACCCCCATAAAAAAGAGAGAATGCCTTTGGATGCTAGGAAACAGTTTTCTGTATCGCCCTCTTCACCAAACATTTAATTCCACCCCGCCACCACTGTGTTAGGGAGACCCAGCGTGGGTAAGTTCACTCCCGAACAAGTCTCCATCCTCCCAATTCGGAACTCTTGCACATCCCAAATTTTAAAACTCCACCATTGGTGGCCGTGCCTTCGGCGACATAGAATTCCCCCCCTGAAACTCTCCAGCCATACCTCCCATTCCTCCTTCAAGACACTCCTTAAAGCCTACCTCTTTGTTAAAGATTTTGGTCACCTGTCCTAATATCTTCTGTGGTTCAAAGTCAAATTTTGTTCAATGATGTTCTTGTGAAGCACATGGGGATGCTTTGCAACATTAAAAGAGCTATACAAATGCAGGTTGTTGTTGTTCCTGCCCTTTAGTGATCTAGTTCTTTAGAAAGACTTTCTGGTCTTCCTAACCCAATCTGGGGTTCATTTCTCATTGGCCTCATCCTGACATTAAGTTCTCTCTCTTGGGTTGTTTTTGTTGGAAATCTTTCTGGGTTCTCTGCAAACATCTTGCTATGCTGCAAACATGAATGATTTTTTTTCCTATTCATTGTCGGGATGTGGGCTTCATGGGCTGGGCCAGCATTTATTGCCCATTCGTTGTTGCCCTTGAGAAGGTGGTGATGAGCTGCCTTCTTGAACCGCTGCAGTCCATGTGGTATAGGTACACCCACAGTGCTGTTAGGAAGGGAGTTCCAGGATTTTGACCCAGCGACAGTGAAGAAATGAAGTGGTGATATATTTCCAAGTCAGGATGGTGAGTAACTTGGAGGGGAACTTCCAGGTGGTGGTGTTCCCATCTATTTGCTGCCCTTGTCCTTCTAGATAGTAGCGGTCGTGGGTTTGAAAGGTGCTGTCTAAGGAGCCTTGGTGACTTCCTGCAGTGATCTTGACTAACCATCACAAACTATTAAGTGTGCCCCCTGCCCCCAGTTATGACTTGGCTCCCTCAGTAATGTCATTTGATCTTCAACTAAAATATATTGAGATCACAGAAGAATTTTTTAAAAAGAGAACTGACAGGAGTAAAGAGCTACAGTGATGAAGAGCTGGGGAAAAAAAATAACAGAAGTGAGAAAGACAGAATTGAGAACCACCTGAGATACCTAATAAAAAGGCCCATGGGATTCAACAGTGGGATGTGTGCCTGTGCAGATTGGGCACAGGCTGTCCTGCTGCGACATCAGAGTGCTTATTACTCACTTTATTCCAGAAAAACAGATGCAGTGGATCCCAATTTCCACCGTATTATCTGGTCATGTATCTGATTATTGTTTGTGGCATCTTGATACATGCAATTGACTGTCATTAGAACAGCAATGACTGCATTTCAAAAGTACTTCATTGGCTTCAAATACTTTGAAGGTTGTTAAAAGTTGTTTTTTTCTCTTTACTGGCAAAACCCCAACACTGCTCCAAACACTGAGCAGTGATACAGGAGATCCTAGTAAAAGATTTAATGGTTCAGGTCAAATAAATGCAAAAATGTGCCATTTTAGGGGAGATGAGGGTAATTGATCCTGGGCGAAGTAAGGTTGGACATCAAGGTCATTGAGATGAATCAAAATGGTTGAGAGTTTATGGCTCACTCAGAACTAATGGACTGACAATTATCTGGAACCTTAACTGTGATACTATAATAAGTTCTTAGTCACAAACCTATACTTGACAGGTTTTGGAGAATATGCCTTAATTTACTTGTCCTCTTAAATGGTTTAATAGTGTCAGCACTGTCTCTTCTGAATCAGAAGGTTGTGGGTTCAAGGACTTACTGGGTAAATGTTAAATTTCACAGAGCACTTTTTGAAAAGGATAAAGTATTCTCCTGGTCAGAGATAAAAGCAAAGAACTGCGGATGCTGGAAATCCAAAACAAAAACAAAAACAGAAATACCTGGAAAAACTCAGCAGGTCTGGCAGCATCGGCGGAGAAGAGCACAGTTGACATTTCGAGTCCTCATGACCCTTCATCAGAACTAAGTAAAAACAGGCAAGGGGTGAAAGATAAGCTGCTTTAAGGATTGGGGGGGTGGGGTTGTTGGGGCAAGAAGCCAGTAATAGGTGGAGATAACCAAAAGATGCCACAGACAAAAGGACAAAGAGGTATTGCAGGTGGTGATATTATCTAAAGGAATGTGCTAATTAAGAGTAGGAAGCAGAACAAACAAGGTACAGATAGCTCTAGTGGGGGTGGGATGAAGGAATACTAAAAAGGCTAAAAGGTAGAGATAAACAATGGGTGGAAATACATTTAAAAATAATGGAAATAGGTGGGAAAAGAAAAATCTATATAAATTATTGGAAAAAACAAAGAGGGGGAATAAACGGAAAGGGGATGGGGATGGAGGAGCGAGTTCATGATCTCAAATTGTTGAACTCAATATTCAGTCTAGAAGGCTGTAAAGTGACTAGTCGGAAGATGAGGTGCTGTTCCTCCAGTTTGCGTTGAGCTTCACTGGAACAATGCAGCAAGCCAAGGACAGACATGTGGGCATGAGGGCATGGTGGAGTGTTGAAATGGCAAGCGACAGGGAGGTCAGGGTAATGCTTGCAGACAGACTGAAGGTTTCTGCAAAGCGGTCACCCAGTCTGCGTTTGGTCTCTCCAATGTAGAGGAAACTGCATTGGGAGCAACGAATGCAGTAGACTAAGTTGAGGGAAGTGCAAGTGAAATGGTGCTTCACTTGAAAGGAGTGTTTGGGCCATTTGGACGGTGAGGAGAGAGGAAGTGAAGGGGCAGGTGTTGCATCTTCTGCGGTTGCATGGGAAGGTGCCGTGGGAGGGGGTTGAGGAGTAGGGAGTGATGGAAGAGTGGACCAGGGAGTCACGGAGGGAACGATCCCTACGGAATGCCGCCGGTGGAGGGTGAAGGGAAGATGCATTTGGTGGTGGCATCATGCTGGAGTTGGCGGAAATGGTGCAGGATGATCCTTTGAATGCAGAGGCTGGTGGGGTAATAAGTGAGAACAAGGGGGACCCTATCATGTTTCTGGGAGGGAAGAGAAGGCGTGAGGGTGGATGCGCGGGAGATGGGCCGGACACGGTTGAGGGCCCTGTCAACCACTGTGGGTGGAAAACCTCGGTTAAGGAAGAAGGAGGACATGTCAGAGGAACTGTTTTTGAAAGTGGCATCATCAGAACAGATGCGATGGAGGCGAAGGAACTGAGAGAATGGGAAGGATTCCTTACAGGAAGCGGGGTGTGAGGAGCTGTAGTCGAGGTAGCTGTGGGAGTCGGTAGGCTTGTAATGAATATTGGTGGACAGTCTATCATCAGAAATTGAGACAGAGAGGTCAAGCAAGGGAAGAGAAGTGTCAGAGATGGACCATGTGAAAATGATGGAGAGGTGGAGATTGGAAGCAAAATTAATAAAGTTTTCCAGGTCCCGACGAGAGCATGAAGCAGCACCGAAGTAATCATCGACGTACCGGAGAAAGAGTTGTGGGAGGGGGCCAGAGTAGGACTGGAACAAGGAATGTTCCACATACCCCATAAAGAGACAGGCATAGCTGGGGCCCATGCGGGTACCCATAGCCACACCTTTTATTTGGAGGAAGTGAGAGGAGTTAAAGGAGAAATTGTTCAGTGTGAGGACAAGTTCAGCCAGACGGAGGAGAGTAGTGGTGGATGGGAATTGTTCGGGCCTCTGTTCAAGGAAGAAGCGGAGAGCCATCAGACCATTCCGGTGGGGGATGGAGGTGTAAAGGGATTGGACGTCCATGGTGAACAGGAGGCGGTTGGGGCCAGGGAAATGGAAATTGTTGATGTGACGTAAGGTGTCAGAGGAATCACGGATGTAGGTGGGAAGGGACTGGACAAGGGGAGAGAGAAGGGAGTCAAGATAGCAAGAAATGAGTTCCGTGGGGCAGGAACAGGCTGACACGATCGGTCTTCCGGGACAGTCCTGTTTGTGGATTTTGGGTAGGAGGTAGAAGCAGGCCATCCGAGGTTGTGCGACTATCAGGTTGGAAGCTGTGGAAGGAAGATCTCCAGAGGAGATGAGGTCAGTGACAGTCCTGGAAACAATGGCTTGATGTTCAGTGGTGGGGTCATCGTCCAGGGAGAGGAAGTGTCTGCGAGTTGATGCTCAGCCTCCGCGAGGTAGATGTCAGTGCGCCAGACAACAACAGCACCACCCTTGTCAGCGGGTTTGATGACAATGTTAGGGTTGGACCCGAGAGAACGGAATGCAGTAAGTTCAGAGAGAGACAGGTTAGAGTGGGTGAGAGGAGCAGAGAAATTGAGACGGCTAATGTCACGCCGACAGTTCTGAATGAAAAGATCAAGAGAAGGTAAGAATCCAGAGGGAGGGGTCCAGGTGGAGGGAGAATATTGGAGGTGGGTAAAAGGATCCGTTGAACGGGGAGAGGACTCCTGCCCAAAGAAGTGAGCACGGTGACGAAGGCGGTGGAAGAAGAGTTCAGCATCGTGCCGAGCCCGAAATTCATTGAGATGCGGGCGTAAGGGTATGAAATTAAGTCTTTGCTGAGCACTGAATATTCAGCGTCGGAGAAGGGAAGGTCAGGGGGTATAGTGAATTCTCCTGGTCAGAATTCCTCCCCTTGTCATTGCCATCAAAAATACAGATAAACGTGTTATTCATCTCAGACTTGCCTTTGGGGCCTTGCTATCATCACTTGTAGATGCTCTGAAAGGAGTTATATATGAACATACGAGGAGCAGGGGTAGACCATTCAGCCCCTTGAGCCTGCTCCACCATTTAATAAGATCATGGCTGATCTGAGAGTAACCTCACATCTGCATCCTACCTACCACCGATAACCCCTTGTTTACCAAGAATCTATCCACCTCTGCCTTAAAAATATTCAAAGACTCTGCTTCCACCACCTCTTCAAGAAGAGAGTTCCAATGACTCACGACCCTCAGTGAAAAAAAATTGTCTCATCTCTATTTTAAATGGGAGACCCCTTATTTTTATACAGTGTCCTCTAGTTCTAGATGCTCCCACAAGAGGAAACATCCTCTCCACATCCACCATGTCAGGGGTATAAGGCCTCAGAGCCTTATACGTTTCAACCAAGTCATCTCTTACTCTTCTAACTCTAGCGGATACAATCCCAGTCTGTCAAACCTTTCCTCATAAGACAAACCACCCATTTCAGGTATTAGTCTGGTGAACCTTCTCTGAATTGCTTCCAACACATTTACATCCCTCTTTAAATAAGGTGACTAATACTGTGCACAGTACTCCAAATGTGGTATCACTAGTGCTCTGTACAACTGAAACGTAACCTCCCTACTTTTGTATTCAGTTCCCCTCGCAATAAATGAGAACATTCTATTAGCTTTCCTAATTACTTGCTGTACCTGCATACTAGGCTTTTGTGATTCATACACTAGGATACCCAGATCCCTCGGCCCCCTATCACCATTTAGATAATGTGTTTCTCTTTTATTCTTCCTGCCAAAATGAACAATTTAACATTTTCCCACATTATACTCCATTTGCCAGATCTTTGTCCACTCACTTAACATATCTATATCTGTTTGTAGCCTCCCTATGTCCTCTTCACAACTTACTTTCCTACCTACCTTTGTGTATTCAGCAAATTTGGCAACCATCCCATCCATCTCGTCCTCCAAGTCAATTATATAAATTGTAAACAGTTGAGGTCCCAGCACTGATCCCTGTGGCACTCCACTCATTACATGCCAACCTGAAAAAGACCATAAGACATAGGAGCAGAAATTAGGCCAATTGGCCCATCGAGTCTGCTCTGCCATTCAATCATGGCTGATAAGTTTCTCAACCCCATTCTCCTGCCTTCTCTCCGTAACCTTTGATCCCCTTACCAATCAAGAACCTATCTATCTCAGTCTTAAATACACTCAATGACCTGGCCTCCACAGCCTTCTGTGGCAATGAATTCCATAGATTCACCACTCTCTGGCTAAAGAAGATTCTCCTCATCTCTGTTCTAAAAGGTTTTCCCTTTACTCTGAGGCTGTGCCCTCGGGTCCTAGTCTCTCCTACTAATGGAAACATCTTCCCCACGTCCACTCTATCCAGGCCTTTCAGTATTCTGTAAGTTTCAATCAGATCCCCCCTCATCCTTCTAAACTCCATCGAGTATAGACCCAGAGTCCTCAAACGTTCCTCATATGTTAAGCCTTTCATTCCTGGGATCATTCTCCTGAACCTCCTCTGGACCCTCTCCAGGGCCAGCACATCCTTCCTGAGATACGGGGCCCAAAATTGCTCACAATATTCTAAATGTGGTCTGACCAGAGCCTTATAAAGCCTCAGCAACACATCTCTGCTTTTATATTCTAGTCCTCTCGAAATAAATGCCAATATTGCATTTGCCTTCCTAACTACCGACTCAACCTGCAAGTTAACCTTAAGAGAATCCTGGACTAGGACTCCCAAGTCCCTGTGCACTCCAGATTTCTGAATTCTCTCCCCATTTAGAAAATAGTCTATGCCTCTATTTTTCCTACCGAAGTGCATGACCTCACACTTCTCCACATTTTATTCCATCTGCCACTTCTTTGCCCATTCTCCTAACCTGTCCAAGTCCTTCTGCAGCCTCCCTGCCTTCTCAATACTACCTGTCCCTCTATCTATCTTTGTATCATCTGTAAACTTAGCCAGGATGCCCTAAGTTCCTTCATCTAGATCATTAATTTATAAAGTGAAAAGTTGTGGCCCCAACACTGACCCCTGCGGAACTCCACTAGTCACCGGCCACCATCCTGAGAAGGACCCCCTTATCCCCACTCTCTGCCTCCTGCCAGACACCCAATCTTCTATTCATGCTAGTACCTTGCCTCTAACACCATGGGCTCTTATCTTACTGAGCAGCCTCCTGTGCGGCACCTTGTCAAAGGCCTTCTGGAAGTCCAAGTAGATAACATCCATTGTTTAGACTCCTTTGTCTAACCTACTCGTTACCTCCTCAAAGAATTCTAACAGATTTGTCAGGCATGACCTCCCCTTGATGAAACCATGCTGACTTTGCCCGATCTTCCAAGTATTCTGAACTCTCATCCTTAATAATGGACTCTAAAATCTTACCAACGTCCGACGTCAGGCTAATAGGTCTGTATTTTCCTGTCTTTTGCCTCACTCCCTTCTTAAACAGGGGGGTTACATTAGCGATTTTCCAGTCCTCTAGGACGCTCCCTGACTCCAGTGATTCCTGAAAGATCACCACTAACACCTCCACTATCTCTTCAGCTATCTCCTTCAGAACTCTGGGGTGTAATCCATCTGGCCCAGGTGATTTATCCACCTTCAGACCTTTCAGTTTTCCTAGCACCTTCTCCTTGGAAATGGCCACCATACTCACCTCTGCCTCCCAACTCTCTTGAACTTTGGGGATGTCACTCATGTCTTCCACTGTGAAGACTGACGCAAAGTATCTATTCAGTTCCTCCGCCATTTCTTTGTTCCCCACTACTACTTCTCCAGTGTCATTTTCCAGTGGCCCAATGTCCACTTTTTCCTCTCTTTTACCCTTTATATATCTAAAAAAACTCTTGCAATCTTCTTTTATATTACTGGCTAGTTTACCCTCATATTTAATCTTCTCCCTCATTTTTTTTTTAGTTGTCCTCTGTTGGTCTTTGTAGGCTTCCCAATCCCCTGGTTTCCCACTGCTCTTCGCCGCATTGTATGCCTTCTCTTTAGCTTTTATGCTGTCCCTGACTTCCCTTGTCAGCCATGGTTGCCTCGTCCTCCCTTTAGTATGCTTCTTCTTCTTAGGGATTAATTTTTGCTGTGTCTCCCAAATTATTCCCAGAAACTCCTCCCATTGCTGTTCCACTGTCTTTTCTGCTAGGCTCATCTCCCAGTCAATTCTGGCCAGCTCCTCCCTCATGCCTCTGTAGTTGCCTTTATTCAACTATAATACCGTTACATCTGATTCCAGCTTTTTCCTCTCAAATTGCAGGGTAAATTCTAACATATTATGGTGACTTCCTCCTAAGGGTTCCTTCACCTTAAGCTCCCTTATCAAACCTGCCTCATTACACATCACTAAATCTAGAACTGCCTGTTCCCTAAAAAGATCCATTTATGCCTACTCTCTGCTTCCTGTTAGCCAGCCAATCTTCTATCCATGCCAATATGTTACCCCCTATACTGTGAGATTTTATTTTTTGCAATAATCTATGATGTGGCACTTCATCAAATGCCTTCTGGGAATATAAGTACAGCACATCTACCAATTCTCCTTTTTCCACAGCACATGCTACTTCCTCAAAGAGCTCGAATAAGTTAGGTAAACACAATTTCCTTTTTACAAAACCATGTTGATTCTGCCTGATGACCTTGAGCTTATCCAAGTTAACTACTATTATTTCTTTAATAATCACTTCATTTCTCTATTACAGATGTTAAGCTAACTGACCTGTAGTTTCCTACTTTCTAACTCCCTCCCTTTTTGAATAATGGAGTTAAATTTGCTATCTTCCAATCTAAAGGAACCTTCCCCGAATCTAGGGAGCTTTAGAAAATTAAAACCAATACATAAACTATTTCACCAAAACTTCTTTTAAGACTCCAGAATTAAGTCCATCAGAGTCTGGGCTCTTGTCAGTCCACAGCTCCATCAATTTATTCAGGTCCAGTACAGCCTGTTCTCTGGTTGGCTCCAGAACGTGCTGTTCTAAGAAACTATCCCAAACGCATTCAATGTACTCCTCATCTAGGCTATCATTGCTCATCTGACTTTTCCAGTGTGTATGTAAGTTAAAATCTCCCATGATTATTGACTTGCCTTTCTGATGAACTCCAATTATTTATTCCTTTATGCTCCAACCTACCAGTTGGTTCTTTTAGGGGGCTTGTACACAACTCCCACAAGTGACTTCTTGCCTTTACCATTTCTCATCCCTACGCAAACCATTTCCACATCCTGATTTCCTGAACTTAGGTCATCCCTCTCTGTTGTGCTATTACTATCACTAAATAACAGATTCACCCCTCCACCTTTTCCTCCCTTCCTATTATTCCTAAATATCCTGTACCCTTCAATATTCAGGTCCTAATCCGTGTCCTCCTGCAGCCATGTCTCTGTAATTATTTATTTCTATGTGGGTTATATTTATAAGTTCTTTCTTTAATACTCTGAGATCAACACAAACAGTTCCAGAAGTGATCATCCATTCAACAGATGACACCATCAAATCTTTTACTCCCTGTGCCTGGTAAATGTAGCCAGGAGGGTTAATTTGCCTCCTCCATCTGTTTTCAAATGTACATAAATAAAAGGATCCCAGGTGATGCATGTGTTATAGCCTCACATCACTCTGACTAAGACCAAAATGCCCACTGCGCTAATTGATATGGCAGATTAACTTGGAAATGATTCCACCACGCACAAAAATGTCTTCTAAAAATATCCATGTTCATTGACACACTCCCATGTGCAGTAACAATTTCATAAAACTGGATAATGATATGCCAATCAGTTCTTTTAAAACAGTAACTAACACAGATCATCCTGAAGCAATAGAATACACTTTATCTCATGGGGATACATTTCCAAGCAATGTGTCAATGGACAGACCATTATAAACTGGACCCTCTACCCCTCTGAAATTTTAATGAAGGAATAGAATATTCTATAACTCTAAGGTCAAAGACCTGGGACGGGCTATGTGGGAGATAGTTTCTGGTGAGAATATCAATGTAACAAGCTGATATACCGCGTAGTAAACTTGAAATGTGCACCATCTGTTTCCTTTAACCACTGGAGAGAACGTTCCTTTTTGCATATTTCATAGAGGCTATTTAGTGGCAGATACTGAGCAGCATCACAATACACAAGATGGGCACATGAATGCACTATAATAAGTATATTGAACCAATTACTCACTATCTTTTTGCTGAAGGCCAGAATCCTAATTGTAGTTGGGTGTCAGCCATTGCTCAGTAGTAGCTGAGTCAGGCAGGTTGTAGGTTTATATCCCACTCCAGCATTAAATCTAGGCTGATTTGTCAATACAGCATTGAGGGAATGATGACCTACCTTTCAGGTGAAATGTTAAATCAAAGCACCCACTACCATCTCAGGTGGATATAGCACTATTCTGAAGAAGAGCAGAGCAAGTTCTGTGCTCTGGCCAATATTTATACCTCAACCATAATCACAAAAACACATTATTTAGTCATTATCACATTGCTGTTTGTGGGACTTTACTGCGTGCAAATTGGTTGCTGTTATTCCTAAATTACAACAGTGTGTACACTTAAGGTGCTTCATTGACTATAAAGTGCTTTGGAATGCCTTGAGATTATGAAAGGCACTGCATAAATGTAGTCTCTCTCTCTTTATCGCTCCCTTTCTCGTTTCCTTTACTCTCTCTCTTTCCCCCCACTAGACAACCTCATGGAGCTGCCAGGTTATGAAGGGAGGCCACTTAAATGTACTGATGAGCCTAGGTAAAGTAGTTAGCACACAGACTGTGTCGAAGTATCATTGAAATGCTAGGAATGCCAGCACTTCTATTATGCACTGTTATCTCCGGGGCAGCCATTTTGTCCCACCCATGAATCAATTAGTAACGTGTATGGCCCTGAAATTGCAAGAGGGATGCAACAATGCAATTCCCTAATATGTTCCTTAGATATTCCTTTCACTGTTATTTTGTCACGGTCATTTTAGATGAGAACATATGGTTAGAGTTTTGATTTAGTATCCCATGCTTGATTTCAATGGTTGCACATTATATAATGGTACTGGTACCTACGTACTCTAATTACCTTTCCTTGTAATACTGTAGAAAAACAAATGCAAAATATAAGTGGAACAATATTATAGACACTTCCAGTTTTCTGAGGCCTCTTCCTTACTTGCCCTTCCCTTGTTGTCAGCAACAATTCTCAATGTACCTTATTTTAACATTGCTCCTCAAATAAATCCCTCTCTCTTATCTGCAACTTCAAAAAGACTGCTCCCACACATGGCAGAGAAGCACTGACTAATATCTTAAACATGGATTCATTGATTGAAAAATTTGCACATGATGCAATGATCCTGAGGAATATGCAGAAAATGAGATGTTAATTTCGTCACGTTGAAATGCAACAGGTGAAGCGCTCTGAACACTATTTTTTTGCTGGCATTTCCATACAAGAATGCCCACAGGAGAAGATATGTCCTTGCCATTCCAGGTCAGAATTGATAGGGAAATGGTTTTAGTGTTGGCAGGGAGAATTCTTAGACTGCTACTTCCACAGCAATTTTCAATCATTCCCAGCCCATGGGACTTTATATTTAGCTCAACAGAACCTTGAAGGTGTTTTTGACTTGTATTTGTATGAGAGCACTTTCTTTTGTACTCATTGGGATAATTTAGTACTGGTGGTAGAAAACACCCTTTTTTAACCTTTGTGCTGAGTATTCCTAGTATAACATGGCTACCATGTAAAGTTTTCTATGTACTCTGACCTCAAATTATTGCTCCAGTTTGACATTTTTACTCCTCATACCAGCAATCTTTGTGGCATCTGAGTGAAGTTAATAATTTTGCATTGAAACGTGCAGACCTGAAGGCAGTTTTGTGCTATTAACTTGTAATCAGAAGAAACACAGTGTTAACACTGCCCATAAACTGACTTCACATAGGACCCCTTATGCGTTGACCTTTAAACCAGGGATGAACCTATACTGCAAGTCTATTGTTACGGCAAAGAAATTTCAGCCTCAAAACGACATAAAGCATTTCTGCACGTCGCGCCTTGACCCAACTTCACAGGGAAGCCAAGTGAGATCCCTGCTTGGGCTTGACAGAGTACATTCTGCTCCAGAGATTGGAGCAAATAATATAAGCTGACACTCCAGTGCCAAACTGAGGTACTGCTGCACTAGGCTGTGTTATGATCCTAGCTGATGTTACTACTGGACAAGTCAGATCCCAGGGTAGAACCTGGCTTGATAGATCCTAACTTTTGTTTAGGTATGTGGAGAGTGGCTACTGAAGAGTCACAGGAGTCGGCTGATGAACTTTTTAACAAAAAGAATAAAACATTTATTAAACAAGAAAAGATGAACTATATTACAATACTCCTTCACCCATAACTATACCTCTACAGATATATACAGATCTGCAATCAGAACACAAGTTACAAAAGCTTATCTTATGCTCTAAAATGTTCAAAGTGCACAGTCCATGTAAACCAATAGGTGATCTGTGGTCAGCCACACTACACTCTGAAGCCAAGTGACAGATGCCATCCCTAACAGATACTATGGATCTCTCCTCAGCTCCCTGCAGATGCTTATCACGCCGTGAGCCAGCTGGTCTCACTGAACTATGTCTTTCACACCGGATTTCCAATCTCCACTCGAAGAACTTGCTTTGATATCTTCTCTCAGATGCCTTCCACAAGGGCCAACCTCCAGGGTTGCAAGCTCTCCTGGACCGTCACATGCATTCAAGCTTCCTTCCACACACACTCACTGACTCAACAATGCCGAGAGAATATAACTTTCAGATGTCCATTGCAAAGAGTTACAGACCTTCAGCTGTATCCTTGGATCTTCTGGCTTCTCGCAAGCTGATATTGCTTTAAATCTGCACCCTGCAACTTTTCCCTTTAAGCTTGGAGCCTTTCTGCTCCTCACTGAACTTCACTTAAGAGGACCTTTTCCAGATTCCTGTTCATTCCCTTTAACTAGGAGGGCTTCTCAGGACCCGTCTTCTTCTGTTCTCTTGGGAAACCTGCTTCCTGCAGCTCCCTGCTGTCCAGCTTCTCCTGGCAGCTGGTTTCAACTTGCTATTTGTCTCTCTCCTATCCTGCATCTGCGGCAATTCCTTTCAACTTTAGGGCACACTGACCAACCAAACTCAAATTGGCGTGTGTGCGTGAGGCTGGCAGATCCTCTTTGTAATCAGTGCCACTAGCAGCAGCCAGCAATGCAATCACTAGAGGCCCAGGCTCACTAGGTCAAAGGTAAGTGAGGGTGTGATGGGGTCATGGAATGGCAGGGTTATAGCACCTCTGAAAGGGTGTGGGGGAAGATGGATCAGAGGAAAGGGCAAGGCCTTCAGCTCCCCACCCCGCCTTCCTGATGCCAGGTCTCTTGGTGAGGCAAGAGTGCCTGACAACAAGGGAGCCCCAGAAAGCATCTGGCAAACCTGAGACACTTTGCTGGGTGGGCCTCTGGGAAAACCTGGTGGGGGTGTTAACAACATGCAGTGAGGCGACATCATAGATCCTCACATTGTGCCTATGAACATTTGACTCCAGTCTGGCTTACGGCAGCACACATACCATCAGTGATAATGCTCCTGTCATGGAAACATGATGGAGGTCCTAATAGTCGCTTGATTGCAGGAGGATGGTGATGACATGCAGCGAGGGCACTCTATATATCTTCACATAGCCTCCGAGAATGCCTGACTCCTGTCTATCTGAGGGCAGCTCTATTTCACTCTGTAATCAGGGTCATGTCATGGAGACGTAGCCATGGAACTTTAAAAGCTCCTGATCCTTTATCCGCCTACAGCACCTGACCCCTTCAGGGGCACAGCATCTCTAGTCACAGAGGCTGAAGAGATGGGGGCCAGCCCTACTTTAAAAAGGTGCTGAGAGCACACAGAGAATCACGGAACTCTGTGACACCTGCCCACGACATTCTGGCAGCAATGACAAGCACTGTCGAGGTGCAGGCATCAGTAATATGCCCAGGGAGTGAGAGGCCAGACCATCATTTTGGTCTGAAAGCTGCACAAAGCACAGGGAAGAGGCCCTGGATTGAGACACCTGCCCTTATCTTGTGCAGAAAGGTTTCAGAGTGACAAAACCATTGCTCATCAGAACAATGAGCCATAGGCAGGAAGATAGCCTTGGGAGTTTATTGACAATAGCAAACAGTATGTATAAATTATTAACACCTGTGCCCAGGCATGCAACTACATCTTAACCACCCTAACTCTGCCACCACATTTTAGTGCTCCCCAGACATCCACAGAGGAGGTGGAAGCAACCTGCTACACCCTGTGATGACCTTGGTGAGCATTCTCTGGAGGGCAGAGTCCTGGATGGCCCCCGTTCTGCTTTCAGTGGCAGTGGCACCCTCTTGGGCTTGTGGAACTGCTGAGGTCACAGGAAGAGGGGGTTTGGATGGGCCAGACACTAGAGTCACTTGGATGGATAGCCTGGTGGTGGCGCAGGGGGTACACCTGCTGATCCCCCTCCTATTGGTGCCTGAGGGCACCTGGCTGACTCCTTGAGAAGGGGTAGGCGGAGTGAGATCAGGCCGCCCCACACGCCTCACATACACACTGTTGGAGGCCAACTATGGCATTGGCGATGGAGTTCAGCCCGCGCAGCTGCGATGTCCTGAGCCAAGGTCTCCGTGGCAGCCACCATCCTACCAGTGTTAACTTTGGTGTGCTGGCATGCTGGCGCTATCACCTCAGCCAGAAGTTGGATGGACTGCATCGTGCCTTGCAATCTGAGGAGTGCAGCGGACATTCCTTCCTGATTTTCCCAAGCTTGCCTTTGCCACTCAAGCAAGTGTGACATGACCAAGTCCAGAAGTTCGTCATCTGACTCAGGCTTAGCAAATTTCCAGCCTCCAGCAATCCTCCAAGTGCAGTACACCTGGGAATTCCCTGCCACTGCCTACTGTGGATCAGAAAGCACGATGTGCTCAGATTGTGAACCTGAGGCTACTCTTAAGCTAGGTCCCACTGAGGTCTTTCTCTGTGCTGGCACAGGATGAGGGTGAGCGCTGTGATGGGTCTTCAGGGAGAGTTTCAGTGGGTTTCGCTTCTGAACTTCATTCAAGCCCTGAGGAGAGGGCCTAAATCATTGACTATTGGCTGTTTCCCCACATGTGCCTGCGAAAGCAAGGAGAGATAATTAGTGTATGGCAGTGACCTGTGAAACACGGCACATCACTCACAGCATGGTTGCCTGATGGATGTTGCACTGCTGGATCCTCACTTGGTGGAACACCCTTGATTTCTCTGTCTGTGCAGGAACGGTCCAGGTTTTCCCCACCAGCTGTGGATGGCGCTGTTTTCAAATTCCATGAGGACCTTAATGTCAGGTATTCCTCCACTGGTAAGCGACCTCTCCCTGCTGTGTGCCAGCTTGTCCTGCATGACTAGCGATGGATTGAGTGCAAGTGGAGTATCTGCCAGGCCAAATATGTATGCCTGTCATAGGTGGGCTGTCCCGTGGACAGGATGAGGGCAATGAAGGTGTGTGTGTGAGAGAGAGAGCGAACGGTGATATCCCTTGAACTGGCAGCGAGTGAGAGCCCTGTGGATGTGTGACGGGTTTGAGAATGAGTTGAGAGTGATGAGAAGAGTTAGGGTTAGGGTTAGGGTTAGATGACTATGTCATCTAGTCAGGCTGTGACCCCTGCCTAACCCTAACCCTGGTGGAACAGAGATCATCATTCACCCTCTTGCAGCACTGAGTGGTTATCCCTCTTTTGCAGGGCGCGGACCACCACCTCTAGATTAGTAACACCACTGCCCCTCCTGCAGCCAGCGCAGGGGGTAGAGAACATCACGGCAGGACTCCATGACATCCAAAAGGCACTCGAGAGATGTGTCACTATACTAGGGGGTGGGGGCATGGCAGGTGGGGTGCAAACTGCAGTCCTTTTGCCTTTTGGGGCCATCCTGTCTTCTGTGTAGCAGTCCTGGGCTGGGAGCACTGAGGGGTGCACACGTGGCTGCGCTATAACTATATTGCCTCGGCCTGATAAAGCGGTGAGGTGGTGTTGGCGTGACTTGTGAACGAGAGCCCACCTGCTGTGGAAACAGCATGTTTCCCCTCGAATGCATAATCAATGCAGCGGGTTTGGGACGATACGCCCGAAGGAATGGTGGTGAGGAACCACCATTGCGGTCGGCAAAACGTTTTCCCTGCCTGCTACTGCCCTTAGTGCAAATCTGGGACCATTCCACCCGTAGACACTCCAAGTCCCTGCCAGACACCCCCAGATTTTATTTCCTGTTGTAATGATTCTCTAATCCTTCCCCATTTGCGCTTCATCACCAACTTAAAGCATGTATTTCTGTTGCAGAACTATTCCAACATTAACAGGTTCCCTTCTTTTGAAAGCAAAACAAAAACAAGTGCATTTCCTTTCCAGGTAAAAAAGGAGACAGAAAATAAATCACACATTTTCAAAAAAAAAAACCTTCACATCCCTAAGTCATCCTTCTGCAAATGCCCCCAACAATTTTTCACGACAAGCACTTCTTTTGCTATCACAGTCCGATAACAGATGACTTGTATCAACCCACTGGAGCTTACAGGTTTCCTTTTTTCCCCACCATTTGTTTTAGATTGACAATGTCAATTCATAATCTTTTTTTTCAGTCACATTCTTTGTGGAGTGCATATTATCTCAAAGGGATTGATTCTCAACATAGCATTTTATTGGGTTAGTTCCCCCATCTAGTATTTCTGCTAACCTATTAGATAAAAATGCCATGTCAACCACCTCTACTGGTGCAAGTGTCTCTGTAGCCAGGGTAAATTTTACTACTCACTTTATTTTCTTGGCTTCCCAAGCCAAGAGACAACACTTCACATTTTCACCCACATGAAATAATGTAAAACCCGCTGCACTTGAAAACCCATCAATGAGGTTTGAGTGAGAGACATCACTGAACAATTTTATATTCTTATTTCAGTACACATTTCTTCATCATTTAACTTCAATGTTTCATTGCCTGTAGTTGTCCTGGACCTTGGGATGTTTCATTATAGTGCTTAGTTCAAAAACAAAACTTGCATCCGGCCATCTGTGCTCAGCCAGACTTCCACAGCTACCCCATCTCATCCTTGGAAGCATCAGCATCTTCGTGCTAAGACCTAGCCCAACTGACTGCCATAGGCCTAATACTTACTAAATACAATTGCTAGTGCAAAGTAACGTCAGACCTGTGCGGTTTTATTTCTAATCCAATATTATTTATAGACTCCATTAGCCTGACTCCCAACCTTCAAGTCTATCCTAATCCTGTCAACCATTTTGAACTCATGCCAACAAGCACCATAAAGTTGCCTGCAAGTTCCTCACCACAGTACCAATAAAACATGGCGTGGTCTACCTTCAGTTGGAGAACAACCCAACTTTAACACCACCACCAATTGAACTGAAAAGTACCAATCTGGAATCAATGTTTATACCATATACGCACTTATTCAACTTCCAAAGTTTTCCCTCCACCCCTGGCATCTTATTAGGAGGTTTGAGAAACACGTTCCTTTGGAGATGATTCCCTGCAGAAATACAGCTTTATATCTATAGAATTACATTCCCACAAAAACATCACCAAATGGGCCAAAAAAATTCAAAATTACCTTCTCTGCTGTGTGAGAATCTATCTGATTTCTTTGTGTGCTAAATTCAAATTCCCAGGCCACTAACCTAGCCTTGGCCTTATAAATGCCACCTGGTAGGATGTTTTCCATGCAGACCCACCTATGTAATAACATTGGCTGATCCCTGTGTGGAACTTCGGGATACACAAACTCCCACCAACTGTCCAACTCCCTGTTTAGCCTCCTATATAGCTTTATCCCCCAACTTATCAGCCATTACAAAAATCTCTGTCGTGGGGACACCTGTTTCTGTTACTTTGTTGTAATGATTCAGCATTCTCCACTGAACTATGTCATCTAGTCAGGCTGTGACCCCTGCTTGCCTGTTTAAGTCTTTCTGGGCTCCTGCTGTCCGATCCCCTGCTTACCCTGTCAAAGGCCCTATCCACTGCAAGTGAACGTTTTCTCACCTGGGACTCATTACCTGCCCCATGACTGCAACTTGGGCTAGGTTTTCTTATTTTCCATTCTTGTATTCTATTCTCCCAGTCCATGGCCTTGACTGCTTGTCCATCATCCTGTACATTCAGCCAATTCTTATATTTTCCTGGCCCATTCCACTATTGTTGCATCCCTCCAGTTACCCAATCCTTTGGATGCTATGATATGTGGGAACCCACTTTGGGCAGCTGACCTCTGGATAAAATAGCCCCCTCCCGTTTACCACAATCTGATTTTCTACTGATATCCATCTCCTGCTCCATCGTATCTTGTCCCTCTGGCTCTGGCCCACATGGTGCTTTGTTATCTTCTATCACATTTGCCTGTATTCAAAAATTCATACTGATGACATGTGATGAAGGGGCTTTTATTTGATTCTCACGTTGAATAATCAATTTTCTCCTTTACATCCTATAACTTTCCTGGGCCTTTCCATTCCCTTTGCCCCCCTTATAATAAACCAGATCATCTGAAGTAAATTCTACCTCAGATGGTCTTATACGGTGTCACAATGCTCTAACTCTTTCTGAAACTTCCACCTTGAAAGCATGACATTCAAGCAGCATAAAACCTAATGGTAGTTCCTTCAAGAGAAGGGGAAACATCAGATAGCACTGAACGCAACTTCCGATTTCTTCTGTACACCAACTGGTATGGGCTATACCTCCCTAACCATTTGTAAAGAATTTTGGCATGGGCAGTACATGTAATGCTGTTTGCAACTTGCAATCTGGTTGCTCAGCCAGTATCTTATACAACTTTTCATTTATCACTGCATGTTTCCTCTCACATAAGCCATTGCTGAACAGGCACTCAGTTGCAGTATGCATGATTAGGTTACTCAAATTTTCACACATCCAGAAACACACCATTCACAAATTCCCTTCCATTTTCTGTCAGGAATTTCATTAGCGTTCCTAATCCACTACCCACCTATTTCCTTCCCCGTGACCTTATTGACAATGTTCTGTTTGTCTTTGCCATTTATTATCGTAAATAGGCTAAATCTAGTCACCATATCTACAAGGTGTAGCAATAAAGAAAAAAAACCTGATCCTTGTCCCATGTTTCTAATGCCATTGCTACTACATCATTAAATTAGTGAGCCAGCAGCAAGCCCAACAGGACATGGTGGTGTCCTTCTGATATTTAAGCAGAATGTCACATTGAGTCGTGGCATGCTTAATTAGGTTGTCGTATTCTTCATTAACCACTCCAGCATCCTGCAGTAGAGCTATCAACTCTGAATGTACAAATTGTTGATTCAACTTCCAAATAATCTTCTTGTCCACCAAACTTTTTATTCGCAGAAGTTAACAGACTGCTTGAACTGACGAGAAATTACTGCCTGCTGTTAAGGAAGCCAGATATGGCCTGACTGAGTAAAATGTAGATCCACAGCTTTCCCTCAACACAATTGCTCTGTTTTTCTCCATGTCTAGCTTCATCTGTGCTTTTCTCATTGGAGATCTGCTCAACAAGAGGCATCTCACTAGAGACCAGGTCAGTACTGATGAAAAGACGGATCCCAGCTATCTTGCAAGGGAAGACTACTCTTTTGGAAGATGTTAGTGTGTTATCTTCCCCAAACTTAAAGCAGGAGGAGCTTGCATGCTCCTCAACCTTCCACCGATCTACTTCAGATTCCATGTGGCACTTAAGCCCATCCACTCCACACACTGTGGAAGTGCGACCCTATCTGAAACTGTCCAGTTGAACGATCAGCCTCAACACTCATCACCAGATTCAAACTCCCAGTGAGCAACACAACTCCTTTATGGCAGCCAACTTCATTATTCTCAGCATCAGAATTATCTGTTTCATGCATTATTTCAAAAACGAGATTCTTTCGCTGCAGGAGATTCATTGTGTAATGATACCGATAATATCGATTAACCATTCTCCATGCAATTCAAGTTGCCGTCCTAGATCTGCTTTTTGTCTTGACTCTCAAATTGGCTAGAAGTGCGACCATCCTCAGACTGCCCATCAGCGACCCCTTTAAGATTGGCAATCTTAAAATTTGGCCACCATGGAATCCTCATTCCTTTGCTTTACTGCAGGGTTTTGTTTTCCCTTTATTCTTTCATGAGATGTGCACGTCACTGGCATTTGTTGCCCATCCCTAATTGCCCAAGAACTGAGTGGCTTCTTAGGCCATTTCAGAGGGCAGTTACAAGTCAACCACTGTGGATCTGAAGTCACATGTAGGCCAGACCAGGTAAGGACAGCAGACATTAGTGAACCAGATGGTTTTTTAATGACAATTGAACGTAGCTTGATGGTCATCATTACTGAGACTAGGTTTATATTCCAGACTTATTAATTAAATTCAAATTACCACCAGCTGCCATGGGCCCAGCATTAACCTGGGTCCCTGGATTACTAGTCCAGCAACATTACCACTATACCACCATCTCAATTGCTTGTTTTTGACAGGAAAGTAGCTGGAAATGTATGTTTTCCCATAAATTTAGGACAGCAGCCATTTGGTCTAAGTACAGAGAGCGTCTTTTCCATGGAACTGAGCCCCTGTCAAGGCCAAAAGTCTATTAACATGAGAAATGCACAACTGAGTAACTCCAATGCCAATATAAACTCCACACACACTACTATTACTCTACTTTACAATTAATTCCACTAATATTAAATTATTATATCTTCCTGACAAACTGCGAAAATACTAGCCACTGTATACTCTTCTGTTGCAAATTAGACTGTATATTTCCCCATTCAGCTGAAAACTTAGTACAGTGATAAAACATGTTCCACTGATTGCAGGAATCCATCCCCACATTCCTGACACAAATCACTAAATGTTTCCCTCTTAAATGCAGAAACTTATTTAACCCATAGTGCCCAATCCTTCTCAATCACCTCATCCCTTCGTGAATTTACTAGATAACTTCACATTGTTTTGAATCTGATATAAATGTCTTCCTTTCTCAACCATATCCCAGTTTTGTTTCCATAATGCACATAGTTTAACCTTAGATTTAATTTTCATCTTCCCGCATCCACACAAAACCCACCTCAATACCCTACTTGTTTGTATGTTACTCAATAAATGAAAACAAAAATCAAATATACTATCCTGTCTGGATTTGGAAAAACCAAGAATGGTTAGAGACCAATGCTGATGACAAATCTGAACAAAAGACAACTCTCAATGGCTTTACCTCCACTACCCACTCTAAAACCAACATAATCGCCACCAACACAACTTAAAATACTGATACACTGTCAGATAAATTTTTCACAATCTTAACCTTAAATTCAGGAATAAAAACTGCTAAACCTGTCCTTCCCATCCTAGGATCCTTAGAATTATCAGCATAAAGTTGAATATAAGCAAACCAATTCTTATCCATATATTCTTTTACAAAACTAGATAAATTAAAACCGATACTATTCCCTTTAAATTTGCCCAGTATTGTAAAATAAACTTCTGGATATTGAAAGCACTAGGGTGGAATTACTGACTAGCATGCATGTATGTTTGCTTGTATAAAAAACTTGTAGGCCCAACTCTTCCACTAAATCACTTACTCTTTTCCAAAAGAAATTCCCCCTTATTTGCAATCCATGATCCCAGCTAGCTTGAACACATTTGGTTAAATGATTGTCTCTCTTCCCTACCAAGTTCACCCAATAATTCAAATCTATCCACATTTCCTTCAACTGAAGAGGCATTTCTCCAATCCCCACCTGTAGATCTATTATTGGAAATGCACCAAAACAAATCCTGAATGCTTGAGAATGAATTACATCTAATTTATACAATAAGGTTTTTACCATTGACACCCATAGTCAATCACTAATCATATCTATCCCAAACACACAGCGTGAACTGGTTTATACACTCTTGTAGTGATTCCCTAATCTTTCCCCAATTGAGGATAGCCGTGCTTAATTACCAATTTAAAGCATATATTCTATTGTAGCACGATTTCAACATTAACACCCAACACCCACCCAGCCCTAAATGCAGCCATGGGTACTCACACAGGCCCTACTTATGCCTGTCTTTTTAAAAATTCATTCATAGGATGTGGGTGTCACTGGCCAGGCCAGCATTTATTACCCATCCCTCATTCAGAGGGCAGAGTCAACCACATTGCTGTGGGTCTGGAGTCACATGTAGACCAGACCAGGTCAGGACACCAGAGGGGCTTTAACAACAATCAACAATGGTTTCATGGTCATCATTAGGCTTTTAATTCCAGACTTTATTCAAATTCAAATTCCATCATCTTCCATGGCAGGATTTGAGCCCCAGTCCCCAGAGCATTACCCTAGGTCTGTGGATTACTAGTCCAGCAACAATACCACTATGCCATCACCTCCCCTACATTCCTTGTTCCATTCATGCTCAGGTCCCCTCCCACAATTCTTTTTCTGGTATATTGATGACTATATCAGTACCACTTCCTGCTTTCATCCAGTACTGGAAAAATTCATTAACTTAGCTTCCAATTACCACCCCTCTCTCATTTTCACGTGGTCCATCTCAACGCTTCCTTTTCCTTCCTTGACTTTTCTGTCTCCATTTCTGGGGATAGACTGTCTGCTAATACTCATTACAAGCCCACCAACCCCCCCCACAGTTAAGATAAAATGCTGCAGATTTTGGAAATCTGAAATAAAAACAGATAATTCTGGAAAAGCTCAGCAGGTCTGAAGCATCTGTGGAGAGAGAAACAGAGTTAACATTTCAAGTCCGTATGACTTGAGTGCTGACCCTGGTTCTGCTATTCACATATTCTGCTTTCTTACCTTTAGGCCATTATCAGTACCTTCTTTAGCCCTTACCACCACCATTAACACTCCCTTTGTCTTGTGTCCATGACATCTTTGTCAATTTCTCCTTAGCCCCCGCCTACCGCTGACCTCCTACCTAGCTTCACCTGCTCCACCCTGCTTAAACAGTGTTAGGGGGAAATATAGGGGTACAGTAAGAACTTATCGAAAGGGAATGAATTACTTAAAATCTCCAAGCACATTGGCAGTTAAAGGTTACCAGATGAACCTTGCACAGCCTTAGGGCCTGCAAACAACAGAAAGGCCTTGGGAGCCAGACTGCAGACAGAGCATTGGCAATAACAACTAAGATTAAGTGTGCTCTTCAACAGATAGGGGGAGAACAGATGGTCCCAGCTTTTACTTCATTCCATTCTCCCAGTTTCTCCATCTCTGTTGCACCTTCTCTGATGATGCAACCTTCAACCATGATCTCACTGAATAGTGGAGCAGACTTGATGGGCTGAATGGCCTACTTCTGCTCCTACGCTTTATGGTCTTATCGTTTATTCTCACTCCAGCTTCCCCTTCTCCTCAAGGAATCAGCCAGGGCCCTCGGGCACCCATAGGGAGGAGAACATGCAGGTGCACACCCTGGAGATATCCACCCACATGGCCCCGGGACTGTCCAGCCCATCCAAATCCCATCTTCCTGTGGCCACAACAGCTCTAGCTCTACAGGCCGAGGAGGATGCCACTACCACACAGCAGGACCCCGAAAGCTGGCCGGGGCCCTCCAGGTCTCGGCCCTCCAGAGGAAGCCTGCCAAGGTCATCAGAGACGGGACATAGCAGTCAGCAGGCTGCTTCCAGCTGCGCTGTGGATGTCCTGGGAGCACCAAGATGTAGCAGCAGGGTTAGGAAGGCTATGAAGATGTAATTGTACAGCCTAGGCACGGGTGTACGGGTACGGGAACTTGTACATAATGTTCACTATTGTAAATAAAATCTCAACAATGTCTCCCTGCCTATGGCTCCTGGTTCTGATGAGCAGTGTTCGTGTCACTCAGATGTGAAACATTTCTACACAAGATAAAGACAGGTGTCTCAGTCCAGGGCCTCTTCCCTGCACTTTGTGCAGCCCTTCAGACCAAAGTAATGGTCCGGCCTCATACGCCGTGGACACATTACCGATGCCTGCACCTCGATGGTGCTTGTCATTGCTGCCAGAATGTCATGGGCTAGCATCACCGAGTTCCGTCATTCTCTCTGTGTCCTCTCAGCTCCAATCTCTTCAGCATCTGTGACCAGTGATGCTGTGGTCCTGAAGCCAGACTGGAGTCAAACATTCATATGCAATGTGAGGATCTACGGTGTCTCCTCACGGCATGTCTTCATCATCCTCCACAAATCTAGCAGCTATGTGGGCCTCCCGAGCGCTCCTGCCTCGTCTGGCCAGAGCGAGGGCCTCATCGCCATCATCATCGCCTTTGAGGACCTCCTCATCCTCATCACTGTCGATGTCCTCCTCATCGGAAGAGACCTCCACCTCCTCCATCTTCCCCTGAGCCTGCTCTTCTCCTCATTGCAGCACCAGGCTGTAAAGGATGCAGCAGGCAATAACGATGCGTGACACCCTCCGTAGATTATATTGCAGGGCTCCACCAGACCAGTCCAGGCACAAAAATCTCATTTTCAGCATCCCGATGGTCTGCTCCACCAAGTGGTAAGTTGCAGCATGAGCCTTGTTATACCTTCACTATGCTGCAGTCTGAGGCTGCCGCACGGGCATCATTAGCGGGTAGCCCTTATCCCCGAGAAACCAACTCTGCAGCCTCTGTGCGCCCTGGGAGACGTCAGGGATCTGTGATCGACTGAGAACATAGAGTCGTGGACAGTCCCTGGAAACTGTGCACACACCTGAAGGATGTGTTTGTGGTGGTCACACACCAGCTGCACATTCAGCGAATGGAAGCCCTCGCAGTCGACATAGTTGACCGCTATCGCGAAGAAGATCTGAGCGCCATGTGAGTGTAGTCGATCACTCCCGCACCTGTGGGAAACCCGAGTTCTAGGCAAATCCAATCGCTCTTGCGTCCTGGTCCTGGGTGAAATGCACAAAGTTGTGTGCCCTCGTGAAGATGGCATCTATGACCTCATGGATGCATTTGTGGGTGGAGGCTTGTGATATCCCACAGAGGCCACCTGTGGAGGCCTGAAAGGAGCCACTGACATAGAAATTGAGCGCCACGGTCACTTTCACGGCCACTGTCAGTGGATGCCCTCCATGTCCCCGTGATGCTAAATCCTGCAGTAGCTGGCAGATGTGACAGACCAGTTCCATAGACATGTGCAGCCTTCGGTGAGGATGGTTCTCGGTTATCTGCAGGAATGAAAGGTGGCGTCTATATATCCTGGGTGCAGCTAGGCACCAATCAGTGACAGCTCGATGTGGCTCTTTGGCATTGTGTGTGGGAGCCCCAGCCTCCCATTCTTCCTGAGGGTGCAGCTCCTGCTTCTGCACAACCAGGCACCTCAGTCACTCTCTTCTCCATCATCTTTGCTCTCTGTATGCCATGAGGCATACAGCTAGTTCACCATGTTCTTGGTATACTCATCTTGCAGGATGAAAGAGAGAGATGTGTGGGTTAGCTTGGGTGCACTAAGAACCTCTTTGTTACGTTTGAAGGCCTCTTAAAGCATCCCAGAGAGTGCTGGCCACACCTTGGATGACTAGAGATTAGTGCACTGCATGGCTGCCCGAAACCCCACCTACCTCTGCCCCACTCCGCCTGACCGAGTGGTGACAGCTTTGCCCATCGGGCTGCACACTGTGCTCTCAGCTCAGGCACAGGCATTCTCCTAACCAGCACTGCAGGTCTTCACTGTTAGCTTGAACCATGGGGGAGACTAGTCCAAACTAGGATGGTGACATTGCAAGGGGCTGTGAGCATCTTCGCCAGTGACTGCTCCATGGCCAGATTTAGCAAGGAGATTGTACAATGTGCCCTGACATCCAACTGTTATGCAGTCCACTAAAATTCTCATTACTTTGCAGACTATGCCCGAGGGGTGAAAAGCTCTGGAGCACTTGGTGGCACTTTCATGCCTCTGTGTTGCTTGAGTGGGCAGATAATCTAGGGGTCTGTCTTCATGCATGTGGCTGTGCCTGAACTATCTCAGCTGCAGTGGAATGGTCACTTTATACAAGGTTTCCCTCTTGCGTGGTCATTTCCCTGTTCCCACTCCACACATGCTTGTGCACTACCTTCAACTGCAGGGCAGCCCTTGCCTCCTCCACCCCAAGTCACCCCCAACATTACGGTGCACTCACCTTCGCGTTCCCCTCAAAGTGCAGCCCGCCAAATGCACGCCTCATATATGCTGTCGTGAAATATGCTGACGTGGGCGGACGATCCGACATGGCAGGGGGGTGGGGGCGGGGGGTTGGGGGATGATTCTGATGGGCTGGCCTGATAATGATATGCAGATGTATTGTAATGAGGCTCCCGATGTCCAATGGTGGGAAACCTGCCCACCATCGACGGACTGAGCGGACAATTGCAAATTGGTTTCATGACGGCGTGAAACCGATTTTTGGCCTTCTCGCCACCAAATGCGACCGACGCCAGCGGGCATGGAAAATTCTGCCCTGGATGGGCGCTTTGTGGAAAATTGCTATTCAGTCCGCAAGCATGACCATGACCTTCCGATTGCTTGTCATTTCAATTCACCATCTTGCTCTCATGCTTACATTTCTGTTCTTGGCCTGCTAGAATGTGCTGGTGAAGCCCAACGTACGCTGGAGGAACAGCATCTCAGCTTTCAATTAGGCACTTTATAGCATTCTGGACTCAAGATTGTGTTCAACAATTTCAAACCATGAACTCTGCCCTCCATTTTGATTTTGTTTTCTTCCCAAATTCCAGTTTGTATCTTGTTTTCATACTTTTGCTTTCAGGCTGAGCTGACCTTTATTCTGCTATTAATACCTACTCTGGGCCAATGCTTTATTTCTTTACTACTACCTTTGCCTTTTGTTCCACGACAAATTTGTTACTTAATCTTCCCCGCTCTCTAACTAATCCCTGAACTTTCATTTGGTTCCACCTGACACCCTCCCCCTTTTTCAACAGTGTAAAACCCATCACATTTCTACCCCTCTTCTGTTCCAAAGAAGAGTCACATTGGACTTAAAACATTAACTCTGTCTCTCTCTCCACAGATGCTGCCAGACCTGCTGAGTTTTTCCAGCAACCCCTATTTTTATTTCAATTGAAATCCTTGTCCAAATATTCCAAGAGCTATTTTCGTTCAAGAAACTTCAGCTTGCTTTAGGACCTTCAAACATGATGCAGGATTCAGGTCATGTTGAACCATGACTGGTTAAGCCTGCATTAACTTCCCTTGATTGGAAAGAAATAGCCAAGCACCTAACAGAAGGTCACGATTAATGCCTTTCTTTCTGAATCTCGCCTATTATGGTGCCTGAAGGGAATGAATCAGTATTATTTTCGCCAAAGGTTTAGGCAGAGTCAAAGAAGCAAAAGCAATTTTCCAACCGCTCCAGCAATGAATGATGTTACTGCCCTGGATTTTGCCATGGGGCTAATGGTGAGGCTGTCAGTGCTCATTGTTGTTATGGTCTTAATCGGACAGCAACTTACGCGCAGTTAAAGGCAAAAGCTCGGAAGCAGCTACACTGGAACCTCACCTATAGGCTCAGCAGCAAAACACATGAAAGGTGTGAAGTTGAGGTATTTACTTACCAATTATCCACTAAACATGCAAAAACAGTTTGGACAGGTGAATTCAGGTGTATATGAATTTTAACAGCATGATACAATAATAGAGCACATTTCATGACCATTGGGCTGCCCAAAGTCTTTCACAGCCAGCGAAGTATTTACAAAGTGTAGTCACTGTTGTAATGTGGAAAATGCGGCAGCCAATTTTGCACATGGCAAACTCCCACAAACAGCAAAATATAATGATCAAATAGTCTCTTTAAGTGATATTGATTGAGAAGTAGATATTGGCCAGGACGCTGGTGAAAATTCCCCTGCTTTCCCTCACAACAGTGCCGTGGGATCTTTTACAGCCACCTTAGACAGCAGACGGGGCGTCGGTTTAACCTCTCAATCTGATTGGTTGAGGAGGCACATTGTCACTTGCCCTGCTCACAGAACCCCTGTAAAGGCACAACACTGAAACTGATTTCGAATTGCCAAAAGCTGCCATGCAAAAGGCCAGAAAAAGTCTGTGAGCAGCTGTAACCATGACGAATATTGAACACCATTTGCTCGCTGCAGTCTGCAAATTCCGGGCTATTATATTTTTTTAACATATATACGATTCCCCATTTAAATCCGTACATTTTTTTCTGACGCATAAAATCATAGCCTTAGTATTTGCAAATGCATCCATAAAAACAGATGTATTTGCACATATTTTGCTTATAGACATGGAGTGGCTGTCTTCCATATGAATATTGATGACAGCAATTATGAAATCTCATTTGGAATCAGAAAATGTAACAGCTGAAGATGAGTCTTTTGCATGCAATGATTTCCAAATTTCTTTGAACGTGAGTATTGGAGCCAGTATGGATTAAGACTTTAGACATAGGCTAATAGGCAAAGTTATTTAAAATGCTCTTTAAAAGAAAGGCACCAGAGTGGCTCAAGTGTATAAAGCATGAAGCTAAACCTTTGCTAAACTTCCCATCACATTCCCCCACTCCCACTGTCATGTTCCCATAGGTAATGGTGTAGGCCATTCAGCCTTTGATCCTGTTCTGTTATTCAGTCAGATCATGGCTGATCTATCTCTTAACTCCATTCACGCATAACACTTAATGTCATATCAGGGAGTACTTATTTAATCCCTGGAGGAAAAAATGTGCAAGGTTCCTCCTTGTTTCTCCCTCCCTCCCCAAAGCTTGGATTAATAGGCTAAGCTACAAGGAGAGGTTAAAGAAATGTTGTTGTGTTCCCTGGAATTTAAAAAGGAATAATAATTACGAAGGTGTCAATAGAATTGAAACAGGAAATGGTGGAAATACTTAGTAGGTCAGGCAGCATCTCTGGAGGGAAAAACAAAGTTAGCAGCCTGGATTTTCATGGAGTCAGGGAGACTCTGTGGAGGGGTGATAATGGCGGCTGGGACCTGATTCCAGGATTCCCAACCCCATTCCCAGGGTTTCTGATTTTCAAGGGTGCCTTTTAAGAGTGCAAGCGGTTCAAATGTGTAACGAGTCTTGACTATGAGCTCGAACATGCATTAGGCTGTTGAAACAGCTGAGCTCCAGGGAAAACATTGCTTGATTGACAACTCTGGCTTTCTGATCCCTTCTGTCAATTGCACAGTTTATTTACACACTATGGAGAAGTTTCAAGTGCTTGTAGTTTCTGCTATTGATACTTTAAAGAGTCAGTGACACTTTTATCGGCCTGCCCTGTAACAAAAGGTGTTTGTTTTTAAGAAGTAGAATGTAATGGATGAGTGACTTCTTATATGTTATTTCAGGCATCCTATTGTCACGAGAGAGTTCATTGGTTCTATAGAGTGTATGGTGGGTGAATTGGCATGGAAGTCGCCGCCACTTGGAATAGAGGGATGAGGGGTCATGGGGGTGGGTGGGGATCATAACTTGACAAGGGGGCATGAGGGGCTAGTGGAGGGTGTGTGGATTGGCATGAAGTGGCACGGATGGGCATGGGGAGTGTTTGATGGGTGTGAGGGGTGAGGGTTGGAGAGCATTTCTGACTTTATTTTAACTGGGACAAAGTCCCACAGCACCGAGATGGTGCTTTTAAACCTCCCGCCTCTGCACCCAGCATCCTCTGTGGCTGCCTCTGAACTCCGAACTTGGTCGGCTGTCCTGACTGCAGCCCACGCATGCTCCCCCATCCCCACTCCACAATGAAAATCCCGCCTTTGTGGACACTCTTCCTCGGCAAGCGGGCTGAGCTGGGAATTTTCCCAACTCCCATTGCCCACCTGGAGGATGAAAATCCAGGTCACTGACCTTTCATCGGAGCTGGAAGAAGTTGGAAATGTAACAGATTTAAAGCAAATATTGAGACAGGGAGAAAAGGGGAGAGGGAGAAAGATCGAAGGGGAAGGTCTGTGATATGGTGGAAGTTAAGAGAGATTAAATGATAGAAGTGGATATTAATGCAAAAGCAAAGAAACAAAAGGTGAGTGTAGAGGAGCGTAAATGGCAATTGCAAAACCGTTACCAAGACCGTAAAAAAAAAAGACTAGAGGTTAGGAATTAAAATCGTTGAACACAATGGTGAGTCCAGAAGGCTTATAAAGTGCCGAATCAAAAGATGAGGTGCTGTTCCTCAAGCTTCCGATAAGCTTCATTAGAACAGTGCAAGAGGCCAACAGCAGAAAGGCCAGAGATGGAGCTGGGAAGAGAATCGCAATGACAGGCAACCAGAAGCTCAGGGCTCATGTTAGCAGGCCATTTCCCACCAAGCGATCAATCACCTAATCTTCGTTTGGGCTATGCAATGTCGAGGTGACCGCTCCTTAAGCAGTAGGCCCAGGAGATAAGGGGCAGGTGTAAGACCTCTTGCTTTTGCATGGAATGGGGGGGGTTAGGGTGTTGGGAGCTATCGAGAAGTGACCAGTCTGCCACACAGGGAACGGTTCCTCTGGAATGCTGAAAGGGAAGGGGAGGGAAAGATGTATTTGGTGGCGGAATCAGGCCTGAAGGTGGGAGGGATGGTGGGGAATTATGCATTGAACGTGGAGGGTGGTGGGGTGGAAAGTGAGGACAAGAAAGGTGTTAATAGAGATGGAGTAAAGACAGGGGGCAGGCTTTTTCGGATAGTAGGGTTTCCCGCCCTGCCATCCGAAGACTCAGCAGTGAACGCATCCCTACTGATGCACAGCAGCCATACAGCCATTTTATGCTCTCAGGAGTGTCAGTTGACTGGAGACAGGACTTCTGCCTCTCACTCAGGTGGACGTCTTGCCTCAGAAAAGCTGCTGGTCAATCTGATTGGCCAGCAGCTCTGCAGTCCCAGCAGCATCACTAGCAGCAGTGGCCAGGATTGGGCCTAAAAGCAGCCCCGGGAATCAAAATCCGGGAGTCCAAGATCAGGTAAGTGCAAGTAGGGGGAGGGGTCTTACGGCGGGGAGGGGCCTGGGGAGGTGGGGTTTATGTTGGAATAGGCCGAAGGGGGGATCTTAGGGAAGCTCCTTCAGGGAAGTAATCCCATTTCCCGCCCGAGCCCCAAGCAGACCTCCCCACAACCCTAAACTCTTCCCATCAGGCTCAAAATTGAAGCCCGATGGGGTGGCCCTTATGTGGCTTGGGCCTCAGCTGTCCCATGTAAAATCACCTCAGCTTGGGGCGGGTGAGAGGACAGCGAGAAGGCCTTTTACAGGCCCTCCCGCCTGCTAAGCCGCTGGTGGTGAACCATAAAATCCTGCCCAGGGAGTTGGGATAATAAAGAGAAGAAGTGCTGTGAGTAAAATGCGGTTGACTCTTAAATGAGCTCGGAAATGGCCAAACAAGCCGCTCAGTTCTATCAAACTTTTACAAAGTCTAAAAGGAATGGAACCGGACGGACTCAAATACTGCATTGACCTAGGCACTGGAAACGACAGCAGCGAATTCAGCCCTGCCGATCCTGCAAAGTCCTCCTGACTAACATCTGGGGGCTAGTGCCAAAAATGGGAGAGCTGTCTCACAGACTAGTCAAGTAATGGCCTTACATTGTCATATTCATTGAATCACACCTTACAGTCAATGTCCCAGACACCACCATTACCATTCCTGTGTATGTCCTGTCCCACCGGCAGGACAGACCCAGCAAAGGTAATGGGACTGTGCTATATAGTCGGGAGGGAGTTGCCCTGGGAGTCCACAACATCAACTCTAGGTCAAGCATAGGCAAGGAAACCTCCTGCTGATTGCCATGTATCGCCACCCACCGCACCCTCCCCCACCCCTCAGCTGATGAATCAGTACTCCTCCATGTCGAATACCATTGGAGGAAACACTGAGGGCGGGTTGTGTGCAGAATGAACTCTGGGTAGAGGACTTCAATATCCATTACCAACTGTGGCACGGTAGCACCATTACTGACCGAGGTGGCCAAGTCCTAAAGGACATAGCTGCTAGACTGGATCTGCGGCAGGTGGTGAGGGAACCAACAAGAGGGAAAAACATACTTGACCTCATCCTCACCAACCTGCCTGCCACAGATGCATCTGTCCATGACAGTATTGCCATGAGTCCTTGTGGAGATGAAGTCCCGCCTTCACATTGAGGATACCCTCAAGTGTGTTGTGTGGCACTACCACCATGCTAAATGGAATATACTTCGAACAGATCTAGCAACTCAAGATTGGGCAACCATAAAGCGCTGGGGGCATCAGCAGCAGCAGAATTGTACTCAAGCATAATCTGTAACCTCATGGCCCAGCAGTCTACATTATCACCAAGCCAAGGAATCAACACTTGTTCAATGAAGAGTGCAGGAGGGCATGCCAGGAGCAGCACCAGGCATACCTAAAAATGAGGTATCACCCAGATAAAGCTATAACACAGGACTATTTGCATGCCAAACAGCATAAGCAGCAAACGATAGACAAAGCTAAGCAATTGTCATGAATGGTGGTAGACAATTAAACAACTCACTGGAGGACAAGACTCCACAAATATTCCCATCCTTAATGATGCAGAAGCCCAGCACATCAGTGTAAAAGATAAGGCTGAAGCATTTGCAACAATCTTCAGCCAGAAGTGCCGAGTGGATGATCCTCTTCGGCCTCCTCCAGAGTTCCACAGCATCATAGATGACAGTCTTTAGAAAATTTGATTCAGTCCACATGATGTCAGCAAACGGCTGAAGTCACTGGATACTGCAAAGGCTATGGGTCCTGACAATATTCCGGCAATAGTACTGAAGTTTTGCACTCCAGAACTTGCCGCATCCCTAGCCAAGCTGTTCAAGTACAGCTACACACTGGCATCTACCTGGCTATGTGGAAAATTGCCCAGTTATGTCCTGTACACAAAAAGCTGGACAAATCCAACTCAGCCAATTACCGCCCCATCAGTCTACTCTCCATCATCAGTAAAGTAATGGAAGGGGTCATCAACATTGCTATCAAGTGCCACTTTCTTAGCAATAACTTGCTCACTGATGATCAATTTGGGTTTTGCCAGGGCCATTCAGTTCCTGAACTCTTACAGCCTTGGTTCAAACATGGACAAAAGAGCTGAACTCCAGAGGTGAGGTGAGAGTGACTGCCCTTGAAAATCAAGGCAGCATTTGACTGAGTGTGTCATCAAGGAGCCCTAACAAAACTGGACTCAGTAGGAATCAGGGGGAAAACTCCCCCGCCCTGGTTGGAGTCATACCTAGCACAAAGGAAAATGGTAATGGTTGTTGGGGGTCAATCATCTCAGTTCCGGGGCATCACTGCAAGAGTTCCTCAAGGTAGTGTCCTCGGCCCAACCATGTTCAGCTGCTTCATCAATGACCTTCCTTCCATCATAAGGTCAGAAGTGGGGATGTTTGCTGATGATTGCACAATGATCAGCCTATTTGCGACTCCTCAGATATTGAAGCAGTCCATATCCAAATGCAGCAAGGCCTGGACAATATCCATTTGTGCCATACAAGTGTCAGGCAATGACCATCTCCAACAAGAGAGAATCTAACCATTGCCCCTTGACATTCAATGGCATTACCATTGTTCCATCTCCAACAAGAGAGGATCTAACCATCGCCACTTGACATTCAATGGCATTACCATTGAATCCCCAACGATCAACATCTTGCAGGTTACTATTGACCAGAAACTGAACTGGACTAGCCATATATATACTGTGGCTACAAGAGCAGGTCAGGGGCAAGAAATCCAGCAATGAGTAACTCACCTCCTGACTCCCCAAAGCCTTTCCACCATCTACAAGGCACAAGTCAGGAGTGTGATGGAGTGCAGCTCTAACAACACTTAAGAAGCTTGACACCATCCAGGACAAAGCAGCCCACTTGATTGGCACCACATCCACAAATATTCACTCCCTCCACCACCAACACACAGTGGCAGCAGTGTGTACCATCTACAAGATGCACTTCAGGAACACACCAAGCCTCCTCAGACAGCACCTTCCAAACCCACAACCACTACCATCTAGAAGGACAAAGGCAACAGACACATGGGAAACACCAGCACCTGCAAGTTCCCCCGCAAGTCACTCACCATCCTGACTTGGAAATATATCACCGTCCCTTCACTGTCACTAGGTCGAAATTCTGGAACTCCCTCCCTAACAGCACTAAGCCTGTATCTACACCACATGGACTGCAGCGGTTCAAGAATGCAGCTCACCACCACCTATTTAAGGGCAATTATGGATGGGCAATAAATTCTGGCCCAGCCAGCGAAGCCCATATTCCACGAACGAATAAAAAGGAAATTGCAGATCAGACACAATGAGCTAAATGTCACTTGCTATTTTTACCATTACAATAGAAACCTATACATTTTACATTTTTCAGATATATATGTCCTGCAGGACATTTTTGTTCCATTGCTTGCTTTTATTGTTTATGATTGGTATTTAGAATGTTCCTGCTGACATTTTTGTGACTGGACCGATTGCAATCTACAAAATACGTTTTTGTGAGATTACTGCTGCTATGAAACAGGCAGAATGACATTTTACGTTCAATTTTTTCTTAATTATAAACAAAGACTCCCAGTCTTGTCTATGCCCCCACGGTTATGTTTTGTGACCCTGAGATGACCAGGTTCTATGTGTGGACAGGAGCTTTATTTCAGTGCGACTAAAATGTCAGCTTTCTCATTCTTACTACTTGTTTCAGTTTCTCTGTATCCACACTTACGGGCTTGACTCACAGCTCACAGTAGACTGAGCAGTCGCCAGACACACACAATCAAAAATTGGTGGTGTCGTAAATAGTGAGGAGGAAAGCCTTAGATTACAGGACGATATAGATGGGCTGATAAGATGGGCAGAGCAGTGGCAAATGTAATTTATTCCTGAGAAGTGTGAGGTGATGCATTTTGGGAGAACTAACACGGCAAGGGAATACACAAGGAATGGTAGGACCCTAGGAAGTACAGAGGATCAGAGAGTCCTTGGTGTACATGTCCATAGATCCCTGAAGGCAGCAGCACAGGTAGATAAGGTGGTTAAGAAGGCATATGGGATATTTGCCTTTATTAGCCGAGGCATAGAATATAAAAGTTTATTTTGGAGCTGTATAAAGTGCTGGTCAGGCCACAGCTGGAGTACTGTGTGCAGTTCTGGTCACCACGCTATAGAAAGAATGTGATTGCATGGGAGAGGGTGCAGAGGAGATTCACCAGGATGTTACCTGGGCTGGAGTATTTCAGCTATGAAGCGAGGTTGGATAGGCTAGGGTTGTTTTCCTTAGAGCAGAGAAAGCTGAGGGGGACCTGATAGAGGTACACAAAATTATGAGGGGCATAGATAGGGTAGATAGGAAGAAACTTTTCCCTTTAGCGGAGGTGTCAATAATCAGGGGGCATAGATTCAAGGTAAGGGGCAGGAGGTTTAGAGAGGATTTGAGAAAAAAAAATTTCACCCAGAGGGTGGTTGGAATCTGGATCACACTACCTGAGGAGGTGGTAGAGGCAGGAACCCTCACAACATTTAAGAAGCATTTAGATGAGCACTTGGAAACGCCATAGCATACAGGGGTATGGGCCAAGTGCTGGAAAATGGGATTAGAATAGATAGGTGCTTGATTCTGTGTTGTATAACTCTATGACACTATGACAAATGCCGAACAATTGAACAATCGAACACAACACCCACCCATGAGGCTTCTGATTTCCTCTCTTAGCACCAGGCCTGTTATGAATTCATAAACCTTTGCCCTCTTTACTTCCCATCAATCTGCATCTTGCTTGCCATTCCTTGGCTGCTGGGAGTACCAGAGGATGGAATGGAGATTGTCAGAGGGCCACTGGTGTTGGTAAAAAGCGTGGAAACAGACTTTATAAATGTAAGACCCTCTACCGGTCTAAAGGTTTTTTCCTCTACTCTTGGTATCAATGCCATACAAGAACTTGGATATTGTTCCACGAAGTATGGTATACCTTTATTAATTCCACTAAGCAATAGTACATGCTCACAATACTGGTTACTTAATAGCGTTACAAGCCTGAGTTTGCATCGATGGCCAATCAGCTGATGAGGCTTCTGTGCGCGTGTTCAGAGTGGCTGACCAAACCACTCTAACCACAGCAGCAATGATGAATTTGTGTATTTTTTTCTTTATACTGGTTTTGTCTCTGGCCTTATGGCATGTTTTTAGCCCATTCAATTGGTTTTCGATTATCTTTCAATTGACCTTTCCCAATACAAGTCAGTGGGTTCACAGTTACCCCTCTCTAGATGTTTCCTGTTTAGACCCCCTTTCAAGGTCACACTTGAGGTACCATAGCCAACTTGATTCTGCTTTGTTATCTCTAACACTGTTATCAATCTCCAAAGATAGGAGGAGGCAGGTTTGTTGTCCCCTAATGAGCAAAAAGGAATCTGTCTTTCTCACAGTCTGAGACAAGCACTTCCGCACAGTGTTTAACCTGTTTTGCGGAACTTGCTGATTCTAGCAAGGTTCTGCCTTGGCTGAATTACCCATCGTGTATTCTTCCATGCCCATACCACAGAGTTTTCAAACAAAAACAGAATTACCTGGAAAAACTCAGCAGGTCTGGCAGCATCGGCGGAGAAGAAAAGAGTTGATGTTTCGAGTCCTCATGACCCTTCCGAAACGTCAACTCTTTTCTTCTCCGCCGATGCTGCCAGGCCTGCTGAGTTTTTCTAGGTAATTCTGTTTTTGTTTTGGATTTCCAGCATCCGCAGTAGTTTTTTGTTTTTATCACAGAGTTCTCAAGCTGTCTTCGGTACTGAGCTTCTCCTTTCTTCTTTATGTTCCACTCTACCACCACGAGACAGACTCTACACATAGACTCTACATCACAACCAGTCTACATTTATTAATTTCATAAATAAATAAATAGTTACATGGTTCAAAAGTAAGTGTACATTTAAAAGGTAAATAATATGCTGGCTTTCATAGATGGGACCATCTCTTACTGTTTTCCTCAGGGTGTCACAGCAATACTTCCAGGATAAAATTAATTCAGGAAGCACCGGCCCAAAGTACAACTGTTGAAAATAATAAACCCTACTGGCGATATAATAGTTCTCGTGGCTACCAACAGACAGCAGAATGTGCAAACCTCAACACTGTACAGGTAGCAAATGGACATCCCGAGACACGTTTTAAACAGGTAAATCTTTTTCGTCCCACTTTCCTCAGCCTTTTACGATGTTGCTAATTGTTATTTATCCAGCCTATTCACGTGGTGTTGGGACTGCCCAAGAAGAAACCCTCAAAAATAATTGGCACACTGATCTCCTGGCCTGAGGGCGGCAGGAGACTTCATTGCAGGGTGAAGCAGTTAGCAGGTGTAACAGGAGCTATTGAAGACTGAACGTTGTCATTAGGATAGTTGAAGCATAGTGACTGGCTGCTGGAAGACTCTGGGAGCCGCAGCAGGAAACAGTTTAATCAGCATTTTGCTGTAAAGTCGACGTAACTGGCTAAAACTGTTGGAGTTTCAAAGAATGAGAGGTGATCTTATTGACACATATCGGATCCTGAGGGGGGCTTGACAGGGTTGGTGCTGAGAGGATGTTTCCCCTTACGAGAGACTACTAATGATGGGGCACAGTTTAAATATAAGGATCCTGCCCTCTAAGACAGAGGTGAGGAGATTTTTTTACTCTCAGAGAGTCGTTAGTCTGTGGAATTCTCTTCCCAAGGGCAGGGTCATTGACTCTGTTTCTGGCTCAGTTAGATACATTCTTGATTAACTGGGGAGTCAAAGGGTATAAGGGTAGAGAGGAGATTAGAATTGAGGCCACAATCAGATCAGACATGATTTTATTGAATGGCGAAGCAGGCTCGAGGGGCAAAATGGCCTACTCCCGCTCGTAATTCATGTGTTTATATTCTAAATCCTTCAGCTGAAAAAGCAGAACAGGCTGACATGAACTGCTGTATGTATCAGCTCTCATCAGTAGCAACTTTCCTTTCCTTTGTCCAATATTTAATCAACTTGTAAGCCAAATAGTCTCATTCAGTATGTGTTTTATATATACCTTCCTGCCGCTAAGAGAATTAATATTCTGCTCTTGCTCTTAATTGAGACAGTTTATCAAACATTAGAAGTAACCATAAAACTCAATCATATCAAGCTATTTAGCTGGCTGTTGACAATTCATTGCTCAATTTGCAAACTGTTACCTTAAACAATGGTAAATTTATCATCACAACAGAAGAGAAACTCTTTTTAAAAAATGCTTCAATCCTTTACTGAAGATGCTTATCTCTCGCAATGGTTTGGTTCTATGCTAACAGTATCATGCCCCAAGTGGCTATTCGTCAACTCAAGCATACAGCCTGATCCAGTCCTTACTGCAGGAGTTCCTCAGGGTAGTGTCCTACCAACCATCTTCAGCTGCTTCATCAATGACCTTCCTTCTATCATAAGGTCAGATGAATCACAGAATGGTTACTGAGCAGAATGAAGCCACTTGACCCATCATATCTTCACCATCTCTCCGAATGAGCAACTTACCTAGTGTCATTCCCCCACCTTCTACCCGTAACCTTGGGCATTCTTCCTTTTCAGTTAACAGTCTAATTCCCTTTTGAATGCTTTATTTGAACCTGCCTCCACCACACTCCCAGGCAATGTATTCCAAACCCTAATCACTCAACATGTAAAAAAAAATTTCCTCATGTTACTTTTTCTTCTTTTATTAATTACTTTGAATCTGTGCCCATTTATCTCAATCATTTGATGCGTGGGAACAGTCTCTCCCTATCTATCCTGTCCAGATCCCTCATGACTTTGAATACCTCTATCAAACCTCCTCCCAACCTTCTTTTTTCTTAGGAAAACAGTCCTAACTTCTCTAATCCATCTTCATAACTGATGTTCCTCATCTCTGGAACCATTCTGATGAATGATTTCTGCACCCTCTCAAATTCCTTCACATCCTTCCTAAAGTGTGCTGCCCAAAACTGGATGCAATAGTCTAGCTGAGACCAAACTAGCATCTCATACAAATTCAACATAACCTCCTTGGTCTTGTACTCTATACTTCTATTAACAAAGCCCATGATATTGTACACTTTATTAACTGCTCTCTCAACCTGTCTTGCCACTTTCAATGATTTAAGCACGTATACACCCAGGTCCCTCTGCTCCTGCAACCGCTTTAGAGTCATACCCTTTATTTTGTATCATCTCTCCATGTTCTTCCTACCAAAATAAATCACGTTACATATCTCTGCATTGAACTTCATCTGTCACCCGTCCACCCATTCCACGAATTTGTCTATGTCCTTTTGAAGTTCTACACTATCCTCCTCGTGGTTCACAATACTTCCAAGTTTTGTATCATCTGCAAACTTTGGAATTGTACCCTGTACACCAAGGTCTAGGTCATTAACATATATCAGTGAAAGCAAGGGTCCAAACTCTGATCCCTGGCTATTCCACTAAAAACCTTCCTCCACCATTAAAAACATCCATTAACTCTCTGTTTCCTGTTGCTCACTCAATTCCAAATCCATATAGCTGCTGTCTCTTTTATTCCATGAGCTATAACTCTCTCGTAAGTCTGTTGTGCAGCATTGTATCAAACGCCTATTGGAAGTCCATGTACACCACATCACCACATCAACAGCACTGCCCTCATCAACCCTCTCTCTTACCTAAGTGGGGGATGTTCACTGATGATTGCATGATGTTCAGCAATATTCACAACTCCTCAGATACTGAAGCAGTCTGTGTCCATATGCAGTAAGAGCTGGACAACAGTTGAGCTAGGGCTGATGAGTGACAAGTACCATTTGCATCACACAAGTGCCAGACAATGACCATCTCCGACAAGAGAGAATCCAACCATCTCCCCTTGACATTCAATGGCATTACCATTGCTGAATCCCTCACCATCAACATCCTGGGGGTTACCATTGACCTGAAACTGAATTGCACCAGCCATATAAATATTGTGGCTACAAAAGCAGGTCGGAGGCTGGGAACTCTTTGACGAGTAACTCATCTCCTGATTCCCCGAATAATGTCCATCATCTACAAGGCACAAGTTAGGAGCATGATGGAATACTCTCCTTGCCTGGATGAGTGCAGTTCCAACAACACTTAAGAAGCTCAAAAGTATCCAAAACAAAGCAGTTCGCTTGACTGGCACCACTTCCACCACCTTCAACATTCACCCCCTCCACCGCTGACACACAATGGCAACAGTCTGTACAATTTACAAGGTACACTGCAGCAACTCACTAAGGTTCCTTCGGCAACACCTTCCAAACCTACAAGCTCTATCAGATAGAAGGACAAGTGCAACAAACACATGGAAACACCACCATCTGCAACTTCCCCTCCAATCCACACACAATCCTGACTTCAAACTATAGCACCATTCCTTCACTGCCGCTGGGTCAAAATTCTGGAGCTCCCTCCCTAACAGCACTGTGGATCTGCCAGCACCACATGGACTGCAACAGTTCAGGAAGGCCGCTCACCACCACCTTCTCAAGGTCAATTATGGGTAGGCAATAAGTGCTGGCCTTTTCAGCAGTGCCCGTTTCCCATGAAAGAATGAAAAAGAAACTACCCCAGTGAGACCTCGTAGACTCCATTCCCTGCCTCTTGTGAAATCAACCAGCTTCAGCTGTGCAGAATTAACCTATTAATTTGATTTATTTGGCAAACATGGCCAGTCCGCTCTTTGAACTTCATTTCTTGAGCATTTGATTGTCTAATTTATTGGCAACTTGCCACAATTCTTGTTTTTGATTTCTTAATCCTTTTAAATTTCAAGCTGCGCCCTTCATGCACAAGTACTTCTGGATTAGGAAGCATCATTTGAAGAGATTTTGAGTTGACTGCTCAAGGCTATCACACATAGAACACTTAATAATAACATCACTCACTTTAAGTACTCAGAATAGAAAATCCTACTCAATCCTTTTCTCCTCCCATTGCTTCCAAAACTTGCTTTAAAGTACTTTTTTGATTCTATTATTGTAAACAGATACTAACAGGGATTAGGTGAAAGGTCCAGCTCAGTAAGTAGCACCATCGCCTCTGATTCAAAGGTTGTGGGTTCATAATGCTGCTCTAGAGACGTGAGCATGAATCTAGGTTTATGGTTCAGCACTGAGGGAGTACTGCATTGTCAGAACTGATAGGGTGGTGGAAGCAGATTCAATAGAAGTTTTCAAAAGTAAATTGGCACTTGAAGGGGAAAAACTTGCAGGGAAATGGGGAAAGAGCTGGGAAGTGGATTGCATTTCAGAAGAGCCGACACAGACTTGATGGGCCACATGGCCTCCTTCGGTGCTGCAATCATTCTATCACTTAGTGGCTCTATGATTCCATCAGCCGCTCCATCAAAATCTGGCCCATAGGAAATTTTAATGGATACTTAATCAATTTTTCACACTTGAACATTTTTCACTAATGTTAACAAACAGAGGAAGATAATGCAAAGGAAATTTGATCACATACTTTCCCCAAAATGAACCAATACGTTGTTTACGAATTGGGATGCCCCAAGTGTGAGAGCTTTATAAATGCAAATATATTTATTCCTTGCTTACTTCTATGCATTTTTGATTTTAGTTTCTTAGGCTCTGGCACCAAAATTAATTAACATGTTTCGAGAATGTCCTGACTGTGCATCTCTCTGGGTTTACTTGTGTGCAAATTGTCCAACAAGTCTTTAAGCAACATCAGTTATTTTCGCTTGTTAATTGTGGATTTAATGTTCCAGCCAACGGAAAAGTGTGAATTGCTTTATCACATGTTCTCCAGAAATATTGAGGCACTGATGATTTTCTGATGACATTTGAAAATATTGACAGCGCTGTTTATGTTGGGCATGAGATGTTTGCAAAAAATATTATGCTCCATTTACTATTTTCCCATAATTTAAAGGGTAATCATTGTACTATAGGGGACAATATATAAATGCAACTACTAATCTGTTAGCTGAGAAGCTATTTTCTTTAATGTCACACAAGCAAAACTTATTAATGCCCTGTCATCATGCTTCTTCAATCCACCTCCCATGTGCCTCCCCCCCTCCACCCCCAACCCCGAGCAGGAAAAAATATAACACCCAAAGTTATAAGTCATAGAATCATAGAGCACAAACTGAGGCCATTTGGCACTTTGTTTGCTGACCCTCCTGCCAACAGAAACAGCTTCTTGCTATTTGCTCTTTGGGCAGAATTTTACATTCGGCATGCGGGTGCGTGCCCGACACGCTGGAATGTAATATGATGCGCGATGACGTCGGGCGTGCGTCCCGACGTTATTGCGCTGTCTCACGATATTTTGTTCGACAGGTGTGCACTAGAGTCAGCTGCACGCCCGCCGATAATTGAAAGGGCTATTAAGGCCATTAACTTCAAATTTACGCGGCCCATCCAACCTAACGGTTGGCGAGCAGGCAAAAAGGCCGAGCGGATGAGGAGTAGGATGAAGTTTCCTAAAGCTATTACAAGTTAAATAAAAACTTCATTTTGACGGTAAAAACATGTCCCATCACATGTGACACAGTGACATGAGGGCACGTGTTTCATTAAATTGTTAATGTCTTTAATAATTTTTTTAAAAAGCGCTTCAATCTCCCCGAGGCAGCTCCGTGCCTCAGTGAGATTGAAGCGCTCTCTCGCGCACATGTGCACAAAAGAGCGCTGGCCCCGACTCTTCCACCTCCCTCAGCCCGCACAGGTAGTGCGTGCTACTGCTCACGATCCCGCCCGCATAAAATTAGGGTGCGGAGCCGATTGTGGGTGGCAGTCGGCTCTGCGACCGAACCCACCCACTCCCACCAAGCCCGCCCGATGACTGGAAAATCCTGGCCCATCAAAACCCTTTGTAATTCGGAACACCTCTGTTACATCTCCTCTTGACCTTCTCTACCCTGAAGAGAATAATCCCAAATTCTTTTGTCTCTCCGCACAACTGAAGTCCTTCGTTCATGTTATCATGCCAGTAAATGTACTCAGTACCCTTTCCAAAATATTGACATCCTTCCTAAAGTGTATTGTCCAGAAATATGTACTATGCACCAGCTTAGGCAAGCCATGAATGTTTAGCATAACCTCTTTGTTTTTGTACTATTCGTCTCTATTTATAAAACCAAGGATCCTGCAACTTTAGTAACATTCTTATCAACATGGCCTGCCACGTAGAAAGATTTGTGTACACAAATCCCACAGATCTCTCTGTCCCTGCATCTAGATAGAATTGCAGCATTTATTTTATGTTGTCTATAATCTACTAAAGACTGTGAAGTCAAATCTCTTGCCTTAATTGTACACAAATCTTCAGTGAAAAGTAGCATATGACATATTTGGTTATTTGTATTTATCTTGTCTAGTACATGCCCTGGCCAAATGATTAAACATGCTTCTTTTCTTGGTGAGGATTTGATCATCAACGAATTGGACCAATGGCTGCCTCTTCGATGGTTATTTAGAGGCGCTGTCATGTTGTGGCACTTCAGAATGTTTCACAAATTGTACAGTAAGCTCTTGCTTTGTGCTCATTGTCCTCTATGTCTCCCATCAGAGCTAAAAATAGGTTCATATTAACACTGAGCTACTATCCAGATTTATTTTACTGTTTCCCTGTAATAGTTTAGAAAGTAATATTAATCTTAGAATGCGACAGAAAAATAATACTCACTAAATTTGCCTTTCAGACACTTCAGCACAGCATCAATGGTTATATTTTCAGACACCTGGGTCCTTCTCTCTGTAATTCTTCCCCTAAAGCATTTGGTCCCTCCACCTTCCTCCCAGTTTCGGTTCTGCCAGGGCCACTCAGCACCTGACCCCATTACAGCCTTGGTTCAAACATGGGCAAAAGAGCTGAACTCCAGAGGTGAGGCGAGAGTGACTGCCCTTGACATCAAGGGCATCTTTGAACAAGTGTGACATCAAGAAGCCCTAGCAAAACTGGAGTCAATGGGAATCAGGTGGAAAACTCTCCTCTGGTTGGAGTCACACCTAGCACAAAGGAAAATGGTTGTAGTTGTTGGAGGTCAGTCATCTGAGCTCCAGGACATCACTACAGGAGTTCCTCAGGGTAGTGTCCTCAGCCCAAACAGCTGCTTCATCAATGACCTTCCTTCCAACATAAGGTCTGAAGTGGGGATGTTCACTGATGATTGCACAATGTTCAGCACCATTCGTGACTCCTCAGATACTGAAGCAGTCTATGTCCAAATGCAGCAAGACCTGGACAATGTCCAGGCTTGGGCTGACAAGTGGTAAGTAACATTCGCGCCACACAAGTGCCAGGCAATGACTATCTCCTACAAGGGAGAATTTAACTAACACCCTTTGATGTTCAATGGCATTGCCATCACTGAATCCCACAATATCAACACCCTGGGGTTTACCATTGACCAGAAACTGAACTGGACTAGCCATATAAATACTGTGACTACAAGAGCGAGTCAGATGCTAGTAATCATGCGATGAATAACTCGCCTCCTCAGTCCCCAAAGCCTGTCCACCATCTACAAGGCACAAGTCAGGAGTGTGATGGAATACTCCCCACTTGCCTGGATATATGCAGCTCCCACAACACTCAAGAAGCTTGACACCATCCAGGACAAGCAGCCCACTTAATTGGCATCACATCCACAAACATTCACTCCCTGCACCACCGACGCACAGTAGCAGCAGTATGTACCATCTACACCGCAGGAATTCACCAAGGCTCCTTAGACAGCACCTTCCAAACACACGACCACTACCATCTAGAAGGACAAGGGCAGCAGATAGATGGGAACACCACCACCTGGAAGTTTCCCTTCAAGTCACTCACTGTCCTAACTTGGAAATATATCGCCATTCCTTCACTGTCATTGGGTCAAAATTCTGGAACTCCCTTCCTAACAGCGCTGTGGATGTGCCTACACCACATGGACTGCAGCAGTTCAAGAAGGCAATTCAGCACCACCTTCTCAAGGGCAACTAGGAATGGGCAATAAATGCTGGCCTGGCCACCGAAGTCCACATCCCGTGAATGAAAATTTTTTAAAGAACTCTCCTTCTCCTCAATACCCACCTCTTTGACCAAGGTTCAGCTCACCCTTTCTAATCTCTCCTGATTTGCCTCTTGTCTCTCTGAAAGAGCCTATGATATTTTTCTAAATTTGTAGGCACTTTATAAGTTCAAGCTGACGGTGATTGTCTTTATTTGAATACACAATTTGAACAATTTCCAAATTGTCCCACCCCTGATATTTTTGTGCTGCTGTGTAAACAACCTGGGGCTAGAATTTGCCATTCTGATGTGAGGTTAACTCGCATTGGGTGTCCACAAAGGGAAGAGTGTAAATTTGAAATTGTGAGCTGATTCCTGCGGCCGCCAATTTGAATAGTGCAGGAAATGTGGTGGATCACGACCCGACAAGCACCCAACCTGATGTCAGGCCTTCCATCTTAATGCCTACCACAATTTTGAATTTATCTGACTTTAAAATTTTCAGCAAGGCAGGTTGGTTTCTGAAGAGTGTGTGAAGCTTGTCAAGTCAATGAGCTTGTGAACCAAGGGGCAAACCTGTTATGGAGTCAGAAAACTTTTGACAGAAAAGTTTGCCAACTTCAAATATCATAATTTGATGCTATATGATAAGTTAAAAATGTTTTTAACGTGGTGATTAATCATAGGGCTCTGACTTTAAAAGTTAAGTGATTATTAAACTGACCAGCATCATGAAATTGCTCAGATGAATTAGAATATTTTATTCAGTGGATAAGGAGCTCTTCTGCATTAGACAGTATTGAGAATCAGATTTTAATGTGTGATCTGGACCCTGTGCTTTGATATTTTACATTGATTCACATTGATGATCCAGTTGAGCTGTTGAAATAACTGAGTCCTGTAGCAGAGTTTTGAGAACTGCCTTCTCTGATTAACAGTCCAGCCACCCATTCAGACAACTTCAATGGTTTTAATATATATAGCTTTGGGTGTTTTGTTGACACAGATTTTCAATTGAATCTCAATATGAATGTTTGGCTGAGTTTCAAAACCTCTAATGATTCAGCTCAGCAGAGGTTGGAGACACAGCAGTCAAGATGACTTTCAGCTTTGCTTCATTGACAATTTTATGAGCAATTAACAGCATTATGGGCAGAAATTTTGGCTCATCAGGCAGGCGTGCGCCCGACCCGAATGTACGTAAAATGACGTGCGATGATGTTGAGCGAGCGTCTCAACATCATCACACACTCACATAATATTTTGGCTGGTGGGCATGCGCGGGAGTCAGCAGCACGCCGTCGACCTTTAAGCAGCTTAATAAGGCCCTTCATGAACTAATTGATTGAAATGTTTTGCTGCCTATCCAATTGCTCGGTTGGTAGGAGGGGGAAAAGGCCAAGTGGCCTTTGCATTTTTGGTGAAGCCTCATCCACGGGCAGACCAGTGTTTAAAATTTTTTAAAACCTTTTCAAACTAATCTCTAGCATGTCCCTGCTCATGTGACAGAGGCAGCTCTGTGCCTCTGGGAGCTTTTAGTACATGGGCCTGTGCGCATGCATGAACTTCGGTGTTTGTGCTATCCCTGCCGCCAACCTGGCAACACAGAGCACTGCAGCACACCTCTCACACTAGCTGGCCTTTAATTGGCCAGCCAGCGTGAAATTGCAGTCATGGCCCGATCACAGGTGGCTGACCATTTTGCGGCCACTACTGCTAGCCCCCGCCGGGCCCACCCGGCAACCGGAAAATCCTGGCCTATGTTTTTTTCTGAAGTCATCTATGAATGGCTGTTTATTTATTTTGGCATATTTATGATCACTTAAGAGGGTTAAGGAATTTTTGTCGAGTGGAATTGAAATGGCTGTGTTTGATTTACAGTTTTATGAGGCCTTAACAGGAGTAAGTTTTTTCAAGTGTTGTTTGAATGGATGTTTGTTTACTTTGACATTTTCATGAGAATGTCAAATACCTCCTCGTGTTATTATTGGGCATAAGAGTTCTGTTTATCGTGGAGGCTGAATGTGTGGATAGGGAGGGGGTGTGGAAGGTATAGAGGGGAGATGGGGGTATTGAGAACACTTGAAGGGTATGGAAGATGCATGGGGGGGTAGGATTGGGTGGGGGGGGTGAGACGGTCAGTGCTAGGGGGCCTAAAAGACATCCACAGAACCAGGTCACAGTCTCAGTGAATGGATGCAGGCCTTCTAACCTTCTAACCGCCTCTGTTCCTGCCTCAGGCCTGCTTCGAGATGTGGCAGCCCCAGGTCCAGTCTATCGTTCACTCTGCCCGGGAGAAATAACATGAGCACGTGAGTTGAAGCAGGAGGCAGCAACGTGACAATGGCCTGACTCCCAAAGCTCTCTTCCAGGGACAAAGTCCGGCCTTTAGTATTTGCTCCCCCTCAAATCTAAAACCAGTTTCCACTGTGAAACATGTGTTGATTCGACTCTTTTGAAATGGAGAAACCCAGGAGAAGGGTATGAAAGGAATGGGATAGAAGGGAGTGGAATTCAAGAAATAGAGACCAGTTGATCACAATCATTCTGTTCTAAAATCCTGTAGTTTGCAGAGTAAAAGGAGGACTGAGGGAGGTAAGGGATGTGAAGGCTGTCGATCTAGGTTTACAGACAGAAAAATTGCAATTCTAAGTTGGCTCACATTCTGCTGTTGAAGAGGTCACGCTGCTGCAGTAGCTGGAATGCGGGTGATTCATTCCGGCTCTAAGCATGCAGAGCTTTGCGTCCTCTGGATATTATCTCATGCTGCTGGCATATTAACAAAGCTAATATTTTAGTGACAAAGTCAAACACTGGGAGAGCCTTAAGGAACTGTGCACCTCTTTCTGGCACTCTTGAATTATGTAAAATAAAAATAAGTAACTGTACGGTTAGAAGTTGCCAATATTAACAGTAATGAACATAGGAACATAGGAGCAGGAGTAGGCCATTCAGCCCATCTAGCCTGCACCACCATGCTGATCATCTACCTCTACACCATTTTTCTCCACTATCCCTTGATGTCATTAGTATCCAGAAATCTATCGATTTCTGTATTGATCATGCTCAGTGACTGGCTCTCCACAGCCCTCTGGGTTAGAGAATTCCAAAGATTCACCACACTCTGAGTGAAGGAATGCCTCTTCATCTTAAATGGCCTGCTCCTTATCCTGATGAATGTACACCACATTGTTGTAATACTTTGGCCATTTCAATTCAGCAACTGACCTGTTCATTTCAAATAAAAGAGTACCACTGCCATAAAAGTAGACTGAGAAATGTTGTAGGTAAACATCAAGGGCCGGGTTTTACCATCCCAATGCAGCCACCATCCCCAACCACACCCCGCCACCCCCACCTGGCAGGCTTTAAAACTGGCGGGTGGAACCCAATTCTGGGATTTCTGCTTCATTCCCATTGCCAGCAATTTTGATCAGTGCAGGGTAAAGGGATGAGTCATGACCCTGCATCCAGCTGTCCTGACATTGCCAACTCCATTGCTGAAGTTAGCATTTCAGCCTCCCTGCAATTTTCATGGAGTCAAGCTGATTTGTGAAGATGACATGGTTCACATCAGTTCAGAGACAGTGTAGCCATTGGGGAACCCTGGTTTGGAATTGGGAGCCATATGAAAGGCTAGTTCAAGTAGTATGGCTAACTTTATATGTCATAATGTAATAATGCAAGATAAGTTATACGTTTTTAATACAATGATTGATGAAAGTGCTTTTTTAAAAAAGATAAGTGACCATTAAAGAGCATTGTGAAAATTGAAAAATCTTCAGATGTATTAGAGTACATTATCCACTAAACTGCTATTCTGTATTGTACAATAATGAAATTCATATTTGTCTGTGTTACTTGTCCCATTTGCAATCATGTTCTCCTTGAAAATCAGCTCAGCTACCTGTTTGATGGTTACAAAGCTTTGAGAGTTGGCTAAGCTCCTGGCTGACTTCAAAGGTTTTAATATATTCAGCACTGGAGGCTTTGTTGACATAGTTGTTCCATGGAATCTTATAGAAACAGGACATAAGACCAAGAATAAGCCATCTGGACCCTCAAGCCTGCTCTGCCATTCAACTAGATCATGGCTGATCTTCTATCGCAATACCATTTTGCTGTACTATCCTCCCATCTTTTGTATCTTTAATATCTAGAAATCTATCAAACTCTGTCTTGAATATACTCAATGGTTGAGCCTCCACAGCTCTCTGGGATGGAGAATTCCAAATATTCACTCTTCTCTGAGTGAATAATTACCTCCTCATTTCAGTCCTAAATTGCCCACCTCTCCTAGACACCCCCCACGCACCCCCCAACCCCCATCCAGGAGAAGCATCCTTCCTGCATCTGTCCCATCGAACCCTGTAAGAATTTTATAGGTTTCAATGAGATCACCTCTCATTCTTCTAAACTCCAGAGAATATAGGCCCATTTTCCTCAATCTGTCAACATAGGACAATCCCACTATCCCAGGGAACAGTCTAGTGAACCTTTGTTGTGTTCCCTCTGTGGCAAGTATATCCTTCCTTAGATAGAGAGACCAAAACTATACACAATTCTACAGGTGTGCTCTCACCTAGGTGCTATGCAATTGCGGCAAGACTTCTTTACGTCTGTACTCAAATCCTCTCAAATAAAGGCAACATGCTACTTGGCTTCCTAATTGCTTGCTACACCTGCATGTTAACTTTCAGTGACTTATGAACACGCACACCCAGGTCCCTTTGGACATCAGCACTTCCCAATCTCTCATCATTTAAGAAATGCTCTGCATTTCTGTTTTTCCTACCAAAGTGAATAACTTCACATTTTTCCACTTTATATTTCATCTCCCATATTCTTGCCCAGTCATGAAGCCTGCCTAAATCCTCATGAAGGCTCTTTTCATCGTCCTCACAACTCACCTTCCCATCTAATTTTGTGCTACCAGCAAACTTGGAAATATTACATTTGTTCCCCACATCCAAATCACTTATAAAGATTGTGAATAGCTGTGACCCAAGCATTGATATTTGCGGTATCCCACTAGTCACAGCCTGCCATCCTGAGAATAATTTTTTTATTCCTGCTCTCTGTTTTCCATCCATTGACAAATTTTCAATCCGTGCTAGTATATTACCCCCAATTCCACATGCTTTAATTTTGTTTACTAACCTCCTGTGTGGAACCTTATCAAAAACCTTCTGAAAATCCAAATATACCCACATTCACTGGTCCCCCCTTACCTATTTTGCTAATTACATCCGCAAAAAACTGTAACAGATTTGTCAAACATGATTTCCCTTACATAGATCCATGATGACTCTGCCCATATTCACAGCCATATTTCCTTCCTCAGTGACTGTCTCCATCTCCGACTTACCCCACGTGGATTTCAACTGAAGTTCCATCCCTCATGTTTCGAACCCACCCAGGATTACAGGTATCTCCAGGACATAAAACGTTTCTCGGACTGCTGTTCTCATCGCGTTCTGAGATCCACACTCAGTGCCATGCGCCGCCATATGAACACGCTTGACCTCTCCCTCCAGCAGCACCGCCGCACCCTATTTCTAAGCTGCACGTGCCCCCAGTTTCATTTTAATCTTCGTCTCATCCGACGCCTCAACAAGAAACTTTGTCTCTTTCTTTCAGGTGCAAAAGAACGCAAGCTCCAACAACTCATCGACACCAACACCCATCCAGGACCCTCCACCCCTGCCTGTCCCTCTGTCCCCATCCTGTCTTCCAATCCCAGCCCCGGCCGTGTATTCACCATACCCCCTGACCTTCCCCTCTCCGATGCTCAACGTTCAGTGCTCAGCAAAGGACTTAGTTTCATACCCTTGCGCCCTCATCTCAATGAACTTTGGGCTCGGCACGATGCTGACTTCTTCTTCCGCTGCCTTCGTCTTCGTGCTCACTTCTTTGGGCAGGAGTCCTCTCCCCGTTCAACGGATCCTTTTACCCACCTCCAATATTCTCCCTCCATCTGGACCCCTCCCTCTGGATTCTTACCTTCTCTTGATCTTTTCATTCAGAACTGTCGGCGTGACATTAGCCGTCTCAATTTCTCTGCTCCTCTCACCCACTCTAACCTGTCTCTCTCTGAACTTGCTACACTCCGTTCTCTCAGGTCCAACCCTGACATTGTCATCAAACCTCCTGACAAGGGTGGTGCTTTTGTTGTTTGGCGCACTGACCTCTACCTCGCAGAGGCTGAGCGTCAACTCGCAGACACTTCCTCCTAACTCCCCCTGGACCATGACCCCACCACTGAACATCAAGCCATTGTTTCCAGGACTGTTACTGACCTCATCTCCTCAGTAGATCTTCCTTCCACAGCTTCCGACCTGATAGTCGCCCAACTTCGGACGGCCCGCTTCTACTTCCTACCCTAAATCCACAAACAGGACGGTCCCGGCAGACCGATCGTGTCAGCCTGTTCCTGCCCCACGGAACTCATTTCTTGCTTTCTTGACTCCATTCTCTCTCCCCTTGTCCAGTCCCTTCCCACCTACATCCGTGATTCCTCTGACACCTTACGTCACATCAACAATTTCCAGTTCCGTGGCCCCAACCGCCTCCTCTTCACCATGGACGTGCAATCCCTCTACACCTCCATCCCCAACCAGGATGGTCTGATGGCTCTCCGCTTCTTTCTTGAACAGAGGCCTGAACAATCCCCATCCACCACTACTCTCCTCCGTCTGGCTGAACTTGTTCTCACACTGAACAATTTCTCCTTAAACTCCTCTCACTTCCTCCAAATAAAAGGTGTGGCTATGGGTACCCGCATGGGCCCCAATTATGCCTGTCTCTTTATGGGGTATGTGGAACATTCCTTGTTCCAGTCCTACTCCGGCCCCCTACCACAACTCTTGCTCCGGTACATCGATGATTGCTTCGGTGCTGCTTCATGCTCTTGTCTGGACCTGGAAAAATTTATCAATTTTGCTTCCAATCTCCACCCCTCCATCATTTTCACATGGTCCATCTCTGACACTTCCCTTCCCTTGCTTGACCTCTCTGTCTCAATTTCTGGTGATAGACTGTCCACCAATATTCATTACAAGCCTACCGACTCCCACAGCTACCTCGACTACAGCTCCTCACACCCCGCTTCCTGTAAGGACTCCATCCCATTCTCTCAGTTCCTTCATCTCCGTCTCATCTGTTCTGATGATGCCAGTTTCAAAAACAGTTCCTCTGACATGTCTTCCTTCTTCCTTAACCGAGGTTTTCTACCCACGGTGGTTGACGGGGCCCTCAACTGTGTCCGGCCCATCTCCCGCGCATCCGCCCTCACACCTTCCTCTCCCTCCCAGAACCATGATAGGGTCCCCCTTGTTCTCACTTATCACCCCACCAGCATCCCTCCACATTCAAAGGATCATCCGCCAACTCCAACATGATGCCACCACCAAACACATCTTCCCTTCACCCCCCCCAGCGGCATTCTGCAGGGATCGTTCCCTCCGGGACACCCTGGTCTACTCCTCCAACACCCCCTACACTTCAACCCCTCCCACGGAACCTTCCCTTGCAACCGCAGAAGGTGCAACACCTGCCCCTTTACTTCCCCTCTCCTCACTGTCCAAGGGCCAAAACACTCCTTTCAAGTGAAGCAGCATTTCACTTGCACTTCCCTTAATTTAGTCTACTGCATTCGTTGCTCCCAATGCGGTTTCCTATACATCGGAGAGACCAAACGCAGGCTGGATGACCGCTTTGCGGAACACCTTCGATCTGTCTGCAAGCATGACCCAGACCTCCCTGTCGCTTGCCATTTCAACACTCCACCCTGCTCTCATGCCCACATGTCCATCCTTGGCTTGCTGCATTGTTCCAGTGAAGCTCAACGCAAACTGGAGGAACAGCACCTCATCTTCCAACTAGGCACTTTACTGCCTTCCGGACTGAATATTGAGTTCAACAATTTGAGATCATGAACTCTCTCCTCCATCCCCACCCCTTTTCCAATCCCCCTTTTTTTTCACTAATTTATATAGATTTTTCTTTTCCTACCTATTTCCATTATTTTTAAATGTATTTCCATCCATTGTTTTATCTCTACCTTTTAGCCTATTTAGATCCCTTCCCTTCCCCCCACCCCACCCCCACTAGGGCTATCTGTACCTTGCTCGTCCTGATTTCTACCCTTAATTAGAACATTCCTTAGATAATATCACCACCTTCAACACCTCTTTGTCCTTTTGTGTATAACATCTTTTGGCTATCTCCACCTATCACTGGCCCTCTATCCAGCTCTACCTGTCCCACCCCCCCTTAAATCAGCTTATATTTCACCTCTTTTCTATTTTTACTTAGTTCTGTTGAAGAGTCATACGGACTCGAAACATTAACTGTGTTCCTCTCCGCAGATGCTGTCAGACCTGCTGAGTTTTTCCAGGTATTTTTATTTTGTTTTGAAACTCTGCCAATCCTACCATTTTTTTTCTAAAGTGTCTAATTATCGCATCCTTTATAATAGATTCTAGCAATTCCCCCATTACTGATGTCAGGCTAACAGGTTTATAGTTCCCTGTTTTCTCTCTCTTTTTTCATTAATAGTGTGGTTACATTTGCTACATTCCAATCTGCAGGAACCTTTCCACAATCTGTAGAATTTTGGAAGATGTCCGCCAATGCATCCACTGTCTCTACAGCCACCTCTTTCAACACTCTGGGATGTAAATCATCAGGTCCAGGTTATTAATCAACTTTCAGTTGCATTACATTTCTTCAGTACTACTATGTTACTAATGCCAACATTTATTTTAGTTGCTCATTCTCGCTAGTCACTTAGTTCTCTAGTATTCCTGGGATTTTTTTTGTATCTTCCTCCATAAAGACAGACACAAAGTATTTGTTTAGTTTCTCTGCCATTTCATTATTCCCCATTATAAATTCTCCTGTCTCTGCCTGTAATGGGCACACATTTGTCTTTGCTAATATTTCCCTTTTTACATACCTATACAGGTTTTTACAATCTACTTTTATATTTCTTGCTAGTTTACTTTTCTTTCTTTATCAGTTTCTTGGTTTTCCTTTACTGAATTCTAAAATGCTCCCAATCCTCAGGCTTATTAATTTTTTGGCAACTTTATAAGCCTCTTCCTTTGATATAATTCAATCTTTAACTTCTCTTGTTAACCATGGTTTGATGGCCTTTCCTACTGGGTTTTTTGCGCCTCAAAGGAATATAAATTTTTTGTAAACTATGTATTAATTCTTTAGATGCTAGCCATTGCCTTTATATTGTCCTGCCTTTTAATGTAGATTCCCAATCCACCACAGCCAATTTGCCCATCATATCTTTATAGTTTTCTTGTTTAAATTTAAGGCCCTAGTTTCAAAATGAACTATATCACATTCAAATTTAATCTAAAATTCTATCATATTACGGTCACTCTTCCCTAGAGGCTCATTTACAGTGAGATTATTAATTAGCCCTTTTTGACACCCAGGATCTGATTCCTAAACTGTATGCCAACCTTCTCATCAATCTGCACTCAAGGTCATTTTGAACCCAACAGAAGTAGCAGTCTACATACTGAAATAAAGTTTTCAATGCAGGCCCAAAACCTAAGTCTATTATTTCATATTATAATATATCGTGGAAAAGCCCTTTTCACAAAGTAAGTTAATCAAGGTGGGATTATACATGTAGATACAATAAAAAATATAATTCTTGAATGAGTTGTAGGACTAATGTCGTTACATCAAACAGCTTCAGCTGCTCCTTCTAAACACTTAACTGATCAGTTATTCATGATACAAGTTTGCTTGTATTAGATGTTGTGAGCTGGTCATTGCCAAATAAATCCATTGCTTGTATTGCTATGTTAGTTTTTTTTTAAAACCGTTTATCAACTATGCTAAAATGAACTCTAAAGGTCCAGAAATAAAATCTCTGTATTGTTGGTGAGGGGGCAGGGGTTGGGGCATGGTGATGGAGGTGTAGGGGTGGAGAGTTTCGGAATATTGCTTTCAATGAAAAACCATAGAAAGTCTCTTTTCTTTATAATTCACAATCTGCTGATGGAGCTGGGAATGTGCTGGTTTGAACTGTGTCACATCTGTGAATTTCTCCTTCATTTAAAAGCAGGAGAGTGCCTACAAACAGGCTTTTTAAAAAGGACAGGACAAGACCATTCGATCAAGAAGCATTGGGATATAGAGTAGCCACATGCACCATTTTCCCATCCTTCAGCCACATCCCAATACCTCTGTGTTATTTTTATAATATGGAGGCAAGAATGCAGTACTCCGAATACGATTAAACCAAAGTACTATACAAGTTTTTTTTTTAATTCTTTCACAGATGTAGGTGTTGCTGGCTAGGCCAGCATTTATTGCCTGTCCCTAACTGCCCTTGAGAAGGTGGTGCCTTCTTGAACCGCTGCAGCCCATGTGGTGTATGTACACCCACGGTGCTGTTAGGGAGAGAGTTCCAGGATTTTGACCCTACGACAGTGAAGGAACAGTGATATAGTTCCAAGTCAGGATGATGTGTGACTTGCAGGTGTCCATCCAGGCGGTGGTGTTCCCATGTATCTGCTGCCTGCTGCAATTGTCCTTCTAGTTGGTAGAGGCTGCCAGTTTGGAAGGTGCTGTCAAAGGAGCCTTGCTGAGTTGCTGCTGTGCACCTTGTTGATGGTACACACTGCTGCTACTGTGCGTCGGTGGTGGAGGTGGTGAATGTTTGTGGATGGGGTGTCAATCAAGCAGGCTGCTTTGTCCTGGGTGGTGTCAAGCTTCTTGAAGGTTGTTGGAGCTGCTCTCATCCAGGCAAGTGGGGAGTATTCCATCACACTCTTGACTTATACTTTGTAGATGGTTAACAGGCTTTGGGGAGTCAGGAGGTGAGTTACTCGCCATAGGATTCCCAGCCTCTGACCTGCTCTTGTAGACACAGTATTTATATGGCTGGTTCAGTTCAATTTCTGGTCAATTGTAAACCCCAGGATGTTTACAGTGGAGGTACTGCCATTGAATGTCAAGGGGAGATGGTTGGATTATCTCTTGTTGGAGATGGCCATTGGCTGGCACTTGAGTGGCGTGAATGTTACTTGCCACTTGTCAGCCCAAGCCTGAATGTTGTCCGGGTCTTGCTGCATATGGGCATGGGCTGCTTCAGTAACTGAGGAGCCACGATTGATGCTGAACATTGAACAATCATCAGTGAACATCCCCATTTCTGACCTTAAGATGGAGGGAAGGTCATTGATGAAGCAGCTGAAGATGGTTCGGACGAGGACACTACCCTGAGGAACTCTTACAGTGATATCCTGGGGCTGAGATGATTAACCTCCAACAACCACAACCATCTTCCTTTGTGCTAGGTATGACTCCAACCAGTGGAGACTTTTCCCCCTGATTCCCATTGACTCCAGTTTTGCTAGGGCTCCTTGATGCCACACTTGGTCAAATGCTGCCTTGATGTCAAGTTTAACATAACTTGCTAGAATTTCAATTCTCTCTATCCAGAAATGAATCCCAGTGCTTTGTTTGCTTTACTGACTTTATTAACTGATCACTATTCTTAGTGATTTATATATCTGAAAAAATCTGATCCCTCCATTCCTTGACCCCACTTTGACATTTCATTTCCAAGGAATATGTGGCTCCTTATTCCTTCTACCAAAGTGTATTACCTCACACTTAGTTTTCTGTGTTCTGAGATTGTCATGTTGAAATTATATTTTGGCAATCTCCCCATCACCCACTTTGACTGTTCTGAGATTGGATCCTTCTACCTTGGACTCTCAGCATGGGATTTGGTCCTTAGCCAGACTGTAGACGTACTCAGGTAACCCTCCTTTATTAGTATTAGATCTTTGTCATATTACAGAGTAGGCATGTTGCTTCTAGGCTTCTCCCTCGACATGACTAACTGATGTCAGTACTACATCATCATCATCATCATCATCATCATAAATTTGCATATCCCACCTGTTAATCCTTTATACTGTATTCTATAAGAGCCAAAAACCAAACAGCCATAGAAAATTGCAGCAAATTGAGGCAAAATTCTGAAAAATTCCTCTCTGATTCTTTAAGACAATCAAGCAACCCCCAAGGAGTTGATCCTAATAGCCCATTACTTATCCCAGTATCAGTCTGGTAGCCTTCTTCCATACTTGCTCCACAGACTCATCATTTCAGCTGACAATTTATGTCCTACACTGGAATCATCCACTTCATCATAACCTGTTTCTTTCCCACTGAAAGCGAAGCTGTAGCACCAAATATTGTGGTTGTCTGTTCCAAAGGGTGATGACTCTATTGGAAATTAAACACTCCCCAGCAGTTAGTTCTTAAGCATGTCTTCTAGTTCTCCCTTTCCTATCTATGTGCAATTACCTTACCTAATCAAACTGAACCCAATCCCTCCATCATTTTAAAATCCTTGTTCTAGCCAACTCTGAGGCTATATTTCTTCAAAGTAAAAACCCTTTAAATCACAGAGCCTATCCTGATAATGAAGCTAATGATCAGTCTGGTCATCTTCCCATTCACTTTCTTCACAGCCTTGATATTCTTTATCATGTGCAGGAAACAAAACAAAGCAAAAGAGTAGGGCTAACCTTCCTTTGGATCCAACCTGCTGTTTTCAGTTGTACATGGCCTTCACCTGCAAGAAAGTTGGGAGTGTGTTAGTGAGGGTCTTGTGAGGTGATTGGAGAGTGTGCCTTTACCTGATGGAATAGGTTGTACTTTAGGGCCAGAATTCTCTGTTCCTGTTGGCGTCGGGAGTCATGGCAGGCGGGGTTGGGGGGGAAACAACATGGTGAGGTGGCCAAAAATCGATTTCATGCCGTTGTGAAACCAGTTTGCGATCGTCCGCTCCACCCGTCAATGGAGGGACGCGTTTCCCGCCACTGCACATCGGGAACCTCATTTCAACACTTTAGCATCTCTTATAAATCCTCTTCATGTTGGATCATCCAGGCGTCATGCCAACATATTTCACAACTGTACATAAGCGCCGTGCACCTAGTGAGCTGCACTTCACTCGGGACTTTGAGGTTTGTTTGCCTACCTTGCTTCAGGCAGCACTCGCAGTCATCAGTGCCATAGCTTCACAGGCAGCACCACATCACTTTTAGGGCGACTGATGGGCAGGCCTCTACTTACCACACCAGCGGAAGGTGGGGTTGATTTTTCAATGGCTAGAGAGCTAGAGCTTGCTTGGGGAAGGGGGATAAGTGGCCCCAGGCAAGAGAAGAGGCTGCCGGGTGAGGGCTGCACTGGGGAAGATGGGCACCCCAGGGTGCGTGTGTGTGTACATTGACCTGTGCAAGTGGCCTCAAGATGGTGAGGACTGAGGAGGCAGTCTCCAGAGGAGATGAGGCCAGGTGGAGATGTGAGGATGTGAGTGAGAGAGTGAGTGGTGATGTCCCTTGAGCTGGCAGTGAGTGAGATGCCAGTGAATGTGTGAAGGCCTTGTGAGTGTGTGAGTTTAAAGTGATAAGATGGTTGCCTTGCTCTGGTGGCATGGATGAGATCATTCATCCGTTTTCTGCACTGGATAGCTGACTCCTTGTGTGTAACATTGGCACTGACCACTTCTGCCAATGCTTCCCAAGCCGCAGTGGTGAGACTGATGGGCCTCCTGCGGCCAGAGCGGGGGATAGACAACATGGCAATGGGCTTCCATGGTGTCCAGAAGGCATCCCAGGGATGCGTCACTGAATTGGGGTGGGGTGGGGGGTGGGGCTGCGATCTTCTTGGCTTTTGCGGCCATGTCTTCACTAGAGCCCTCCTGGGCTGCAAGCATTAAGAAGTGTGGGCGCAGCTGCCCTGCGTGATGAAGCGGCGAGGTAACGGTGTGACGGGCAAGTCAGAGGCCGCCTGCCTGTGAGATGGCATGTTTCCTGTGGTTGTATTGTTAATGAGGTGGGAATAGAGCGATACAGTGTGAAAACCTGCCAATGCGGCCGGTGGGTAAAACAAATGTTTTGCACTTTGTGCAAATCTGGGATGATTCTGCCCTAGGTGTGGAAGGTCAGTAAGTGGGAATCATGATAGTGTTGTGTGTGAGAGAATGAAGAGAAAGAGATGTGATGGAATGCGGCCCAATGATTGTAGAAGCATGAATAGAAGCAGGCGAGGGGAGTTTCATGAGTCTTGTTATTAGTAAGGCTGTTAGTGGTGGAACTGTGTTAGCAGCTTTCTTACCTTAACAGCTCTGGTGAGATCATTGAACTTCATCCATGATAAAACCATGTTCTGGGCTCTAGGTTTCTGGCATTCACAAACTCTGCAATCTCCCCCCACTGTAAGTGGAGTTGATGCTTGCAGGGCTTCCTGCCTCCAGATGGGGGAAGGGTGAGTGGGTGTGGGGAAAGGGCAGGACATGTCCTTCCTCCTGTTCATTGCCTTACAGCCAGGACTACAAGGCAGCACCCTGGGCACTATCATCAGCCTTATCACTACATCCAAAAGTGTTCAGGCGCTATCAGAAACTAGAATGCACTATCCCTTCAAGAGGTGCTGGCTGCTTTTAAGTGGCATCATGGATGCCTGCTATCTGCCTCTCTCCACTCTGAGAGGCATGCAGCCAGTAATCAGGCAGCACAGATACTACCTTAGGAAATGGCCACAGGCATCCAGAGTATACAGCCCCCCCGCTGCCTACCAAATTCTGAGTACAATTGGATTTCTCAACTGAACAACCTTAGCATGAAACATAAACAATGATGAGCCATGATAAAGAAACAATCGTGAAAATAGTAATGATTGCAGAGACACTACATTAGTTATACCCGGAGGAGGTTGTTTATTGCTTTTAACCTGTTACCAGAAATGCTTCGGCCCTCTGGCATGGAAATTGGACAATAAAAATTGGAAATTGTAATAAGTTTCAGATAGTTGCCTACCAAGGGACTACACAGACGTAGAAATGTTTCTTTAAAAAAGACCCATTGAACATCAGATTAAGCCACGAGGAAACATTTTGAAAAGAAACTATTTGACGCTGTCGTCCTATAAAGGTCTTCCAAAGCTTGAATGATGGATTGTTAAACTCAGCAAGGAGACAAGGTTCATTCTCTGCTACCATTGATGATCTTCAGTGACTGACTGTGAGAGTTATAAATAAAGAAAAATGGAGTAGTGTAAAAGTGAGCAATGTACTTCTCAAAAATATAAAGGGGCCACACAGCCCAGGGAGAAAAAAAAAACAAAGGTTGGAAAATACCAGCCATGAAGGACAAGTGCCAAATAATTTTCAACTGAATAAACATTTTATTTCCAGAGTGAGAAATCTTACAGTATTTATTAAATCATGATATAAAATATTTGAGGAAGAATGGGTGGAATTTTCTACACTTAATCCCTACAGGAATGGCGGGATAATTAATGTGTGTCAGCAACCCTGTTCACTGATTGGCAGGCTTTGATTATCATCCCACATTTGGGTTCTCCAACAATCAGGGAGGTTAGTCAAGATGACGTGGTGGATCTGTCATAGGAAGGATTTCGAATTAAAGGAATCATGGTATAGGTTACAAGGGCCCATTAACACTCAAATTCTTGAGGCTTCAGCAATCACAGGAATGGAAAAGGGACCTGGGAAGGCTGCTTACTGAGTCTCTCACTCTTACCTGGAAGTTCTGCTCTGGGATCTGAGGGACTGCAGTGGAGTGAGCTCTCCCAAGGAAGAGAACAACATCTACAACTAAGCAAATGTGGATGGGGAAGTGACTGAGGAAGTCAACAGGAGATGTGTGGTCCCTCCAACCTGGAAACAGTGCACCAAAATGTTCCAGAACATCAGGAGGGCATGTCAGATGAGTGACATAATACTTGCAGGTGCCAAGCTGTACACTGATTTGTCCAGCATATCCTGCACAGCAATTTTCAGGACAATGCACTCTACAGCTCCACTCATTCCCATCCCTTGTGTGTGCCAGATCACAGGACCGAAGAAGTCCTCAGAGTCAGGCTGGGGAGGGGGTACTGAACACAAGTACAAGGATTTTGAAACCAACCTACTGGGAGATGAGGAGTGAATGATCAGTGCTTGGCAGCAGATTTTGATATATTACAAGATGTAGGCAATGGAACATTGGTCAAGCGGCAATTTGTGAAGTCAACAGGTATTGGGGTCAAGGTGATCTTCGAGTTACAAATGCACAAATAAGGGTTTCAGCAAATAAAATGATGAGATATAGAAGGAGGTACTACTACAGCCTTTCTTTTGACCCTCATACAGTTATCCCTTGCTTAACATGGAAGTTGTGCTCCTAAAAAGTGTAACTTTAAATGAAACAATGTTAAGCAAATCAGATATTCCCATTGCAGCCAATATAAAAGCTTTAATAAAAACAGAAACTGCTGGAGAAAAAAAAAACTCAGCAGGTCTGGGATCACCCGTGGAGAGAGAAACGGAGTTAATGTTTTGAGTCCAATATGACTCTTCTTCGGAATAGAAGTGTTCGGTCTAGAAGAGTCATATTGGGCTCAAAACATTAACTCTGATTCTCTCTCCACAGGTCCTGCCAGACCTGCTGTGTTTTCCCAGCACTTTCTCTTTTTTATGTCAGATCTCCAGCATCTGCAGTATTTCGCTTTTTATTAAAACTTTAGTTAGGTTCCGTAGGAACTTTCCCCTCAGAAGAAAAACCATTAAAACATTATCCCCTGTAAGTTTAAATATTGTAGATTCCTAAATTCCTATATTCATAAATGGAATAACTTTCAAAAATAAACTTAAAAATAAAAGAAATATGCTAACTGTTTTCACTTATCATCCAACCCGACAGCAATTCAAGGGTGTGCAGCCTTGTCTCTTTATTTGGAAAAGGATCCCAGGCCAAGACATTCCCGGAGATCATGGTATGCTTACTGCTGTCTCTCTTTGCATCGGCACTGATCCTCCGGGTGTGCGTCACAACCTGCTCCATCTTTTCCACGATTGGACTGTACTGCGTTAACAAGCTCTCTGCCACCCTATACCAGGCAGGCCTCCCGCCTCCCCTCACAACCAAAACTCCCAAGAAGAAGAAGAATTGAAACTGATGACCTCGCTCACTGCGGGTCTCTGAGGGTGAGGGTGTTTGTCGTTTTCGGGGAGACTCAGTCCCATTTCTGAGGGTAGGGAAGACTTGCTCTCCCCACCTCTTGCACATATGCAGCTCTGTGCCCGCTGGTCCATGTTACTGGAATAAAGACCGGTTTAATTTTTATTTAAAAAAATGTCAGAAGAATTGTGATACACAATCCATTTAATCAGTATAAATTTATATGTGTATATATATATATATATACTTAGCCCCTGTGTAACACAGGGGATCTACTCGTATATCTTCAAATACACCCGCATTTACGGTTTGAAGAGCCACCACATGTAATTATTGGATACATTCAGCATTTAGCTTCCAATATGGGTCGCAGGCACATCTAACTCATCAACATCGAGTTGAGTCCTACATTATGAAACATGGTGTTGCTCAAGGGGGCTTATCACCAATTTTCCAGCACAAGTCACGCCATAGAGTGATAGGGAGTTGACACTCTGATTTCAGCTGTTGCCAACCATGCCGGGTGCATTCCTGGAGGTTTCTGGAGGTTGGTGACCCCCAAACCACCAACCGCCTAACCAAATCAACGCCATTTCTTAAAAACCACCTCCAATATTTTTACAACTAAGGGCAGGATTTTTAGGTTGGTGTGCGGGCGTGATGGGCAGGCCCAGGAGCAGCCGGGGGACAGACTGTCGTACGCAATCGGCCCCCGACCGCGATTTCACGCTGGCTGGCCAATTACCAGCCAGCCAGTGTGAAGCGTGCTCTGAAATGCTCAGCGTTGCCAGGGTTGGGGGCTGGACGAGGGCAGGTGCTGACACAAGCGTGGGCGATTGCTGAATGAAAGCTCCCTGAAGACAGGGAGCTGCCTGAGGGAGCTGAAGACTTCAAAACAAATAAATAAAGATTTTAAAATCGCGGAAAAATGCTCACGCATCAGAATCAGTCACCTGAACATAAACATGATGAACATTCTGTCCATACATATTTTTAAATTTAATAAAGGAAAACTCATCCTGCCCTTGGGTGAGATTTCATCAAAAATGCAAAGTCCACCTGTCAGATTCACCTGTCCGCCAACCGTGAGGTTGGACGGACCACAAAAAACCGGGGTTAATTGGAACTTTAACAACTTTAATTGTCTTATTAATTGTTGGTGGGCGTACTTCCGAAACTCATGTGCCCCTGCCGACCAAAATATCACGCAAGTGCGGGATGACATCGGGATGCCCGCCCCCAACGTCATCTCGTGAGATTTCACGTCCGATCAGGTCGGGCGCGCGCCCACATGCCAACCTGAAAATTCTGCCCCAACAGCTTTTTCTGTTCAAGGAAATTGTAAAATAAGAACACCACTATTTTTCTCCAGGGTTACTCAGAGTTGTGTCCTGGACATAATCTTTAATTCCTGGAGACTCCAGGCTAGTTACCACAAGGGAAGCCTGATTCCTCGCTATGGGAAAAGGGAAAAGCAGCACTAATGGTGCCATTACACCGTTCAAATTTACAGTAGAATATCCTTTATCTTTACACCTGAAAACCAAACTTTTTTTGAACGGCTATGCAGTTAATTTGTATGTTAATTAAGCAACGTAATATCCTACCACAGGTGTAATGGGTATTAACCGGTAAGAAATAGGGTGTCTGAGAATTGGCAAATGGAGAAACAACCTAGTATTTGTAGGCTATAGCTAGGCTTAGGCTATTGTAATGTGAATAGGCCTCGGCCTACTGTCTGTACGGTAGATCCGAAAACTGAAAATATCTGAATACCGAAATGCAATCGGCTCCAAGGGTTCTGGATAAAGGCTACTCGACATGTAATACCAAAGCAAAATACTGCACATGCTAGAAATCTGAGTTTAGAAAAAAAGAAACCCAGAAAATGCGAGAAATGCTCAGCAGGTCAGGCAACATATAAAGAGAAAGAAAATAGGGTTAACGTTTCTGGTCGATGGCCTTTCGCCCAAATTGTTCTGATATAAGGGCCATCGATCTGAGGCATTAGCTCTGTTTCTGCCTGACCTGCTGAGTATCTCTGGCATTTTATGTTTCCAATATAATCCTGCCTCTAATTTTTTCTACTCTTTTAAGTGCCAGTAAGGATGACTGAGTCATCAAATTAAAAATTGATTTAACAAAAGTGCCCTTTTTAAAAGAGCCGGAATGGCTGGAATTTCCTCAGCTCGCCTTGGAGTCAAGGTTGGAGGCAGGGGAGATGGACAATTTGCTATAAGATGTGCCGGGGCTGGCTCCTTGATGTCTCGCCGCCTCTGCACACTTTTGCCCGAGGCGCTGATGACAACCCACCTGGAAGTGGCAGGAAACCACTTAAGGCAGTTGAGTGCGTGATTAAGCTGGATTTTCCCATGAGATTCCTATTCTCCAGGAGGTGACCGGGAACCCGCAGAGCGCATGGCTCACTAGCTCAAAGGAGGCAAGTGCACAGCGGGTGAACCCAGGACTAGATCTGAGAATAATCTCAGGAAAACAGGAGGCCTATGTTTAAGTGTATGCAGAGGCCTGTCACTGCACCAGGATCCCAGGCAGCCTGCTGACACTGAGCATGCTGTGACTTAAGGAAATCACTGTGGCCCCTTCCTCCTCACTTCCCTCTGGTAGTGGTGCTCCCTCTTGCACCCCAGTCACTTGCATTCCCACAGCAGCTACAAATTGGATAGCGAGTGCAGGGATGTTCTGTTAAATGTCTGCCTTCCGTAAGATTATGACACGAGCGGAGTTGGGACTCACAAATCTGGCTGATTGTTTTTTAAAGCAGAGAGGATTCAGGTCAATGAATCCAAATTATGAGGAAAACCTAAGGACACTTGATAAATTAAATCACGTTTTCATCTATGTCAACTATGCATCCCAGTCGCTCGGGTGCCCATTCTGGTGCTTCAAGCGTAGAAGCAGACAGCGTGTGTTCTTTTCTACAGGGACAGTTGGGCATGAATAAAACCATGAAATAGAGATAAGCAACTAGATTGCACAACCCTAATGACCATGTTCAGCCTGGACCTCTTAATGGTCACCTTGGCCAGGCCCAGGAACAGATACACAGGAAGTCCTTCAAATACTTCTCTTGTGAACAGGATTAGCGCATTAGTGTTCTTGAATCCAGCAAACTAGGAACTAGAAGCATAAGATTCAGAAGCATGTTCTTTCTGAGCAACAGTAAAGGTTGTTATGTTCAGACAAAAAACACTCTAATTGGCGGAGCAACAACTAACTGCTTTTATTTCCAGGCCCTCTATAGAATTCTCATCAAAGAATAATACAACTAATAGAAGAAAGGACATTGGAGAGAAATCGCTGCAATATGGTTGCTCCCATCCGGGAGTCATCTAGTGTTCAGTTAGCAATATGCAAACAGCACACATATCAAAGATTAGGCAGGTCTTGACCATATCATGGGTATCACTAATATATACAATGTGTTTTAGTTATGTAGAACCAATTATTTTGAATCAGTTGTAGAAACCTGGAGAGGCGTGAAATAGCCACACATTATTTTTATGTCATTTTCATCATTGTGATGGTGCACAAACAATCAGCATTGCTATCCTGCCTCTTAAAAGCAATAGAATCTAAACCTGCTAATGTCCTATAATAAAATGAGCTTCAACTAAAACTGCTCATATTGGGCTTTCAACGTTTTGTGGCTGTAAATTTATAAAGAAGTTTATGCTTGAGATAACTTGTCATTAATCCAATTCCTTTAAAGACTCCCATTGTAGTGCTCACATTGGCTTTCTGTCAGCATGCTGAATTTGATTGATTATCCATGTGCCTTTCGCTATCCAGGTCCTAAACTTTCAAATTCTTTCTCTAAACTCATTTGCCTATCCATCTCTCTCTCCTTCCTTAATATGTGCCTAAAACCATTCTTGTTGACCAAGCATTTGTTCACCTGCCCTCATATCCATCAATGTGGCAAGGTGTCAGATTTGGCCAAATAACGCTCCTATGAAGTGCTTTATAAGTGCAAGTCCATATTGTTGATTAGTTTCCAGCTAGGAATTCCCTTAATTTGTTACTGATTACAAACATACGAACATACAAAATAAGAACAGAAGTAGGCCATTCGGCCCCTTGAGCCTGCTGCAACAGTCAATAAGATTATGGCTGATCTGTTTGTGTTTCGAGTTCCACATTCCCATCTACCCCCGATGATTCCCTTGCCTAACAAGAATCTATCCACTTCCATCTTATTCAATGAACCAGCCTTCTAAGGCAGAGGGTTCCAAAGATGCACAACCCTCTGAGAGAAAGAATTTCTCTTCATCTCTGTCCTAAAAGGGCAACCCGTAATTTTAAAACCATGCCCCCTAGTTCTGGACTCACCCACAAGAGGAAACATCCTTTTCACATCCACCTTGTCAATACCGTTCAGGATCTTATATACTTTAGTCAAGTCACCCGTCACTCATTTAAACTCCAGGAGAAACAACCTCAGTCTGCCTAACCTTTCCTCAAAAAGCAACCTGCTCATTCCAGGTATCCATCTAGTAAACATCCTCTGAACCACCTCCAATGCATTTACATCCTTCCTTAAATAAGGAGACCAAAACTAAACACAATATTCAAGAACTCACCAATGCCCTGTATAACCGAAGCATAACATCTTTACTTTTATGTTCAATTCCTCTCGTATTAAAGGATAGCATTCCATTAGCCATCTTAATTACTTGCTGCACCTGCACACTAACTTTTTGTGACTCACGCACTAGAACACCTAGATCCCTCTGCACCTCAGAATTCTTTTTTATTCTTCCTGCCAAAGTGAACAACTTCACATTTCCCCACATTATACTCCATCTGCCAGGTTTTTGCCCATTCACTCAACTTATCTAATCGCATCTGCAACCTCCTTATGTCCTCTTCACAAAATACTTTCCCACCTATCTTTGTGTCATCTGCAAATTTAGCTACCATTCTTCCACTCCCCTCATCTAAGTCATTGATGTAAATTGTAAAAAAGTTGAGATCCCAGCACAGACCACTGTAGTACTCCATTCGTCACATCCTGCCAATCAGAAAAAGGTCCATTTATGTATACTCTCTGTTTTCTGCCAGCCAGCCAATCTTCTATCCATGCAAATACATTACCCGTATACCATGAGCTTTTATTTTCTGCAATAACCTTTGATGTGGCACCAAATGCCTTCTGGAAATCCAAGTACAGCACATCTACAGGCTCCCCTTTATCCATAGCATACGTTACTCCTTCAAAGAACTCCAATAAATAGAATCATATCTCGCAAGACTGAAGTTTTATTTTACAAAGTGGAAGGACTAGGCACGATCTGGTTATTTGGATGCTAACCTGGGATTATTTTTTTTTAAAAGAAGGTCATAAATTCACCTAGGAACTATAAACAAACAGGACCCTGCCAAGAAATCACCTGACCTATATGGTACTTGAGAAGGAGTTGTTTGTCTGTTTGAACTACAAAGCACTTTGCTTAATGAAAAGCTGGGAGACAAAATTGGTAGTCACATGGAGGAGAAGGAAAAACTGAAGTTGTGAACCTGCTTGTTTGGAAGGCAGCCTTGTTGGATAGCAAGCTGAAGAAAGAGGGCTACCTTGACTAGCTCCTTCTCTCTCTATCGTGCCTAAAATTGTGTGTGGCTATCAACCTGTAGCCAGAGAACCTTCATTTGAGTGTAACTAGTTTGTATTTGGACCTGTAAAGCTGAGACCAGTGGTGAGAACATCCAGGCATCCATCGGGACCAGTGGCCCATCTTCACACAAGAGAACTCCAGGTTGACAGTGTTAAGACCCTGCGGACTTTATCCTTTATTTTATAACACCCAACCTCCAAAGCCCAACTCTGTAAAGAGGCTCTATCTGTTTGGCCTTTGTTTGTCTGTGTGTGTGTGTCTGTGTATGTGCTGGGGGAATTCTTTAGGAAGAGATAGATAGTTACATTTCCCAATTATAATTGTGTGTTAACCAATACTTGCAACTTGTTAAAAGAAGTTTTGTTTTTAAATAAATTAATCATTCTGAATTTTTGAAAGAAGCCTGGTCAGAGCCTCTTTTCTTCTGGGTTTGAGGGGTATAGGCACACAGTTAGCCATTTTGGTGAGAAAATTAAACATTTAAATTAATGGCATGGCCTACAGAGTAGTGGGGCTAATAATTCATGCACCTCTCCCATCCCTGTTGTAACAATTGGTTAAACATGATTTTCCTTTCACAAAACCATGCTGACTCTTCCCAATTACTTTGAGTTTCTGAGTGCCCAGTTATAACCTCCTTAATGATCGATTCTAACACTTTTCCTATGACTAACTGGCCTATAATTTCCTGTTTTCTGCCTCCCTCCATTCTTGAATAGAAGGGTAATTATTTGCTACTTTCCAGTCTGTCGGAACCTTTCCAGAATCTAGTGAATTTTGGAAAATTAACATCGACACATCATTACCTCATTAGCCACCTCTTTTAAGACCTGAGGATGAAGTCTCTCAGGACCCTGAGGCTTGTCAGCCCGCAGCTCCATCAGCTTGCTCAATACCGCTTCCGAAGCGATTGTAATTTCGCCAAGTTCCCCTCTCCTTTCCACCTCCTGATTTACTGCAATTACTGGAATTTGTTTGTATACCCTAGAGTCTAGACAGAAGCAAAATTTTTGTTCATTTCATCCGCCATTTCCTTATTATCAACTATTAACTTCCCTTTGTCACTCCCCAGAGGACCGACATTCACTTTACTTACTCTTTTCCTTGTTAAGTACCTTAGGTACTCTTGCTATCCATTTTTACATTTCTAGCTAGCTTCCTCTCATACTCTAATTTCTTACTCCTGATTAACCTTTTAGTCACTCCCTGTCCTTCTTTATATTCTGATCAATCATCTGATCTGCCACTCATCATTTTCCTTAAGCTTGATGCTTTCCTTAACAACTTCAGGTGACCACAGATGATAGGTCCTCCACTTAGAATTTTTCTTTATAGTAGGGATATACTTATTCTGAGTATTCTGAAATATCACCTTAAATGTCTGCCACTCTCTTTGTTTCAAGTCTGCTCCCTGAACTTTAAGTTGGAGAATATTGCTTTGCTCAGTTCCCAGCTTAAAGAGGTAGAAGAGAAGAACTGCACATGCACACAGGGCTGGCTCCCAGCCAGAAGATGTGGAATACACCAACTGTACATTTTTTAAAAATTCAATCATTGGGTGTGGGCATCTCTGGCTAGGCCCGTATTTATTGCCCATCCTTAATTGCCTTGTTCAGAGGCACTGTTCAACCACACTGCTGGGGGTCTGGAGTCACATGTAGGCCAGAACAGGTAAGGACAGCAGATTTCCTTTCTTAAGGGACATTAGTGAACCAGATGGGTTTTCCCCCCTGACAATCAAACATTGTTTTGTAGTCATCGTCAGGCTTTTAATTCCAGATTTTTTTTACTGGATTCAAATACACCATCTACCATGGTGGTACCCAGAGCATTATTCTGAGTCCCTGGAATACTAGTCCTGCGACAATACCACTATGCCACCGCCTCCCCGGTGCGGCCCTTTCTCGGCCGATGCATGCGCAAAGGTCCTGAGGCCCGCTGGGAACTGTAGTTCCCGGTCTCCGAACCCCCGGTTTAAACTTAAGGTATGTCTTTGTTTTTCCTTTCTCATCACATTCATATGGGAAGGACTTTTAAAGAAAAATATCAAAAATAACATCATAGGCACTCACTCACTAGATTACAGTTTGACCAGGCAGTATCCAGGTTCGTATATCAAGTGTGAGGCACGATACTCTGTAATCTGACTGCTCAGCTACAGGGTATTGGCAGCTGAGGCTGATGCTGTCATCGCCTACCATCCACACTTTCAGTAGAGGATTAGGAGCCAATATTTCCCTTCAATACCCCCTGGGACATTCCGGCTTATTACTCTGCTCGGCTTCTTCCCTTCCTAGGCTGCTTCAACGCCTCAACTATTCCTTGTGGTAGCAACGTTCCACATTCTAACCACATTCAGAATAGAGAGGTTTCTCCTGAATTATTTCTTATTGCATTTATATCTTATATTGATGGCCCCATGTTTTGGTCTCTTGAGAAGTCGAAGCATTTTCAGTATATCTACTCCAACAAACCAGTTCGCAATTCGAAAGACTTTTATTAGGTCGCCTCTCTAGCTTTTTTCTAGTGAAAAGTGCCCCAGCCTGTTCAGTCTTTTGATAGTTATAATCTCTCAGTTCTGGTATCATCCTTGTAAATCTTCCTTGCACCTTCTCCAGTGTCTCTACATTTGTTTTTGTGACATGGGCCAGGGAAAGTTGGTGGGAAACGCATCCCTGTTGATGTTGGAAGCCCCACAGCCACTTAACACTCCATGGAGTGTTAATTGGCTGGAGAAGGGACTTCCCACTCCCACTAGGAGGGCAGCCCCGCCTCAGAGAGATGCCATCAATTTTATCCAGTGTGCTGTCCAGTGGTGGGACTACATGAAGGTCCCAGATTCAAAGTGCGAGGAAGGCAGGGTGGAGGCATGAGGGGTGAAGGTCATGCTGGAAAGGCTAGGAGGCAGGGAACACCCATGGTGGGGAGGCCCCTGATCAGGAAAGGGGATCAGTGATGGAGACACCGCCCTCTTTCCTATCCAAGGCCCCAGATGGCTAACCTGCCCCATCCCTGACCTCCCCATGATTGTGGCCGGGCAGGAGGACCCTTAATTGACCAATGATTGGCCATATAAGGGCCTCAATTGGGGTGAGGCAGGCGGGCCACCCTAGGCATTGCTTGTCTCTGTGAAATTTCTGATAGATTGGGGTGGGCGTGTTGGCAGTGGGACGGCCACCTGGAGAATTTTACAGGCCCTACTTCTCCTAACCCACTAACGGGGGTCCTGTAAAAGTCTACCCATGGAGACCAGCACTGTATGCAGTACTCCAAGTATGATCTAACTAAGGTTTTATACAAGGTCAACATCCAATCACTTCTCTGCTTTTCATTTCTACTCCTCAAGAAATGAATTCCAGTCTTTTGTTTGCATTTTCATAGCCTGGTCAACCTCTGCTGCTATTTTTAATGATTTGTGAACCTGTACCCCTATATTTCATAGCTCCTTTATCCTATTTGGAATTATTTTCCAAGGAGTTGGTGACCCCCTTATTCTTCCTACCAAAATGCACAACCTCAACTTATCTTTATTGAAATTTGTTTACAAATCCCGTGGCCAAATTAGTCCAAATGTTCTTCCTCGTTTAATGTCAGAGGGTGAGATGTTATGTATTTTCCAATGTCTTCTCAATGCAGCTAGTTGAGAGGATTCCCAATTCTGCCATGACAGCAAAAGCTTACAAAAGGATGAAATAGCTAGCACTTCTGGATGGCATTATATAAGAGGCAGGGCACCCTCATGCCCTCATCACATCATGGCAAAGTCTTCAGTCAGAGTTGTACAACTTAGTGTTGGAATGGGAGAAAGCATTGCTGACTTTGACAACAGTTTTTGTCAATCTTTGCTGTCTGTTTTGTTTCATCTTGAGTTTGGGGTCTAGATGGGCTTTCTTTAGGGTTTGCTTGTTTCCCTAAAAAAGTTATTTTAACCTGTAAATCTGTAAAATGTAATCTGTAAATAAAAATAATTCTTGTTTATTTACAGATACTTCTCAGTAACTCTACATGAGGTTGAACTTCTGCTTCCCTCCAGATCTCAAGTTACCTAATCATTTGACATTGCATCATCGTTACATCACAAGTTATATCAGTATCAGGTGGTCCTGATGTTAACATTTTACTCTACATCTCCCCCAAGTTTTTATCCCAATTTATACATCTGCCTACATGCTCCAGCTCCATATTTGTTCAGCGGATGAAACACAGTTAGGAGAACCACTAATGTTTTTTCTTGTTGTAGAGTACTGCTATGGCTTTTCATTTCACGGAAGGACAACATTGGGCAGAATTTTTAGGTTCCTGTGGGGGTGTGCGCCCGACCCAATTGGACACAAAATCACGTGAGATGACATTGGGCGATGTCATCCTGTGTTCACGCGATATTTTGGTCAGTAGGCGCGTGCGAAAGTTGGAAGCATGCCCGCCGACAATTAAGAGGCCTATTAAGGTCACTAAAGTAGTAATTGTCTCTGATTTTCATGGTACATTGTCTTACGAGCAAATCAGCTAGGCAGACTTTGCATTTTTCACGGATGAGGTTTCCGTTGTTAAAAAAGAAAATAAAAATTTATGGACAGATTTGTTACCATGTATGTGTTCAGGTGACTGATTCTGATGCATGCACATTTTTTTTCCTTATTTTACAAACTTTATTTAACTAAAGACTAAAGTCTTCAGCTCCCTGAGGCAGCTCTCTGCCTTCAGGGAGTTTTCATTCTGCGCATGCGCTGGCCCATGCCTATGCTTACGTCAGCGCCCTCCCTCCTCCCGCCCCCACCCCAGCAACGCTGAGCATTTCAGTGCGCACTTCACGCTGGCTGGCTGTTAATTGGCCAGCCGGTGTGAAATCGCGGTCAGCAGTCCATTCCCCAGCCGATCCCAGAGCCGTCTATCACGCCCACCTGCCGACCGAAAAATCCTGCCCATTGTGTAGGAAGATTCCGAGCTCTTCTGTATAAAAGCTTAAAAGCAAGATGTGTTATGATTATTCATTCAACTGGGTCAGCTAAAACCCCAAGTAAATTTCGGATTGAACATTTAAAACATTTTAGTGCATGCATGTTTTATTCAATGTGATGCTAAACCATATAGCATCAGTCTTCATCTGTGCTCAATCAGCTGATGGCAGCCACAGCAGCAGTTGTTATTGTTGCGTCTCACCCCAGGTTTGCTGGGCTAAGAAAGGAAGGATTTTCTCACATCTCCTCGCTCTATACCACTCCATCCAATAACCTCACCAGTCCAGAATTGTGGCTGTCAGGTAAAGACGGGAAGTGGTTCAACTGTGATGCCCTTCACAGCTGAACAACCGTTGCACACATACTCAAGGCAGCAGTATTTACCGGTAGCTCTCATGGCTGTGTTTATGTTCAAAAAGGCTTGCATAGCACTGGTGGGGTTAATATCCTCTATGAGTTAATGTGAACAAACGCGTTCAGTGAAATTCCAGTCTGCATTATTTTAGTGCAGTTATTAAACTACTTATTCTGTACATGTTAATGACTATATGTTGAAAAAGGACAAATTGGTATGCTAAAAATAGCTCACAAGATGTCAGATGCTTAAATCTTTATGGGGGAACCATTACAAGATGGTGACCATAATGTGCTTTGTCACTCAGGTGTAGTCTGCCTAATTGCAAAATAGTTGACCTAAATACATGGTTCAGTGTACAACTGCATTCCAATGAGCAACCAATTTAGAGTATTTATTCTGACAATTAGATTAAAAGTAAGCATATTTGTTGAGTACAGCATTAGCATTTCCATTTGAGAATGCCTTTACGTACTTTAAAAAGTGAATGATGCTTCATCAAAAGGGATTGAGGGAAAATAAACCACTGGCAAAAGTATTCAGCCTCAACTGGCTGCCAATTTTAATGTCATCACTGTGTGGGTCTACCTGGACCTGTAAACCTTCATTTCCTTCATTATGAAAGATCCCACAGCAAAACTTCGTAGAAGAACAGGGGTTACCCCAACTCCCCCCACTATACCCCAGTGTCCTAGTCAATCTTTATCCCTCAACCAACATCACTAAAAGAGGTTATCTGGTCATTGTCCCATTGATGTTAGTGCCCAAATGGCTTCCATGTTTCCGATATTACAACATCACCTCAAAAATTACATAAGAATTCAGATACTTAACAATAAGTAAAGCACTTTGAGGATGTCCTGAAGCTGTGAAAGATACAATATAAAAGTAAGTACAGACCTTGAACATTGCTGAAAAGAAAGACATGTCGCTGAAGCTTTTTGTCTTGCACTCATCAGGACAAACACAAGAACACCAAATTTCAAACGATCACGACAATATATACTACAGGAGAAAAGGGTGCTAATGGGTTGGCAAATCGACTCTGATTGGCTGAGGTGTTGCCATGGAGAAAACAATGGGTAACAATAAGCTCCCCAAGCTCCCGGTAATTCAAAAAAGGCACCAGGCTTCAACATATTCTTTCTGCTTGCAGAGAATGGCTCCCTGCATAAGAATGTATGTTGCTTCTAACAAGCGTAACTGAGCCAAATTACGAGCTCAACTGATTCTCTTAAATTGGTTGTTAGTGTAGCTATTAACACACTCGGGGTTTTTTGGCATGTCCCCAATCGTGGAATCGCATCTAACGATGTTTTATTTTGGGTTTTGCAAGTACGGGCTGGTACATACTCAACAAGTATATACATAAGAACACCATCACCTCCGAGTTCCCCTTCTTGTTACATATAATTCCAAATTGGAAATATATATCAGCCATTCCTTCATTGTCGCTGGGTCAAGTTCCTAGAAGTCTGTACTGAAAACCACTGTGGGAGTATCTTGACCACATGGACTGCAGAGGCTTAAGAAGGTGGTCCATCATTATCTTTTCAAGGTCAAAATGGGATTGGAAATAAACTTTGGCTCTGTTATCATGCTGATATCCTGAGTATAATTAAAATATTAAATTAAGAATGTGAGTTGTAAAAATAAACGAGAAACTGCTCTTATGACTCAAACTTCCTTTTGTCTACTTTGCTATTTTAGAACTGCTGTAAATTCATCGTTGTATACAAAGGGTTTCTGAGAGCTTTTGATATATTATTATTGTGCCATCCCTTCTTCTACCCCAGAGTTGAATTCCAGGAGACTAGCTTGAGTAATGATTCTATTTCCATCTTTAGCGAGTGGTACCAGAGCCCAGTAAAGCTGAGACAAACAGTCCTTGTTCTCTGTCTTATTTAGAAATAAATTAAATTCTAATGATAGGACCATAAAATGAATGTTGACTGCAGTTTGGGGAAATAAGCATAACATTGCTTCTGAAATTGCAGTGGTGATAGAGAGCATGCCATTACTCCTGGTCACTTTTGAAACCTTTGGGCTAATATCTAACTGTGATAATTCTCAACTTTAATCAATACTGTTATAATATCCAGCATGTTTTTTTTTTAACAACAGAAAACAGAACAGTTCTGTTGAAGGGTCATTCGGACTCGAAATGTTAACTGTGTTCCTCTCCGCAGATGCTGCCAGACCTGCTGAGTTTTTCCAGGTAGTTTTGTTTTTGTTTTGGACTTCCAGCATCTGCAGTTTTTTGCTTTTATCTTAATGTTTTTTTTAGTTTGGCGATTGTTAATCTACATCTATATCAGCATGGATATCTCTTGTCTGTTAGGTGCATCTGGAAAGCAATTGTACCTTTATGACTACATTAGATTCTCACTTAGTGCCAAGCCAGAATACAAGGAGCAATTGCTACAGTGGAGACCAGTAGTGCTTCATGCTGGCTAGCTCCCCAATGTAGAGGGGCAGGAAGGTGTTCATACTGATAACAGGAAGCATTAACTGATACTGAAAAGATCACAGGACATTTTTCCCTTATTCTCATTATCCTTTCCTTAATGCTGATATAGATGTAGATTAACAACTTTAATTATACATTCAGATGATTAGACCAGATCAGATCACTGCATCAGGAATAGCGGAGTGTACCACTGATACCTGTGAATCAGAAGTTGAGTTGTTACATGTTCCATGGTCTATTCTGGGTGACCGCAGTTGCACACTGGAAGGTTTTCAGTTTTCAATTTTTGCATCAAGTTCCACTTCTGCCATCTCTTTCTCTCTCTTTTTATTTCCCCCTTTCTCTCGCTCTTTCTTTCTCTCCCCCTTTCTTTCTTTCTTTCTTTCTTTCTTTATTTCTCTCTTTCTCTCTCTCCTCTCTTTTCCTTTTTCTCTCTTTCCTTCTTCCTTCCCGCCTCTCTTTCTTTCTATGCATCTTGTTCAGGCCACATTTGAAGCACAAGCTTCAAGTCCTACCTCTGATGATTTACTTCCACCTTTGAAGCATTATTTGTCTTCACTCCACATCATTCTGGCTGCTGCTAAAACCTCTATCCACCCTTTTATCATTCTAGACTTGATTTCTCCAATTACTTCCTTACTGCTGTCACCTTCTCTGCTTCCATAAATGTTTCAGTCCCTTCAACTTAATGTCCTGCCATTCCTTTTTTTTCCCCCCTTTGTAAAATGCCTTGGGATGTTTTTACTTTGAAGGTGCTATACAAGATGTTTTGGCATTCTATAAAAGATGCAATAGGCTCCAGCAGCAAGGGTAAATATTGCAGGTTAAGCAGAAGTTGCTTTTCAAACTAAATTAGATAAAGTCACACATTAGACTGTTTATGATACAATATTGTTATCCTATAATTAGTGCTGACCAGTCCTTTGGCTTTGTCAGTGAAATCGAAGTGTAAAAATCTAAAACAGAATACTATTGGCTTAGATGTGATCCTGATAAATTAATAATGATGATAAATAATATATTTGTGCTATCACATCTTTGAAAAGATGTTGATGTAAGATTGTTTCTACACGAATTTTCCCTTATTAGCAATGAAACATTAAATGTTTTGTGTCTATAATTTATAAATATTTTGAATGCGTTGTCACCTCTTTTATGGAGCATTAGAGAAAACAAATATTTTTTCTAAATGAATGCTCTGCAAAATCCATTCAATATTTTATGTCATTTTGCTTAAAGCAAAGGAGGAAAAAATACAATCTATTGAAATTATTGAATAATCTTTTCTTTCTGACCAATATATCTTGTTCTGGTTCTTGAGGTCTTTATACCTTTTCTTGGTAACCAATGTGAAGTAGTGGAAGGGTTTGCCAATTCATAGTCTGACAGGCTGGAACATTCCTTCCATGACTGTGACCAGTGTTGTATGAGCCAATAGCGTGGTTAATCCTTTATTGATTTTATGAGATCTCGCGAGTCTTACAATGAGGTCGGGAACAGGGGCAGGAGGGTGTGGGGGTGGTGGTGGTGTGCAGAGCTACCGTGGATATCCTGATGGATGTCAACCCAGAACCCCATGGAGTCTTCACTCTGCGACTGTCTGGTGCATGCTGTTTGGACCAAGCACTTTCTGATCCAGAGTTGAGAATGCTATCGCTAAGTCCAAGGCTCCCTCCTATCTATTCTGCTGGAGTCATATCTCATTAAGATTTGGTGCCAACTTATGATAATACACTTGGGATAGTGACCCCACCAGTTATGCTAATCTTGTGTAGAAGGAAGAGCCAATTGCAAAGGGTTGTTGAGTATTCTGAAGGGTTAGTGGAACCCGAGGGCTTATTTCCTCCATCGTACTTCACCAGGTAAAGGACGGCACTCAGGGAGCACTCTTCAAGAAGTAATGAGCTTACAATTTCTAATTTTCTGTCCATTAACTTAGATGGGTGAAAAACCAAGGTTAAAAGTTCACAATAACAACAACACATATTTAATGTAATAAAATGCTCCCAAGGGGCTTTACAGAAGCATTAACAGACAAAGATTCAACACTGAATCCCAGAAAGAAATTCGAAGAGAGTGACCAAGAGTTTGGTCAAAGAGGTGTGTCTTAAGGAACAACTTAAAGGAAGTGGCGTTATGGAAAGACTTAGGGAGGGAATTACAGAGCTTAGGGTCTAGGCAGCTGAAGGCACAGCCGCCTATGGTGCAGCAATGAAAATCAGGGATATGCAAGAGGCCAGAATTGGAGGAGAAATGGGTTGTATGGTTTCTTGAGGAGGTTACAGTGATAGGGAGGAATGAGGGCTTGGAGGAATTTGAAGACAGGAATGAGAATTTCAAGGTTGAGGCACCACCGGATGGGGAGTCAGTGTAGGTTAGCGAGCACCGGGATGATGGGTGAATAGGAGTTAGTGCTTTACTGGTTTCCTTGGTTGCCACCAATTCCTGAGTGTGCCAAATTGATGGTCACCAGGGAATCAGCCCTCATACAGCCATGAACATTAGACTTCCCATGCAGAGGACTGATCGCACAGATTGTGTTGGTATGCCCCTTTTTCATGCAAATAGACCAACCTCTGCCACACAACTCACTCATCTAACGAAGTTTCAGCCTTTTCAACTAAGGGACAAATTTTCATGTCAGAAAGGGGGTGGGCAGCATTTAAACATGGCAGATGGGACCCAATTCCTGGATTCCTGCTCCCATTGCTGTTATGTTGCATTTTTTAAGGACATTGGGTAAGGGTGCAGTTAACTAGTCTATGCTCAGCAATCCTGCCCTTGCCAACTCCATTGTGGGAATGGGCATTTTAGACACCCTACTATTTTCATGGAGTCAGGCCATTTTGGTAGGCATCATGGTTCGTGGCACATCAGAGGAATTGTGAACAATGAGGGAAGCTTAGTCTGGAGTCTGGAACCTTTCAACAGGTAAATTCAAGAGGTACTGACAACTTCACATGTCATGATGTAATGGTGCAAGATAAATTAAATGTGTTTTTAATACAGTAATTAATGACACATATTTGTTTGGATAAGGTAAGTGACCATTAAATTGACCAGGATTCAGGGACATTAGAGTACTCTATCGAGTGCACAAAGTGTGTTCTTCATTCAACAGTATTGAGATTCAGGCTTTACTGTGTCAATTTTCCACTGTGATTTAATCTTTCCTTTGGCTGACAGCCCAGCTCCACTATTTCAGAGTTTTTAATGATTCAGCTCTGGATGTTTTGCTGACACAGCTGTGCAATGAAATTCCATTATGAATGCTTGACTGAGCTCCTATCACACAAATGAATTCAGCTTAACAGGAGTTATCAGTACAGCTGACAAGGGGACTGTGAGATTTGTTTTGGTTAACAGTTTTATGAGTCGTGAATATGATTGTTTTTTGACGAGGTTTTTGAATAGCTGTTTGTTTATTTTATAAGCATCTTGAAGACTTTCCAATTTTATTATAGGGCTCATGAGTTCTGTCCATACTGGATAGTTGGTGATTGAGCATGGGATTAGGGAGCGAGCATCATGGGCATGGATGGAGGTGACGCTATCAGGACTAATGTGCCTAACACTCATACAAAACCGTGTTGATGTCCCAATGAATGGGGGTGGGCCTTCCAACTTGCCCACCACAGCATCAGCCCACCTCCATTCCAGCTCAGGCCTGCTTCCAGAGGTAGAAGCCCTGACTCCAGCCTGTCCCTGTCACCTCGTCATGAAAATAATGTAGGTTGGCACTATCAAGCAGGAAGTGGAATTACGATGTCGGGATATGGCCCAATTCTCGTGAACCCCACCTTCAGGATGAAAATCTGGGCCCAAGGCTTTAACTGTATATCACAAGTCATTGAGATCGTGAGACCAGCCAGTTCTATATAGGTTTTTGTATTAACAAAGTGGATTTTAGATAAAGATTTATTGATCACTTGTAAGCACAATTTACACAACGCCAGACAAATATTCTATGAAACTACTTAATTTGAATGAGAACAACAGTTACTAACTCAAAGCTACTGGTGGAATGCTAATACAGAGCTGCTTAAATTCCTTTCTTTTCCAGAAGACTACATCATCTTTGGGAGCAAATATCACATGTTTAACTTCTTTCCACAGACATTTGCAATCTTACCCTCTTTCCTCCATCCCGCTTGGAACAAACCTCTCCTCAAGACCGCATAGAACTCAGGAAGGATTGAGGGCCTGGATTTTCATCCTAAAGGTGGGAATCTCGAGTTGGGCCATTCCCCAGCGTCACAATCCCACCTCCTGCCCTGCAGAGCTTGCCTATTTTATTTTCTTGGTGGGTGGCAGAGATGGGCTGAGGTGAGGGCCGCCACTTCCGGAAGCAGGCCCGAAGTGGAATTCGAGGCAGTGGATACCAAGCTGGGCAGGTTAGAAGGTTCACCTCCATTACTGGGACATCAGTCTTGTTCTGTACATAAGTGTTAGGCGCCTAGCCCTTACCCCTCACTCCCCACTCACACATCAACCGCAATTCACCCATGCCATACCTACCCTCCATGCCCCTAATATCTCCTAATACCCTTTCCATACATCATATTCCCGCTTATATTCCCCCCATGCTCACTCGCCCATCTATCCACTATGGACAGAATCACATATTCTAGTATGAAGTATTGAGATGCTAATGAAACTGTTAAAATAAATAAACAGCCATTCAAAAACATTCTCAAAAAAACCTAATAACTGCTCATTAAACTGTAAATCAAAACAAAACTCACACTTCCCTTGATAGCGATACCAACAACCCCTGCCGAGCTGAATCCCTTAGTGGGGTTTGCAGCTTAGCTAAGCATTCTTAATGGGATTCAATTGCACAACTGTGTCAACAAAGTCGCCAGAGCTTAATACATTAAAACTTTTGAAGTAGTAGAACAGTTGGCCATTTTTGCATTGCTTCAAAGGTTCAATAGATGGTTGGGCTGCCAATGAAAGAAAATATTAAACCATAGTGGAAAATTGTCACCTTAAAATTTGAATCACAATAATTTTGAATGCAGAAGTGCACTTAATCCACTAGATAAATTATACAAATGTACCTGAACATTTTAGCAATGCTTGTCAACTTAATGGGCACTTATCTTTTCTAAACAATGTCTATCATTACCCATTGTATTAAAACATATTTAACTTATCATACAGCATTTCATGACATATGAAGTTAGAAACACCTTTTGAACTTAATTGGCCAAAGGTTCCTAACTCCAGACCATGGCTCACAGTTCACCTGAGGTGGTGTGAACCAAATCTCCTACCAAAATGGGCCCGACTGAATGGAAGTAGCAGGGGAGTCTGAAATGCCCAACCCCTCAATGGATAAGGTAGGATTGCTGCATGTGGGTGCACTACCACACCCTTACCCTTAAAAGTCCCACTTGACGGGAATGGGGAGGTTGGGGGGGGTGCGGAATCCCAGGATCAGGTCCTGCCCAATAATTTTTATATTCCAGCCATCCCCATTCCAACATGGACAGAGACAAGAAAATTCAGCCTGAGCTCTTCAAACTTACCCTGTGATGCAGCTCAGTGTCCAGCATCTTGCAACAGCCAAGCTCTGAAATCCTACAATGAATCACTCGCTTTCCTGTCACATCATTCCCTTTCTCATGTCCCTTGGGATTCTACTGCTTTCCCATAGAATTCTCATTGGAGCAGAGATGGCTAAGAAGAGGTTTCTTAGAAGTGTTCAAAATCATGAAAGGTTTAGATAAAGAATAATTATTTCCAAGAACAGAAGAATCAGTAACCAGAGGACAGAAAAGAACAAGAGGCGACAGGAGAAAAACCTTTTTTTATGTAACATGTGGTTAGGATTTGGGATCCACTGTCTAATAGGGTGCGGGAAACTGGTTCAATAGTGGTTTTAACTGTGAATTGCATGAATACTTGAAGAGATAAAAGTTGCAGGGATATGGAGAACGAGCCGGCGTTTGGGATTAGCTGGTTTGTAACCCAAAGGAACCAGTGCCAACTTGCTGGGCCAAGTGGCCTCCTTCTGTATATATTATTCTATGATTCCAGTTTCAGGGGGTACATTTGTACAGATGGGCTACACAGTGCCGAACTAGTAGTACTGGTGGATAAATCACCCGCACAATGTTATCTTGGTCTAGTTTGCATGGCCGTGGTGGTTGGCTGTGACTGATATTATCCCAAATTCCATGGCAAAATGAGATGGGGTGGAAAGTTGTCAAAGAGTCAGCGTAACCATATTCCTGTTGATAACTTCTATGTTATGGCAAAAACTTGGGCGTTGTCAGTTGGATGGTTTACTCCACTGTCTATCTAGACTGTTGCTATGAAGGAATAGTTATTTTTCACCAGGAGACAGTTTATTTAAATGCAAAATGTGAGGGCATTTATGCTATCTTTTCAACATTGCCTTTGGGAGTGATACCAAACGTTCTCATAATTAAGGGAGGTTTTGTAGAGAATTATTTTATATGGTGCTTTATTAACATGGAAGTCGTAAATGACCTTGGTTGCGCAAAAGTGATGACACATTGGAGAGTGCAGTTTGCTGTGTTTCTGGAGCCGCTCCTTCCCAGAGCAAGTTCCTTAATCGTTTTTGTGAAGAGTTAGCTGTATATTGCAAAGAAGTGGAAAATGGGATTCTCTAATACACTGGAGTTTCAATGTACAATCAAGAGTTCGACAATGTGACTAATCTATGCCAGTTTATGAATTATTACACCTCTACAAAATACATTTAATCTATGTTGTGCATAAGTCTTCTAGAAACCCCTCAATCATTCACGTCTGCAAGTGCCACAACGTAATGGATAGCAATCTAACTTCCCAGTAAAGAAGTATTTTATGAATAGCTTAATAAAGCTTTACTATTTAAAATTCAAATTGCCACCAACAGGCAAGAATAATACAACAGATGTCACATGCCTGAGAACAGAAACAATTCAGAACAGCGCTCAGCGTCAAATCAGACAAAAAAAAAGTGATTTAACTAACAACTCTATTCTGCTTTATGAAATGCTACAGTATGTTTCAAATACGAACATTCCTTGTTGCTTCACAACTTTATTAGTCAAACACTTCTATTTTAAAAGCTTACATACTCGCGTATAAGTTACCTTGTGCTTCAGTAAAATTGAAGTTTGAATCATCTTTTTTACTTCCATACTGGATAGCTCCATAGAATATAATTCTTCTACTAATTTTTTTTCCCTCTATATTGGTATATATCAAATGGCTGACATGTGACTAAGTGCTTTCTTATTCATTTTTCGCAGTTATAGATCAACAGCATTGACAGCTTTCTAAATAAATATTGATAAAATGCTTGCTGGCATTTGGACAGGGTTCAAAGTTAGTAAAATCTGTTCACAGCTGAATGTTAATAATGAAAATATAGTAACGTTGGTGCACTGAGGGACAGACATCTGAACCTGGGTTCTTTTAAACATTTATTATTTCAGCTTTTATTTATATTGGATTAGACGTTAACCCAAGGCCCTGTCTGCCTTTTCAGATGGAAGTAAATAATCCCCAACTACGAATTGATTGGCACACGTTTTTGGGCATAGGATGGGGCGATTTGCTCTCATTCCCATTGAGACAGGCAGCACTAAGACTTTGTGTGGCCTCTTCATTCAAATGAGTCCTGAGTGCAATCCAGCATGTTCCATGCAGCTCGCTGCCTGTTGGCATAACGACAGCTCTCAAAGGTAGTATGTGCACTAAAGGACGAAGCTGATCAGCTTGAATACCAGTTCTGCAACTGCAAGCAAGGGAAATGGAGCACCAGGGCAGGGAGAAGGCTCTGCAGTTGTGGATGCAGCAAAGGAGGCCTCAATCACAGAAGTGGACGGGAGAAAATAAGCCATATTTCCATGGGGCCATAAGACCATAAGAAATAGGAACAGAAATTAGGCCATTCAGCCCATCAAGTCTGCTCCGCCATTCAATCATGGCTGATAAGTCTCTCAACCCCATTCTCCCGCCTTCTCCCTGTAACCTTTGATCCCCTTACCAATCAAGAACCTATCTATCTCGGTCTTAAATACACTCAATGACCTGGCCTCCACAGCCTTCTGTGGCAATGAATTCCATAGATTCACCACTCTCTGGCTAAAGAAGTTTCTCCTCATCTCTGTTCTAAAAGATCTTCCCTTTACTCTGAGGCTGTGCCCTCGGGTCCTAGTCTCTCCTACTCATGAAAACATCTTCCCCACGTCCACTCTATCCAGGACTTTCAGTATTCTGTAAGTTTCAATCAGATCCCCCCTCATCCTTCTAAACTCCATCGAGTATAGATCCAGAGTCCTCAAACGTTCCTCATATGTTAAGCCTTTCATTCCTGGGATCATTCTTGTGAACCTCCTCTGGACCCTCTCCAGGGCCAGCACATCCTTCCTGAGATACGGGGCCCAAAATTGCTCACAGTATTCTAAATGTGGTCTGACCAGCGCCTTATAAAGCCTCAGCAACACATCCTTGCTTTTATATTCCAGTCCTCTCGAAATAAATGCCAACATTGCATTTTCCTTCCTAACCACCAACTCAACCTGCAAGTTAACCTTAAGAGAATCCTGGACTAGGACTCCCAAGTCCCTTTGCACTCCAGGTTTCTGAATTCTCTCCCCATTTAGAAAATAGTCTATGCCTCTATTCTTCCTACCAAAGTGCATGACCTCACAATTCCCCATGTTGTATTCCATCTGCCACTTCTTTGCCCATTCTCCTAACCTGTCCGAATCCTTCTGCAGCCTCCCCGCCTCCTCAATACTACCTGTCCCTCCACCTATCTTTGTATCATCTGCAAACTTAGCCAGGATGCCCTCCGTTCCTTCATCCAAATCATTAATGTATAAAGTGAAAAGTTGTGGTCCCAACACTGACCCCTGCGGAACTCCACTAGTCACCGGCCATCATCCTGGGGCACCAGGAGTCCCTCCAAGGTCCACCCTTGGAATGTGGCTAGGGAGATCAATGCTCAAAGTCTGATTCCGAGGACTTGGCAGCGATGATGGAAGAAATGTACTGACCTCATGTGTATGCTGAAGATCAGTGAGTGCATCCACGCATCACATCTCCTACCGGCCACGCCACCAACTTCTCACGCTGATCAATGCACCACACCCTCACTCAGCAGCAGTCCTGAGCTGAACTTTCAGAAATTCCAACTCACCCTCACAAAGCTTCCAGTGACCCCAGTTTTACACCCAATTTGTGATACCTTCAGTTATGGCAAATACATCACCTGAACAAAGCACAACACACTCCGCTGGAAATTCTGCCCTCTTTCTTGAAGGGCAGGGTGGCTTGAAATACAAAGGAGCAGCAGAGAATTGGCACCTCTTAATCCAATGAAGGAGTCTCCGCATCATGGGTCGGCTGCAACAGAGTCCGTAGCATCCAGTGTCACCAAGATCATTCATGATGATGGCCTTATGGTCTTTCTCAACTTCCACCTCACCCTCATCCTGCTATCTTGGCATGATAGGTAAGTTGCAGATTAGTGTGACCAAGAAACCTCTTTGTTCACACCCCACCCAACATCCCTCACCCAACCCTCCCCCCAAAATATTTATGCAGTGACTAGGGATGGATAATAAATGTACTTTTGCCAGTATCACTCACAATTACCATAGAACCATAGAAAGTTACAGTGCAGAAAGAGGCCATTCAGCCCATCATCTCTATGCCGGCCAAAAAAAGAGAAAAAAGAAACTAGCTGCTCATTTTAATTCCACTTTCCAGCACCTGGTCTGTAGCCTTACAGGTTACAGCACAAGAATAAATGAAAAATGTATTCTCCTGTAAATCTTACTTTTCAACTGTGGTTAAGTTGTGTCGCTACCTCTTTCAGTTAAACACTATGGCTGAAATAGGGGTGAGTGGTAGAGAGAGTTGGAATAAAAAGTGACAGGCGTCTGAGGATGTGTCCATTAGTGGAGTAGAGAGAAGGGATCAAGCTGTGATTTTTAGCCAATTAATGGCATTTCACTGCTACTGTTGGTATCAAAGCCAATCAAAGACCAAGACCCATCATTGGGGACTTTAACTATAAATCCATGAAGTTATTCCAGACAGTATAGATCACCGATGAGGTCACATTGAGAATATATGGGTAGCTGTTATGAATACAGGTGAGGAGATCAGTTGATACTGTAAGGTTTTCTATGGGAGAGCTGTGCTCTGTCCAACTATGCTATGATGAGTGAAAAGATTTTAATGCATTGCAATTGGTTCAGTTCATAGCAAGAAGGATCGCTCAGAGGATTAATGGTCTGGGCTGAGAGATTTGCTGAGCTGAAATTGTTTTCGTTTGACTAAAGATGGATTGTGGGGGAAGAGAAGATTCAGGTCTTTAAAATGCCGAGGTGCAAGCTATCTGGCTTAAACCGTGACTATAGAATCAGGGAATGTGGGTTTAAAATGAACAAATCTTCAACAAGGCTAGAAACATAGGGTACATGTATAGCATGATCCCAATAAAACTGGCTACAAATAACATGATGAATTTATTTCAAAAAAGAGCTGAATAAAACTCAGTTTGGATGCAAGTACTAAGGATAAATAAATACTGAGATGGTCCATATGGAACACATTGATTCCTGTGTTGCCGGATCATGGTGCAATATTGTATAGAAATTAGCATGCCAAGTTTGAGCAGTAGAGATGGCAGATTAAATAAAGGTTGTAGAGTTTTGATTGATTGCCATTTGAAGACAGTGAAGTACTTACATAGAACTCCCTTCAAGAGTTGAAGAAACAGGATCCATCCACACCAAGGGGAGTAGGGGATAGATGGAGTAATTAATTGGCCACATAATTTTGGTCAGCTGGTTACATACCAGCTGAACATCGATGGCATGGAATCCTGTTTCATTGATGAATACTGCTGGTTGATCTGTGGGCACGTTGATAACCACATGTACACAGCCTGTGACTCCCTGTACCTGTAGAAATCCAGCCAGTGCAGCAAATCTGAGGGCCTTCTTATTCTGACTGCCTGGAAAGTAAAAACAGATTGTAAGAGATTTTAAAGTATATAAAATAAAAAGAGGGTAACTAAACTAAATGTTGGCCCCTTAGAGGCAGAGAGAGATGAAATTATCATGGGGCATGAGGAGACGGCAGAGCCATTGAACAAATGTTTTGTGCCTTTACAGTACATTTCCCACATACCAGAAATAAAGAGTAACCAAGGACATATGAGCGTACGAACTAGCAGCAGAAGTAAGTCATTCAGCCCCTTGAACCTGCTCTGCCATTCAGTAAGATCATGGCTGATCTGTTTGTGTTTCGAGTTCCACATTCCCATCTACCCCTGATAACCTTTGATTCCCTTGACTAACAAGAATCTATCTACCTCTGCCTTAAAAATATTCAATGACTCCGTCTCCACTGCCTTCTGAGGCAGAGTTCCAAAGTTGCACAGCCCTCTGAGAGAAAAAAATTCTCCCCATCTCTGACCGAAAATGGCAACCTCTAATTTTAAAACAGTAGCCCCTAGTTCTGGACTCACCCACAAGAGGAAACAGCCTTTCCACGTCCACATTGTCAAGACCATTCAGGATCTAATATACTTCAATCAAATTACCCCTCACTCTTCTAAACTCCAGTGGAAACGAGCCCAGTCTGTCCAACCTATCCCCGTAAGACAACCCCCTCATTCCAGGTATCAATCTAGTAAGCCTCTTCTGAACTGCCTCCAACGCATTTACATCCTTCTTTAAATAAGGAGACCAAAGCCACACACAGTATTCAAGGTGCGGTCTCACCAATGCCCTGTATAACTGAAGCATAACATCCTTACTTTTATGTTCCACTCCTCTCGTATTAAAGGATAGCATCCCATTAGCCTTCTTGATTACATGCTGTACCTGCATAGTAACTTTACGTGACTTATGCACGAAAACACCTCTGCACCTCGCAATTCTGCAGTCGTTCTCCATTTAAGCAATACTTTGCTTTTTTATTCTTCCTGCCAAAGTGAACAACTTCACATTTTCCCACATTATACCCCAGCTGCCAGATTATTGCCCACTCACTCAACTTATCTATATCTGTCGGCAAACTCCTTATTCACAACATACTTTCCTACCTATCTTTGTCTTGTCTGCAAGTTTAGCTACCGTGCCTTCAACCTAAGTCATTGATGCAAATTTTAAAAAGTTGAGGCCCCAGCACAGACCTCTACGGAACTCCACTCATCACATCCTGCCAATAAGACAAAGACCCATTTATGCATACTCTCTGTTTTCTGTCAGCCAGCCGATCTCCAATCCAGGTGAAAATGTCACCTCTCACGCCATGAGCTTTTATTCTCCTCAATAAGGAGCTAATAAGAGTGAAGAACTTAAGGCAACTTATATCAGTAAAGTAAAAGTATTGGAGAAACTTAAGGCGCTAAAGTCTAACATATCTCCTGTTGTGACTCAATCGCCAGTTTTTGGTGACTTGTGAATCACACTTGCACACTTGTTGCAGTGTGACCGAGTTGGCACTTTGGATAGAGTCGTCTTGCAGGCACTTCTCAAGTGGAACACATTCTGTTTATTTACAAGGTACACAGCAGCTACACATGTGTGCTTCTACACCAAACTCTATCTACATACTTCTACTGCTCACTTGCAGGTTACTGACTTCCAACTGACTACAGTTAGCCCACGCTACTCCACTATTGGTTACACAAGATCATGTGATCTTCCATTATAACATCCTTCTTAAAGGTATACTACACATTAAATAAACCATATTTACCACATCCCTCCCCCTTTACTCAGAAACATATTTTTACTTTTACAATTACAATCTTTTCAAAATAGCAAATTATTTACACTGATTAGCTTGTTCCAGGGAACAGAGTCGGAGGGCGGAGTTCCAGAGCGATGAGTATAAGAACCTCACCTTGGGGATTCGCAGCCTAGTTCCAGGGAGCAGAGTCGGAGGGCAGACCTCGGGGCTTAGAAAAAATTAAAAGTGGCATCACGGTAAATCTGTGACCTGATTGGCTGGTAGGGAATCTACAATTAATTTGAAACTAAAACATTGTTAAACTAATTAAACCAAATAAACTAATCACTTAATTAATAAGTAGATGGTATCTAGACCAGAAGCAGGTGATTACTGTTCTTAGAATTTAGCATTTATTGTAGAAATCTAGCCCTTGGGAATGTATAGTTAATAAGGAGTCAATAGGAAGTTATTAGATTTAAATTAATTTATTAAATAGTTCTAGAAATGGCAGTTGCTGGGGTGAAGTGCTTCATCTCTGAAATGTGGGAAATCTATGACGCTTCAAGTGTCCCGACAACTACATCTGCAGGAAGTGTACCCAATTGCAGCTCCTCACAGACCGCATGGATCGGTTGGAGCAGCAGTTGGATGCACTTAGGAGCACTCAGGTGGCGGAAAGCGTCATAGACAGGAGTTTTACAGACGTGGTCACACCCAAGGTACAGACAGATAGATGGGTGACCGCTAGAAGGGGCAGGCAGTCAGTGCAGAAATCCCCTGTGGCTGTCCCCCTCTCTAACAGGTATACCGTTTTGGATACTGTAGGGGGGGATGGCCTATCAGGGGAAAACAACAGCAGTAGCCAGAGCAGTGGCACCACGGCTGTCTCTGTTGTTCAGCAGGGGGGTCAAAGCACAGAAGAGCAACTGTCATAGGGGACTCTATAGTCAGGGGCTCGGATAGGCGCTTCTGTGGTCGTGAAAGAGACACTTGGATGGTATGTTGCCTCCATGGTGCCAGGGTCCAGGATGTCTCTGATCGGGTACAGGACATTCTGAAGGGGGAGGGAGAACAGCCAGAGGTCGTGGTACACATTGATACTAACGACATAGGCAGGAAGAGTGATGAGGTCCTGCAGCGGGAGTTCAGGGAATTAGGTAGAAAGTTAAAAAACAGGACCTCTAGGGTTGTAATCTCAGGATTACTCCCTGTGCCATGTGCCAGTGAGGCTAGAAATAGGAAGATAGTGCAGCTAAACACGTGGCTGAACCGATGGTGTAGGAGGGAGGGTTTCCGATATCTGGATCATTGGGATCTCTTCCGGGGCAGTTGGGACCTGTACAAGAAGGACGGGTTGCATCCAAACTGGAGGGGCACCAATATCCTGGCTGCGAGGTTTGCTAGTGTCACTCGGGAGGGTTTAAACTAGTATGGCAGGGGGTGGGAACCAGAGAAATAAGTCAGTAGGTGAAATAAATGACTGGGAACTAGTGAATATGGCCAGTAGGACTAAGAGAAAGAGCAGGGAGGGAGAAATTACTGAACACAGTGGGACTGGGGGTCTGAAATGCATTTGTTTCAATGCGAGAAGAATAACAGGCAAGGCAGATGAGCTTAGAGCTTGGATTAGTACTTGGGACTATGATGTTATTGCTATTACAGAGACTTGGTTGAAGGATGGACAGGATTGGCAGATAAACGTTCCAGGATTTAGATGTTTCAGGCAGGATAGAGAGGGATGTAGAAGAGGTGGGGGAGTTGCACTGCTGGTTAAGGGGAATATCACAGCTGTACGACAGGAGGACACCTCGGAGGGCTCATGCAGCAAGGCAATATGGGTAGAGCTCCGGAATAGGAAGGGTGCAGTCACAATGTTAGGGGTTTACTATAGGCCTCCCAATTGCCAGTGGGAGATTGAGGAACAGTTATATAGGCAGATTTTGGAAAGATGTAAAAGCAATAGGGTTGTTGTGGTGGGTGATTTTAACTTTCCCTATATTGACTGGGAATCACTTAGTGCTAGGGGTTTGGATGGTGCAGAATTTGTAAGGTGCACCCAGGAGGGCTTCCTGAGACAATATATAGATAGTCCAACTAGAGAAGGGACAATACTGGACCTGGTATTAGGGAATGAACCCGGCCAGGTGGTCGAAGTTTCAGTAGGGGAGCATTTTGGGAAAAGTGGCCATAGATTAGTAAGTTTCAAGGTACTGGTGGATAAGGATAACAGGAGTCCTCGGGTTAAGGTGCTTAATTGGGGGCAGGCTAATTATAACAATATTAGGCAGGAACTGAGGAATCTAGACTGGAGGCGGATGTTTGAGGGCAAATCAACAACTGACATGTGAGGGGCTTTCAAACGTCAGTTGATAAGAATTCAGGGCCGGCATGTTCCTGCTAGGATGAAGGATAAGTATGGCAAGTTTCAGGAACCTTGGATAATGAAGGATATTGTGAGATTAGTCAAAAAGAAAAGGGAATCATTCATAAGGGCTAGAAGGCTGGGAACAGATGAAGCCCGTGGAGAATATAAAGAAAGTAGGAAGAAACTTAAGCAAAGAGTCAGGAGGGCTAAAAGGGGTCATGAAAAGTCATTGGCAACTAGGATTAAGGAAAATCCCAAGGCCTTTTATACATATGTAAAAAGCAAGAGGGTAGCCAGGGAAAGGGTAGGCCCACTCAGGGACAAGGGTGGAAATCTGTGTGTGGAGCCAGAAGAAATGGGAGAGATACTAAATGAGTACTTCTCATCAGTATTCACCAAAGAGAAGGACTTAGCGGCCGATTTGTCTAGGGAAGAGTGTGTAGATAGCCTGGATCATGTTGAGATCAAAAAAGAGGTGTTAGGCGTCTTGAAGAATATTAACGTGGATAAGTCCCCAGGGCCAGATGGTATCTGCCCCAGAGTAATGAGGGAGGCAAGGGAGGAGATTGCTGGGGCCTTGACAGAAATCTTTTATCCTCACTGGCTACGGGTGAGGTCCCAGAGGACTGGAGAATGGCCAATGTTGTTCCATTGTTTAAGAAGGGTAGCAGGGATAATCCAGGAAATTACAGGCTGGTGAGCCTTATGTCAGTGATATGGAAATTATTGAAGAAGATTCTTCGTGACAGGATTTACTACATTTGGAAGGAAATGGGCGTATTAGTGAGAGGCAGCATGGTTTTGTGAAGGGGAGGTCATGTCTCACTAACTTGATCAAGTTTTTCAAGGAAGTGACAAAGATGATCGACGATGGAAGGACAGTGGATGTTATCTACATGGATTTCAGTAAGGCCTTTGACAAGGTCCCTCATGGCAGACTGGTACAGAAGGTAAAGTCACACTGGATCAGAGGTGAGCTGGCAAGATGGATACAGAATTGGCTTGGTCATAGAAGTCAGAGGGTAGCAGTGGAAGGGTGCTTTTCTGAATGGAGAGCTGTGACTAGTGGTGTTCCACAGGGATCAGTGCTAGGACCTTTGCTGTTTGTAGTATACGTAAATAATTTGGAGGAAAATGTAACTGGGCTAATTAGTAAGTTTGCAGACAACACTAAGGTTGGAGGAGTTGCAGTTAGTGAAGAGGCTTGTTAAAGGATACAACGGGATATAGATCGGTTGGAGACTTAGGCGGAGAAATGGCAGATGGAGTTTAATCCGGACAAATGCAAGGTAATGCATTTTGGAAGGTCTAATACAGGTAGAAATTATACAGTAAATGGCAGAACCCTTAAGTGCATCAACGGGCAGAGGGATCTGGGTGTACAGGTCCACAGGTCACTGAAAGTAGCAACGCAGGTGGATAAGGTAGTCAGGAAGGCACATGGCATGCTTGCCTTCATCGGCAGGGGTATTGAGTATAAAAGCTGGGAAGTCATGCTGCAGCTGTATAGAACCTAGGTTAGGCCACACTTGAAACATTGCGTGCAATTCTGGTCACCACATTACCAGAAGGATATGGAGGCATTGGAGAGGGTGCAGAGGAGGTTTACCAGGATGCTGCCTGGCCTGGAGGTTATTAGCTATGAGGAGAGGTTGGAGAAACTCGGATTGTTCTCACTAGAGTGACAGAGATTGAGGGGCGACTTGATAGAAGTTTACAAAATTATGAGTGGCATGGACAGAGTAGATAGTCAGAAGCTTTTTTCCAGGGTGGAAGAGTCAATTACTAGGGGACATAGATTTAAGGTGAGAGGAGAAAACTATAAAGGAGATGTGCAGGGCAAGTTTTTTACGCAGAGGGTAGTGAGTGTCTGGAATTCGCTGCCAGAGGAGGTGGTGGAAGCAGGTACGATCGTGGTGTTTAAGAGGCAGCTTGACAAATACATGAATAGGATGGGAATAGAGGGATACGGACCCCGGAAGTGCAAAATGTTTTAGTTTGATGGGCAATATGATTGGCGCAGGCTTGGAGGGCCGAAGGGCCTGTTCCTGTGCTGTACTTTTCTTTGTTCTTTCTTTGTTCTTATAAGTAATTTACAAATTGAGTCTTTCTGGGGGTTTTCTTTGGCGTGTAGAACATCTCAGCTCTACAATTTCAGATGCTTTGTTCGGAACCTCATTTTCTGGAGTTGTCTGAACATCATGTCCTTTGGTGGGTACCTGCAGATCTGTTTCATCAACTCTTGTAGGTACAAGAGGCACTTCAGACACATCTTTACTAGGTTGGGTTGAGTGCTCTCAACAGGAAACGTTGACTTGGTCGTGACAACTGGTGGAATCATTTCTGGATAATATTTCTCGCTCTTCCTCAAATGATCCACGTGTCTCCCTATGACCCAACCTTTCACCTTCACGTAGTAAGGTAGAGGTCCAGTGCCTGCATTTATTTCACTTGGTAACCACTTTGGTCCTTCTCCAAGGTCTCGTCTCTCCCATGGTAAATTTCCTCTCATGACTATGCCAGTCATGTACAATCTTCTGACTCCCTTGACCCCTTTCCACATTCCCCCCTAAGTTCGGCATTATTAAGTTCAATCTCATCCTGAGACGTTTTATTAATAATTCTGCAGGTGTCACACCTGATATTTTGTGAGGGGTGGTCCTATACTGATAAAGAAAGCGTGCTAGCTTGGGTGCGAGGGAATCTCCAGTTAACTTTTTCATGCCAGGCTTGAATGTTGGAACTGCTCTTTTAGCCAGCCCCTTCCAAGAAGTTTTCACATGAGTGATACTTTTGAGGCTGATAAACCGTTGAAACCCAGCACTCGTTAATGCTGTGCCATTATTAGACATGACCACTTCTGGTAGTCCATTAATTGCTAAACTTTGACGTAGCTTCTCTATTATAGCAGAAGACATTGGTGACTTCACCTCATATATGCCCAACCATTTTAAGTGGGCATCAACAATGAGCAGAAATGTTGTTCCTCTGAAAGGTCCCACATAGTCAATGTGTAATCGTTCCCATGGACTTCCTGGCCACTGCCAAGGGGGTAACGGAGCTGTTGAAGGTAAATTTTCCAATTGCTGTAACTGCACACAATTTTTCACTAAGCTCTCTATTTCTCTAGCCATTCCAGGCTACCATAGATAGTTGCGTGCTATGGTCCTCATTTGGGATATTACTGGATGTACACTATGTAGTTCAAACAACAATGACTTTCTTCCCTTTGGAGGAACTATCACTCGTGCTCTCCACTATAAGATACCACACTGGCGGGTTATTTCATGTATTTTGTTAAAGTACGGTTTCATTTTGTCAGATACAGGGTCTTGTGACCAACCATGAAGTATCTGTTCCCGTACTTGAGCTAGGACTGGGTCCCGACTTGTCCAGTCTCTGATCTATCAAGAGGAATCTAAGAAATTTAACAATAACACAAGTTCTTGTGGAATTGGGACATGCTCATCATTTTCTTGTCAAAATAAATGACTCAGTGCACCTGCGTTTGTATTTGATTCCAGGCCTATGTACAAAAGGATAATCGTAGGCTGCCAGGATCAGGACCCAACGTTGTATTCTCGCTGAGGCTATGGGTGGTATAGCTTTGTCCTCACTGAACAATCCGAGCAATGGCTTATGGTCAGAAACGATAGTAAAATGATGGCCGTGTACGTACTGGTGAAATTTCTTGACAGGCCTTCTTTTTCTATATGTGATTATCCCTTTTCTGCTGAGGTGAGCATTCTTGACACATATCCTATAGGCCGTTCTGTGCCATTGTCCATCCGATGGGAGAGCACTGCTCCCACTCCGTAGAGGGATGCATCACATGTCAATACCAATTATTTCCTCTGGTCAAAATGTACTAATAGGTTGGATGAGTGCAAAAATTGTTTCACCTTAGTGAAAGATTCTTTCTGGGGTTCCTCCCAAGACCAACATTGGTTCTTCTTGAGTAGAGAATGCAGGGGGGCCAGTTCTGTGGACAAATTGGGTAAGAACCACCCATAATGATTGATCATTCCAAATAATGATTTGAGCTTTGGCGCAGGTGCCTCTCTTATGGCTCTGACTTTTTCCTCAAATGCGTAGAGGCCCTGTGAATCTACCCAGTGACCCAAATAGATTACCTTCCTCACTTGGAACGTGCACCTTTCTTGTTTTAAAGGCATTCCAGCCTGTGAGAAATGTATTAAGACTTCTTCTAAGTTTGCCAAATGCTCCTTTTCAGTGAGTCCTGTCACCAAGAACGTAATCTAAATAAATTACAACGTAAGGCAATCCTTGCAGTAAACTTTCCATTGTTCTCTGGAAGATGGTGCAAGCTGAGGAGATGCTGAAAGGTAATCAAGTATATTGGTACAACCCTGTTAGGGTATTAATTGTGACAAATTCCCAGGAGGCCTTCTCTAATTCTAATTGCTGATAAGCATGACTCGTATTGAGCTTCGTGTAGGCGGTTCCGCCTGCCAGCTGGGCATACAGGTCTTCGATTTTTGGTGTGGGGTGTCGGTCCAACTTAGCCACTTTGTTAACTGTCAATTTGTAGTCTCCACAAATTCGGACCCTTTGGTCGTATTTAAGTATGGGGACTATTGGTGCTGCGCACTGTGAGAACTGCACAGGTTATATAACGCCCAGTTTTTCTAATCTGTAAAGTTCGGTGTTGACCTTTTCCCATAGTGCATAAGATACTAGTCTTGCCTTCATGAATCGCTGGGTTGCCTCTGGGTCCACATGAATTTTTGCTTGCAGCCCCTGGATCTTCCCAATTTGAAGACTTTTTGTAGGAGCTCTGGTAATCCACTTGCTCTTAGCTGGAAAATTTCAGCCCGTTCTAACTTAATCTCCTTTAGCCAGTTTTGTCCCAGGAGACTTGGCCCTTCACCTGCTAACAAGCAACTGTCTCCCTTGGGGCTGGTGATGACCCTTCACGAGGTCCACCAATTCATCAACATTTTTTGAATCTGGGGCATTGGGTGTCATCAAACTTTGAATTAAGCCCTAGGCTTTATCCCCACAAGTCGATAGGAGGATCGCCCGCCTCTTCTCTTCCCCCATAATCTCATTTGCTTGAAAATGGAGCACGAGGCATTCAATATAATGATATAATGGGACCAATCGTCCATGAATGGGTCGAAAGGATCAATTCTTCCAAATGGCTGCATTCTGTGAGGGGATTACTTCAATGATTTGGAAATTCTACTTACAATTACTGTTCGAGGTACAGCCGGATTTTGCTTCTTTTGATTTCCTCCGTGATTTTACTCTCAGTGATAGTTCGTTGTATCTTTCTTCTATCCTCGCTTTTTCCTTCTTTTTCCTTGTTGCCACTTGTTGCGTCCTCATCGCAAGTTTGTCGGGTCTTGTTTTATCCTAATTTTATCCTCATGCCAGTTTGTTGTGACTTAGTCACCAGTTTATGGTGACTTGTGAATCACACTTGTGTGCTTCTTGCGCGGTGACCGAGTTTGTACCTTAGATAGCGTGGTTCTGCAGGTGCTTCTTAGGTGGGACACATTCTGTTTATTTACAAGGTACTCAGCAACTACACATGTGTCTTTCTACGCCAAACTCTATCTACATACTTCTGCTGCCCACTTGCAGACAACTGACTTTCAACTAACTACTAAGTAACTACAGAGTTAGACTGTTGGTTACACAAGATCATTATAACATCCTTCTTAAAGGTACACAACACATTGGATGAAACCATAGTTACCACATCTCTAGAACCTGATTACCCCCATCTTAGGGATCTGAGAGGGGAAGCACCTGCAATAGCATATGCGCTGGTTATGATTTATCAAAATTCCCTAGATTTAGTCATTTAGTAGTACAGAACTTGAGTATTACTAAAATAAGTGGAAAACAATTCTTTTCCCCTTATGTTGGTATTCTTGCGAAGTGCCCGATGAGTACAAGACAAAAAGCTTCAACGTGTCTCTTTATTCAGCAATATTCCCTAGATTCTAGAGTGGACCCAGCAGATTGGTAGTTAGTAAAGGTAACACCATGATTCAAGGAAAGAGGGAAAATTAAATTGGGGAACTACAGGCAGGTAAGCCTGATATCAGTCTTTGGGAAAATGCTGGAATTTATCATATTAAGGAACTCTTAATAACTCACTTAGAAAAGCATAGTATGATTAAAACAAGTCAACATGGTTTTAAAGAAAGGAAATCCTTCGAGAATTTATAGGACTTTTTTGAGTATGTAACTAGTAGAGAAGATAAAGGGGAGCCGGTAGATGTAGTATACCTGGACTGCCAATAATGTACCACACAAAAGGTTAATAGGCAAGATAAAGGTTCAGACTTGGGGGTAATATCTGAACATGGACAGAGGATTGGCTAATGGATAGGAACCAAAGACTATGGGTAAGTGGGGTATTTTCAAGTTGGCAGGCTGTGACTAGTGGAGTGCTGCAAGGATCTTTGGGACCTCAACTATTTACAACCTGTATCAATAACTTAGTTGAAGAGATGGAAAGTAACAAAACTAGGTGGAAGGTAAGCTCTGAGGAGGACGCAAAGAGGTTACAAAGATATATTGACAGGTCAAGTGAATGGGTAACAGGGTAGCAGATGGAGTATAAGGTGGAATTTTTTTTTTCTTTATTCTTTCATGGGATGTGGGCATCACTGGCAAGTCCAGCACTTGCTGCCCATCCCTAATTGCCCTTGGGAGTTAAGAGCCAACCACATGTAGGCAAGATCAGGTAGGGACAACAGATTTCCTTCCCTAAAGGGCATTAGTGAACCAGATGGATTTTTATGACAATCAACAATATTTCATAGTCACCAACACTGAGGCAAGCTTTCAGTTCCATAGATTTTTTTAAAAATCAAACCTAAAGTCCGTTAGCTGCCATGATGGGATTGTGGGTTCTGAGCCCATCTCCCCAGAGAATTAGGCTTGGGCCCTAGATTACTAGTTCGGTGACATTATCATTACGCCACCGTCTTCCCTCAAAAGTGTAAGGTCATTTGGGAGTAAGATTAGAAAAAACAGAATATATTTTAAAAGGTGTGAAGCCTGTAAATATTGATTCTCAGAGGCATAAAAACATTGGCGTATTTTAAAGATAATCAGTAATTGTAAGCCTGGTGTTAGTTGTGGCTCAGTTAGTGGCATTTTGATTGAGTCACAAGGTTGTTGGTTCAAATCCCATTCGAGAGACTCGATCACAAAAATTAAAACTGACACTCGAGTGCAGTACTGAAAGTGAATAGTTACTCAAAATATTTATTTTTTCTGATAAGCTGTATTAATAAAACTGAACCAGGGTACCACATGTTAAATACTTCAGAGAATATTCCTTACCTCAAAACAGTGAAAAACAATAGTTATCCGTTGAGGATAGACCAAGCACTTGAGCATGGAAGATTTTACATTTGTAAATGAATTTTAGTGGGAACATGAACTGTGGCCTAACCAGCTCAAATTCAAGTGCAATTTGCACCCAATTCCATCTACACCCAAAGTAGAGATTCTTAATGCTCGCTATGATATTGGCTGGTGTCACTGTAAATTCTAGTCAGTGTTTACTGTTGAAGTTCTTACTGAATAAAATTAAGACGCTGTTTAACATGCACTGTCAGAAAAGTTGATGAAAACAGATTCAATTGTCACTTCCAAAAGGGTGGTGGAAAAATACTTGTAAAGGAAAGATTTGCGGGGCTGTGAACGAAGAGGGGGGAGCGGGGCTAATTAGATGGCTCTTTCAAAGATTTGGCACAGGTTCAATGGGCTAAAGCTGTAAAAAGTGCTGTAAGTTTCTATTATTCTATGACTCAATGATGCATTTTCCAGTCCATTCTTCATATTTTTAATCCCTTTGTGGTAAATCAAGGATTCAATTTTTTATAGTATATAAGACTAATAGATTTGAACTGTCTGCCCACCATGAATAACAGTGAAAAAAAAATTGTAGTCCTCCATCTCTGTTTCTGTCTTTTGCTATTCAGGCACCTCTCTGCTAGGTATGTCTTCTAATTATTCTAATTATGTGATAAACTCAGTCTTTTATTTCAAATTAATTATGCCGACAGTGTGTTAGGTTCAGTCATGTTTACAGTCGATTAAAAAAAAATGCCCTCTGCCCTGAATAACTGATTTAATATACTTTAGAGGCCAGCTTCATATAAATTGAGTTGCAATGTGCTTTTTAGATAATACAAAAAAAAAAGCTGTTGACAGCAAGGTCAAAGAATAAGTGTTCTAAGATTAGAATAAGCCATATTTATTATGAAATTTGAAATTCTCTGGAGGATGGGGGCCACAGCTGAGCAATCTGAATGGTCATACTGGAAGTACTGTGAGGGATGGGGGAAAGTGTTTAGAAGGATCGCGTGCAATTTTTATATGTGTTGCCTGCACAAACAACATGAGTTAAGTTCTCATTCTGTTCCAACAGCTCACCTGAGGTTTCTAAGGGTAGCTGCAGCAACAACAACTTGCACCACGCTCAACGTAAATAAAATACACATCACAATAGCTACAAAACAGTGAGAATGGGGTTTTAATCCCATCCATGTCCAAATGCAGCAAGACCTGGACAATATCCAGGCTTGAGTTGACAAGTGGCATGTAACATTTGTGCCACACAAGTGCCAGGCAATGGCCATCTCCAACGAGAAAATATAACCATCGCCCCCTTGACATTCAATGGCATTACCATCATTGAATCCCCCATTATAAACATCCTGGAGTTTACCATTGACCAGAAGTTGAACTGGACTAGCCATATAAATACTGTCACTAAAAGAGCAGGTCAGGGGCTAGAAATCCTATGGCGAGTAACTCACCTCCTGACTCCCCAAGCCTGACCATCATCTACAAGGCATAAGTAAGGAGTGTATTGGAATACACTCCACTTGCCTGGATGAGTGCAGCTCCCACAAAACTCAAGAAACTTGACACCGTCCAGGACAAAGCAGCCCACTTGATTGGCACCATTTTCACAAACATTTATTCCCTCTACCACCGACGCACATTGGCAGCAGTGTGTACCATCTACAAGATGCACTGCAGAAACTTACCTAGGCTCCTTAGGCAGCATCTTCCAAACCCATGGCCACTACAATCTAGAAGGACAAAAGCAGCAGATAGATGGGAACACCACCAACTGGAAGTTCCCCTCCAAGCCACTCACCATTCTGACCTGGAACTATATTGTTGTTCCTTCATTGTCACTGGGTCAAATTCCTGGAACTCCCTCCCTAACAGCACTGTGGGTGTACCTAGACCACATGGACTGCAGCGGTTCAAGAAGACAGCTCACCATAAACTTCTCATGGGCAATTAGTTATGGGCAATAAATGCTTGCCTAGCCAGCAATGCCCACATACTGTAAATAAATTTTTAAAAATTGGATAATCCTTAAATACAAACACAAAAAAATGTAGCAATAACCTTCTAGAATGCTATGGCTCAGCTGTTAGCACATCTGCTGATTTCAAATCCTAATTTGTGAATTTTAGTTCATTTTAAAAACATCTAGAATTAAAGGCCGGTATTAGTACAAGAAAAGTGACCACGATTAAAGTAAAAACCCAACTGGTTCACTAATGCCCTTTGGGGAAGGAAACCTGCCATCCTTACCTAGTGCAGACCATGTGTACCTCCTGTCCCATGCCAATTGCCCTCTGAAATGGCTGAATAAGCTCGTAATTTCTATGAGGGGCAACTAGAGATGGGCATGAAAGGCTGGCTTCACCATCAACACCCATATCTCAAGAGTGAATATTTTGAAAAAACTAGGGTATTAAATAATGGGGAATGTTCATTTCACTATAATCAGAATGAGTTAATTAATTTGATGATCGTCATTGTCAAACACTAACAGCTTACTAGCTAGGTAAGAGGTTAGTATGTTAAACAGAATGAGTCCAAATTTCATACACATGTGTGTTCTTAGTTGGTTGATAGCCCATTTCATTCCCAGGGCAGAGGAGAGGATGAATCACATCTATCAAAATTTAGCCCATTAGCACTCAGATGCAACTTTCAGATTTTGCATCATTCTGTTCCATTTCATTGCCCTCTCAGTGTGCTATTTCAAAAAGTTTAGGATGCCACTATTTAAACTTTGCAGAAAGGAAGCAAAGAGCTTTTAATTTTAAGTATTGCAATCCTGACTTGTTAACTGATTATACAAAAATTATCAAATGAAACACAAAATTCAAATTCTAGTCGACTGAAAATACAACAATAGATACAGTTAGAAAAGTGTCAAAGGAGTGATTTCTTTTCTCTCGGCTCGCCTTAGGTGTTAGTTGAGGGATAAATAGTGAGCATGACACCACTTAGAATCCCTCTACTTTTCCACAGAGACTATTGTGCGACATTATTGGTCAGCGACCCTAAAAGCAGATGATCTGGTCATTATCACATTGCTCAGAATGAAGCACCATTTGGCGAACCAAGGTTGGCTACAGTTGGCGACCTCAATTACCTTTCCTCCAGTGCCTCCGGGTCTGCTCCTTGTCCCAAGTTTCCCGCATTCTCAGCGCTGCTAGGACTGAAGAACTGCCAGCACTCTCATAGGCTGGCAGCTCTTGGAGAAAAGGTCCTCATCCTGAAGGCTGCAACTCATTAAGCTCAGCCCCACACCATTCTGCTTAACCGTTGCACAGGTTGCTTTATCAAGCGTATTAATTACAAAATTGTCGGTGATTGATCCAATGAAAGCAAATTGTGCTATCATCGTACTACAGGAAAAATAGAAAAATTTCACAAGGCTTTATATTGAAATGATTGAACTAAGATTGCAAGTGTCAGAATCAGGTTTGGCACTGTTAATCCATCCTTACTTTCGGTGAGAGTAAACTATTTCTGTCATGGAAACAAATGAAATACAAAGAATCAATGTCTCAGCTAACTGGGGGGAAAAAAAGCAACAGATTCCCAACACACACACAGTAAATTAGTCATAAATTTACACGTGATGGGCTAAGCAAGTTCTGAACAAGCCTTCAGATTGTCACAATAATTGAATACACGTTTGGAAATGTTTGAAGCGGTTGTCGGTTATTGGGCACCGAGGTAGTAATAATTTGTCTTCTTTTATACAGACTAATTATCTATTATGAATGTAAACTATCATCCTGATCAGATATGCAGTGTATTCAGCAATTTGCATGTATAATTCGACACCGCTAATCAGCTCCACCTCAGTCAGTGTGCAGCATTTGTGCCAAGGAAGTCACAAGCCTTGTTTATATTCGCATTATGTGAAGATCTCATCTGAATCATGTTACCATGTGCTGAGATGAGCCCTGAAGTCAATATTCTCTTATTTAATGTTAAAAACCTGCTATTTAACTCTCTCAAATATAAATATTTTTGCATGAGTTTTCTCTTTTACCCATCTGGCTCTGCCATCAAAAGGAAGGTGCTGCAGACAACTGAGGCAAGGACAGATGTCTCCTGACAGCAACCCTTCTCATTGATGGGAGTGAATAGAGCTGGCAAGAAATTTCACCGCAACACCTGTAGCCAACCTTGATTCACCAAGCGGTGGTTAACTCTGAGTAACAAACAGTAATGTCCCACAAACAGCAACGTGATAATGACCACACAATCTGTTTCTAGGGTTGGCTGAGGGATAAATGTTGGCAAGGATGCAATGGTAAACTCCCTGGCTTATCTTCAAAATATTTCCACAGAATCGCTGATGTCCACTTGAGAGGGCAGACTTTTTAGATGAGGCATCAATGAAGGTAATCTAAAAAGTGGCAGCTCCAACAATGCAGTATTTCACCAATACTGCGCTGGAGTGTCAGCCTAGATTTGTCTTTGAAATTAAACTTTTAAATAAAAATTACCCACAAGCTTCTGATTAAGAGGCAACAATAGTTGACATAGAGAAGAATAGATTAACAACCAATTAGTTCCGTGAAAAGGCTCCCTTCTTAATTATACTTGTTATGATAAATGGTCTTGCCACAGTCAGGTTGAAAGGGAACCTGCTGAAAACCCATTTCTCCTTTTCAAACTGCCGGTGATAAGTGAGTTTGAAGAATGGGAATGGTGTATGTGTTTGTTTTAACCTCCTGAGTCAAGAAATTGTACAGCAGCAGACTTCCAGGAGTTTGTTTCAAAAAAATTGATGATTGCTTATTTTTAAAAAATGCTAAATAACTAGCTTCATTTCACTCACTCATACAGTCGCCCATGTGATAAAAGATGTTCACTGTCACAACTTATAAGGAAAAAAAAAAGAAATGCTCATATATGACTTGTCTGATGTGATCTGAAGGTCAAGGTTGCAGCCTGATGAGAGGTCTTGTTTAGGAAAAGTTAATGAAGGGATTTCAACCATCGAGATCAAAGAGATTTGCAGAAATCCTCTTGCAGGGGTCAGGCTGGTTTCTGGTCATTTCCTCAATGATGAACAATCCTTATGTGGGCTGAAGTCTTTTAAAAATGTTTTCTTGGGCAAGCGGGCTTCTCTGGCCTACCAACATTTGTTGCCCATCTCCGGTTACCCTTGAAATGAGTGACTTAATGAAGCCATTCCAGAGGGCAGTAAAGAGCCAACCGCTAGGATAAAATCAAAACACTGTGGATGCTGGAAATCTGAAATAAAAACAGAAAATGCTGGCAAAACTCAGCAGGTCTGTCAGCATCTGTGGAGAGAGAAACAGAGTTAAAGTTTCAAGTCTGTATGACTTCTTCAGAAATAAAGAGAAGTAGGGATGTGATGGAATGTATACTGTTTAAGGCGGGGGGGGCGGTGGAGTGGAGCAGGTAAAGCAGGATAGAAGTGATAGGTGGGGGCGAAGCTGAGATTGACAAAGTATAGAAAAAGGGATAAAAAGGGACTTAAAAAAGGGTTAAAACAATGAATAAATGAATAAAAATAAAACAAGTAAATAAAAAATTAAGTGATGAAATAAAATAAAGTAAAAATATATATTTTTTAAGGGATTAAAAAAGGGGTGAGGATGGAGGAGAGAGTTCATGGTCTGAAGTTGTTGAACTCAATGTTAAGTCTGGAAAGCCATAAAATGCCTAGTCGGAAGATGAGATGCTGTTCCTCCAGTTTGCGTTGGGCTTCACTGGAACATTGCAGCAGGCCAAGGACGGACACGTGGGCATGAGACCAGAGTGGTGTGTTGAAATGGCAAGTGACAGGGAGGTCTGGGTCATGCTTGCGGACAGACCGAAGATGTTCTGCAAAGCAGTCACCCAGTCACTGCCTCGCCAATGTAGAGGAGACCACATTGGGAGCAGCGAATGCAGTAGACTAAATTAAAGGAGGCGCAAGTGAAGCGCTGCTTCACCTGAAAGGAGTGTTTGGGCCCTTGGACAGTGAGGCGGAAGGAGGTAAAGGGGAAGATGTTGTGCCTTCTGCGATTGCATGGGAAGATGCCCTGGGAAGTGGACGAGCTGTTGGAGGTGATGGAGGAGCAGGGTGTCCTGGAGGGAATGGTTTCTATAGAATGCTGACAGGGGGGTGAGGGGAAGATGTGTTTGATGGTGGCATCATGTTGAAGTTGGCGGAAATGGCAGAAGATGATCCATTAAATGCGGAGGCTGGTGGGGAGAAAAGTGAGGGCAAGGGGGACCCTATCATGGTTTTGGGATGGAGGAGAAGGGGTGAGGGCAGAGGTGCAGGAGATGGTTCAGACACGGTTGAGGGCCCTGTCAAGCACAGTGGGGGGGAATCCTTAATTAAGGAAGAAGGAAGACATGTCAGAAGTGTTGTTTTGCAAAGTGGCATCATTGGACGAGACGCGACGGAGGTGAAGGAACTGAGAGAACGGGATGGAGTCCTTACAGGAAGCGGGGTGTGGGGAGCTGTAGTCGAGGTAGCTGTGGGAGTCGGTAGGCTTGTAATGGATATTGGTGGGCAGTCTATCACCAGAAATTGAGACAGAGAGGTCAAGGAAGGGAAGGGAAATGTCAGAGATGGATCATGTGAAGGTGATAAAGGGTGGAAGCAAAATTGATAATTTTTTGCAGATCCAGACTACAGTATTAAGTGGCATTGATACAGTCATCGATGTACCGATAAAGGAGTTGTGAGAGGGAGCCTGAGTAGGACTGGAACAAGGAATTTTCTATTTACCCCATAAGGAGACAGGCATAACTGGGGCCCATGTGGGTATCCATAGTCACACCTTTTATTTGGAGACAAGTTAAAAGAGAAATTGTTCAGTGAGAGAGAAAGAAGTTCAGCCAGACGGAGGAGAGCAGTGGTGGATCAGGATTTTTTGGGCCTCTGTTCAAGGAAGGAGTGGAGACCCCTCAGACCATCTTGATGGGGGATGGAGGTGTAGAGGTATCGAACATCCATGATGAAGAGGAGGCGGTTAGAACCAAGAAACTGGAAATTGTTGATATGACGTTCGGCATCAGAGGAATCGGGGATGTAGGTGGGAAGAAACTGGACAAGGGGAGAGAGAATGGAGTTAAGCTAGGAAGAAATGATTTCCACGGGGCAGGAACAAGCTGACACGATCTACCAGGACAGTCCTGTTTGTGGATTTTGGGAAGGAGGTAGAAGGGGGCTGTCCGGGATTAGGAAACAATGGGGAGAATTTTCCCCATGTCAGGCAGGCCAAGCTGGAGTGGGCATGGGCGGGAGCAGACCCGATCACTGCTCGCAATCAGGTCCGCGCCACCATTTTATGTGGGCAGCCAATTAAGGCCCGCACAGCGTAATGCGTGACTCCCGAGGATAGGGGGAGTGGGCAGGCGGTAGGGGGAGTACAATGACCGCCAGGTCCAATGGCGACCCGGTGGCCTGTTTAAATGAAGCGCTGGCAGCCTTGGCAAGGCTGCTCACAATGGCAAGTACAAGGGCTCACCAGAGGTCTCCTGGTGAGCAGGCCAGGATGGAGGGTAGGGCAGTGGGGCAGTGTGCCCCTTGGTTTTTAGATGAGTGCCTAGCTGCCCTCCTGGAGGAGGTGGCAGCGTGGCGGGAGGTCCTGTTTCTGAGGGACGGGAGGCGGAGGCCTCCCCACCTGACCCAACGTGCCTGGGAGGAGGTGGTCGAGAGTGTGAGCTCCCATGATGTGGTGCAACGCACGTGGGTCCAGTGCCTCAAGAGATTCAATGACCTCCTGCGCTCGGGAAGGGTGAGTACCATGTTGGCAGAGGTCACTTAATGCAGCCGTCAGCCTTTCCCCTGCACCCAGCAACTGTGAGTGCAGTTATAGCATTGAACCCCCCACGGCATGTGTCCCTCGCTGGGTGGGCCAGCAGATATTGCCCATGCCTAGTTCACCCTAAGAGGGAAGTGCTGAGATGGGATCTGCAGCCGCAGCATGTGTGACACTGACACCCAGAGTACAGAATCGGAGGGAAACTCAAGCATCTGCACCCAGGCGCAGTGCTGGATCTGTGAAGCATGTCAATGTCAGGGTGCAGACAGGTTGGGAGGGGAGCTTCCAGGTGGCTGGGCACCAATCCATCTGCTGGCCTTTGTGTTCCATGTGTAAGTGCCTGCTTGCTTCGCAAGGTTAGACTGTATGGTGCCAAATGTGATGGAGGCTGCATTTGGGCAAGGGTGGGGTCAGCCCTGGCTTCTTTGTGTGAGTGTGCGGCAGCTGCTGAGTGAGAAAGAACTGGAACCCTGCAATGTCCCTTTCTGGTTGGGTTGACAAGGATGCGATAGGAATCCAGATATAGGCTGGACTAATCAATGCCCTTCTCTCCTTTCCAGAAGACTGCACACAATGCCGCCGAGCGGGTGTGGACTGGCGGAGGCCAGGCCCAGTAGGCCAATGTGACTTGATTTGAGCAGCAGGCCATGGATCTGGAGAGGCGCCATGCACACAGGTCCACTGGTGAGGCTGGTGTGCCGGGGGAGGTATGTTTGCTGAGCACTGAGGTCACCATTAGTGTCCCAGAAGCCATGGCAGTGCTGAATGCTCAGTGATTGAAGTTTGCAACATGGGTTGACCATTGATTATGGAAGGATGAGCACATAATGATCCGGGGGACAGGGATGCACATTGACGTTGTCTGTGCTGTAACTAATCAAACATCCTTGTTCTTCCTTTCAGCATCACCGGAGCAAGGCTGGGAGGAGGAGGCAGAGGGGCCACCTCTCACACCTGAGGGTCTGAACATATTGACTCACCAGCATCACACCATCTCTGCCAGGCAGGCACCAACGCAGATACTAGCACCTCGGTGGGAATTAGATCATCAGCTAGTGTCCCGGGGCACAGCGGTGAGGGCACTTCACACTCACTTGAGGTGTGGGCGGAGACAGAGAGTGCCCAGGGCACCGGCAGTCGGAGGAATGCTGGGGGACAGGCACATGCTCGGTCGGTGGCTGATGATGCACCTCTGGAATTGTCTGTGAGGCAGCAAATGCTGGAAATGCAGCAGGGTATCTGGGAGGATCTGGCAGAGATACATGAGGCAATGTGTGGTATGGTGCCCGTGCTGGAGGAGTCCACATGGAGCATCACTGATGCAATGAGCCTCATGGCCGAGTGCCATGCTTCCTCCATGGAAAGAGTGGCGACTCTCGTGGAGAGGCTTCTCCAGGAGAACAATCAGGGCCTCCTGGGGTTGCGCTTGTACCTGCAAGCCCTCACAACGGCATTGACCTCAGTATCCCAGCTCGGTGCCCATCCATCTACATGAGCAGGGAGGTCCGAAGCGACCTCACGTCAGCACAGCAGCTGCCTGTCGTCTCTGCGGGCTCCTCTCAGGCCGCTCTGGGTGAGGACAGTAGCTCCTCTGCCCCTCTGCCAGTGACCGTGGCATCCGATGAGGCTGTGGTGACTGGGGAGCTGCCAACTGCAGAACTGGCCGTTCCCTCCCAGGCGGGGCCATCAAAGGATCCACGGGCCAGAGGACGGCCGCTAAGGTCATCGAGGCCAACAGGACATCACAGTGAGTAGGCTGTCTCAGATGCCAGTGCCAGCGAGGGGGAAGCACCCAGACGTAGCACCTGTAAGTGTAAATTTAAGGCACCTTAGGCACACACGGGTCTCCCACTGGTGCTTTTATGTTACCCCACTATTAGTTCATGACCACTTGGTGTGATGTGCAACTTCATTTTGTTATATCATTAAATTTTGATATGTAAGCATGGCTCAGTATGACTCCTTTCCTCTGCAGGTGGATGGAATCCCATGATGTTATGAGTGAGTTGTGTGGCATTGAGCTTTATTTGCAAGGCCCTTAGTTAATGTTCCTATCCAGGCAGATTTTGCTCTCAGCTATCGAGTATGGAGCCTGCAGCCCTGGCGTGTGTTGGAGGTCCATCTGTGATGGGCTAGCTGAAGGTTCATTGGATTAAAGCCTCCCGGGTGTCCCTGCCTCCCTGGAGTATTCCCGGGTCAGCGTTTTCCCCCTCAGCATTCTCCTGTGCGTGCTCATCCTCGGACTCACTGCTGGACTCATCATGCGCAGCCGGAGCAACTACATCTACATCTTCTTTGTCCACTGCGTCTGGAAACAATGGCTTGATGTTCGGTGGTGGGGTCATGGTCCGGGGCAGATAGGAAGAAGTGTCTGAAAGTTGGTGCTCAGCCTCTGCAAGGTAGAGGTCAGTACACCAGACAACAACAGCGTCACCCCTGTCGGCAGGTTTGATAACAAAGTCAGGGTTGGACCTGAGACAACTGAGTGCAGCAAGTTCAGAAGGAAATAGGTTGGATTGGGTGAGAGGAGCAGAGAAATCGCGCCAACAGTTTTCAATGAAAAGATCAACAGCAGGTAAGAGGTCAGAGGGAGGGGTCCAGGTGAAGGGAGAATATTGGAGGTGGGTAAAAGGATCTGTTGAACGGGGAGAGGACTCCTGCTCAAAGAAGTGAGCGCGGAGACGAAGGAATTGGAAGAAGAGTTCAGCATCGTGCCGAGCCCAAAATTCATGAGGGCATATTATATAAGAGTCAACCACTGGTAAGGATGGTGGATTTCCTTCCCGAAAGGATGTTAGTGAACCAGATGGGTTTTTAACAAACAATCAATAATAATTGTCACAAATTTTTAATTGCAGGTTTATTAAGTGAATTTAAATTCCACCAGCTACCAGGGTGGGATTTGAACCTATGCCCCAGAGAATTAGCCTGGGCCTCTGGATTACAAGCACCAGGGAAGTTGCCACCATGCTACCATCTCTCCATGGTGGATAGGGAGGAGACCCTGATCTGTTGTGTAGGCTGGGGAAAGTACAGGCTTGTGGGGAGGTGGGGGCAGGGCAGGGTTCGACGTTACCCCAGGTGTTCCTGCCTTTTCTGTGTCTCAATTTCTTTCCTCTTTCTGCAGACAGCTTTTCTTATTTCAAGATTCAAAAGGACAAACACGTCAGTTCCGTCGTGTGACTTCTCATAACTGTGGTTTGTTTACCAAATACAGCGGAGTCCTTAGATTGATGGGACACATCCTGCTTTACAGTTTCTGGATTACTGTCTCATTGATTAAATCATCCACCTTGATTGGGGGGGAGTGGGGGGAAACAATTACCTTTTCTTTCAAAAGACCCATTCAGCCCGAGAATGCCCTCTAATAGTTTTTCAGGATGTGTGTAATTTACACCTTTTAGGCTGGAATACACTTTTTCTCCTTGAGAGACAGGCCCTGGAATTCACACAGCAGTGTCACCTGATGTCCGGCAGCCATTTTGTGGACACAGGGACCTCTTAAAGCAATATTTTGAACAGCTTCCCTGTTCAATGTCCATATTGGACAAGATCCTTACTTACCATGCCTTGCATGACAATCTGCATCTGAAACACTAACCTATCTTCATCTCACAGGGGCAGACTGATATGCTGTCTATTTCCAACATGTTCTGTTTCTTGTTTCAGACTCCTAATTTTTCACAGATATTAACCCACAGTTATTCAATCCCTCCTTGGGTTTTAAACTCGAAATTACCCACTGTCTAGAGGACGAATTCATTATTAAATAGAGCAATGTCACTTCTGGCGACACATACCAAGTTATAGGTGAAAATGAATAACAAAGTATGTTCAAGCACGCTTTCCCTAGAGACTGCTGATTAAATGTTGCAATAACAAGGTAAGTGGCCATTATTATGGCTTGATGCTTACACCCTCTGAAAAAGCCACTTATCATATTCATCAGTTCACTCGATAATTCACATATTCAAAAGAGGCCAGCTTCTCAGCCAGACTAGGGTGCGCTAGCAGTTTTTAAGGCTGCCGCTTACGTGAAATAGGATGTTAAGCTTTTATTTAGTCACCCATGGGATGTGGGTGTCACTGGCTGGGCCAGCATTTATTGCCCATCCCTAATTGCCCTTGAGAAGGTAGTGGGGAGCTGCCTTCTTGAACCGCTGCAGTCCATGTGGTGCAGGTGCACCCACAGTGCTGTTAGGGAGGGAGTTCCAGGATTTTGAACTCAGCAGGTGGATACTGATCTGAAATAGTGGGCAGGATGTTCCACTCTGGGACTAAGTCCCGTGGCGAGGGTGGGAACGGGTAGAGTTTCCCACTGCAGAGGTCACTGGGAATATGCGCCCTATCGTCCGCACTGGCCTAATTAATTAATCAGTCCGGGATTTCCCACTCGCCGACACGTAAAATGATACGGGATGACATTGGGCGGAACTCCCAGCGTCATCCGGTGTCTTTTCAATTTTCAGGTCAGCGGGAGCACAACCGAATCAGCTATGCGCTCGCCGACCTGTCAATAGCCAATTGAGGCCATTTAAAAACTAATTGAAGCACTTAAAGGACCTGCCCGTCCAACCTTAAGGTTGGCGGGCAGGCCGGGAGCCCTTGCGGGCTTCAGAAAAAGCACAAAACCTCATCCACGGGTGGGATGAGGTTTCGTGAGGGATTTAAAAATTTAATAAAAGTTTAATTAAAAGTGACAGTGTCACATGAAGGGACGTGTCAGGGAAATTTTTATTTTTCTACATTTCACATTTTCGAATTTGGCACCGATCTCCCTGAGCATTTAGCCTCAGGGAGATGAGTGCACTCTTCCCATCCCCACCCGCACAGCGAGCGCCCTGGCTGACATCACGATGGGCCCGCCACATAAAATGGCGGCGCTGATTGGAGGCGTGCCCACAGACGCCCGTTCCTGAATTTCCCCCCCAACAGGGGGAAAATATTTCCCTTGATTACTCCTATTAAACAAGGTTAACATTTTCATTGGTATTTACAGCAAGACTAGTAAATAAACATTGAAGTTCACGTCAAATCAGTGTTGATTTCATCCTGTGGGGATGCAGGATATCATTGACAGAAATTTCTGGATTTCCATATTTAACTGTGTTTCTGCTGATGCCAGTGTTTGCTCTCCGTTTCTGACTGTAATGATGGTGAGCACCTGTCACGTTCACTATCATTACAACTGTACATTTCCATTGGCATTCCCTTCTTAAACCTCTCCACTTCTCTATCCCCTTTTAAGCCACTCCTTAAGGTCTCCGTCTTTGATCAAGAATCTGGTCAACAGTTCTAATAATTTCTTATGCGGTTTGTTGTCAATTTTTATTTAATGATAATGCTCCAAAGCGTCTTCAGACATTTTACTAGGCTAAAGGTGCTACAGAAATGCAAACTGTTGTTGTTATTGTTGACAGATATTGATGTATTCATTCCAGTGACTTACTTTAGACAATGAATTTGACAGAAAGTCAATGCAATGGTTCTGAATGGATCGACAGCTCTTGTCTTTGTGCCTCACATTTGAATAACCTCAAGTCTTTACTTCAGCTTTCACATTGCAGGTCCCAAAAATAGCTCAAGGAAAACGTTATGATCCTGAACCAGGCCCCCAAATTTTGGTACGATATGGTTAGGAACCAGTAACTTTTGTTTAAAGTAGACAAATTTTGAAATCCCAGGTAATGGGATATAGAAGAGAATAAAACCACAAGGGTTCCACCATTTTTAAACAAGTAAAATACATGTTACAAAGTCAGAAAAATAAAACAATTTTCAATGTCTATCTTATACGCTAACATTCAGAATTTTCATGAGGCACATGTGAATTAACAGGCAAACTGTGGTTGAACAGATTACACTGCAAAATAAATGGCAGGAGAAACCAAGCAAATCCCATGGATTTCCTAGCAACTCACCCAGATGTCAGTGTCCACTGTGAGTTACACAATCTTATCGAATCTCTGCCTCCCTCTTGAGGGATTTGAAGGTCTAGCTCTGAATTCCCTCCAAAAGTCTCTCCAATTTGGATTAACTCAATGCAAGCTTACATCCTGAAGGTTTCAATCTCTTCTCCTGAGACTGCATTCCACTGGCTTCCTAAGTCTGCACTCCAGCACCAACTCACACGCAGAACTCCAGCTCTTCAGCCACGCTGAGCATAACACCACTGCCCCAAAGGCCCCTCTATGCCCCAGTGACCCGCAGCACGGGTTTCTCTCCCTGATTCCCACCAGTGGTCCCACTCTCTGGGTCCTCTCTCTCTCTGGGACCTCTCTCTAGGTTCCCTCTCTTGTTCCCAGCACTCCCCTTCTTATGGCACCAAAGCTATGGTCCCTTGATCATTGTTCTCTCGTACCATATAGCCGCACCCCCAATGTCCCGGATGGCCGAGCCTTTTAACTAAAGCAAGCAAAACTAGAATGGAGCCTGTGCCTCCTGTCATCCTCCTGCCCTCCATGCATGATCAGAACTTTTGGACCTGCCAGGAAATGGAGTCTTTGGCCTCTGCCTGGAACCAGGTAAGTTTCTATTTCCATATAAAGGTATGAAAATTTTGTAAATATGCAACAGCCATCTGTAAAGTGAGTTAACACCATATCAATCCTTCAACAGAAGATTTATGAATTATCTACATCCAAAGTTGTTAACTGTTCCTTTTTTCAGATGCTAATGGGCCCATTGTTTATTTCTGACATTTTTTTTTGCTCTTGTTTCAATTTCCCACATTCGCCATTTCTTTCTTTGAGCCCCACTTACACCTTAATAAATATGATTGTAATTTACCTATCCATGGTGCAAATCCTGTCAATAATACGTTTCCAGTATAAAATAGATTTAATATTTATTCTGGTGCTGCAGAGTTAGAAATAAAGAACCTTCCTCAAGCAGTTTAATGCTCGGATGATTATATTATCATTGTTGTGCTGTGAGGCAGGAACAACTCGCAGACTTTTATTGTCAATCTGCCATGTTAATTCTAATTTTTCAACATCAAGAAATTCATCTTTAACAACTGACCACATGCCACAGTTTGGGAACAATCTACTGCCACATGCTGATCACACTGGACAGGCTGGTCTCCATGGCTGTGTTCTTGATTACAGTAGGGCTACAGATGGGACCATCCTGATATGGCCAAGGTCACATTGTACAGATGCCGCTGTTTGCAGCTTTGCTACACTAAGATCTGCGGGGATTATATTGGATCCAAGGATTGCAGTCGCTTCTGACAGTTGGCCCTCTTTCAAAGGTTGCCAATAGTGCATCATCTAAACAATAAGCCCACTGCTGGTGTTATTTTTCTCAAATTGCTATTACCAGATCTCCATATTATAATAAAAGTGTAGTGGTACAGGCTATATAAATAGAGCTATAGAAGGATCCACTTATTTGATCTGTGTTGATTATGATTGTACAAATCTGATGCATCTGTTACATGTTTTATCTTCTACTGGCCTCAGCCACATAATCAGCATTTATTCATTTGTAAACATCCTTTGAGAAGTAAAATTTGTTTGCCAATTCTTTGCTTGTCAAAGTGAAGGGTGACTGCACTGGTAAATGATAAAAAAAACTTTGCCTTTGCTTCTGCTGGCTGTGTTTCTCTCACACCAGCTGTAATGTAGAACTTCACTATTCTATCTTAATAATGTATTTGAACTTGAACAATTTAGAATACTCTCAGTAACAACAACTTGTATTCACAGAAGCGGGTGCAGAAGCCGACCATTTGGTCAATCAAGTCCATCTGGATCTCCATGGAGCAATCGATCCCTTTCCCCTAGGCCTGTAAGTTTATTTCACTCAAGTACTCATCCAATTTCCTTTTGAAGTCATTGATTATCTCCACTACTATCATCCTCATGGGCAGGAGTTCAAGATCATTACTAAGAATGCTCTTCCTCACATCCTCCCCAAAAACTTATACCTGTGTCCGATAGTTCTTGTACCATCGGCTAATGGGAACAGTTTTTCGTTCTCTACCTTATCCAAACCTGTGCCAGTCATAGCACTTTTAATGTAATAAAATGACCCAAGACATCCACATAAGCATAATCAAACAAAAATTGACATGTGGTCAGAGAAAGCAAAGTCGCCAATGGTGGGGTGAAGAAAGTGGGAATGGTCAATAGACATGGAGCAAAGCAGAGTTCTTGGAAGGCTGTAGGGTGTCCCACAGAGATGCAAGCACACACACACACAGAGGCATAAAATGATGCACAAGTGCAACATTGCATTGTGTACATCTTTGATTTAAGTTTGGCAAAAGTGTCAGTGTTAAACCTATAAGCCTGGCAAAGGAAAATGGAGCTTTGTGTATCTGCAGGAGTGTAAGACTCCCTCCTGGAACTAGTCTCACTCCACTCTTGAATCACGTGACACAGTTCAAATGAATGTAAAGTCAAAAGCATTTTGCATTAACATGACATATACAGACTTAAGTATTTTTTTCAACGTTGCACAAAGGATTGCATGAAAACCAACAATGTCAGCCACAGCTCACAGATAGCATTCTGGTGTCTCAGTCAAAATCTAGGCTGACACTCCAGTGAATTACTGAGGGAGCACTGCACTATTGGAGGTGCCATCTTTCAGATGACATTTAAACCAAGGCCCTGCCTGTCCTCTCAGAAGAATGTTAAAAATCCCATGACAATATTTTGAAGAAGAGCAGGAAAGTTATCCCTGATGTTCTGAACAATATTTATTCTTCAACCAACATCACAAAAATACATTATCTGATCATTATTGCAATGATTTTGTTATGAGGCAGGTGGTAATTGCTGGGCTGACCAAATCCCCAAAGGGAAACTTGGTCAAGCTATCACAACAATTTGAAATTTGTATTTTATTACATGAAAGTATGTGCACAGAAGTCAGAAGTAAAGATACCATTGCTACTTTTGGAGGTCTTAAATAATAAAATGTTTTAAATTATTAACAAAATAAAGGAAAACTTAAACACACAAGGTTACAGTTACACAGTTAAACTTAGTCTTATAAAATTTCCCAAAAGATTTCTACTTAGCTAGACTCACAAATAAACACCCTTTTCCAGGCAACAGTCCAAATAAACTCTTAATCTATAAAACATCCAGTAATATTACTGCAAGGCACTCACTGTTGCTATAAGGGAGGTATTTCACAAGCTTCCCTCTCACTCTCACTTGGCAATGGAAATCCAAAGCTTGTAGCAAGCCATGCTTTCTGGAACAAACATGCAGTTCACTGGGGTGGCTAAAGCCTGCTTTTCACAATACACTCTTTAAGGTCTCACATGGCCACTCACCCCATACAGCTTTCAATCTTCCCTTAAATATTTTTTTTCCCTTTTTATCTCTAGATCTATTGTGCTAAACTTTTTTGGAAGTTACCTTTCCCAGAATATAAAAATCTTTTGTGTTGGCATTATAGCCAGCATTTTAAGGAAAAATAAACTTAATAACTTTGCCTTATTTATTTACAATTTTTGCCAGTTGTAAAACTTCCTGTTATGCCTCTTTGAAATTCAACAGCTAACAATTCATTCCTCACTTATCTCCTAATCCAAATTCCCATCCATACTGCATGTACTGGGATTTCATCTTAACTTGTCCATCTCCATTTCAAAATGCCTGCTTTTACACCTAAACCCTTTGATGATTTAAACTTTGCAGTCTGACTGTCTTCAGTTAAATTAAATTAGTCTCACACACACACACAGCCCCCACAATATCTGCACAATATCCCACATTAACATTAGGAAAAATGATATTTTCTTTACACTGTTTGTGGAATCTTGGCTGCCCTGTTTCCTACATTATAACAGTGACCACTCTTCAAAAAAAGTACTGCATTGCCAGTTACTTATTTCTTTATTTCTATAAGTGGCTATTAGTATAAATAAACAAAAGTACTCAAATTGGCCATTGATTTTTGATTTGCGGGATCTTAAGCCCGCATGTCCGTTAATATCCCTGACTCATGAGACAGTAAAAAGCTATTATGGTGCACGCTGTTGCTAATGATTGCCAAAGTGTCAGTGAAACTAGAAAATGACCTTCCCTGGTATATAGAAGCTCTGACTATTTTGACTCACGTCAACAAGGGGAAAATGTACTCTCTGGTCTTATTGATAAGGGAGGAGATTGCAGTCTCTTCAACAGGAAACCCTGTCGCAGAGTACCCTCATAGCACTGTGACCCTCGCAGCAAGTATCTGTACCCCAGCAGATGCTTTGTATTAATCTATATTCTGAGAAAGCGTCTATAAAAATATAACTCATTAATCTCTGAAAGGCGGAGCAGTTTGCGTAAGAGTGGCTGTTCCTCATTCCAACGTTGTTAATATTTTTCAAATATTAGGACATTACAGAAACAAACAATAATGCAATTTGAGGAAAGCAATGGAATGTCTTCCCAGTCTGTAGCTTCAGACAGTGATCACAGATAGAAAGCAATTGGCCTTCCTCCTGATTTCCACCTTAACTGCTGCCAATTTGACCATCTGGTGACAATCTTCCTCCAAAATATTCAGTCATGTGCTTCCACTTGCACTCAAGCTTCTCAGCACTAGGTAGTGAGTTTCCCTTTAAAGGCAGGTTAAGGGTGGAGAGATCAAGACAGCCACTGCCAACATCTGCCCAATTAAATCAAATGATGCGATGAGATACATCAGTCACTGCTCACCTACATCCAAAAGATAGGCCATTTCAAAACAATTCATTGTGCGTGAAATGCTTTTAAATTGTTTTTGAGAGACAGAACAGGGCAACAACATAAATACAAGTCTCAGTTCCTATGAAGAGTCATATGGGACTCGAAATGTTAACTCTGTTTTCCACAGATGCTGCCAGACATGCTGGGTTTTTTCAGCATTTTCTGTTTTTATCTCAGTTCCATGTTGTCCTTGCTCATTGTACGATGGTTATCAAACTCTTTCGCAGTTTTACTTGAGGGAAACAATACTGACTAAACTGAATGAATTTTTATGAATCCTTTAACAGGATGTAAAAATTTTAACCTTTCAATCCTCTAAGGAATTAAAACCCAGGGATCAACTTCCTCATTAATATGTACCCAGCAGGCTATAGATGCCAGGTTGGTGTCCCAGTGCAGCTCGCCCATTCTTGGCCAGTGCAATATTAAGCACCCAGAGACTAGAAAAAGGAAGAAAGGGAAAGAACAAAAGACCTGCATTTATATAGCGCCTTTCACAACTGCAAGGTGCCCCAAAGTGCTTTGTAGCTACTTAAGTGTTGTCACTGTCATAGTGTGGGAAATGTGGCAGCCAATTTTCACACAGCAAACTCCCACAATTAGCAATCTGATAAGGAAAGAAACAAATTTTTTATGTCGGTTGAGGGATACATATTGGTCAGGACATCAGGGGTAAGGGTCCTGCTGTTTTTCGAAATAGTGCCATGGGAGTCTCTGAGAGAGCAGAAGGGGCCTCAGTTTAACATCTCGCGCGAGATGAGCGTGCAGAACCCTCTTGGTACTGGAGTGTTGGTCTTGATTTTTTTTTTGTGCTCAAATCCTGGAGTGGGATTTGAACCAACAACGTTGTGACTCAGAAGCTACCAATTGAGCCATAGCTGACACCTGATAAGGGGACATGAGGCTGACATTGTAATTGTGGTGGTTCGGGGAAACTTGGGACAGCAATCACTGGCCTTGTGCAGCCTGCTCCTTCTGGCCCCACACAAAATTAACGCGACATACATTTTTGTGAATTTTAATGATTTACCTCCAAGTTTTAGCCAGCCGAGTATCCACGGCTCCGCCCAATAAGCAGGTAGAATGACATTGAAACCCTTGGTACATCAGATACATACAGATTTGATCAGATGAATGATATCCTACCTGTTCCAGGTCAGAAGCTCAGCTGCTCAGTGAAGATTCCAAGAAATATGAAAGCAGAATGGGATCATGGTGATTGTTATAACACCCCCATTTGAAGTACAATTGTGCCTCCTTTCTGCCGGGTAAACGGTTAAAATCTCCCATGCCACCACCCTCAAATCTCGAGAGCAGAAAAGCACTGCCATTTTACTCAACTCATTGCTATTGCCCACTTTTCTGTCAAATCTGTTCCTCTCAGATTCTTCATTACATCAACCTACATGTAATATATATCATTTCCTTTATCTCTTGTTTTTGGTCTTTGTTAACATCCTCTCAGCTATGAATCAAGCGGAAAGCAATAAATGCTCGAATTATAAATCGGTGCTGGAGTCTCCCTTTAATAACCTGCTTGCTGTTGTCAAGTAGTCTACTTATTCAGCTGTCCACTCTATCATCTGCTGACCTTGTTCTTCAGGAAGTCGCTAATGGTGTTTCTTTAGCTCTGGGCATCAGTCATCCCCATAGATTTAAGTTAATGCTTAGATATTGAAGAATAACAGAATTGGGATTTCTATCTTCTTAAGTACTTTTTTGATTTTCAGTTCAGAAATAAATATTCTGGTTCATGACTTCAGCCTCCTTCAAGGGCAATCTTAGTCAGAAAGGTCGTGATGTCCTGTCTCCAGGTCCACAACGGGTACAATAATAAACATATATCTCAGAGGACCTGCACAAAGCAAGAGATTATCGTGACAAAAGTCTATTTTCTACTGGAGTGAACATCCTTTTGAGACATTGTGGCCCGTCCCTAGCTTCTTGCTGTGATTAAATTTCAAAAATAATTAATTGGCTGTGAAACTCTTTGGGCTGTCCTATTAATGACTTAAAAGCAAGTTCTTCTTTCTTAGTCAATATTCATTTTGAGTTTTCTTTCTTCCATTCCCCATACTTTCCAAATGTGTTTCTTTTTTTACACGCTTTTCCCAGGCTCTCAAATTTCATTTAGAATTAGATCCCTTCTACAATACATTCACATAGAAATCAAGTGCCATGATTCAACTGCTGTTGGAACCCTTGTTACCTCCAGACTTGACCATCCCAATGCTAGCTTGGCTGACCTCGAACATTCTACTGTCTGATCTTGAGGTCACCAGCGACCATGCTTCAGGTATTACATAGGATGTTGGTTTCCTTATTTAAGGAAGGATATACTTGTATTGAAGACAGTTCAGAGAAGGTTCACTGGGTTGAATCTGGGATGAAGGAGTTGTCTTAAGGTTGAACAGGTTGGGCCTGGAGTTTAGAAGATTGAGGGGTAATATCTTATTGAAACATATAAGATTCTGAGGGGGCTGGACAGGGCAGATGCTGAGAGGATGTTTCCCTTCATGAGGGAAACTAGAACTAAGGAGCATGGGTTTCAAAATAAAGGGTCTTCCATTTAAGGCAGAGGTGAGGAGGAATTTCTTCCCCCAGAGGCTTTTAATCTTTGGAATTCTCTACCCCAGCGAGCAGTGAAGGGTGGGTCATTGAAAATGAAGACCCTTTATTTTGAAACCATGCTTCCTAGTTCTAGATTCCCCCATGAGGGGAAACATCCTCACAGCATCTACCCTGTCAAGCCTCCTCAGAATCTTATATGTTTCAATAAGATCACCTCTCAATCTTCTAAACTCCAGGCCCAGCCTGTTCAATCTTTGCGCATAAGACAACCCCTTCATCCCGGATTCAACCTAGTAAACCGTCTCTGAACTGTCTTCAATACAAGTATATCCTTGGGTCATTGAATATATTCAAAGCTGAGTGAGATAGACTTTTAATCAACAAACGGAGTCAAAGGTTATTGGCGACAAGCAGGAAAGTGGGGTTAAAGCCACTATCAGATTAGGCATGTTCTTATTGAATGATGGAGCAGGCTTGAGGGGCCAAATGGCCTATCCTTGCTCCTATTCCTTAGGTTCTTATGTACCCCTGTGCTCACTGACCTACATTGGCAGTTGGTTAAGCAATGCCTCCATTTTAAAATTGTTATCCTTGCTTTCGAATCTTTCAATGGCCTCAGTCCTCCTTATCACTTAGGGATTTTCCACACCTGCCCTCTGCTGGGATCTTCCAGTACCGCCGCAAGTCAATGAGCTCCTGGCTGGGTCGCCGCCTCACCCGTGGCAGGTCCTACCCGTGACGGGGTCGGAAAAGCCTGGCCTTAATCCCCACCAGACCTGCAACCCTTCGCGATACCTGTGCTCCTCTAATTCCCAATTTTAATTGCACCACCATTGGTGGCTATGCCTTCAACTGCCAAGGCCCTACAACCTGTAATTCCCTCCCTAAACCTCTCTGCCTCTCTACCTCATTTTTCTCCTTTAAGGTACTTGTTAAAATTTGTCTTATCCCCTTATGTGCCTCGGTGTCATATTTTATTTTGTAATACTGCCGTGAGGATTATTTTATTAAGTTAATGGTGCTATATAGATACAAGTTATCGTTGTTATGGTATTTTGTCTTGGAATTACTGCTTCTTAATATGTTGCACTTTCTGAACCTTGTGGACTCTTGCACTCTCGCCTCAGACCTCCATAAAGATTCCTCAGGAATTAAAACTGCCACAGATCTGTCACTGGTTGAGAAGATTGCTGCCAGAATCTCTGCCTATTTCTTCCCTTAAAAGGATGTTGTAAGAGGTGCTTAAGTGATTTTCCTTCCTTCCAAAAGTACTTTCTCTTCATTGAGTGGCAACCAGGCATTTATCATGTAGATAATAATGGGCATAAACCTTTGCATCGCATTTTAGAATACAGCACATTTGGGCCATTCAAAATACCTTTACTTTCTTTCTAAGTTGTAAAGCTGAAAGTACACTTGTGATAAACTTGCTCATTACTGAAAGATTGTTTTGTTAATAGGATGGCCTCAGAACATCTCAAAGGACTTCACAACAGAATAATTACTTTCGAAATACAATCACTGCTTTATGAAGTCAATGTGGACCCCAAGTTCCCAAGATAGCCTATGATTTGAGTAGATGATTTGCCTATTTTTACTTAGCAATGGTCAAGGGGGAAAAACGTTGGTCGGCAGAACTGTGTGCTATTGCTACCTTGCTGGGAGTTGGATTAGAGCTGAGGAGCGGACCTGCAGAAGGCAGTCAGGAGCTGAGAAGTGCCTATGAATACAGGCTGGGGGAATTGCAGAGCAGCCTACCTTGCTGGGAGCCGAAGTGGATCTGAGGAGCAGACCTGCGGGAGACAGTCTGGAGGTGAGGAGCTCACTCTTTCACTGTTTCAGCCGCTGAGAAGCTGTTGTGTGGGAAGAAGGAGAAAAAAGCAACTGTGACATCACAGGAAGCTAGTAAATTGATTGGCTGGTATGTGCTCAGTCTAAAACTTTAAAATAATATACCAAAATTTGAAAACTTTAAAATTAAAATAAAACAACAAAGATTTTTTTAAAAATTAAAAATAAAGTAGTTTAAACAAACACCTAAAACACATACCTTGTATTTAAGAAGCATATAGCCTTTAGTCGTCAATGGTTCTAGCATTCAATAAACACAGTAAATTGTTGCATATGTAGGAAGAATAATTAAAGAAAATTAACTGAATAGCATAAGTTAGAACGGCGGGACAGGTGTTATGTTGCAGCTGTGAGATTTGGGAGCTTTTTGATGCCAAGGTGATCCATGACAAACACGTCTGCAGGAAGTGTAAACAGTTTGAGGAATTCCGAATCAGGATTATTGATCTGGAAGCCAAAATGCAGAGAATGCGCAGCATAAGGGAGGGGGAGAAATACCTGGATACTTTGTTCCAGAAGACAGTCACACCTCTAAGAAGAAGGTCATCTGTTTTGGTCAGCAGTGAGGGACAGGAGGATGTGACTGTCAGTGAGGCAAATAATGGGACTGAGCAGACAGTAGCAGAGGAGCTTCAGGCTTTGCAACTGACAAACAGGTTTGAGGTGCTCACAACCTGTGTGGATGAAAGTGAAGCCTGCAAGGTGGATGAGCTGGCTGGCAATGGCACTGTGGTACAGGAAGCCGTTCAAGTGGGGGGAGCAAGAAAGAATGTAGTGGTAGTAGGGGACAGTATAATGAGGGGGATTGACACTGTTCACTGCAGCAAAAAGTGAGAGTCCAGACGGCTATGTTGCCTGCCCTGTGCCAGAGTTCGGGACATCTGCTCAGGGCTGGAGAGGAACTTGCAGTGGGAAGAGGGGGATCCAGTTGTTGTGGTCCATGGAGGTACCAATGACATGGGTAGAACTAGGAAAGAGGCTCTGAAAAGTTAGTATGAGGAGCTAGGTACCAAATTAAGAAGCAGAACCTCAAAGGTAATAATCTCTGGGTTATTACCTGAGCCACGTGCAAATTGGCATAGTACAAATTAGATTAGAGAGATGAATATGCGGCTCAAAGACTGGTATGGGAGGAGTGGGTTCCAGTTTATGGGGCACTGGGGAAAGTACTGGGGAAAGTGGGGGCTGTACAGTTGGGATGGTTTACCCCTGAACCATGCTAGGACGAGTGTCCTTGCAAATCACATAACTAGGGAGTTGAGAAGGCTTTAAACTAAACAAGAGGAGTGAGGGATCAAGCTTGGGTAGAGGTAACAATTCAAGGTGTAGAGTCAAGACAGGAGAGCAAAATAATAATCTGAGGAATGAGGGTCAGAGAATGGCAGGAAGGGACAAAGAAAGAAAATCCAAGAATACATCAACAGTCAAGACTAAGTGTTACAAAGGTAACAAAAAGACAAAACTGAAGGCTCACTACCTGAATGCACGTAGCATTACTAACAAAGTAAATTAATTGATGGCCTACATTGAAGTAAATAAATTTGATCTGAAGGCAATTACAGAGACGTGGCTGCAGGATGACAAAGATTGAGTCCTTAATATTGAGGGGTGCATGATATTCAAGAAGTATAGGAAGCAGGTAAAGGTGGAGGGCAGCACTGTTAATCAAAGAGGGCATTGGTGCAACAGTTAGAGATGACCCTGGTTGAGGAGATCAGGATATAGAATCGGTTTGGGTGGAGATAAGGAATAGTAGGGGAAAAAATTAATCACTGGGAGTGGTCTACAGGACCCCTAACAGTAGCCACAGTGTAGGACAGAGTATTCAAGAGAAAATATTGTGTTATTGTGATAAAGGGATGGCGATAATCATGGGTGATTTTAATCTACACATAAACTGAAAAAACCAGATTGGCAGTAATAGCCTGGATGGGGAGTTCTTAGAATGCTTTTGAGATAGTTTCTTAGAGTAGCATGTTCTGGAACCAACCAGAGGGCAGGCTATATTAGACTTGGTATTGTGTAACATGACAGGATTAATTAATGACCTCAGAGTAAAGGCACCGCTAGGTAGCAATGACCACATTATGATTGAATTTTACATCTAGTTTGAAAGGGAGAAGAGTGGGTCTAAGACTAGTATCTTAAACTTAAATAAGGGGAACTATGTGGGTATAAAAGCTGAGCTAACTGAAGTGAACTGGGAAACTAGGCTAGAGGATAGATCAATAAAGAAGCAGTGGCAGACAATTAAGGGGATATTTCAGAGTATTCAGAATAAATACATTCGTAGTATAAAGAAAAATTCTAAGGGGAGGACCCATCATCTGTGGTTAACTAAAGAAGTTAAGGAAAGCATCAAACTTAAGGAAAAAGCTTCCAATTCTGCAAAGTTGAGTGGCAGCACAGATGATTGGACAGAATACAAAGAATGGCAGAGAATAGCTAGAAGGTTAATCAGGAGAAAGAAATTAGAGTATGAGAAGAAGTTAGCTAGAAGTGTAAAAACAGATAGCAAGAGCTTCTACAGGTACTTAAAAGGAAAAGAGTAAGTAAAGTGAGTGTTGGTCCTCTAGAGAGTGACAGTGAGGAGTTAATATTAGATAATAAGGAAATGGCGGAAGAAATGAACAAATGTTTTGCTTCTGTGGTCACTATAGAGGATACAAAAAACATTCCAGTAATAGCTGCAAATCAGGAGGTGAAAGGGAGAAAGCAATTTGATGAAATTAAAATCACTAGGGAAATGGTACTGAGAAAACTGATGGAACTGCGGGCTGGCAAACCTCCAGGACCCAACGGACTACATCCTAGGGTCTTAAAAGAGGTGGCTAATGAGGTAGTTGATGTGCTGATGTTAAATTTTCCAAAATTTGCTAGCTTCTGGAAAGGTTACATCAGATTGGAAAGCAGCAAATATAACTCCTCTATTCAAGAAGGGAGGGAGGCAGAAAACAGGAAACCAAAGGCCAGTTAGCTTAGTCCATAAAACCATAAGACATAGGAGCGGAAGTAGGTCATTCAGCCCATGAAGCCTGCTCCACCATTCAATGAGATCATGGCTGATCTGATAATCCTCAACTCCACTTTCCTGCCTTTTCCCCATAACCCTTGATTCCCTTACTGATTTCATGGGGAAGTTATTAGAATTGGTCATTAAGGAGGTTATAGCAGGGCACTTAGAAGAGCTCAAAGCAATTGGGAAGAGTCAGCGTGGTTTTGTGAAAGGAAAATCATGTTTAACCAGAGTTTTTCGAAGGAGTAACATGTGCAGTGGATAAAGGGGAGCCTGTAGACATACTGTACCTGTATTTCCAGAAGGTATTTTATGAAATGCCACATCAAAGATTATTATGGAAAATAAAAGTGCATGGTGTAGAGGGTAACATATTAGCATGGATAGAAGATTGGCTGTCTGGCAGAAAGCAGAGAGTATGCATAAATGGGTCTTTTTCTGATTGACAGGATGTGACAAGTGGAGTCCCACAGGGGTCTGTACTGTTGCCTCAACTTTTAAATATTTACATCAATGGTTTAGATGAAGGGAGTGAAGTTAGCTAAATTTGCAGATGACACAAAGACAGGTAGGAAAGTATGCTGTTAAGAGGAGGTTACAGATGGATATAGATAGGTTGAGTGAGTAGGCAAAGATCTGGCAAATGGAGTTTAATGTGGGAAAATGTGAAGTCGTTCACTTTGGCAAGAAGAACAAAAAAAGTGTATTACTCAAATGGAGAATGGCTGCATAATTCTGAGATGCAGAGGGATCTTGGTGTCCTAATACATGAGTCACAAAAAGTTAGTATGCAAGGTACAGCAGGTAATTAAGAAAGCTAATGCAATGCTATCTTTTATTACGAGAGGGATTGAACATAAAAGTAAGGATGTTGTGTTATACAGGACATTGGTGAGATCGCATTTCGAATACTGTGTGCAGTTTTGGTCTCCTTATTTAAGGAGGTTTACTAGATTGATACCTGGAATGAGTGGGTTGTCTTATGAGGAAAGGTTGGACAGATTGGGCTTGTTTCCATTGGAGTTTAGATGAGTGAGGGGCGATTTAATTGAAGTATACAAGATCCAGAACAGCTTTGACAAGGATGTTTCCTCTTGTGGGTGAGTCCAGAACTAGGGGACATTGTTTTAAAATTAGGGCTTGCCCTTTCAGGACAGAGATGAGGAGAATTTATTTCTCTCAGAGGGTTGCATGACTTTGGAATTTTCTGCCTCAGAGGGTGGTGGAGACGGGGTCATTGAATATTTTTAAGGCAGAGCTAGATAGATTCTTGTTAGGTGAGGGAATCAAAGGTTATCGCGGTTAAATGGGAATGTGGAAATCGAAACACAAGAAGATCAGCTATGATCTTATTGAATGGTGGAGCAGACTTGAGGGGCCGAATGGTCTACTCCTGTTCCTATTTCTTATGTTCTTATTCTCTGAGTTCTTACTGACTTTAACATTCACCTGAACCAAAGGGACAAAGAAACATGGATCTTAGGTCAAGATACCATATGAAACACAGCACCTTCAACAGTACAGCACCCTTACTGTACGACACTGGATTGCTAGCTTATATATAAGACCTATGACCGACAGTCACTTGAATCCATCGACTGGCCGGTCTCTTCAGCTGCAGCTCTGAGTAATAGGACAACATTATTGTAGCTCTAACTAGAAACTGTATCACTGTAGTGTAGTTCCCTGCTGGGAGTACAGGATTGAGAAATGTACTTACTATCTCTATATTCTATGTTAACTTATTACATACTCTGTGGTTTTGTTAGTGATTCTTTTCATATTGTCATTGTTCTCTCTCCTCATGAAATCTCACTCTCTCCATCAAATCTGTCATCATCACCCCTTCCTCAAAAAAAAACCAGACCTTGACCCCTTCATCCTTGCAAACTACCATCTCATTTCCAATCCCCTTTTACTCGCTGAAGTTTTTGAACATGTTGTCACTTCCGAAATCCATGCCCATTTTTCATAAATTTGGACCCAAATCCTTTAATATCTGTATTGTTGAAATTGGAACTAAAGTCAGGTTGTGGGGGAGGCAGTCAGGTGGTTTTGGGAGAGTCAGTGATGGCAGAGAGTGATGTGCATCGGAACCCTGGGGAGGTCCTGACACACACACACGTGCGCTGAAATTGCTTGGGGAAGTTTAAGCTTCCGATGGGCTGGTTTATGCTGCCTAGGACCCTCTGCAAAAGTCTCTGGAACCCAGTTTCAGACACTTAGGCCACATATGTGGGATTTACCTGCATACTTAACCAGCAACTGTTATGCTGGTTAATACTTGGTCTACTCAGTGATTAGCCGGTGTAACTGAACTGAAACCCACAACCAATGCCTTGCAATCAAAGTCACCAACCTTGCCCTCTGACCCAAACTGACTTGAATCTCTCTCTTCCACACTATCCCCCGACCCTGTCCTGACTACCCCAACCACCCGACCTGACGGTCTCCCCACAGGACTGCCACCCAGACCTGACCCAACTACCCCCGACCTGAGCCAACTAACCCACCCAATCCAACTACCCTAACCAACCTGACCCAACCCGACTCCCTCCCACGCCAGCCCCCAACCCAACCTGACCACCTCCTCCCCACCCAACACAACTCTCTCTCTCAACATCATCCATCATCCCCTTGATCCAACCCGAATACCCCACCCAGCCCAATCCGACCCGACCCAACTCTCTGCCATCACTGACTCTCCCAAAACCACCTGACTGCCTCCCCCACAACCTGACCCAATGCTCTCTCCCACCATCACCCCCTAGACCCAAACCAACTTCCTCCCAGACCCAGCTCCCTCCCACCAGCACCTCACCAACTTGACCCAGCTGCTCACCCAGTCACTCACCCACCTACTCATTCACTCACTCACTCACTCACTCACTCACTCACCCACTCATCTATCCACCCACTCACTCGCCATTTCACTCAATTACTCCCCCCTCACTCACGTGCCCACATACTCACCTACTCATTCACCTACTCATTCATTTCTTACTCACTCATTTGCTCACCCACTCACTCACTAACTCACCCGCTAACTTATTCACCCACTCACCCACTCACTCACCCATCCATTCACCCACTCACACACTCACTCAAACACTCACCCACTCACTCACTAAACCACTGAAAGCCTTTTGAGATCTGTAGTAGAAGGGTCTGGTACATATAGGGTTAATATGGGACTGAGTACAGTACACTTATGCAAGAAGACACATAACCTAGAGCCAGGGTCAGTCTAGAGATGAACACCAGTTGGGTTAAGACTTAGAATGGGGTCAGCACCATACCTGTACCTTCTACTGTAAATATGTAAATTGTTAGGAGTTGTTAATAAAGGTTTGCTGTTAACATTCTCCAGTCTTGAAGCCTACTTCATGGTGTCCGACGCAGGGTTCTTCAAGATCTTTAAAAAAAAATACCTGAATACAGCAGCTGATGTCATAAAAAGGGGGTGTGCCCTACCTTCTCCTACGCTCATCAGTCTTCGCCGGGGATGGTTGCAATGACCCATCACTGCTGCAGGTGCGATCGGATGTCCTGGCTGAAAATGGGTAGTATCGTCAGGTCAGAGAAAACTTTGCAGGCAGTGTTAATGGGGCCACCAATGCACTGATTGGAATAGCCGGGCCTTAATGTTTTAATCCCTCCAGTTGGATTTCCATGCCTGCCATAGGGGCTATTGTCAAAGTCACAAGTGACAGCTTATGTAAAGTGACAAAAGTAAACTTTCCCTCTTCATCCTCCTTGACCTGTCTGTTGCTTTTGATATGGCTGACCAAACCAGACTCCTCCAATGCCTCACCACCATGGTCCATTTGGTGGGACTGCACTCACCTGGTCCATTCTTACCTATCCAGTTATAGTCGGAGAAACTCTCCCACTCCTGCACCATTACCTCTGCTTTCCTGCAAAGATCTATCCTAGGCCTATTCATAGTTCTCATCTGCATGCTGCCCGTTGAAGACATCAGGCAGAATCATCCCACGTTTGCACTAAATGCGGTAGTGGGAGGGTAAAACGACGTTTTACCTGCTGGCCGCAATGGTGGATTCTCACACCGTATCATCCCAAAGCAGCCGCATTAATTATGCACTCCCAGGAAACAAGCTGTTTTCATGGTGAATCGGAGACCACCCGCCACGCTGTCAACTCGCTGCTTCATCAGGCCGGGTGCCACATTTAAAGTACAGCCACGCGCACACCTCTCAGTGCTTCCAGGACTGCTGCATATAAGACATGGCCCCGAAAGGCAAGAAGACTGCAGCCCCCAGGTTTAGTGACATTTCCCTCAAGCACCTTTTGGATGCTGTGGAGGTCTGCTGTGATTTCCTCTACCCTTGCTCTGGCCACAGGAGGGGCAGCAACATTACCACTCCAGCTTAGTAGACGATGGCAGTGGTGGTCAGTGCCAATGCTGTACAGAAGAGGTTGGCCATCCAATGCAGATAGAGGATGAATGATGTAATCTGTGCTGCCAGTGTAAGGCAACTATCTTATCACTTTAAACTCACACACTCACAAGGCCATCACACATTCTCTGGCATCTCACTCACTGCCAGCTCAAGGGACATCACCAATCATTGTTTCACACACATCCTCAAATCTCCATCTGGTCTCATCTCCTCTGGAGACAGCCTCCTCCACCCTCACCATCTTGAGGCCACTTATACAGATCAACTTGTGCCCCCACACACCCCCTGGGATAACCCCCTTCCCTAGTACAGCTCTCGCCCTGCAGCCTCTTCCCTCCCCTGAGGCCACTTCTCCCCCTTCCCCAAGCAAGCCCTTGCCCTGAAGCAATTGAAAAGCCACCCCCACCTTACGGCTGATCTGGTAGGTAGCGACCTGCCCATGAGCCCCCCTAAAAGTGCTGTGGTGCTGTCTGCGAAGCCTGGCATTGATGAGTGTGAGTGCTGCTCCAAGCAAAGTAGTCAAACAAACCTTGAAGTCCCAAGTGAAGTGCAGCTCGCCAAGTGCACGTCACTTATGTGCTGTTGTGAAACATGCCGGAGTGTAATCACACCGATATGGGCGGACAATCCAGCATGGGGGAATGAGTCTGGTGGGCTAGCCTTATAATGATATGCAGATGTATTACAATAAGGTTCCCAATGGCTGATGGCGGGAAATGTGGCCTGAAATGCTGACGATCGCAAACTGGCTTCACGACATTGTGAAACCAATTTTTGGCCTTCTTGCCCGCTCATGCCACCGAGCACTTCCGATGCCAGCGGGCACGGAATATTCCACCCATCATTTAAAAACAGAGCCTCGGTTTCCACATGTACACTGATGACACCCACCTCTGCCTTATCACCACCTCTCTCGACTACTACTAAATTGCCAGACAGTTTGACATGCAATATTGGATAAGCAAAAATGTCCTCCAACTAAATATTAGAAAGACCAAAGCAATTCTTTTTGGTTCCACTTACAGCCTCCATTCCATAGCCATTGATCCCATCCTCTCCACATTAACTGTCTGAGGCTGTGCCGATCTTTTCGCAAGTTTCATATTTGACTCTGAGATGAGCTTCTGACCACGTATCCATGGATCATTAAGTCTGCCTATATTTCCACCTACATAACATTATCTGACACCACCTCTGCCTCAGCTCATCTGCTGCCGAAACCCTCATTAATGCCTTCGTTACCTCAAGACTTGACTATCCCAATGTACTCCAGGGTGACCTGCAACATTCCACTCTCTGTAAACTTGAGAAGATCCAAAACTCTGCTGCCCATGACCTAACACACTCCAAGTCCCAGGCCTGTGCTTGCTGACCTACATTGGCTCCCAGTTAAGCAATTCCCCAATTCTAAACTTCTCATTTTTGATTTTAAATCCCACCATGGCCTTGCAACTCCATACCTCTGTAGCCTGATGTAGCCCTACAACCCTCAGGGATATCTGCACTCCTCTAATTCTGGCCTCTTGAGAATCCCTGATTTTAATCCACCATTGGCTGCCAAGACCTTAAATTTTGGAATTCCCTCCTTAATCCTCATCCCCTCTCTCCACTCATTTGAGGCACTCTTTAAAGCCTACATCTTCGGCCCGGCTTTTGGTTATCTGTTCTTCTATCTCCTTACATGGCCTGTGTTAAACGTTGTTCAAAAATACTCCTGTGATGCACCTTGGGATATTTTACTACTTTAAGAAAGGAAGACCATGGGCTCAAAGCTTTAAAAGAGCCCAATTTCTTGCCCACTATGTTTTATTTATATCTTTTTACTCTTTCCTGTTCACTGTCCTAGGGGCAGCTGTTTAAGTCTCTTCATTGCTCAGTCATGTGTGCTATTCTTTTCTCCAGGGGGTATTGCTATCATCAATATGGTCATGAATATTTCACTTGTTCCATTTGCAGCAGATAAATTCCTCCTCGTACAAAGAAAGAATTTACATTTATATAGTACCTTATCATTCCCAAAGAGCTTCAGAGCTGATGAGCTACTTTTGAAATTCAGTGCCTTATGTTATGGTCCATAAATGCAGAAACCAATTGCACACAGCAAGATCCCACAGCACAGCAAACTAATTAAAACAAAATTCAGCTTCTCTGGTTCGAGGGACAAACCCTGGCCCGGGCACGGGAGGACTCCCTGATTTTTCTTTCGATATGCCCATGAGATGTTTTATATCCACCTAAACAGGCAGCCCAGGGTCTCAGTTTAAAATCGAACGTCAGAACCACAACAATACAGCACTTCCTCAGCGAGGGACTTGTAAACCTAGATGATGCACTTAAATCACAGGCTAGGTGCTGAATCCACAACTGGTCTGCCTCACAGACGGAAGTCATAGCAACGGAGAGAAAATTACGCCTCAGTTGCATCTACATCCATTTCTGAGTGTCCAACCACACTGGCACATCCACGTAAAGCATGACAAGAGGGTCTGTCACACAGCGACATGGAGAAAACTTAGAAATATTAAACATCAGCACAGCGCACACACAGATTTTAGATTATAAATTCTGTCACATGTCAGATAAAAATGAATTATAGCATATTGACTTAATTCTGTTGATAGTAATAAAGCCTGGCCTGTGTGACACACCGCGCTGTTGGTGAGCAGCTATTTTTAAATTCACAGTATGCTGTCTTATTGCTGTCTGCACACAGCAGAGGTGCTAACACTCCTCACCAATCTGATTCTAAGTTACACGGCCACTTTACCGCTGAGCTCACATCGATGTAAAAGTAGCACCGCACCTGCATCTTAATTGGATCTGGCCACTGATAATTAGTTAAGATTTTTTTTTTTCAAGCTCATCCACGAAAGCTTAGGTTGAATATGTGAGCGGGTGTTAATTCTAGTCTCAGTATGAAAACGAGCACACTTGAAAAAACTCCTTCACTTCATTTAATTCAAGTTTCAAGTCAGAGGTATGAAGTGATTCATTTTATTGGGAAGACTGAGGAGAGACAATATAAAATAGAGGGTACAATTCTAAAGGGAGTGCAGGAACTGAAGGACCTGGGGGTGTATGCGCACAAATCATTGAAGGTGGCATGACAAGTGGGAAGGGTGGTTAATAAAACATATGGGATCATAGGCTTTATAAATAGGGCATAGAGTACTTCAGAAAGGGAGTTCTGGTAAATCTGTATAAAACACTGATACGGACTCACCTGGAGTATTATGCCCAGTTCAGGGCACCACACTTCGGGAAGAGAAGGTTGGTTGAGAGGAAATATGACAGAGGTGTTCAAAATCAGAGGGGGTCTGGACAGAGTTGATAGGGAGAAGCTGCTCTCATTGGTGATCAAGGATCAAGAACCAGAGGACACCAACGTAAGGTGATTGGCAAAAGAAGCAAAGGCGAAATGAGGAAAAGCTTTTTCACGCAGTGAGTGCCCAGGATCTAGAATGCACTGCCTGAGGGTATGGTGGAGGCAATTCAGTCATGGCTTTCAAAAGAGGATTGGGTCATTATCTGAAGAAAAACAAATGTGCAAGTCTACAGGAAAAGGCAGTGGAGTGGAACTATATGAGTTTCTCTTGCAGAGAGCCAGCACAGACACAATAGGCCAAATAGGCTCTTTCTGTGCAGTAACCATTCTATGATTTTATTATTCTATGTATTATTTGATTCTTTACTTTTGCTTAATGTTATGTTGCCTCTTTAACTAGGGCCATGAGAGAAGGTGCAGGTTGATCTATGATTGTCATCAGTGCTGGCGCTGTATTCTGTTAATAGTAGATATACTTCCAGTAGCAGTTGTTAAGTTTTAATCTGCCCTGTGTCACAGTATCAGCTGTGGCGCACTGGTAACACTCTAATCTCTGAGTCAAAAAGTTGTGGGGTTCAAATTGCACTACTGAGGCTTGAGTACATAACCCTGGCTGGCACTTCAGTGCAATGCTGAGGGAGGTCTTTCCAATGAGACTCCTGTCTCAGCTCATCTACTGCTGAAACTCTCATTCACGTCTTTGTGACCTCAAGACTAGGCTATTCCAAAGTACTTCTGGCTGTTCTCCCAGATTCTACCCTCCATAAGCTTGAAGTCATCCAAAACTCATGGGGCTGAATTTTTCCGTTGGCGAGCAGGGGGCGGGGCCTGCTCGCCAACGTGGAAATGATGCGGGATGACGTCAGAGGGAATCCCCAACATTATCCCGCCCCATTTAAATATTCGGGGAGGCGGGGGCACAGCGCGATCAGCTGTCCGCCTGCCGACCTGTCAATGGCCAGTTGAGGCCGTTGACAGGATAATTAAAACAATTAAAGGACCTGCCCGTCCAGCCTTCTGAAAAAACATGAAACCTCATCCACCGGTGGGATGAGGTTTCATGTAGGGTTTTAAAAAGTTTATTAAAGTTTCAGTGAAATTTATTAACATGTCCCATCTCGTGTGATATTGTCACATGAGGGGGACATGTTAAGGATTTTTTTATTTTTCTATTTTTAAAGTTTATAACGCTGTCAGCGATCTCCCTGAGGCAGCACTTAGCCTCAGGGAGATGTGCGCTCCTTCGGCGCATGCGCGAAAGAGCGCACTCTCTCTTTTGGGGAATCCCCCCCGCCTGCACAGGAAGTGTATAGCACTTCCCAGCGGGCGTCACGCTGGGCGGGCCTTAATTGGCCCGCCCACTTAAAATGGCGACGGGGCCCGCTTCTCCAGCGGGGATCAGCTCCCTGCCCACCGGAGATTGGGTCAGGCCCGCCCGCCCAACAGGTAGAAAATTCAGCCCATGGTGTCGTAATTCGCACCAAGTTTTTGTTCTCCTATCAGCCCTGTGCTCATTGACCTACATTCGCTCCTGGTAAAGCAACATGTTGATTTTAAAATTCTCACCCTTGTTTTAAAATCCCTCCATGTTCTAGCTCTTCCCTATCTCTGTGGTTTCCTCCAGCCCCACAACCCTCCGAGATATTGTGCTCCACTAATTCTGGCCTCCTGAGAATCTCCGATTTTAACCATTGAACATTGAAGGCCATGCCTTCAGCTGCCTAGGCCCTAATCTCTGGAATACCCTCCCTACATCCCTCTGTCTCTCTACCTTGCTTTCTTCCTTTAAGAGGTTCCTTTAAACCCAACCATTTGACCAAATGTTTGATCACCTGACCTAACATCACCTTATGTGGCTTGCTGCTTTATAATGCTCCTGTGAAGCACCATGGGGTGATGTATTACATTAAAAGCGCTCTATAAATATGTTGTTTTTGAGATGTTAAACTTCTCTCTCAGGTGGTTGTAAATGATTCCACTACTGAAAGCAAAAAAGGGGAGTTCTCCTATGTCCTAGCCAGCATTTATCCATCAACCAATACCTAAACCAAAATGATCTGTTTATTTATTTCATTGCTGTATGTGGGAGCTGGCTGTGCATAAACCGACTGTCGTGTTTTTTACATTACAACAGTGACTACATGGCATAAGCATGGCTCATTGGTTGTAAAGCACTTTGGCACATCTTGAGGTCTTGAAAGGTGCTATATGAAGGCACGTTTTTTCTTTCTCATTTTCTGTATTTCTCTCACTTGAGAATGTACTGATGCAATATCAAAGGTCCCTTTCCTAACAAAGTTAGTTAAAGAGACATGCTGTTTTGAGATTTGAACCAGAGACCATCTGGTTCTGAAGCAGGTGGGATACAAATTGTCACTGCCAGGCTACCTGTCAAGTGCACATTGGATTATTCCTATGTATTCAGTGTATGTGTCAAAAGAACATGAAATAATGACTCTTCATAAAAACTAAGCAGGTCTAATTGATTGAGTAATACATTCGCATTGCTGTTTTCAAGGTGCACCACTGATTAATGGCATGAAAATAACAATCAAATGCTAGCAAAAGCAAAGGTTAAAAACAGGAAATGCTGAAGATGGGCAGCAGTTGATAGACAACTCGGTAATTCTCTTTTTTTTCATCTTGATACATAGGGCCATACTCCCCGCTGCCCTGACTAAAACATCGGTTCGGGAGCCCGCCCACAAGAAAGCCGGCTACACCGCATCCAGTTTACGCTCAGAGGGATGTTAATTGGCTCAGTGTCCCGGTGGGATTGTCCGGCAGTCTGCAGCCCCAGGTGAGTGGTGGCCACTGCTCAGGCTACAACCTGAAGAAGAGGAGGTTGTGGAAGCCGGGTTGAAGGAACTCCAGGGCTTGGGCGATGGCTGGCTAGCAGGCCTCAACGAGGGTGGTGAGGGGGACCAGTTTAGAGAAGCCAGGGATGGGGAGGGGGTTTTTGCCTTGGGGTTGGGGGTGGGGTGGGGTTTCTCTGATAAGCACAGGAAGCCCCAAAGGAGGTTGCCCCCTTCTTGCTTGACACCAGCTCACTGAGTAATAGATGCCAGGTTACCCGCTTGACCTGGGCCTCCCTCTGCTGCGGGTAAAATTGCGGGGGAGGTAGGATGAGGAACTTAATTGGCCATTAATTGGCCACTTAAGTGCCTCAATGGATCCAAGGGCAAGCGGGCCACGCAACCTGCAACACCTCCTGTAAAATAGGAGACAGGGCGGGGATAGATGGGAATGTGGCGGGCAGGCCACACGCTGCATTTTACAAGCCCACCCCCACCTTCAAATGCTGGTGAAGGACCGTAAAACCCACACCATGCAGCCACGTATTGCAACATGGAAACAGGTTATTCGGCTGAACCAGTTTGGGTCAGTGTTTATGCTCCACATGTACTCACCCTACTTATGGAACAAGGGTGATTCTGACAAGGCAGCATTCAACAGCCATCCCTAGTTGCCCTCTGTGCAACCGAGTGGCTTGTTCAGTCACTTCACAGGGCATCGGCTTAGCTATGTGTAAGAATATTGGCTTTTGAGGGTATTTTGAGGGATCTGGCATTGCAACAGTTAAATGCCGCCAAACTTTGTGCTAGAACTGCTGTCATGCAGAACTCCACAGCTGTCAGATTGAAGGGTATGTCACAGACGGCATTGTGTATGGCAAAATTGCCCTTGCCTTTGCTCTTAACGCTATGGGGAAATGGACAAGAGAGGGTCTGAGCTTCTCAGCTGGTTTTTGTACAAGGAAAAGTCAAATTTGTGAGCCATCATAGTATAACCAGTTACAATCCTTTTGCTAGGTTCAGCATTAAGGTTTGCTATAGGCTGTAGTTCAACACAAAAATTGTCCAGTCTAGTATTTTATGAAGTTAGTATGGTTTCATTTACCTAGTTTATTTCTTCTCACAATTAAGAAAGGATGCATTAAAAACTCGAATGAGAACTCATTGTCATCAATATCCTGGGTTACGTCATTACCATGGAAACAGAAGAAGCCTATGCTGAAGGTTAAAAAGCAGATAAAGGAGGCCCAAGGCCTGTGCTGGCTACAGATGTTGCTGGGCTCCTGACTGGAGCGTGTGAAAGTCACATAATTGTATGGATTTATCTGTAATTTTGATTTTCAGGGAGTTGGGTGATAGTTCAGTGTGGTAGGACCAGGAGGATTACAATCCAAATAGGTATAAATGTGTAATCAAGTATAGGAGGAACAAAGAGTGGGTCATGCCTACAACTCAAAGGACAATATGTAAGCTGCTGTTCAAATACTGTAATGTTTTAAAACTCACTTATCCTTAAATGAAATGATAACCATTACCAACATGGAGTCAGCTTCTAACCACTGACAATACAGCCCTAAAGGACTCCAATTTTTTCTTACAATGGTGAGCTAGCCAGGGGCTGATTAACAGTAATTGAATATTTTGGTGTAAGTGAGTTCTTAGAACTGGTCTGGTTAGTGCTGCCTAGCCAATTAAGGATGAAAAACCTTCAGGGTGTATAGGACACCATTTACCAGCCGTTTTGTGGCAGTTAATTAAAGATAGCAGGCTCAAACAATGTTGAGAGAGTCAGAGACAGAAGATGTGTGATACACTTTGTGCCATTTTTGAGACATCATCCTTGTGCCATCTAGGCTGCATATAGAGCAGGGAGGTTATGTTGAATTTATATAAGACACTCATTAGGCCTCAGCTGGAATATTGTGTACAGTTCTGGGCACCATATTATAGGAAGGATGTGAACACATTGGAGAGAGTGCAGAAGAGGTTTACAAGGATGGTTTCCAGGGATGAGAAACTTCAGCTATGAAGATAGATTGGAAAGGTCGGGACTGTTCTCCTTGGAGAGAAGAAGGATAAGAGGAGATATGATAGAGAGGTTCAAAGGGGGCTGGACAGAGTAGATAGGGAGAAGCTTGTTCCCACTCGTAAAAGGATCAAGAACAAGAGGGCACAGATTTAACGTGATTTGCAAAAGAAGCAAACGTGAGCAAGAGAAAACGTTTTCACACAGCGATTGGTTCGGGTCTGGAATGCACTGCCTGGAAGTGTGGCAGAGGCAGGTTCAATGAAGGCACTCAAGAGGTCATTAGCTGATTATCTGAATAGAAACAATGCGCAAGGGCACGAGCAAAAGGCAGGGCAATGGCAGTAGGTCATAATGCTCATTTGGAGAGACGGTGCAGACACAATGGGCCGAATGGTCTCCTTCTGTGCCATTAAAATTCTGTGAAATTCTGTGCTTATGAGACATCCAAACGTGCACTTGTGTTGAAGAGCAAGAGAAAGGTGGTGGACTCAAACAATTTTGAGAGGGCCACAGACCTTGCAAAGATTTATTGTTGCTTCGAACAGTCCAGAAGTCCAGACTCATATTGAAAGGCAGAAGACAGCATCTAGATCCAAATAATTCTGAGCAAAATCGAATCAAAATAATGCAGGCAGTTGTTGCACTATGTTCCTGATATTTTTGTGCAGAGTTATGACGTGCAAGATAACAATTATCAGAGAGATAAACCAGAGAGGAATAAAGGCCACCAACAACTTAAAGCCAATTGGACAAAAGGACACCAGCAGCTGGAAACCAGGAATGGTGATCTAAGCTGTATGTTAACCCAATTCTGGGCATGTGGTAGCAGCAGCAGTACAAGCTCTGGGAACGCAATAAATACAGGAAAAGAATAAGAAGTCAGGTAACCGAAGCAAGCTGCAGAGACATCAGTTTAAAATGTGAGGGGAAAGAAACTTAAGATTGAAATCACAGTGGATGCTGATAATAAATGTTACTAGCTTCAGTGCCGGGAAAATGAATCACAAGGTTTACTGAGTGGAAGGAAAGCAAAAACTGCTCAAGTTTCACTTTGTGTGGAAATGTGAGTGTGCGTTTGTGGAAATTTCCTATTTATGGACTATCAACTTTTAACAAGTTACAGAATTTCTTATGTTAAAAGAAGTGTGTGTGTTATTGTTAGTGTTTAATTTCAGAGCCAACACTGTGCTGTGCACTGTACTCTTGCCTTGAATGTATAACAGCATGGTTTAAGTTTGTTAATCGTTCCTTGTATATACACATGTGTGTTATTTGTGAGTTCCATGAGACGTGCTTTAGTTTTGAAACAGTTTAGACTATGAATATTTCTTGATCTGGGAATATCAAATGAAAATTTGGTATTTTGAGTTTATGACCCATTACAGAGAACAATATTTCTCAGTTTCATGAAAATTTAAATGTGGTTGATTATGTTTATTTCCAGATTATAGACCTGGAATTGGGGAAAACTTTGAGTACGGTTTTCAATTAAAGATACTGGTGTGTATTTGTATTATCCAAAGATTGCTTGCGCAACTATGAAAAGCAATGTATTAAAATCTGAACTTTTTAAAGCGCTTTGTTTGAATTTGATTACAGCGAAACAAAATAGTTTCTTTTAACTTGAAAATGCCTGGTCTTGCTTTAAATCAATTCGAAGGTTTACAAAGTAATGCCTTTGGCTACTTCAAGTTCACAACTTGCTAATGTGACTGACTTTTCCCACATCTCCTTAGATTTTGAGAAGTGCAAGGTAATTTGAAATAAAAGAGAATTCACCTCTGCGGATGACAAGGCTTTGCCCTTTCAAGGTCGATACAGTGGATTCTGGCATATGGCTGAGAGGAAATACCTTCAGGGCAAAACATAGCATCACCGCAGATCCAGTGAGAGCAGTAGGGCAGATCAGAGAGCCAAGAAGTTTGAAATTGCATGAGAAATCTACTACCATCTTGCACAGCCAGGTAAATAACACCACATGGACTGCAACGGTTCAAGAAAGCAGCCCACCACCACCACCTTCTCAAGGGCAATTGGGGATGGGCAATAAATGCTGGCCTAGCTAGCAATGCCTACATCCCATGAATGGATAAAATAAAAGATCTTGCAGAGGTGCAGGGTGAGGACCCTGGCATTAAATCAGTCCAGGCAGCTGTCAATGTTGAGGACTCAAGACCCTAAGTTGCCTTTAACAGAAACTACAGTGATGACAGTACAAGGCAACTTGTAATTTTATCAGGTTCATGAGGTGTTCCATTGAGTCAAACTTCTAGTGGGCAGGGTGGAAGCTAGATCCAAAGGCTAATACAGCAGAATCAGACTGTGAAAGCCATTATTAATGACAGCCTCATATTTGTCCAGCATGACCCCACACTCAGAGTTACAACACCCACTGAAAAATTCCAGTATGGCCTCCAAGGAAATGCTAAGATTGATTACCTTGGCCTGTTTCACAAGGGTAACCCGTAGGTGACAAGAACAGCTGACCCATGGGAACCCCATCACCTGCAGGTGCCCCTCAAAGCTACAAACCATCTTGATGAGAAACTATTTAATTATTCTTTCACTGTCACCAGATCAAAATCCTGGAACTCCCTTCCTAACAGCAGTGTGGGTGTACCTACACTGCAGTGGTTCAAGCAAGCAGGTCACCACCACCTTCTCAAGGGCAATTAGGGATGGACAACAAATGCTGGCCTTGACAGTGACACCCACATCCCATGAAAGAATATTACAAAATGTTGGCTATAGCTGGTTATAAATTGGTTTGAGGGAAATAGCATTAACTTAATCTTTGATGAGATAAAGAAGGAAAAATATTGAAAGGATCCATCCCTTTTTTAATTTTAAAATCTGCGAGATTTCAGTATACAATTTCTTTATAAAGCCTGTGTGAATCTTTCAGTGCCACAGGCTATGGCTTCACCCCTTTTCCCTTTTGTGTATAAATGAGACAAAGCTTTTGTTTAACTATGGAAGCTTACCTTTTATATAATTACACGAGCAAGAGGCTCAGAAGTAGAACATGCGGCCCATCAAGCCTCCGCTGCGATTCAATACGATCACGGCTGATCTTGGGCTTCAACTCTATTTCCTGTCGGCTCCCCATTTCCCTTAATCCTGAGATATCAAAATTGGCGTCCCTCAGGCTGGTGTCCTAGGCCCAACCATCCACAGCTGCTTCATCAATGATCTCCCCTTCACCATAAGATCAGAAGTGCACTTGTTCGCAGATGATTGCACAATGTTCAGCACCATTCGCGACTCTTCAGATACTGAAGCAGCCTGTGTCCACATGTGCACCAAGGCCAGGACAATATTCAGGCTTGTGCTGATAAATGGCAAGGAACATTTGTGACACACAATTGCCAGGCAATGACCACCTCTAACAAGAGGGAATATAGCCATCTCTCCTTGACATTTCAGTGGCATTATCATTAGGTAGAGCAGGGACCCAGTGGTGGCTTGGCCAGTCATCCTCGGGTGCCTCCACTTTTTCTTGGTGTCTTTCTTAAGGTCCTGATCTAGGCAGCGGAGGACAGGAGAGCTGTACTCTTCCTCTCCATCTGGACAAAGAATTAAAGTGAACTAGATCAAGCAGGAATGTCTAGAGTTGGCTACAGATTCCAACAGCCTCATCCTCCTCTCAAGAGTCCAAATCCTCTTTCCTCACAAAATCAAGTCTCTCTCAGCTCTCGTGATTGCAAGTCCATGCCATTGTATGGGTAAGAGAGTTTAAATCTCCCTCTTTATACAACCTTTCACACTGCAGAGAAGAACACTAATAGCTCCCAGTGCCAATAACAGTGCCATGCGCCGCCATATAAACACACTCGACCTCTCACTCCAGCAGCACCGCCGCACCATTTTCATAAGCTGGGTGTGCCCCCAGTTTCATTTTATTCCTCGTCTCATCCAACGCCTCAACAAGAAACTTTGTCTCTTTCTTTCAGGTGCAAAGGAACACAAACTCCAACAACTCAGCGACACCAACACCCATCCAGGACCCTCCACCCCTGCCTGTCCATCTGTCCAAAATCCCATCTTCCAATCCCAGCCCCGACCGTGTATTCACTATACCCCCTGAGCTTCCCCTCTCCGATGCTGAACGTTCAGTGCTCAGCAAAGGACTTAGTTTCATACCCTTACGCCCTCATCTCAATGAATTTCGGGCTTGGCATGATGCTGAACACTTCTTCCGCCGCCTTCGTCTCCGTGCTCACTTCTTTGGGCAGGAGTCCTCTCCCCGTTCAACGGATCCTTTTACCCACCTCCAATATTCTCCCTCCACCTGGACCCCTCCCTCTGGGTTCTTACCTTCTCCTGATCTTTTCATTGAGAACTGTCAGTGTGACATTAGCCATCTAAATTTCTCTGGCCTCTCACCCACTCTAACCTGTCTCTCTCTGAACTTGCTGCACTCCGTTCTTTCAGATCCAACCCTGAAATTGTCATCAAACCTGTTGTTGTCTAGCGCACTGACCTCTAACTCGCAGAGGCTGTGCGTCAACTCGCAGACACTTCCTCCTACCTCTCCTTGGACCATGACCCCACCACTGAACATCAGGCTATTATTTCCAGGACTGTTACTGACCTCATCTCCTCTGGAGATCTTCCTTCCACAGCTTCCAACCTCAGATGGCCCGCTTCTACCTCCTACCCAAAATTCCCAAACAGGACTGTCCCGGCAGACCGATCGTGTCAGCCTGTTCCTGCCCCACGGAACTCATTTCTTGCTATCTTGACTCCATTCTCTCTCCCCTTGTCCAGTCCCTTCCCACCTACATCCGTGATTCCTCTGACACCCTACATCATATCAACAATTTCCAGTTCCCTGGCTCCAACCGCCTCCTCTTCACCATGGACGTCCAATCCCTCTGTACCTCCATCCTCCACCAGGATGGTCTGATGGCTCTCCGCTTCTTCCTCGAACAGAGGCCTGAACAATCCCCATCCACCACCACTCTCCTCCATATGGCTGAACTTGTTCTCACACTGAACAATTTCTCCTTAAACTGTGCTCACTTCCTCCAAATATAAGGTGTGGCTATGGGTACCCGCATGGGCCCCAGTTATGCCTGTCTCTTTATGGGATATGTGGAACATTCCTTGTTCCAGTCCTACTCCGGCCCCCTCCCACAACTCTTTCTCTGGCACATCGATGATTACTTCGGTGCTGCTTCATGCTCTCGTCTGGACCTGGAAAAATTTATTAATTTTGCTTCCAGTTTCCACCCCTCCATCATTTTCACATAGTCCAACTCTGACACTTCCCTTCCTTGACCTCTCTGTCTCAATTTCTGGTGATAGACTGTCCACCAATATCCATTACAAGCCTACCGACTTCCACAGTTACCTCGACTACAGCTCCTCACACCCCGCTTCCTGTAAGGAATCCATCCCATTCTCTCAGTTCCTTTGCCTCCGTCGCATCTGTTCTGATGATGCCTCTTTCAAAAACAGTTCCTCTGACATATCTTCCTTCTTCCTTAACCGAGGTTTTCCACCCACAGTAGTTGACAGGGCCTTCAACCGTGTCCGGCCCATCTCCCGCGCATCCGCCCTCGCACCTTCCTCCCCCTCCCAGCGCCATGGTCCCCCTTGTCCTCACTTATCACCCCACCAGCCTCCGCATTCAAAGGATCATCCTCCGCCATTTCCGCCAACTCCAGCATGATGAAACCACCAAACGCTTCTTCCCTTCACCCGCCCCGGCGGCATTCCGTAGGGATCGTTCCCTCCGGGACACCCTGGTCCACTCCTCCTTCAACCCCTACACCTCAAACCCCTCCCACGGCACCTTCCCATGCAACCGCAGAAGGTGCAACACCTGCCCCATTACTTCCCCTCTCCTCACCGTTCAAGGAACCAAACACTCCTTTCAAGTGAAGCAGCATTTCACTTGCACTTCCCTCAATTTAGTCTACTGCATTCCCTGCTCCCAATGCGGTTTCCTCAACATTGGAGAGACCAAACACAGACTGGGTGACCGCTTTGCAGGACACCTTCGGTCTGTCCACAAGCATGACCCAGACCTCCCAGTCACTTGCCATTTCAACACTCCACCCTGCTCTCATGCCCACATGTCCATCCTTGGCCTGCTGCATTGCTCCAGTGAAGCTCAACGCAAACTGGAGGAACAGCACCTCATCTTCCAACTAGGCACTTTACAGCCTTCCGGACAGAATATTGAGTTCAACAATTTTAGATCATGAACTCTCTCCTCCATCCCCATCCCCTTTCCGATCCCCCCCACTTTTTTCCAATAATTTATATAGATTTTTCTTTTCCCACATATTTCCATTATTTTTAAATGTATTTCCATCCATTGTTTTATCTCTACCTTTTAGCCTATTTAGATTCCTTCACCCCACCCCCACTAGGGCTATCTGTACCTTGCTTGTCCTGCTTTCTACCCTTAATTAGCACATTCCTTAGATAAAATTACCACCTTCAACACCTCTTTGTCCTTTTGTCTATGACATATTTTGGCAACCTCCACCTATCACTGGCCCTCTATCCAGCTCTACTTGTCCCAGCCCCACTTAATCCATCTTATATTTCACCTCTCTTCTATTTTTACTTAGTTCTGTTGAAGAGTCATACGGACTCAAAATGTTAACTGTGTTCCTCTCCGCAGATGCTGCCAGACCTGCTGAGTTTTTCCAGGTATGTTTATTTTTATTTTTGTTTTGAATTTTCAGCATCCATTTTTTTTTGCTTTTATACTAATAGCTCCCTGTTGTGTTCCACTCAAATGTGTCCCAGACCCTCCACATGCCCAGTCCTGACCATTTGAAATTACTAACTGTTGCTCCCCAGACTCCTAAAGAGCTCCAGAATGAGCTCAACAAGCAATTCGTTGGAGGTGTGCGGGTTGCTGGCACCCCTCCCACCCACCTTTTGAAAAGCTAATCATGTCACTGAGGTGGTAGAAACCAGTGATGCCTTTCAAGTGTGAAATCCCCTGATGGGCGATTGAAAATTCAACCTTAAGACCCTAAGTTACTTGGATGATGAAAAATCTTGGAATTTGATCTAAATACTGTTTTTTTTAAGGTAATAATGATATTACTAACAATTTCTGCTGTTGTGGCAAATTTTCAATTAGGATAAGGACTTTGTGCAAGTTTTAAAAGATCAGTGCCTGATTGAGGAACTCGGCATTGGGAAGGAGAGCCATCTGGGAATCATCCCCCTGCCCTTTCCTATGACCTCCCCCTCCCCCTGACCTCCCCCTGGCCTGCAACCCCTCCCCATGACCCCCAATTCCCCTTACCTAACTCCAGGGATTACCAGCAGCAGCAGCAGCCGCTCCCGGCCTCTGATTGGCCAGCAGCTCTTGGGAGCTGGGTTTCTGCCCTAATGGGGGAAGTGCAGCAATTAGATGTCCCCAAGAGCCCTGGCAGGAGGGTTCCTGCTGCCACTTAGGGACTTTATTCCCTCAGGGCTCCCTGAAATTGGGTCGGTGAGGGTGCATCAGTTTTGGTGGCAGGTGACATCCTCACCCCCACCCCCCGCTACCCTCTTTAACTTCTGCTTGTCAACTCAGATGACCAAAAGCTTGGTCCATGTGGTAGGGTTCAAGGAACAAACGAGGAAAGAGAAGTGGAGGAATCTAGGGGGAAATGTTCAGAGCTTTGGGCCTAAGCAGCTGAAGGAATGGCCACAATGATGGATCAATTGAAATTGGGAAAGCTCAATAAGCTAGGATTAGAGGAGCACAGGTGTCACAGAGGGTTGCAAGGCCGGAGGAGATTGCAGAGATATGGAGGGTGCGGCCACGGAGGGGTTCAAAAACGAGGATGAGAATTTTAAAATTAAGGCATTGCTTAACGGGAACCAGTGTAGGTCAGCGAGCATGGGAGATGAGTGGACAGGACTTGGTGCGAGTAAGGACATGGGCAGCAGAGGTTTGGATGACTTCAAGTTTATGGAGTGTTGTTGTGGGATGGCTGAGTTGTATATTAATGATAGAGTTGATCTGCAAACACCTTTTGGGTGGAAGCATTAAGTTTATTTACAATATGCTCAGCAGCAACTACACGTGTGCCTTCAACTCCAACTCTATCTCTACACTGACTGCTGAGGTAGCCCGTGCTACTCTCTTATTGGTTATTACAGATCATGTGATCTTCCATAACTGGTATTACTCTTAAAGGTACATTACACACTCTAAAAACCATAATTACTACAGGTGTAGAATATGGGAGGTTAGCCAGGAGCGTGTTAGTATAGTCAAGACTAGAGGCAACAACACTTCTTTGAGGCTGAATTTAAATAACTATTAAATTCTAAATGGGAGAAATTTGTTGGTGTCCTACACAGACCTGCATGAAATCCCTGGGACAGGCAGCACTGTGGGCTGCTACCTGATTGGCCCCACAGTGTTCTTTGATGATATCAATGCAGAAGGCAACGTGGGACACATAACTAATCATCCCCTGCTCATGAGGAATCAACATAAGCCTTTAAGAGAATAAATTTCTCCCTCAGTTATATTTGTTATGTTAACAAATGGGAATTATGCTTTGACAAATTAACCCCTTGAGGCCCTAAGTAGAGCCACTATGGATTCTTGATTTTCTTTTCTATAAAATAGATGGTCACCACAAGAATAGTGTAGCAGAGATCCACCAGTTTTAAGGATTTAAGAATCTGCAAACATATATATCACAGCATGATGGCTATTTGGATTAAAAACTTCAGTTGTCGAAGGGGGGATAGTACCGTAGTGACAATATCATTGGACTAGTGATCCAGAAGCCCAAGCTAACGCCGTGGGTCCAAGGGTTCAAATCTCACCATGACTGCTAGTGGAATTTTAAATGCAATTAATAAAAAATCTGGAATATAAAGCTAGTCCCATGGTGACCATGGAACTATCATCAATTGTTGTAAAGACCTGTCTAGTTCATTAATGCCCTTTAGGAAATGAAACATGCCATCCTTACCTGGTCTGGCCTACACGTTACTCCAGACCCACAGCAATGTGATTGACTCTTGACTGCCCTCTGAAAAGGCCGAGCAAGCCGCTCAGTTCAAGGGCAATTAGGGATGGGCAACAAATGCTGGCCTTGCCCACATCCCATGGGAAAATAAAGAAATTGACCCATTGAAGGTCAATTGTTATCATCCAAGGCAGAGTGTTCAACAAGGGGCAAAATAAAAGCTACCTCCAAATTAATTGCAAGCACGTCTGTCCCTAATGTAAAACCACAAAGTCTGGGTATCATATGTTTCTGAAACTGGCATTGATAAAATTAAATTGAACTGAATTGCCGCTTCGAGCAATCGAGAAGAGAAACTCTACCAGAAAATTGAGGAGATAATCAAATTTTCATTCACAGAAACTCATGGAAAATAGTTTACATGGTTCCTGTGCATCAAAGAAGAATATTTGGGAGGAAATAAAATTGAACATTGACAAGCTGTCAGTCCAACGATGCTGCAATTTGAAAGCAAAAGCAGGATCCATGGTGGGAAGGGACATAGCATTGCATGGAAGTGGGCAAGTCAGAATCCTGACAGCGGAAACTGATAGAAGAATTAAACAGCTGGGGGAAAGGCTGCAAGATGGAAAACCGGCATGAGGTGGGAAACTAATCAAAATTGTTAAGCAGGTAGTTAAGAGTCATTTGCATGCTGCTGAATTCTAACAAGCGCACCTTTTGGAGTCATCGCAAGCTGTCGATGTTGAACTGAGGTGTCTCTCCGATGGTGGAAGGTCAGCCAGTTTGCAGCTTCCTTCCGCAGCAGGACAGAAGGATTCGCAAAGTTAAAGTCTGAGGGGCATAGATTTGGTGGGTGAGAACCTAATGGTAAAGTGTGAAAGGCATAGATTGGAGTGGGGGAGGGGGGGGAGGGCTGATGGTCAAGTCTGAGGAGTATAAAATAGAACGTTAGGGCTGATGGTATAGTCTGATGGTCTTAATTTGGCACTTTAAATCCGAGGCTAGCAGCCAGCGAAGGAGCTAAAATCGGATCCATAAAGATCACAAACCCCCTATTGTTGGCCTCATGAGCAGTGGAGGAGGTGCCTGCAGGCACCAGAGGCACCATTATCGGAGAGGAAGAAGCAGCAAAAGGGCCCATACCCACCACGTAATAGGACAGGGCCCCATGCGCTAATTCCACTAATTGTTTGGCTGCTATGTGATCAGGTTCAGCCAGAACCTTCCCACCCACTCGGAAAGCCCCCATTTAATGGCTTCAATGAGCTCAAGGCCGGGAGAGCTACCTGGTGCCTCCGCTGCCCCATGTAAAATGGGAAACAGGTCGGGATGAGGCATTAGGCGGCAGGCAGGACATGCCTTGTATTTTATGAGTCCCCCACTTCAAACCTGCCAACGGGGGACCATAAAGTTCCTCCTTTAGAGATCTTTTTATCCTTGCCAAATGAATGTTTTAAGAAAATGACAGTTGACAGTGCATCCACTATCCAAGGCAGCGGGACAGGGAGGGATGAGTAAAGATCTCCAGGCACCTGCCCTGATCTTCTGATAAGAATTCTTGAAAGTCCAAGAAGGAGTCATATGTAGCATCATGTTAAGATACTGGCCTGAGTGTAAATGTGATTTGTTCTATGTGAATCAACTAACACATAGAGGCGGTGGCGTAATGGACTGGTAAGCCAGAGACCCAGGGTAATGCATTGGGTACCCACTTCGGATTCGAATCCCACCGTGGCAGTTGGTGGAATTTGAATCCAATAAAAATCCTAATGATGACCATAAAAACCACCATCAATTATCGGAAAAAACCCATCTGGTTAACTAATGTGATTGACTCTTAAATGCCCTCTGAAATCACCCAGCAAGCCACTCAATTGTATCAAGCTGCTACAAAATCTAAAAAAATGGAATGAAACCAGCTGGCATTGACCTAGGACTGGAAATTACAATGGCTAAACCAGCCCTGTTGGCCCTGCAAAGTTCTCCTTCCTAACATCTGGGGGCTTGTGCCAAAATTGGGAGAGCTGTCTCACAGGTCTAGACAAACAACAGCCTGACATAGTCATCCTCACGGAATCATACCTTACAGATAATGTCTCAGACACCACCATCACTGTTCCTGTTTTTTTTTTAAAATCATTCACAGGATGTGGCTCCACTGGCTGGGCCAGCATTTATTGCCCATCCCTAGTTGCCCTTGAGAAGTGTTGAGCTGTCTTCTTAAACCACTACAGTCCAAGTAGGTGCACCCACAGTGCTGTTAGGAAGGGAGTTGCAGGATTTAGTCCCAGCGAGAGTGAAGGAACGGCGATATATTTCCAAGTCAGGATGGTGAGTGACTTGGAGGGGAACTTCCAGGTGGTGGTGTTCCCATCTATCTGCTGCCCTTGTCCTTCTAGGTGGTAGTGGTCGTGGGGTTGCAAAATACTGTTGAAGGAGCCTTGGTAAATTCCTGCAGTGCATCTTGTAGATGGTACACATGCTGCTACTGTGCGTCGATGTTAGAGGGAGTGAATGTTTGTGGATGTGATGCCAATCAAGCGGGCTGCTTTGTCCTGGATGGTGTCAAGCTTCTTCAGCCTTGTAGGAGCTGCATTCATCCAGGCAAGTGGAGACTATTCCATCACACTCCTGACTTGTGCCTTGTAGATGGTGGACAGGCTTTGGGGAGTCAGGAGTTATTTGTTGAGTTATTTGTTGCACGATTCCTAGCCTCTGACCTGGGTATGCCCTGTCCCACTGGCAGGACAGGCTCAGCAGAGCTGGCGGCACAGTCATATAGAGTCAGAAGAGAGTTGCTCTGGAAGTCCTCAACATTTACTCTGGGCCACATAAAGTCTCATAGCATCAGATCAAAATGGGCAAAGAAACCTCCTGCTCATAACCACGTACTGGCCCCACTCAGCTGATAAATCGGTACTCTTCCATGTCGGAGTTAATTTGGAGGAAGCACTGATGATGGCAAGAGCACAGATTGTGGCTAAGTAGCACCAGTAAAGACTGAGCTGGATGAGCCCTTAAGCACATAGTTTCTAGACTGGGCCTGTGGCAGGTGATGAGGGAACCAACAAGGGGGAAAAACATACTTGACCTCATTTCACCAATCTGCCTGCCGCAGATGCATCTGTCCATCAGTAGGAGTGACCATTGCACAGTCCTTGCAGAGACGAAGTCCCACTTGCACATTGAGGGTACATCCATCGTGTTGTGTGGCACTATCACTGTGCTAAATGGGATAGATTTTGAACAGGTCTAGCAACTCAAGACTGGGCATCCATGAGGTGCTGTGGGCCATCAGCAGCAGCAGAACTGTACTCGAACATAATCTGTAAACTCATGGCCCAGCATATCCCCCCCACTCTACTAAAACCATCAAGCCAGGGGATTAACCCTGGTTCAATGAAGCGTGCAGGGGGGCATGCCAGGAGCAGCACCAGACAAACCTAAAAACGAGGTGTCAACCTGGTGAAGCTACAATCTAGGACTACTTGTGTGACAAACAGCATAAGAAGCAAGTGATAGACAAAGCTAAGCAATCCCACATGCAGCAGATCAGATCTAAGCTCTGCAGTCCTGCCATAACCAGTCATGAATGGTGGTGGACAATTAAACAACTCACTGGGGGAGGAGGCTCCACAAATATCTCCATCCTCAATGATGGAGGAGCCCAGCACATCAGAGCAAAAGATAAGGTGGAAGCATTTGCAACAATCTTCAGCCAGAAGTGCCGAGTGGGTGATCCATCTCGGCCTCCTCCAAAAGTCCCCAGCAACACAGATGCCAGTCTTCAACCAATTCGACTCAGTCCACGTGATATCAAGAAACGGCTGAAGGCACAGGATGCTGCAAAGGCTGACGATATTCTGGCAATAGCACTGAAGACTTGTGCTCCAGAACTTGCCACGCCCTTAACCAAGCTGCTCCATTACAGCTGCAACACTGGCATCTACTTGGCAATGTAGAAAATTGCCCAGGTATATCCTGTACAAAGCAGGAAAAATCGAACCCAGCCAATTACCACCCCATCAGTCTACTCTCCATTATCAGTAAACTGATGGAAGGAGTCATCAATAGTGTTAACAAGTGGCACCTGCTTAGCAATTGCTCACTGATGATCAGTTTGGGCTGTGCCAGGGCCACTCAATTCCTGACCTCTTTTAGTCGAGGTTAAAACATGGACTAAAGAGCTGAACTCCAGATGTGAGGTGAGAGTCACTGCCTTGACATTAAGGCAGCATTTGACTCAGTGTGGCATCAAGGAGCCCTCGCAAAACTGGAATCAATGGGAATCAGGGTGAAAACTCTCTGCTGGCGGGAGACATACCTAGCACAAACAAAGATGGTTGTGGTTGTTGGAGGTCAATTACCTCAGCCCCAGGACATCACTGCAGGAGTTCCTCAGGGTAGTGTCCTAGGCCCAACCATCTTCAGCTGCTTCATCAATGACCTTCCTTCCATCATAAGGTCAGAAGTGGGGATGTTTGTTGATGATTGCTCAATGTTCAGCACCTTTCATGACTCCCCAGATACTGAAGCAGTCCATGTTCAAATGCAGCAAGACCTGAACAATATCCAAGCTTGGGCTGACATGTGGCAAGTAACATTCATGCCACACAAGTGCCAAGCAATGACCATCACCAACAAGATCGAATCTAACTATTGCCCCTTGACATTAAATGGCATTACCATCGCTGAATCCCCAAAATCAACATCCTGGGGGTTACCGTTGACCAGAAACTGAGCTGTGTATAAATAACATTGAAAAGATGCCTTAAATTAGAGAAGGATTGCCTGCCCTGTATATAACATGTCTGGTCAGGAGAGAAAATAGATGGAAGGACAGGTTCAAGATGGCGAGCTAAGACTTTTAGCTAGTATGTTGACATCTGCAATTAAATGGGAAATGGGTTGGTATGGACTGCAATGCAGGGGATCCATAAACCTCTTTAAAAGGATAGACAAAGATGCCTTGCACAGTGTAGGAGGGAGCATTTTAGAGAGAAAGCATCCCGAAAATAGAGACAGTAATAACAGAGAAAGTTGTGATCAGAATTTTTTATTAAATTCTACTGGAAATCCAGCAGGCCCTGGTGCCTTATTATTTTGCATCAGTTTAATTGCCTTTAGTATTTCCCCTTGGGGAAAGGGATACTTCTAACTCATTCATAGAGTCAGGCGTTAGAAATGGGATGTCCATATTATCAAAATAATTGTGAAATAAACCAGGGTCTGAAAAGGAGTCTGAGGTATAAAGAGTGGAATAAAAATGTTTGAATTGATCATTGATCTCCTGATGATCGGCGGTGGTTGATCCTGTTGGAGTGGTGGTTTCAGTAATAAGTTGAGAGGAAGCTAACTGGCGAAGCTGGTGAGCCAGGATCCGACTGGTTCTTTCACCACGCTCGTAGAATGTACCAGGTGATCCAAGTATAAGCTTTTCTGTTTGTTTAGTGGAAAGAAGATCAAATTCAGTCTGTAGAGCCAGACGCTGTTTGTATAATACTAGGGTAGGGCCGATAGCATACTGCTGGTCCACTAAGAGAATCTGATCAATCAATTGGGACAATTTTGAGGGATTGTGTTTGTTAAGTTGAGCAGTATATGAAATTATTTGTCCACGAATTTAAGCCTTCATACTCTCCCTGACAATAGCAAAGGAAATATCTGGGGTAGCATTAAGGTCTACAAAATTATCTATTTGTGGGGAAATGAATTTAGTAAAATCTGGGTCTGCCAGAGGAAGAGAATCAAGATGCCGCGGTGGGCAAGAAACAGGATAGTCATGGACTAAAACTAAGGGGGCACAATCAGAGATCACAAAACCATTGTATGTGCAAGATTGGATTAACGCGAGCAGCCTTTTGTCAAGGAAGAAAATGACCAGTACGCGAATAGGCGAGGTGAACAGGAGAGGAAAAGGGGTATTGTCTTGCTGATGGGTATAGAAAACGGCATGAGTCTACCAACCCGTGTGTATCCAGAAAAGAACTGATGGCTGAGGCTGATTTTGATAATGGAACAGATTTTGTGGATGAGCAATCTAAATTTGGGTTCAGAGCACGATTAAAGTCTCCTCCAAGAAATAAGTGATATGAGTCTAAAACAGGTACGGCAAATAAGAAATTTGGAATGAAACGGTGATCATCCCAATTGGGTGCACATACATTAGCTGGGATCAACGGGCAGCTAAAAAGCCTGCCTTGTACTACAAGATAGTGGCCATTAGGGTCAGCTGTAATCTGAGAGTGAACAAAGGGAATGCCTTTATGGATTAAAATTGCCGCGCCTTTACTGCGAAAATTAGAATGAAACATCTGCCCAGCCCAACCCTTCCACATTGGAAAGTGGCCAGATGTACGTAAGTGAGTTTCCTGCAGCAAGGTGATGCCAACTTTCAAACGATGTAAATGAGAGAAAGCTTTATTTCTTTTAATTGGGTGATTTAGACCTTTCACATTCCAGGTGATAAAGTGGATTGGACAACCATCCTGTGAGGCCTTAATATCAGCGGACATTATGATGATAAAAGTGTATCAAAGCATGTGGCCCCCATAGGTTAACCATTGCAAATAAAGGATTAAATATTTTTTGAACCAGAGCTCATCTACCTGAAGAATGTTAAAAACTGACCAAAAGGAAAGTATATGTGTATATTTGGTAAAGAATAAGAAAAAGAGAAAAAAAAGGGAGGAAAAAATATAAGAAGAAGGGCAAGAAGGAAAGAAAAGCTTACATCACCTCCCCAAACGAGGTGAATGCTATCCCTCACAGCTAGTGTACTATTCATACCTATCTTACCAGTGTGTCTTGAAAGGACAGCCCACAGTAAAGCAATATGCAACCAAATATCCCAAACAGAAGTATTGTAAAGCTCAGCCTATGCTAAACAAGATGCAGAAACTGTCTGAGGCAACAGTTTTGTAATACAGTACTCAACAAGAGGGGGAGGATTTAAAGGGAGATTCAACTCTCAAAGAATTCAATTGCACATGTGGTAAAAGGTGAAAAATAAACACCCATAGCGTTTATGTAAAACCTCCCGCGATTAGTGCAGTTTGGACATAAGATACAAAGAGATCGGTATAACCAACAAAACTTATCGTGTACCAGAACCATCACCCATAGTTATAAAAACAAAAAACTACTGCGGATGCTGGAAATCCAAAACAAAAACAGAATTACCTGGAAAAACTCAGCAGGTCTGGCAGCATCGGTGGAGAAGAAAAGAGTCGACGTTTTGGGTCCACACGACCCTTCAACAGAACTGAAGTATAGTTAGGAGAGGGGTGAAATATAAGCTGGTTTAAGGTGGGGGGCGGGGGGGTGGGGGGAGAGAGAAGTTGTGGGTGGGGTGGTTGTAGGGACAAGCAAGCAGTGATAGGAGCAGATAATCAAAAGATGTCACAGACAAGGATCAAAGAGGTGTTGAAAGTGGTGATATTGTCTAAGAAAAGTGCTAATTAAGAATGGATGGCAGGACACTCAAGGTACAGCTCTAGTGGGGGTGGAGTGGAAAGATTGACAAGGTATTAGTTGTAGATTTAAAAATAATGGAAATAGGTGGGAAAAGAAAAATCTATTTAAATTATTGAAAAAAAAACAAAAGGGAGGGCGAGGAAATGGGGTGGGGATGGGAGGAGGTGGAGTTTAAGATCTAAAGTTGTTGAATTCAATATTCAGCCCGGCAGGCTGTAAAGTGCCTAGTCAGAAGATGAGGTGCTGTTCCTCCAGTTTGCGTTGGGCTTCACTGGAACAATGCAGCAAGCCAAGGACAGACATGTGGGCAAGAGAGCAGGGTGGAGTGTTAAAATGGCAAGCGACAGGGAGGTTTGGGTCTTTCTTGTCCCGTCCCACAACTCTTTCTCTGGTACATCAATGATTACTTCGGTGCTGCTTCATGCTGTCGTCGGGACCTGGAAAAATTTATTAATTTTGCTCCCAATCTCCACCCCTCCATCATTTTCACATGGTCCGTCTCTGACACTTCTCTTCCCTTCCTTGACCTCTCTGTCTCAATTTCTGATGATAGACTGTCCACCAATATTCATTACAAGCCTACCGACTCCCACAGCTACCTCGACTACAGCTCCTCACACCCCACTTCCTGTAAGGGCTCCATCCCATTCTCTCAGTTCCTTCGCCTCCGTCGCATCTGTTCTGATGACGCTACCTTCAAAAACAGTTCCTGTGACATGTCCTCCTTCTTCCTTAACCGAGATTTTCCACCCACGGTCATTGACAGGGCCCTCAACCGTGTCCGGCCCATCTCCCGCGCATCCACCCTCACGCCTTCTCCTCCCTCCCAGAAACATGATAGGGTCCCCCTTGTCCTCACTTATCACCCCACCAGCCTCCGCATTCAAAGGATCATCCTCCACCATTCCTGCCAACTCCAGCATGATGCCACCACCAAACACATCTTCCCTTCACCACCCCGGCGGCATTCCGTAGGGATCGTTCCCTCTGGGACACCCTGATCCACTCCTCCATTACCCCCTACTCCTCAACCCCCACCTATGGCACCTCCCCATGCCCACGCGGAAGATGCAACACCTGCCCCTTCACTTCCTCTCTCCTCACTGTCCAAGGGCCCAAACACTCCTTTCAAGTGAAGCAGCATTTCACTTGCATTTCCCCTAACTTAGTCTACTGCATTCGTTGCTCCCAATGCGGTCTCCTCTACATTGGAGAGACCAAACGCAAACTGGGCGACGGCTTTGCAGAATACCTGCAGTCTGTCCGCAAGAAAGACCCAAACCTCCCTGTCGCTTGCCATTTTAACACTCCACCCTGCTCTCTTGCCCACATGTCTGTCCTTGGCTTGCTGCATTGTTCCAGTGAAGCCCAACGCAAACTGGAGGAACAGCACCTCATCTTCCGACTAGGCACTTTACAGCCTTCTGGGTTGAATATTGAATTCAACAACTTTAGATCTTAAACTACCCCTCCCCCCATCCCCACCCCATTTCCTCGCCCTCCCTTTTGTTTTGTTTTTTCAATAATTTATATAGATTTTTCCCACCTATTTCCATTATTTTTAAATCTACAACTAATACCTTGTGAATCTTTCCACCCCACCCCCACTAGATCTGTACCTTGAGTGTCCTGCCATCCATTCTTAATTTGCACTTTTCTTAGATAATATCACCACCTTCAACACCTCTTTGATCCTTTTGTCTGTGACATCTTTTGATTATATGCTCCTATCACTGCTTGCTTATCCCTACAACCACCCCACCCTCAACTTCTCTCTCCCCCCACCCCCCCGCCCCCCCACCTTAAATCAGCTTATATTTCACCCCTCTCCTAACTATACTTCAGTTCTGTTGAAGGGTCGTGTGGACCCGAAACGTCGACTCTTTCCTTCTCCACTGATGCTGCCAGACCTGCTGAGTTTTTCCAGGTAATTCTGTTTTTGTTTTGCATCACCCATAGTTACCTAGTTAAGCATTGAGTACCGTTTTGTCCTGGATGAAGTCACGATATGGCTTCTTAAGAGAAGGTACAATTGTACCCTTGAAAAAGGCTAAAGCTTCTTGCGGCATGTTGATCATCTTATTCACTCCGTTGAAAGTTACACATAGTTACACATACGGGTGTGAACATATGAACAAGGAGCAGGAGTAGGCCATACTGCCCCTCGATCCTACTCCGGATCATAGCTGATCTGATAGTAACCTGAAATCTGCATCCCACCTACCCCCGATAACCTATCATCCCTTTGCTTACCAAGAATCTATCCACCTCTGCCTTAAAAATATTCAAAGACTCTGCTTCCACCGCCTTTTCAGGAAGAATATTGCTGTTGGCGTGCGGGGGCAGGCCCGACATGCCAACGCGTAAAATGACACGTGACAATGTCGGGTGTGCGTCCTGACATCATCGCGAGTCATTTCGATGTTTCGTTTGGCAGCTCCGCACCTCCGAACTGTCAACGGCCTATTAAGGCCATTAAAAAAGCAATTAAAGTTGCTAACAACGCTACCCTTCCATCCTTAAAGGCCCAAGCGGCCTTTGTGTTTTTTCAGGAAACCTCATCCACGGGCGGGGTGAGGTTTCCTGAAGCTTGTATAAAATAAATAAATAATTTTTCTTGACTTCACAAACATGTCCCGGCTCATGTGCCCTGACTCTCCCCCCTCCCCCCTGCCCGCACAGGTAGTGCTGAGCGCTACTGGCCGCGCATTATGCTGGGCAGGCCTTAATCGGCCCACCAAGCCTGCCTGGCATAGGTAAGATTTTACCCAGATTTCCATAGACTCACGACCCTCTGAGTGAAAAAAAAAATAGCCTCTTTTCTGTTTTAAATTAGCCTTATTTTTATACAGTGCCCCCTGGTTCTAGATTCTCCCACACCAGGAAACATCCTTTCCACATCCACCCTGTCAAGACCCCTCGGGGTCTTATATGTTTCAATCAAGTTGCCTCTTATTTATCTAAACTCCAGCGGATACAAGCCTAGCAGGCCAGCAGGGTGTAGAAAGCTATTTTTAAATCCAGCTTCATGAAGTTGGGCTTTATCAAATTTATATTCTCCATAACACTGGGCTAGATCCGCACAAAAGAAAATCCTTTTACTAACTTTCAGTATTAAGTGTTTTCAGTATTAAGCTTTGCTAGGCTGTAGGTTAATAGAGTGAGTTTATGGGTTTTATAAACTTAATGTAGCCTTATTTAGTGGAAATTATATGATTGGATGGATTTTTCTGTAGTTCGGGTTTTTGGGGTATATTCAAGTGGTGTTGGGTCATTCTCAGTGCACTAGGACTAGAGAGGATACTGATCCAGACTGGTGCAGATGTATATTCAAGTAGGAGAAATGAGGATTGCGTAATATAATTCTCAATTGTTCTTTGTAATTTGCTGCTCGAATACTGTGACATATTAAATCTCATTTATGCTTAAATAAAATCATGACTGTTACCAATATGGAGTTAGCTTTGAACCATTGAACCTACAGTCCTAAGGGACTGCAGATCTTTTCTGACATATATAGTGTGGGACTGGAGTCCCATGTGGGCCAGGCTGGGTGGTGTTGGTTGGGGGGAGGTAGTGGGGGGGAAGAGGGGGGATGGGTAGCAAATTCTCATCCCCTAAAGGCGTTAGTATTGTATAGCAATTGGATTGAATCTGAAAGCTCTCATGTCCTTTATTTTTCTGCTAGAATCTAGAAATAAATGGATTTATTGATTTAATTCAGAATTCGTAATTGTGGAAAATGAATACTTGACCTGTGTATTGCGTTTTTAAAAAAATCATTCTAAGGGATGAGCGCATCACTGGTAAAGCTGGCATTTATTGTCCATCCTTAGTTGCTCATGGACTTTCTTCTAACCGATGCAGCCCACGTGGAGAAGGTATTCCCATGATTCTGTGGTGGTAGGGACCTCAGGGGAAAGCCAGGAAGGATCATCCATTCATTACAATGGTGAACACTAGTCCAGTATTGTTAGCTTTTGCTGCTGAAATTGTCAACCTGTCTTAGTCGGTAGCCCTCGGACCCCTAAGGCAAAGTGGAATTAAACCTCACGTCGGGACTCAAGTACACAATCTATGCCAACACTTCAGTACAGTAGTGAGGGAGTGCTGCATTGTTGGAGGCTCCAGGGTTACTGTGCAATTTTGTCACCTGGGCTCTGCTTGCCTGTGTAGTTAGAGCTGGATATAAAAGACTACCTCCTACTATTAGGAAGAGTGGACAGTTATGGTCAACATTATATACCGGTGAATATTATACAAAGTAATTGCGCCAAAGCTGGTCAACTGACAACTTACGTTTCACTCAAATTGGCTGCTGAGTTTGCCTGCGGGACAACTTTAGCAAAACAGCAACACATTGGCCGTCACGTGGTTTCAAAAGCCTTGAGGACATGCAAGGTGCTCTGCAGGTATTGGGGAGCCAAGGGGGGTGGGTGCAGTGGTGAATGAAATTGTGATGAAGATCAGCCCTTGCCTAACTGAATAGCAGAGCAGGCTCAAGGACTACTCACGTGCCTTTATTTCCAGAAACACAAGTTATTTTGTTTTGTTTCTTTCACCAAGAATATTTGGTGCAATCTGCAAACTGAATGTGCCACGGTCAGGAATGAGATGTAAAAAATATTTCCACTCGTAAAGCTGACCATAACTCATTCAACATGATATAGTCAAGTTCTCCTCAGAAGATATTTATCATTATCCTCTGCCTGCAGAGATATATTCTCTTCATCGAAAATAAAACCTATTGCAACACTGAATATAGAAAGCTGAATAAGGTGGGGGGAAATAGCTCAAAGAGCCAAATAAGTATTCCTTCTGCATAAATGCAACACACAGAAGAAAGGAGAAAATGGAAACCTTGGCATAAATTTTTGAATTTTATATATTAGCATTAATATAAATGTCAGAGTATTACTCTTTGTGATAGCTGTTGTGTTTTTGAAGATGAAGCATGGGCCTTGCGTTAGAATGGTAATTGTTTTCTAAATTATTTACTTAATGCTATAATGGCGATTTAAAATTGACGTTGTAACTTTTGTCATTGAGTAAACCTATTACTATGAATGATTCAGTAAGGCAGTCACCTAATATTGTTTACCTTGTGTCTAGTTCCCATGCAGTAGCTAAAGTGATGAAAAGTCATTGATTTATTATAGGTAACTCAAAATTATAAGTGAAATTACACATTTACAGCATTGCTTCATTGCAGAGACCCAGACACTAACCTTTCAACCTGGGTCCAAATCCAGGTCAAATTGGTAGGATCAAAAAGTCTGATGTCTGCTGGTCGTAAAGGTCCTAAATGAAATGTGCCTGAACATCTTCATTCTGGCTCCTAGTGTTGCAAGTCTACAGTACAAAAATACCCCAAATTTGACATTAATAGGCCCCTCAGCAGTAAGCTCCCTCAGGTGGCTCACAGTTGGCTGGTGCGTGAAATGGAAAAATGCCACAGGACTGATATTTTTTTTTTTTTTCCCCATTTTCCTCTTCAGCAATCATGTCAGTCTTTCTTTCCTGAGGTTGTGGCTAAAGCATGTTATTAGAGCAGAGTCGAAAGAGCCTCTCATTGCACTGCGCCTGAAGTGATGTTGCTGACGCTGGGGGCCATATGGAAAGTGTTCCAAAACACAGCACCAACTTTGGTTAAAACAACATTAAACGGACATTGGTGGTGTAGTTATGTAGTTCAATAATTCTGATTAAACAGTTCAGTTGAAAATATTTGTACAAGTCAAATTGAAGCATCAAAAGTGACAGAAAATGTTGGTTCACATAAGGCAGGAATAAAAACTGCCATGATGGGCCCAGCTGCAAAAATGCTCAGGAAGTGTTAGGAACAATGTATAACTTTAAGTTTAATTTATAGCTATGTTTGTGTGTTAAGAGAGGTTGAACATGGTTTCAGTTTCATTTAGTTTTTTTTTGTTGTGAGCTTGCTGGGAAGTCTGGAGGGCCTTCAAGCAACAAGATCAGGTTTTCTGGATTTGTTTGTATAGATACATGGTTGATGAGGTTTTACATCCCTTGAAGTGAAGAGACAGGTTACAAAGGGGTCAGTAGTTTTGTGATTTTGGGAAAAAAACACAAAGTAGATAAAACAGCTGTTGCCTAGCGACAGGGGTCCAGTAACACACAGGGTGGAATTGTCTGGTCCCATTGGCAGCGGGCGTCTGGGTGGGCGTGAGCGGATATGGCGAGAATGCCAAAAATTGGTTTTACACCGACGCCAAACCAGTTTGTGATCATCCACCCCACCCATAAATGGTGGGCCATGTTTCCCACCATCCAACATCGGGGATGTTTAATTTTAATGCATTTGCATCCCGTTTTTGCGCCCTTATGCCAGAATCGTCCCCCACTTCAAATTTACAGTCCATGTCAGCGTGACTTCTGAACAGTGTGCATCACGGCGGCCTTTAAAAGGCGTGCGCCTGGCAACCTGAACTTCAAGGGCAACTCGGAGGACAGTGCGCACAATCTTGCTCAGTGCTTGCGAGCATCGACCGTAGGATATCAAGGAAGAGGTGTCATTCATCTGGGGGGGGCCACAAGCAAGTCGGTTGGTTTTGAGTGTAGTGCCGGGGCAAAGGCTCCAGTGGGGTTAGGCCAGAGAGCGGGGTCGGGGGGCAAGGCAGCACAGACTGAAAGAAGCCGACAGCACAAGGACATGCCGGGGGTGGGTGGAGGGGGCAAGTGGGGTGAAGGAAGCAGCCACGCACTTGGAAATGCTTGACAAAAGTGAGCATCCTTTGGTAGCTGAGAAATCGGCTGAGTGGGAAAGTTGTACAGTCCCCTTGCAAATGGTGGCTATGGAGCAGTCATTGGTGGAGGTGCTCAGAGCCCCTTGCAGTGTCTTTATTAAGGTTTGGACCAGTATCCCTCATGCTTCAAGCTAACAGTTCAGCCTTGCAGTGCGCGTTAGGAGAATGCCTGCGCCTGAGCTGAGAGCACAGCATGCAGTCCAATGGCCAAGGCTGCCGCCAATCACTGAAGTGGAGTGGGGCGGAGGGGGGTGGGGTTTTGGACAGCCATGAAGTGCGCTACACATTAGTCATCCAAGTGGTGGTCAGGACTCACCGGCATGCTGCAAGGGGCCTTCAGGCTTAACCAAGAGAGGTTCTTAGGAGACTTATGTTAACCCAGGCATTTCTCTCTTTGATCCTGCAGGAGGAGAACATCAGGATCATGGAGCCTGGTGATTTAGCATCTGTCTTATGACTTACAGGGAGCAGGGAAGAAGAGGAGGCCGGTGGATGTGCCTGGCTCGGCAAAGGGAGGAGCACCTCCGTCAAGGCGAAGGGGTGGCAGGGCCTGCAACACACGCAGCTGAAGATCCACAGAGAGTCATCACTCGCAGGTGCCATCATTCAATAGACCCAAGGCCTATTGATGGCGCCTGTCATTCCTGCAGATGACCGAGAGCCACTGCCGCCGAAGACTGCACGTGTCTAGGGAATTGGCCGGTCACATATGCCGCCTGCTGCAGAATTTGGCGCCATGGTGACATGGAGGGCATCCACTGTCAGTGGCTGTGAAAGTGACTGTGGCGCTCAATTTTTACACCAGTGGCTCCTTTCAGGACTGCACTGGTGACCTGTGTGGGATCTCACAAGCCTCCATGAACAAGTGTCTCCAGGAGGTCACAGGTGCCTTCTTCACTAAGGCACAGAACTTTGTGTATTTCGCCCAGGATCAGGAAAGCCAGGAAGCAAGAGTGCTAGGATTTGTGCAGACCTCAGGTTTTCCACAGGTGCCGGGTGCCATCGACTGCACTCAGGTGACGCTTAGATCTCTGTGGCAACAAGCAGTCAACTATGTCAACAGCAAGGACTTGCTGAATATTCAGCTGGTGTGCGACAACCACAAAAGCATCCTGCAGGTCTGCACAAGATTCCCAGGAACCATCCATGACTCCTACATCCTGAGCAGATCTCAGATCTCTGACACCTTCCAGGGTCCACAGAGGCTGCTGTTTTGGATGTGGTTGATTACACCTGTGCAGTGGCCTCAGACCGCAGCAGAGCGACGGTATAACGAGGCTTGATCTTTAACCTGATCTTTGGTCAAGCAAAGGATAGGCATCTTAAAAATGAGGTTCCAGTGCCTTGATAGGTCCGGTGGAGCTCTGCAATATAGTCCCCAGAGGGTGTAGCACATCATCTTCGCTTACTGTGCGCTATACAACCTGGCGCTGCAATGGGGGGAGGACCTTGCTAAGGAGGAGATGGAAGAGCTGCACGTCACCTCCGATAAGGAGTATGTCATAAGGGATGATGATTTTGAGGTCCTTGAAGGTGAGGATGCTGGCGATGAGGCCATCACATTAGCCAGATGAGGCAGGTGCACTTGGGTGATCTTCTTAGCTACAAGATTTGTGGAGGATGATGATAAGATGCAGTGAAGACAGTCCTGACATCCTCACCTTGCATCTGTAAATCTTTGACTCCTGTGTGGCTGATGGCAGCGCACATAGCCTCAGTGCTCAGGCTCATGTCATGGAGAAGCAGTAGAGGTCCTATAGTCACTAGATTCCAGGAGGATGATGACGACATGCAGTGGGGACCCTCCATAGATCTTCAGGTTGCCTCTTTGAATGTCTGACTCCTGTCTGGCTGAGGGCAGCTTGCTTGCGCTCTGTGACCAGGGACATATCAGAGAGAAGCAGCTGTGAAACTTTAAATACACCTGATCCTTTGTCAACCTTCAGCACCTGTCTCCTTCAGGAGCTCAGTGTCACCAGACACAGATGATGAAGAGATGGGGGGCCAGCCCCACCTCAAAGTTGCTGAGATCACACAGAGAGAATGACAGAAATCTGTGACGTCAGCAATGACACATCGAGGTGTAGGCATCACTAATGTGTCCAGTGAGTGTGAAGCAAGACCATCACTTTGCCCTGAAGCTTACCAGGGAAGAGGCCCTGGACTGAGGCATCTGCCTTTATCTTGTGCAAGAACTAAGGTTTCACTCCTGAGTGGCGTGAATACTGCTCTTCATAACAAGGAACCATAGGCAGGGAGACATTCTTGGGAGTTTATTTACAATAGCGAACATTATGTACAAGTGATTAATACCTGTGCCCACACTGTGCAACTACATCTTCTTAACTAGGTGTCAGTTGTGGCTCAGTTCATAGCACCCTCGCCTTTGCATCAGAGGGTTGTGGGTTCATGTCCCACTCCTGGAAAAACCAAAAACTGTGAATGTACTCCAAAGAGTTACAATCTGTGACTGTTGATAATTCGAAAGAGTTACATCTTCTTAACGAGGTGTCAGCTGTGGCTCAGTTCATAGCACCCTCGCCTTTGAATCAGAGGGTTGTGGGTTCATGTCCCACTCCCGGAAACCAAGAACTGTGAATGTACTCGAAAGAGTTACAATCTGTGACTGTTGATAACTCGAAAGAATTACATCTTCTTAACGAGGTGTCAGCTGTGGCTCAGTTCATAGCACCCTCGCCTTTGAATCAGAAGGTTGTGGGTTCATGTCCCACTCCCAGAAACCAAGAACTGTGAATGTACTCGAAAGAGTTACATGCGATCTGTTGATAACTCGTAAGATTTACATCTTCTTAACGAGGTGTCAGCTGTGGCTCAGTTCATAGCACCCTCACCTTTAAACGGGGTCTGGGGTGTTTTGTTGACCCCTTTAATCACATCTTAGTTTGATGTTTGTAAGGTTCCTTTAAAGTTTTTCCTTGATTTTACAGCTGACCTGACTTAGGGGCTGTGCTTGTTTTCTCCCTTGTTCCTTTTTGCTCATTTAGTTTATTGTTTTGACTCAAAAGAGTTACATCTTCTTAACGAGGTGTCAGTTGTGGCTCAGTTCATAGCACCCTCGCCTTTGCATCAGAGGGTTGTGGGTTCATGTCCCACTCCCGGAAAAACCAAAAACTGTGAATGTACTCAAAAGAGTTACAATCTGTGACTGTTGATAACTCGAAAGAGTTACATCTTCTTGACGTGCAGCTCCTGTTTATAGAGCATAGGGGCCTCGGTGGCTCCTTCCAGGTGTTGCCAGTCTTTTACCAGGACCTGATCAAAGTCTGGAACGTGGTCGCCTCGTGACGCAGCTCTCCCCCGTCAGGAGTAGCGGCTATCGTCAGAGAGTCGCTGCTCAGGAATCCGCCCCTCCGTCCCTTTCAGTGGCTGGCAGAGAGGAGGGCTGTGGCTGCCGGGGTAACCAGGATCGGGGACGTGCTGGGTGGCGGAGGACTGGGCTGGATGCTCCCGCAAGAGTTGGCGCGCCGCACGTCAGTGAGTGTCCAGGTCGCAGCCGATGCCATCCAAGACCTAAAAACGGTCGTGCTCGGACCCAAAGTCATTTTAGGTCTCGAGGTGGCCCAGGTGCGCGGTGATCTTCTGGCTGAACGTTCCCCTGTTCGGACGGAATTCCACATTGGCCCCAAGCCCCGAACCCTCCTTTGGGTGCCGGTGCCCCGCAATAATATAAGCCACCTCGGGGACATGCCCTCCGTGCCATTTGGCACGATGCGGAGGGGTTTTCTGTACGGACTGCTGCTGCACACCTTCCATTTTCTTGCCCTGGTCCGCCGCCCGGACACGCCCTGGCATGCCTTGTTGCCGTCCGGTGGCGGAGGCCCCCGATGGGAGGTCCTCTACGAAGGAGTTCTCCCTCTTTCTATCGGGGACCTGGGTTGGAGGGTGTTGCATGCAGCAGTCCCCTATAATAGGAGGATGTTTACGTTCACGGACTCCCAGGACACTTGCCCTTTTTGCGGTCTTGTGGAGTCCGTGGACCATGCATATATAGGGTGTCTTAGGCTGCACTCCCTTTTTAGTTATTTAAAAAATCTCTTATTACTATTTTGTTTGCACTTCAGTCCCACGCTCCTGATCTACGGACACCCGGTGCGGAAGAGGGTCGGGAAGGAGGAGGACCTCCTCGTGAACCTGCTCCTGGGCCTGGCCAAGTTGGCCATCAACAGGTCCAGGCAGCGGGCGATCGACGGGGGAGTCCCGCCCGATTGTTTGTCCCTCTTCCGCGGCTACGTTCGCGGCTGGATGTCCCTGGAAAGGGAGCACGCGGTGTCTGCCGGCACCATCGAGGCCTTCCATGCCCGGTGGGCACCGCGCGGACTGGGGTGTTTTGTTGACCCCTTTAATCACATCTTAGTTTGATGTTTGTAAGGTTCCTTTAAAGCTTTTCCTTGATTTTACAGCTGACCTGACTTAGGGGCTGTGCTTGATTTCTCCCTTGTTTTTGTTAATTTAGTTTATTGTTTTGACTCAAAAGAGTTACATCTTCTTGACGAGGTGTCAGCTGTGATCAGTTCATAGCACCCTCGCCTTTGAATCAGAGGGTTGTGGGTTCATGTCCCACTCCCGGAAACCAAGAACTGTGAATGTACTCGAAAGAGTTACATGCGATCTGTTGATAACTCATAAGATTTACATCTTCTTAACGAGGTGTCAGCTGTGGCTCAGTTCATAGCACCCTCACCTTTTATTCAGAAGGTTGTGGGTTCATGTCCCACTCCCGGAAAAAAAAAGTCAAGAACTGTGAATGTACTTGAAAGAGTTACAATTTGAGATGTCAGCTGTGGCTCAGTTCATAGCACCCTCGCCTTTGAATCAGAGGGTTGTGGGTTCATGTCCCACTCCCAGAAACCAAGAACTGTGAATGTACTCATAAGAGTTACATGAGATCTGTTGATAACTCGAAAGAGTTACATCTTCTTAATGAGGTGTCAGCTATGGCTCAGTTCATAGCACCCTCGCATTTGAATCAGGGGGTTGTGGGTTCATGTCCCACTCCCGGAAACCAAGAACTGTGAATGTACTCGAAAGAGTTACAATCTGTGACTGTTGATAACTCGAAAGAGTTACATCTTCTTAACGAGGTGTCAGCTGTGGCTCAGTTCATAGCACCCTCACCTTTGAATCAGAAGGTTGTGGGTTCATGTCCCACTCCCGGAAACCAAGAACAGTGAATGTACTCGAAAGAGTTACATGCGATCTGTTGATAACTCTAAAGAGTTACATCTTCTTAACCTTCCTAACCCTGCCGCTACATTTTGGTGCTCCCCCGACACCCACAGCAGAGGTTGAGGCAGCTGATGACTGCTACCCGTTGTCCGTGAATACTTTGGCATGTGTCCTCTGGAGGCCTAAGACCTGGAGGGCCTTGGCCTGCTTTGAGTGTCCTGCTGTGGGCCAGCTGAACCATCCTCAGCCTGTGGAGCTAGAGCTGCGGGGATCACAGGAAGAGAGGATTTGGATTGGTCAGACATTCCTGGAGTCATCTGGGTGGATGGCCCCAGCTGTCGAGCTGCTGGTCCTCCTCCCTATTGGGGCCCAACAGCCCATAGCTGACTCCTAGAGGAGAAGGGGAAGCTGGAGTGAGATCGGGCTGCCCCACACCCCTCACGCATACACACTGTTGGGGTTCAACTATGGCGTCAGTGATGGAGTTCAGCCCACGCAGTAGTGCAGGAGTGATGTCCTTCATCAAGGTCTCCATGGCAGCACCATCCTGCCAGTGTTGGCCTTGGTCTGTTGACATGCCAGCACTATCACCTCGGACTGAAGGCAGACAGACTCCTCTATCGTCCCTTGAAATCTGAGGAGTGCACCAGGCATCCCTTCCTGATGTTCCCATGAATGTTCTGGCAGCTCCAACAACTGATTGGGAACCAAGTCCAGAGCCTCGCCATTTGACTTGGAATTAGCAGATTCCTCGCCTCCAGCAGTCCTCCGAGCACCAGCAACCAAGGATGTCCCTTTGCCTGCCTGCTGTGGAATAGTTGGTGAGTTCTGTTCACCAGATTGTGATCCCAAGGCTGCTCTACATCCAGGTCCCACCGAGGTGTGTGTTGTTGCGCTGGTGGAGGGTGTGCATGATCGCCATGATGGGTCTTCAATGGTGCTGCCATCAGGGTCCACACCCGAGGCATTCTCAGCACTGGCGCCAGGGTCCAGTTTGCCTGAGGGTGAGGTGTCAGATGTGCCTATGATAGAAAGTGCCGATTATTAGTGCTTGGTAGCCACGTTAAACACAGAACTGTGGACTCAGAGTAGTGTTGAAAGAGGGATGATGTAGTGCTGGATCCTCATGTGGGTGTTCACCGCCGACCGCACCTTCACCACAGGAATGGTTCACGTCCTCTCTGGCCAGCTCCAATGCACGACTCTTGAATGGAGTGAGGGCCTTGGTGTCAGGTACTCCACCGCCAGTCTGGGGCCTCTCCCATTGATTGTGCGCATGATCTCATCCTGCATAAAGACAGATGGAGAGAGTGTGAGCTAGGCGTATGCCAGACCAAATGAGAAGGATGTCAGGCATGCGTGCGTGTGTGCTGAGTGGAACTATGGACAGGATGGGGAGGCAGTCTCCAGAGGAGATGAGGCCAGATGGAGGTGTGAAGGTGTATGAGAGAGAGTGAGTGTTGATGTCCCTTGACCTGGCAGTGAGTGAGATGCCAGTGAATGTGCGTTGGGCTTGTGAGTGGGTGAGCTGAGATTGATGATATGGTTGGCGTACCATGACCAATTATCATTAATCCGTTTTCTGCATTGGATGACCAACCTCATGTGTTGGCACCGACGACCTCTGCCACCACCTCCCAAGCCAGAGTGTTGAGACTGATGGGCCTCCTGCGGGCAGAGCGGGGGTAGAGGACTCCATGTCATCCAAAGGGCCTCCCAGGGATTTGTAACTGAATCGGGGGGCTGCACTCTTCATAGCTTTTGGGGCCATGTCTTCACCGGAGCAGACCTGGCTGCGAGCATTGAGAACTGCGTGTGCGGCTGCAGTTTAAATATGGCGCCCGGTGTGAGGAAGCGGTGAGGTATTGGTGTGGTGGGCAAATCAGTGGCCTGCTGCCAGTGATCCAGCGTGTTTCCTGTGACTTCATGATTTATGAGGAGGGAAGGGGATAATACGGCGCAAAAACCCGCCATTGCGGCCAGCAGGTAAAACGCCTTCTTTCATGCCCGCTACCGCACCTAGTACAAATCTAGGATTATTGCATCTACAGAGACATCGGGGAAAGACAGCAAAAGAAGTTCAGAGTGCGTATGTTAGAGAGTGAAAACAGGAGTTCTAAGCTCTCTGATAAGAACTGCTACAAGGCTGCTGGGGACTGAATTTAGGGGACTCATCTTTGCCCTGAAGTTGAAGTAATAATGAGTTTAGAGTACAGTTTTGGGTATCTCAGGTAGAGATATCAGCTAGAGGAAATGATCTAGTGAATTCTTAGATATCCACCAGAGGAAAATCATTTGTAACTGGGCCAGCCCAAGCAAGAAGCCTTGATGTTAAGCTAGTGATAAATCTTCACTGGGGTTTTGTGTCTGTAAGGGTATTGCTGGGATAAAAGGAATGGTGTGAGTTTGAATCATTTTCTTGTGTTTGTATTGAGATTTTTCCAACCTTTCTGTCTGGTGTAATATAGGTTTTTTTTTTCCCCTTGTTTAATAAATGCTTTATTTTTATGTGAAAAGTTCATCTGCAGACTCCTGTGAATTTGTTCAGTAATTTTCCTCTATGGTTTCTAAAATAAAAAACAAAATTAGGATCTATCAAGCCAGGTTCTACTCTGGGGTCTAACTTGTCTGGTATTAACATCAGCTGGGATGGTCACAAAAGTTAATTGCACAACATAAGATTTCATGGATTGGGGTTAATATATTAACATGGAAAGAGGATTGGTCAAAGGACAGAAAATAGATTTTGAGAATAAATAGGTCATTTTCAAGTTGGCAGGCAATTACTGGTGGGGTACCAGTAACACTTACATCAGCCATTTACGATCTTTATTAAAGATTAAGATAAAGTGACCAAGCGTAATGTATCTAAATTTGCTAAATTTATACAAAGCTGGGGAAAGTAAGCTGTGAGGAGGGTACAAAGAGCTGAATTTTCCCAGCTCTGTTGGGGTCGGCTTGGAGGTGGAGACTGGGGGAACAAGCAGGAGGCACATTGGGACAATTCCACAACTCAATCCCTCCACCAGGGAAAATCCCCAGGGGTCGCCTTGGAAGTGGATGGGCTGCCACTGCACAGAGGTGCGCAGCCAATTTATATACCTATGGCACCAATTGGTGGCAATTTTGCAGCAGCACTAGCATTTTACAGGGAGCGGAGTGGCCCTATCTGGAGACTTCCAGTTCCATGGAAGTGGTTTCCCTTCAGCAGGCCTGGGGACCATTGGAGAAGGAGGCTCCATTCCCCAAATTGGTATGGAGCTTCTGCAGGAGTAGTTACCACTCTGCTCCATGGGGCCCACGGGCTTGGCCCCTCTCATTTTTTTTCATTTGTTTACACGTCCAACGGGCCTCTGAAGAGCCACCTTTATGGGTCCTGATTTTCCTCAGCAGTGCCCACATCTCCCAGTGGGGCTGACGAGACTCCAGAACTGATGGCCCAATCAGAGGGACCCTGCTCGTCATCCTATTGAGGATCCCCTATTGGTGAAGCAGTAGAGGCTAAAGCTTCAGGGAAGAGATTTTCCTGAGGTAGGTATATAGCTATAAACCCATCAGAGAGTCTAGTGTCAATGCATTGGTAGCAAGGCAGCTCTTAATGCAGGACTTCCAGCAAGCAGTGTCTGTTACAGCAAACAATGTCCATTGACTCAGCAAATGGAGCCTATTTAAACAGCACACAGTCTACAGAGTCTATTTAAATGATGGGTGGGAGAAATTAACAAATGTCTCCAAGATTAACCTGCAGGACATGACCAACGTTGCTAATGATGCCCATATCCTGAGAATGATTATTTTTAAAAAAGATCCATGACAAGTTAACACGAGGCTGCGTATTAAGTGCACTGCTTTATTATTTAAAGTAAGTAATTGACCCATTGAGTGTCACTTCAGGGATGCCTGGTGCACCCCAAGCATTTAAAAAAGTGTCCCCAGGTAAATCAGAGAGCAAGAAATTCTGGTGGACTCCAGCTAACCCACCAATGAAGTATATGCAAAACAGGGGGACGGGAAAGCTAATGTGACCAACAGAGAAAATGACTTCAACTGAACAAATGAGCAGCCTCAAGTCAATTGTCCTCCCATTATGGTGTGACAATGACCTAGAGTAAAATTAACTTGCTTCATCTTGACGGAAGCACCATCTCCACCTTGCTGAGGGGTCAGGACAATTGATGTTTAAACACCATGCTCATGTTCTGCAATTCCACAGCGCTTTCTCCAAACAGCGAAATTAGTGTAACGCAAATCAGAAACAAGTGTTGCCATGTCTTTGAGTGATGTCGCTAAGAGTCTTGAAAAGGTAACAATGAAATTTGGGAATGTTTTGTCTCTGAATCTGCTTCGAAGTGTAGAAGCTGTACTCAATGGACCACCACTAGCTTTTTTAAGATAAGGCAACTTTATTTGGTGCCATGCCTAACTATTTGTTTGCCCGGAAATCACATTAGGTTTTGATCCCTCCTTCCGCCTGTCAGAAAAAGTCAGTCAATGTAAATCATTATCTGTTAAAAGACGATTAGATATGAAAGGCACAAACGACTAAAATAATTTAAGAAATAGAACTGCAATGTATCTAAACACCCAATGAAAGCTCATCAATCTGAAACATTAAATCTGTTTTTCTCTCCTCGGATGTTGCCATCTTGCTTTCAGCGTTTTGTGTTTTACTTTCAGATTTCCAGCAGCTACAGTTCTTTTCTTTTCTTCAATGTAAACATTTAGGCATGAATTTTTGTGAAGTCGGAAGGGCTCCACACCTTATTCAAAATGGTGCCGTTACCCCGATTCAGGAAGTCCCACCCCCGAAGCTGGCACCCACCATTTTCGTCAGGGGGTGGGGTTGGAGGTTGGGTGTGGAGCAGGGGTGAGAGGTATTTCATAAATTTACGGTTCACAGAGGCAGTTGCAATGTTAAAAGTGCAGCTGCCTTCACTCAGAAGCAACTTTGTGTCGCCCAGGTTTCTGAAACATGACTCATGGCTTTAGACACCTGAGGAAGAGATATAAGCCTGCCGGAGCTCTTTGGGGAGGCACTCCTTTGGGAGAGGTCAGGTGTCTTTTTTGGAGAGGTCAGGTGCCCTTTGGGATTCTTAAGAGTAGACATGAATGTGCATAAAAAGTGGATAAGGTCCGTGGAACTGTCAAGCTGTCAAGTCATTGAACATCTGCTCTTGAATTCTTTTTGAAAAATCAACAGCTTGCAGTTGAATAAGATCAATGTTTGCAATTTCACCAGCTGTTTCTTCACACAAACAAGAGGGTTATCATTATATGATTAGTGCTGCCTGACTGCTCCACAACCTAACATTATCACAGTAGGGAGCCTATAAATTCACAGTTTGATTGACAGCAACAAGTGGTTAGAAAGAGATTAGCTATTTTTTGCATGTAGGGCTATGAATGCTTTTATATTGGGATTAAGCAGTTGAAGGAGATGTTTGTTTTTGTAAGAGATTAAATATTGAAGGGATTTAAATGTATTGAAGGGGCTTTCATCAATGAGATCTCAGTCTTCCTTAAACACAGAGGAGGTACCAGAGGACTGGGTAATTGCAAACATTGCACCCTTGTTCAAAAAGGGGTGCAATGATATGCCTGGCAACTACAGACCAGCCAGTTTGACCTCAGTGGCAGGGAAACTTATGGGAACTATAGTTTGGGATAAAATAAATGGAAACTTAGATAAGTGCAGGATAATTAAGGAAAGCCAGAATGGATTCATTAAGGGAAAACCATGTTTAACTAACTTGCTGGAGTTTTTAAAGGAGGTAACAGAGAAAATTGACAAGGGAAACACTATTCATGTGGTGTATATGGATTTTCAAAAGGCATTTGATACAGCGCCACACAACAGACTTGTGAGCAAAATTCTAGGTCATGGAATAAAAGGGAAAGTTGGGAGAAACTCTAAAGGAGGTGGAGGAACATAGGGCACTCCAAGTATATGTGCATAGGTAATTGAAGATGGCAGGGCACATTGAGAGAGTAGTTAATAAAGAATATGGTATCTTAGGCTTTATTAATAGGGGCATTGAGTACAAGAATAAGGAGGTCATGTTGAACTTGTATAAGGCACTAGTTAAGCCTTATCTGGAGTACTGATTTCAGTTCTGGGTGACATCCTTGAGGAAGGATGTGAAGGCATTGGAGAGAGTACAGAGGAAATTCACAAGAATGATTCCCGGGATAAAGAACTGTAGCTATGAGGATAGATCGGAGAGTTTGGGACTCTTTCCCTTGGAGAAGAGAAGGCTGAGAGGAGACTTGATAGAGGTATTCAAGACCCTGAGGGGTATGGACAGGGTAAATGGTGAGAAACTGTTCCCACTCAAAAGAGCATCAAGAACTAGAGGGCACAGATTCAAAATAATTGGCAAAAGGAGTAAAAGTAATGTGAGGAAAAATATTTTCTCGCAGAGGGTGGTTGGAGTCTGGAGCGAACTTCCTAAAAGGGTGGTGGAGGCAGGATTGATCAAGGTATTCAAAAGCGAATTTGATTGCTACCTAAAAAAAAAATGTGCAAAGTTACGGGGATAAGACAGGGGAGTGGGACTAGGTGGAATGCTCTTTCAGAGAGCCAGGGCAGACTCGATGGGATGAATGGCCTCCTGCACTGTAAAGATTCTGTGATTCTGTGATTGAGAGTGTTTGTTTTAATGTAGCAAAGTCTGTAATAGATATTTAAATTTATATGTCATCTCCGCATGTCTCCTGACATCTCATGGTGAATACTGGATGAGTTGGCATGGAGAACATAAGGACAATGGGTCACGGTTGTGGGAGAATGGATTGGCATGGGTTGGTGCTAAGTTGGCATATGGACTATAAAGGGCTATGGGGATGAACGGGGAGCCATGGGTTGGCATGAATTGGCACTACGTTGGCATGAATGGTATGAGGCACCATGGGGAGGTGGGTGGGTGGCACGAGGTGGCATGAGTTGGCATGGATGGGGCATGGGGAGTTTGTGGGGTTGGGGCTTGGGGGGGGGGTGGGTGGGGGGGTGAGGGTGAGAGGGCTGTTTTTTTATTTTATTGTTTTTGTTACAACTGGGATGAAGTCCCAGAGCACCGAGGCGGGCCTTTTAAACAGCCCACCTCAGTACTTGGCTGCCCATTTTGCTGCCTCTGCATTGTCAATTATATCAACCGCAAAGGATTTCATTCGCTGAATGTGCAGCTGGTGTGAGACCACCCCAAATGCATCCTGCAGGTCTGTGCATGGTTCCCAGAGATTGTGCACGACTCTTACATTCTCAGGTGGTCACAGACCCCTGACGTCTTCCAGGGTCCACATAGGCTGCAGGGATGGCTCCTCAGGGACAAGGGTAGAGGCCGCGGCTGATGACACCCATGCGGTGGCCTCAGACTGCAGCAGAGTGAAGGTATAACGAGGTTCACGCTGCAACTCGCACCTTGGTAGAGCAAACCATCCGGATGCTGAAAATGAGGTTCCGATGCCTGGGCCAGTCTGGTGGAGCCCTGCAATATAGTCCACAGAGGGTATCACACATCGTTGTCACCTGCTGTGCCCTTTACAACCTGGTGCTGCAACAGGGAGATGAGCTGGTTGACGAGGAGATGCAGGAGTTGGAGATCTCCTCCGATGAGGAGGATGTCGACGGTGATGAGGGTGAAAAGTCCTCGAAGGCGACGATGACAGAGATGAGGCCATCACGCTGGCCAGATGAGGCAGGCACACTTGAGAGACGCTCATTGCTGTTAGATTTGTGGAAGATGATGATGACATGCAGTGAGGAGACACCATGGATCCTCACATTTCATCTATGAATGTTTGACCCCGGTCTGGCTTATGGCAGTGCACATACACTCTGTGATAATGCTTCTGTTATAGAGATACAGTGGAGGCCGTGACAGTCACTTGATTGCAGGAGGATGATGATGACATGCAGTAAGGACACTGCAAAGATCTTCACATAGCCTCTGAGGATGCCTGACTCCTGTCTGGCTGAGGGCAGCTCGCTTGCGCTCTGTGAGCAGGTTCATATCATAGAGACGCAGCCATGAAATGTTAAAAGCATCTGTTCCTTTGTTCACCTTCAGGAGCACAGCATCACTGGACACAGGTGCTGAAGAGATGGGGGCCAGCACCACCTTAAGCAGACAGAGAGAATGACGGAGCTCTGTGACGCCTGCCCACGACATTCTGGCAGTGATGACAAGCACCATCGAGGTGCAGGCATCAGTAATATGTCCAGGGAGTGTGAGGTCGGACCACCACTTTGTTCTGGAGGCTACAAAAAAAACAGGAAACTGAGACACCTGCCTTTATCTTGTGCAGGAAGGTTTCACATCTGAGTGACAATAACATTGCTCATTAGAACAAGGAATGATAGGCAGGGAGACGTTCTTAGGACTTTGCTGACAATAGTGAACATTACGGTACAAGTGATTAACACCCGTGCCCAAGCTGTGCAACTGCATCTTCTTAACCTTCCTAACCCTGCCCCTACGTCTTGATGTTCCCTGGTTGTGCACAGCAGAGGTGGAGGCAGCCTGTCTGTGATGACCTTGGCGGACGTCCTCTGGAGGGCTGAGACCTGGAGAACCCTGGCCTTCTTTCAGGATCCTGCTGTGTGGCAGTGGCACCCTCCTCAGCCTGTGGAGCTGGAGCTGCTGAGGTTACAGGAACAGCGGAGTCGGATGGGCCGGACAAATGCAGAGTCAGCTGGATGGATAGCCCTGGGGGTACACCTGCTGATCCTCCTCCATATGGATGTCCAAGGGCTCCTGCCTGACTACTTGAGGAGAAAGGGTAGCTGGAGTGAGACCGGGCTGCCCCGCATCCCTCTCGCGTACACCCTGTTGGAGGCCAACTATGGCATCAGCGATGGATTTCATCCCATGCAGCAGTGCAGGAGTGATGCCCTGGACCAAGGTCTCCAGTGTTGTACCCTGGCGGAACGGAGGAGATCATTCATCCTCTTGCGGTACTGGGTGGCTTGTCCTCTTTTGCAGGGCGTTTGTGCTGACCACCACTGCCACTACCTCCCAGGCCAGATTAGTGATGTTGCTGTCCACCCTGAGGCCAGAGCGGGTGTAGAGGACATCACAGCCAACCTCCACCGGGTCCAAAAGGTGCTCGAGTGATGTGGCATTGAACCCGGGGGGCTGTAGCCTTTTTGCCTTTCAGGACCATGTCTTCTTTGTAGCAGTCGTGGGCTGGAAGCACTGAGAGGCGTGTGCATGGTTGCACTTTAAATATGGTGCCTGGCGTGATGAAGCGGTGAGATGATGGCGTGGCAAATGAATGAGAGCCCGCCCACCATGGAAACGGAGTGTTTCCCAGGAATGCGTAATTAATGCAGGGGCTTTGGGACAATACGGCGTGAAAAGCCACCATCGCAGCCAACGGGTAAAACGTCGCTTTTCCCGCCCGCTACTGCACTCGCTGCAAATCTGGGACAATTCCGCCCTCTGAAGGCTTTTTGATGTAGTGTGTTGTTTAAACAGGCTGTTTGCTAAGTAAACAGACTTGGGCTACTGAAAATAAACAGCTTTGTAAACCTTGCCATAAGAGCCATCCCACCTCCCACTCATTTTCTCACACATTGGTATCAATAGACACTCCGACGAGTTTCCTGCATTTTCTATCTCAGGATAATATCTCCCTAATACGCTGAGGGTCCATTCTCGTGGCTCCTGAAATAGGTGTGGACCTGCCATGACAGATTCGCTAAGGGAACCTCATCTTTTCATTTCTCTTTTTAATAATCTCATATACTCCTTTCTTCCTTCTCTATACCTGGGAGATCTGCTGGAAATACTTAGCAGATCAGGAAGCGTCTTTGGAGGGAAACAGAGTTAAACAAGCTGGATTTTATGAAATGCCATGTCTCCTGCCCTTGGCTAACAAGTCAGTTGGGAACCCGCCCATGAAAAATCCGCCTGACCCAAAGACATTTTAAGCTCGTTAATTGGCTCATGGTGAGATTTCCGCCATTTAGTTTAATTCCGCCAAAATTATGGTTTTGTTAAATGTTGGACTGTACCTTTACGAATAGTCCTGTGATGTAAGATCACATGATCTGTGTAAACCAATGCGTTAGAAGCATGGGCTACCTCCACAGTCAGTGTAGAGATAGAGATGGAATTGAATACATACGTGTAGTTGCTGCTAGCTGTATTGTTAATAAACATAAAGTTTCCACTGGTGACAAGGATAAATCAAGATAAATCTGAATTGGTACTGTACCTTGCCCAAAATGCCACAGTTTGGTAGAAAATGTCCCTTTGAGCCAGCCACAGATGACTGGTCTCAGTATATAGAATGCCTTGCATTCTTCTTCCAACAAACAAAACTACTGGGGAAGAAAAGAGGCGAGCAATCCTCTTGAGTATTTTTGGAAGCAAGGCCTACAGTTTTGTTCAAAGTTTGACAGCCCCCAGTGCCACAGATTTGAAGAATTTTGGAGAACTGGTAGACCTAGTGAAGGGTCATTTTTAACCCAAGCCCTCAGTCACAATGCAAAGATTCCAGTTCAGTTTGCGAAATAGAGCCCAGGGTGAGACAATTGCTAGTTATTTGAATTTGAATTTGAAGCAATTAATGGAACATTGCCAGTTTGGTAAGAGTCTGAACGATGTGCTTCGGGATCGTTTAGCGTGTGGTGTGAACAAAGGCACTATTCAGAGAAGATTGCTGGCTGAAGTGAATCTGGTTTTCAAGAAGGCATTAGAAATAGCGCTGGCCATGGAAAGCCCTGTAAGAGTTTCAGAAGCAATACAAGGGGCGCAAAATGGCACTATAATACAAATCGGGCGGGAACAGTTAGCTGAAAGTAGTGCGAAAAAGTCAGACTCTGCCGCGAAGCAGGCTGTGTTGTAAGTAAACCTAATGCTTCCACTTAGAAAGTTGTCTGCAGGTCAACTCTATTACAAATAGGTGACAAGGCCACACTATAATATCCCCCAGCTGGGGAAGAAATCCTGCCTTAGAGAGCTGGCAGACAATTGGATTGGCCGGCAGCTCTGTAGCCCCAGCAGCACCAAGTTCGGCTGGTGGCCACTGCTGGGACTGCAGGCAGTCTCCAAAGAAGAGGAGTCAATGGAGGCCGGACTGAAGGTAAGTCTGGGGTATTGCGGAGCCAACCTGGCAGTCTCCAGCAAGTGGGGTGAGGTTGGTGAGGCTCCAGGTTTGAGAGGTCAAAGGGGAGGATTAAAGGTGGGGTTAGACCTTCAGCTGGGCACAGGGGACTCCCAAGATTGGCTCCCCCCTGCCCTCCCATTGTCCGACACCAGCCCGGCCAGTTAAAGTGTGAGGGCTACCCGCTTGGTGTGGGCTCCCCCCCCTGCCACCAGTAAAATGGTGGCGGGGGCAAGGGTAAAGCCCAAGGGCAGACTGGCCACATGTTGCATTTTATGAGTCGATGCCACCCCCCCCCCACCCCCGCCCCACCACCCGCCTTCAGGTCCGCTGGCAAAAAAGCATAACATCCAGACCATTGGTTCAGGTCAAGTGACCTTTCACCAGAACTACAAAATCTGCTGATGCTTTTAGCAGTGAACATGTCAAACTGTCAGTGTCAAAGCAGCCATTGTTTATTTGATGCCATTATTAAAGCCTAGTCTGATCATGCCTTATGTCACTGGTGAACGGTATAACTTTACAAAGTGAGGTGTTCAATGTGATATAAATGAATTGGGATTGTCTTTTTGCTCACATGGTGCTTTTAATCTGCCAACATAATACATTAACCATTATGTTAAACCTAAATTAGAATGACCACTTATAACAAATATTTGTATTTTACTTGCCATTAACAGAAAACAAATCCCAAGCATCTTTACAGAACAGTAGTAAGTTGGACAGTAATACTTCGCCAGGGAAAATAGTTTAGGAAGAGCAATAGCAGGATTAGGTATAAAGGTTTGTTTTGAGGATGATATTAAAGCAGGATAGAAAGTTACAGGCAGAGGGGTTTAGCGAGAGAGTTCTAGATAGCAAGGATTTGGCACCTGTAAGACTTAAATCAGTAGAGTAATGGAATATCCTCCACTTGCCTGGATTTATGCAACTTTAAAATTCTCATGAAGCTCAAATTTATCCAGGACAAAGTCTGAATGGCAGCCCATCAACCAGCTTAAACATTCACACCCTCCACCACCAGCCCACCGTGGCTGCAGTGTGTATTATCCAAATGATGCATTTCAGCAACTCACCAAGGTACCTCCAGCAATACTTTCCAAACCAGTGACTTCAACCAGCTAGAAAGACACGGAAACCCATCATCTGCAACTTCCCCTCCAAGTCACACACCATTTTAACTTACACATATTGCCAATCCTTCACGTGTTTTGAGTCCAAGGGCATTTTGGGTGCATTGTCACCATGTGGACGGCAGTGGTTCAAGAAGAAGGTTAACCATTACCTTCTCAATGGCAACCAAGAATGGGAAATAAGTGTCAGCCTTGATGGCAAAACCTAATCCCAAGAAAACATATTTAAAGGAAAGAAAGTCCTGATGGTGAGACAAAAATGGGGCATGGGAGGTGGCAGGTTGGGAGGATGCAGAGATCCATAGTCAGGCAACCAAATGATGTAGGAGGAAAAGTCAGTCTAGAAGAGTTTGCAAAGATAGAATGGGCCGACCCTGGAGCGGTTTGAAGATGAGGTTGAGGACTTAATGCATTGTGAGATGGTGAATCAGTGCAGTTCTACAAGGACAGAAGTACTAATGTACTGTATAATGATAAGATAGTATAAAAATGAATATCCTGTGGAAAAACAGCCCATTTCTTTGAATTTCTACACAACACACATTTCATTGACCTCTGCATATATTACAGATTCCCAAGCCAATTTGACTAGATCTGGAATTTGTCCTCTGTCTTCATTGGCAAAAAAAAAACTATGTGAATAATTCATTTAACAGATCTGCTAGTTCTTGGTCTTCAATGATATTTCTGTTCAGCTTTTCCCCTTTACATTCTTAACATTCTCCCCACTTCATGCAGAAAAAAGTGGTCTTCAGTTTTCTCATGGCAATCCACCTTTCTGTTATCATCATCCTTCTATTGCTTACCTTATCAGCAAATTATTTTTTTGTATCTCGTTTCTCATTACTTTAAAATTTCTAGAAATGAATCTTCCAAACCCTGAGGTTATCCTCGATTCTCGTTTTAGCCCAGAGGTAAGTATTCCCTTTATAATGTGTCCTACACATGTTCATTGTTTTCCCTGTGTATTTTTTATAACTGCTGCTGATTTAATCCTCCCTAGGTTTCTTCTTATTTCTCCAGTGATTCATCTTCCGAAATTGGAAGCATTTTAAAATTGTTAATTTTAGCTTCAATTATAGAAGCAAATTTCACTATGCAATCATGACTCGCATCTAAATGTTCACTCATTCCAGATTTCTAACATATTCTTATGAAGTGTGAATCTAATATTGCATACACACTAGCACTTTGTTGTGTCTGGATGCTGCTTATGTACTCACTACTTTATTTTGATGGTGCCTCGCCTTTTCATTTTACCTTCCAGACATTGGTTATTACTACATTAAAATTCCCTGCAAATTCTCCTAGCCCAAGCAACTCACAGCTTATCTGTTTATCTTGAGCTGCTGTAAGGAGTTGCTGATAAATGCAAGTTCTGTCTCTATTACCTTATTTCCTATGCCATTCCTATTTTTAACCAAATTACTTCTTGCCTGTAACCACTATTTGAAAACCTTTATAACGGTTATTTCATCTTTTAAAAATAAACCATTCCTTCACCAGGCTTCATTGCTTTATTTTCAAAACTCTGCAGTTTTGGTTCTATTTTTCCTCAACACCATGTTTCTGTGATGCCTGTAATTTGCAAGCTGTGTATATCTCTAATTCCATTAGCTTGTTTCGAATGTGCCTTGTATTGCTATGAAAGCATTTGACACCATTAATGGCTTTTGGCTGTTTTTGAACTATTTTATGTTTCTATTCCACTTTTATGAATAACAATTAGTTCATATCTATGTATGCCAATATCACAACCTTGCTGCACACTAAATCCAGTTTAAATGAGCGCCAGTTATTGTTTCACATCCTCACTAACAGCTTAGTTTCTCAGCTATTATGTGTAGACTTCTTCTGAAAACATTAGTGAAGAGAATGGAATGTCTAGCCCACTGAGAGACAGAAACTAAAGTATCTTTTCAAGGCGTTTGATGACCTTGAATGCTATGTGCACCCTCTGCCCCATCAACGTACGCATTCTGGTCTTTAGGCGACTTCTAAGCAAGAAGGTCTGAAATGACTAGACCCACTGGGCTGAGCTATGTTGTCTCCTGTTGCCCAAGCAACCTGGCTTGATGGATTCTGGGAGTTGCCTGGTGTAGTTTCTGTTCTAATGATGCTTGAAAAAGAAAACTGATCACACAGTTGAGTCACTGTTGGTACTTCACCAGAGGCCAACAGGCCATGCAGGACATCATAATGGGTAATGAAGCTTTAAGTAGCCTATGGAGAGGGGGCTGTGGAAGCCAACCTTGGGTCAGTAATTTAATTTTTCTAGTCCTGACTAAGATAACATGTGGCAGTGGGTGATTTAAATATGAATATCAAAGAATATGATAGTTGCCTAACTGCACATTCGAACAAATGTCTTCAATGAGATTTCCCCAGGCAAACAGCATATTATTTATTGAGAGGAACCTACTCTAATTGGTATGCTTCCATTAAAACTCGCATTATGTGGCTGTGTTGTTTTGAAAAAACTTCAATTTATTAGAATCATTATATGGATTCTATCATTGCTATGCCAGCTATTTATTAAAGCTATCCAATTATTCCAACATCACTGTTAACAGGATCCACGCTAGTTGGTGAAGTTAAAACTAAGACACAGAGCTTTTCCTTGCTGAGAGAGTTAATTGGTTTTGTTCACTGTTAGCACTCCTCACCCATACCCAGTGTCCCAGCCATTCCCTATTTATATGTGTTCAAATGTAATTAGTATTAACAAACCTGAACAATGTAATTGGCATGAACAAACCTGAACAATGTAATTGATAAGACATTGACAATCCCTACTCCCACCTCAAAGCGCTGTAAGTATTTGCCCTTCAAGTCCTTAGCCAATTCCATTATGAAAGTTAACATTAAATCTGCCACCACCCTTTCCTGCAGCGGATCACAGAAACTCAATGCGTACATTTTATTTTCCTCATGTTTCCTCTATTTCTTTTGCCATTCACCTTAAATCTTTGCCCTTGGCAGAAATTCTAATTCCAATCTTCATGAATGATATTCTAATCCAGTTAGATTTCTCTGTGCATTATTTTTACATATGCATTAACCCATGGGAAATAATACATCCACAAATCTAGAAGTGTGTGAAACATTGGAACTTTCACACTTTCTGTATTAGATATCCACAAAGCGCAGTTGCAATAGAAACATAACACATAATCATTTCCCTAAGTTAGAATTATTGAGAATAAAGGTGCTGATTAAAATGATTGTCTGAGAGGCAATGAAAATATGTGGAAAAGTATCAGCTGAACTTATCTATAAAATATGGCACTTTTAATGTTCTCTGAAGAACGTCATTGAAATATCACCTAGCTGCAATGTTTTATTCATTTTTTTGAAGCTTTAATTTCCCTTAACGTATTACTAATGTCTTTATTTTTATCACTGTTAACCAATGCATTACTAGTTCCATTACCCACAGTTGCATCTATCAAGAAATAGTATTGGCAGAAACAGAATGGCCCAGCATATTTGAGTCCAATTATTTCTGAGATAGCAAAGTAGGGATTGCCTGACTAAATTTCAAATGATTTTTAAAAAAAATCTTGTTTCTTGCTATTGTGTTACATTCAAGAAGAACAGATGTGACCTCTCTTTTTGTTGGATTTGAAGTCCTGTGCAAAGCGCATACTTCCTCACTATAATAGTCTCAAACTGGGACTGTGCTGCAGAGTACAATGCTCAGTCTGCAGATCATATAAATACTGCCGACCATGTCTTATGCTGATCTTGACAACTATGGAGCACTGCACATGTATGATTGGACATAGGTGGGGGGCAGGCCAGAATGCCCACTTTCTCGAACCATGGTGGTCTTTGTCTGACTGGAACTATAGTGCACTTAGCCCAAACTGGAATAGCTGGTTAGTTCAGTTGGCTAGATGTCAAGAGTTTAATACAGAATAACATAAACTACATGGGTTCAATCCTTGTACTGGCTGATGTAGTTCTTGGGGCCCACTTCCTTGCCTTGTTCTATGGTGCTCTCAAAGCATAAGCCATGGTTAGCAACCTTGGATAAGAAGGACAGTACATGAAGAGAAATCATGAATTGGCATGGGACTACCTAATTCAGCTGGTCTTGAATATTGCTTTTGAGCACTTGGCAGTCAGACTGCCATTTTTGTGTTAATGCAGAGCCGAAACTGACTTCCATTGATGTGAACGTGACTGTTAAACTATATCCTCTTCTTCCATTTTATCCCAATGGACTCAGGGAGCATGGGGTCAGGAGAGGTGAAAGGAAATCTAGGCGAGGAAATATGATGGAATCTTCAGGCTCAGTAAAGCATTCGTATTGCAAGCAATTTTCTCATGAAAAGCTTTTGCTATGTTAAGTGGCAACTTCAACAGATTAATAATTTGCTTAATCTACAGCAGTGATTTTCCTCATAAGCAATACAAATATGGTCCATTTGATTTTGCCAAGACCCTTTTCAAAAGAAACATTTAGATACTACACAGGAAAAACCTGAGATTTCAAATTGACATTCAAAGTAAATGAAAAAAAAAGTAATTTTCATCTGATATTGGTTAAGCCTTACTCGTAGCAATATCACACAACAGAGCTAATTTCAAAATGTGAATAGTAGAATCGGATAGAATGCTCTCATGTGTTAGTTTATTTTAAAGGAGGTTTATTAGCACCCCCAGGTGGACATCTCTTGAATGCTATGTACTTGGCATCCTTCTGGCTAAATATTACCAAGCTATGAATTTTGTTTATCACTGTCAGAAATCCACCTTTTAAAAAAATTTATACTTAGGATGTCGGCGTTGCTTGCACAGCCAGGATTTATTGCCCATTTCTAGTTTTTTTGCGAAGATGGTGTTGGACTTTCTTCTTGAACTGCTGCGTAGCCTGCTAGGTCACTCGAGAGGGCAGTTAAACTGTTAGTGCAGGACTGGAGTCACACAGATGTCAGAACGGTTAAGGCCAGCAGGTTTCCTTCCTTAAAGGACGTCACTGGACAATCGGACAACTTCATGGACGCATTTTTATTTCCAGATCTTTGAAAACCAAATTCAAGTTCTCAAGCTGCCATGGTGGGAATTGAACCCACTGGTTGGATTGTTACTCCAGGCCTCTTGGTTGTTTATGCAAGTAGCGTAATCACGATGCTACCGTAACCCAATTTACAACAAAGGCTTATCCCTGTAGTTTATATAACCACCCATAGGGTAAAATGTTTTTTAATGTTATGCAAAACTAAGTACATAACCTGGCATTTTAGGATTGAACAAATCTTAACTCAGTGATGAATCTCCTGGGGTATTTTTAATATTTGTTAAATGTTCCTTGATTCTCAGTAGCTTTAGGCATGAGCAAGTTTACATACAAAACTGTTTTTAATAGAACAAATAATAATTGTAAGAACCTGTAATTTACTGTGATCCATATTATTGCACAAATGCTTAAAACCCTCCTATCAAATTCTCTCCCATCTATTTTAATGGGAACAACCTGTTCATTTGAACTAGACTACTAGTTCTACTGACCAATGATGAGGCAAGCAAGTTAAGAATGGACCTCTTGACGTGGCTAATTTGCCTTTGTCAGCACAAAAGCCCAAATTATTAAGATGAGGCCTGAGGATCAAATTTGTGTGTTCTTTGGACCAATCTCTTCTAAGCTCATGAACAGCATATGCCCCACTGGGTTCACTCCTAAAAATAAAGGCCAACCAATTTATTCCTCACTCAGAGTGAAGGTCTCCTCTAAGCTGATAAAAGCAGAGAATAATGAAAATGCACAGTGTCTATGTCAATAGTTAACAAGAGAAAGACAGGTTAATTTATCAGCTATCAGAGCTGAAAGAGAAAGGCAGACGAGCCCTTTCATGAGGTGGAAATCATAGAATCCGAAGCCTGGAGTTTCTTCACTGAACTCCACCAAATTTCTGGCAGATTTGGGGAGGGTGAGGTTGAAGATTTGTTGAAGAGCTCTCCTGCCTGCTCCTATAATGCCTCCATTTCCTGTTCTCTGGCTCTGGTAGATAAGATCGCCAGTCGTATTACAGTGAAAGGCAAATCCTGACAATACGTCTCCCTACATATCTCCAATGATTTGTATCATTTACACACTGCACTCGAGGGAGGCTTGTTAGCGCCAGGCACTCAGCATGTGAAGGACAGCAAAAGGAGACAAAAATGTATATATTTTTTTCAAAAATATGGCCTGATACAAGTGCTTCTATTGTAAAATTACAATCCCAACATGTTACTGACTAGTACAAAGAGGTGATTAATTATCATTAAGAGCTCATGAACAGATTCTTCTTTAAAGGTTTGAAAGAGATGGAAAATGCTGTATGATACATGAATGTCACATCAGTGAAGCAGATTTTTCTTTTTTATAATTGGACAATTAGTCTTCGAAAAAAATCGACCTGGTTGGTAAACAGTGAAAAGAGCAAAAAAGTAATTACATTTTCGGGGGCTGTGCTAAAATAAATATTTTTAATCAAAACTGCGACATTTTAAAAAGAAAAAAAAAACCTATAAATACATTGTTGTGTGTTGTCTGTGGCAATGTGAGCTTACAGCTTAATTAACTTACATTAATCTGAGTGATGAGCTAGTGAGGGATAAAAAGGAATGCTAACACCCACATAATGAAAGCAAAATACTGCAGATGCTCGAAATCTGAAATAAAAACAAAAACAGCATTTTTCCTGCATTTTTTGTTTTCAAATGCTAACACCCACAATTTGCTTATGAGTTTCCAGAGTTGCTTGCAAGGCAAGGTGTCTGTGGCACCCTTTCTTATTTAAAAGCCTGCATCCCACATGGAAACTTCAAAAGTAATTTTGGAAAGACTATTACCTCTTGTTGGAGCCTCAGAGACAAAAGATCATCAATTTAACATCATCATTAAGAAGCTGAGGGAGTCTCAGAGATATTTCTTCACATAGAGAGCGTTTGGAGTGTGGAATCCTAAGGAAAATGTTTGAGGCAGATGCCGTTGTCTGTTTTAAAGGTAATTTAGTCAAACATTTGAAGCAGAGGAAAGTTTAAGACCATCAGGAGAGAGCGAGGAAGTGGGATTAGTTATAGATTGCTCTTAGAAATGTGTTGGCATGGTCATCTTCTGCACTCTTAACCTCTTATGTTTAAATTTCCCATGTAAAGTGTGACCATTAAAGAAGATCACCATGAAACCCAACTTCACAAGTTATCAATTGTTCCTGGAACTGAGCCTAACCTATATCATCCTAATGAGGAAATTGCAATTATTTAAGGCGTATCATATAATGTGCTATGAAATAAAACTTGCACTTCCATTCATTTGATGTATTCAAGTCAAAATAAAGAAAACTTGCTGCAAACAACATAAAACTACTTTGTGATCTCCACCAGTACGTCAAAGAACACACCTTGAAGTTTGTTTCAAGGGCGTAACACATCTTGGGGTTCAGGTGACATTGATAAACTGCTTGAGCATCACTTTTGTGGTTTACAATGTCAGGAGATTGCCTCCCTGTGTTGCTGCCAAGTTCTGTTATCCTACATGTATACACTGGTACATAGAACAAAAAATATAAAGATTTCCTGATGGATTCACATAACGTTAACAATCTATTTAATGCAGCAGGCAATAAAGGTTGCTTCAATAGCAGCCCTTCTACACACACACACACACACACAGAAAAGGGAAAGAAATTCTAAGCCAGAAGAAGATGGATGAATATCATTAATGGACTTGAGGGAGTTCAATACTATTCATTTGAGGATAGTAGTGTGGTACTAAGCATTAGTCTGATCAAGCTCAATCTACATAATTACTGTCAAATTGCTAGAAATATATTTCCACATATATACTATCCCTGAATGCCATTATAGCTAAATCAAAAGCTGAAGTCTGATAGATTTAAAGGAACATAAGCAAATACATTTATTTTTTAAGATTTCTTATTGGCAGAATATGAAGAAGGTTATTTTTCAATTCATTCTCGATGTGAGCAATGCTGGCACATATTGCTAATACCTAGTTCTGGGTGGTAGTGAGCCACTCTCTTGTTGACCCATTGCAGTTCATAAGGTGAAAGTGCTCCCACAGTGCTTTTACGTAAAGGTTCAGAATTTTGACCAGCATTGATGAACGTGCACCAGTTGGTCCAAGTCGAGTGGAGTGCCTGAGGTGGCAGCTGCAGTGAAAGGCAATGAAGCAGTCGCTGACTAAAGTCACTAAGAAGCCACTCAAGAAGCAGGGCTGCTTTTCCTAGATGGTATCAAGCTCCTAGAGTGTTGTTGCAGTTGCACCCATGGTGTCAAGTGGGGAGCATCCCTTCACACTTCTGTCTTGTGCCTTGTAGGTGGTGGAGGGGCTTTAGGAGTCAGGAGGTGCTTTAGAAGAGCTGAACAAAGCAGGATCAACAGTAGCTAATCCTGACCTTACAATGGAGGGAAGATCATTGATAAAGCAGCTTAAGATAATGAGGACAAGGATGCTGCCCTGAGCAATACCTGGAGCTGAGGTAACCTCCAAGAATCATCTGTTTTTGAGTCAGGTATGACTCCAGTCACTGGAGAATTTTCCACTTGATCCCCATTGGCTCCAGTTTTGCTAAGGTGCCCTGCACTGGTGCTGCATTTTGTCTAACACTGCCTTCCTGTCAAGTTACTCTCACCTCACCTCTGGAATTCAGGTCTTGTGTCCATGTTTGGACCAAGGCTGCAGTGAGGTCTGGACCTAAGTGCTTCTAACGTAAGTAAGCATCAGTGGGGCAGGCTAACATTAAGTGCAAAAATAAAAGCAAAATACTGCGGACGCTGGAAATCTGAAACAAAAACAGAAAATGCTGGAAAAGCTCAGCAGGTCTGACGGCATCTGTGGAGAGAGAAACAAAGTTAACGTTTCGAGTCCGTACAATCCTTCTTCTGAGCTCTGAAGAAGGATCGTGCGGACTCGAAACATTAACACTGTTTCTCTCTCTGCAAGTGCTGCTAGACCTGTTGAGTTTTTCCGGCATTTTCTGTTTTTGTTTCTAACATTAAGCGCCACTTGATAGTACTGTTGATGGCCCCTTACATCAGTTTGCTGATGATTGAAGTAAGCTGATGGGTCCAATTTAGATTTGTTCTTCTTTAGGAAATTCTACAGGGAGTACCTGGTTAATTTTCCGCACTATTGAGTAGGTGCCAATGTTTTAGTTGTATCGGAACAGCTTGGCTAAGGGCATGGCTAATTCTGGGGCATCCATTGACACAGGCTTGGAAATTGATGTTTAATTACACTTTAGAACAACAACAACTTGTATTTATATAGCACCTTTAGCATAATTAAACACCCCAGGGTGCTTCACAGAGTCAATTATGAAACAAAATATGACATTGAGACACGTAAGGGGACATTAGGGCAGATGACCAAAAGCTTGGTCAAGGTGGTAGGTTTTCAGGGGTATCTTAAAGGAGGAAAGAGAGGTAAAGAGCTGAAAGGATGTAGGGAGGGAATTTCTGAGCTCGGGAACTAGGCAACTGAAGGCATGGCGACCAGTGGTGGAGCAATTAAAAGCAGAGTTGCTCAAGAGGCCAGAATTAGAGGAGTGTGTATATTTGGTGGGTTGTAGAGGTGAAGGAGGTTAGAGAGATAGGGAGGGGCAAAGCTGTGGAGGGATTTTTAAACAACGATTAGAATTTTAAAACTGAAGCGTTGCTTAACCTGCAGCCAGTTAGATCAGCAAGCATCTAAAATGGCTGATGGGTATCTGACTGGGTGATGGGTATCTGACTGGGTGATGGGTATCTGACAGGGTGTTGGGTATCTGACTGGGTGATGGGTATCTGACTGGGTGATGGGTATCTGACTGGGTGACAGCTAAGCAGAATTTGGTGCGAGTAAGGACATGGGCAGCAGAGTTTTAGATGATCTCAAGTTTACGGAGGGTAGAAGGCTGGTCAGGAGTGCATTAAAATAGTCTGTCTGGAGGTAACAAAACCATGGATGAGGGTTTCAGCAACAGATGAGCTGAGGCAGGTGGAGTCAGGCAGAAGTAGTTGGTCTTAGTGACGGCACGGAGAAGAAAAACAATTTATTTTCTTTGAATATTTTGTTTTTAAACAAAGATTATAAATGAAAAGTAATATTTGAGGAGTCACAATAATTCAATAGATCAATATGTTGTCCTTTGGCCATTTTGACATGGCTTTTAATCAGCTCAGGCTGGTGGGAGGCAAGTTTCTGTTTGCTGTGATAGTTGAATGCGTCCTAGATAAAATGGGTTTAGGCAACTTTAGTGCTGTGAACATGGGAGTGCTGATTTAATGTTGGGTTTAAGGAAAAGTTGTTGAAACAGTATGGAGAAAGTTTCACATTGTGTTGACCTTATTTTTTAACCTGATCTGGGAGTTAAATTGTGCTGGCTTTGTTACAGAGGTATGTATTTTAAAAGACAAGCGGATTTTGTTACTTAATAGCCTATTGAAATATGCAGCAGAGCGGCAATGACAGCAATATTAATTCAAAGCTGCTCGGTTTAAACATGCTGATGCTTTCTTTAATGGAATCATAAAATGTTATAGCACAAGAAGAGGCCATTCTGCCTCTCATGCTGTGCTGCCTGTCTGAAAGAGCTGCACCATCTCCTTTTACCTTTTGCTGTTTAATATTCACCCTCTTTCCTTTGAAAAGTGATTATTGATTTTGCTTCCATCACTGTTTCTGGGCAGTCTAACAATTCCTGGCATAGGATGAATTCTAAGGGCGGAATCGTCCCAGATTTGTACAAAGTGTGGTAGCGGGCACGTAGAAAGTCGTTTTACCCGCCGGCCACAATGGCAGGTTTTTGCGCCGTATTGTCCCATTCTCGCCTCATTAATTATGCAGCCACAGGAAACACGGCATCTCGCTGGTGGGCAGCCTACGATTTGCCCGCCACACCGTTACCTCACCGTTTCCTCATGCAGGGTACCATATTTAAACTGGAGCCGCGTGCATACTTCTCAATACTTGCTCCGGTGAAGACATGGCCCCAAAAATCAAGAGTAGTGCATCATCCCTGATTCAGTGACACACCCCTAAGACACCTTCTGGACGATGTCTTGGAGGCCCGCCGTGATGTGCTCAACCCCCGCTCTGGCTGCAGGAGGCCCATCAGCCTCGCCACTCTGGCTTGGGAGGCGGCTGCAGGAGTGGTGAGTGGAAATGCTGCACACAAGAGGTCGGCCATCCAGTGCAGAAAACGGATGAATGATCTCATCCGTGCTGCCAGGGTAAGGCAACCACCTTATCACTCTAAACTCACACACTTACAAGGCCATCACACATATTCACTGGCACCTCATTCACTGCCAGCTCAAGGGACATCACCACTCACTCTCTCTCACATACGCACATCTCCATTTGGCCTCATCTCCTCTGGAGACTGCCTGCTCAGCCTTCACCAACTGGAGGCCCCCTTCTCCAGTACAGCCCTTGCCCTGCAGCCTCTCCCCTTCTCTGAGGCCACTTCTACCCCCTCCCCAAGCAAGCCCTAGCCCTGCAGCTGTTGAACAGCCACCCCCGCCTTACAGTTAGTCTGGTAGGTAGAGACCTGTCCATGAGCCCCCACTAAAAGTGATGTGGTGCTACCTGCAAAGCCTGGCACTGATGACTGTGAGTGCTGTCCAAAACAAGGTCGGCAAATAAGCCTCGAGGTCCCGAGTTAAGTACAACTCACCAGGTGCACGTTGCTTATGCGTAGTTGTGAAACATGTCAACGTGGTACCCGGATGATCCAGTGAGGGAGGGAGGAGGAATGAATCTGGCGAGCAGGGCTTATAGGAGATGCTAAAGTATTGAAATTAGGTTCCCGATGTGCGGCAGTAGGAAACGCGGCCCGCTTTGACGGGTGGAGCGGACGATCGCAAAATGGTTTTACAATGGCATGGAACAGATTTTTGGCCTTCTCACCATGTTGTCCACTCCCACCCGCCATGACGCCCGACGCCAACGGGACCAGAAAATCCTGGCGTAAGTTTTCTCTCTGTTTTTGGTGATGGTCCCTAATTTTGTGCCTTTTAAGTTACTGGCTCACTTGGTAAGTGGAATTTTCTTTTCCTCATTTCATTCATCAAAAGCTTTCATAATTTTGAATACTTCTCACAGGTCTCCTCTACACTCCTCCTTCTGATAAAAAGCACCCTGTTCTCTAATCTGTCCTCATAGCTAAAGCACATCACCCCTAGCCTTACTCAAATTATTCCTTTCTGGACCTTTCCATGGTTTTGACATCCTTTGCAAAGTATGATACCCAAAATTCCTCGCAATAGGAATGATTTGAACTCGGGACAATGGAAAAATTTGAGAAATTGGCAAAAGGAAGGTAGGTTGGAGATTGGGAAGCTTTTGGAGGGGCCCTTTGAGGAGATGGTGATGGCTTTGAAAAGAAAGGTTGCCATTGTCTGAAAAGAACCCAATAACAATATCAATGAATTTTCAGGTCAGAAAAGGCAGGTAAGCAGTTGAGAGCTGTGTAATGTAGTGATCAAGGGGACAGAAAATAAGGGCAGAATTTTATGACAGCAGGATTTTATGTTCCCGCTGAAGTCAATGGGGTTTATAATGTCCCGCTGCATTTTACAGCCCCATCCCCACTGAAACAGGGCCGTAAAATTCTGCCCTAAATCTCATAGGACAAAGATGAGAAACGCTTTGGAGGCCGATGGGATAAAGATGTGTGAAGAGTTAGTAAACAGTTGATAGCTGGATGTGGTAGAGGGAGACTCAAAGTGGCATCTAATGACCTTGAGCTTTGGAGTGAAGAAATCCATAAACTGCTTTCACTATGTGTCTGAGGTGAGTGGGGAAAGTGTGAGGGAAGGGAATTTGTGAAAATAGTGCGTCGTAGAGAAGAGTTATCAAGGGTTCTTGTTGGCTTCAAGAATGATCCTGGAGTAGTGGAATGATTTAAGAGAGAAAGGTGGTAATGATCGTCATAGTCCAGACAAATTTGGTTTTGCGGAATAAAGCCTTAGCTGAAGTAAACAATTCCACGCCAATGATAAATGTTGATAAAGAACTAGATGGATACCTGATTAGGCTATAGGGATAAATCTGGAGTCAAATAGGCAAGATCACAATGGCAAGGCACAGCGGATGCTGGAAGTCTGAAATAAAAACAGAAAATGCTAGAAATACTCAGCTGGTCAGGCTGGATCTGTGGAGAGACAAACAGTTAATGCCCCTGGTCAAGAATCTTTCTTCAGGAAGGTTCCAAAGAAATGTCCTTGACCTGAAATGTTAACTCTTTTTCTCTCTCCGCAGATGTTGCCAGACCTGAGTATTTCTGTTTTTATTTAAAATAGACAAGATGATCTCTGAGCTATTATAAAGACAGAAATTGCATGCAAAGATGACTGGTCAGGGACAAATAACGTTAGAAAATTAAGGTTAATTAGTTATTCAGGAGGTTTGCTTCATTTGCCTTTTTGGGGAAAGGACATGGAACTTAAGCAGAGCCTTTCATCAGACTAATTGGGTTGGATTAAGTCTACAATGGAGTGGAAAGAATAGCAGACTCACTTGATCTGAGTTTACGTATGATGGAAGAACATAAACTCATGGAGACAGAGTGCGGCTGAAGGCTGTCAAAAATTAGAAGCAAACTATGTTATGTAATATCAGCCTGACATAACTCCAGCTGACTGATTTCAACTTTTACAAGGCTAAAATTGAATTTACTTCTGCCGGAGGTGAAAGGAATTCACATTCGTTCTGGCTGAAAGGGCTTCACAATCAATCCATCAATCTATGTTCAGACATTTCAGTTATTTAGTTGAAAAGTTTTGTGAATAAATATTTACATCAAAGTGAAAATAAATGTCGCAGGATAACAAACAATCATCTCGGTAGACATTGTTAGCACAATTCCATTTCTTTGACTCAACCTCCACAACAATAATCATTTGCATTAATATAGCACCTTTTAAAGTAGTAAGACATCCATGGGCACTTCGCAGGAGCCTTATCAAATACAATTTGGCATGTAAAAATGTATTGGGACGGATGACCCACGCTCAAAGAGGGAGATTTGAAGGAGCGTTTAAAGGAGGACAGAGATGTAGAGATGTGGGAAGATTTAGGAAGGGGATTCCAGGGCTTAAGGCCATGGCAGCTGAAGGCACAGTGCTAACGGTGGAGCGATTGACATCAAGGATGCCCAAGAGACTAGAATTGGAGGAGCACCGAGAGTGCGGATAGACGTGGAGCTGGAGGAGGTACCAGACAGAGGGAAGAACAAGGTCATGGAGGGATTTTGGAACATGCTGGGAAATGGGACATGGACAGCAGAGTTTTGGATGAACTTTGGATGAACGTAGGATGGAGGATGACCAGAACAGCATTAGCATAGTTAAATTGAGAGCTAACAAAGCCATGAGTGAGGGCTTCATTAGCAGATTAGCTGATGAAGGGGTGGAGTCAGGCAATGTTACATAGATGAAAGTAGGCTGTCTTTGTAATGGAGTGGCATGTGGTAGGAAGCTCATCCTGGAATCAAATGCAATGCCCAGGGTGTGGATGCTGTGGTTAAGTCTCAGACAATGTCTAGGGAATGATATGGAGTGAATGGCTCGGGAGAGATTGTGGAGTTGGTGGCAGGGACTGAAAACAATTGCTTAAATCTTCCAAATATTTAGTTGGAAATTTTTGCACATCCAGTTCTGGATATTAGATATGCAGTGTGACAAATCAGAGACAGTGGAGATTCCACTACTAGAGATTTCATGTGTTCGGGGCCACATGTCGAGTGAGCATGAGAATTAATTCCATGAACAATGACAGCATAATTTAGTGGATGCCCCATTGTGATGCTCTCAATAAGTCAGAGGATATTACTTTATAATGACATGGCCTTTATACCATAAAAGTGATGGTTTTCTGCCTCTGTCAAGCTATCTATGAATGAAAGACATCTTCAACTTATTCTTCCACCCTTCAAAAAACATTATCACCTTACATTTCTCCTCATTATATTTGATCTGACATATCCCTACCCAGCCTGCTAAACTATATCCTCCTGAATTCCTCATCAGAGTTAACCATTTTTTTGTAACCTGCACATTCTGATATAGTGCAACCATAGGCAAGTCATTCATTAATTGCTCTTCCCAGTTTAGCCAACGTGCATTGTGCTACTGCATTCTCTTCAGTGCCCAATGATTTAATTCATCGACAAGCCTCTTTTGTGCATCTTTTCAAATTCCTTTTGAAAAGTCACAAGTGCAACATCCACAACAAATTATTGACAGTAATACATGAGTGCGTGCCAGGAGTTTTCCCAGACTGTGGCAGGCTGGGGGTGCTAAGCCCAGGTATTTGCTGGGAGCTGTAGTTATTGTCTCTTCAACCAACAGAGTGACAGCTCTTAGAAGAACATAAACTCAAAGACTCAGACCTCAGATGGAAAACATTCTTCATGTTGTTTTAAATGTAGAAAATGCTATTTCATGGGTCTGATTCATCAGGTTTTTGTAATGTTTATTAGCGAGTGATCAAAATGATGGCCAAAAGGAAAATTTGGAGTTTAGTTCTGATCGAGAATTAAAATTTCATTTTTTCTTCTTGTATCCCATCTAATGGCGCAAAGCAAGTGCCATAAGTTTCTTTGACAGAATTTGGTGCAGTATTCAGGTCTTAAATGGACTTTAGGATAAAAGATTGTTAAGCAATCCTGAATATCTACAGGAATAAACAATTCAAAATAGTCAGTCAAGTTCATAACATGGCTCATTTATACTTGCTAGAAGCAACATACATTCACAGGGGGGGAACCCATTCTCTGTGAACAAAAGGATATGTTCAAACCTTGTGCTTTTTGTGAATTACCCAAAAGGAGAAATATTTTCCTTTTAGAGAGTCGCTAGTTTGGAGAATTCTCTTCCCAGGATAATTGATTTTATTCAAGGCTGAGTTAGATACATTTTTAATAGTCATGGGAGTCAATGGTTATAGGTGGTGGACAGGAAAGTGGAGTTGAGGTCACAACCAGATCAGCCATGATTTTAACAATTGGTGGAGTAGGCTCAAAGGACAAAGGCCTACTCCTGCTCTTAAGTCCTAGTTCCAATGTTCCCCACTGCTTCTGTTGCAATGCCAATCAAAGTCAACTTGCTAACTAATCAACACCTTTTTCTCCTGCAGTATAAATTGCTGTGATTACTTGAAGTTTGGTATTTGGCATTTGTCCCAATTGGCGCAAGACAAAACGCTTCAGTAACGTGTCTCTCATTTCAGCAATACAGGATGCTTTTGGCATGAATGAGTAAACAGAGCAACTAGGAGACAGCTCTGCCAATAGGTGGGATCTTTGAGTTACATTTCAGATCTGAGAAGATAGTGAGATCAAGAGGGTCAATAGATGCATAAGGAATATGTGTAGATGTACCAAAATTAAAGTAATATATGGAAACGATGAGTGGTATTAATAAAATGTGCCTGTGCCTTTTGAGAATTAAAAGAAGTTAGATTTTCATTGCCCTTCTGAAGGGCATAAAGAACATCCAGATGTGGTAATTCAGCCAGCATCCTGCTATCTGTGTGTACTCTGATGAAAATTAATAGTTTAAGGACTTAATCATCAGATTGGATAATGACAGGAGGAGGTCAATTCTGTGATAGAGGACACTCCGGAATACTGTCCCTACACCTCTCTGTCTCTCTACCTCACATTCTTCCTTTAAGACACTTCTTAAAACCAACCTCTTTGACCAAGGTTTTGGTCATCTGACATAATTTCCCCCTTTATGGCTCAGTGTCATACTTCGTTTCACAATGTTCTGGTGGGATGTTTCATTATGTTAAAGCTGCCACATAAATATAAGCTGTTGTTGATGGAATGGTATGAGAGAGGGGACAGTGCTCTTTGGGAAAAAGAATTGGAGTCTGCATCATCAATTTCCTACAGACCCAATGATTTGAGAAGAAAGCATAAAACTTTGCTGGAAATCAGAGAAATGTTCTGCCAACCCTCGTCAAAAGATCTGAAGATATCCAAGGTGATGTCAAAGTCTTCAATAGCAAAGTTTCAGAGGTAGTGAAATCACCAGTGAAATCTGTCCATGTTTGTGGACTGTGCCAGAACCATTAAGGTGATCCATAATTTGGGAGCTGACAGCTTCTACAATCTTAGAAAAAAATGTAAAGCCAGTAGGCTTGTAGCTGAAGAGTATATCTTTCCCAGGGATGGAGTGGATATGACCAAGGAGAAAGAAATAAAGGATTAAGACACAACATAAGAGCACTGATATCAGAATAATATCTGAATATAATGTCCAAATATCACAAGAGTATTGGAAGGAATACCACCAGTACCAAACCTTGTCTTTCCAGAGAGAGGTGGATCTGGCTGACACTTTGAGTAGAGAGTTTCATATGGATCATTTTGGACTTTTGGGCAAATACAGTGAAGCTTCCTCACCAAAACCATTGAGATCACAGTTAGAGAAGTGAGCAGGAAAGGCAAGCTTTCTCTTTTGAAGAGCTAAGCACTGTGTCAGCTGAGTGGAAGAAGGATGGAAATGGGGATTTACAGAAGCTGTGACACACCAGATTAGGTACTGAAAGAACAGCAACTGGAGGGACAGGAAGCCAGCAGTTAATGTTTCTTTGCAATAAAAGAGCAGTTAGCAACACTAAGGCTGGATTTATAAAATTACAAGCCTCAAGCAGAGCACGAATGTGGTGGGCAGAGGTTTTACAGGAGAGCAGAATGACAGGCATGATTGAACCAAGATGGAGTGGCAGTTACAGTTCAGGCACTTTTGTAAACAATCCAATGGTTTGTTTACCTGTGGATATCTGAGACTCTTTACTCGTGCAGAGTTAAAATAGCTTAAGTCTAACAATTAACTATGATTGCATTAACCTGCATACTGTAAGGATCCCAATATTTCTTCAGTTTATCTGATAGCAAAATAATATTAAGCAGCAAACCGGATTTGTACAGGCAAAAGCATCCAATTCCTTTTTTTATATTCATGTAATATATAGTAAAATATACTAGATATGTATTATAAAGTAAAAAATAATGAATAAATACAGAGATGCAGACAGTTTCTTTGGATCTCTCATCAGTTATGCTCCAGCAATTGCATCAATCTCTTGAAATTGAACCATATTCTGGAATAAATAGCATTATATTGTTTCAGGTTAAAAAAAAAGTTTTGTATGCGATATTGGAGCTGAACTGTCATGGAGATCTTTCATGTGAACAACTTTCAAAGATCCAATAAGAGCTCAAAAATGTTTTAACTTCTTTGAAGAAGGAAACAATTGCTGCCAAAACCAGTCACCTCATAATGTTATTACTCACCAATGGGAGGGCATTTTATTGTGGAACCAGAGCTTACCACATATAGATTTTACATGCAGAAGTCAACCATTTGAGCAACCTGAAATCACATTCCTAGTTGCCAATGAACTGTAACAATTTACTTACGTACAGCACTCCACACACACACATTTGAAAGCTTTTATTGGACTCAAAATTTCACACTAGTGAGGAAATTGCTTTCAAATAAAGACCATTATGTCAATTAAAAAGGAGCAGCTGGGCTCCTTTGAAATATGGACAATAGATTCAGTCTGACTGCTATAGTAGCTGAAACCCAACACAAATCATTGTCATATGCAAAATGAAGAGGCCGATAATCAACATGAAAAGCTGTTAATTCTCACATTTATGAATAGCTGTCTCAACAAAGCTAACCACCTTTGAAGTGTTAAAAAAATAAATTTGGTGAATCCTGGAATGATATTTTTATACTCATATTTGAAAGAACATGGGCCCCAAAATTTGGTTGCATAATACATATATTTCCAGTGTTATGGGTGTCATTTTAGCTCCAAGTGGATGTCTGGGCCACACGCAGACAGATCTGGTGCTGGCTGTGCTTGACATTTTGGTGAGGGTGCTAGTGCCAGCACAGGGAGTGTACAGCAGAGGCATACAGAGTAGGCAGATTGTGACATCAGTCAACGTGTGTTGCTGACTTGATACCAGTGCTGGTAGCCTACACGCTCTCTTAACTTTGCACAGCTGAAAATGAGTTCTGTAGCAGGAGGGAACCCCAGCAACATCATTTAACAGGATCACCAACTATTTCCAGGTTGGTTGCTTATTGTTTTCTATTGGCTGCTGCTGAGTTAGAAGAAGTGTTTGGTGGTTTATACTGCTATTTGAAGTTGCTGAAGTCTACAGAGAGTGGTGTTATACATGGTGAAAGCCTTATTTTTGACTTTAAGGGTTCAGCTCAGATCACTTGCTGCCAGGCATGGATGCAGAATCCCCCTTGGCCTACAACATAATGAGGAGAATGAGCAGAGCTGACACTCTAGAGAACAAGCTGCTGGAAGAGGGAGAGGGAGAAGAAGGGTTCTCAGCTGCAGGCCATGTGTGGCCAGGGTCTTCAGGGAGCAATTAATGACTTAGACAAAGAGGCTGAGAGTAATGTGCCTAAAATTTCTAACTATTAAAGCTAGGTGGGAATGTAAGATGTGAGGAGGACACAAAGCGGCTGAAAAGAGATATAGGCAGGTTAAGTGAGTAGGCAACAAGGTGGCAGATGGAGTATAAGGTGGGGAGGTATGAGGTTATTCACTTTGGTCATAAGAATAGAAAGGCTGAATATTTTTCACAAGATTTGAAACTTGTACATGCTGCTTGAGTGTACAAGGAACACAGAAGTTAGCATTCAGGTACAGCAAGCAATTAGGAAGGAAAATGGCATGTTGGTCTTTATTCCAATAATACACAAATAAAGAAGTCTTGCTACAATTTTATGGGCCACACCAGAAATATTACGTTCAATTTTAGTCTCCATATTTAAGGAAGGCTATAATTGCATTGGTGAATGTTCACTAGAATGGTCCCTGGGATGAGAGGGTTGCCCTATGATGAGAGGCTGAGCAAATTATGTCTATACTCTCTATAGTTTAGAAAAATGTGAGGTGATCTCATTGAAGCATACAATATTCCAAAGCGGCTTGACAGCATAGATACTGAGAGGTTGTTTCCCCTGGTTGGGGAATCTAGAACATGGGGACACAGTCTCAGGGTAAGGAGCCAATCATTTAGGGGTGAGTTGAGGAGAAATGGCTTCACTCAAAGGGCTGTGAATCTTTGGAATGCTCTACCCCAGGGGGTTGTGGATGTTCCATTGGTGAATATACTTAAGGCTGATATTGATAGATTTTTGGTCTCTCAGGGAATTAAGGGAAATGGGGAGTGAGCAGGAAAGTGGAGTTGAAGCTGAAGCCGGCCATGAGCATATTGAATGGCAGAGCAGACTCGAGGGTTCATATGGTCCACTCCTGCTCTCATTCTTTTCTTCTTATTCTTCTGTCTGTACCTTAGCGAGAGACTGTGAGTTAGGTACTTGAGCATCACCAAAGAGATGCCCATTGGAACATGCTGCCTGCTCAGCCAGAACTGTCGCCTGAGAACAGGGCAATGACTGCATTGTCAATGGTGTGAAGGTGATTGTAGCTACAAAACTTTATGCACAAGCTCCTTCCAGGCTGGAGCAAGTGATTTTTGCAACATTTCCTAACTTGCCATTCACTGTTGCATGAGGGAAGTTACTGAGACCTTGTATGCAGCGGTAGGTGAATACATTTCATTCTCTCTTGCCAGAGAGAAGCAGGCAGAGACAGCATGCAGCTTCACCAGGATTGCAGGCTTCCCCATGGTGCAGAGAACCATTGACTGCACACATGTCACTTTGCAGGTGCCGCATGTAAATTCAACAATGGGAATAGATTCCACTCACTCAACATCCGGTTGGTGTGTGACCAGACTAGCGCACCGTGAAAGTCAATGCCTGAGAGTCTGACAGAATTCATTCTGTGCCAGCCTGCTGTACCATATGCATTTGAACCACCACCAGAAACCAGCTTGTGACTATGGGCCAACAAGGACGACCTGTTGGCCACTTGGCTCATGACTCCAGTGCATAGCAAACGCACAAATGGTCAGAATGCACCGCTCTGGAGGACATGTCACAATTTGTCATGGCCTACTGCATCCTGGACACCTTCCCTAACATGAGGGCACAGCCATTGCCACCAGGGATATAGTGAGCAGCTGAGAAGGAAACAAGGGAGGAGGAAAGGAAAAAGGAGGAAGAAGAAGAACGAAGGAGGTGGAGAAAAGCAGGAGGCAACCAACACATCCACTTTCTGGCTGGGCATCAGCTCATCCAACTGCAGTGCCATTGAACGCACCCCAATTCCTCATTCACCAACAGTCCCATACCTTACATTCCCCCTGTTTCTGTGCATCACAGCATCTCCTTGGCCATAATGTGGAAGTAAAAGCCACAACAAAGTAAATATTTCAAATAAACCTCATTAATGAAACCATCCAATATTCCATACAAAAGTCAACTAATCCCTCTTGTGCGTTCTCTTTAGTGCCTGTCCTGTCTTCACCCCACCAGCCTCCGCATTCAAAGGCCATTTCTGCCAACTCCAGCATGATGCCACCACCAAACACATCTTCCCCTCACCCCCCCGCATCAGTATTCCGTAGGGATCATTCCCTCTGGGACACTCTGGTCCACTCCTCCATCACCCCCAACACCACATCCCTCTCCCACTGCACCTTCCCATGCAATCGCAGAAGGTGCAACACCTGCCCCTTTACTTCCTCCCTCCTCACCATCCAAGGATCCAAACACTCCTTTCAGATGAAGCAGCATTTCACTTGCACCTCCTTCAATTTAGTCCACTGCATTCGCTGCTCCCAATGCAGTTCCCTCTACATTGGAGAGACCAAACGCAGACTGGGTGATCGCTTTGCGGAACACCTTCGATCTGTCCGCAAGCATGACCCAGACTTCCCTGTCGCTTGCCATTTCAACACTCCACCCTGCTCTCATGCCCACATATCCGTCCTTGGCCTGCTGCATTGTTCCAGTGAAGCCCAATGCAAACTGGAGGAACAGCACCTCATCTTCCGACTAAGCACTTTACAGCCTTCTGGACTGAACATTGAGTTCAACAACTTCAGACCATGAACTCTCTCCTCCATCCCCACCCCCTTTTTTTTAAATCCCTTTTTTAAAAAATCATTTTTATTTTTTATCCACTTATTTTTAGTTTTATTAATTTATTCATTGTTTTATCCCCCCTTTTTTTATCCCACTTTCAATCCCTTTTCTCCCCCCACCACCACAGCCCCCCTCACCCCATCCCCACAAGGGCCATCTGTTCCGTGTTCATGTTGTTCTTTTCTGAGTGCTTACCCTTGTCCTGCTATTACCACCTCCTGCTTTCCCACCTTTGCCACTATCAGCATCTTACCACTATCATTAACACTCCCTTTGCCCTTTTGTTCATGACATCTTTGTCCATCTCTCCTTTGCCCTCACCTATCGCTGGCCTTCTATCCAGCTTCACCTGCTCCACCCCCCATCTTAAACAGTATAAATTTCATCACATTTCTACTTCCCTGTAGCTCTGAAGAAGGGTCATACGACTCGAAATGTCAACTCTGTTTTTCTCTCCACAAATGCTGTCAACATGTTCTGTTTATGTGTGTATTTTTAACTGGCCTAATGCTCCTACACACTGCTTCCCCAGTGGCTGTAGAATGGTTGGTGGAAGGTTGCTGACTTTCACTGAGGGAGAACACAAATGGGCTTTCAGGATACCCTCGAGCAGCTCTGGGCATTGTGGACCCGATTTCAGACTGTATCGTCTCGACATGGGTGGCAGCAATCTGGGCTGGCTAGGTGAACGGCAAGAGGAATGTCAATGGAAGAGTGGTGGCTGTGGGAAGATAAATGTTATCATTCTGCTGAGGGGATATCAGGTCCATGCTGCCATCCTAATGGGTCAGTGATGCAGCAACCTTAGCAATGGTTCAGAAGACAGGTTGCTGGACTGTTGTGGGACCCTACAAGCCCCCCTGCACACTGATCTCTGCAGCCATGATAACAGCAGCCTGAGTATCTGTGGCAGCAGGCCCAGCTTGCGTGACTTACAGCACTGCGATGTTGGATGAACTCTGATTGTGCTGTAAAGGAGCCTTCAGGTACTGCATCAGTGATTGAGTTGGCAAGTGTGCTAATGCAATTGGCCTCCCTTCCACATGTGAAAGGATGCGCTCCAAACTCCACGAAAAACCCTGTGCAAAGTTAGTGCTGGGCTCCTCCATATTCCTCGATAGTGCTCAGGCTTTCTGGCAGGCTTGCCAATGCACCAGGAATTTTGGTATGCATACCCCATCAGCCCTTTCCTGTGGGCCGCCATATCAAAGTCCTTATCTGAGGGCTCTGCAGCAGGACCTGTGTGCGACCTCAGTCTCCAGTGGGTCGGCATCTGCACTACCCTGACAGCTTGCAGGTCATTCATGCACGGTGACTCACCACGTGCAGATCCTGGCTCTAAACTGTCTTCTAAAGATCGTACAGCACCAGTATCTGAGATGGTCACTATAAGTGTGAGAGCAAGTGGCAGTGACATCTTCTTGCTCTTCCACCTCCTTCACCATTATCAGGCCAGGTCTCAGATCTTGGATACCTGTAAGGAAAACAACTTAAGTGTTGTGGTGAGGGGAGGACGTGGGAAAAGCAGAAGGCACATCATCAGAAGCTTGTAAATAAGAAGAGATTGTGGGATCAGATGTAAGAAGGAGAATTTGGTATGAACATATTGTCATTGCCAATGGTTTCAGCTCAGCCATTGGCCACAGCCTCATGCTGGCAATGATGGTAAACACTGTCTGCTCCATCGGTGTTAGGACATGCAGATGCATCTTCCTGCTGCTGGTTATTGCTGGTTGGCTCCACTTATGCATTACCCCATCCTGCAAGAGAGAGGGAAGTGTGTCAGTGAATGCGGTGCAATGTGTTTGGGTGATGTGACTGTCATAGTTGAATAGCTTGTAGTGTGCACACGCTGTGAGCTATGGGTAGAAGGCTTGCAGCAATGCAAAGTGTGTGAGGGTGAGTGGTGCGAGGCATGTGAATGTTAGGTAAGAGTCCTGACTGATAGAGATTGTTGGGAGGTAAGTGGTACATTAAGCATGCAGTGAGTGAGGTTAAAGGGCCCATGGTGAGATATGGCATTTGAAGATGCATTTAGTGATCTTGGCCATGCATGCGGGGACATCAAACTTCTTGTGGCTCTGCATCCAGGTTCTTGTGGTTTTGTTCCTGACATTGACTGGCAGAGTCATGTGCTCCCATTGCCTTCGTACAGATTGTCTGGAGGGCCATTTGAGCACATGACATCTCTCCTCCTCTGTACCTCCTCGAGTAAGGCCTCCAGTGCTGCTTCAGAAAGACCTGTAGCCCACCCTGCTGTGTTATGCCATAATACGTGTTTGCTCACATTCTCTTTGGAAATCAGCACCTTCCCTTTAAGAGATGCAGACTGGATATAAGTAGTGCAGGTTTTAAGTGGTGCAGACCTCACCTGATTTTCACCCCTCGCTCTACTCAGCAGTGTGCGTAGTGCTGGTTGAATGCAGAAATCATTGAAATGATCAGGCAGCAGGAGGTTTGCGTGCTGTCTGCGTCGAAATCCCGGGCATGCGTTAATCGTGCATTGTGATCCCTGTGCCTGTTTTGGGGTCTCATCGAATTTCATAATCTTGATTTTTTTATACGCCATAAAATTAAAAGCACAATTTCTTGATTTGTGACAGCAGCAAAATTGACAGAAGATGCTTACCACGAGGAGAAATGCCTGACTCAAGCATTACAACAGCAGTCACCAAATGTTAATATTCAAATGAGGATCACAATATCACTAAGTGCAGTTAAAAAACCCTTCACAACAAATCTCTCGTTAATCACAGAGCAATTCTTATTGCAAGTGTTACAATGAATATATTACTGTATTTGATCAAAGATACAATGGCAAAATGCTAATCCACTGAGTGCATTTGAGATGCATTCACGCTTCTATGCAAGAGCAGCTTTGCCTCAAATGTTCTGTCCTGATTTTTATCTTAAGTACTGTTGTTTGCGATAGATGTGGGCCTTAAGTAAGTGATGAGCTTTTCATTGCAAGATAGGCAGAAAAAGAAACAAAGGGCCGAAAGATGCATGGCCTAGTAAAAGAAAAAATAACATTGACTGTTCAATCAGCCAGCAAGTGCTGCTGAGCAAGAAAAAGGACTGAATATTTGACAAATGTTTTCTGAGCTCATTAAGGTGAGGGATGTTCCTGCTTCAGAATGGAAAACTTCCATGCCTGTCCAACTTACCGATAATGTTACTCTAAGAATGCTATGCAGACATGGTTCCTGCTTAAATCCAGACCTGTATTCTTGCTTTGCTTGAGTGAAAAGGTAATTATAAATTTATACAAGACGATGATTAGGATAAGATGGGAAGAACTTGTTCAATTCTGAACACAACATTACACAAAGAAAGGGGAAAGATTATTTCCTATGGTTGGTGAGCTAGCAATTAGGGAGCTAGGGTGGCTCAGGAGGGAGCTCTCCTGACTTGTAACCAGAAGGGTCCGGGTTTAAGTCTCATTCTAGGGCTTGCTGGCCAGGTAAGAGCCCAGCTACTGGTGCAGGGAAGCCAGTGTTTAGTGCTTGTCCCAACATGGATAAATTTGGGAGGGTTAGTAGCAGGAACTGCCAAATCCAAAAGAAAAAATGGGTGAGATGAAGGATGATCAACCAGCACTAAGATGATCCCATGTAATATGGGAAAAGCTGAAAGAGGAAGAAAGTTGAATGAGTTGTTATCAATCTAAGAAATAAGTGAGGAGAAAGGTTGGGAGAAACTTATTGAGATGGACAATTGTTAGAGCATGCACAGTTTGCCAGAAGGAGTGGCTTCTTGAGTAGACCACTCACTTCTCCTAAGAAAAAGGCAAATAAATAATTGAGATCAGGGAAAATATGGAGCTATGGGGAGAAAGCAGAGCCGTGAGATTAGCTTTTCATTTCAGTGAAACAATGGACTGAGTTTTCCCATGGGTGTCACAACCTGACCCCCCCCCAACTGCAAACTTATGGGAGGAGGCCAATTAAGAGGCATGCTCGCGTTCACCATCGAAACACGGACTGCGCGGTGGAAAAGCTAGGTGGTGGGGGGCAGCACACATCGCTGGACAGCCGGCAGGCCCCATCGCGAGATGTGGGCATGGCGGAGACAGAAAGGGGAGTGTGAAGGTGCCTTAAAATGGAGACACTTTCGGATGACTGTAGAGAATTTAAAAAGAAAGAAGGGCCACCTCTGTTAGGGCCATCAGTGTGGATGGGCAATTCCTGATTGGTTGTTGCTGTGGCTGGAGCCTCCTTGTCACCTGCATCTGGTACATAGAACCCATCTAATTCTCATTCCATTCAGGCCAATGGCAAATCAGGGGCAGGTTCTAAAAAAAGTGCCTAAGATTTAGCCAACATCTTACTGGGAAGGCAGTGGAGACAAATCACTACCGTATCACTGCTTTCCATTTCATGTATCCAAGGTCAGTGTCAAGAACAACCAAGTAAGGTGAAGCACAATTGGGTGTCGATTAAAGATTTTTCAACTCCAAAATATGCCCTAGCCTCATGCTTAAAAGACTCCTTACTCCACCAATTTGGTACCATCTAGAAGGACAAGGACAGCGGAGACTTGGGGATGCCACCGCCTGCAAGCTCCCCTCCAAGCCATTCACCATCTTGACTTGGAAATATATCACAGTTCCTTCACTGTCGCTGGGTCAAAGTCCTGGAACTCCCTTCCTAACAGCACTATGGATGTACCTACACCACATGGACTGCAGTGGTTCAAGAAGGCAGCTCACCGCCACCTTCTCAAATAGGGATGGGCAACAAATGCTGGCCCAGCCAGCGATGCCCACATCCCATGAATGATTTTTTATAAAAGCTGTGCCTTGCCTTTTCTCAGAGAGATTGCAAGTTCACCACAAGTGACTGCAGATTTAGGGACAATTTATGGCTGTGGTCATGCATTTGCCTGGAGCTAGGTGGGGGCTGCAAAATCTCACTTTAAATAGGACCTTTATGGCTAGAGGAGTAATGGATCATCATCATATCAGTTGGGCAGGATTTGAACTCTGCTGCCAGAGGTTAAAGCCAACCATGGTAGCTCCTGTGCCAACCTCTCTCCTTTTGATAATCATTTCATCAGAGTGTGCAATGTGCCATAAACATCTATGAAATTGTCTCAGGTTATATCTCAGTTAGGACAGCAAATGGGGGTCAGGGGCGATGATATATTTTTGTATTATCCGTAAATATATGTAAAGTGCGAGGAACTAATTAGCTAGGAACAAATTGTTATGTGTAGGGGTTCAAGGGGGCCATTCACATTTTACGGCTGCACCAGAGACTGTTGTGAAGTGTAACAGAACCAATTCTAACCAGTCCTTCTTTTGTACAAGGCAGCAGGGCAAGTTAAAGATAACAAGTTCTGACCTTTCAAAGCATAAAATGTGATTATTACCAACATCTGGAAACCAAAAGATAACAAAAACACATAGCAGGAACACTGGAAAAAGGGGGAAGAAAAAATCTGACATTCCTGATTTCTGTGAAAGGATATGCTTACATTGGAGGTGGTACAGTGAAGGTTCATTAAGTTGGCCCCTGGGGTGAGGGGATTGTCCTATAATGACAGACAGAGCAAATTGGGTTTATTTTCTCTGGCGTTTAGAAGAACAAGAGGTGATCTAATTGAATCATACAAGATTCTGAAGGGCCTTGATAGGGCGGACGCTGAGAGATTGTTTCTGCTGGTCGGGGAATGTAAAACGCCAGAGCACAGTCTCAGGATAAGGGACCGTTCATTTAGGACTGAAATGAGGGGAAATTTCTTCATTTGAAGGTTGTGAATCTTTGGAATTTTCTGCCCCAGAGGGTTGTGGATGCTCCATTGTTGAATACATCTAAGGCTTATGCCAGCCTTATCCAGATCTTGGTCTCTCAGGGAATCAATGGATATGGGGAACGGGCAGGGAAGTGAAGTTGAAGCCCAAGGTCAGCCATGATCGTATTGAATGGAGCAGGCTCAATGGACCTTGGGTCTACTCCTGCTCCTATTTCTTGAGTTCTTGTGTTCCTGTATTCACTGACCCCTGCAGTAAAGTGTGAGGATACATGGAAGTCAGATGAAGACAGAATTAGACTCAATTATAATGCCTCCCCATCATCCCCACCCAACCCCCACCCCATATTCAAGTAGCCGGCTCACTCAGTGTCGAGGCTCAGCCTTGAGGAAAGGTCTCATCTGCAAACGCAATGGTGTCCATGGAACGATCTTCCAGTGCTAGACAGAACCTTCCGGATCTCCTCTCTTTGATCAATATAAAAGTATATCTGGAAAATATGCCTCAAGAGTAGACACTTAATATGAATCAATCCTGTTTATGTAATAAAAACGGAAAATGCTGGGAAACATTTAGTATTAGTAAAGACAGAAGCAGTGTTAATGCTTCAGGCTTGTGACCTTTCATCAGAATTAGCCTTTCATCAGAGTTTGCTATTTAGGTAATATCTGGCTAATCCTACACAGAGAGGCAATAAAGGCAGTAATTTTATTTGTGCTATTTATATTGACATTGGAGCTTAGTGCTAAAATTCAATTCTATTCTGCGGCACTTAAGTACACTTGTGCTGTTGAATTATTTATTATTTAATTAATTTAATTTCCAGCATGCTTCTATCTAGACTTACAGCAATTACAAACGAGTACTAAGCAAGAAACAATTGAAAATGCCAACAGAAATTTAAAGGAGCAGAAGGCAGAAAACAGGAGAAAAACAAAAAGCATCTAAAAATGGTACAATGCTTGGAGAGGGAGAACTTTGTTTTTATTGGAAGCTGTGTAGTCAGTGCTGCACTCATAATAATGGGCGGTAAATCATGATACTTTCTGGTTGTTGAGTTGTGCAAGAATCACAGTCTGAAGTGTTAACTAGAAACAGAGCAATGTGAAGAAACCTTTTCCACTTCAGAGAGTTGATAAAAATGGAAATATGCAATTAGTAAACTAGAATGTGCTGAGGAATGGGCTGACTTGTCAGGCTAATGGAGGAAGTATCCTGTCTTTGATGCCTGTGTGCTGTAAACGCAGTTTTAAATATCACCCGTACATAAGCCCTAACTTTTACCAAGAACATTTTTAAAAGGGCCCCATCAACGTATTAATGATTCAGGCTTGAAAGTGTATTCAGTGTTTCACTAACCCAAAGGAAATAAAGGAAACTCCAGGATATTTCCTTAGGGAGGGTCTCTCCTCAAAATATCACCTGGAAAATGCATTGTTGTGAGGGGTCTCACCCCTCTCAACCTCTGCAACCTCCTCCAGCCACCAACCCAAGATCCTCCAATTCTGGCCTCTCATGCATTTTCATCACTCCAGCACTGGCGACTCTGCCTTCCATTGCCTAGGCCCTAAGCCCTGGAATTCCTTCTTAAACCTGTCTGCCTCTCTACCCTCTCTATTGCCCTTTAAGCCGATCCTTAAAACTTACCTCTTTGACCAAACTTTTGGTCATATATTCTTTAGTGGCTCGATCACATGAATGAATGAATAAAAAAAAAGATCAGTGTCAAATATTGTTTGATAATGCTCCTGTGAAGCACCTTGGACATTTTATTACTTTAAATTGCGATATAAATGCAAGTAGTCACAGTTGAAATTAAAAATAAATTGGGGTGAAAATCAATGCTTCCTGTAAAATATTGTCGTTGTGCGTGGCCAGTTTCTCCAATGCTCTGTGCCTTTAAGTTTTTCTGCCTGGCACTGCAGGCATGTTTAATAGCATGGAACAAGACCTGCACAATGCCTTATGAGGCCGTTGCATATTCACACGCGCACGGCTTAGCAGGAAATTCAGTGATAATTCTTTGCCGCAAAACGTCACTCTGATTGGGTGCATTTAAGGTCTAATTAAAAGTAACTTTACAATAATCAGAGCTTTGAGCTATTTGGGTAATGTCTGCACTCATATGTCAGTTGTTGAGTATATTCAATTCTCAAATTGATAGACTTTTTTGGGATACTAAGAGAATCGAGGAATATGGGGATATTTTGGGTTGGTGGAGGTGAGTTCAAAGATCAGGCATCAGCTCCCCTGCTCCAGCTCCTATTTCTTAAGTACTTATATTCTTATAAAGCCCCCACATCAACATCCTGGGGGTCACCATTGATCAGAAACTTACCTGGTCCTGCTAAATAAATACTGCGGCTGAAAGAGCAGGCCAGAGGCTAGGTATAAAACTCCAGACTCCCCAATGCCACCATTTACAAGGCACAAGTCAGGATTGTGATGGAATACCTTCCACTGGCGTGAATGAGTGCGGCTCCAAAAAACGCTCAAGAAGATCAACACCATCCAGGACAAAGCAGCCGGCTTGATCGGTACTTCATCCACCGACTTAAAGTTTCACTCCCTCCACCAATCACACATCATGCTGCAGTGTGCACCATTCACAAGATGCACTGCAGCATTTTGTTTTGGGGGTTCTTCAACAGCACCTCGCAAAACTGCAATCTCTACCATCTCGTAAGATAAGGGTAACAGTTGCACAGGAACGTCACCACCTCCAGGTTCCCATCAAGTCACACGCCATCCTGACTTGGAACTTTATTGATGTTCCTTTATGGCTATCTGGTCAAATCTTGGAAATGCCTACCTAACAGCACTGTGGGTATCACCTCTTGGCTGCAACAGTTTAAGAGGGCGAGTCACTACTATCTTCTCAAAGATAGGACAATAAATGCCGGCCTTAGCAGCAACACCCGCATCCCATGAATTAATATTTTTTTAAAAATTAAAAATCCTTGCAATCAATTCTTGAAGCTGTGGTAATATTGAGTGATAATGTATAATCATACAGTATTTTCAACACATGCTGTTCGACAGCTTTCTTGTAATTATACAATTCAATATTACGTTTTAAATTCTGCCATTAATGGGGCTATATTCAAAATTTACAATGCCACTTCAAAGCTTTTCATTTTAAATTGCTGTAATCAAACCAGATTTTAACAAAACCTTACTAAATATTGTGAAATTGTAGCACAGCATTTCAAAAACGTCTCAGAAATAATTCTAGCTATCTCTACGTGTGTAACAGTCAAACAGAAAATAAAAAGGATACAGCCTCTGTAATTAAACGCTACTATTTACAGTCATAGTGTTGTGCGTAACCTGCCTCACATGCACTGTTGACCCCTAAGCTTCTGCATTATGTGCAGTAAGGTCCAGTATTGCTCTGTTCAGTTTAATGGCTGCCTAGTTGAACATGCCCTTTCTGATCTCATGAGTTTATGATGAAAATTTAAACACCGCAATGCTAACACTGAATCATATAGATGAGCAAAAATACTTGACGTCACTGCCATTAATCATAGAATCACATAGAACCTCACAGCACAGAAACAGGCCATTCAGCCCAATTGCCTATGCTAGTAATTATGCTCCATGTCAGCATCCGCCTTCTTACTTCAACTTGCCCTATTAATATCTCCTATTCCTTTCTTCCTCTGGCGTCCCCTTAAATGCATCTATATTATTCACCTCAACCACTCCATGTGGTGGCAAGTTTCACATGCCAACCACTCTCTGGGTAAGGGTGTTCCTCCTGAATTCCTTATTGGTTTTACAAGTCAATATCTTATATTTATGGCCCATGCTTTGGGCTCCCCCACAAGTGGAAACACCTTCTTTCTGACTAGCTGAACAAACCCCTTCACAAGTTTAAAGACCTTTATCAGATCACATCCCAGTCTTCTCTTTTCTATAGAAAAGACCCCCTGTCTGTTCAGTCTTTAACTAAGAAGAGGAAATGGCCTGAGAAACTGTAGATTAATTTCACTTCCCAATAACTGTCTTCAGTCCTCGGGATGATACTGCTGCCATGAACACAGATGAACCAGTGGGCAGTTAAAGATAGATAGAGCAGAAAGGATAGTATGATAAGACCTCACAATGACATTCAGCTAGAAGGTACAGGCCTTACCTACTCTGTGCAATCAGCTAGACTACAATTGACTCTTGCCAATGGGCTAGGAAGGGGCAATTGAATTAACCCTGGTAGCCTGCACATTTACATCCATGTTGCAGTCCAGAGCTATGAGTGCAAAAAAGTGTTGGATCCAACAACCCTGCAATTGCTATGATGTTCATTTCTGTGACCTCAGGCTCTAACCGTGCCAACATATTAGGGGTCATGGGTCATTTAAGTAAACCTAACAGGAGTCTTTGAAGTGATGCTTGCCAGGATACAGAGGTTAGAAATTCCAGTGTGTGGTAACCACTTGTGAGAGGGGAGGATGATTTTATAACTCTTCATATTCTCCCGTCAATCTCCCCAGAAAGACGCTGCAACTGTGTTTTGAATTCCACATTCCCAACTACCCCCGATAACCTTTGATTCTCTTGCCTAACAAGAATCTATATACCTCCACCTTAAAAATATCCAATGATCCCACCTCCAACCCCTTCTGAGGCAATGAGTTCCAAAGTCGCACAACCCTCTTGAGTGAAAAAAAATTCTTCTCATCTCAGTCCTGAAAGGGCGACCCCCTAATTTTAAAACAGTGCCCCCTAGCTCTGGACTCACCCACAAGAGGAAACATCCTATACACGTCCGCCTTGCCAAGACTGTTCCGGATCTTATATACTTCAATCAAGTTACCCTTCACACTTCTAAACTCCAGTGGAAACAAGCCCAGTCTGTCCAAACTTTCCTAATAAGGCAATCTGCTCATTCCAGGTCTCACCCCAGTAAACCTTTTCTGAACCGCGTCCACGCATTTACATCCTTTCTCAAATAAGGAGACGAAAACTACATATAGCATTCGAGATGTGGTCCCACCAATGCCCTGTATAACTGAAGCATAACATCCTTACCTTTATGTTCAATTCCCCTCGTAATAAAGGATAACATTCCATTAGCCTTCTTAATTACTTGATGTACCAGCATATTAACTTTTTGTGACTCTTGCACTAGAACACCTAGATCCCTCTGCACCTCGGAATTCTGCAGCCGTTCTCCATTTAAGTCATGCTTTGCTTTTTTATTCTTCCTGCCAAAGTGAACAACTTCACATTACTTCACTTACTTTACTCCACAGTAAACTCCATCTGCCAGATTTTTGTCCACTCACTCAATCTATTGACATCCATCTGCAACCTCCTTATGTCCTCTTCACAACATACTTTCCTACCTATCTCTGTGTCATCTGCAAATTTAGCTACCATGCCTTCATTCCTCTCATCTGAGTCATTGATGTAAGTTGTAAAATGTTGAGACCCCAGCACAGACCCCTATGGGACTCCACTTGTCACATCCTGCCAATCAGACAAAGGCCCATTTCTGTCAGCTAGCCAATCTTCTATCCATGCTGAAATGTTACCCCTATACCATGAGCTTTTATTTTCTGCAATAACCTTTGATGTGGCACCTGATCAACTGCCTTCTGGAAATCCAAGTACAGGACATCTACAGGCTCCCCTTTATCCACTGTGCATGTTACTTCTTCAAATAACTTCCATAAATTGGTTAAACATGATTTCCCTTTCACAAAATCATGTTGACTCTTTCCAATTAACTTGAGTTTTTCTCAGTGCCCAGCTATACCCTCCTTAATGATAGGTTCTAATACCTTCCCCACGACAGACATCAAGCTAACCGGTCTACAGTTTCCTGTTTCCTGCCTCCCTCCCTTCTTGAATAGAGGGGTGATATTTTCTACTTTCCAGTGTGATTGAACCTTTCCAGACTCCAGCGACTTTTGGAAAATTAACACCCACACATCTGCTACCTCATTAGCCACCTCTTTTAATGCCCTAGGATGAAGTCCATTATGACCCGGAGACCTGTCAGTCCGCAGCTCCATCAGTTTGCTCAGCACCACTTCCCTAGTGAGTGTAATTTCACCAAGTTCCCCCTTTCCTCCACCTCATTTGCAGCTTACAGAAGCAAAATATTTGTTCATTTCATCCGCCATTTCCTTATTATCTATTATTAACTCCCCATTGTTCAAAATCATGAGGGGGCTGGATAGAGTAGATAGGGAGAATCTGTTCCTGCTTGTAAAAGGATCAAGAACGAGAGGGCACAGACTTAAAGTGATTTGCGAAAGACGCAAATGTGACTTGAGAAGAAACTTTTTCACACAACGAGTGGTTCGAGCCTGAATGCACTGCTTGTAAGTGTGGTGGAAGCAGGTTCAATTGAGGCATTCAAGAGGGAATTAGATGATTATTTGAATAGAAACAATGTGCAGAGGTATGGGGAAAAGGCAGGAGAATGGCACTAAATCATAATGCTTATTCAGAGAGTCGGTGCAGACACGATGGGCTGAATGGCCTCCTTCTGCGCTGCCACTATTCTGTAATTCTGTGATTCATCCTCACTTTCTGGAGGACTGAAACTCACTTTACTGACTCTTTTTCTTTTTAAGTACCTGTAGAAACTCCTGCTATCTGTTTTTATGTTTCTAGCTAACTTCCTCTCATACATTAATTTCTTTCTCCTGATTAACCTTTCAGTCATCCTCTGCTGTTCTTTATATTCTGACTAATCATCTGACCTCCCACTCACTGTTGCGCAGTTATATGCTCTTTCCTTAAGTTTGATGTTTTCCTTAACTTCTTTAGTTAATCACGGATGGTGGATCCTCCCCTTAGAATTTTTCTTTATTGTAGGAATGTAAGTATTCTGGATCTTTTGAAATATCCCATAAGACCTAGGAACAGAAGTAAACCATTCGGCCCATCGAGCCAGCTCTGTCATTCAATGACACCATGGCTGATCTGATAATCCTCAACTCCACTTTCCTGCCTTTTCCCCATAACCCTTGATTCCCTTACTGATTAAAAAATTGTCTGTCCCAGCTTTGAATATACTTAATGACCCAGCCTCTACAGCCCTCTGCGGTAAAGAATTCTACAGACTCACTACCCTCTGAAAGAAGAAATTCCTTCTCATTTCTGTTTTAAATGGCCGATCCCTTGCTCTGAGATTATGGTCCCTGGTCCTAGAGTCTCTCACAAGGGGAAACAACCTCCCAGCACCTACCCTGTCAAGTTCCCTAAGAATCTTATCTGATTCGATAAGGTTGCCTCTCATTCTTCTAAACTCCAATGAGTACAGGCCCAACCGACTCAGCCTCTCCTCGTAAGGAAACCCCTCCATACCCGGCATCAACCTAGTGCACTTTCCCTGGACTGCCACCAATGCCAGTATATCTTTCCTTAGATAAGGGGACCATAAACGTTCACAGTATGCTAGGTATGGTCTAACTAGTGCCTTGTTTAGTTTTAGCAAGGCTTCCCTATTTATATGCGCCATTCCCTTTGAAATAAAGGCCAACATTCCATTTGCCTTCCCTATTACCTGCTGAACTTGTGTGCTAGCTTTTTGTGATTCATGTATGAGGACCCCCAAATCCCTCTATGCTGCAGCTTTCTGCAGTCTTTTTCCATTTAAATAAAGTTCAGCTCCTCTATTCTTCATGCCAAAGTGCATAACCTCACATTTTCCTACACTATATTCCAAGTTTTTGTCCACTCACTTAAATCCCCTTAAATGTCTCCCACAGCTTCCCTAATATTTATCCTCACTTCATTTCAGCTAGATCAGCTTCATGCCCACATAGTTGCCTTTAATTAAGTTTAAAATACTAGTCTTAGACCCATTATTCTCCCTTTAAAACTGGATGTAAAATTCAATCATATTATGGTCGCTGCTACCTAGAGGTGCTTTTATCCTGAGGTCATTAATTAACCATCACGTTACACAATACCAAGTCGAATATAACCTGATTTCTGGTTGGTTCCAGAAGTTGCTGCTCTAAGAAACTATCTCAAAGGCATTCTATGAACTCCTCATCCAGTCTACTAATGCAAATCTGATTTTTCCACTTTATGTGTAGATTAAAGTCAGCCATGATTATTGCCATCCCTTTATCACAAGCACCCAATATTTCTTCTTGTGTACTTCTCCCTACATTATGGTTATTGTTAGGGGGCCTGTAGAACCCTAGTGACTTCTTTCCCCTACTATTCCTCACCTCCATCCAAACCAATTTGACATCCTGATCTCCTGAATCAAGGTCATCCCTAACTGTTGCACCAATGCCATTCTTGATCAACAGTGCTACCCCTCTACCTTTACCTAGCTTCCTATTCTTATTGAATGTCATATACCTATCAATATTCAGGACCCAATCCTTGTAATCTTCAGCTATGTCTCTGTAATGGCCATCAGATCATATTTATTTACTTCAATGTACACTATCAATTCATTTATTATGATTGCTGCATGCAATCATTTAGTTTTGTCTTATTTTTATCTTTGTAACATCTAGTCTTGATTGTTGGTATATTCTTAGGTTTTTTTTCTCTCTGTCTCTTCCTGCCATTCTTTGACCCTCATTTCCCAAATTACTATTTTGCTCTCTTGCCTTTACTCTACCCCCTGATTTGTTACATCTACCCAAGCTTGATCCCTCAACCTTTAGTTTAAAGCCTTCTCTACTTCTTTAGTTATGCGGCTCACTAGAACACTGGTCCCAGCACAGTTCACGTGTAGACCATCCCAACGGTACAGATCTCACTTTTCCCAGTACTGATGCCATTGCTCCATGAATCAGAACCCACTTCTCCCACAATAGTCTTTGACCCTCACATTCATCTCCCTAATCTGATTTGCCCTATGCCAATTTGCATGTGGTTCAAGTAATAATCCAGAGATTATGACCTTTGAGGTTTTGCTTCTTAATTTGGTACCTAGCTCCTCATCCTGACTGTGCAGAACCTCTTTCCTTGTCCTGCCTATGTTGTTGGTAGCTACATGGACCATGACAACTGGTTCCTCCCCCTCCCACTGCAAGTTCATTTCCAGCCCTGAGCAGATGTCCTGAACCTTGGCACCGGGCAGGCAACATAGCTGTTTGGACTCTCGCTATTTGTTGCCAAGAAATCACCATCTCCACCCTTACCTCGTGGGGTCAAAGGGCCTGGGGCGATATTTAAAGGGCACCTGGGCAGCCGTTCACTCACTACAAGCCAGGGCTCCATATTCTCCAGATCACAGTCAGTGTGTCACAGAGCAGACTTGTGGTCCTTCAGTTTAACAAAGCCACCCTGCAGGTTCTCCTTCAAGCTGTCCAGGAAAGGCAGGAGGTACTGCTTCCTAGGGATGGCAGCAGGAGGCCCTCCCATCTGATTACAGTGGTGGATGTGGCAGCGGAGGTTTACGCCCATGGGGCTCACAAGAGAACTGCCCAGAAATCAACAAAAGGATGAATAGCCTGCTGTGCTCTGCCAGGGTAAGTGGCACTGTCTACTCACTGTAAAGTGACACTCATAAGGGCATAAGGCAGTGTAAGAGTGCAAGTGCAGAGGAGTGTGAGACAGGAGTTAGGGTTGCAGCACTCAACAGCAGATGGGACATGTGCACTGAATTTGTGCCAGTCACTTCATGCTCCCAGTGTTCTATTAGTAGCAGGACATCTTGGTTGTTAATCGGGAGGGCTCAGGAGCTGGCATAGGCATGCATGCTCCTAAACTGCTCACGCACCCACTGGGATGACAAACAATCCTTCTGTCTTCCTGAAGGACAAGAACTCTCACCACAGGAGGGAGCAGGCCAAGGATGGAAGTGGCCTGCCTGACAGCTAAATCCCCACCTTATTCAAGCAGGGGGTCACAGAAATAGCTGGAGAGGAACAAGGTCATGCCTACACTGAAGGCGAGATAGGGCTCCCCCAGGTAGCCAGTGAGGATGCCTTCAGTCTGCAGTTGTCAGATGCGCCACAGAGTGAGACACTGTTTTAATAAGGGAGCCTGCTTAGGCGTACACTAATTCTTCCTTTTCTCCATTCCAGACACCAGCAAGAAAAGGGGAAGGCTCAGAAGGGAGACCAGCCACAGGACCAGCCCCAGCCCCACCTCTGAGGGGGATGTTTCAGAAGCCTCAGAGGATGCACTGGCATAGCATTCACCTGCGCCTTCCACCAGCACCGATACATTCACCTCATTGGGTGCACATTCTAGAATAGACTCAGGGTCATGATCTGGTGAGCACATTGCTGACACGGGTCCACAACTGGCAGAGGCAGCGACAGCCAAGGTCTCTGATAGTGGGAGGACTGTTGCAAACAAGGGCCCTGTTTGGCCCCATGCAGATGATGAGCCTCTCGACTCAACCATAAGAGGCCTGATGGAGATGCAAAGGCAGGCAGGGGAACATCAAGCAGAGATGCCAGAGGTCATGCGCAGGGTGGACCGAAAGTTGGAGGAGTCCGTCCACATTCGGTCTGCTGTTGTGGCTCCAGCATGAGAGCACTTATCTGCCTCCATGGAAAGGGCAGCGGTTGCCTTGGAGACCCAGGTCCAGCAGAACACAGTGACTGCCAGGTATGCACTCCATCACTCCAGCCATGGGTGCAGTGCGGCAGTGGCTAGGTGAGACGGGGGCGAGGCACCTGACCTCCCTCCAGGTGCCCCTTCCTCAAGGAGTCAGGGAGGTGGCATGACATACTCACAGGGAGGAGGAATGCCAGCCAGGGACCCTGGGGGCTTCATCCCAGGACACTCCTAGGATGCCCTGCCTCTCCACCTCCCCTTTGCCAGTGACCCTATTGCCTCCAGCAGGTCAGGCCGATGAGGGTGCCCCTGCAACTGTGCAGAAACCCATTAGCTGACTGGGGCCCTCTAGGTTTTGGATCACCAGAGGATGCTCGCCATGTCAACAGGGCATAGCAATCTGAAGGCTGAATCCACCTCAGCTGCGGACGTCCGGGCTGAACCTGGACATAGTAACAGGAAAAGAAAGATAACGAAATTTTGAAGGCACACAGATGGAATGGGTGTACAACCATCATTTATACTTTTGTCACTTATAAATATATGTTTAATTGCACTGTGTTCAGGTTTGCTGCATCCTCATTATGCTGCTAATTACTACCATGGCCACAGCGAATTAAGGGCATCGCATTTTGTTCCCAATCAGATTCCAATGGTGTGGTTCTAATGATATACCATTTATTGTCTCACATCATCAGTGGTGTCAGCATTGAGTATTTGGACATGAGTATGTTTCAGTATAGGACATCATTTGTGAATGTGTGGGTTATAGGCAAACATCCTGCTGACCCAGTGTTGAGCCCTCTTAGGTTGCTGTCTGTGTAGCGTTTGCAGCCAAGTCGCTGCAGGTCCTGATGTAAGATGTGAGGAGGAGGCAAAGAGGCCTCAAGGGGAGTTAGACAAGGGTAGTGGCCAGGAACATGGCAGATGGAGTTTGAGGGTCAAAAGCAGGAGGGTCTCCACTGTGGTCTGAGGAAAAGCAAACAAGAGTCTTTCCTGGATGGTGAGATAATGAGAAGTTTGGACAGGTAAACAGACTTGGCTATCCTTGTTCAAAAGTAACTTTGAGCTAACATGTAAGTGCAGCTAGCAAATAAGAAGCAACTGTCAGGTTGCCCTTGGTTGCAAGAAAGGTAGAGTGTAGGATTAAAGAGGTGAGGAGCCAGTTGACTGTAGTCTTGGTGAGACCTCAACTGGAGCATTATCCGTCCTATTCGTCTCCTTATTTAGGGAATGCCTGACCTCGCATAAAGCGATTGCGACCAAGGTTCTCTAGATTTATTCCAGAGGTAGGGGGATTATCCCATGAGGTGAGATTACTGCAGCTCCTGACCTTGCTGGGATCTCGATGTTAGGAGACCCATGAATCAGAGAGAAAAGCTGCTGCCATGTGGGATTCACCATAGAGAGGAGAACACAACTGAGCATGGTTCTCATCCAGTTGCCTCATGGTTATTAGGGTGTCCCTTTAGTCAGCCAATTGTGTTCATCTTGAACTCCACCCACCCACAAAGATCCTCCTCACACTTCCAGGATTCACACTCACAGAGCAACTGTGTTGTGAAGAAGAGCCTTGAAAAAATGTTGCGTGTAACTTTCCAGACTCGCTCCACTGCCTTCTACCCTCCCCCTGTCACCCACCAAATTCCCCCCATCACCCTTGACTGACCCAATATAACCATCCCTCGCCCCTTTGTCAGCCATTAGCCTTGAACCTATAACTATTACCCTTCCCATGCCTTCTCTCCCCTCTGAACCTACACCCATTACAGTCCCCACGACCATCTTGACATTGACCCCCTCTTGTTATCCAAGCCAGCTGTTTCGTCTGTTTCTGTGAATACTGCCCCACCATGAGACTTTCAGCTACCCATTGGACCCACCACTCTACCACATTCCACTCCGCCCTCTCACTGTCACTGTTCCCTCTGCTGCCCGGTACCCTCAGTTTTTTAAAATTAATTTACGGGATGAGGGCATCGCTGACTAGGCCAGGATTTATTGCCCATTCCTGACTGCGTTTAAGAAGGTGGTGGTGAGCTGCCTTCTTGAAGTGCTGCAGTCCATGTGGGGGCACCCGCAGTGCTGTTAGGGAGGGAGTTCCAGGATTTTAACCCAGCGACAGTGAAGGAACAGTGATATATTTCCAAGTCAGGATGGCGTGTGGCTTGGAGGGGAAACCCCAGGTGGTGGTATTCACATCTATCTGCTGGTAGTGGTTGTGGGTTTGGAAGGTGCTGTCTAAGGAGGCTTGGTGAGTTCCTGCAGTGCATCTCATAGATTACACACACTGCTGCCACTGTGCGTCGGTGGTGGAAGGAGTGAATGTTTGTGGATAGGATGCTAATCAAGCGAACTGCTTTGTCTTGGATGGTTTAAAGCTTCTTGAGTGTTCTTGGGGCTGCACTCATCTAGGCAACTGGAGAGTATTCCATCACACTCCTGACCTGTGCCTTGTAGATGGTGGACAGGCTTTGGGGAGTCAGGAGTTGAGTTACCAGCCGCAGGATTCCTAGCCTCTAACCTGCTCTTGTAGACAAGTGTTTATATGGCTAGTCCAATTCAGCTTCTAGTCATTGGAAACCGCCCCCCCAAGATGTTGATAGTGGGAGATTCAACTATGTTAATGCCATTGAATTTCAAGGGGTGATGGTTGGATTCTTTTTTGTTGGAGATGGTCATTGCCTGACACCTGTGTGGCACGAATGTTACTTGCCACTTGTGAGCCCAAATATGGATATTGACCAGGTCTTGCTGCATTTAGATGTGGACTGCCTCAGTATCTGAGGAGTCGTGAATGGTGCTGAACATTATGCAATCATCAGTGAACATCCCCACTTCTGACCTTATGATGGAAGGAAGGTCATTGTTGAAGCAGCTGAAGATGGTTGGGTTACCCTGAGATGAACTGAGAAGATTAATCTCCAACAATCACAACCATCTTCCTTGTGCTGGGTATGACTCCAACCAGTGGAGAGTTTTCCCCGTGATTCCCATTTACTCCAGTTTTGCTGGGGCTCCTAGATGCCACAATCAGACAAATGTTGCCTTGATGTCAAGTGCAGTCACTCTCATCTCACCTCTGGAGTTCAGCTCTTTTGTCCATGTTTGAACCAAGGCTGGAATGAGTCAGGTGCTGAGTGGCCCTGGTGGAACCCAAACTGGATATCAGTGAACAGGTTATTGCTAAGCAAGTGCTGCTTGATAGCACTGTTAATGACCTCTTCCAGCGCTTCACTGATGATTGAGAGTAGACTGATGGAATGGTAAGTGGCCGGGTTGGATTTCTCCTGCTTTTTGTGTACAGGAAATACCTGGGCAATTTTGCACATTGCCAGGTAGATGTCAGTGTTGTAGCTGTACTGTAACAGCTTGGCCTAGGTTGCACCCCAGGACCCCACCCTAGTTAGCACAAACCCTATCCTCTAGGACTATCATTAACCCACCATTCCTGCCAAGAATCTCCCTCTCTCACCCAACACAGGACTGCCAGACCCAAGAAGCAAGTCCCTTCCGTCCATCCCTCACCCCTGCACCCTCACACCCTCTCAGTGCCCCCCTCCCTTCCCTGGTCAGTTTGTCTTCCTTCCCCAGACAACCTCTCTCCCTGGCCCAGGCAGTCTGTCTTCCTCCCCAGGCAGCCTCCCACCCTTCCCCACTGGCCCTGCCTCCCAAATCTAGCCTCCACTCCGCCCTTCCCTGCTGGTCCTACTTCCCGCATCCAGCCCCTCCGCGCAGCCTATACCAGTGCCAGGTCTCAATCTAGCGGCTGACATTTGTGAGCAGTCCCCAAGAAGGCCAAAGGGGTGGCCAGTCACTTCAAAGTTGTGGAAGAAGTCAACCTCTCCGGTGCACACCGCTGATATGCAGTCGTAAATGTGAACGTTCTAATTTCTGACTTGTGGGGAACTTTATTTGGAGGGGGAACTTAATTCTGGTGAGCAGGCCTTTCACTGAGCAGGCACGACTTGCCAATGCATGCAAAAAGGGCTTCCCGACATTGTTTGTTGAGAAGCTCAACCCACCATTAAAGTTCCCAGGGCATAATTACAAAGTCCATCCCACATTCAGGAAACTGGTTTTTTGGCCTCAAACCAAATTAAATTCCCCACTGCTGGTGGGAGCGGAAGATTTCAGCCATTAACTCTGATTGTCTCTACAAGATGCTGCCAGACCTGCTGAGTATTTCCCAGTGTTTTCTATTTTTATTTCAGATTTCCAGCATCTGCTGTATTTTGTTTTTTTAAGCTAAGTGGCCAGTTTGAAAAAGCATATGGAATAATTATCTTTATTAATCAAGACATAGAGTACAAATGCAAGAGCTAAACATTTATAAAATACATATCACTCACTATCCTGATGAGTGCAAGATAAAAGGCTTTGATAATGTGATGATGGATTATTTAAAAAATATTTTTGGGAATATGATGGCATTCTGTAAGGAAGGTTGTGCATTTGTGTCCATGATTAATTAAACTGGGGGAGATGAATAGAGACAGATTGTCTGTGAGAACAGTGAGATAAGATGATAAAGGAGTTAGGTTCATGCATTTGTAATGAGCGGTTATGGTGAGTTTGGATTTTCAAATCGGATTTAAAATTTGCATCATAAGTAAAGACTTGGTTTTTCATTTGTTGAATTTCAAAGTGAAAATTAGAAATGACAACAAACTTTTACAACTTACAAAGGCTTCATAGGCAAACAGAGGAAGGTATAAATTTTATTGACCCAAATGTAGAGCCAATAGGAGAACATAACATACTTTTAAATATGATGGAGTTGAGTTCAAAGAGGTGTCAAGGACAATCCAATTTGAGATGCAAGGCGGAAAATATATTGTAGGAAAGATGTTTAGCTGAGTGTGTGTCTGTGTGGGGAAATGTCCTGAGACCAGATTGGTGTGCTGGAGAGGTGTAAAAATCGTGAATTTGAAGTAGCCATCCAGTTACAAGCCAGAAAAGTCTTTGTTTTCAGAAAGCGGTCTGGTTCCAAACCTTTCCTTTGGATTTCCACCTCGAATTGGAAGTGTTTGAGGAGTTGTGCGATATACCTTTGTTAAAGTGACAACAATTCTTTGCCTTTGGTAATATTACTGGATTTTTATAGTTAAAATCTGTAAGAGAGTTGTTGCCAAGAAGGTAGTGTGTTTTGGCCAAGTGGGTTTTTTGGAGGTTGTTCTGTAAGACTGTTTTAACTATGTAACTTTAATCTTATGTGCTTAAGTTCTTTTGTTTCTTTTCAATAAATCATTTAATGTTTAAAATCCTAAAGGTGTTATTGGAGTTCTATGCTTTTGGGGACAGTAGCTTTTCCTCCTTGCTTTCAAAATACATAAAAAGGTTTTATGATCAGTAAGACAGGTTTCGTCTGCAATCTGGCTTGCTCAGCAAATAACATCTGCTGTGATTGTAACAATGGCATTTTTCTTTTCTCAGCAATACTCAAGCTCTGTACTACCAAACAACTACTTATAAAGCATTAGTTCAACTTCAGTTTGAGTATTGTGTCCTATCTTGAGCACCAAACCTCAGTCAAGGCTTTCGAGAGAATGCAGAGAGATTTACTAAAATTATACCAGGGATGAGGGACTCAAGTTTTATGGAGACACTTGTGGAGCTGGGGTTGTTCTCCTTAGAGTAGAGGACATCAAGAGGAGATTAGATAAATGTGTTCCAGTGGCATAGGTGTCAGTAATCAAAGGCTAGATTGAAGATAACTGCCAAAAGCACCAGAGATGACCTAATTAGGGATTTCATTATTTCGCACATTGTTATATTTGTTCTATATACATGGATGGGAGAGGTCTGGAGGGTTATGGACTGGGTGCAGGTCAGTGGGACTAGCGGAATAATATTTCGGCACAGACTAGAAGGGCCGAATGGCCTGTTTTTCTGTGCTGTAGTGTTCTATGGTTCTATAGTTATGACCTGGAATGTACTGCCTGAAAACGTGGTGGAAGCAGATTCAATGGTAACTTTTAAAAGAGAATTAGATAAATACATGTGAAGGAGAACATTTCAATGTGGCAGTATTTTTTTTAGCATGCCTGCTATAAAATACACAAAAATCATGCTGAAATGCAAATCATGTAATTACAATTTACTGTTGCTTAAAACCCAAGGTTAAAAAAAGATCTATTTATGAGTAAAGATCCTTTTCTCAAAATAATGCTTGGGATTTGCAACTGAATTACTGCAGTGCAAACACGCTTGTCTCAGGACCTTTCATCAAAGATGAATGTTCGTGGATTGGGGGACAAAGAAACAAAACAAACCTGAAAAAAATCAAGCCAGATTTTTAAAAATTGATTCACAGGGTGTGGGCTTCGTTGGCTGGGTCAGCATTTATTGCCCATCCCTATTTGCCTTTGAGAAGGTGGTGGTGAGCTGGTTGTACATTATGTCTTCAGCAGGAGAAACAAAAGCAGGGCTTGGGCTAGATTTTGTGTTTTTGATGGGGAGGGAGTGGACAATGGTGGTGGTGGGGCACATAAAAGATGACAGGGGGCTAGCCCACTTCCAGCCTGTTCCCCAGAATACAGTGGGTGGGTCAGATGCCTGCCAGCCCACCCGTCCTTAGGCCCTTAACTGCCCCTGCCCAACTAAGGGAGTTAAGGACCTAAAGTCTACCTCCTCCATAATGCAGTTGGCAGCGAAAGTTAGATGCTTTTTTCATCAACTTTGGTGAAAAAAAGGGGAATAAAGGGAATACCTCCTTTGGTGGCTGCCCTATGCGCATTAGGGGTGGTAACCTCCATCTCGTGTCTCCCCGACCCAGCTTCCAAAACATAACCCCCACCCGCTTCCCACCCCTCCCTAGGGTGCCTGATCCCTCCTTGTGCAAAACTCCCAGACGTACCTTAGTCTGGTGTCCATGTTGTCTTCTTCATGGGGCTGCTTACAGTCCCAGCAGTACCCACTACTGAATTCTGACACTGCTGGGACTGCAAGAGCTGCCAGCCAACCAAATTGGCCGGCAGCTCTTGAGGGCAAGACTTCCTTCCACTGTTGGGGGTTGCGGTGTGGAAGCCCCACGTTGAGCTTGTTAAGGCCACAAACAGCATATTATCACTGCAGTGCAGCCTTTTTTAAAGTTGGTCAGGTCGTGACTGACTTTTCTAGTGGTGGGGGGGTTGGGGGGGTGGGTGTTGTGGTTGGGGGATGCTAAGTGTAATAGCACCCTCTTGTGGCCATTTGTGTATGTACATATATAAGCAAACCAGAATAAACTAGTTTAGTTGTGCACTTGAAAATCATGTTTATGCACAAACCTCTTTTTGTCCAGCAAAGATATCACAGCAAGCAATATACATGCCCCACCCCTCCACACAAAAAACAAAAAATCCATAGTGTACAGGACAGATGGCATTAACATGCTCCTGCACTTCAGCAAGGCCTAGACTGTGCATCAGCAATATATAAGAGCATTAGAGATATACCATCGAAAATGCCTCTGCTGCATCCCCTGGATTCAATGGGAAGACCATTGAACAAACTCTATGTCCTTCTTGAAGCCAGGTCCACAACATCCAGGCAAAACTCCAGCAAATTCAACTTTGATGGACTGGACAATGTGTCCGGATGGCTAAGAAATGTCTTCCCCATCGGGTCCTGTTTTCTCAACTCAATTCTTGTTGTCCCACTTCATTGGCAGAAGCATGTCCGGTTTCCACTGACTCAGAAGGACACTAGCCCCAACAAATTTGCAGGGCAGGATAATTTAGGAAAGCTTTGGAATCATAGCGCCTTCCATAACTTCATGATGTCCCAAAGTGCTGGATAGTTAATGCAATACCTTTGAATTGCAATCATTGTTGCAATGTAGGAAATTGAGCAGCTAATTTGCACAGAGCAAGCTCCCTCAAATAGCAATGTAATAGTATATTTTTTAATTACATTGGTTGAGGGACAAATTTTGGCCAATACTGGCTAGGACTTCCTTTCTCTTCTTCAAATGTTACCATGGGATTTTTTTGGTCCTCCTGAGATGGCAGGCTGGGCAACACTTTAATATCTCAGCCAAAAGATGACACCTCCAAAAGTGCAGCACTCTGTCAGCACTGTACACAAGGGTCAACTTAAATATTATGTACAAGTATCTGGAGTAGGACTTGAATGCATAACTTTCTGACTCTAAGGCAAGAGGCCTACTACCACTGAGCCACAGCTGAGGTACACATCCTGACACAGGTCTGGAATGTTTGGGAGAAGCATCATACCAGCTTCAATGGACAAGAATGGCTGACAAAATGTCCGAGGGCCAGATTTTTAAATTACTGCAGTGTTGGAGCCTAGTGCTGCAGCAATTTCAAAATCTCAGTCCTAGATGTTGTCTCGGGACCTCCACGCTTCAGGAACAGTTTGGAATTTTCAAAGGGTCAGTGGGAGATGGGGAGGGAGCAAGAGAACAAGATACCTACTCGCCACCAATTAATGGTCCCCTGAGCTCCTTAAGGAGCTTCTGAATGGGCCTGTCCAGTGAAGAATGTAGGCACATTGGTAAGTTCATTTGACTTTGTGGAAGACTCAATTTTGATGGGCCAACTAGCGCTAGGTCCAACATTGTACCTTTTCTCTCTTTGTGTGGCTACTTTCCTCTCTACTCCAGCTCCTGGCCTCTTGATGAGCAGCCTACCATGTTCAGCAAGGTAGTGGCAAGCTCCAGCATGGCTGATGCCTGCCTTTACCACTGGCGTCAGGCACCAAATTTGGGCGCCAATCTCCTCTCCTGCCCAGTTAGGACATTTGAATTCAAAAATAATGTTGTGAGAGTTGACACTGATGAGAAACAAGGTCATGATCTGGAATTCATCTGAGTGTTGAGCTCTCGAACCTACTTTGAAAATCCAGACCCAAGTTTTCATCTCCCAAAGTAGCTATTGGCTCATCGTTTCAAGGTGATCAATTTGCTTTTCCTGTGGTATCACTAGGGATGAGTATCATTGGGTCTAAGAAGCAGTGTACTGGGTAGAATTTCCTGTGGTATACCAGGAACTCCATCACTCTTGGTACAGTGTGGGTAGGGGGGTGGCTGTGGGTGGGCATATTGCTTTCTACCCTCCTTGCCAAAATTTCATCAGTTCCTCTCCAGGCAGAACAGTGTTTCTCCATACTTAATGCCAAATTATATTGCAACAGAGTTGCACCCAGTGTCCAAGTGGAATTTCAGGCTGAATGTGCTTTGTAGGTGTAGTAATTATGGATTTGATAAACGTAGGTCTGTGGCTTTAAGAATAATTCTGTGTTGTAAGATCATGTGATCTGTGTAAACCAATCTGTTTGTGGTGCAGGGAATCGCTAAGAGGGAGTTCTCCTTTAGCTATAGAGCTTGATGCACGCATGTTGCTGCTGTTGTTGTCTTGTAAATAAAGTTCAATATTGCCATCAAGAAAAGTTGCCTGGGAAATCAACTCTATAACAATCTGGCGATGAGGATGGGATCAGATCCGGCGCTGTCCCTCGTCCAGTGATTGTGAGTATCTTATATAATTAAATAAAAAGGAAAATATACTCACCAGATGTGCTGCACCGTTCAAACAGAAGAAACCGAAGCGCTGTCATTTTAAGTTAAAAAAAGGACCTCGATCCAAATGGCTGAGAAATATCCCAGAGCGCTCCCGACATTTTTCTTTTTAAAACAGGATCTGCGGAGGCAAAACTAAAAAGAGAATCTGTTCTTATGTTGTAAAATAGGTGACTGCCCCACAGGCCTAGTAGGTTAGAGCAGCTGGCACACAGTTACAAGTAAGGAAAAAAAGACTGGCAGAGTTAAAAATTTAAAAAAAGCTTGCTGCAGATTTGGCAGCTTGCAAGTTTGAAAAGAAAAGGCAACCAGAGCAGAAAACAGTGCTGCAGTTTTAAATTTAAACAAAAAAAAAGGCTCCGATCTGATCACGAGGCCGTTGGGTCTCCAACATCTAAAGGACCTGAGGAGTACCAAAAAAAGAAAAACAAAAACCTGCAGAATCGCCTGCAAAAGGGGGAGGAAATTGCTGCTGTGCTTTTTTTTTTCTGAACAGGAACGAAGTTTTACAGAGTTAAAAGAAAAGAAGACGTACGATCGCGAGGATCCCGACAAAACTCGAAAAGAGCGGGAAACGCGGCACAGAAATGCCGACAGCTGCAGAGACTGCCTGAGTGAAAAGAAAGGCGACGGCTCTGAAAGCCACAATCCTACTTTTATCAAAACTATAAATACTACAGTAGAGGCCGGGAAAAAAAAAACATAATGATTAGATAATGTTGTTGGCAACAATCAATGATGAATGTGCTTGCGTGACATTCTTCTGCTATTAACAGAAAAAATGACTTGTTTATTTTAATGTTGTTAATAATGCAAGCAATAATTTCTAGACTTGCATTCAGAGTTATTAGCTCCACTGATGCGAGTTTTTACTTTACGCCCTACTTATGATTTCATCACATAGACTCCTTCAACAGCACCTTCCAAACCCGTGACCTCTACCACCTAGAACGACAAGGGCAGCAGATGCATGGGAAGACCACCACCTGCAAGATCCCCTCCAAGCTACACTACCATCCCGACTTGGAACTGTGTCTCCATTCCTTTACTGTCACTGGGTCAAAATCCCTTCCTAACAGCACTACTGTGGTGTAGGAAATGCAGAAGTCAATCTGCACACAGCAAACTCTCATAAACGTCAATACATAATGACAAAAAAAATCTACTTTTAGTGATGTTGATTGAGAGATAAATATTGGCCAGGACACTGGGGATAACTCCTATACCCATCTTTGAAATTGTGCTCTTGGGCCTTTAACATCAGCTGAGAGACAAGAGTCCTTGGGTTAGCGCCTCATCTGAAAGACGGCACCTCTGACAGTGCAGCACAACACATGGACTGTAGCGGTTCAAGAAGACAGCTCACCACCAGCTTCTCAAGGGCAATTAGGAATGGGCAATAAACGCCCAGCAATGCCCGCACCCTGTGAAAGAATAAAAAAAACTGGTGCCCAACTGAATAGCTGCTCAAGTTGGCTGATTCACATTGTGTATGAAAAGCTACGCGCTTGTAATTGGCATTGTGTGCTATTCTGAACTGCCACAAAGCAGCCACTTTTGTGGGAAAGAGAAATATTTGTAAAAAATGTTATGAACACTCTCCTGAGTAGAGAGTTCAATGTATCAAGTTTCAGTAGGTTGCTGATAGTTGGATCTGCTGCAGATATCATCTTGTTTTTAGTTGTATCAGTCACTTACTAAAGACATCCCATGGCCCTTATATACTTTAGCACACAAGGACTAGCTAATAAATGTATATACTATAGAATAACTCAACCCAGGGTGATCTAAATCAGATATTTATATCTTACCATGTGGGCCCCACAGTAACCCTAATTTTTTGAAGACAGTCTAAGGAAACACTTGGTTGCATGAGGATAGATAGGAATCATGCAGACTTGAACATATAATGTAGGCTGACACTCCAATGCAGTACTGAGGGAGTGCTGCACTGTCGGAGGTGCCATCTTTCAGATGAGGCGCTAACCCAAGGACTGTCTCTCAGCTGATATTAAAGGCCCAAGAGCACAATTTCAAAGATGGGTATGGGAGTTATCCCCGGTGTCCTGGCCAATATTTATCTCTCAATCAACATCACTAAAAGTAGATTTTTTTGGTCATTATGTATTGATGTTTATGAGAGTTTGCTGTGTGCAAATTGACTTCTGCATTTCCTACACCACAGTAGTGACTACATTTCAAAAATACTTAACTGACTCTAAAGTGCTTTGGGATGTCCTTAAGTCATAAAAGATCCGAAATAAATGTGAATATTTTCTTTGTTTCTTTCTTTCTTGATTTCTGTCTCTTTCCGGTAGTTCTGTTCCATGGAAAATTCTGTTATTATAATTCCCTGTGCTCATAGCCAGGAGAAAGCGCCCGGATAATTTGCTCTCAGATCCAGAAGAAAATGCTGCAATAATTTCCTCACAAGTGTGTAGGACTAGAGGTTTTCCAGTGCAATGGGCATGAGGTCTATTTTGACTGCTCAGACAGGCTTACAAGTTGCTTATTGGTTACCGTCTTTAGCAGTGTTTTGCTGCTGTTGGAGCATGCTGGAGTGCCGTTGCAGCACCACCCCCCCTCCAACTAGCATCAGCTCCAATTCCTGAACAATAATGCAGCTAAATACGTGGCTAAGGAGATGGTGCAGGAGGGAGGGCTTCATGTTTCTTGACAATTGGGCTCTGTTCCAGGGAAGGTGGGACCTGTTCTGATGGGACGGTTTGCACCTGAACTGGAGGGGGACTAACATCCTTGCGAGTAGGTTTGCTAGTGCTGCTCTGGGGCGTTTAAACTAGATTTGCAGGGGGAGGGGAACCAGAGTGTTAAAGCAGATAGTGAGGTGGAGGAGGATAAAGGTCAAGCGAGGAATGCATGTATAGACAGAAATCAAGGGTCCGTACGTGATAGAAATGTTCTCAGGTGCATCTATTTCAATGCAAGGAGTATTGTTGGAAAGGCAGATGAGCTTAGGGCGTGGATTGGTGTCTGGGATTACGACATTATTGCTATTAGTGAGACTTGGTTGCAGGAGGGGCAGGACTGGCAGCTCAATGTTCCGGGGTTCCATTGTTTCAGACATGATAGAGGGGGAGGGATGAAAGTGGGAGGAGTGGCATTACTAGTCAGGGAAAATATCACAGCTGTGCATAAGCAGGACAGCCCAGAGGGCTCGTCTACAGTGGCCATATGGGTAGAGCTGAAGAATGGGAAAGGTGTGACCACACTAATAGGGTTGTATTATAGACCGCCCAATAGTCAGAGAGAATTGGAGGAACAAATCTGTAGAGAGATAGCAGACCGATGTAAGAAACAGAAAGTTGTGATAGTAGGAGATTTTAACTTTCCACATATTGACTGGGACTCCCATACTGTAAAAGGGCTGGATGGCTTGGAGTTTGTCAAATGTGTTCAGGAAAGTTTTCTAAATCAATATATAGAGGTACCAAGGAGAGAGGATGCAATACTTGATCTCCTATTAGGGAACCAGACAGGTCAGGTGACAGAAGTATGTGTAGGCGAACATTTTGGGTCCAGTGACCACAATGTCATTAGTTTTAAGCTAATTATGGATAAGGATAGGTCTGGTCCTCGAGTTGAGATTCTAAATTGGAGAAAGGCCAATCTTGTGGAAATGAGAAAGGATCTAGGAAGAGTGGATTGGCATAAGTTGTTTTCTGGCAAGGATGTGTTCAGTAAGTGGAAGGCATTCAAAGGCGAAATTTTGAAAGTGCAGAGTTTGCATGTTCCTGTCAGGATTAAAGGCAAAGTTAACAGGCATAGGGAACCTTGGTTTTCAAGGGATATTGGCGATCTGGTTAAGAAGAAGAGAGAGGTGTATAGCAGGTATAGGCAACAAGAAGCAAATGAGGTACTTGTAGAGTATAGAAAATGTAAGAAAATACTAAAGAAGGAAATCAGGAAGGCAAAAAGAAGACATGAGGTTGCTTTGGCAGATAACGTGAAGGTAAACCCGAAGGTTTTCTACAAGTATATTAAGAGTAAAAGGATAGTAAGGGACACAATTGGTCCCCTTGAAGATCAGAGTGGTCGTCTATGTGTGGAGCCTCACGAGATGGGGGAGATCTTAAAAAGTTTTTTTGCATCAGTATTTACTCAGGAAACTGGCATAGTGTATAAGGAAGGAAGGGAAACAAGCAGTAGTTTCATGGAACATATAGAGATTAAAGAGGAGGAGGTGCTTGCTGCCTTACAGCGAATAAAGGTAGATAAATCCCCCGGGCCTAACATGATATTCCCTCGGACCTTGAGGGAGACTAGTGTAGAAATATTTAAAATGTCCTTAGCCACGGGTGAGGTGCCGGAGGATTGGAGGGTAACTCATGTTGTTCCATTGTTTAAAAAAGGCTCCAAAAGTAAACCAGGTAATTACAGGCCAGTGAGCCTGACGTCAGTGGTAGGTAAATTATTGGAAGGTGTTCTGAGAGATCGGGTATATAATTATTTGGACAGCCAAGGGCTGATTAAGGATAGTCAGCATGGCTTTGTGCATGGTAGGTCGTGTTTAACGAATCTTGTAGAGTTTTTTGAAGAGGTTACCAAGAAAGTAGATGAAGGAAAGGCTGTGGATGTTGTCTACATGGACTTTAGTAAGGCCTTTGACAAGGTCCCACATGGGAGGTTAGTTCAGAAGGTTTAGACTTGGTATCCATGGAGAGGTTGTAAACTGGATTCGAAATTGGCTGTGTGGGAGAAGACAGAGAGTGGTAGTGGATGGTTGCTTCTCAGACTGGAGGTCTGTGACTAGTGGTGTGCCTCAGGGATCTGTACTGGGACCATTGTTGTTTGTTGTCTATATCAATGATTTGGATGATAATGTGGTGAATTGGATCAGCAAGTTTGCTAATGACGCTAAGATTGGAGGCATTGTGGACAGCGAGGAAGGCTTTCAAAGCTTGCAGAGCAATCTGGACCAACTGGAAAAATGGGCCAGAAAATGGTAGATGGAATTTAATGCGGAAAAGTGTGAGGTGTTACATTTTGGAAGGTCAAACCAAGGTAGGACACACACAGTAAATGGTAGGGCACTGAGGAGTGCAGAGGAACAAAGGGATCTGGGAGTTCAGATATATAATTCCCTGAAAGTGGTGTCACAGGTAGACAAGGTTGTAAAGAAAGCTTTTGGCATACTGGCCTTCATAAATCAAATTATGGAGTATAGGAGTTGGGATGTTATGGTGAGGTTGTATAAGACATTGGTGAGGCCAACTTTGGAGTATTGTGTGCAGTTCTGGTCACCTAACTACAGGAAGGATATCAGTAAGATTGAAAGAGTGCAGAGAAGATTTACTAGGATGTTGCCGGGTCTTAAGGAGTTGAGTTACAGGGAAAGATTAAACAGGTTAGGACTTTATTCCTTGGAGCGTAGAAGAATGAGGGGAGATTTGATAGAAGTTTACAAAATTGTGAGGGGTATAGACAGAGTAAATGCGAGTAGGTTCTTTCCACTTAGATTAGGAGAAATAAACATGAGAGGACATGGCTTTAGGGTGAAAGGGGAAAGGTTTAGGGGGAACATTAGGGGGAACTTCTTCACTCAGAGTGGTGAGAATGTGGAACGAGCTACCATCTGACGTGGCAAATGCGGGCTCACTCTTAAGTTTTAAGAATAAATTAGATAGATACATGGATGGGAGAGGTCTGGAGGGTTATGGACTAGGTGCAGGTCAATGGGACTAGCGGATTAATATTTTGGCACAGACTAGAAGGGCCGAATGGCCTGTTTTCTGTGCTGTAGTGTTCTATGGTTCTAACAGCCCCGACAGCCCCCTCCTCCCTCCCCTTGACAGCTCCAACTCCCCTTGAGCCTGAAGAACATAGTGAAAGCTTGCTGCTACTGCCATTGCCATGGAACTACATTTCCCAGCAGGCTGTGTCCGCTCTCAGCTCTTTTGCACATGCGCCTGCCGGGAACTGACTGGCACATGAACAGTTTATCTTTTGTCATTCCTTGAGCCATGTACTCAGTGCTCACTGTCAGCCTGAAGGGAGAAGGGCCTCAGTCAGAATTGCTAACAGCTTCCCATTGGAAACAGGACAATTTTTAAAGTCTCTAAGTGCAACATAACATCATTAATTCAGCCGACGAAGCGAGGCAATTTTCGGATCATGAAATGTAAATGATTAAAAAGAGTGATGACGAGGCTGACAAAGTGAATCCAGTGGAGAAAGCGTACATAGAGGATATGATTAAGATGTGTGGCGGAGTGATAGATGCACTCAAGCAATGCGAATTTATAAGTGAGTAAGAAATAATAGCTGGGATTTTCCGCGCCCACTGGCATCGGGCGTGTTTGGTGGCATGAACAGGAAGTATGGCGAGAAGGCCAGAAATCGGTTTCACGACATCGTGAAACCAGTTTGCGATCATCTGCCCTACCTGCCGATAGTAGGCCACGTTCCCCGGCATCAGACATCAGGAACATCATTGTTATACATCAACATATCATTATAAGGCCAGCTCGCCGGACTCATCCCCCGCAGCTGGATCGTCCACCCATATCGGCGGATAAACAGGCCAACATGTTTCACAACAGCATATATAAAGTGTGTACTTGGTGAGCTGCACTTCGCTTGGGACTACAAGGTTTGTTTGCCTACCTTGCTTCGGTCAGCACTCACTGTCATCAGCACCAGGCTTCACACACAGCACCACATCACTTTTAGAGGGGCTCACAGGTAAGTCTCTACCTACCAGACCAGCCATATGTGGGTGGCTTTTCAATGGCTGCAGGACAAGGTCTTGCTTGGGGAAGGGGGAGAAGTGGCCTCAGGCAAGGGAAGAGGCGGCAGGACGAGGGCTGTACTGGGGAAGGGGGGGTATCCCAGGGTGTGTGTGGGGGACGCATGTTGATCTGTGCAAGTGGCCTTGAGATGGTGAGGGCTGAGGAGGCAGTCTGCAGAGGAGATGAGGCCAGATGGACATGTGAATGTGTGTGTGTGAGAATGGGTGGTGATGTCCCTTGAGCTGGCAGTGATTGAGTTGCCAGTGAATGGGCTTGAGTGTGTGAGTTTAGAGTGATGAGATGGTTGCCTTACCCTGGCTGCACAGATGAGATCATTCATCCTCTTTCTGCATTGGATGGCCAAACTCTTCATTTTTTTTATTCATTCACGGGATGCGGGCTTCGCAGGCTGGGCCAGCATTTATTGCCCATCCCTAGTTGTTCCTGAGAAGGTGGTGGTGAGCTGCTTCCTTGAACCACTGAAGTCCATGTGGTGTAGATATACCCACAGTGCTTTTGGGAGGGAGTTCCAGGATTTTGACCCAACAACAGTGAAGGAATGGCGATATATTTCCAAGTCAGGATGATGAGTGATGTGGAGGGGAACCTCCAGTTGGTGGCGTTCCCATTTATCTGCTGCCCTTGTCCTTCTAGGTGGTAGTGGTCGTGGGATTGGAAGGCGCAGTCTAAGGAGCCTTGGTGAATTCCTGCAGTGCATCTTGTATATGGTGCACACTGCTGCTACTGTGTGTCGGTGGTGGAGGGAGTGAATGTAAGTGAGGATATGGTGCCAATCAAGCAGGCTGCTTTGTCCTGGATGGTGTCGAGCTTCTTGAGTGTTGTGGGAGCTGCACTCATCCAGGCAAGTGGGGAGTATTCCATCACACTCCTGACTTGTGCATTGTTGATGGTGGACAGGCTTTGGAGAAACAGGAGGTGAGTTACTTGTCGCACAATTCCTAGCCTCTGGACAACATTGGCACTGATCACCACTGCTATTGCCTACCAAGTCAGAGTGGTAATGTAGCTGCCCCTCCTGCAGCCAGAGTGGGGGTAGAGGACATCACAGCGGGATGTCCAAAAGGTGTTCGAGGGCTGCAGTCTTCTTGCCTCTCGGAGCCATGTCTTCTTTGCTGCAGTCCTGGGCTGGAAGCACTGAGCCCGGCTGTACTTTAAATGTGGTGCCTGGAATGATGAAGCAGCGAGATGATGGCGGAGCAGACAAATAGGAGTCCACCTGCCACCGAAATACCATGTATCCCGGGAATGCATAAGTAAAGTGGCGGGTTTGGGACAATACGGCATGAAAATCCGCCATTGCAACCGTTTTACCTGCCCGCTACAGCACATAGTGCAAATCTGGGACAATACTGCCCAATGTCAGTCTATAAAATAGAAGACAAACTTAGGAAACAAAGCCCAATTTTGACGAGGTAGACGAAGCTTTAAGAACTATTCAGGAATGCCTCCAAGCTGAATACATCGCCTCTCTGAACCCTCTCCTACAAGTAGGGTCAAAGATGGTGGCCCGAGTAGGAACTTATTACAGGTACCTTGTATTTATTATTCAGTGATACATCTTACTTTTCTAGCCATTTCATTTACTTTAGACTATAGCTTAGACTATTGTAATATAAGTAGGCCTAGTCCTGCATGTGGTAACCAAAACCCGAAGTTATCTGAAATCCGAAACACGATCGACCCTGAGGATTTTGGATAATGGATACTCAATCTGTAAAATGTCGCATAATGAAATTCTAACTACGCTAAAGACTAATGATTCAAAATACCACATGGTTCAAAATAAAATGCCTACCGCCTAGCAGCACTGATATTTTTCACTTAAAAAGCATAGGGACTCAAATGATTAATACATAGGAAAACAACGTAATAGTAGATTTAGAAGTGACATGGCCAACACATTTCCTTAGAGCTCCTGCATCTCAAAACTTCCCATTACACCACTGGGTCTTTGGGGAAAGCAGCTTCAATCCCTAGCCTGTTAACATATCACAATTTGTGTGTTCTCTCGGGTGGATGTGAAAGATTGCATGGCGCTATACTGAACAAGAGCAAAGGAGTTCAAGGAGCATTTCTGTGCTTATTCTAAACTTGTGTGAATACACATTTTTTAAAAAAAATTTAATAATAGCTACTTCTTCAAATTCTTTCTGTGGAAAGTTGGCCAAAAACGTGAAAATGCAATGGTGACACAAGGGAATGGTCAACGTTTGCAGGCTCCATGTTTCTTTCAATTTATTCTCATCTATGGTAGGCTTTACAGAAGTTGATCTGTGAGTGAAAATATGTTTGCAAGCCTTGTCTTGGACACATTCAGACTCGAGGAAGTATTGGGATCTTTGGCCGATGCTTACAAGGATTTAGGTTGAGACTTTCATTTATTTTAGGCTTGGTTTAAATCCAAGTTTCATTGTTCCACTCAATTCCCCTTACTATCATTTCAACAAATGTGTTACAATAGACAATTGTTACCGATTCAATAGAGCAGCTTTGAGAGAAGAGGGTTGGCATTATAGCTGGTGATGTTATTGTCCAAGTGCTTCATATTTTACATACCATCAAAAAAAATCAGAGGAATTTTGTACATCAAACATTTGGCAAAATGTTATTGCCCAGAGTGATTTCTATCCGGTGATCTTTTTCCTATAAAGGTATGGGGAGAAGCCACTTCACAGAAATGAAAGGTTAACTGGTTGCTTTTCAAAAAGCCTGGACAGAATTTTATGTCCTGTGAGCGGGCGCGCACCCGACCCGATCGGACGTAAAATTGCTGGTGTTGACGACGGGTGAGCGTCCCGACGTCATCGCGCACTAGCGCGATATTTCGCTCAGGCGCGTGTGGGTAATGGAGCGGTGCCCGCCATTAATTAAATTGACACTTAAGGCCCTTAACAGCCCAATTAACTGCGATTTTTCTTTGCGATTTCCTGATCGCCTCACACGCAAAATGGCAGGTGGCAAGCCGACATTTTCACAAACCTCATCCACGGGTGAGATAACAAAGGTCAGCAGCATTGCCAATGTGAATAATGAAGAGTTTAGGAGATATTTTGCTGTTGGTTGCTTATTTGGTCTTGACAGCTTCATCTCTGTTCTGAGCTTCATTCTCAGTATTTCCAGGCTTCATATCAGGACACATCAGGCGTCTTCAAGAGCCCCTGAGAACTTTGACCTTGTGGATCCTTCCAGTTATCCGGCAGCCTTCCCTTACCCTGGTAATGGGGATAGTGGTCTCTGCTGAGGAGGAAGACAGGGGCAGAAGGGAGAGGAGGCCAGGTGTGACATTGCCGCTTCCAGGGGAGGGACCTGTGGGAGGAGAGGCGCAGGCACAAGGGGCGTAGTCCAAGGAGGAAAGGGCCGCAGAAGATACCACAATCCTGTTACAGGCAGTGATGCAGTTACCTCAATATGTCTGAGGTGCAATGCTGAAGGAGGCTCCACCTCACAAGGGAGGGTGTGACCTCCATTTGCCAATGATCGGCCCTGAGATCAGCTCCATCTGTGTGGGTGGACACCCAATGTCAGTGGCTCTGAAGGTCACAGTGGCCCTCAACTTCTATGCCGCTGGCTCTTTCCAGAAGTCAGTGGGGGATTTTTGTGGAGTCTCCCAATCAGCTGTCCACAGTCGTGTTAAGCTGGTGACATAAGATCTGTTCAGGCAGGTACTGACCTGTATTATTTACCGTATGAATGAGGCCAGCCAGGCTGAGCAAGCCAAAGATTTGCAGCGATTGTTGGGTTCCCCACGTCTAGGGTACAATCGACTGCACACATGTGGCCATCAAGGTGCCAGTGGGTCAGCCGAGTGCCTTCATCAACAGGAAGGGCTTCCACCCCATGAACGTGCAGATAGTGTGTGATCACAGGATGCAGATTCTGCAAGTCTGTATAAGGTACCCTGGCAGCTCCCATGACACTTATATCCTGAGACACTCCCAGGTGCTGAGGCTCTTCAGTGCTCCAGCCTGGCTGGATAGATGGCTGCTGGGTGAAGGGTTATCCATTGAAAAGGTGGCTCATGACGCCTCTCTGTCACCCAAGAACAGAGGCAGAGCAGCGTTATAATAGGAGTCATGCCTCCACAAGTGCAGGGATAGAGAGGACCATAGGTCTTCTCAAGTTGCGCTTCTGAAGCTTGGACCGTTCAGGGGGAACACTACAATACCCCCCAGAGCGTGTGTCACCGATCGTGGTTGCACGCTGCGCTCTCCACAATCTGGCTCTGGTGAGGGAGGACCCACTGGAGGAAGAGGACCTTGGCACAGCTGCACAAGCCACAGTTGATGAGTCCAGTGGTGAGTCGAAGAGGAGCACGGTGAGGAGAATGCTGAGGGCGTGGAGCCAGACCTCGGTAACCTGCAGCGACACCAGGGACGTCTTAATCCAATGGTCCTTCAACTATACTACCAAAGGCCAACTTCAACCGCATGCCAGGGCTGTCTCTATCCTGGATGTCTGAAAGTGCCCTTTCGTTTGAACACAAAGAGCACTCTGAGGCCTGAGCAATAAAGTTCAGAGCCACCTACGTCCAGCATTACATACTGGTGTTCCCCACACCAGTGAAATAAAGAGATAAAGCATACTCAGGGCATGATGACAAAAACACCATTTATGTCATTCTGACAGTTCAATAATCTTAACAGAAACATTTCTGGTATTCAACATCAGACCAGTATACGTAAAGTAAGCAAAAATGAAGATAAAATCACCTGTGACCTGTCGCTCTTGTGCTCATGGTGCCTTTAACGTATGTTTGCGAGTGCTACGTCTAGGTACTCCCCCCTCGCTGGCACGGGCATTGGAGGCAGCCTGCTGACCGTGCTGTCTTGTTGGCCTTGGTCAAATACCTCTGGCCAGTGGAGCCTGTACTAGCCCTTCCTGGGAGGGAGTGGCCAGTGCCACGACTGGCATCTCCCCAGTCATCGCCGCCTCATCAGATGCCAGTGTCACTGGCGGAGGGGCAGAGGAGCTGCTGCCATATATACAGAGTACCCTGAGAGGAGATGACAGGCAGCTCGTGCGCCAACGTGAGGTCGCTCTGGATCTCCCTGCTCACCATTGATGGATGGGCACTTAGCTCGGATACTGGGTGCCTCATCCATCTCCCTCACTGGTGCACTGACTACCTGAGGTCAGTGCCTGTGTGAGGTCTTGCAGGTCTGAGTGCAGCCCCTGGAACCCCTCATTTTATCCCTGGAGCTGCCTCTCCATAAGAGTCGCCACTCTCTCAATGGAGGAGGCAGTGCGCCCAACCATGACAGTCAATGCAGCGCCCGCGCACCATGTTGACTCCTCCATCACGGAGACCATGGCACGCATACCCTCATGGATATCCACCTGATCCTCCCACACATCCCACTGGACATCCAGCATCTGCCGCCTAATCAATGACTCCAGAGGCTCATCATCAGCCTTTGACTGAGCATTGTCCTGGTCTCCAGCAGTCTTCTGACTGCTGGTAACCTGGGCACTTTCTGCCTCCGCCTGCACCTCAAGTAATTGTGAAGTGCCCTGACCGATGTGCTTCGAGATACGAACTGCCGATCTAATGCCCACCGAGGTGCTGGTATCTGTGCTGGTGCCTGCTTCAGAGAGCGGGTGTAACGCAGATGCAAATTACACCCAGTGGTCCTCCGGTATCAGGGGTGGCCCCTCGGGGTCCCAGAGCGAACGCCTAAAAGGGAGAAGAGGAGCATGTCATTAGTTAAAGGCATCGCACTGTCACTGTGCATGCCAGGCACCTGGTGTGACAATGGGGAGCTGCATCATGGTGCCATCATCCTTCAATGATCAATGGGGAATCCAGGTTTGAGACTTACATCAATGAAGAGGCTACATTAGAATGGTCACACATGCCAAAAGTCTAACCTCTGTGCACTGCACTCTTACCTTCATCTGGCACCCCCGCCTCTCCATGCCCAGTTGCATGTGGGATGTGCCGGCTCTCGAATTCCAGGGCGTCTTGCTCGTACCTGGAGAGGATTAGCAGGCTAGAAGAGCTTCCGCTGATTTGCAATCTTTCTATATTGTTGTGGGCCGTCTTCTCCTGAAACAACAGAGGAGCATTGATTCATCCACTCTGCAGCACCATTGCAGCCTGGCCAACCCCAGCTGAGGAACACCTCGCAGGGCACACCCGAGCCGTGGCCCTCGAGCCACAAGGCACTCAGCCCAAGCAGCCAGGGCTCACCCCCTTGGCCAGCTCCAGCGCGATTGACAGTTGGCACTCAGACTCTAGCACCTGAGGTCCATGGGAGCACAGCCAGACCTCAACACTTCTGCACACTGACCCATGCCAACATGGTACTCAACCTTCCTGAGTGTAGCAGGCCATTGAAGCGCTTCCAGCACTGGACCCAGGAGGGTCGCACCACTTCGCGGCTGCTCACCATTGCTGCCAACTCCTCCCATGCCCTCTTGGTGAGGTGCGGTGGCCTCCTCCTCCCATCCCAGGGTACAAGGCTGTACCTCCTGGCAGCCACCTCTTACAGTAGAACGGCAAGGCACTCATCAGAAAAGCAGGGGGGCCAAGTGCCCACCTGACCTGCCCTCCTGCCTGCCGTGTCCAGCCGCACTCGGGTCCATAGAGAAGGTTCAGGGCACGTCCTCCGTGGCAGCCTTCCAGGGGCTGCCTGGGCCACTTTTAAACGGCCGCCGGGTCGCCATTGATTGGACCCAGCGGCTGACAGGCCCCCACCGTCGCTCAGCCCTTCCCGGTCAGTGCAGTGTCGTATTTCATGCTGGACGGGCCTTAATTGGCCAGCCAGTGTGAAATGGCAGTCAGGGCCCGACCGTGGGCAGATGTCAGTCCCATGGCCGCTCCCGGGTCTGCCTAGTGAACAGAAAAACCTGCTCCAACTGATATACAGTCACTTATGCACTTCTGTTATGTTGAATCATCAACACATCAAGCGGAAATAGTGCTTACTTGTGTATTTGTGTAACTTGGACCTATTGAAAAAGACAGGTTGTCCCTTTGATATTCTTCCTGGTGACATTTCAAGGCAAAACACATTGAACTGTGATCTCAAAACCCATCTTACTGGCAAGAGAAGTGAGTGCTAGAATTTCAACAACTCCAGAATGAGCAACTTAACTTCTCACTGCTATTCATGAAGGAAATAAAGACTTGCATTTATGTTACGCCTTTCATGACCTAAGGACACCCCAAATCCCTTTCCAATCAATGACTCCCCAAAGCTTGTCCACCATCTACAAGGCACAAGTTAGGAGTGTGATGGAATACTCTCCACTTGCCTGAATGAGTGCAGCCCCAACACTCAAGAATCTCCACACCATCCAGGACAAAACAGCCTGCTTGATTGGCTCTCCATCAATCACCTTCAACACCCACTCCCTCTATCACCAATAGTGGCAGCAGTGTGTACCATCTGCAAGATACACTTTAGCAACACACCCTGGCTCCTTCAGCAGCACCTTCCAAACCATCTAGAAGCAGACAGCAGATGCATGGGAACACCACCGCCTGTAAGTTACACCTTCTCAGAGCAATTAGGGATGAGCAATAAATGTTGGCCTAGCCAGCGATGCCCACATCCTGTAAATGAATAAATAAAAGAAAAAGCACTTTTTAAGTGCAGTCACTGCAGTAATATAGGAATCACAGCTGGCAATTTGGACACTGCAAGTTCCCATAAACAACAATGTGATAATGGTTAGATAACCTTTTATTTAAAGGGTGTTGATTATGACTAAACAATGCAATTTATGAAAACAAAGGAAGACCATGGAGGGATTTGAAATTAAGTACGAGTATTTTAAAGTTGAATCATTGCTAGACTGGGAGCCAATGTAGGCTAGTGAGCGACGAATGAACGGGACTTGGTGCAGGTCAGGAAAGGGCAGCAGAACATTGGGTGAATTTACACAGGGTGGAAAATGGGAGGCCAGGCAGGAGAGTTTTGGAGAAGTTGAGTCTGGAAATTTCACAATTAAAGACAGCCGCACAATAGTTTGATTGTTAGTCAAAACACAGATGAGCTAAACTCAGTTGTTACAAGAACAACGAATGGGATTCAGCTGCATTCTCCAGATAGTGCTAAGGGTCAATACTCTGACCTGTTCCAGAAACAATCTCACCAGGTACAAGCTAACAAAAAAAAACAAAGGTGATTTATTACATTATTTGCATATCTTGCCACTTGCACAGCTTAACCACTGATCTAGTTGAGCTATTTGTTTTTTTGTAGTACAAAGGGATAATGTTAAATATGTAAATATATAGTCTACATCATCAGTGATGTAAGACCACATGATAACAGAGCATGGAGAGAGATAGTTCTATGTAGAGCATTGCGTAGAGAGTATGGTACAATTAGTTTGCATACTTTTCAATAAAAGTTAGAGCTTGCTAATAGGATCATCTCAAGTCTTATCTGTAAGTACAGAACCACAACTGCCACATACCAAGCCAAGGGCAACAATAACAGGGTTTTAGCCCATTAAGTTCGTTCACTATGTGAATCGTTGGGTGCACCTCCAGCTGATTATGCTCATTCAAAATGTGGAGCTTGAATGCTACCTACAGAGACCAAGATCCAACCATGTTTATTACTCTGGTTAAATAATTCCTGGACACTTACTACTTGAAATTGCCTTCAAGCTGAAAGGAACATGAAGGTACATTAAGGCATTGGTGTACAATGCATCACAATGCTAAACCGAAAAATTAGAGAAAAATAAAATGGTGTAATCTAAAGCAATCGAGTAGCCTATGTGAAAGTTACCTTGCCCATCCTTCGAGGCAAAGGTGACCATGTCCATCATCCTGGGTGTTTGATAGGGTGCCTGTGGGTAGGTAGGTGACTGTTAAGGCCGATCTGCAGCTGGCAGGCTCTGCTGCAAGCAGGACAGGATAGCACAGATGACTGAGTTTTGGGTGAGCTGTTTGCTGGGGATTTCCTCTGCTTGCATTGTCTCTCTGCCTCTGATGTGTGTTTGCTTTTGAAGAAGGCCGCACCCTTTTTTATTTGGTTGTGCCAGTTACAGGGATCCTGGCCGTGACTATGTGAAAGGTGGTGTGTTCTGTAAGATGCATAGTGCTGCCTGTCCTGAGCACAACTGCTTCTGAGCAGCAATTTAACAACAACATGCACAATAGATCGTTGACCTGAAACATTATCTCTGCCTCTCTCTCTCTCTCTCTCTCTCCCTAGATGCTGTCAGTCCTGCTGAGTATTTCAAGCATTTTAAGTTTGCATTGCATTTATAAAACTCCTTTAGCATGGTAAACTTTCCCAAGGCACTTCATAAGAGCAAAATCAGACAACAAATTGACACTGATGTGAGAGAAAGAGACATTAGGACAGGTGATCAAAACTTGGGCCACTACAATAGGTTTGAAGGAGCATCTGAAAGGAGGAGTGATGGTGAGGTAGAGAATTTAGGAAGGGAATTCCAAGGGTAAAATATTTAGTTCAGCAGGCAAGATTCTGCCCCAAGACTTAGGTTGATGGTAATGTTCATGAAGCCCTCTCCTCCCATTAGTAGTTTAATTGTCCTCCATCATTCACGACTGTGGCAAGACTGTGGATTGAGCTTTGATCTGATTTGTTGGTTGTTGGAGTGCTTAACCCTGTCTATAATATGCTGCTCCCTCTGTTTAATATGCACATGGTCCTGTGTTGTACCTTCACCAGTTTGGCACCTCAATTTTAGATATGCTTGGTGCTGCTCCAGGGATGTTCTCCTTCACTCCTCATTGAAACAGGATTGACGGTGTGGTCTGCGTTGTGGTGGAGTACAATTCTGATGCTGCTGATGGTTCACATGGCTCATGGGTGCCCAGTTTTGAGATGATACATCTGATCCAAATCTATTTCATTTAGCATGGTGGTAATGCTACACAACAGGATGGAGTGTGTCCTCAGTCTGTAGGTAGATCTTTGTCTTCTTACTCATTCACACCAATATTATCCTAGACAGATGCATATGCCATAGGTAGAGTGGTGAGGATGGGGTCAAATACATTTTGGTTCTCTTTATCACCTGCTGAAAACCTGGTCATCTTGGCCAGTACTTGTGCTACCAAGCCACTCATGCGATGGACATTGAAGTCCCCTACCCAGAGTACATTCTGTGCCCTTGCTTCTTCCAAGCGATTTTTTTTGTGGGATGTGGGCATCACTGGCAAGGTCAGCATTTGTTGCCCATCTCCAATTGTCCTTGAACTGAGTGAGTGCTAGGCCATTTCAGAGAGTAGTTAAGAGTCAACCACATTGTTGTGGGTCTGAAGTGACATGTAGGCCAGATTGGGTAAGAATGGCAGATTTCCTTCCCTAAAGGACATTAGTGAAGCAAATGGGTTTTAACAATCAATGATAGTTGTCATGGTCATGACTGAGCCATCTCACCTTGACTGAGACTAGCTTTATATTCCAGATTTATTAATGAAATTCAAATTCCACCAGCTGTAATGGTGGGATTTGAACCCATGTCCCCAGAGCATTAACCTGGGCCTTTTGATTTCTAGTCCAATGGCATTACCATTTTTCCACCATCTCTCTGTAAACATGGTGTAGCACTGATTCATCAGCTGAGGGAGGGTGGTAGGAAGAAGTCCATGTCCAAATGCAGCAAGACCTTAACAATAACCAGGCTTGGGCTGACAAGTGGCAAGTAACACTCGCGCCACACAAGGGACAGGCAATGACCGTTTCCAACAAGAGACAATCTAACCGTCGCCTGCTGATTTTTAATGGCATTACCATAGCTGAATCCACCACAATCAACATACTGGGGATTACCATTGACCAGAAACTGAACTGGACTAGCCACATAACTGTGGCTTAAAGAGCAGGTCAGAGGCTCGGAATCCTGCAGCAAATAACTCACCCCCTGACTCCACAAAGCCTGTTCACAATCTACAAAGCACAACTCAGGAGTGTGATGGAATACTCTCCACTTGCCTGGCTGAATGCAGCTCCAACAACACTCAGAAAGCTTGATACCATGCAGGACAAACCAGCCTGCTGCATTGGTACCCCTTTCAGAAACAATCACTCCCTCCAACACTGACAAACAGTGGCAGCAGTGTGTACCATTTACAAGATGCACTGCAGAAACTCACCAAGGCTCGTTAGGCAGCACCTTCCAAACCTATGAGCACTACCATCTAGAAGGACAAGGGTAGCAGATATATGGGAACACCACCACCTGAAAATTCACCTCCAAGCCACTCACCATCCTGACTTGGAAAAATATTGCCGTTCCTTCACTGTCACTGGGTCAAAATCCTGGAATTCCCTCCCTAATAGCACTGTGGGTGTACCAACACCTCAAGGACTGCAACAGTTCAAGAACGCAGCTCACTGCCACCTTCTCAAGGGCAATTAGGGACGGGTAATAAATGCTGGACTACCCTGCGACACGCACATCCCATAAATGAATTAGAGAAAGGTAGCAATCAGCAGGAGGCTTCCTTGCCGATGGAGGGTGGTAGGAAGCAGTCCATGTTCAAATGCAACAAGACCTGGACAATAACCAGGCTTGGGCTGACAAGTGGCAAGTAACACTTGCACCACACAAGTGACAGGCAATGACCATCTCCAACAAGAAACAATCTATCCATCACCCCTTGACAATAAATGGCATTATCATCGTTGAATGACTCGATGCCATAAGACTTCATGAGGCTCAAAGTCAATGGGCGGAATCATCCAAGATTTACACTAAGTGTGGTAGAGGGCGGGGGGAGAAAAGATGTTTTTCCTGCTGGCCACAATGATGGGTTTTCGCATCGTATCATCCTAGTCCCATCTAATCAATCATGCATTCCTGGGAAACATGCCATTTCAAAGGTGGGTGGGCTCTCATTCGCCCACCACACCATCACCTCACTGCTTCAACATGCCGCGCACCATATTTAAAGTGTAGCTGCGCATACACCTCTCAATGCTTCCAGCCCAGGACTGATGCCCGGAAGACATGGTCCTGAAAGGCAAAAAGACTGCAGCCCCCCAATTCAATGACGCATCTCTTGAGCGCCTTTTGGATGCCATGGAGGCCCACTGGGATGTCCTCTACCCCAACTCTGGCAGCGGAAGGGCCAGCAACATCACCAAACTGGCCTGGGAGGCAGTGGCCAGTGCCATCGACCTGCAAAAGAGGGCAGCCACCCAGTGCCGCAAAAGGATTAATGACCTCCTCCGTTCCTCCAGGATAAGTCACTCTTCTCGTCACTCTCAACTCTTGCACTCACATCACACATCCACATGGCCCTCACTCACTGACAGTTCAAGGGACATCACCATTCACTCTCTCACGCACACCTTCATTTTCCTCATTCCATCCATGGAACCACTCACCATCCATACACACCAGGCATACTTATCATCTGGCCTGGCAGCCATCCTGATTACACTCTCCCCATCCGTATTCATACAGGACAAGCTGACACAACAAGGCAGAGAAGTCGCAGACTGGTGGAGGAATGCCTGAAACCAAGGTCATTATGGACTTTGTAAATAGAGTCATCGAGCTGGCTGGCAAAGATCTGGACTGTTCCTGTGCTGATGGTGAGGTTGGTGGCACGCAAACAACTGAGGATCCAGCAGTGCAACACCCATCAGGCAACCATGCTGTGAGTTATGTGCCCTGTTTCACAGGCCACTGCCATGCACTAATTAACTCTCCTTGCTTTTGCAGGCACATATGGGAGACAGTCAATGGAGTCCATGGCCCATGGTCTCCAATCAAGCCCCAAAGAAACCCCTAAAGAGGAATCCAAAGGTGATTTCATTAAAGACCCGTCACAGCATCACCCACACCCTCCACCAGTGCAAAGATACACACCTCAGTGGGACTTAGCTGTGGAGTAGCTTTGGGATCACAATCTGGTGAACCGATCACTCTCTCTGAAACACTGCAGGCAGCAGCAGGGACTTCTCAGCTGCCTGGCACCCAGAGGACTGCTGGAGGCCAGAATGTTGCTGAGTTCGAGTCAGATATTGAGTCTCTGGACTCGGTCAGACCTCAGTTGCTGGGGCTGCAAAGGCAAGCTGGGAGACATCGCGAAAGGATGTCCTCTGTTCTCCTCAGATTGCAAGGCATGATGAAGAAGTCTGTCCACCTTCAGCCTGAGGTGAGAGTGCTGGCATGCCAACACACCAAGTCAACACTGGAAGGATGGTGGCCGCCATGGAGACCTTGGTCCAGGACATTAGTCCTGCACTGCTGCATAGGCTGAACACCATCGCTGACGCCGTTGTTGGCCTCCAACACACTGTGTACTTGAGAGGGGTATGGGATCTTGCTTGAGCTTCCCCTTCTCCTCAAGTAATCAGCCAAGGCCATTGGGCAACCATAGGGAGGAAGACCAGGAGCTTGGCACCCCAAGGCCATCCATCCAAGTGACCCCTGGAGTGTTTGGCCCATCCCAATCCCCTCTTCCTGTGACCCCAGTAGCTCCAGTTTCACAGGCCAAGGAGGGTGCTGCTGACACACAGCAGGACCCTGAAAGCAGGCTGGGGCCCTCCAGGTCTCGGCCCTCCACAGGATGAACGCTAAAGCAATCACAGACAGGGCATAGCAGTCAGCAGGCTGCCTCCACCTCCGCAGTGGATGTCGAATGAGCACCAAGACATAGCGGCAGGGTTAGGGAGTTCAAAAGTTGTGCTTGCACAGCCTGGGCAAGAGTGTTAATCACTTGTAAATAACGTTCACTATTGTAAATAAACTCCCAAGAATGTCACCCTGCCTATGGCTTCCTGTCCTGATGAGCAGTGTTCTTGTTACTCAGGTGTGAAACCTCGGTTTCTGCACAAGATAAAGGCAGGTGTTTCAGCCCAGGGCCTCTTCTCTTCCCTCTGCAGTGAGTAACCTTCAAAGCAAAGTGATGGTCTGGCTTCACGCTCCCTGGATATATTAGTGAAGCCTACATCCCGATGGTGCTAATCACTGCTGCCAGAATGTCGTAAGCAGCGTCACAGAGTTCCATCACTCTCTCTGTGTGCTCTCAGCACCTTTCAGGTGGGGCTGGCCCCATATTGTCAGCATCTGTGACCGGTGATGCTGTGCTCCTAAAAGGGATCAGGTGATGAAGGCTGTCAAAGGATCAGGTGCATTTAAAGTTTCCATGATATGACCCTGATCACAAAGCGCTAGTGAGCTGCCCTCGGCCAGACAGGAGTCAGACATTCACAAAGGCTATGTGAACATCTATGGAGAGTCCACACTGCATGTCGTCATCATCCTCCTGGAATCAATCAGCGATTATGGCTTCTGTTGCATCTCCATGACAGGAGCCTTATCAGAGAGGGTAGGTGTGTTGCCCTCAGCCAGACTGGAGTCAAACATTCACAAATGCATTGTGAGTTTCTATAGTGTCTCCTCACTGCACGTCAACATCATCCTCCACAAATCTAGCAGCTGTGAGAGCCTCCCAAGCGCACCTGGCCTCATCGTCTTCATTGTCGCCTTGGAGGACCTCCTCACCCTCATCCCTGTTGACGTCCTTCTCACTGGAGGAGACTTGCAGCTCTTCCATTTCCGCCTCAGCCAGCTCCTCTCCCTGCTGTAAAGGGCACAGCAGGCGACAACGGTGTGTGACACTCTCTGTGGACTATATAGCAGAGCTCCACCAGACCGGTCCAGGCACTGGAACCTCATTTTCAGCATCCCGATGGTTTGCTCCCCCAGGGTGCGAGTTGCAGCGTGAGCCTCATTATACCTTCACTCTTCTGCAGTCTGAGGCTGCCACACGCATTTCATCAGCCATGCCCTCTGCGGGTAGTCCTTGTCCCTGAGGAACCATCCCTGCAGCCTCTGCGGACCCTGGAAGACATCAGGGACCTGAGACCGGCTAAGGATGTAGGACTCATGGACCCTGGGAACCATGCACACACCTGCAGGATGCGTTTGTGGTGGTCGCACACCAGCTGCACACTCAGCGAGTGGAAGCCCTTGTGGTTGATATAATTGACCCCTTGTTGCCACAGAGATCTGATCGCCACATGCGTGCAGTTGATGCACCCTGTATGTGTGGGAAGCCTGAGATCTGGGCAAATCCCAGCGCCCTTGCATCCTGGTTGTCCTGGTCCTAGGCAAATTGTACAAAGTTGTGTGTCCTCGCGAAGGTGGTATCCGTGACCTCAGGGTTGCAGTTTTGGGTGAAGGCTTGTGACATTCCACAGAGGTCACCTGTGGAGCCTTGAAAGGAGCCACTGGCGTAATAATTGAGCGTTGCGATCACTTTCATGGTTACTGGCAGTGGATGCCCTCCATGCCCCCACGGCGTCAAACCATGCAGTAGCTGGCGGATGTGACTGAACAGTTCCCTAGGCATGTGCAGCCTTCAACGACACTGGTTCTTGGTCATCTGCAGGAATGAAAGGCGGCGCCTATAGACCTGGGTCTAGTTAGGCACTGACCAGCGATGGCTCGCTGTGGCTCTTCAGCGGCGTGTGCGGGAGGCTCAGCTGCCCCCTCTTCCTGAGGGTGCTCCTCCTCCCTCTGCCCAGCCAGGTGCCTCCATCGCTCACTTCTCCTTCGTCTCCGCTCTCTACACACCACGAGGCATACAGCTAGATCACCAAGCTCCATTTTCACCTCAGCGGGCGGGCGGGTGGGTGCCTGACCCGCTCGAACGTGAAATGACGCACGATGACAATGGGCAAGCGTCCCGATGTGACGCACAGTCGCGCGATAGCTCAGTTGGCGGGCCCGTGTGGGAATCGGCAGCGCGCTCGCCAACAATGAGGAGGCCTATTAAGGCCATTAAAGTATTAATTAAGTTAAACTTTTCGCACGTGAAAAGGCTAAGTGGTCTTTGCATTCTTTTGGAAAGCTCATCCTCGGGTGGGGTAAGATTTCCAACATCAAATAAAATAAAATAACGCGAGGTGACATGTTTTGTGACATTTTTAAAATCTTTATTTCTAATTTTTAGAAGTCTTCATCTCCCTGAGGCAGCTCTGTGCCTCAGGGAGATTTTCAAGCGCTCACTTGCGCGCATGTGCAAAGTTCTCCCCTTGCCCCGCTCGCCCTCCTCCCCCCACCCCGCACACACAGGCAGCGCCGAGCATTGCCGCTCACGTTTCACGCTGGGCAGGCTTTAATCGGCCCACCAGAGTGAAATCGCTTGGGTGCACTAAGAACCTCTCTTGGTTAAGTCTGAAGGCCACTTAACGCATCCCGGAGAGTGCTGGTCACCACTTGTATGGCCAGAGTTTAGTGCGCTGCATGGCTGCCCGAAACCCCACCCACCTCCACCCCACTCCACCTGACCGATTAGCGGCAGCTTTGCCCATTGGACTGCAAGCTGTGCTCTCAGCTCAGGCACGGGCGTTCTCCTAAGCCCCGCTGCAAGGCTGCATAGTTAGCTTGAATCATGGGCGAGACTGTCAAAACTGGAACGATGACATTGCAAGGGGCTGTGAGCACCTCCACCAGTGACTGCTCCATGACCAGCTTTAGCAAGGAGATTGTACAGCATGTCTGGTCATCCAACTGTTCTGTAGTCCGCTAAAATGCTAATTAGTTTGCAGTCTGTGCCCGAGGGGTGAAAAGTTCAGGAGCATTTGGTGGCACTTCCATGCCTTTGCGTTGCTTGAGTTGGCAGATAAGCCAGAAGCCTGACTGTGTCTGAACTGTCTCAGCTGCGGAGGATTGGTCACTTTATACAAGGTTTCCCTAATGCATGGCTATTTCCCTCCACCCCGCCCTGCACATGCTTGTGCACCACCATCAACTGCAGGGCAGCCCTTGCACCCCCCAAACTCGCCTTGACCACGGTGCAGTCCTTGCCCCCACCCCCACCTCAACCTTGAAGTCCAACAGCTGACCCTGGCGAGTGCTGCGCAACCTTACTGTGTGCTCACCTCTGAGTTCCCCCAAAGTGCAGCCCACCAAGCGCATGCCCTATATATGCCGTTGTGAAACATTTCGACGGTGCTCAGAAGACCCAACATGGGGGAGATGATTCCCTTGGGCTTGGCTTATAATGGTTTGCAGGTGTATTACAATGAAGTTCCCGATGCCTGACCATGAAACACCACCTGCCACAATTGCAAACTGGTTTCACAACATTTTGAAACCACTTTTTTGGCCTTCTTGCTATATTGTCCGCTCATGCCACTAAACGCACCTGACACCAACGGGCACAGAAAATAGGTTGATGTCATATGGCCTATCAAGTTTTTATTTTCATTTACCATTTTTGTAGCAGTTTAATGAAACTGAGTGGCTTGCTCGGTCATTTCAGATAGCACAAAGTTATAGAATCATAGGGTCATACAATGGTTGCAGCACAGAAGGAGGCCATTAGACTGTCTGTGCTGGCTCTCTGCAACTCAACTAGCCCCACTCCCCTTCCTATTCCCAGTAGCTTTGCAAATCTTTTCTCTGAAGATAATTATCCATTTTCCTTTTGACAGATATAAGTGAATCTGCCTCCATCACACTTTCAGGCAGTGCATTCCAGATCCCAACCATTCGCTGCATAAAAAAGATTTTACTCATGTCATCATGTCTTCTTTTTCCAGCCTCTCCTTACCTACTCTGTCCAGACCCCTCATGATGTAGTCCCACTGTTTGTCTGGCAGACATCCATTGAAATGACTGCATGCTTGACCAGGTACTTGGCTACTTCAGGACGACACTGTTAAAAGATGCTCCAATGAGTTTCTCAGTTGAGGCCTGACGTGTGGTTTCAGCTGACTGAAAAGGATGATGGAATGTGAATTGTTTGAGGAGAACAGGTAGGGGTCTAGCTGAACATCTATACCAACCTTCTCCCTCTCCAATGGTCATTTTCACCAATGATTTGGAAGTACACAATATAGGTCAGTCAGTATCTGAAAGATCAAATAGATTCATGTTTCAGATTAGAAACCTTAACCTGCTGAGTTTCATCAAAAAAAGGTTGACCTACTGAGCATTTCCAGCAATTTCTGTTTGATGTGAAACTTTTTAGCCATTTGAATTTTTTTTAAAGTAATATTGCTATAGAAATATTCACATTTCACATGCAAGTTACACAATAAAATGTTACCTGGGCTGACTTCAGGTGTTTTACAGTATAGCACTTTTCACCATATGGCTTTGGTGACAGATTATGTGAGGTATGGGTTGAAGTCTTGCTACCTGATATTGCTAATTCCTGCATTAAAATAGCACTGTTTATCTTAAATAGGTGAATGTCGATTTTAAATGGTGTTACAATTGGGTGAAGAGGGGCCGAATGGCTCTTCCCTTTCCCCACTCCCTATTTGCTTGCAACAAGTGTTTTAAAAAGGATATGCTTTCCATTTCAGTGAGTACTTAACAGTTTATGTGCTGTGACTGTGAGAGACACAAACAAACAGGTTTCCTTGTGGTTTTCAAAAAGTAAAGAGGGTTGTATTTATTGTATTTAACCCAGTCTAAGAAAAACGATAAAAATGCTCCAATTTTCACGCACACGCATGCATGCACATACACGGACACGCATGCATGCACATACACAGACATGCATGCATGCACATACACGGACACGCATGCATGCACATACACGGACACGCATGCATGCACATACACAGACACATGCATGCACATACACGGACACATATGCATGCACATACACAGACATGCATGCATGCACATACATGGACACGCATGCATGCACATACACGGACACGCATGCATGCACATACACGGACACGCATGCATGCACATACACGGACACGCATGCATGCACATACACGGACACACATGCATGCACATACACACACGCACACACACGCACACACAAAGTAAGTTACAGAGTGGGAGGGTAAAGTCCAATGAAGATTAAAGTGATATGGTTCATATGGGTTGATGATTTGTTTAGACCCATTCTGGGCTCAGTGTCCCTTCTTGTTTTGTTGTTGAAGCAGTTTAACGATGTAGACTGAGGACTTACCTGTTCCTCTGGAGACAGCAGCTACTGACTTGAGTCCTTTTAAAGATCTCTGTCAGCAGCACATGGATAGCTAAATAGCAGACAGGATTCAAGCTTGCAAGTTGAGTGGGGAGAGAGAGAGAAAAAAATTCTACACAGTGGTCTTGCCACTTTGGTGTCTTTTCTGCTTCTGTCTCTGATCTGGAGCAAAAAAGCCTCTTAAACACTTAAAAAGAGTTAGCTGGCTTGTCACATGATCTTCTCTCTCCAACTTTCCAGTGACCCAAATACAGTCACGGCTATTGTATTCCAGGTGCATGGTTTTGACTTGATTAGATTATGGCTGTGGTGGATTCCTTTCTCAGAGTTCATTGGCTGAGGGGATTACATCTAATGCATCTTTGCCACCCAGGTGATTATTAGGATGTTCGGTGAATGGGTTAGGAAATTAGCCTTATCATGCTCCTTCAAGGTAATTGTCTCTGTTGGGGTTTTCTAGACAGGCTGGCTACACTTAATGGCTTTGGAATTTATCATGTACAGTGTTGTACGTTGATTATGACAGGCTAAGGAACGATTGCTGAGACCTAGCTATATCTGATCCATGACTGGTTCATTGGATAAACATAACTATATACAGACATACATGATTAGATGTTATTCTAGTTAAGCTGGAAACATTCTCCCTCTCGATCTTTAGTCATGTGTCTCTTACATCATCATGTGGGTGGTACAGTTTCTCCAGCCCCACACATTTCCTTTCAACCCTGATCACCCTAATGCTACATAGTGATGTAAATTTCCAGCCATCCTAGAAGCTATGGTTTCAAGCTACTGGAATGTGGTTTCAGTCTTTTTAAAATCCAGTCAATGGCTCCCAGCCAGTAAATTTATGAAGTTATTTTTTTGTAAAGCATGGCTTAGTAATGGGTTAATGGCAATGTCGAAGTAGCTTTGTGAAAAGTAAATTGGTTACATCTGCATTAAAGGAGAGTTTTGTATCCTAAATAGGCTTACATCTGCATTAAATAAGTGCTGTGTAGTTGAAATTGAGGTAATTTTATTTTTTTTAACCCATTCATGGGATAGAAGCGTTACTGGTGAAGCCACACTCATTCTCCTCCCTAATTTCCCTCAAGAAGTAGTGGTGAGCTACTTCTTGAAGTGCTGAAGTCCAAGTGGTTAAGATATGCCCACAGTGCCATTGGGAAGGAAGTTCCAGTATTTTACCAAACAATGTTGAAGCAATAGCACTGTATTTCCAAGTCAGGATGGTGAGTGTTGTATTGCTGTCCTTATGTGCCTTTTGCCCTTGTCCTTATAGGTGGTAGAGGTCGTTAATTTCGAAAATGTTGTCGAAGGGACTTCAGTGAGTTGCTGCAGTTCATCTTGTAGATGGTACGCACTGCAGCCACTGTGTGCCAATGTGGAGGGAGTCAATGTTTAAGGTGGTGGATGAGGCATTAATCAAGTGGACTGCTTCACCCTGAATGATGTCAGGCTTCTGGAGCATTGTTGGAGCTGGACTTATCCAGCCAAGTGTAAAGTATTCAATCATACTGCTGACTTGTACCTTGTAGGTAGTGGAAAGTCTTTGTGGAATCATGAGGTGAGTCACCTATCACAGAATACCCAGTCTTGTCACAGGATGACAAACTTTTGCAACCACAGTTTTCATGTGGTTGGTTCACTTAAGCTTCTGGGCAATGATAACTCTCGAGATATTAATGGTGGAGAATTTAATGATTGTAATACCATTGCAGGCCAAAGGGAGGTGGTTAGACCCTCTCTTACTGGCATTTGAATGGCACAAATGTTACTTTCTGCTTTTTAGCTCAAGCCTGAATGTTGTTCAGGTGTTGCTACATGTAAGCACAGACTGCTTCATCATCTGAAGGATTGTGAATTGTTTTGAATACTGTGCAATCATCAAAGAACTCTTCTGACCTTATGATGGAGTGAAGTCACTGATGAAGTCATTAAGTTGATTGACCCTGGGACACTACCCTAAGAAACTCCTGCAGCAATGTCCTGGGGCTGAGATGAATAGTCTTCAACAACTACAACTATCTTCCTTGTGATAACCAGTTAAGGGATTTCCTTGATCCCCATTGACTTCAATTGACTAGAGTTCCTTGATGCCACACTCAGTGAAATTATATTTTGATGTTAAAAGGACTTACTCTTAGCTCAGATCTTTTGTTTGGATCAAAACTAAAGGTGGTGAGGTCTCGAGCCGAGCAATCCTGGCAGATCCCATTCATGGGCATGTTATTGATGAGTATGGCCAAGTACCGTTGGCGACACATTCATTACTTTGCCAATAATTGGGAGTAGACTAATTGGTCAGATTATATTTGTCCAGTGCTTTTTGCGGACAGGACTTCCCTGAGCAATTTTCTATTTTTGCCCAAAATATGCTAGTTTGTAGATGTACCTTTCAGAGGTGCGATCTTTCAGGTGAGATGTTAAACTGCGGTCCTATCTGCCCTCTCAGACATGCATAAAATTTCCTGTGGCACTAGTTGAAGAAGAGCAGGGGAGCTCTCCTCTGCTGCCCTGACCAACATTTATCCCTGAATTTACAACTATATCAAATTGTCATTATCACATTGCTACTCTTCAGTCAGAGATGAGATGAGACATGAAACAAGGGCCACAGTTGACTTTACATATGGCACGATTCTTGACCTACATATATCCTCGGCCAACATTCAAACACGAATGATATAGTCATTCGTTTTGTTGTTCTTTGTGATATTTTGCTGTTTTGCTGTGTTTTGTTTGTAAAACAACAGTGACTGTGCTCCAAAAATAATTTGTTGGCTGTGAAACACTTTTCAAGACACAGAGAATGTGGAAGATGCTATATAAATGCAACATCCTTTCTGATAACCTTTATAATCCTTATCCTAATTTTCAATCTATTTCATAAAGCTCCAAATTATTTACTTCTATAAATCTTTAAAATGTATAACTTTTTATTGCTAAAAATAGAAAATCACTCATGCTGTCAAAGCTCGAGCCCCCTTGTCAACCAATCAGCACCCTTTTCTCATGCAGTATAAATTATTGTTCCCTTTGAGATTTGGTATTCTTGCGATTCTGCCCTGATGAATGCAAGGTGAAGAGCTCCAACAGCAGGAATCTTTTTGCAGCAATATCCAATTTTTATTGCTAAAAAAAGAGACATGTCAAAGCTTTTTGTCCTGCACTTGCGAGAATATCATGGTGCATTCTCCATGGCAACGCCACTTGCCAACCAATCTACACTCTCTTCACATACAGTTTAAATGATTGTCTTCCGCTTATATTGGTATTTTTGCGAGTGTCCTGAGTGCAAGACGAAAAGCTTAGACACGTCTCTTTTTTCATCAATACTCAAGTTCTGTGCTACCAAACGGCTATTCAATTTTTGTACTACCAAGCAACTAATTGTCTTTTATGTGGGAGACACCAAAAAATATGAGCACATGAATTTGACCTAGTACCTTGCTACTTAATGATCTGTCACATTTAACACAAATGGATCCCATTCCCCATATGTTTATATTCTTTGCTAATCATATGATGTTACTTATGAGGTGAATCCAAATCTACTGGTGTGAAAATACCTTTGATCTCCCAAAGGTCATTTTATGAATGAGAATGTGAACTCTGCCTGTATTGTTTAATAACTATGCCTCAAGTAACCTGGTTTTCTTATAGGTTAATTGATTTACTGATTGATTTTTGTCCCCTTGGCAGCCATTTGAAACAAAGCTCTAGTTTTTTTTTATTCATTGACAAGATGTGGGCTTTGCTGGCAATAAATGCCAGCATTTATTGCCCATCCCTAGCTGCCCTTGAGAAGGTGATGGTGAGCTGCCTTCTTGAACTGCTGCAGTCCATGTGGTGTAGGTGCACCCACAATGCTGTTAGGGAGGGAATTCCAGGATTTTGACCATCTACAGTGAAGGAATGGCAATATATTTCTGAGTCAGGATGGTGTATGACTAGGGGGGAGCTTCCAGGTGATGGTGTTTTCATGCGTTTGCTGCTCTTGTCCTTCTAGGTGGTAGCGGTCGTGGGTTTGGAAGGTGCTGTCTAAGGAGCCTTGGTGAATTCTAATATTAACCTCTTTCTCCTTTAAGCCACACAGTTCATTCATACCTGTTCCATTTTCTTATGTAAACTCTTTTTTATCCCTCCCATATATTGCTCCAATTAATCCTGTCTAGTTATTTCCTCTAGGCAAGAACTAAAGCCTTTGAAATATAAATGCATTTAGATTATTTGATGAATGAATGGGACTTTTGTGCACCAGTATGGGCTATGGAGTAATGTCCTGTTTCTCATTATAATGAATGATGTTTTAAAGAAAAGGGATATGAGGAAAAGATCATAGTTTTCTGTGATAATGTAAACATTTGTGGCAATCTATTTTTTTTAATTAATTCAAGGGATACGGGCATCGACAAGGCCAGAATTTATTGCTCATCCCAAAATGCCCTAGAAAAGGTGGTAATGAGTCATCTCTTTGAATGTATCTGAGTGGCTTGCTAGGTCATTTAAGAGGGCAGTTAAGAGTCAAACACATTGCTGTGGGTCTGGAGCCACCATATAGGAAAGATTGGGTAAGGGTGACAGATTTCCTACCCTAAAGGGAAGGGTAAAGACTTATAGGAGCAGATGGGGTTTTCATGACAACCTGGTAATTTCATGGTCACTATTACTGATACTAGTTTTTAATTACAGATTTATTTAATTAACTTCATTTAAATTTCACAGTTGATCTGGTAGGATTTGAACTCATGGCTGGATTTTCTGGGCTTTCTATAGCTCACCCCATTCCCCCCAGAAGAAAATTAGGTTGGAAACCAACCGACTTTAAATGAAGTTGCACTGCAGCAATAGCACGCTGCGGGTGTCTTAACAAGCTGAGGGTCGGACTTCCTCTCTCAGTGGAAGGGAGTGCCGCCCTCGGGCTGCCGGCCAATCTGATTGGCTGGCAGCTCTTGAAGTCCTAGCAGCGCCAGAAGAAAGCAATGGGTGCTGCTGGAACTACGAGGAAGCCTTGGGCAGCAGTGTCATGGACACCGAACCTACATATGTCAGGCCTTTCTGGGAAGGAATGGATTGGGCGCCCAAGGCAGGGAGATGAGGGGTGGGGGTTGAGTTTTGTAAGCCAGGTGGGTAAACACAAAGAGGGGGATACAATCTTAGGGGAGGTTGCCCCCATTCCCCGCACCCCCCCACCCAACCCCGCCAAAGGGTGTTCCCCACCTTCCTTCCCACCTTTACACCAATTTTGGTGAGAAAATGTCGTTCTCACATTTGCCCGACTTCCACTGCCCAGGGCATTATAGCAATGGAAGCGGATTGAGGACCCTAATTGCCACTTAATGGGGCAGTTAAAGGCCTCAATAGACATGGGCAAATAAGTTAGTAGGTGACTTACCCACCCCTTGTGTTAAGGGGACCTGGCCAGTGATGGGTGGGGAGGTGGTAGGCTACCCAGCACCCCCGACATATTTCACATACCAACCTTACCGAAAATATACCTGGCAGATTAAATCCAGCCCCATGTCTCTAAATGCTTAGTCCGGTAACATAACCACTATGTTACTGCACACACTCAGCCACCTCTAATGCAGTGTCATCATTGGGTATTTTCATTGTACAGTGAGGCTGTAGGGTGAGTAGATGAACTAAAAGTAATAATCAACTTGTATAATTTGTAATATTAAAGCACTTTTTTGCTTTTGCCTTCTCTATCTGCGTCACTAGAAATATATAAATGACAATATTTCACAGAATCTTTACAGTCCAGAAGGAGGCCATTCGGGCCCATCGAGGTTGCACTGGCTCTCTGAAAGAGCATTCTACCAGGCCCCACCCCCTGTGTTATCCCCATAATCATGCACATTCTTTCTTCTCAGATAGCGATCCAATTTCCTTTTGAATGCCTCAATCGAAACTGCCTCCACCACCCTCTCAGGAAGTTCACTCCAGAATCCAAACACCCTCTGATGAATTTTTTTTCCCTCACATCACATTTACTCTTTTTTCCAATTATTTTGATTCTGTGCCCTCGATTTCTTGTTGTTCTCTTGAGAGGGAGCAGATTCTCACTATTTATCCTGTCCATACCCCTCAGGATCTTGAATACTTCTATCAAGCCTCCTCTCAGCCTTCTTTTCTCCAAGAAAAACAATCCCAACCTCTCCAATCTATCCTCATAGTTACAGTTCTTCATCCTGGGAATCATTCTTGTGAATCTCCTCTGTACTCTCTCCGACAACCTTCCTCAAGTATGGCACCCAGGACTGGACGTAGTACTCCAGATGAGGCACAACTAGTGTCTTATACAAATTCAACATGAGCTGCTTACTCTTGTACCCAATGCCCCTATTAATAAAACCTAAGACACTATATGTTTTATTAATTGCTCTCTCAACATGCCCTGTCATCTTCAATGACTTATGCACATGTACACTGGGGTCCCTCTGTTCCCGCACCTCCTTTAGAGTTTCTCCCTTTATTTTATCATGTCTTTCTATATTCTTCCTGCCAAAATGAATCACCTCACACTCCTCTGCATTGAACTTCCTCTGTCACTTGTCTGTCCAATCCATCAACATGTCTATGTCCTTTTGAAGTCCGAAACTATCCTCATCATAGTTGACAATGTTTCCAATCTTCGTATCATCTGCAAATTTTGAAATCATGCCCTGCACCCCATAGTCTACGTCATTAATGTATATCAGGAAGGTCAAGGGTCCCAGCACTGACCCCTGGGGAACTCCACTACAAACCTTCGTCCGATCTGAAAAAACAACCATTTATCATTACTCTCTGTTTCCTGTCACTCAGCCAACTTCTTATCCAAGTGCCTACTTTCCCTTTTATTCCATGAGCTAGAATTTTGCTCACAAGTCTGTTGTGTGGCACTGTATCAAAATTTGAAAATCCATATATACCACATCAACAGCATTGCCCTTATCAACCTTCTCTGTTGCCTCCTTAAAGCACTCCAGCAAGTTAGTTAAACATGATTTTCCCTTAATAAATCCATGCTGTCTTCCCTTAATTATCCTGCACTTGTCCAAGTGACCATTGATTTTGACCTGAACTATAGTTTCCATAAGTTTCCCTACCACTGAAGTCAAATTGACTGGTCTGTAGTTGCCGGCTTTACCCTTGCACCCCTTTTTGAACAAGGGTGCGATTCGCAATTCTTCAGTCCTCTGGCACCACCCCTGTGTCTAAGGAAGATTAGAAGATTGTCACGAGTGCCTCTGCAATTTCCACTCTCACTTCCCTCAGTACCCTCGGATGCATCTCATCTGGTCCTGTTACCTTATCTATTTTAAGTAAAGATAGCCTTTCTAATGCCTAGCCCTTCTCAACTTAAATCTTTCTACTGTACCAGTTACCTCTTCTCTCACCTTGGCCTGAATAGCATCTTCTTCCTTTGTAAAGGCAGATGCAAAGTACTCATTTAATACCTCCGCTATTTCTCCTGCCTCCATGTACAAGTTGCTTTTTTTATCCCTAATCTGCCCCACTCTTTGTTTACCACATGTTTATATGCTTATAGGAGAAGTTATTTGCATAACTACACCCAAGCTACCAATAAAATTTGACCATATACAATAGGCTCGCTGTTTTGGAGTTTGTTTGATGTGTGTCAAAATCCAGTTTGCACCAAGCTTAGCTGGGCATGGAGTTAGAGAGCCACTGTAGCATTTAAGACTGCCGCAAGCATACAATTTTCTGAAAAGGTTGATTTAATTTCAAATAAACCATCTCAATAATCAAGTGAACAGTTCTGTTGACTCATTGCATGCTTGGACCCCTGGGCAAAGCCCAGTAAACATTAAAACAAAATTCCTTTACTGAAAAGGTTATAGATGCCATATTGTTAGTTTCCATAGTATTACTTTAATCATAAATGTAAGTTATATCTTGTAGATGTAAAATACAAGGATGAGGACAACCATTGTCTGAAATTACACTTGACCACTTTGAATCCATTATTAGTAGTAACATGATTTTGAATGTTTTTTTTTACAAAAGAGTTGTAAAATCTTCACACAAGGAGGTACTTCAAGAAGTCAGAACACGTAACAGGACTTTACAAAGCACTTTTATAAACATATGTAAGGCTGCAGCAGTCATTTTAAATTCAGCATCATAGCACTTCCGTCACATTCTAGAAACAAAAAAGATTTCAATTCTTAAACATTAGTTTGTTGTTTGTCTTCAATGTCAGTATATATGTATATACCAAACAAAGACAAACTGTGTAATAAAGGGCAGATTATATGTTATAATGAAAGAGTTTAAATAGAAAACTATCTACTCAGAGTGGACCACTGCACTCATTAACTCCTGACCAAATTATTAACAATCACAATTTAATAACAATATCACATTTATTTGCAAGATGTTAGTATTTGGGGAAGGGAACACTTTCCATTTCAGATACCCAGTGTTCGCATCAAACACTCTCAGCTCAGGCATCAGATCATTAGGTTTATGAGCAGGTTCCCTCTACTCTGGGACCAGCATTGTGTTAAACAGCCCCTTTCCTGCAACAGTGAGATTTATTTTTTGAATTCCCATACAGTCTATTACGTTGCTTCTCAGAGAACATTACCAGTTCAGTACCAATTAGAATTGGAATGGGGCAGTTTTGTGTTACGCAAACTGCGTTGAGACAGCCAACATGCAATTTTGTATTATTCAAACCAAGTAGGTGGCCCATGGTCAACTCTCTATGGTCTTAAGATGGTTAATTGAACTGTGAATGGAACACACAGAGAACAGGGTCCGTGTTTGCCTGTTACTGTTTGAGTCACAACACACCGGTTGAAGTTTGTAAAGTCGGTGACCTGAATGTCTTTTGCCTTGACTGTTCCAGAAGTCAAATTCATTGGAAAATAGAACCTGGCCATCTCTCTGTCTCTTGTGCTAATCGCAATCCAATTTTCCCTGGTGTATCCCTGCACAATTACAGGCATGTGCAGAAAAGGTGTAGTTACAATTCTAACTTGAACACAGGGGGAAGAAATCAATGGACCCTTCTTAGATGAAACAATTGGAGCAGATCACTGAATAAAATAAGATGATTTATATCAAAGATGCATTAATTTAATCAACATCGAAGTTCCAATGATCAGAATCTCAGAAGGCTCTGGCTTAGTTTGAGTTTCTTTTTATACCACTCAACTGTTTAGGTGGAAATGTGCACCATCTTTCCCCAGTCAGATTTTAAAATAATGCTACTGAAATAAACAGGATATCTGTTTGGGGCCATTTAAAGTAAAAGATTTCATCTTTCAATAGCTGCTTCTAAACACTTTTCAAATACTATAGAATTTGCATTTCTACTGCCCTGAGCTCAACCACAGTCAACAGAAAACAACACATTCTGCACCATCTGATCATGTAAGCCAGTTCTATGCCATGTACAGTACTTTGAGCTTTTGGCCATGTAGTCTGCAGAGTCTGTGGCTAACTCATTGTATGGTCAGTGAGTCCCAGCTCGAGTATTGTTAATCTTCTGCTGTGTAGTAACGAGGAGGGCCTGTATTGCTGTCAGATGAAATATTCCTTCTTGCCTTCACTAATGGAGTCCTGGTAATTGGCATTGTTCTTCAGTGTGGTGTCGGCATTCTCAGCATATTCTGCTCCCTTTGTTTCGTTTGTGCGGTATGTGCCTTTGTGTCTGTATAACAAGCGTCCCGTTACAGCAATGACACAGAGGACGACGAAGATCACAATCGCTATCACGCCTGTGGAAGTGAAAAAAGAACTGAAGTTGAACAGGCGACTGAAGAGTAGATATAGCAGTAGAAGTGTCAGTGCCAATGACAACAGGGGAAATAGGGAAATTGTTAGAATCCATTATTAAGGATGTTATAGTAGGATACTTAAAAAATCATAATGGCATCAAGCAGAGTCAACATGGTTTTGTGAAAGGGAAATCATGTTTAACTAACTTATTAGAGCTCTTTGAGGAAATAACAAGTAAGGTGGATATAGGGCAACCTGTAGATGTGGTGTTCTTGGATTTCCAAACAGCATTTGATAAGGTGCCACATCAAAGGTTACAACACAAAATAAGAGCGCATGGTGTGCATGGCAACATATTAAAATGGGCAAAGGATTGGTTATCTAACAGGAAGCAGAGAGTAGGGATAAGTGTGTCTTTTACAGTTTGGCACGCTGTAACTAGTGGGGTGCCACAGGAATCAGTGCTGGGGTCTCAACTATTTATAATCTATATCAATGATTTAGACGAAAGGGCCAAATATATGGTACTTAAATTGTCGATGACACCAAGATAAGTAGGAAAGTAAGTTGACAGGAGGATATGAAGAGTATACAGAGGAATTTAAATAGGTTAAGTGAGCGGGCAAAAAATTGGCAGATGGAGTATAATGTGGGTAAATGTGATCTTGTTCACCTTGGCAGGAAGAAGAGCAAAGCAGTATATTATTTAAATGGAGGGACACTGCTGAACTCGGTGGTACCGAGGGATCTGGGTGACCATGTACATGAATCACAAAATGTTGGTATGCAGGTACAGCAAGTGATTAGGAAGGTAAATAGAATGTTGTCATTTATTGCAAGGGGAATGGAATATAAAGTAGGGAAGCTTTACTGCAGCTGTGCATGGCCTGAGTGAGAACACACCTGGAGTACTAGAGTACAGTTTTGGTCCCCTTATTCGAAAAAGGATATAGCTGCATTAGAAGCAGTTCAGAGAAGGTTCACGTGACTCATTCCTGGGATGAAGTACTTATCTTATGAAGAAAAGTTGAACAGGTTGGGCCTATACTCATAGGAGTTTAGGAGAATGAGAGGTGATCTTATTGAAACATATAAGATCCTGAGGGGTCTTGAAAAGGTCAATACTGGGAGGATGTTTCCTCTTGTTGGGGAGACTAGAACCATGGGACACCATTTAAGAATAAAAGGTCTTCCTTTTAAGACGGAGACGTGGAGAATATTTTCCTCTTAGAGGATTGTTAGTCTGTGCAATTCTCTTCCCCTGAAAGCAGTAGAAGCTGGGTCATTGAATTTATTAAGGCAAATAGAATTTATTGCTAAAGGAATAGAGTATAAAAATAGGGAAGTGTTGTTGCAACTGTACAAGGCATTGGTGAGACCGCACCTGGAGTACTGTGCACAGTTTTGGTCCCCTTACTTGAGGAAGGATGTAGTTGCATTGGAGGCGGTTCAGAGGAGGTTCACTAGATTGATTCCAGAGATGCGGGGCTTGTCTTATGAGGAGAGATTGAGCAGTTTAAGCCTATACTTACTAGAGTATAGAAGGATGAGAGGAGATCTAATTGAGGTATATAAGATGCTAAAGGGGATAGACAAAGTAGACGTGGAGTGGATGTTTCCCGTTGTGGGGCATTCTAGAATGAGAGGCCATAGTTTTAGGCTAAGGGGTGGTAGATTTAAATCAGAGATGAGGAGGAATTACTTTCCTCCAAGGGTCGTGAATCTGTGGAATTCACAAGTGGATGCCAGGACGCTGAATAAATTTAAGGAGGAGATAGACAGATTTTTAATTAGTACTGGGTTGAAAGGTTATTGGGAGAGGGCGGGAAATTTGAGTTGAGGCCAAAATAAGATCAGCCATGATCGTATTGAATGGCAGGGCAGGCTCAAGGGGCTGAATTACCTATTTCTGTTACTAGTTCTTATGTTCTTATGTTCTAGGCTGAGTTAAATAGATTTTTAATAGACAAGGTAATCAAGGGTTATGAGGGGCAGACAGGAAAGTGAAGTGAGATCACAACCAGATCAGCCATGAGCTTAACGAATGGCAGGGCAGGTTTAAGGGACAAATGGTCTATTTCTGTTTCTAAGTTTTATGTTCCTATGTTCCTTAAAGTAAAACCTGTAATCAGTCAGGTAATCAGATAAGTAACAATGCACAAAACACTAAAATATATTTTGTGTATAATTTACTGACAATAAATATGTTAGCTCTTTGAAAAAGAACATATTTACCACTTTTGCCCCAAATCTAAGCACCAAATACCCTCAGGAATTAATAGAATGACAATGTTAGAAGTGGGCATATTGTATATCATACAGAAGATTCATCTTCTGTGGTGGAAAGGGACCTGCCCTCTTGAAAATGCAGATTTATTCATGCAATATTTCCCAATTTACCTTGGAATTGGCTGTTTTGATACACAGAACTGTTTTATTGTGTGTAAATGACTTCCTGATACACAACAATGTACTACATACAAGAGCAGCCAGTTACCAGCAGCCTGCCAATACCAGGCTAGTACATGTCAACCATCCAGCACCTGAAATCAACCAACTACAATCAGCCACTGGCCACTATTTAGACCCATCATCCCTGTGGGCAATAACTTAAATTGGTTCCCAGCCTCGATTTTAAATCCATGTTTTCAAATCCCTCCATGGCCTCACCCCACCCTGTAACCTACATCAGCCGTACAACCCTCCTGAATATCTGCACTCCTCCAATTCTAGTCTCTCGCACACCACAATTTTAATCGCTCCCCCAATGGGCGGCCTTGCCTTCAGGTGCCAAGGCTCTTTGCAGTGGCATTCCCTCTCCAGTCCTCTCTGTCTCTCCACCTCCCTTCCCTCTTTCAAAGCACTCCTTAGAGCATACCTCTTTGGCCAAACTTTTGTCATCTATATGTGACTCATGGTCAAAGGTTACTTGATATCATGCCTGTGAAGCGCACTGGGGCTTTATACCATGTTAACGATGCTATAAAAATCAAGTTGTTGTTGTAGTCAAGTAGCTTGCACCTTCTTTTGACACCTCCCCACCTGGGGCAGGATTTTACAGCCCCACCCACGTCAGGATCATCCCGTCCTGCTGAAAGTCAATGGAAATTTGGCTGGTCCCACCACGACAGGGCTAGAAAATCCCAGCCCTTGTCTTTCCCTGCGCCCCTTTTATTTATGCTCTGAACTCCCCAAAGCTCCTTACAACACCATCGACCAGTAAAGGTGGTGTATATGTGCGTGTTTCCGTCATTGGTGTGGAGGAAGAAGCCGTCCTGCTGTACATGTCACTTCAGTTTGTAAACTGCCAATGACCAGAAAATGGCCATCATCAGAAGCCACTTACAGTATAGAGACATAGAAACATAGGCTTGGATTTTCGGTGCCTGCTGGCGTCAGGCGTGTTCGGTGGTGTGAGTGGACAATATGGCTAGAAGGCCAAAATTCGGTTTCACAACGCCGTGAAACCAGTTTGCGATTGTCTACTCAGCCCATCAATGGCGGGCCACGTTCCCCGCCATCGGTCGTTGGGAACCTCATTGATACATCTGCATATCATTACAAGGCCAGCCCGCCAGATTCATCCCCCTTCGCTGGATCATCCACCCACCGACATGTTTCACAACAACATATATAAGCTGTGTACTTGGTGAGCTGCACTTCGCTCAGCACTTCAAGGTTTGTTTGCCTACCTTGCTTCAGGCAGCACTCGCAGTCATCAGCGCCAGGCTTCACAGACAGCACCACATCACTTTTATGGGGGCTCACGGGCAGGTCTCTACCTACCAGATCAGCCATATAGGTGGCTTTTCAATGGCTGCAGGGCTAGGGCTTGTTTGGTGAAGGGGGTGAGGTGGCCTCAGGCAAGGGGAGAGGCTGCAGGACGAGGGCTGTGCTGGGGAAGGAGGGTATCCCAGGGTGTGTGGGTGGGCACATGTTGATCTGGGCAAATGTCCTCAAAATGGTCAGGACTGAGGAGGCAGTCTCCAGAGGAGATGAGGCCAGATGGACATGGGAGGGTATGTGTGTGACAATGGGTGGTGATGTCCCTTGAGCTGGTAGTGAGTTGGATGCCAGTGAATGTGTGATGGGCTTGAGTGTGTGAGTTTAGAGTGATGAGATGGTTGTCATACCCTGGCTGCACGGATGAGATCATTCATCCTCTATCTGCATTGGATGGCCAACCTCTTCTGTGCAGCATTGGCACTGACCACCACTGCCATCCCCTACCAAGCCGGAGTGGTAATGTTGCTGAGCCTCCAGCGACCAGAGCGGGGGTAGAGGACATCACAGCGGGGCCTCCACGGCTTCCAAAAGGTGATCAAGGGCTGAAGTCTTCTTGCCTTTTGGGGCCATGTCTTCTTTGCTGCAGTCCTGGGCTGGAAGTACTGAGCCCAGCTGTACTTTAAATGTGGTGCCTGGCGTGATGATGCAGCGAGGTGACAGCGTGGCAGGCGAATTGGAGCCTGATCGCCATGGAAACGGCTTGTATCCCGGGAATGCATAATTAAAGCGGCGGATTTGGGACAAAAAGGTGTGAAAAGCCGACATTGTGGCCGGCGGGTTGAAACTTCGTTTTTCCCGCCCACTATCGCACCTAGTGCAATTCTGGGACGATTCTGCCCGTAGAAAATAAGAGGAGTAGGCCATTCAGCCCTTCGAGCCTGCTCCACCGGTCAATATGATCATGGCTGATCCTCTATCTCAACACCATACTCTGCTCCCTCCCAGACCCCTTGACTCCTTTAATGTCTAGAAATCTATCTATTTCCTTCTTAAATATATTCAGTGACCTGGTCTCCACAGCCTTCTGTGGTAGAAAATTCCACAGATTCACCATCCTCTGAGTGAAGAAATTTCTCCTCATCTTGGTCCTAAATGGCCTATCCCGTATCCTGAGACTGTGACCCCCTTGTTCTAGACCCTCCCCAGCCAGAGGAAACATCATCCCTGCATCCAGCCTGTCCATCCCTGTCAGAGTTTTATACGTTTCAGTGAAACAAAGGAGATAAAGGAGTTTTGATCCAAGGTCCAGGGGGAAGGAGCCCAGAAGGAGAGTGTCGGGATTAGCAGCAGCTAATGAACAGCAGCTGGCAACTGGAGGGCCACAGAAGTGGTAACAGAAGCAGGAGACAAATTATCAGTGTCAGAGAGAAAATTATCGTCCGATGCCAATCATGAACTGAGTCGGAATTAATGAAGCTTACTTCTCAAATGGACGTCACAGCCTGCAGAGACATACTTTCATCTGAATTGTGCTTTCCTGAATTAAATCAAATAACAGAAATGGATGAACCCATTGCGCCACCCAATCACCCCAAGAAACACTTTGACTGATTGCGCCAAATCACAAGCAACCATCTGGGTGATGGTTTCGTGCTAAGTGTAATTCTGAGCGATTGCATGCCCCAGTATGGGGCTGGAGCTCATGCACGGCTAGCACCGGATAAAACTAGCCTGCTCTACTTAAATCCAGCCTGCATCTCTTAAAGGGGCGGTGTATTCTTGCTGCAGCAGGTGCTGGAAGTGGCTGGGGATGACTGTCAGATTAGCAAAAAGTCTTCAGTGCAATGCATGAGTCAAGCCAGATGTTTGCAAACAGCAGATTCTTTGTCATTTTTATCATGGAAAAGAGGCATCAGCTAGACAGGGTACATTGAATTGAGTTGTAGTTTCCCTCAACTTTATGGTGTCATACTATTGCCAATGCTTTCATAATCAGGAAGAAATATGGAAGTGAGGAATGAGGGAGCATCTACAGCAGACCCTCAATTTCTCCCAGTCTTCATATAAAGTATAAAAATATATGACTGAACACCAAATTGACCTGCACTATCTATTTCTCATAACTCAAAGCAATTGACTAGAAATTAATTCCTTTGAAACTCTCAACAGCAGATCTTAAAGTATTTCAGTTCAATTTAGATGTCCTTGTCTTTTAATTACACAAAATTAACTTTTCATAATCCTCTACTGTAATCATGTTTCTTGGTGATAAAACAGCTCGAATGCTGACTGAAAACTAAAGAGGGAGCACCATTGCCACAACAGTTGAAGTAATTCGAGAAGAAAGCCTAATACCACCGTTTCAGGGTAGAAAGGTTTGAGAATGAGTCCAGCCTTGTCAGTGTTGCCCATGTCCCAAGAACAAATATTTAAAAAATATAGAAAAATTCTTTTTAAAAAAAAAACACTCTGGTCATCTTTACACATTTATCTAGATATGTAAATGCACACTGGATTTAAAAAATATTTGACTTTTTTATTATTTCATGGGGCGTGAGAGTCACTAACTAGGCCAGTATTATTGCCCATCACTAATTTCTCTTGAGAAGGTAATGATGATCTACCTTCTTGAACCACTGCAGGCCACGTGGTGTAGGTACACCCACAGTGCTCTTAAGAAGGGAGTTCCAGGATTTTGACCCAGAGACAGTGAAGGAATGGCAATATAGTTCCAAGTCCAGGATGGTGTGTGGCTTGAAGGGGAACGTGCAGGTGGTGGTGTTCCCATGCATCTGCTGCCCTTGTCCTTCTAGATGGTAGACATCATTGGTTTGGAAGGTGCTGTCGAAGGAGCCTTGATGAGTTTCTGTAGTGCATCTTGTAGATGGTACACACTGCTGCTACTGTGCATCAGTGGTGGAAGGAGTGAATGTCTAAGGTGATGGGTGGGGTGCCTGGATGTACTGTACTGGATGGTGTCAAGCTTCTTGAGTGTTGATGGAGTTACACTCATCCAGGCAAATGGAGGGTATTCCAATACACTCCTGACTTGTGCCTTGTAGATACTTATACCAACTTTCAATGCCAAAAAAAGTTGCATTTATTTAACACCTTTGACGCAATAAGACATCATAAGGCAATTCTCAGGAGTGATTATCAAACAAAATTTGACACAGAGCCACACAAACAGATATTAGGACATATAACCAAAAGTTCAGTCAAAGAGGTAGGTTTTAAGGAATATCTTGAAGGATGAGAGAGAGGTAGAGAGGCTGAGAGGTTAAAAGAAGGAATTCCAAAGCGTAGGACCTAGGCAGCTGGAGACATGGCTGCCCATGGTGGAGCAATGAAAATCAGGGATGCGGTAGAGGATAGAATTGGTGGAGCGCAGACAACTTGGAGGATTGTAGGGCTGGAGGAGGTTACAGAGATAGGGAGAGGCGAGGCCATGGAGGGATTTGTAAACAAGGATGTGAAATTTATAAGATTTAAATATAATAGTCTTGCAGCCAGTTCACACACTTACCTCCAATGACTGCTGAGTCACTTCTGACTGAATTTTTTAATGGCTGCCCCACATCTATTGCCCCAGAATGATCTGCAGTTGGATAGAAAATCAACGTTAGAATTATCAGAGGTTAATGCATTGAAATACTTTTACTGGTGTTTTCCCCTCTCCCAGCTATACATAGTATCTAGTGCAAATGCTCTTAATTATACAGTCCACATCTGTTCATTTTCTTTCACATTTCCTGTGGGGCTCACCCATACATGGATCCAGAGCAGGAATTTGGTCAATAAATATGACACGATTAGCCTGCCAGGTCCTCAACATTATTTGCCAGCAGTCAGTTTCTTCAGATCACTTCCAGATGCTTCAAGTCTCACTTTCTAAATGCCATCACCATGTTTAGCTTTCAGAAGGGAATGGATCAAGCTATAACTGGCAACCTCGGGCCTGAAAGTCCATGGCATTTATTGCTACAGTCCAACCACTACTCCAATAGCGGAGTGCAGTGAAAGAGCCAGGAGTTATGTTGGGACCCGGATATGCAGATTCTGGCCTTCTCTGACAGTTTTACAGGCGTTTGTTCAGGGTGAAACCTCTATTCATTCCAAAATTGGGAATGCAGCTGGAGACTGAAGTGCCCAGTTAAAGGAAAGATGCCAGCCAGTCAAAGTAAAATCCACCTTGGGGTGTGGGGAGTGAAGATTTGTACATCTTTTTGGATTGCTTCCAAACCTGGCAGATGGGTCATTATCCACATATTTCCTGAGGGTATCGCGTCACATGCGCCCTCCAGAGCAGTCATTCTCTGCCATGTTTTGCGACATTGCCCAACGAGTTGTAACCTCAGATATGACAGCTGGTGGCATGGTTCTGCACCCAGGTTATTATAATTAGGGAAACTTTCCCAACTCCCCCAATTCTGGCTGGATCAATGCCAGACATTCCTGGCAGACGGATTTTGGTGTTTACGCAGCAATATCGGCCCATTATTCTCAAATTCTATTTTTTAAATGCTATGAGCATCAATTGTAGCAATTAAGGTAGCTCATCACACATTTACTAGAGGAAATTAACATATTGTATAATAGTGTGCAGCCATCTGAGTAAGAGCAATATAAAAGACTTTATCCATTCCAATCAATACCGCTTTGCAAAGCAGTTTACTCTGTTAAAGTAAAGGGTCGATGAAAGGGGCTGGATTTTATGATCCTCGATGGGGTGAGGGAGGTGGAATGGAAACTGAGGGGTCTTTTCGCTCCTGTCCCTACCATACCACACATCCAGTCAGGTGTTGGACAGCCAGTTAGTGGCCATCCAGTGGGAAGGAGGCAAATTAAAGGAGCACAAGGGGGAATCCTGCTCCCCAGTTGGCCTGTGATGTGGGGAATAAATGGTTAATACGATTATTATGGGCAGAATTTTGCCATTGTCGGGCGAGCTTGGCGGGGACGGGTGAGGGGTGGTCAGGAAGCCGATCGCCGCCCGCGATCGAGGCCGGAAGGCGATTTCACTCTGGCCCACCCAGCGTGAAATATGAGCAGAGTGCCTGTGCGGGCGGTGGGGGGTGGGTGGGGCGGGAGTGCGAGCGGGCTGCCACAAACTTCACGCGTGCGTGAGAGTGCACCCTTGATAATCTCCCTGAAGCCCAGAGGCTGCCTCAGGGAGATAACGTGTATTAAAAAAATTAATAAAGAAATGTAAAAGGAAACAAAATATCACGCGACTCCGCATTGACATCGGGACGCTCGCTTTACACTCAAGCGGGTCAGGTGCGCGCCCGCCCACCAAACCACAAATTTTGCTCTATGGGTTATAAAGTGAGGTATGTTCATGAAAACTGTCTCTCTCTCTCTCTCTATCACTGTATTTATCTACTACAATCCTTGCCCTACATGTCTGCTATTGTTCTCCTCAATGTGTTTTGCTGGAGATGAAGTCACTATATCCGATAAGCCTGAGCTGCTTTCAACTTGTATTTTGTTTTCCTTACATTCTGTACTTTCCCACTAACTTGCAGTCAAAACACATTTAGGCATGCGGCCAGCTGAAGCTACATTGTGTATAAATGTATGTTATTGTAACAACTCTTTGAGATGCTTTGGTTTGCTGAAGTACTCCCCTACGATTGCAATAAAATGTCCTACTTTTGGCATAATCCCGACTCCAAGTGGCATTTGCCCCACAACATCATGTGGCAGAGGGATAATGCCGTGAACAGGAAGTCAGTTCCTGCTAGAATTGTAAACGTCCCCTGCTCTCAGGTTCAGTGTTTGTTTGTTATTGAAAGTGCAATAAAAAAAATTAAAAACTGTCATAAAGAATTTTCTGGAAGCGGGCACCTACCCCAGCAGAATCTGCTGGTACATTCAACCATAATCCTGGTGGCAAGTCTTTTCTTCCACCCTCGTGCCACCTCATTATAACTGACGTAAAGCGCTCCCAAAATGTTTCACAGTCCGACAGTCGAAAAATGAAGCGGACAGAAAGATGCAGTGGGCAACATAAAATTCTGGATGATTGGCGTGCTAATAAGCTCAATAGTTTTTAAATTAGTGCTTTCAAAATGGTGGGCAGGCTGCTATTTTACACACCCGCTCACCTTCCATAATTTGGGAGACGGGCGTGATGACGTCATATTGGCAACACAACGTCATCACGCCTCTTTTACATTCGCGGGGAGCGGTGATCTGCCCAATTTGTAAATGTAAAATCCAGCCCATTGTATCTATAGGTGGGTGGTATTTCGTGTGTTTTGAATGACAATAAGGACCCATTGCAGACCTTGGCACATTTATGAATGAACAGAAACCTTGCAAATTATGTAGTAAATAGACCAATCAATTTAACATATACAGAATCAGTAGAAATGTCAAACCAGGCTTGTGAATGGTTAATTTCAAAATCAAATACCAAATTGTACCAGATGGGAGCCTCCCTTCAACCATAGGCTAATGAAGCCATCTCTGAGGGGTAATAGAAAATGCAGACAATTGAGAGTTCCTAAATCCCCTGCAATAGGTGCTTTGAACAATATTCATCAACTCCATTGTTTTATTTGCACTGAATTTTCTTTTCTCTGTTTTCAGGAATTCTAGAAACCCATTTGCTCTTGACTGAAAGTAAAATATCCAATGGCTCTGAAACCTGCAAACATTCTGACAGGTATTCAAGAATGCAAATGATAGACATTCAGATAGTCAACGTTCCACTGTATATAGGTTTCAATCTATATCACAACATTTACCGACAAATGTAAGTTTGGTTACTGCAGTCAGCAGCGAAGTGATGACGTACATCATTGGCTTCAAAGAAAGGTACCCACAAAGACCTAGTGACAGCCATGACAGCCCATATCAGCATTAATTTGAATCTGGCACCAAGTCAAAGAGATCTTCAGGCCTCCAGCAACAGTGATGTCATGAAGTAGGGTAAGCAGCCAATCACATTGAAGAATTCTCACAGACAGCAAACCAGTAAGTTGAAAGCATTGACTATCTTTCACTTTATAATATCATTTTACACAGAATGAAATAAAGATTAGGACATACTTATGGGGTTGAGGCAAAAGCTAAAATATCATTAACAAATATAAAAAATGGTTATTTTTTGAAAAGTGGGAATTTTTTTATCATAATGGAGAAATTTGTTATTCCACAAATATAAAACTAATTTTCAGATCCATTGAGGTTCTATAGCATTAATTATGAACTTAGTAAGCTGTTAAGACCTCAATTATACCTCAGTCAACAGAGTGTAATTTTTCCAAGGGGCTTTACAGCCAAATGAATTTCCCGAAAGTGCAACTTCTCATCAATTCATTGATCTCTAACTGATTGTAAACCAGGTGAATCAACAGCACACCCTCCAGAGAAGCACAAAATCATTGAAGGCAATTTCTGGGTTTCTGCATTCAACTACACATGTGCGGACTATGTTTTTGTCAGTAACAGAGGAGTACTGATAGCAAATGCTGACAAGCTTCAACATTTACCGAATTTGATCCCCTTAATATTTGTTCCTCTTATGGACCCGGCACTGGAAGGTGGGATTAGAATGGGCAGTTAGCTTTTTATTTTTTTTCTTTTTCAGCCGCCGCAGACATGATGGGCTGAATGGCCTCTTTCTGTGCTGTAACTTTTCTATGTTTCTATGGTTGTAATGCCTTGAAAATTTCAATCAAATCATCGATCGTCTTCTAAATTTTGTGTAGTTTGTGTAATATCTTCTCGTAATTTAACTGCTGGAGCCCCGGTGCTACACAAAAGCGAAAGGCTGCCATATGTTCATGCTGCTGCATCCTTCTAAGCCAACCCAGGAGACAACTGCCACGTCAGGCAATTATACATCAAGGCAGCGAACACTCATAAATTTCCACGGTTGGTGGTTGGGGCGAAGAGGGTGGTGAGGAGGTGCATCTTAATTGCTTTTCTTGTGGAAAGAAAGCATCAGCTGGACATAATGCGCAACTTGCACCAGAGACTCTCAAACATGATACTCATTAGGGGCATTAGGGCTCTTCATTTAATCTCATAACAAAGTTTTACAATTTATTTACGGCACAGAAACAGCCAATTCAGCCTAACCGGTCCATGCCTGTGTTTATGCTCCACACGAGCCTCCTCCCACCCCTCTTTATCTAACCCCATCAGCAAATCCTTCGGTTCCATCTTTCCTTCATGTTTTTCTAGCTCCCTCTTAACTAGACCCTAGGCTAAACAATCTTCAACTGATTCATCAGTGACCTTCACTCCATCATAAGGTCAGAAATGGGGATGCTCACTGATGATTATGCTCAGATACTGAAGCAGCCCGTGCCTGCTTGCAGCAAGATCTGGACAACATTCAGGCGTGAGCTTATAAGAATCAAGTTACATTTGCGCCACTCAAATACCAGGCAATGATCATCTTTGACACAAGAAAATTTAATCCACCTTCTTTGGCGTTCAACGACATTACCATTGCTGAACCCCTCAGCATCGACATTCTGGGAGAGTTACCACTGATGAGAAACTTAATTGGACCAGCCACATAAATACTGTAATTACATGAGCAGGTCAGAGGCTGGGAATTCTGCCGTGAGTAACTCACCTCCTGACTCCCCAAAGCCTGTAGAGCACAAGTCGGGAGTGTGATGGAATACTCTCCACTTGTCTGGAATAGTGAAGCTCCAACCACACTCAAGAAGACTGACACCGTCCAGGACATATCAATCTGCTTCATCAGCACCCATCCAGTACATTAAACGTGCACTCCCTCCACCACTGGCACACAGTGGCAGCCATGTGTACCATCTCCAAGATGCACTGCAGCAAATTGCAAAGCATTCTCTGACAGCACATACAAAACCTGAGACCTCGAAGGACAGGACAGTTCACACCTGGGAACACCACCACCTGCAAGATTCCCTCGAAGTCACATACCACCTTGACTTGGAAATATATCACCATTCCTTCACTGCCACTGGGTCAAAATACGGATCCCTCCCCAACATCACTATGGGTCTACTTTCTCTACATGGACTGCAGTAGTTAAAGAAGGAGGTTCACCATCACCTTCTCAAAGGAAATTAGGGATGGGCAACATCTCACCTTGCCAGCGATCTCCTTGTTGAATGAACAAATTTTTTAAAAATGCATCTATACTACTCTCTCAACTACTCCTTGTGGTTGCAAGTTCAACATTCTAATTGCTCACTGGGCAAAGAAGTTTCTTGTGAACTCCCTATTGGATTTATCAATGACTATTTTATACTTATGTCTCTAGTTCTGGCTTTGCCTACAAATGAAAACATTTCCATGTCTACCCTATCAAAGGTTTACATAATCATGGTCTTAGGGTCTTCAAAAGAAGGAAAGGTTTGCACTCAATTAATGTTTGCTGTAGTTATGAGGCTTTTAAAGATTATTATGTTCAGGAGTATATCCTTTGGTTTATAAAATTACTATATTTTGAGACTGTAGCTTTAAATATGGGGGTAGATGAAAGGGGTCATGTGACCTATGCTGGCTCTGTTTGAGAGTATGTCTGGGTGGTTTAATTATTAGAGATCTGAGAAAGACTCAGGTTGTTTTATTGAGAGGGAGGTAGAATGTATTTATGCTTAGGGACAGTGACAGCAGTGACAACGAGTAAACTGAGTCTCTCAAAGTCCCAGAAAGGTGTTACAATAGTAAGTTGTAAACAGCTGTGTTGTAAACTATCCCTTTACTTCTAAGATGAAAGGATGTTGTGATCAAGGGTAACTAATTAACATTCCCATTTAGATACAAAGCTAACGTGTTTCCTGTTGCCACGGGGAAAATGGGTAGTGGAGGCCATTTTGAGATCAGCTAACAGACTTCCCTTTAAACCCAGGGATACCACAGACGGACAGTGGTTGGCATTTTGTGGTCCATAGCCAACTGAGAAGTAAAGAGCAAGAGATAGAACCAGGCAGCTATGCACCTTAAGCAGAGAAAATGCTGACTCTATTGCTCACCATACAGAATGTTCACAGGAGCTCACATTCAGATTGAAGACTGAGTTTGTGAAGAGTTAAAGGAGGCTGGAAGATTTCCCTAACTTGGAGATAGAGGAAAAATTGTACATTATAACCCTTACAGTGAGAGATAGCTCCGGGATTAGGAGTTACCAGGCTGGGAAAGTAAAAAGGAAGCAACCTATTGGAAGCTGAGAGCAACTGTGAACTGTTTGCGGTAAGAACTGCAATTCCATGGAGAGTGTGATGTTTGATAAGTAAAAAGGAACCATTCATTCCTACAGTTTAAAGTATAAGTTGCCTACGAAAGAAAACAGTACTTAGTCAATGGGTTGTTTTAGTCATTTGTTGGAGTAGAATATTTTAAAAATGAAATCTTCAGGTGTCATTCTTTCAGCTAACAACTGGAAGTTCGAATTTCTCTTTAAAAGCTATTGGTCTCTATGGAGATCATAACATGTTCAGTTGGTATCTGATCACAGAAACATCATCATACATGACAATGGCCATTCTCTGGTAAGCAGCCACCATGGAACACTGTTTAGACTGAGCTATTGGCTGTTAGGAGAACAGTGCTATCCTGTGCATTCATTATTGCTGACCCCCATTGAGAAAACCCCTAACAGCAAAGGATTACTTCAACCTCATGTGATAAACATACGGTGTTGCTGTGTTGCATCATTTCTCAACAAATCTCACAAAATTTTACATTTCATACATGCAGTACAAGTTACAATTTGGGCAGCTTCGCATAAAATTTCCAGGGATAGTGAAATGACTAATTTGTGAGTGACTTTGAGAGTTGCCAAATCACTTGGTACCACAAATAACTTGCATTAACCACAGTTTACAGTTTTTTCAATGATATTTGTACATGTTCCTGATAACATTCCCTCCAAGCTGTGTGGCCACTTGGCTGGGCAGAAATCCAAACATTTCCAGCGCAGGGCTCACATGCGTCGGCCCCTTAAAATTGATGCTCATGTGCGGCCACACAAAAAAAATCGCAGGGGTTGTGCACTTAAATAAATTGTCCACGTAGTCAGAAAAAAATTAGAGGAAACATTGGTTCCTAACCCTTGATGGTCCATGACTGAACACTTGCATCTAGCACCAGTCTGTCATGGGTGAGATAACTCACTGAATGGTACCAGATCTCAATTTGCCATCAAAATATCAGATTAAAATTGGCCTAATCACAATTCTTCTATGATCACTGCGACAGTTTGTAGGGATTACAGGTGAGTGAAGAAGGCTCAGAAGTGATCCTATTGAGGTGTTTAATATGATAAATGGATTTGGTTGCAGAGAAACTATTTCATCTGGTGGGGGAATTCAGAACAGGATTGTGAATTTAAAGCTAGGCTATTTAGGAGTGAAATCTGAAGTATCTTTGTAGTGGAAGTGTAGAGCTCTCTCCTCCACATGGCTGTGGGTGCTGAGCCCGTTGAAATTTTCAAACTGACATCACTGTTTTTTGTTAGGCAGAGGCAATGGAACAAGGCAGGGAAATAGAAATGAGACACAGATCTGCCATGATCTCATGGGGTTGAATAGGATACACTTCTGCACGTAGAATCCTAGCTTCACTGAAGGTTTGCACATGTACATGTTCCAACAAGGATTACCGGATATGGATCAGAACTAGGGAACGCAGGAATCTTTCCCTTCCTTAATGTGGAGCATGGAAACCAGTTGAATTAACACTACTTTTTCCCATTTTAGACCAGCTAATTTAGCAAACCTGTGACATGTCTGGTCTGGAGATATTACTGAAGAAACTCTCTGAACCATTAATAGAGCCCTTCAAGGTGCTAATTTTAGCGGCACATGGTTAAGAACCAACTCCTGATAATTGAATGTTTTCTTTTTAACTCTAATTATTAGTGTTTTTTTTAAGGTGTTATACACGTCTTGACTTACCTATTTCAATGCAATCCTGGTTGACCTCCCACATCCTACCCGCCATAAACTTGAGGTCATCCAAAAACGTGCTGCCATGTGTCCTAACTCATAGCAAGTTATGTTCCCCTGTCACCTTTGTGCTTGCTGGCCTACATTGGCTCATGGTCAAGCAATGTCTTGGTTTTAAAATTTGCATCCTTATTTTCAAATCCCTCCGTGGCCTTGCCCCCACCTCTTGTAATCTCCTCCAGTCCCACAACCCGCCGGGATATCTGTGGTCCTCTAATTCTGACCTCCTGAGAATTCCTGATTTTAACCGCTCTACCATTAGTGGCCACGCCTTGAGTGGCACAAGAATTAAGCTCTGGAATACCCTCCATAAACCTCTCCACGTTGCTTTCTTCCTTGTAGACACTCCTTAAAAACTACCTCTTTGGCCAATCTTTTGGTCATCTGCCCTAATATCTCCTTATGTTGCTCAGTGTCATCTTTTGTCTTATTATGCCTCTTTGAAGCATCTTGGGATGTTTTATAACATTAACAGTGCTACAGTAATAAAAGTTGCTGTTATTGTGTGAATTTTCATTCATTATTTACCCAGAACGGACATATTGGAAGTTCTGCTGCAGGAATTGAACTCCATTGTATGAGTGGAAACGGGGTGGCTCCGAAGCACTGTCATTGCTCCAGAACAAACAGGAATCTAAGCCGTAACTGTGATGCAAGGGGTCTTACTTAGCGTGAGGGCAAGGAGCGATTTGGTGTGGTATGCTAAGATTCCTTTTCACTAGAAAAGGAGGAATCTGTTAAACGTTATGCATGAGAATTCCTAGGCTGCCCGAAGATCTTAAATGGTGGAGTTTAAGGCATTTTATTGGTCTCACGGACAAAAAAGAACTCCGACAAAAGATTCTCATCTGTGTTGTTTCATGCATGAAGTTCAACCATGAAATAATGTTTCATTTCAATGGTTGTGTCCGCAGGTGAGGGGTGAAAACCAATTATCCAGTTCAGACAGGAAACTATACATTTCATATATCATATTGTTTCCCTGATACTGTCAATCATCCTTGATGCCACACAACAAATTGGATTGCCATTTTTCCCTTTCCACCTGTAAGTTCATTTTTAGATTCTCGAGTTGTCATGCTTGTTGTATGATCCCATTAAGATAACAAAGTTATTTTTGAAAGTCGCACGTGTTAAAAGAATCTTGGAAAAAAAAATTAGAAATGTATCCATTGTGAACTTGCGCAAATTACACATCAGTGTGGGGTATTATAACAGGGGTCAGGTTGTGTGGGAGGACCTTTGCGCATGGAACACCTACGCCTAGATAGGGCAAAATGTAATTATTAAACAACTTTTCCAATGGCTAATTATTTTTCTGTTAAGAATTTAGTTTGTGGACAAGTTCAGTAGGTGCCTGTTTTGGCACGGATTTCGAGTCGCAGCTGTTATTTTGTTCTGCCTTTTTCGTTCGGTTTGTTGCTGATGGACAAGACCCCGGTCTGGCCTCCTCAAATATCTGGGGAGAGGATGACAAAACCGGCTTTTACATAAACCCAGGATCAGCTGGAAATAATCGCGTCCTCTGCTACTTTTATCATCCACACATTTGACTGCTTGTTTAGCCTGTCTGCTACATTTTATGCCTGGAATGTAAAATATCTTCAGAAGGCAATGACAAAACGTTATCTGGGCCTTCAGGCTGCAAATAAATTTACAGGAAAATCCCCGAAATTCCTATTCCAGAAATCGATGTTGAATGTGATCTGCATTGGTGACATAATAGTCGTGTGGCGGGCTTATTTACGGAACAGTCAGATGCAGGAAAGAAAGATTTGACATTTCTACAGCGCCCTCAGGATGCCCCATAAGTGTGTTGGCTTAGAAGTTCGACCGTGCCCATTTGACCAGGTGCCACACAACCGGTTGGGCCTGATGCCCCAGTACACGGCGAGAGATTGTAGACTGAAGTCGGGTGCCCGAGGTTGCCCATCTGAGTATCCTCAATGGAACCTCAGCCACCTTCCCCTTCCCTTCAACCTCCCAAGCTGTAGCCACTAGGGGAAGCACCTCGGAGGACTGCCAGGATGGAAAAATGAGTACACAAGACAAGCTTGGGCTTGCACAAGGCTGATTAGGCATTTTCTTTGTGTCAATGTTGAAGTGAGTGGCTTGATGATTTTTCTGTTGTTGCTGTTGCATATTAGATGTTGTGTTATCCTGATGATGAAACAAGGGTGAGATCCCGAAGTTTGGAGTGAAGGAAGGCAATTGGCAATCAGATGGTAGTTGCAAGAAGAGTGGCGAGGCTTGGGGGATTATTGTTGAGTGGGCAAAAGGAAGGTAATTTAGCTGAAACACTCTTTGGTAACACACAATGGAACTTTCCACACCCACCCGTTGCTGGGATCTTCCAGTCCTGCTGCAAGTCAATGGACTTCTGGCTGGGGAGCCGTCTCACCTGCGGCAGGTCCTGCCAATGACGGGGCAGGAAAATCCCAGCCATTATCCCTGAGAGCTCAAACCTATAGAGGCGCTGATGGTTTCTGCATCTCTGCCTCCTCTTCATGCTCCTGTACTGTTACTGTCTTCATAATGGTGGCGTCGTGGAGCATACAGTAGACAATAATAAATCTGATATGGTCCAGGCAGCAGAAGCATTACATGAGCACACCAATTGCTTGATAATGTTCCTTCACTGTCGCTGGCACATAATCCCAGAACTCCTTTGCTAACACCACTGTGGTGGCCCGACAACGCATCGGCCCGAACCTTACGTTCGTCGGGTGCGCGCGATCGGCGGGCCCGGAAGCAGATGCAAAATGCACTTCTGCCCACGATTGGCCCCCGAGCACGATTTCACGCTGGCTGGCCAATTAACTGGGCACCGACAGAAGTGAGGGTGTGGGTGTGCGCTTCTAGCGAGCTCCCTGAAGGCAGACGGCTGCTGCGGAGCTGCCTCAGGGAGGTGACCCTGGGCAGGTTAAGTGTCAAGAAAAAAGTGCACCAAACTGTGTCTATGCAGCACATTCAAGCACCTGACAGTAGAACTCAAAAAACATCAACCCCCCAGATACCTTTCCTCATTATATTTCACTCGGACATTTCATCCCGCCCTGGATCGAGGTTTCAGTGAAAATGTAAAGGCCGCCTGGCCGATTGGCCCATCTGCCGACTGTAAATGTTGTTGAGCCATGTAAAATCAATTTCAATTACTTCCTTAAAGGGCCTATTTGCCCACTTAATTGTCGGCGGGCGCGCTTCCGACTACCGCATGCGCAGGACCAGCGAAAAACCGAGCGAGTGCGCGATGGTGTCCGGACGCTCAGCCGAAGTCGTCTCGCACAATTTCACGCACTGTCGGGTCAGGCTCCCACCCGCACAACCAGCATAAAATTCTGGCCTTGGACTGCAGCGGTTCAAGAAGGCATCATACCACCACCTTCTCAAGGGCAATTAGGGATAGGCAGTAAATGCTGGCCCATCCAGGGATGCCCACATCCCATGAACAAATTTAAAAAAAGGTTCTTTGTGGCAGTGTGGCTCTCGTAGTTGGCTTGCTCAGAAGCTGCGCATGGGCCCTTAGCTAGATCCATGAGCACAGTCCAGTGGGGGAAAGAATCATAAGCTGGTGCCGCGATACCAGGCATAGACCTGCAACATGCCCGGTTGGTGATAGGGAATGAGTTTTCCGTCAATGGCACACTGCACCTAGGACAGTGTGGTGCATGTGTGAAACGTGGGCCTGGCGAGGGAGGTTTAAGTATTTCTCCTGGTGGCCCTCATGATACTGCAAACTGTGAGATGATGTTGATGCCATCTAGTGCAGACTGAGAGAGCCCTGTAGCATAAAAGTTGAGGGACATGGTGCCCTTGGTAGTCACTGGCAGTGCTGCCCATGTCCTGGCTTGAGGCTGAAATAGGTGACATATTTCCATGACAGTCTCCTTGGCGAAGTGAAGGTACCCTCGTCCATTGTTTCTGAATAGCAGAAGTTGTATCTAAGATTCTTTGTGGATAGGGCATCATGCCAATGGCCCTCCTCCTTCTCCTCCCTCTTCGGATACCTTCTCCCATTCTGTTGTTTCTTCCTTGCTGCAACTCTCTCATCCTCCAGCACAAGAGGAAGCTCGATAGAAGGTCACTCATTTCTGTAGCCAGACCACTTTTGAGGCAAAGCACAAGAGCAGTAGAGCCTCTCTCTATGCAGACAAAGTGAATTCACCAGAATGTTGCAATACAGCATAAAACGTCTATGCATTAAGGGGCAATCATAATTATTAAAGTAGAACCTAAGCCAGAACTACAGCATGGTCCCTTTAAATAGCACTGCTGAGTTGGCTTCATGTCGGTTAGTCACACATTGTTTTTTGCGAGGTTAGCACATGGCAAGTGAAGCACTGGGATGACCAAAAATAGAAAACGGGTCCCTTTAGAAATGCAGGACCCTAATTTACATTATCCAGAGCTCAGAATGTTGTTGCCATGTGCTCCTGCTACTGGAACAGTCTCTTAAGGTCAAGAACATGACAATGTGATTTGGACAAGCTGAGTGAGTGGGCAAATGCATGGCAGATGCAGTATGATGTGGATAAATGTGAGGTTATCCATTTTGGTAGCAAAAACAAGAAGGCAGATTATTATATGAATGGCTATAAATTAAGAGAGGGGAATGTGCAATGAGACCTGGGCGTCCTTGTACACCAGTCGCTGAAGGTAAGCATGCAGGTGCAGCAGGCAGTTAAGAAGGCAAATGGTAAATTGGCCTTCATAACAAGAGGATTTGAGTACAGGAACAGGGATGTCTTGCTGCAATTGTACAAAGACTTGGTGAGACCACACCTGGAATATTGTGTGCAGTTTTGGTCTCCTTATCTGAGGAAGGGTGTACTTGCTATAGAGGGAGTGCAGCCAAGGTTTACCCGACTGATTCCTGGGATGGCGGGACTGACATGTGAGGAGAGATTGAGTCGATTAGGATTATATTGGCTGGAGTTCAGAAGAATAAGGGGGGGCTCTCATAGAAACCTATAAAATTCTAACAGGACTAGACAGGGTAGATGCAGGAAGGATGTTCCCGATGGTGGGGGAGTCCAGAACCAGGGGTCACAGTCTGTGGATATGGGGTAGACCATTTAGGACTGAGATGAGGAGAAATTTCTTCACCCAGAGAGTGGTGAGCCTGTGGAATTTGTTACCACAGAATGTAGTTGAGACCAAAACATTGTATGTTTTCAAGAAGGATTTAGATATAGCTCTTGGGGCAAAAGGGATCAAAGAGTATGGGGAGAAAGTGGGAGCAGGCTATTGAGTTGGATGATCAGCCATGATCATAATGAATGGCAGAGCACGCTCGAAGGGCCGAATAGCCTACTCCTGCTCCTAGTTTCTAAGTTTCTATATGTTTAATTAGGAGCAGGAATAGGTCATTCAACCCCTCAAGCCTGCTCTGCCGTTCAATAAGATCATGGCTGATCTGGATGTGGTCTCAACTCCACTTTCCTGTCTGTCCCAAATAACCCTTGACTTCCTTGTCACCCAAAAATCTATCTAACTCAGCCTTGAATATATTCAATGGCCCAGCCTCCACTGCACTCTGGGAAGAGAATTCCACAGACTAACGACCCTCCAAGAGAAAAAGATTTCTCCCTATTTCAGTCTTAAAGGAAAGACCCTTAATTTTTAAATTGTGTCCCCAAATTCTAGAGTCCCCGACAAGGGGGAATATCCTCTCAGCATCCACCCTGTCAAGTCCCCTCAGGATCTTATATGTTTCAATAAGATCACCTCTCATTCTTCTAAACTCCAATGGGTATAGGCCCAACCTGTTCAACCTTTCCTCATAAGATAACTCCTTCATCCCAGGGATCAGTTGACTGAAACTTCTCTGAACTGCTTCTAATGCAATTATATCCTTTCTTAAGTGAGGAGACCAAAACTATACACAGCACTCCAGATGTGGTCTAAGGCCTTTACAGCTGCAGCAATATTTCCCTACTTTAATGCTTAATTCCCCTCCCAATAAATGCCAACATTCTGTACACCTTCCTCCTCACTTGCTGCACACTGACTTATTTTGATTCATGCACCAGGACACCCAGATCCCTCTGTGTCGAGCAGTTCTGCAGTCTTTCTCCATTCAAATAATGTACTCCTTTTCTATTCTTCTTGTCAAAGTGGATAATTCATATTTTCCCACATTATATTCTATCTTCTATCTTCTAATTTTTGCACATTCACATAATCTATCTAAATCTCTCTGTAGACTCTTTATGTCTCTTAACAACTTACTTTCTATCTTATCTTTGTCTCATCAGCAAATTTAGCTACCATACATCTAGTCCCTTGGACTGCAATTAGTTGAGGCCCCAGCATTGATCCCTGTGGCACTGGTAACAGCTTGCCAACCTGAAAATAACCCATGTATCCCTACTCTCTGCTTCTTGTTTGCTAACAAGTCCTCTATCCATGCTTATATATTACTCCTAACACCATGAGGTTTTATTTTGTGTAGTATTAGAATCCTTTGAAGAAATAACCTATGCTGTGGATAAAGGGGAACTGGTGGATGTACTGTACTTAGATTTCCAGACGGCATTTGATAAGGTGCCACATTAAAGGTTACTGTGAAAAATAAAAGCTCATAGTGTAGGGAGCAACATATTGGGATGGATAGACGATTGGCTAGCTAACATGAAACAGAGAGTGGGCATAAACGGTTTTTTGCTGGTCGGCAAGATGTAACGAGTAGTGTGCCACAGGGATCAGTACTGGCACCTCCAATTTTTACAATTTATATAAATGACTTGGATGAAGGGACCAAAGATGTGGTTGCTAAATTTGCTGATGACACAAAGATAGGTAGGAAAGTAAGTTGTGAAGAGGACATAAGGAGGCTACAAAGGGATATAGATAGGTTAAGTGAGTAAGCAATGATCTGGCAAATGGAGTATAATGTGGGAAAATGTGAGATTGTCCACTTTGGCAAGAAAATATTTTTAAAAAGAAGCATATTATCCAAATAGCGAGGGATTGCAGAACTCTGAGATTCAGAGGGATCTGAGTGTCCTAGTACATGAATCACAAAAGGCTCATATGCATATACAGCAAGCATTAGGAAAGCTAATAGAATGTTATCATTTATTGCAAGGGGAATTGGAATACAAAAGTCGGGAGGTTATGCTTCAGTTATATAGGGCAATAGTGGGACCACATCTGGAGTATTGTGTACAGTATTGGTCTCCTTATTTAAGGAAGGATGTAAATACATTGGAAGCAGTTCAGACTAATATCTGGAACGGGCAGGCTGTCTTATGAGGAAAGGTTAGACAGACTAGGCTTCTTTCCACTGGAGTTTAGAAGGGTCAGAGGCGACTTGATTGAAACATATACGATCCTGAGGGGTCGTGACTTGGCTGATGCGTCAAATTGCAAGAATAGTAAGAAAGAGAAAACAACAACTTATATTTATATAGTGAAGAGAACATTTCCTCTTGTGGGAGAATCTAGAACTAGGAGTCACTGTTCAAAAACAAGGGGTCGCCCATTTAAGACAGAGATGAGGAGAAAGTTTTTCTCTCAGAGGGTCGTGAGTCTTTGGAACTCTCTTCCTGGAAAGGCGTTGGAAGGCAGAGCTAGATAGATTCTTGGTAAGCAAGGGGGTGAAAGGGGGAAGGTGGGAATGTGGAGTTGAGGTTACAATCAGATCAGCCATGATCTTATTAAATGGCGGTGCAGACTCGAGGGGTTGAGTGGCATACCCCTGCTCCTAATTCATATGTTTGTATGTTCTTATGTAACCTTTGATGTGGCACCTTATCAAATGGCTTTTGGAAATCCAAGTGCACCACATCTACAGGTTCCCTTTTGTCCACCTTGTTTGTTACTTCCTCAAAAAATTATTGAAACATGATTTCCCTTTCAGAAAACCATGCTGGCCTTGCCTGATGGTATCATGATTTTCTAAAAAATTACGGACGGTACCCTTCCAGCCAGAAATGTGTTCGTGCTTTTTGCCTGCTTAGTAGACTACTTAGCCCCAGAAAAACAGGCTCTGCACAACCAAATTTGAAGGTCAGTGTATTTACTGGGCTTCAAGAAACATAAATGAACAGACAAATGCTAATAAAGCATCATTACAGTCAATTGTATTGTGGAGTCATTACTTTATTTTTGCAGATATATTAGGAATAAAAGATGAATTTCACAGTTCTTTTTTAGAAAATCATAACATAAATATTATCTGACTCTTTTTAATTGCTTTAAGAATGCACAGAGATTCACAGCTTGAGCTAGAGCCCCTTTCTATTCCGCACGCCAGTCTTAAAGAGCCTTTGACAGCAGGAGCATTTTCTCCAAAATGGTTTCTGTAATTGCTTTATTTTTAGGTTTTTAGGCTGATCTTGAGCATGATGACCATTTATCTTTTGGAGTGATTGTAATTACATTATTTTGGTAGAATAGATTGCTTCTTCTTTGAGCCAGTAAGGAGAAGTGCATAAACTTCAGTACTCCACAGATTCTGATTTTACATTCAATGCTTTTGACACAACATTCAGTTTTGATCTGTATTTTAAGTCAATATATATATGTCAATTTACAATCAAATAGCTGGAAATTGGGTTTTCAGTTAATTTGCCACTGGTCTACTTGAATATCATTGTGTTCATAAATATTGTGCATCCCATAGTAAATCCCAAACAAGTACATTTTTAGTTTATGAATTAAATTGTCGGTGCAGGAATCCTGTAAAAGCTGACATTGGTAAATATATTGTTTCTTATCACACATATCATGGGAATTGTACACATTTGTATTTATGCAACTGCTGTACATATTCTCTTTGCTCGAAACAAAGAGTGTCATGATCTGAAATATTTATTTCTGCTGCTACTGTGAGGTTATCCAGTTTTCTATATATTAGGAACCGTAGTAATAGATAAACCATACAAAAGACTTGCAGCACCAGTTGAATTGTTAATGAATTGCCTGCTTTTAGCCATCGTATATTATATATGTGATTCACATCAAGCCCGTCATTACTCTGACAAGCTAAGGCCACAAAACGCGAAGCTCTTAAATTATTGACGTGGCTGATGGGTCAAATTGCAAGAATAGTAAGAATAAGAAAACAACAACTTATATTTATATAGCGCCTTTGACATGGTTAGATGTTCCAAGGCAGTTCACAGGAGGGTTATGGAACAAAATTTGAAACTGAGCCACATAATGAGATATTAGGGCAGATGACCAAAAGCCTGGTCAAAGAGGCAGGATTCTATGAGGATGTTTCTTATATTCATTCAAGGGATGTGGGCTTTGCTGCCTAGGCCAGCATTTATTGCCCATCACTAATTGCCCCTTGAGAAGGTAGTGGTGAGCTGCCTTCTTGAACCGCTGCAGTCCATGTGGTGTAGGTACACCCACAGTCTTAAAGGAGGAAAGAAAGGTGGAGAGTTGGAGAGGTTTAGGGAAGGAATTCCAGAGAAAAAGTATGACCAGTAATTTAAGGGCACTTTTGGGTGGCTGAACCTGGATGGTTTCAGTATACTAAAATTACTATTTACATCAATTGTTCCTTTCTCTTTATGTATAAACTCTGTGGTAAATAAAGTATTTGTAAAAACAAGTCATTTATTTGGAGGTTAATGTTGCAATAATTTCACATGGATAAAACATGAGCACAATTTGGGCGAAATAACATGTTGATACCAAACAATTACTTGCATGATCAAATTGCTCCTTTTGGAATGTGCCTCTGGGTTACTTGGGTTCATTACAAGAATGATGCTCTCAGAACCATCACAATATAACCCACGATCATTTTACCTGTAAAAGTTAAAACTATTAATGATTAATGTTCTTGATCTCCTTTCCTTCTACTAAATCTGAAATTGTTTCTCAAGAGGTTGAAGCAGTGATTTAGTTCTCTGTACCAATTAGTTCTCAAGGCTTTAGCCTGAGGCTGTATTTAGGTACACCAAAAAAACTGCAATGGAAATTTAATTAATGTCTATCCCTATGCTCAACTTCCACATAAAATCATTCAATATTATGCACAGGGGATGGATAACACAGGTAAGACAGTATATTTATAGCATTCTCATAGCAGCTAGGCATAACCCAACTTTGTAATGAATTTCCTCCAAACATTTTACCTTGTTCACACCTATGTAGTTCTGATCTTTGAACTTAGGAAAAAAGGTACTTAAAATCACCAACTTAATTAACATCTATTCTGGTGCCCTTCATTTCCCTTCCCCTCCCCTGCCCCCACCACCCACACCTAAAACAAACTAGTCAGCATCACAAATGTCTCTCTCTTCCAGGTTTAGCCTATGGGCCCTAGAGCATATCTCCCTATTCCAGCTTCATGTCACAAGCTTCACTGCATTCCCTGGTTTACAGTCTCTACACCTATCGTCCTCTGTCCTCTTCTCAGTTTTAGAAAGAAAGAAAGAAAGACTTGCATTTATGTAGAGCTTTTCATGACCACCCAACCTCCCAAAGCACTTCGCAGCGAACAAAGTACTTATGAAGTGTGGTACTGTTGTAATGTACGAAACATGGCAGCCATCTTGTGCATGTACAGCAAACTCTTATACAAACAGCAATGTGATAATGGAAAGATAATCTGCTTTATTGTGAAGTTGATTGAGGGATAAATACTAGCCACGACACCAAGGACAACTCCCCTGATTTTGAATTAATGCTATGGAGTCTTTTACATCCAGCTGGGCCCTCGATTTAATGTTTCATCTTAAAGATGGCACTTCCAACAGCACAGTGCTCCCTCAGCACTAGACTGGAGTTTCAACGTACATTTTTGGGCTCAAGAGCTGGAGTGGGACTTCAACTCAAATCCATGCGATTCAGAGGCAAGAGTGCGACTAAGTGAACCACGGCTGGCAACCAGAACTCAACCATATGGCCTGCTGCTCAGGCCCAGTTTGAATCCTATTATTTCCTTACTCCAGGTCCCAGTTCTTTCCACAGCCCGGGTTTCTCCATCATCTATATGTCTGGATTAAGATTTAAACAACCCAAATAGTTGCTCAGTGAAGGTGATTTGGTTTGCCCATGTGTAGCTTTGTATTTGGGCTCTATTGGAACAGGAGAGCTGTACAGAGATACTGTTAACCACAGTTGAACATTTTGCCTGTGATGACCCAGATGCAAATTTTTAACTTGTCCTTCATGAAGTTGTGTTATCTTGATTGAAATTTTCCTGGGAAATGTATGTCGATATCTGTTAATTTTTGGTGATGGACACATATTATTTGCATTTTGATGGTGTGTTGTAAAATTTTTAGAAAGTCTAAACGAGGTTGCGTGCATAGCAAATGCTTTTTAATTTGATGAAAAGTATTGACCATTTCCCTCGTCTCTTCTCTGCTTTTTTGTTCCTAATTAAAGATTTAGTTCAATATACACATTTAGTTATAAACTGAATTATATTTTAAAAAGTAGTTTTGTTCTGCTCGAGTGTATGAAGTTTATATGAACTTTTCAAGTAACATGTATATTGAATAGGGCTATTTGCAGTATGGTGTCTCTCCCAAAGTCTAGTCAACATTATTTTATTCTCAATATAGCTAACATTCAGCAACATACCAAGAGTAGAAATAATTGTTATTGATGTTATTGTACGAGTGCTTAATGTCTACCATAAATGAGTTAATCTTCCATTAAATAGCAGAAACGAGAATTTGATTAGAATATATTAAACATTTATGCAACAGCACCACCAACAGTAATGCCTGCCCATTCCAGCTCTTACAACAATAAACCAACATGTCAATAGATCTATTTCAAAATAAAATAACTAAAACACCTATCTGGACAGGCATGGTTTTCAAAACTTTGCATTTGATTCTCAAAGTCCCTTAAATCGTTCCATACACATCTACAAAGGATTTCCCTTTCTGCTGTGAAAATTTGCTGGTTTGAGATACAGGTTACTGCACGTCTACAGCAATGCTACCAGATTGGGTGACAAAGTGTATTCCTGCAACAAGGTGAACTTAATCTGCTCAGATTATTCAGAGGACGAACAATCTGTGTCTGGTCTTGTGTGGGAGTTGACTTTGGAACTGGGGTATTACGTCTGTGATGGTGTCAGTCTTACCTCAATTGGTAGCACTCTTGCCTCTGAGTCCCAAAGTTCCAGGCTCAAGTCCCACTCCAGGATTTGAGCAGAAAAATCAAGCTGACACTACAGTGCAGTAGTGTGGGAGTGCTCCACTGTTGGAGGGTTGTCTTTTAGATGAGATATTAAACTGAGGCCCAATGTGCATGCTTGGGTAGAGGTAAAAGATCTCATGACAGCATTTTAAAGATGAACAGGGGAGTTATCACTGGCCACAGCCAATATTTGTTCCTCAATCAACAACACAAAAACAGATTATCTGGGCATTATCACATTGCTGTTTGTGGGAGCTGGATGTGCAATAATTGGCTGCTGCATTTCCTACATTACAACCGTGACGAAATTTCAATCGTACTTAATTGGCTGTAAAATGCTTTCAGACATCCGGTAGTCAGGAACAGGGCTGTGTAAATGGAAGTCTTTCTTTTTCAGTCCATAATGTGTTAAAAGGTTGCTTGACAATCTATGAGGCTGCAATTTTGCTGAGGTCATTTTGGGAGTGGGAATCAGAAAACTTTCAAAGTCATATTTGGATCTATGGTCGAAGTAAAGCAGTTTACCTTAGTCGAGCATGGTATGTTTTTCATAGTTTGCAAAGAGATTTTTGCTTCTCTTAATGGAAAATTGGATCATTGCTTAAAGCAGAAACAGCCATACAGAGAATACGGCAGCGGAATTAGTTTTATAATAAAAGAGATGACAAGAGGTTAGGCGGGAGTGATTGCCCTTGAGATCAAGGTAGCATTTGACTGTGTGTGGCACCAAGGAGCCCTAACAAAACTGGAGTCAATGGGAATCAGGGGGAAAGCTCTCTGCTGGTTGGAATCATATCTAGCACAAATGAAGATGGTTGTGGTTGTTGGCGGCCAGTCATCTCAGCTCCAGGACATCACTGCAGGAGCAGGATTGTCCCGTCGACGAGCAGGGGGCGGGGCCCACTCACCAACACGTAAAATGATGCGCGGTGACATCGGGGGGAACTCCCGACATCACCGCGTCCCATTTAAATTTTCAGGAAGACGGGGGCGCAGCGAAATCAGCTGCACGCCCGCTGACCTGTCAATGGCCAATTGAGGCCATTGACAGAGTCAATTATGTAATTAAATGACCTGCCCGTCCAACCTTAAGGTTGGCGGGCGGGCCAGGAGCCCTGGCGCAAACTATAAAAAGCTTGAAACCTCATCCACAGGCGGGATGAGGTTTCATGTCGGGTCTAAAAGAATTTAATAAAGTTTTTGTAACAATTATGGCGATGTCCCAACTCATGTGACATTGTCACATGAGGGGACATGTTAGGGAAATTTTACTTTTCTATTTTTAGGTTTTATACATTTTGAGCTGATCTCCCTGAGGCTGCACTTAGCCTCAGGGAGATGAGTGCGCTCTTTCATGCGCATGCGTGAACGAGCGCACTCTCGGGTTTAGGGATTCCGCCCCCCCCCACCCGCACAGGGAGCGCATAGCACTTCCGTGCAGATGTCACACTAGGCGGGCCTAAATTGGCCTGCCCACATAAAATGGTGCCGCACCTCCAATCAGTGGCATGATCATAAGTGCGCCTGTGTGCACCCGCCATTCAACTTCCCCCCACCCGACGGGAGGAAAATTCAGCTCCAGGAGATCGTCAGGGTAGTGTCCTAGGCCCAATCATCTTCAGCTGCTTCATCAATGACCTTCCTCCCATCATAAGGTCAGAAGTGGGGAAGTCACTTTGCACAATGTTCAGCACCATTTGCGACTCATCAAATCCTGAAGCAGTCCATGCCCAAATGTAGCAAAACCTGGACAAATCCAGGCTTGGGCTGACAAGTGGCAAGAAACATTCATGCCACACGAGTGCCAGGCAACAACCATCTCCAACAAGAGAGAACATAACCATCACCCCTTGATGTTCAATGGCATTACTATTGCTGAATTCCCCCACTATCAAGATCCTGGGGGTTACCATTGACTGAAACAGAACTGGACTAGCCATATAAATACTATGGCTACAAGAGCAGTCAGAGGCTAGGAATCCTGCAACAAGTAACTCACCTCCTGACTCCCCAAAACCTGTCCACCATCTACAAGGCACAAGTCAGGAGTGTGATGGAATAATCTTCCACTTTCCTGGAGGGGTGCAGTTCCAACAACCCAAGGAACTTGACACCATCCAGGACAAAGCAGCCCATTTGATTGACACCCCACCCACAAACATTTACTCTCTCCACCGAAGCACAGTGGCAGCAGTGTGTACCATCTACAAGGTGCACTGCAGGAATTCACCAAGTCTCCTTAGACAGCACATTGCAAACCCACGACCACTACCATCTAGAAGGACAAGGGCAGCAGATAGATGGGAATAGCACAACCTAAAAGTTCCCCTGACTTGGACATATATCACTGTTCCTTCACTGTCGCTGGGTCAAAATCCTGGAACTCCGTCCCTAACAGCACTGGGCATGCCTACACCACATGGACTGCAACGGTTCAAGAAGGCAGCTCACCACCACCTTCTCAAAGGCAATTAGTAATGGGCAATAAATGCTGGCCCAGTCAGTGACCCGCACATCCCATGAACAAATTTAATTAAAACACCACCTGAGAGTTCCCCTCCAATCCACTCACCATCCTGACTTGGAAATATATCACCATTCCTTAACTGTCGCTGAGTCAAAATCCTGGAACCCGTTTGCTAAAAGCACTGTGGGTGTACCTACACCACATAGACTGCAGCGGTTCAAGAAGGCAGGTTTCCACCTCCTTCTCAAGGGCAATTCGGGATGGGCAATAAATGCTGGTTTAGCCAGCGATGCCCACATCCCATAAATGAATTTTAAAAATGAGAATGATGTACCAAGTGACTTCCTTGTGTACTGTAAACTTATTTGCTTTGGGGTGGGTGGTTAGCTGAAAGACTAATCTTATTGCAGCCACCTTCATCTTATTCCTTTTTGTACAGAGCAGATACTTTCATTGAGTTTGAGGTTGCTCAATCAGGAATATCATATTGGAAGACCTATTATTTTTAATAATGATTAAGTCATATTTTGTGCTAAAAGATGGGATGATTCAACAATTTGAAGCAAGTGACTGAATAGACTATAGAGTATTTTTTCAATATTATCACCCCTTCCCCCTCCACATAATGGGCGTCTTGCACTTTCACACTAGATAAGAGTTATGGGGGTGTAAGTGAATCTTCTGAAAAGTACCCATTACTGCCTAAGTATGGCATTTACATTTCTCACACCAAAGTTTTATCTCAAAGCCCTGTCCTTTTTTAATGGCTTGGAGCTACTAGGGGAAATGGCACTATTCCAAATTAATTTCACAATGTACTCTTGCAATTGACAGTCTTGTGCATTGCACTGAGTAAGACTAACACATGCACAGCTGCAGGCAGCTATTATTGAACTAACTTTATTCACACCTCCCCTACTGAGAGGGCAGCAGAGAGGGCAATAGAACAAAATGCTCATATTTTGTAATATGCACTTCCCCCCCCATTTAAAAAAAAACTCATGCATTAAGATGTAAAATTATACGTGTACATAAGTTCCCAGAATATAATACAAGGAAACTAACATCAACAATACGTGAAAATTTGACCAGTTGATTACATACCTGTTTTTACTGTAATCACAACTAAAATATAAGATGACCAATTCCACCAGAGTAACTTACATGTAAAAAAAAATGCTTTTCTTAATACCTGTATGTGTTTAGCAAAAAATATCACTATTTGACAAGAACTAATGAAAAGAAAAGCTTATTTCTTCTCCCTCCTACATAATTTCAATTAATCTGACTGGTTCCTTTTTCCTTTCTTTCCTGCTTCCATCTCCATTAGTTTGATTCTGCTCTCTGAACATTGCTGACTGTGTAAAGCCTGAATTTTATCTTTAGCTAGCATCTCCACTGAGTGGTTTGGACACTGAGGTATCTTAATCAAAGACCCTGACTCATTTTGCTCTACTGGTGTATTCTGTAATACCGACTAACTTTCACTTCCTTTTTGATTTTCACTTTCTTTCTGACATTCACTTTAGGCTGTAGGAATAATTTGGACTATAGGAGGTTTCTCATGGTCTCCATTTGCCAGATTTCCTCTTTCAAGCAAATGATCTACATGACACTAACAGAAACTCTCTCCAATCTTCACTGGATATCTGAATGCGCCTAGTCTCTTTAAGAGAACTCCAGTCTCATACTTCTCCTTATCACCATAGTGGCTTTTCACCATGACCTTCTGACTAGCACTATACTCTCTAAGTTTCATGCTTTGTGTATTATGGTTCATCTTGACTTTGCTTACGTTTCTCTTACTTTGCTATTGACTTCACTCTTAAGCATATTAACCTTAACCTAGGAGCATGTTTACATACTAACTCATAAGGTGAACAACCTGTTGTAGACTATGGGGTTATTCTGTAAGAGAACAGAACATTGGCTAGCCGATGTCAAAGAGAAACATGGAAAATACTGTCTAGCTTGTCACCTAGCAAATTCTTCTTAAAGATCTCTTCACAATCTGTATGCTTCTTTTTGCAGCACCATTCCACGGTGGATAATATGGTGGCATTAGAGTGTGTTTGACTCCATTCATAGTCAGAAATATTTCAAACTCTTCTGACATAAACCACGGACTATTATCTGACACCAACACCTCTGGGATCCATAAATTGCAAACAAACTTCTCAAAACCTCAATAGTTTTGGCACTTGTGGTATTGGGCATAGACTCAACCCTTATCCACTTGCTATAGCTATTGGCCAAAACATGGTACTCTTTCCCTTCCAGCTCAAAGGAATCCGCATGTACTCATTCCCATGGCTTTCTTGTGTTTGAGTATGGAATAAAAGTGGTTGGATCATTTCTCATTCGAGACACAATTCACAGCTTTACACTTTCAAAATTTCCCTTGTTCTTTCTAATCTATCCAGCTCATCACTTACCTGCTTCTAACTGTGCATAAAACACTGGTGAGGTGAGAGTGCCAGCAGTGTGTACCATCTACAAGATGCACTCCAGAAACTCACCAAGGTTCCTTCGACAATACTCTCCAAACCCACGGCCGCTATCCTCTAGAAGGACAAAGGCAGCAGGTGCATGGGAACACCACCACCTGCAAGTTCCCCTCCAAGTCACACACCATCCTGACTTGGAAATATATCACTGTTCCTTCACTGTCGCTGGGTCAAAATCCTGGGACTCCCTTCTTAACAGCACTGTGGGTGTACCTACACCACATGGACTGCAGTGGTTCAAGAAGGCAGCTCACCACCACCTTCTCAAGGGCAATTAGGGATTGGCAATAAATGCTGGCCTAGCCAGCGACGCCCACATCCCATGAATGAATTTTTAAAAATGGTCTAGCCTTGCAAAATATCAGCTGTATATTCACCTTTATCTTGACCTCGGCCTTGTGATGTTGAGTTTTATCATTTGGCCCTTCTTACTCAAAGGCCAGTTTGTGCTCTCTTAGCACTTTCTCAGATGTGCTCTTACTGATCCATGTTGTAAATAAATTGGCCCAGTTTTACCATAACTTCTTAAGCCAATTCCTTCCCATCAGGGAGACATTGTTCGCTTTGACTACTACCAATGGCAAAGAATAAGAATCATCACCGTATTCCACTGTCACACTAACTTCACCCTTATAATATGATTATTGGAATGATCAGTCCATTTCACATCAGTTTTTCATTAGAGCAAGTGGCTCAGGGATTTCTTGTACTCTCCAGAGATGACAGACACTGCTACAACTGTGTCAATGATGAAAATAAATTGTGAATCTCTGACTTTCATTTCTACTTTGGGCAGTGGAATTATATTTTCAGCCCTTTACTCTCATCTTCCATTTATTGTTTTCTTGCTCTCTGACTGAGCAGAATCTTAATCTTCCTGCTCGATAACATCAACTTCTGTTTCCATTTTTATCACATGTGCATTAGATGATTTCCAGACTCCTGAACTAGCTTTAGATCTAGCATAGCCTCGAACGGGTGCATGGCTGCACAATCTGGAACATCACTCTTTCCTCTACTACTACATGTTGTCTGAGTATGACCAAATTTCCCACATGCTTAGCATTTTGACTGAAAATAACAGAATCACAGAATTTTAACAGCACGGAAGGGGGTCATTTGGCCCATCGTGTCTGCACCGGCTCTCCAAAGAAGCATTATGACCTAGTGCCATTGCCCTGCCTTTTCCCCGTGTCCTGCACATTGTTTCTATTCAAATAATCATCTAATGCCCTCTTGAATGCTTCAATTGAACCTGCCTCCACCACACTTCCAGGCAGTGCATTCCAGGCCCGAACCACTCGTGTGAAAAATATTTTTCTCACGTCACATTTGCTTCTTTTGTGAATCACTTTAAATCTGTGCCTTCTCATTCTTGATCCTTTTACGAGCAGGGGCAAATTCTCCCTGTCTACTCTATCCAGCCCCTCATGATTTTGAATATTTCCATCAAATCTCGTCTGAGCCCTCTTCCCTCCAAAGAGAACAGTCCCAACCTCTCCATTCTATCCTCACAGCTGAAGTTTCTCATCCCTGGAATCATTATTTTTAACCTCTTCTGCACTCTCTCCAATGTGTTCACATCCTTCCTATAGTGTGGCATCCAGAACTGTACAATACTCCAGCTGAGGTTTAACGAGTGTCTTATATAAATTCAGCATAACCTCCTAGCTCTTATACTCTTTGCCCCTATTAATAAAGCCCAGGATACTATATACTTTAATAACTGCTCTCTCCACCTGTCCTGCCACCTTCAATGATCTATGCAAATGTGCACCCAGGTCTTTCTGCTCCTGCACCCCTTTCAAAATTTCATCCCTTATTTTGTATTGTCTGTCCATGTTCTTCCTACCAAAATGCATCACTTCACACTTCTCGACAGTGAACTTCATCTGCCACCTATCTGCCCACTCTACCAACTTTTCTATGTCCTCTTGAAGTTCCACATCATCTTCCTCGCAGCTCACAACACTCCCAAGATTCATATCATCCGCAAACTTTGAAATTCTCCCCTGCACACCAATGGGAACATTTAAATGCTTGGTGGCTATCATGGCAATGGTAGTATCTAAACTTCAACTCTGAGACTGTGAATTTGGCTGTCATGGCCTGGGTCCCACTGAAATCTGGTCGACCTCCCCTGTCAGTTCAGGAAAAGAACTCCCTTGCAATCTGCAACTATCTCTTCCTGCCATTCCCTTGGCAACACCCTCATAACAGGCCTCCTTCCACTTATTGCCTTCCTGCAAAAGTTTGGCCTAGATTTTATTGTTCTTTAGCCCTCACATGAATGTGTCTCCAAGGTTGATTTCTAAGTTTGCACCATACCCACAGCAAGGAGAAAGTTTCCTTAATCCGAGAATGTAACCTTACATTACTGCCTCTCTTGGCAACTGCTCCTTTGATGGAACAACCCTTAGTGCAATTTCATTCATAGTCGTCCCATAATGTGTGTCCTTAATTTCATTAATATCAGCATATTCCATAGAACTGGGGTCTGTCAGACAACATTGGTTAAAAGCTATACCAAGAGCATCAGGTCTCATCATTGTGAGGAAAACATTTATTTTATTCTCATCTATTTTTCTGTTTGCTTTCAGCCAAACATTTGTAATTATACCAGTTTTCTTTATTAGGGTTGAATTCCCCCGTTATCCCCAAATATGTCTTCAGTGCCATTTTCTTTTCAATTGTGTACTGTGCCGACTCACTCTGTACCTGAATACGATGTTTGCACAAAGCAATCTTCCAAATCGTTCAAACTTCCCCAAAATCAACAATAGGAGTTCCAAAAGACGTGTCACAATGTTCTTCAGTCCTTAATTTCTCAGATGAAACGCAAAAGAAAATTCCAGCCCAGCCATGTCCCTATCTTTCTGTTGGGCATTGCGCTGAGTAAGACTAACACATGCTTAGCTGCAGGCAGCCATTATTGAATTAGCTTTATTTACACCTCCTCAACAAAAGCGGACAGCAGACAGCACAATCTAGCAAAATGTTCAGATCTTGCAATATACTACCGGCAGTGAGATAAAGTTTTTATCCCAGTAGCCTGGGCTGGAATCGAATTCAACACTCAGGTGAAAGGGGAGTTTAATTTACTGGGCTCCCTACTTCATGAAAATATCAATATTTATTGCATCTCTCTCAATAAGCTGCATTTTTTTTGCTTCAAAATTAAGAGCAGTTTGTCATTTAAGAATCAAACAATACTTGAAGTTTTGAACAGATTGTTGAAGTGCCAAGGTGAATTTTTGCACTTCAGGAATGTAGGAACATAGGAGCAGGAGTAGGCCATTCAGCCCCTCAAACCTGCTCCGCCATTCAAACAGATCATAGTTGATCATCTACCTCTACGCCATTTTTCCATGCTATCCCCTTATCTCTTGATGTCATCTCTACACAGAAATCGATAGGTTTCTGTATTGAACATGCTCAATGATTGAGCTTCCACAGCCCTCTGGGGTGGAATCGTCTGTGCCCGCTGGCATCGGGCATGCTCGGCGGCATGAGCAGACAATATGGCGAGAAGGCCAAAAATCGGTTCCACAATGTCGTGAAGCTATTTCGCGATCATCCGCTCAGCCCACCAATGGCAGGCCGCGTTTCCCGCCATCGGACATCGGGAACCTCATTATAATACATCTGCACTACAATACATGCAGCGTGAGGGGATGAGTCCGGCTAGCTCGCCGGACTCATCCCCCACGCTGGATCGTCCACCCATGCCAGCGTGTTTCACAACTGCACATAAGTGACGTGCAGCACTCGCAGTCATCGGCGCCAGGCTTTGCAGACTGCGCCACATAACTTTTAGGAGGGCTCACAGGCATGTGTCTACCTACCAGACCAGTCATAAGGCAGGGTTAGCTTTATGCGGCTGCAGGGATAGGGCTTGCTTTGGGAAGTGGAAGGAGTGGCCTCAGGCAAGGGGAGAGTCTGCATGGCGAGGGCTGCTCTGAGGAAGGGGGGTATCCCAGGATTTGCATGGAGGCACATGTTGATCCGTGCAAGTGGCCTCAAGATAGTGAGGGCTGAGGAGGCAGTCTCCAGAGGAGATGAGGCCAGATGAAGATGTGAAGATGTGTGTGAGAGAGTGAGTGGTGATGTCCCTTGAGCTGGCAGTGAGTGAGATGCCAGGGAATGTATGGTGTGCTTGAGTGAGCTTAGAGAGATGAGATGGTTGCCATACCCTCATGACACAGGTGAGGTCATTCATCTTCTATCTACATTGGATGGCCAATCTCTTCTGTGCAGCGTTGGCACTGACCAATACTGCTATTGCCTACCAAGCTGGAGTGGTGATATTGCTGCCATCCTGCAGCCAGAGCACAGGTAGAGGACATCACAGCAGGCCTCCACAGCATCCAAAAGGTGCTTGAGGGAAACGTCACTAAACCTGGGGGCTGCCTTTCAGGGCCATGTCTTATTTGCAGCAGTCCTGGTCTGGAAGCACTGAGAGGTGTGCGTGTGGTTGCACTTTAAATGTGGCACCCAGCGTGATGAAGCAGCAAGGTGACAGCATAGCAGACAAGTTGGAGCCCGCCTGCCATAGAAATGGCGTGTTTCCCGGGAATACATAATTAATGTGACTCATGAACAAGGACACCCAGGTCCCTTTGGACATCAACACTTGCCAGCCTCTCACCATTTATGAAATACTTTGCTTTTCTGTTTTTTCTACCATGATGGATAACTTCACACTTGTTCACATCACATTCCATCTTTCGTGTTCCTGCCCACTCACAGCCTTAAAAAATCCCCTTGAAGCCTCCTTGAATCCTCCTCACAACTCATATTCCCATCTACTTTTGTGTGATCAGCAAATGTGAAAATAGTACACTTGGTCCCCACATCCAAATCATTTATATAGATTGCGAGCAGCTGTGGCCCCAGCAATGCTCCTTGTGGTACCCCAATAGTAACAGCCTACCACCCTGAGAATGACCCATTTATTCCTACACCCTGTTTTCTGTCTGCAACCATTGTTAGGTCATATTAAGGTTTTTGTGGTCTTAGATAGTTCAACAGTAAGTATTCATTATAGTTTCTACTAGAAACTATAGACATAGGTACAGTAAAGGTCCAATTAAGAGCTGTCTCCATGCTTGCTTTTATACACAGCTCTGTCCAACACTACACTGACTCCTAGGTGCGGGTTATGTGTTCTCTTACATCACTGTGTGGGCGGTACTGTACTCAATCCCACTTTAGCCCTTTATGTGCCAGACCCCTATACTACATTAACCAATCCTCAATCTATACCATTATATGACCCTCAATCCCTTGTGCTCTAATTTCGTTTACTAGCCTCCTGTGTGGGTCCTTATCAAAAGCCTTCTGAAAATCCAAATACCCCCCCCCATCCACTGCTTCTCCTTCATCTATGCTACAAGTAACATCCTCAAAACATTCCAACAGGTTTGTTAAACATGATTTCCCTTTCATAAATCCATGTTGACTCTGCCCAATCATATCATAATTTTCTAAGTGTCCAGTTATCACACCCTCTGCAATAGATTCTAACATTTTCAGACTACTGATGTCAAACTAACAGGCCTGTAGTTCCCCATTATCTCTCTCCCTCTCTTCTTAAATGGTGGGGTTACATTTGCTACTTTCCAGTCTGCAGGAACCTTTACAGAATCTATGGAATTTTGGAAGATAACCACCAATGCATTCACTACCTTTATAGTCACCTCCTTCAAGATTTTGGGATGTAACTCTTCTGGTATAGGGGATTTATTAACCTTCAATCCAAATCATTTTTCAAGTACTACCTCTGTATTAGCACTAATTTCTTTCAGTTCCTTATTTTCATTCGTCCCTTGGTTCTTTAGTATTTCTGGGAGATTTTCTGTATCTTCCTCTGTGAAGACAGATACAAAATTGTTTAGTTTCTCTGCCATTTCTGTATTTTTTATTCTCCATTATAAATTCTCCTGTAATGGACCCATATTTGCCAATCTTTTCCTTTCCACATACCTAAAGAAAATTTTGCAGTCCACCTTGATGTTTCTTGCTAGCTTGCATTCATATTCTCTTTTCCCTTCCTTTATCAGTTTCCAGGTCCTCCTTTGCTGGATTCTAAATTGCTCTCAACCCTCAGGCTTACCACTTTTTCTGGCAACCTTATAAGCCACTTCCATTGATCAATTGCAATCTTTAATGACATGGTTGATTCACCTTTCCTGTTTGGCTTTTGCGTATTGGAGGAATGTACATTTTTTGTAGACCACATAATACATCTTTAAATACTAGGCATTACCTGTCTACCATCAAATCTTTTAATGTATTTTCCAATTGCACCATAACCCACTTCCCCCTCATACCATCATAATTTCCTTTCTTCAGATTTAAACCCCTAGTTTCAGAAATAACTATATAACTTTCAAACTTAATGTAAAATTCTATCATATTATGGTCACTATTTCCTAAAGGCACCTTAACAGCAAGGTTATTAATTAGCACATCTACAGCCACAGAAACACCTGTCTATTCGCCTGACTAATAAATTCCCTAACACTAGGTAGAATTTTCCGTGCCCGCTGGTGTCGGATGAGATCGTTGGAGTGAGCGGACAATGTGGTGTGATGTGTCATATGGCGGGAAACCAGTTCACGATCGTGCGCTCAGCCCGCCAACAGTGGGTTGCATTTCCTGCCATCAGACATCGGGAACCTCATTGTAATATATCAGCATATCATTATCAGACTAGTCTGCCGGAATTGCCCCCCTGTCGCTGGATCGTCCGTCCATGTCAGCGGGAAAGCATGCTGAAGTGTTTCACAACAGCACATAAAAGGCGTGCACTTGGTGGCCTGCACTTTGAGGGGAACTTGGAGATGAGTACACAGCAACGATGTGCAGCGCTCGCCAGGGTCGCCTGTTGGACTTCAAGCTTCAGGGGTGTCAGGGGTCGGGGTTAAGGGCAGAAGGGCAGACCTGACATTGAGATGGTGGAGGGGGGGGGGGGGGGGGCGCGGGTGGAGGGGGGCAAGGGGCAAGGGCAGCCCTGCTATTGAAAATGGCACACAAGCGTTTGGGGTGGGTGATAGGGTGGGCGAGGGAAGTGGCCACGGATTAGGGAAACTTGTATAAAGTGGCCATTCCTGTGCAACTGAGGCAGTTCAGGCGCAGCCACATTGATATGATTGGGGTCGGGCTTCTAACTTATCTGCCCACTCAAGCAACGCAGAGGCATCAAAATGCCACCAAGTGCTCCAGAGCTCCCCCGCTGCACCCCCGGCACAGACTGCAAACTCATGAGCATTTTAGTGTACAGCAGAACAGTTGGACAACTGCACACATTGTACAATCTCCTTGCTAAAGCTGGCCATGGAGTAGCCACTGCTGGAGGCACACACAGGCCCTTGCATTGTCAGCATCCCTGTTTGGACCAGTCTCCCTCATGGTTCAAGCCAACAGGGCAGCCATGCAGTGCACTAATCTCTGGCCATCCAAGTGGTGGCCAGCGCTCTCCAGGAAGCATTAAGGGATCGTCACACTTAACCGGGGCAGGTTCTTAGTACACCCATGCTAACCATGTGTCTCTCTCTGTAGGAGGAATACATCAGCATCATGGAGCCTGGTGAACTTGTTGTATGCCTGATGGCCTACAGAGTGCAAGGACAATGGAGGAGAGAGCGACTGAGGCTCCTGGTTGTGCAGAGGCAGGAGCAGCAACCTCAGGAAGAAGGGGCGACTGGAGCTACTGCAAACACATCCTGCAGGTGTGCACTCGGTTTCCAGGGAGTGTGCACGACTCCTACACCTTCAGTCGGTCACAGATCCTTGAAGTCTTCCAGGTTCCACAGAAGCTGCAGGGGTGGCTCCTTGGGGACAAGGGCTACCCGCAGAGGCTGTGGCTGATGAGAATCGTGCAGCGACCTCAGACTGCAGCAGAGTGAAGGTATAACGAGGCTCACGCTGCAGCTCGCAACCTGGTGGAGCAAACCATCTGGATGCTGAAAATGAAGTTCCAGTGTCTGGACCGGTCTGGTGGAGCCCTGCAGTATAGTCCACAGAGGGTGTCACACATCATCGTCGCCTGCTGTGCCCTTTACAACCTAGCGCTGCAAAGGGGAGAGGAGGTGACTGGGGAAGAGATTGAGGAGCTGCACGTCTCCTCTGATGAGGAGGACGCCGACGGCGAGGAGGTCCTCGGACGCGACAATGACAGGAACGAGGCTCTCGCACCAGCTAGATGGGGCAGGCATGCTCGGAGGCCCTCATAGCTTCTAGGTTTGTGGAGAGTGATGGAAACATGCAGGGAGGTGACCCCATAGTTCCTCACATTGCATTTGTGAAAGTTTGACTCCAGTCTGGCAGTGTGAATACCCCCTGTGAGAATGCTCCTGTCATGGCGATGCAGTAGAGGCTCTAATAGTCGCTCGATTGTAGGAGGATGATGACAATATGCAGTGAGGACACTCCATAAATGTACACATAGCCTCTGAGAGTGTCTGACTCCTGTCTGGCTGAGGGCAGATCGCCTGTGCTCTGTGATCAGGGTCATATCATAAGACGCAGCCATGAAACTTCAGAAGCGTATAATCCTTTGTCCACTTTCAGTACCTGAGCCCTTCAAGAGCACAGCATGAGAGGTCACAGATGCTGAAGAGATGGGGGCCAGCCCCTCCTTAAGTGCGAAGAGCACAACGAGAGAATGATGGAACACTGCGGCACCTGCCCACTACATTCTGGCAGCAATGACCAGCACCGCCGAGGTGGAGGCATTAGCAATATTTCCAGGGAATGTACGGCTAGACCATCACTTTGGTCTGAAGGCTGCACAGAGCACAGGGAAGAGGCTGAGACAGGGACTGAGACAGCTGCCTTTATCTTGTACAGTAAAGTTACACATCTGGGTGACAAGAACACTGCGCATCAGGAAAAGAAGCAAAAGGCAGGGAGACAGTCTTGAGAGTTTTTGACAATAGTGAACAGTGTGTATAAGTGATTAACATCCGTGCCCAGGCTGTGCAGCTAATCCTCCTTAGCTTTCCTAACCCTGCCACTGCGTCTCGGAGCTCCCTGAGCATCCACAGCGGAGGTGGAGGCCGTCTGCTGACTGCGATGCGCTGTCTGTGATGACTTGGCAGGCCACCTCTGGGGGGCCGAGACATGGAGGGCCCCAGCCTACTTTTGGGGTCCTGCTGTGTGGCAGTGGCGCCCTCCTTGGCCTGTAGAGATGGAGCTGCTGAGGTCACAGGGAGAGGGAAGTCGGATGCGTCGGTCACTCCCGGACTCACCTGGATGAATGGGCCCAGAATGTGCACCTGCTGATCCTCCTCCCTATGGCTGCCAAGGGGCCCCAGGCTGACTCCTTGAGGAGCAGGGGTAGCTGGTGTGAGATTGAGCTTCTCAGCACCCCTCTTGCTTACACACTGTTGGAGGCAAACTATGGCATCAGCGATGGAGTTAAGACCGCACAGAAGTGCAGGAGTGAAGTACTGGAACAAGGCCTCCACGGCGGCCACCATCCTCCCAGTGTTGACCTTGCTGCATTGGCATGCCGTGCTATCACCTCAGAGTGAAGGTAGGTGCACTCCTCCATTGTGCCTTGCAATCTGAGGAGTGCAGCGGACATCCCTTCCTGATGTTCCCTTTGCAGCTCCGGCAACTGTGACACGACGAGTCGGAGGTTCATCATTTGACTCAACCTCGGCAAAGTTCTGGCCGGACGCCTGGGAAATCCCTGCCTCCACCTGCTGTGGATCGGACTATGCAATGTGCTCACCAGATTGTGATCCCGGGGCTACTCTAAAGCTAGGTCCCACCTAGGTGTGTGTCTCTGCGATGGTGGAGGGTGTGGGTGAGCGCTTTGACAGGACTTCAGAGAGGGTGCCTCCAGATTCTTCTTCAGAGGTTTCTTTGGGGCTTGATTGGAGACCCTGGGTCGTGGACTCCATCGACTGTTTGGCAGGTGTGCCTGCAAAAACAAGGAGAGATAGTTAGTGCATGGCAGCGGCCTGTGAAACAGGACACATCACACACGGGATGGTTGTCTGGTGGATGTTGCACTGCTGGATCCTCGCTTGGTAGAGCAGCACTGACCTCACCGTCAGCACAGGACCAATCCAGATCCTCGCTGGCCAGCTGGATGGCTGTGTTTTCAAAGTCTATGAGGACCTAGATTTTGGGCATTCCACCTCCGGCCTGAGACCTCTCTCTCTTGTTATGTGCCAGCTTGTCCTGCATGAATAGAGAGGCAGAGTTCATAAGCAGGATGCCTGCGAGGCCAGATGATAAGTATGCCTGGCCTGTGTGGGTGGTGAGTGGGCCCATGGACAGGATGAGAACAATGATGGTGAGTGTGAGAGAGTGAATGGTGATGTCCCTTGAACCGGCAGTGAGTGAGGGCCCTGTGGATGGGTTTGTGAGTGTGAGAGTTGAGAGTGATGAGAGGAGTGACGTAGCCTGGTGCAACGACAGAGATCATTCATCGTTTTGCGGCACCGGGTGGCTTTTTGAAGGGTGTTGGTGTTGACTACTGCTGCCACCGCCTCCCAAGCCAGGTTATTGCTGTTGCTGCCCATCCTGCGGTGAGAGTAGGGGTAGACGGCACCCCGGCGGGCTTCCATGGCATCCAAAAGGGGCTCGAGAGACCCGTTGCTGAACCTGGGGGCTGGAGTCTTCTTCAGTTTCAGGGCCATGTCTTCCATGCAGCAGTGGTGAGCTGGAAGCACTGAGATGTGAGCTCGCGGCTGGACTTCAAATATGGCACCTGGCATGATGCAGCAGCTGGGTGATGGCGGCCGAATGAGAGCCCGGCTGCCGTGGAAACGACGTGTTTCCTGGGAATGCATCAATAATGTGGAGGGTTTGGGACAATACGGCATGAAAACTCACCCTCGCAGCCAGCGAGGTCATTTTACATGCCCACTACCAGACTTAGTGTAAATCTGCAACGATTCTGCAAACTATTGTTCTTCTTTCTCCCCTCCTGCAGCTGAGCCACCTGTGGTGCCACAGACTTGGCTCTTGCTGTATTCCTCAGAGGAACCATTGCCCACCCCCCATTATCCAAAGTGGAAAACCAGTTAGTAAGCTCAGGGAACTCCTGCACTACCTGTCTGGTTCTCTTCTACTGCCTGGTGAGCACCCAGTAATTCTCTGCCTGCATGCTCCTAACCTGCAGTGTGACTACCCCTCTAAATGTGCTATCTATGTAGCTCTGTGCCTCACAGATGCACCACAGGTTCTCCAGCCACCACTCAAACCCACATATATATGTTCATATGTTCAAGTTCCAAAAGCCATAACTCAAGCTTTTGCAGTTGGTGACACTTCCTGAAGATGTGTTTTCCCATGACACATGGTGAGAACATGACTTCCCACATGCCACAAGGTGTACATTTCACTCGGCTGAGCTGCCCTGCCATACCTTAGCTTTGCAAGCTATTATATTTAGAATAACTTACCAGTTACTCACCAATAAGCTTCTTCCCCGTACCGAAAAGAACCAACTTTATTTGACCAAGATTTTTTTATTCATTCATGGGGTGTAGTTGTCAGTGACAAGGTCAGCATTTATCTTCCACCCCTAAATGCCCTTGAGAAGGTGGTGGTGAGGTGCCTTCTTGAACCGCTCCACTCTGTGTGGTATAGTTACGGCCACAGTACTGTTAGATAAGGTGTTCCGGAATTTTGGCCCAGGAACAGCAATGGCCAGAATGGTGAGTGAGTTGTGCTATGGAACTCATCTCTATTGAAATGAAATGGTATGAAAACCAGATGGCTTCTACAACAAAACAAAAACAGAATTACCTGGAAAAACTCAGCAAGTCTGGCAGCATCGGCGGAGAAGAAATCAGTTAACGTTTCAAGCCTCCATGGCCCTTCGGCAGAACTGCAGCATAGTTTCAACAAGGGAGAAATATAAATTGGTTTAAGGTGGGTGGGGGGGGAAGGGACACATTGAGGGTGTGGTGTGAGCAGATAATCCAAAGATGTCACAGACAAAAGGGTCAAAGAGGTGTTGAAGGTGGTGGTCTTTGTCTGAGAAAAGTGCTAATTAAGAATGGAAAACAGGATATTCAAAGTACAGCTCTAGTGGAGGTGGGGTGGAAAGACTAAAGGTTTTAGTTTTAGATTTAAAAATAATGGAAATAGGTGGGGAAAGAAGAATCTATATAAATTATTGAAAAAAAACGGGTGGGGGGGAAAAGAAACGGGGTGGGGATGGGGGGAGGGGGAGTTTAAGATCTGAAGTTGTTGAATTCAATATTCAGCCCAGAGGGCTGTAAAGTGCCTAGTCGGAAGATGAGGTGCTGTTCCTCCAGTTTGCGTTGGGCTTCACTGGAACAATGCAGCAAGCCAAGGACAGACATGTTGGCGAGAGAACAGGGTGGAGTGTTAAAATGGCAAGCGACAGGGAGGTTTGGGTCTTTCTTGCGGACAGACCGCAGGTGTTCCGCAAAACGGTCGCCCAGTTTGCGTTTGGTCTCTCCAATGTAGAGGAGACCGCATTGGGAGCAACGAATGCAGTAGACTAAGTTAGGGGAAATGCAAGTGAAATGCTGCTTCACTTGAAAGGAGTGTTTGGGCCCTTGGACGGTGAGGAGAGAGGAAGTGAAGGGGCAGGTGTTGCATCTTCTGCGTGGGCATGGGGAGGTGCCATAAGTGGGGGTTGAGGAGTAGGGGGTGATGGAGGAGTGGACCATGGTGTCCCGGAGGGAACGATCCCTACGGAATGCCGTCAAGGGGGGTGAAGGGAAGATGTGTTTGGTGGTGGCATCATGCTGGAGTTGGCGGAGGATGATCCTTTGAATGCGGAGGCTGGTGGGGTGATAAGTGAGGACAAGGGGGACCCTATCATGTTTCTGGGAAGGAGGAGAAGGCGTGAGGGAGGATGCGCGGGATATGGGCCGGACACGGTTGAGGGCCCTGTCAACGACCGTGGATGGAAAACCTCGGTTAAGGAAGAAGGAGGACATGTCAGAGGAGCTGTTTTTGAAGGTAGCGTCATCAGAACAGATGCGACGGAGGCGAAGGAACTGAGAGAATGGGATGGAGTCTTTACAGGAAGCGGGGTGTGAGGAGCTGTAGTCGAGGTAGCTGTGGGAGTCGGTAGGCTTGTAATGGATATTGGTGGACAGTCTATCATCAGAAATTGAGACAGAGAGGTCAAGGAAGGGAAGAGAAGTGTCAAAGATGGACCATGTGAAGATGATGGAGGGGTGGAGATTGGAAGCAAAACTAATAAATTTTTCCAGGTCCCGACGAGAGCATGAAGCAGCACCGAAGTAATCATCGATGTACCGGAGAAAGAGTTGTGGTAGGGGGCCGGAGTAGGACTGGAACAAGGAATGTTCCACATACCCCATAAAGAGACAGGCATAGCTGGGACCCATGCGGGTACCCATAGCCACACCTTTTATTTGGAGGAAGTGAGAGGAGTTAAAGGAGAAATTGTTCAGTGTGAGAACAAGTTCAGCCAGACGGAGGAGAGTAGTGGTGGATGGGGATTGTTGGGGCCTCTGTTCAAGGAAGAAGCTAAGGGCCCTCAGACCATCCTGGTGGGGGATGGAGGTGTAGAGGGATTGGACATCCATGGTGAAGAGGAAGCGGTTGGGGCCAGGGAACTGGAAATTGTTGATGTGACGTAAGGTGTCAGAGGAATCACGGATGTAGGTGGGAAGGGACTGGACAAGGGGAGAGAGAAGGGAGTCAAGATAACGAGAAATGAGTTCCGTGGGGCAGGAACAGGCTGACACGATCGGTCTGCCAGGACAGTTCTGTTTGTGGATTTTGGGTAGGAGGTAGAAGCGGGCCGTCCGAGGTTGGGCGACTATCAAGTTGGAAGCTGTGGGAGGAAGATCTCCAGAGGAGATGAGGTCAGTGACAGTCCTGGAAACAATGGCTTGATGTTCTGTGGTGGGGTCATGGTCCAGGGAGAGGTAGGAGGAAACGTCTGCGAGTTGACGCTCAGCCTCCGCGAGGTAGAGGTCAATGCGCCAGACAACAACAGTACCACCCTTGTCAGCGGGTTTGATGACAATGTTGGGGTTGGACCTGAGAGAACGGAGTGCAGTGAGTTCAGAGAGAGACAGATTAGAATGGGTGAGAGGAGCAGAGAAATTGAGACGGCTAATGTCACGCCGACAGTTCTCAATGAAAAGATCAAGAGAAGGTAAGAATCCAGAGGGAGGGGTCCAAGTGGAGGGAGAATATTGGAGGTGGGTAAAAGGATCCGTTGAACGGGGAGAGGACTCCTGCCCAAAGAAGTGAGCACGGAGACGAAGACGGCGGAAGAAGAGTTCAGCGTCATGCCGAGCCCGAAATTCATTGAGATGAGGGCGTAAGGGTATGAAACTAAATCCTTTGTTGAGCACTGAACGTTCAGCATCGGAGAGGGGAAGGTCAGGGGGTATAGTGAATACGCGGCTGGGGCTGGGATTGGAAGATGGGGTGAGGACGGAGGGACAAGCAGGGGTGGAGGGTCCCAGATGGGTGTTGGAGTCGATGAGTTGTTGGAGCTTGCGTTCCTTAGCACTTGAGAGAAAGAGAAAACGTTTCTTGTTGAGGCGACGGATGAGGCGAAGAATAAAATGAAACTGGGGGCACGGGCAGCTTTGAAAAAGGGTGCGGCGGTGCTGCTGGAGGGAGAGGTCGAGTGTGTTCATATGGCGGCGCATGGCACTGAGTGTGGATCTCAGAATGCGACGGGAACAGCAGTCCGAGAAACGTTTTATGTCCCGGAGATACCTGTAATCCTGGGTGGGTTCGAAACAAGAGGGATGGAATTTCAGTTGAAATCCACGTGGGGTGAGTCGGAGACGGAGACAGTCACTGAGAAAGGAGATATGGCTGTGAAAGCGGGTTTTAGTAAACACCTTGTCAAACACCAGGAGAGAAATGGAAAGCAATGAAGGTGAGCAGGGCAGAAGAGACAGTCGGAAATCCTGTCGGAGGACAGAGCCATACTTCTTCCAAGAGGGCATTTTTTTGAAGAGAGGTGGCAGTCAATCAAACACAAAGATAAAAACAAAAAGCTAAAAGCTACTGCGGATGCTGGAAATCCAAAACAAAACAAAAACAGAATTACCTGGAAAAACTCAGCAAGTCTGGCAGCATCGGCGGAGAAGAAATCAGTTAACGTTTCGAGCCTCCATGGCCCTTCGGCAGAACTGCAGCATAGTTTCAACAAGGGAGAAATATAAATTGGTTTAAGGGGGGGTGGGGGGGGGGGGGGTGGGGGGGGGGGTGGGGGGGGGATGAAGAGACACATTGAGGGTGTGGTGTGAGCAGATAATCCAAAGATGTCACAGACAAAAGGGTCAAAGAGGTGTTGAAGGTGGTGGTCTTTGTCTGAGAAAAGTGCTAATTAAGAATGGAAAACAGGATATTCAAAGTACAGCTCTAGTGGGGGTGGGGTGGAAAGACTAAAGGTTTTGGATTTCCAGCATCCGCAGTAGCTTTTAGCTTTTTGTTTTTATCTTTGGCTTCTACAACAGTCAGGCAATCCCTCAGCAAGATTACCACCAACGTGAGGAAGCTAAGAACTCACCCTAATTACCACAAGAAGCAGTTTCACAACAATGTTCCTTTCTTCTGGGTGCATAATAAAGAAGCAAGCGAAATGCCGAAAATAATCTTAAAAGATTATTAAGTTTCAGGTGAAGAACAATAACAGAGAACGAAGCACAGCTAGGCAGCAATCCAGAGATTGAATTTACATTTTCATAATAAAAATGTATTATAAAATGTGTCTTTGTACGCTGTCACATAGATCAAAGAAGCTTTCATTTTAATATCCATTGCTTATGTTTTTTTGGGTTTTTTTTTCATTTTAGGAAAAAGTATTCTCACAAATCAAATACTTTACTTTAATGATAAAAAGCACATTTGGGAAATTAAGAATCCAGCTTTATTTCACTGTCGTATTTATACATATCTCTGTTGACGAAGAGTTATAGAATCTCAGGCAAAATCGATGCAGCTGTTTGTTTCTGTTGCAAATAACAGTGCATGGCATCCTCTGCAGGCTCACAAAGCCTTTCACCCTCGCCCCACAATGCACGTATACAGCCAAAGAAGAAGCAACATTTCCCAATATATTTTCATGAATAAATCAAGGAAGCTCGTCCTCAATAAATTATCCATTAGGACTCAGCTAGAATATTGCGTACTACACACTAGGATGGATATGAAGGCCTTGGACAGTGTGAAGAGGAGATTTAAGTTTGCTTTAAATAGATTATCTTCCAAATCATTGAGCTGACAATCAGTGCTGTAAAGGCATAGCTAACTTGTCTATGAGTTTCCAAGTGAGGCCTGATGATTTGGTTCATGCCTCTCACTGGTGCCTTTGAACAGGCATTCCCATTATTGCACTCATCGCCTATCTGATATGCATCACATGTTAAAAGCGACTCCAATGTTCATGTGGATGTAAGTTAAAAGAACAAGTGATCAACCGGGACTGTAAAGGGTAGATTTGATTGCCTCATGCGAGTGTGGATCGGATATTGTACAGGCCGAGTCCAAAGGAATCAAATTAAATCTTTGCCTAGTGGCTACAATGCAATTCTTTCCCCTCCCCCTCCCCGCCTCATCCATTGTAACCCAATAGCCCATACTGCAAAGTATGCCAGCACAGGTGTCAACTGAGGATGGGATTGGTTTTGATGCCCATCACAATCTAATAGCCGGCCATCTCCCAACCTTTGTGGCTTTCTGCTGATCTTGCACCAACATTACCATGGGGAATCAGTGGAACCTCCATGACTACTACTGTCCAATAACTCAATTTGTAACTACACTGCTCATGACACCTTGATTCAGTCTTATCCTTAACAAAGACTTTGCAATAGGAAGGGTGGCGCTGTACCTCAGCAACAATATAAGACTTTCATAACAATCCCAACTTCTCTAGTCTTGTTCTTTCCATCAGTAATACTTTAAACAGTCACAAAAAGCTTGAGACAGTTAATGTCTCAGGGGCAATGATTTGATATGTGCATAAGACAGGGACCCTCCTCTGCCAAGACCACATGCTGGAAATTTCAACACATGTTGAGCATTTTTTTTGTCTCATTAACCAGTTGGAAAGCTCTGCACAGCTTATGGCAGAGTTTCCAGTAAGCCCTCTCAGTAGGCAGTACATGAGAAAAGAAAACTAGCCCTATATATGAAATATTCACTAGACCTCACATCAGCTAAAGAGAAAAATGAGCACAGATTCTGATCATAATTGGGAAGCTCTTTGATCCTCTCTCGTAACATCAGGAGAAGGTCATGGAACCCCCGCACACTCCCACCCTCCCCCATAAAAAATGGTTGAAACAGGCATTTCTCCAGAGTTTCTGCTAACCTTCCACCAACGTTACTACAGAAGATCAGAAGAACCACTGCGGACACTCCAAGTGCCTATTTGTACACACATTTCCATTGCTTCACATCTTGCAATAGCTTTAGCAAATCCCCATGAGTTCTAGGAAACTATGGGATCCTAAAATAAGCTCTGCGATCATAGTTGATTACTCTCCTATCAATGTAGTCTGGTTTTCTTTTGTGACAATAAGTACATATTGCTCTGCTTACTTCCATGTAAAACTGCAGAGGGTACTATTGCTATGCATTGATGCCTATTACCTATTAAAATATTCTTAATTAAACCCAATCCTAGGAATTCAGCCAGCCTGACTTTCACTATTAAATAAATTCAGTGTTATACAATTCATGATGCTTCTGGCAGTTTGGTGTCAGTTTTTTTTTCTGAACTGGATAACATTTTCACTAAAACTCTGAAGATTTTCAGTAAAGATCACTCACTCTTGAAAGCATTCATGGTAATGGAGAAAAAAAGAACATAAAAGAAATGCAAATATGTAGCCTTTTGAATTCAGTCCATTTAATTTCTAAGGTAGAAATCATAAATTGGTCGGAAATGTTGATACTGGCTGTCATTCTTTTATTTTGCAATGGGAATTTTCACTCTTTATACTTCCTCTGTGTTCCAGAGGATCTGATTTTATTCATTATTTTGAAGAATGTCCCTCCGTTTTTAATGAGCAGCTAAGCACACTTCATCTTGGATGTCCAATCCTTTCATTATAGCAGGGAAACAGATATACTTTTTAGCACGATGGCATCTTTATAGGGAACGCACAAAGGTTTCAGTGTTATCCCTGGATTGCTACAATATGGAGGAGAGCAGGCACACTCAATGGAATTGCAGATGCAAGAACCTGCAAGAAAGTTGCCTCCAGTCATCCAGAAATAAAATACACTTTTAAAACTTAACATGGAAATAGATTACAATTAATTCTTTTTCCAATAAGGCAGCAAGTTGTCTTGAGTCATTTCCCCAATTTTCTCAGATCTACAAGCCTCAGACAGATAAGATAATGCACCACTGAGTTTATGAGGAGGCAACAATTACATCTGAGGTGTTTGTTCCACAGTCTGGGACATACATATAAAGACCCTTCTGGAGTACCTGGAGAAGTCACAGACAGCTGTCTCCATGTCAAAAGAGAGTTATCTATAGTGTTATATCATCTGTCACTCAATAACCCGCATGCAATATCTGGATCAAAGATTGTGTTTTTTGGAAAGGTGAAGACTAGCACATCTGTATGAAGTGTTTATCATATTGCATCCTTCCTAGTGTCCACAAGGGACATTTATCGTATCATGCAGTCTGATAGTCAGGGTAACAAAAGGAGGGGTCAAATGCCGCAGCTATTGTTACCCTTTAACTATTGTTACATCTGCATTTACTGACCACTCACAAACCTCTCTTCCTTGTCTCAGGTATGAAAACTCTTTCAACGAGTTCAACATCTTCTATGTTGTAAGATTATATAGGATGAAGGAGAATGACTTCAGGAGATTCAATGAAAGCATTTGAACTCATGTTATTTGGTTAGACAGATTCAGAAAAGCAATCGTTTCAAAAAATGTGAAGAGAAGATTCACTTGGTTTGCTATCTCATCTTACTTCCATTAGAACAATATCAGTCTTAATGGAGGTAGTAATACTTTCGAAGATAAAGAATCCAGTTTGCTACTCCTCAGCTTGGTTTGTAAAACCAGAGGCCATTAGTATAAGATGGTCATCAAAAAATCAAATAGGAAATTCAAAAGAAACTTCTTTATTGTGGAACATGCTACCACAGGCAGTAGGAGGCTGAAGTGAAACATAAACACAGGCATGGACTGATTGGACTGAATACCATGTTTCTGTGATGCATATTTTATGTAATTCTATGCAGTGTCATGTTTGAAAGCATAATATGATGCTATGTACACTTGGCTGGTAGCCTTCGAAGGTTAGTTGCAACTAGGAACAAGCAACATTTATTGCTTTCCCTCCTCCCCCAAATACCTTTATTTCTTTTAACATAAATTATCTATTCCTTTTATAATATATCAATAAAAGAAATTATGAGACTATTAACAAAATAAGCACACTTACATCCTATTTCACAGTACATCAACAGTTAAAATGATACGTGTGAATCCTTAGGCTATGGTACTGCAATAAGTTAGATGATTAGATCTATTTTCACTATAGAAAATAACCCATAGAAGCAGCTTATTAAATGATATGGTTATGTGCAGTTAAATTGCTTCATTCCTGGTTGTGGTCCTTCAATAGGTTCACTACCTAGGGATTACATTTGCTGTCTTGGACAGGTAGAATAATGGGTATTTGAAGTGATTTAATATTTCAAACAGCAACATTTCAAGAATTAAAAATGGCAAAGATTCTTATTGAGTGACTTTTAACTTAATGATCCTACTGGCTGTCAAACATACTGACAGTGCTCACTGAAGTAGCATCAGTAATTAATACAAAAATTAACTTAGTCATCATAAAATGTGAAGTGCATTAATCATCCAATTATTTAGAACAAAACACTGCCCTTTTGAAGAGAAAGCAGCTCTCAAATAATTGTTTGGTTGGAAACATGTCTTCAAGAAGAAGCAGTTGAGTTGAAAGGGGGAAGGGCACAGATTTAAAGTAATTGTAAAAAGAAGTAAAGGTGACATATGAGGAAAAACCTTTTCATGCAGCAAGTGGTTCATGTCTGGAATGCACTACCTGAGAGTTGGTGGAGGTAGGTTCAATCGAGGCATTCAAAAATGAATTAGAATGCTATTGGAAAAAGAAGATTGTGCAGGGCTATGTTATGACACTAGGTGAATTGCTCAGAGAGCCAGTGCAGAGTCAATGGGCCGAATGACCTCCTTCTGCGCTGTAATAATTCTCTGATTCTATGACCAAAATACATCATGGTTCATTTCAAAATACTAATTGTTAGCTGGCTTTTCCTAGATAGCTGGCTGTTCCATCCCCACATATTGCTAACAAATGTTAAAGGGGGAAAAAAATGATATTATACTGTTTAATAATAATAAAAGACACATTAATGCTCTTAACTAAAATTCTTCTTTTCACCAACTACTGGAAAAGATATAAAGGAACAAATTTGCAAGGAAATCATAGACAGGTACAAAAACAATAGTGTAGTTATAATGAGAGATGTTAATTATTCTAAATTAGACTGTGATAGCAATAGTGTAAAGGACAAAGAGGGTAAAAGAGTTTATGAAGTAAGTTCAGAAGAATTTCCTATATCAGTATGTTTCCGGCCTAATGAGGAAGGAAGCATTTCTGGTTCTGGGAATGAGGTGGGTCAAGTGGATCAAGTGGCTGTAAGCAAATGTTTAAGGGACACCGATCATTGTGTTGTAAGATTTAGGTTAGCTACGGAAAAGAAAAAGGATCAATCCAGAATATTAAAAAATATATATTATTGGGGGTGGTACAATTTCAGTGGGGTTAGAATGGAACTGGTCCAGGTAACTGTACTGTCAAGGTACGTTCCACACAGAAGGGAAAGATAGCACAAACAAAACCAGAACTCCCTGCATGATAAACGAGATAAAGAGTAAGATGAAGCAGAAAAAGGATACACATGTAAGATTGATAATACAACTGAGGACCAAGCTGAATATGGAAAATACAGAGTGAAAATGAAAAATGCAATAAGAGAAACAAAGAGAGTATGAGAAGAGACTGGCAGCTTACATAATCCAAAAGTTTCCTGTAGACATATAAATAGTTAAAAGTGTAGGAAAAGGAGGGGTGGGGCTGATTAGGGACAAAAAGTGGGATTTATACATGGAGGCAGGGGACATGGTTAAGGTTCTAAAATGAATACTTTGCATTTGTCTTTACTAAGAAATAAATAGCTGCTAAAGTCACAGTGAAAGAGGAGGCATTAGGAAGGCTGGCTGCACTTAAAGCTGATAGGTCACCAGGACTTTATAACACACGTCTGAGGATATTGAGAGAAATAAGGGTGTAAATTGCAGAAGCATCGGCAATAATCTCCCAATCCTGCTTAGATACAGAGGAGGTGCCAGAGGACTGAAGAATTGCAAAAGTTATACTCTGGTTCAACAAAAAGGTTTAAGGGTAAACCAGCAACTACAGGCCAGTCAGTTTAACCACAGTGGTTGGAAAGTTTTTAGAAATGTAGTCATTCACTTGGATAAATGTGGACTAATTATGGAAAGTCAGCATGGATTTGTTAAGGGAAAATCGTGTTTAACTAACTTGACTGACTTCTTCTGATGAGGGGGATGTAGTTGGTGTGGTGTACATGGACTTCCAAAAATCATTTGATAAGGTCCCACGTTACAGGCCAGTCAGCAAAAGCCTATGGAACAAAAAGGACAGTGGCAGCATGCATGCAAAGTTAGCTGAGTGACAGGACACAGAGTAGTGGCAAACGGTTGCTTTTCAGGCTGGGGGAAGGTATATAGTGGGTTTCCCCAGAGATCAGTATTAGGGTCACTGCTTTTATTGACCTATATTAATGACCAAGACTTGGGTGTGCAGGATGTAATTTCAAAATTTATGATTGTCACAAAACCTGGTAAACATTGTGAACTGTCAGGAGGATAGTGATAGACTTCAAGGGGACATAGACAGGCTGGTGGAATGGGTGGCAATGTGGAAGGTGAAATTTAATGCAGAGGAGTGTAAAGTGATACATTTTGGGAGGAAGACCGAGGAGAAGCAATATAAGATAAAGGAAACAATTCTAAAGATGGTGAAGCAGCAGCAGAATCTGAGGGTCAATGTGCACAAAGCATTGAAGGTGGCACAGCAGGTGGAAAAAGTGGATAATAAGACATATGGGATCCTGGGATTTATAAATAGAGGCATAGGTCGGGATTTTCTGGCCCCGTTGTGGCGGGACCTGCCACAGGGGATTCTGCGGCCCAGCCAAAGGCCCGCTGACTTTCAGTGGGAGCGGGCGATCCTGATGGTGGGCGGGGCCAGAAGATCCTGCCCATAGGGTACAAAAGGCAAGGAGGTTATAATGAACCTTTATAAAATACTGGTTCGGCCTCAACTGGAGCATTGGTGCCTCAATTCTGGGCACCACACTTTAGGAAGGGTGTAGGGGCATTAGAGAGGGTGCAGAAAAGATTTACAAGAATGGTCCCAGGGAGGAGTGACTTCAGTTACTAGAACAGATGGAAGAAGCCGGATCTATTCTCCTTAGAAAAGAGAGAGTTAAGAGGAGATTTGATAGAGGTGTTCAAAATCATGAGTGCTCGGGGGAGCAGGTATAGAGGGACTGTTCCCATTGGCAAAATGGTTAAGAACCAGAGCTCACCAATTTAAAGTGATTGGCAAAAGAGCCAGGGGTGACATAAGGAAAAACTTTTTTTACACACTGAGTGGTTAGGATCGTGAATGCACTGTCTGAGAGGGTGTGGGAGCAGATTCAACCATGGCTTTCAAAATGGTTTTTGGATAATTGTCTGAAGAGAAAAAATAACGCAGGGCTTCGGGCAAGAAAGCGGCACTACCTGAGTTGCTCTTGCAGAGAGCCAACATAGACATGATGGGCCGATTGGCCTCCATCTGTGCTGTAACCATTCCATGATCCTATGATACGTTACTTAAAAAAAATTCACACCAGCTAATTCTTCCTTTAAGACATGCTACAGCGGAATTTAATTCAAATGCACCATTACTAAATTGCAAATTATGCACTTTCAGTTTAAAGCCAATTGGAAGATGTAACGGGAAGGGAAAATATGGAATAGATAAATGGAGTAAAAAATAAAATAATCTCCATGCACCGAATGATGATCACTCAACAACTCTTGTAAAATGCACAGATTTTATACAATCATGGCAGGTGGCATTAGTCAAGTAACATTTCGGTATAAGCTCCCACACTGAGCTCTTCTTACAATTGTATGACCACAAATTAGTGGAAAAACTTAAGTAAAAAATGAAATGTTAAGATCTGATCATTCTGGTATCCTAATGAGCAGCTGTCCATCATCATTTTTATTTTTCTCACAATGTGGAATCTCCAACGGACTCATTAAAAAGGCCAAGAGGGGGGAAAATGTAGGTCATTCCAGTTTTATGGAATCTTGGAGAGATATAACACAAATGGAGCCCATTCAGCCCATCCTGCCTGTGCCAGTTCATTCTTCTATCACAGAACTACTTTGAAATTGGAAATTATGAGTTACTCCCCGCTGCTTTTAAAGATCTTAAGTGGTTAAAGGAAGAAAGGCTGCATAGTGATTTTGTGATAAGGTCCCTCATTACAGTTACAAAAGGCTGGTTTAGCTTTTTCTTATATTTTAGCAGTATGGAACAAGATGCCACACACAATTAAATATAAATTTAAACTAATAACTTAATGCACAAATGTTCATAGAATCAGAGAATTGTACTGCACAAGAAAGGGGCCATTCAGCCCATTGTCCCTCTGCTGGCTCTTTAAAAAATCTAACCAATTCTTCCCAACCTCCCTGTTCTTTCCATATAATCCTGCAAGTTTCCTTTCCAAGCCACTGGAAATGTAGCTGAGGTCACTGAGACCCAATCTGCTATTTTAACCTGAGGCCTTTACAGGGGAGCAATGGATCTACATTCACAGGGGGGAAAATCTGCCGCGAGGAAACCTTGGGAGTCCCTTGCCCCGGATCTCCCTGTCCCCTGATCTCCGGATCTCCTCCCCACATGCCAGACTGTTGGGGTCTATTCCCGTGGGTAACCAGTGGCTCCCTGCCACACGAATTCCAAGCTCAAGCCGGCCAATCGGGCAATGATTCCTGCTGGGCATCAGCGGGCGTTGGTCGCTGAGAACTGAGGAGTTAAAATCTCAGCCGGGCTCAGGATTCAAGTTTCTCGCTCACCCTGACCCAGCTGTATACACCAATTCCCTCATGTGTTAAAATCCAGGCATCAGGTGCTGCAGTTATTGATAACGTAAGGTTGGTGGAAGCATATTCAACCACAACTTTCCAAAGGGAATTAGATAAATGCTTTAAGGTGAAATAAAATGCTGGCTTATGGGTAAAGAGTGGGGGAGTAATTGAAGAGCTCTTTCAACGAGCCGGTACAGGCACAATGGACCTTTTTTGCTGAATAAACTTCTGAAGATCATGAGAAATGTAGTGGACATTGTCTCATTGCTTGACACTGTCTGTAAAACAATAAATTACATTTTTACTTGAGATCCCAAAGCTTGTTATATTGATTAATAGATCAATTTGAAATAGGCTGGGGGTTTCCTTTGATCCTTCTCCCTCTCCGCTGCTGAAAGTCTGGCAGAAACAAGGGTCAGAATCTTGCCCTTGGATAGCGGGCGGGCCCCACCGGCTTGGCGGCGGGCGGGCAGCCGACCCCCACCAGTGAAATGGGGCCCGCCGCCATTTTAAGTGGGCGGGCCAATTAAGGCCCACCCAGCAGCATCCCCGACGGGAAGCGCTATGCGCTTCCTGTGCTGGGGGGGGAGGGAATCCCCATCTGTCAAAGTGCGCAAAAGAGCGCACTTCTCCCTGAGGCAAAGTCCTGTCTCAGGGAGAATACTGACAGTGGTAAAAACTTTAAACATAGAAACATTAAAAAATTAACATGTCCCCCTCACGTGATAATGTCACACGAGATGGGACATGTTAATAAAGAACACATAAACGTTATTATTTTTGAACAAAACGGACATGAAACCTCATCCTGCCAGTGTATAAAGTTTCATGAATAATCAGAAGCCCGCTGGGGCTCCTGGCCTGTCCGCCAGCCTTAAGGTTGGACGGGCAGGTCTTTAATTACTTTAATTAGCCTGTCAATGGCTTTAATTGGCCATTGACAGGTCGGCGGGCGGACAGCTGATTTCGTTGTCTGCCCGCCTTCCTAAAACTTTAAATCGCCCGGGATGACGGCGGGGATTCCTCCCAATGTCATCCCGCATCATTTTCCCCTCGGTGACCGGGCCCCGCCCCCAAATCGCCGACGGGAAAATCCTGGCCAAGGTTTCTGCTGCAGTTACAGCCCGCAGGACATTTAGCCCTGATGTCTTTAGATGTCCTACAGGTAAAATCAGGCAATTATTTTTCATTTATGCAACAACTGCATTAGGTAAGAGAAGGAAAAATCATTTGCCGGAGTAAAAAGCTAAGGCAATTTTCACCTTCCAAAATGAAAAGTTTCTCATTTGGATTTTATTATTTTTGAACCGTCTAAAAGCTCACGATTTTCAAGTCTAACCTTGGACTATAAATTACTATCAAAATACTGCTGAGGTTAATGGCACTTTCCGTTATTTATGTGCAACTGGTACAAGCACCTTCAGGGAAGAGGGAGAGTGCAAAATTGGCAGTCACCGTCATGCAACACCGCTGTTAGCTTCACATGCTCTGGGGACCCAGGTTCAAATCCCACCATGGCAGATGGTGGAATTTAAATTCAATAAATATCTGGAATTAAAAGTCTAATGATGACCGTGAAACCATTGTCGATTGTCATAAAAACCCATCTAGTTCACTAATGTCCTTTCGGGAAGGAAATCTGTTGCCCTTACCTGGTCTGGCCTACATGTGACTCCAGACCCACAGCAATGTGGTTGACTCTTAAAAATGCCCCCTGAACAAGGGCAATTAAGGATGGGAAATAAATGCTGGCCTAGCCAGTGATGCCCACATCCCACGAAAGAATAATTTAAAAAAGAAATAAAAATAAATGGCATCTTGTTGTTTGCCTCACAATTGACCTGCATGCTATGAAGTTGCTGTACTTACATGGTAGACAAAACCTTAACTTACCATAGAAAGTTAGCTTGTGTCCATTTCAGCCTAATTACATTTTTAATGATGCGGTAAGTGTCAATTACTCCCAGTGAACCTCTCTGGCACTAGAAATTAACTATTAAGTTGCCTCTCCCTATCTCTGTAATTTCCTTCAATCCCACAGCCCTCTGCTCTCCTTTAATTCTGGCTTCCTGTGCATCCCCAGTTTTAACCTCTCCACTATTGGTGGCTGTGCTTCCAGTTGCTTAGGTCCCAAACTCTGGAATACCCTCCCTATACCTCCCCACCTCTCCATCTTGCTTTCCACCTTTAAGGCATGCTTGAATATTACCTCTTTGACCTAATAACTCCTTATGTGGCTCAGTGTCATGTTTTGTTTTCTAATGCTCCTATGATGCATCTTTGAATGTGTTGTTATGTTAAAAGCACTCCATAAATGTAAGTTGTTGTTGTTGTTATTGCAAGTGTGGTGTCTCATTCCTTCAGGGTTAGAGATTTTAAAAATGTCAAAGAAAAGGTTAAGAACTATTTCCTTATACGCTTTTTCTATTTCCTTTCTGTTTTTTTTTCTCTCTCTCTTAACCTGATCTTTCTTTCCCTCTCTCTGGGCCGAATTTTCTCGGTTTCACAGAGATGAGGTAGGTGGTGGAGCTGGGAACAAAATCGGAAAATAGTGCATCAAGCATTCCTGCCTTGGAGCGATCTTGCCAGAGGTGGGGTGAGCCTGGCAGAGACTATTTCCCCTACAGCAGTGTTATGATATGGCAGGCGGTATTTGCCAGGCTGACCAAATCCACAAAGGAAACTTGGTCACGCTATCACAATGATTTTCAAATTTGTATTTATTACAAGAAGGCTTATGCACTGAAGTCAGAAGTAATGAGTCCACTACCACCTTTAGAGATTTAAAGATTAAATTAAAACATGTATTAACAAAAGAAGAAAAAACAAGCCTTAAACACAGACAAGATTACAGTTACACAGTTGTAACAGTTCCAAAAATTTCTACTTAACCAAACTCCCAACTACACATTCCCTTTAAGGCGGCAGTCTAAATAGATTCCAAATTTATAAAGTCATACAGCAATGTTATCACAAACACCCACTGGACAATAGATTTCCAAAGGCTTTCAACACAACTTTGGTTACTAGAACAGCAAACTTCTTCAGGGTGGTTAGAGGCTTTTTCCCCAAGTCTGTTTCATGTGGCCACACCTCACACAACCTTCCACCCTTCCTTAAATATATTTCTCCCTTTTTGATCTATAAATTCCATTGTTTCCACTTGTCTTTAGGAGTTGCTTTTCCCAGAATATAAAAATCTTTCTTGTTCCTTTGAAAATCAAACACCTTTACCACTTATCTAAAAATGCAAATTTTATTCATACCGTATCTGTTGACCTCACCCTAGCTTTACTCATCTCCATTTCAGATGCCTGTTTTACACCTCACTTCTTTGATAATTTAAACCTTGCAGTCTAATTGTCTCTAGTTTAATTAAATTAGCCCCACACACATAGCTTGCTTTAAAATATCCTACAATAATATTAGGAAAAATATGGTAGTTCCTTGACAGCAGTGGGTAACCAATTAGACCCATTTCTGGGCCAATTGGGGGAATGATGTTGCCACCGCTGGGATCTTTCTGATGGCAGATGAGCCCCCTGCTGAGGCTGGAGCCCCTCAATTATCTGGAGGTGGCGTCCCAGTGGCAGGCCTGAAGGTAGTGGCCAACTCCTCACCATGGACCCTCTGGGATGTGACAAGCCCAGCCACATCTATAGGCCATCATGTCCGAGGATCCCCCTTTTAATGTTTTTGGTTATCAGGTTTGCTTTGTCTGGCGAACGCTAGCTGCACCCTTGATATTAACACAGTAGTTGGTGCTTGAAACAATATAGGCAGAGAGACCGATTAACTGAACAAACCCCGGTGATATATTGGAACTAAGAACAAAGCACTAATGCCATGTGTGCTTCTTCAAACACCTCAAAATTGAGACTTACAGTTACCCAAGAAGCCCCTGCTGTATAGCGATTGGTCAATACAGCCACATGGTCAACTAACTACATTCTCTTAAAGGCACATAGCACTCCACTTTACCACACCCCTCCACAATGATGGCCTGACCGAGGGATTTTTTTTTTTAACTGTTTACAATCCTGCAGAGTGCGTCTCCATTTTGAGGCACTCTCGCAGTCTTCGGCCTGTGTCAACAACTGCTCATCTCCCCTGATGGGACTGTCCAATGGTCATTGCTGCAGCTCTAATTGGGCTTCCAAGTTCACTGGTCCACGTGCCATCCTCACTGGGACAGGGCTCCTGGACGTGGTTTCTTAATGAGTCGCCTCTGAGAAAAATGTGAGCAGCATCCTGTCACAACCACGTCCAGATTCACAAAGTGAAGCTGAGCCTGACATCCAGGTGCCGATGACCATGGCAAAATCAAGCCCTTCTATTTCTCTTTCTAGACCCTTTTCAACATTATCTTCACCCAAATTCATCTTAATCTTTGCACTGATAATTTCACAATCCTCGAATCTGATCGGATAGGAAGATGCACAGTTGCTTGCCCTGTTCATTCAGCTCCCAGGTGCCTGGTTTCCCTCACTGCACTGTTACGGCTCACACTCTCACCAACTCTCCAAACAAAAATTTTACAAACTAAAATGTGCAAGGGCAAGTATAGTGAATGGCAAACAACGCTAGATGTCCTTCCAGGGCAGACTATGGGCCACTATTTGAGTTACGACCGACAACACCAGTTGCTAGCTCAGGTAGACCTAGAGATGAGTTCACTGAGCTGATTCTGCTGGCACAGCCATTATTCAGAAGAGAAACATCAACGACGTAAGCTAAAGTACGTATTGCTACTTCTTTAGGGGTACAGGCACACACAGGAAGCCTGAGAGCAGCATTTGGTCAGCCTGACCTGCTTGGGACTCCTCCTAGAGTATTGTGTACAGTTTTGGCCTCCTCACTTAAGGAGGGGTATAATTGGATTGAAAACCGGTCAGAGAAGGTTCACTAGTTTGTTCCTGGGATGAGGGGTTTGTCCTATGAGGAAAGGTTGGGCCTATATTCACTGGAGTTTAGAAACATGAGACGTGATCTTGTTGAAACATGTGAGATTCTGGCGGGGTTTGAGAGGGTGTTTCCTCTAGTGGAATCTAGAACTAGGGGAAACAGTTTAAAAATAAGTTTGGCTCCCAGTTAGGATGGAGATGAGGAGGAATGTCTTCTCTCAGATGGTCATTAATCGCTTCCTGTCCTTGTAAACATCACTCCGCCACACATTCGCCGACTGACGAAAACCCACAAGCTGGCTGAAACCATGCTGCACCTCCATGATGACCTGTTCAGCCAGCCTGCTGCCCACCTTCTACCTCAGGGTCCCATATGGAGCACCCCTCCTGAACAAGATCTGCCAGCAGACATCCTTTGGACCAAGGAGTGGGAAACACGGAAGTTCCTTGTGACAAACCCCATCTATCGAATGGCAGGCTTTGAACTACCATGGCGAGAGTAGTCCTTGGTAAACAGGTTCAGGACAGACCAGGGTCCCAGTGCAGCAATCCTCCACCACTGGGGCCTCAGTATAAACCTCTTATGCACTTGTGTAAAGACACAAACAACATTGCACACTACCAAGGAGTGTCCTCTCTACAGACCAAGTGGCAAATTAATCACCTTAAACTCAGCAAATGAGGAGACAAATAAGGGATTTGCATTCACTAAACAAATAAATACACCTAACCTTCTCTCTCCCAGGGAGAACTGGAGGCTGGGTCATTGAATATATTCAAGCCTGAGTTAGACAAACTTCTGATCTACAAGAGGTTCAAAGGTTATGGGGTGGGTGATGGGGGGCAGGCAGGAAAGTGGAGTTAAGGCCACAATCAAATCAGCTATGGCCTGATGGCAGAGCAGGCTTGAGGGGGCAAAATGACTTACTCCTGCTCCTATTTCTTCTGTTCTTTTGGTTTTATGCTCTTATGTTCTGCTGGTCCCCTTTATCTCCAAGCACACCAGTTACTCAAAGTATTCCTGGTAACAGATCCTCTGATGCCCAAGAAGGAAGTTGAGGCAAAATAAGTAAACAGATAAATGCAATCAACATGAGATCTCAGGGAAGTCTAAGTGCTAGTTGGAGGGAAAAAGGGATATAAGACAGGCATTTAAGTTACTAAATGCACATGCTGTGAATGTTTGTGTCCTCCCTCATGATGGTCCCACCAAGTTTCACAGTATATCCTGAAAGCTTGGCCTTTCTCATTTAGATGATGCCTTTGATGGTGACTGCCTGACGAGCTACTTATGTAACAAAGCTGCCCCGTTCCTGCTCATCTAGGTAGCTGTCCTAATAGGATCAAATGGCAACTATTTTTACAAAGTCCACTCATCCACTGCTCCTCAGCATGGTTAGGTAGCTGATTCCCTTATGGTAGATTCATTGCATGGTGGAGCATTTGCTGTGCCCTGATCTTCACTTAATCGCTGGTATGTAAATTTTCCACCAGATATCTCATTAGTTCCACTTAGTGTACAACCAACATACTGTTGTCAGTGAAACCCACAATATTATTTCCCAATGGTAATGAATCTCAGAGGTGCCATCTACTCCAAAGAGCACCACGCAGAGGAAATTTTGCTCTTCAACCAATGTGGTCTGTCCACCCACACCCCCACTGCATCCCCCACCACCGCTACCATCTCCCACTACCACCACCACCATCCCCCACCACCACAACCCCACCTCTTTGCCCGGCGGTGTAGCATGGTGCCACCCTGAAATTCCAAATCCCTGGGAGGAAGACCTTGCCAATGACTGCCATAAATTGTGCGGATGCCTGGCAAAGCTCTAGGGATTTTGGACTGGGTCAATCACTAGGGAAGAGAGAAGTCCTGTTCTGTTGCATTTTTGCCCTCATAGTGACCCATTACCACACACAGTATCATACACAACTATTAGAAATAAGTAAGCAGAGGCACAGGAGAAGGTGTAACAAAGATTTGCATGCATGAAAGCAGAACAGCGAGGCTACATCTACCAGAAGGGACTGAACGGTTCTAGAAAAGAGAAGGTCGAGGGGCAACCTATTGGAAGTCTTTAAAATCATGAAAAGTTTAATAAGGTAGACATGGAGAAGATGCTTCTCCTTATGGGTTTTTTTTTAAGACTTAGGCCATAAATAGAAGATAATAAACGCAACAAGGAATGCAGGAGAATTCACTCAGGCAGTTGTGAGAGTGGGAATCTGACTACCACATGGAGTAGTTGAGGTGAATAGCACAGATGGATTGAAGTAGAAGCTACATTTTTAAAAAATTCTTTCACAAGATGTGAGAACCATTGGCAAAGTAAGCATTTATTGCCCATCTCTAATTTCCCTTGAGAGGGTGGTGGTGGGTTATGTGAATTGTTATGCCATATCAGCGGGCAGTTAAAGTGTCAACACAGCGCTGGGTGCCTGAAGTCACATATCGGCCAGACTGAGTAAGGTCAGCAAGTTTCCCTAAATGGGATAGTGAACCAGATGGGGTTTTTTTAACAACACTCCAGCAGTTTCATAGTCACCATTTCTGATAGCAGTCTTGCTTTTCAATCCAGATTTAGTCAATTACAGTAATTGAATTTAAAGCCCCCAGCTGCCCTGCCATCACGATATCTGTAGCTCAGACCTCTGAATCACTAACCCAGTAACATAAGCGCGATCTTTCTGCACTCAGTAAATAAGCACATGAGGAAGAATGGAATAGAAGGTAATGTTAACAGGGTTAATTGAAACTGTGGGAGAAAACTCATGTGGAGCACCAACACCAACATAGACCATTGGGGTGAGTAGCCTGTTTCTGTCCTGTAATTCCTATGTAGTAGTTTTAACAACATTTATAATATTTTGAAGATTATTCTTGTTATCCACGTGTCCATATGTTTCCACGGCACTGTTTCAAAAAAGAGCAGGGGAGTTATTCCCAGTGTCCTAACCAATATTTATCCTTCAACTAACACTACAAAGACAGGTTATTTGGCCAACATCAAATTGTCAATTGTGGGACTCTGCTGTGTACAAACTGGCTGCCACCTCCGTACATTAGAACAGTGACCACACTTCAAAAGCACTTTGGGATGTCCTGAGGTCATGAGAAGTGCCATATAAATGGAAGTGCTCCTTTCTGTTAAAGGCGTAATGTAAGAAATGAAGATTTAACAATGTTGAATTTTGAGATACGTCATCTGCCCTTTCAGGTTGCGCATTATTCTGGACCTCACTAACATCAAGGAAAAGCCTGATTAATTATTGGTATTCAGATGTGACCTATTTAGAAAAGAAATATACTAAATCAGTTTACGAACCATGATATTTCCTAATGTACACACACTTGATAAGATAGCAACTATCTGATAGAGGCACAAAATCTGATCCATTATGAAGCCATTTGTCATACAGCTGCCAATAAAGCAGTCCATTTCATAAGTTTGCTACATGTGTATAATAAATGGCTGTCATTTCCTGGCTTGCAAATTAAATTCAGCTACTTCCTAATCACATTTCTGTGTTCTATAGATTACAGTTGCAATAAAAAGCAGATATGCCTGCTGGTGTAAAGGAACCAAGTGTGATGGGCCATCAGGATGCAGCATCCCAGAAATAAGTCAAAGGTTACACTGAAACTACCATTGCACATGATTTAGCTAGCTAGCTACTATATTGAGTTATTGTGAATGTAATATAGATATTAGTGAAGGTGCAGAGGGTATTTAAAGGAATATAACTAGAGTTAAGGGACTTCAGTTTAGGTGACTAGGGAAGCTCAGATGTGCTCGCCTCCTGCACCCTCACTCCCCCCTAAATTCCCGACTGCTGCTTTGGGCAGGCACGAGGCCACATCGCCAATATTATGATGGTTCTGCAGCCAACTCAATACCTCACCCCGACATGCGACAGTTGTCAAATGCAAAGGTTTGGATTGGAAACGGTTCAAAAACTGGATTATATATTAAATTGGACCCTGCTTTAAATATCTTTGGTCGATTTGTCTAAAGTGTAAGATTAAAAAAGGGGAAAGCTTGAGCTGAAAGAGTTGCCTGGGTCTGGAAAGCTCTACCTGAAAAATCTGGTGGAAGCTGACTCCATGAATAATTTTGAAAGGGAGTTGGACAGATACTTGAGAATGAGGTGCTTACAGGGTTACAGACAAAATGAGGGATGTTGGACTAAGCCCAACTGCTCTTCCAAGAACGAGCACACCTATGGTGGGTAGACAGTCTTTTTTCTGTGCTGTAAGTTTCTATGATTCTATCCTATCATTAATTGCAGCCAATTGACTCATAATGCAATCAGGTTTATCACTGCATCTTTTTATCCTTAAAAGTTAATGTTTGCTGTTTCTAAGTGTAAAGGTGCATTTTGCCATTTTGATCATTCAGTCTTCTGATTTAAGCAGATATAAAAGATAAAAGCACATCATTTTTACCTGCTTTGCTATAGTCTTATAAGGAAATGCGAGCACAAGAACACAAGAATGCAAGCTACCTCATTGTTAGTGTGATATCCTTACTGTTTTGAAATTTAGGCAAAGCAAATTTTATTAACTCTGCCTATTGCTTCTTTACATACTGATAAATACGTCTAATTTACAAATCTCTCTGATCAACTTTGTGCTCCAGGCTCAGAACGCCCAAAGCATCAACTCATTCTGCTCTTGACGATGGAAATTCCAGATAGACATTTGGGGGTAAAGAAATCAAAATTAATATCTGTGACCCAGTTCAATATTACCAAAGACCACTCTGAAGAGGCAAATACCCTAAGGCAATCTCTCATCACACATGGTAACAACCCCACACCAGATTTATTCTGAAAGTCTACAGCAGAGGATTCAAAATGCATCTAATTTGATTTTCTGTTGTGTCATGAATGTACCTCAGCAATATTCTTCAGCTAGTCGCCGTTGCAAAATTATTATATTAGGTTGCATTATATCAGTCTTCATGTGTCATAATTTTAATTCAATCTCCTTGCCCCATCATCCATAACATTTTTATTGCTATTGTTTGGATGCACAACTTGATAGCTGCGATATTTTAAAGTGTTCATATTTTTCAGTTTTGGTCTTTGTTGTTTTAGAGGATAACCTTGTCAATAATGAAGAGCAAAATAGTTATATTTTAAATATATCAAATGTTATAAAGCCTATTATACAGATAGCATTATTAAATAAAAATGCATGTCATTTGTAAAGAAGCCCAGTGAAATTACTAAAACTGAAGCTTTTCAAAGGGGACATACTAACATGTGTCAGAATTTTAATAGGCCAATGGACATTTTGATTAAATATTCTGAGATATGACATCACAGTAAAGAGTATCAGCTTCATTATGTGGGTAGAACTCCTGCCTGAAGCAGGAGGCTTGGGGGTTCAGGCTCCCCTAAATACTGGAGCAAATACGTTCAGCTGATATTTCAGTATTGTGGTGTGGAACGTACAAAAATACGCATTAGGAGCAGGAGTAGGCCACTCAGCCCATTGAGCCTGCTCTGTCATTCAATAAGATCATGGCTGAGGTGAATAAAACCCCAACCCCACATTGCTGTCAACCCCCAATAACCTTTCGCTCCCTTGTTAATCAAGAATCTAATGAGCTCTGCCTAAAAAATATTCAAAGGCTCTGCTTCCACTACCTTTTGAGGAAGAGAGTTCCAAAGGCTCACAACCCTCTGAGAGAAAAAAAATTCTCCTCATCTCTCTCTAAAATGAGTGACTACTTATTTTTAAACAGTGACCCCCTAGTTCTAGATTGTCCCACAAAAAGTGCTAAGATTAACAGAGGTGCCCCATTTTCCATATGAGATGTGTAAGCAAAACCTCAGTGACAGCTTAGGTGGGCTTAAAAAATCCTGAGTGATACTTAAAAAAGATAAGTGAGTGTGGTCTTCCCAACATTCTTCCACCAAGCAATGCAAACTACTAGACAAACTTACTGGACATTGATGCACTTGTGGTTTGTGGAATCTTGCTAAGTGCAAATTGCCTGCCCTGTTTAACTACGTGCATCAGTGACAATGTAAGATACAATCCTTTACAAAGAATTCCCAGAAACAACAGACCTGGGGTTATGGAGAGATTCCTTTGAACTTTTCAGGGTCTGTCCGTTTTATCCTCTAAGTCTTGTTGTTTATCCCTTCAGTGTTTTTTTTCTATATATACTCTCGTTCCTTGCCTCTCCCTCCACAATAAGATTCATCTCAAGCCTATCCACATTTCATTGCATCTGACATTTGTTCACCTATCCCACTATCCTGCTATGAATTCCTGAAGTGTTTTATGGTTGGGTTTTTATGACAATCCAACATGGTCCTTTTTACCAGATATCAGCTTTACTGGCCAGAATGTTCCAGCCCGTCACGCCAGCGGGATCTTCCGGTCCCGCCGATGTGATTTTGTCCTTTTTATTCGTTCATGGGATGGGGGCATGACTAGCTAGGCCAGCATTTATTGCCCATCGCTGAACAAAGATTTCAATGGCTCATTAGCCCCACTGCAGGGGGTCGGGGAGGCTGGGAAATCCCTGCCACTGTTTCTGAACTGAATTTGCATTCTCAAACTACCATGGTGGAAATTAAACTCATGCTATCAGGATTATTAGTCCATGCCTCTGGAAAATATTTATTTTGTGCCTTATGTATCTCACATTCGAAAACGTATCACGGCTGACAACCTGAAATTCAACCTCTACAGGATGCAAAATGGATAGTAGATGATTTGCCTGTACATTAAATGTCTCAGACATTTATTTATTTCCATTGGCTTCAGTGAAAAGGAAAATTGGGCAGGATCTTTAATGGTTGACCAAGGCACAACTGCCTGTTTTACGCCAATACCGAGTTTAATTTCATCGTTCATACTCCTAACTATAAGGCTCCTGCAGGATTATGAAATTTATAAAATGAAAGCCCACAACCATGCAAACTCAAAGAGAAATAGGATGACTAGAAAGACTCGAATGACTCATGGACAGGAAATCTCAACATTGCTGTTATGCCATCTCAGTTCCCCTTTGGTGTTTTGATCAACGACTTATGTCATCTTAGTCCCCCTTGGTGTTTTGATCCACACTGACATTATAATCTACTGTCAAACTGCACCACCATCTCTCCCTCAGTATTATGACAGTGCAACTGCACTAGAACAGGAGTCTGCCAAGCAAATTCCAAATATTGTTTTGTTTACAAGACCAACTTTTGACAACAGTCCTTAGAGAAAGATAGACCAGGTCCCTGGTGGTAGTGTCTGTTTCTAAGCCTAAGCTTTGATATGAATTTTTGGAAACCTGGCAGGCAATGGCAAGGGTGTCATCTGTCTGCACAACTAAAGTTTGACTTCATTTTTTGAGGACAGAGGGGAAGGAGAGAAGAGGAATAGATTGCTTATTATGCCAAGCCCTGACACATATTTTGGTGGCTGACAAGTGCACCATGTGTGTCATTGTCTGTTTACAAGATCAAGTTTTGACTTATGTTTTATTTTGCCGATGACACAAAGATTGGTGGTAAAGTAAGTAGCGTAGACGGGAGCATAACATTATTAAGAGACGTTGATAGATTGAGAGTGGATGAAAATATATAGCAGATGGATATGAAAGCAGTTAAGTATGAAATTAGCTATTTTGGACCAAACAGAAAGATAGATCTGAGTTTTATTTAAATGGAGAAAAGCAAGGAACATTGGAGGTCCAGAGAGATTTCAGGGTTCATGTTTATCGATCGTTAAAATGAAGTTCATAAAAATAAAATAATCTAAAATGCTAATGGATGTTTGCTTTATTAAGGGGAATATAAAAGTGAGTTTTGCTGCAGATTTGCAAAGCACTGGCTAAACTTCAACTGCAATAGTGTATACAGTACCACACCTTAGAATATACTGACCTTGGATTGAGTACACAACTGATTAACCAGAATGTTACCAGGATTCCAAGAGTTAAACTATGTGCTGGGATTACATAAAATAGGCTTCCTCAGCTTTAAAATGTCAAGGGCTGATTTTATTGAAGCTTTATGGGATTTTGAAAAGAATAGATAGGGTGACTATAAACATCATTACCTGTCCATTAAATAACCACAGCACCATCTTTGAAGAATGCTAATGATTTTATTTATACGGAAGATCTCTGCATTTCATCTTACATTTCCTGCTTCTGTTTATAAACATTGATAATATAGGAACAACTGAACACTTTGTTTTGTGCTTGGAAGAAAAGGTTTCTGCTGGTGAGAGAGACTAAGACAAAGGGGCTAAAACCTCAAAATCAGAGCCAGGCATTTCAGGAGAGAAGTTAGGAAACATATCTCCAGACAAAGGGCTGGATTTTGCAGGGGCGGTCGGGGTGTACTGCTCACCTCCCCTCCCTGACTAAAACTGAAAGTCCGCACCACAGCAATAGCACACTGTAGGCCACAACAACAAGGAAAGTGTCGGACTTCCGCCTCTCACTGGGAGGAGGTCCTGCCATCGGGGTCTGCTGGCCAATCTGATTGGCCTGCATTTCTTGCAGTCCCGGCAGCGCCAGAGCTCAGCAGTGGGTGCTACATGGACTCCAAGCAAGCCTGGGGTGAAGGCCTCAATGGACCTTGGACTCAGGTAAGTCAGGGTATTGGGCGGGGAAGGATCAGGCATCCTAGGCAGGGGGTGTGGGGTGTGGGCTTTGCAGTGCAGGCAGAGAGGAATGGGGGGGTACTACCTTTGGTGGGCTGGGGGCGGGGGACCGATGTGCAAAGAGCAACCCCTCACCAAAGTTAGTGCACTCATTCCTCCCCGCCCTATTAAAAGCATTTCTGAAAGGATGGGCTGCCCACTTCTGCCTATCTACCCATCTGACTTTGTAATATTGGGGTTAATTGACTTGCAAACGAGCTCAGTTGATGCTGCCTGACCTGCTAGCGCTTCCCAGCATTTTCTGTTTTCAGGTTTCCAGCATCCGCAACATTTTGCTTTTGTCAATTCTCGCAATTGATGCAAGGTAACAAAAAGGTATTTTGAGAATTGTCAGATTGTGTGGGGTCCACATTGAAGTAAAATGGCAGGCTGGGCATATTCAGGTTACTAATCTTTTTAAACAATTCACACAAATGTCATTTTTGTTAAGCATAGAGCTACGCACTTGAGACTGCTAAGAGAATTTAGCCAGTTCTCTTGTCTACAATCCAATATATTATTCTTGTCCATGTCCATTAACCACTTCTGCTTTCAAGAAGGACCTGGTTCATCATAGAATTGCAGATCTACTGCCATGCCATGTGTGTGGTAAAATATGAGCATCCTAATGCATACGTATAATGGGGATCAAACTCTGTGGAGGTACTTCTATTGTCTACCATAACTTTAGTAGAAATTTTGCAGAAACTTCAGTAAAATGGTGTAAACATCATTTACATCTACGTTTTGGCTTAGTGGTAATGCCAGTTGCAGTTTCAAGAGCCATCCCATTGATTGAAATGCATGCTCTAGGCTGATGTAATCAAATGCAGTTTTGAGAGAAATGCTTGACTGTCTGAGGTGGCATCTTTCAGTTAAGATGTTGAAACAAGGATCCGTTTGTTCTCTCACCGAGATGTAAAAAAAAAATCTCATAGCGCTTCTTGAAGAGCAAGGAGATCTCCTGGGGCCCTGGATAAAATTTATTGCTCAGCTAACATTACAGAAACAGATTATGTGGTCATCATTGCATAGCTGGTTGTGGGACCTTGCTGTGCACAAATTGGCTGCCATTAAGTTCTACGATACAACAATGGCTACGTTTCATGGCTACGCATGCCCGGTGTCATCATGTCGGGCCCATTCCCACACGCTGACGGCAATATTCTGGCCAATGTTTCCTCTGGGGAGAAACTATTCTAATATTCTAATTGCTGTCTGGGCTCTCAGTCAAGCATAGATAATGAAGCTTGGTGAGTCACTCTCTGCCACATTCCAAATGTTTTCCTCACTACCCAGGGATAGTACAAAAGGCAAATTTGATGAATATGTTCGTTATTAATTTACTGGATAGAAAATCACGAAATAAATGGTGAGGCAGTGCAGGGATGGGTGCAGATTTCCAACATATACACCCCCGTTGGATAGGATTCCAAGCAGGAGCATTGATTTGTGAAATGTACCATTTCTTAGAAATTCATGAATCTGTAAAGGAGAGATGTGGGGGCTTAGAAAAAAGATTTTTGGATCCTCTGTTATAGAGATGGTGATGCCTTATATGGTTCAGTACATTGCAACATGAAGATGCTTTCAAAACTTTTCAATTAGTCGTTAGTTAGTCTAGGTACTAATAGCACAACACCAAATTGTTTGCCCTATTGTAATCAAATGTGTGCTTCAAAAACATTACCTTCAAATGATTGGTTGTTCCTATTATAAAAAAAAGATACCTGTTAAAGAATACGATGTGGTGACTGCAATCGATTCACTCGCAATGGAAGATCCACAGTTTGATTCAACCAAATGTCCTTTTACAGAGACTAGGGGAGAACCTGGATGATGCAATGCAACTTTCAGAGGAGTAATCCCATTGAATTGGACCGATGAGAGGCAGCCAACATAGCCTTCTGTGTTTGCCCTCAGTACGTCTTTATCTAGATTATCGCTGTCTGAAACATGAATTAAACATCATGTGCAATTAGTCAGTTACAGGACATGATAAAAGTTGACAACAAGCTAATTAAGTACAAATTAACTCTTATAACTACTCACACATTACTTATCAAAATCAGCCACAATCTTCATCATGATGCCTTTTTTATGAATCCATATGATCACTCCATACATAATGAAGTTAGATGTTACAAATTTTTAAATAAATATAATCTTTATAATCAGTTTTTAACTAATTCTTAAATTATTCATGCACTTTGTCATCCCTTCCATCGATTCACCCCACATCCTAAGTACAAAGTGCATCTAAAAATTGATTGTTAATTAGACTTAAGGGAGAATAGAAAACGTTGAAGTCAATTTTTCACAGGCTGCAGTCCCTTAATTGTAAATTCATCAGAATTTTAATCAAACTTGTCTGAGTGTCATCCTAACATTCTCATTGACGTGTCTAGACCATCGGCAAGAAAGCTCATTACTATCATGAGAGCGTTTATCATCATGTTTACTACCAGAAGATCAGTATTGAAAGTCATAAGTCTTCAGGGAATCCAGTGTCGCTGTTTCAATGGTGCTGGATTTTCCCACGGACTTGAAGCCCTGACGCTGAGACTAAATGGGGGGACCTGAGCCCACACTTGACGGCAGCAAGGCATGCGAACACACAAATTAGAAGCAGGAGTAGGCCACTCAGCCCCTCGAACCAGCTCCGCCCAGCTATAGTCTCCATATTATCAAAAGAGACACTGGAGAAGGTGAAAAAAAGAACAACAAGGCTTATACCAGAACAGTGAGAATATATTAATGAGGGAAGCCAGAGCAGGTTAAGCTACAGAAAATGAAAGCTGGGAGGTTGGCTTAATCAAATGTTTTATGATTATGAAACAGCTTGATAGGGTTGACTTAGATAAATGTTTCCTCTTCTGGAGGAATCCAAAACCAAGCTAGATAAGTTAGGTTGACCTCACTGTTATTTCAACTCCACATCCCCGCCTACCTCTGATAACCTTTCACACTCTGGCTTATCAGACCAACAGTGCAACCTTCCGGGAGGCAGCCTCCTGAATGGCTGCCTCCAAACTCACTGTCAAGACCTGAAACATTAACCCTGTTTGCCTCTCCACAGGCGCTTCCAGACCTGCTGTGTATTTTCAGCAATTTTCTGTGTGTATTCCAGATTTCTAGCATATGCAGTATTTTGTTTTTGAAGTGGAGATTTAGGATAGCTATTCAACCTGACAAAAGGTGGGCAGTGGTATTAACAGGGATTGTTGCTGGGACCACAATTGATCACCATTTACATAGGCAATTTGGACTCAGGAATCAGAAGTACAACTTCAACATTTTTGGATGACACCAAATTTGGGGGTGTAGTTAATACCGAGGAATAATGTGTCAAAATACAAGAAGACATTGATAAACTTGCAGAATGGACATGCAATCGGCAAATGAATTTAATATAGATACATGTGAAGTACTGCACTTCGGTATAAAGAATAAGTAGGCCACTTATGACTTGGACAATGAGTCCAAATGGGGGTAAAGGACAAAGGGACCTACAGGTAGGGATAAACAAATAACGGGAAAAAAAATGATCTAGGTTAATAAAGCTATAAAAAAATAAAGCAGTGAGGTTCATTTCTAGAGGAATAGAATTGAAAAGCAGCGTATTTATGTATTGGATTTTGGTTTGACCATAATTGGAATATTGTGCCCAGCTATAGTCTCCTTATTATCAAAAGAATCACTGGAGAACGTGTAAAAAAGAACAACAAGGCTTATACCAGAACAGTGAGAATATATTAATGAGGAAAGCCAGAGCAGGGTAAGCTACAGAAAATGAAAGCTGGGAGGTTGACTTAATCAAATGTTTTATGATTATGAAACAGCTTGATAGAGTTGAAGCAGATAAATGTTTCCTCTTATGGAGGAATCCAAAACCAATCTAGATAAGTAAAGATCATCACCAGTAAGGAAGTTAGGTCAAACTACTTTACCCATACAGTGATAAGAATGTGGAACTTTCTATCCTAAGTTTTAGTTGAGGTGAATAGAATTGATTTACTTAGTGGGAAGATAGATAAGCACATGTGGGAGAAAGGAAAGAAAGTAAAATATGCTGACAGGATTGGATGAATAAGGATGAGGCTCATGTGGGGCCAGCATTGACCTGTGGAGCCGAATGGTCTGTTTCTGTGCTCTGTACCCTATTCAATTGGAAGAAGATATAATTCAAGTTAGATAACAGAGGTCCCGCTATACAGTGAATCCTATTTACAGAAATTCTTACTGACCACTAAGGCAATGCTTGTTAAAAGTTAACCCTTACTCTAGTTGTATTGGAACTAGCACATGTTTGAAGGAAATGTTTGTCAGAATAACCTCAGCTAGAGTTTATACTGACATAGATTAATCATGATTTATTTGAGAAGCCACTTGAGTGAGTCTAATATTTCATCTCATGCCCATACATCTGAACACCTCGGGCTGGTTATAACTGTGCAAATGGGTGGATTTTAAATGAGTTAAAATCTTGCCCATATTGCCAACAAGGAGATTTCAAGTTTGTTGTAAATGTAGGTTTAATTGTATGTTGCCCATATCCTAACTCGCAGCAATTCCCATTCATTCATCACCCCTCTGCTCACTGACCTGCATTGGCTCACAGTCCAGCAATGCCTCAAGTTTTAAATTTTCATTATTACATTGAAATCACTGCACAGCCTCACTCAGCCCTACCTCTGTAGTTTCTTTCAGCCCTACAAGATCTCTGCACTCTACTAATAATGGTGTCTTTATGCATTCTGATTTCCTTTGCCTAAAAGTTGGTCGTTATGCTTTTAGGCATTCATCTCTGGAATTTGATCACTAAACTTCTCCACTTCTTTGTCTCTCCTTCATCCTTTAAGATTTAAAACTTACCTCTTTGACCAATCTTTGAGTCACTTGTCCTAATAGCTCCTCATCTCGGTGTAAAATTTTGTCGGACACCGCTCCTGTGAAATACCTTTTGATTACTGCATTAAAGACACTGGCCAAAATTTTCCAGTCCTGGCGCAGCAGGTCCCACAAGCTAGCCAAAGGTCGATTGACTTTGGCAGGACCAGAAGATCCTGGAAAAAATCAGTCCCAATACCTTCTTCAGTTCCCTGCCCAAAGGCAGGTCTGACCCACAGCACCTTGGTCCCCACCACAAGGAGGCAGGTCCTGAATCCATCCCAGCTGGATCAGGGATCGAGCCCCAGTACAGTTGGCACCAATCTGCTCTAGACCGGCTATCCAGTCAACTGAGCTATCCAGCCACCTAGGAGTCCAAATTGCCGTGGCAACATGCGCTCGTACAGGCATCACAGAATCACAGAATTTTTATGGTGTAGAAGGAGGCCATTCAGCCCATCGTGTTTGCACCAGCTCTCTGAGCATTGTAACTTAGTTCCAATCTCCTGCCTTTTCCCCGTAACCCTGCACATGCATGTTGTAGTCGGGAGCTATGGATAGTGGTGGTAGAGGCTCCAATTTTCTTTCCATCACATGGCTGACCAGGAATCTCTCCCACTCTTGCCACTTGCCATTGGAGTGTGTTGGAAGGATTTTCAAGTGAATACTCAACCTGTTTGGCTGCGTTATGAATGCACCTTCCTTTGCCATCAAGTCTAGGAGTGAGGAATTGAACCCGGAGCTTCTGGCTCAGAGGCCTTCAAAGACACTATATATGTTGTTATCGTTCTTTGTATCATGTGCATGATTTTGCCTTCTGCGCGATGCAGCTTCCAATAAACTAAATGGAGATTGGCTAGTCTCTCCATTGCATCTGTATTATAGCACTGAGGAAGATGAATAGGTAATTGTGAGTGCCTATAGGGTAATTCAGTGACTGTCACAAGGTAATAACACATTGTGGGGATGAAGTCATGTCACAGACTAGATGAAGAATGGTTGAACGGTTCATCAACCAAAAAACTGCAAAATTCTGGAGAACTGAAATAAAAACAGAAAATGCTGTTGCATTTTGTGTCACAGTTTATCAACCTTGAAATATGTTACATCCTTGGAAGGCTTTTCAACCTGTGGTATTCTATAAGATATAAATGGAACTTGTGGGTGGGTGCAATTTTCTGCTGTTTTCAGTAAGTTGTTTTTTTATGGATGGGGGGGAAGGTGGCTAGATATCATCACAGTTGAATCCTGTGATTCGAAGTGAGGTGGCATTATGCTTTGATTTAACCGCAGTGATGTTGGATTCTGTTTTTCTGCATATTACAGGACAATAGCATAGGCTGTACATATGTTAGAATGTAATGCCAGAAAGAAATGAGAACTTTGGAATTGAAATAATTTTATTCATAGCTAAGAGAAAATCTCAAAGATGAACTGAAATGCTATGATACTGGAATAAATAGGAATCAGTACAGGGGTACTGTCTTTTGCATTGTGTCACAAGGAACTCAATGAACTCTTGGTATTGATCTGCTTCGGTTGATCCAATGTTGACTCACATTACCCTGATGATAGACACTTTTGAAAATGGACAGTGAACGGAATTCCAGAAAGATTGGATTAAGAAGGTGCTATCTCGGACCAGTTGGGTATAACGTGCCTGACTTGAGTGCTTCCCCACTTATGCAGTGCTTATTCGAGTTGTTGCCCAGTGGTTTCTGACATGGGAGATCAAAGGCTGCCGTGGCACATCCTAGGGTTCACAATATGTTTGCGGTTGGTGACCAAGTTGTGTTCCTGCCTCAGAGAAGCTGGCTGCAGACTGTGGCACTCCACATCTACCAGGACAGCTTGGCCCTGGCAGCAACCCAAAACAGACAAAAATCACTGGGGTAAAAAAACATTTTGACCTATAAAAAAAATTTTTTAGTAGTTTTTTTTTTACTCTTTCATGAGATGTGGCTGGACCAGCTTTTTTATTGCCCATCTCTGATTGCCCTTGAGAAGGTGGTGGTGAGCTGCCTTCTTGAACCACTGCATTCAATCCAATGCAGGTGCACCCACCGTGCTGTTTGGGAGGGAGTTCCAGGATTTTGTCCCAGCGACAGTGAAGGAACCGCGATATATTTCCAAGTCAGGATGGTGAGTGCCTTGGAAGGGAACTTCCAGGTGGTGGTGTTCCCATTTGTCTGCTGCCCTTGTCCTTCTAGATGTTGGAGGTCATGGGTTTGGAAGGTGCTGTTAAAGGAGCCTGGGTGAGTTGCTGTAGTGCATCTTGTAGATGTTGCACACTGCTGCCGCTGAATCACAGAATCACAGAATGTCATGGCGCAAAAAGAGGCCATTCGGCCCATTGTGTCTGCTGGCTGTACGTCAGTGGTGGATGGACTGGATGTTGAAGGTGGTGAATGGGGTGCCAATCTTGTTGGAGATGGTACATGTGTAGTGCAAATGTTACTTGCCACTTATCAGCCCAAGCCTGAATGTTGCTGCAAACAGATGGACTGCTTGGGTATCTGAGGATCCAACTGAGTTATCTGATCTTATGGTGGAATAACAATCCTAGAAGTGGTCTAAACATTTGAAGATAGGGATTGGGAATAGAATCTTCCACAGTTCCCACTTTGGATCATTATGCCACCATATGACTCCTTCTGAAAAGTGAGCATGTGCATTTATCAGGTGAAGACAGGGTTGGGTTCACCTGTCTTACTGCTCTGTTTCAGGTCACATCCAGAATTATTGCTTCAGTGGGCAAAAGCTTGCATAGCAGCATGATCCAGCTTCCCAGTAGTAGAGAAGAGAAAAATGGACAGGGAGAAGCAATCCAGAAGAAATTGCGCTTTGCATTAAGAACTTATGAAACTAAGAAACAGGAGCAGGAGTAGGCCATTTGTCCCCTCCAGTCTGCTCCACCATTCAATATGTTCATGGCTGATCTTCTAGCTCAAATCCACTTTCCTCCCTCCCTCCCATTTCCTTTGATTCCCTGAGGGACCAAACATTGATTGATCTTAGCCTTGAATATATCCAACGATGAAGCATCCATAACCTTCTCGGGTAGACAATTCCAAATATTCATTGAAGGAATTTCTCCTCAACTCATGATTGTCCCTTTATCCTGAGCCTGTGTCCCATCGTTTTAGATTCCCTGGCCAATGGAAACAATTTCTCTGTATCTACTCTCTCAAGCCCTTTCAGGAACTTGTATATTTCAATGAGATCACCTCTCATCCCCCTAAACTCCAGAGAGTATTGGCCCAATTTATTCAACCTCTCCTTTGACAGCCCTCTCTTCCCAGAGTCCAATCTAGTGAACCTTTGCTGCACTGTCTCTAATGCAAGTGTAGATATCCTTCCTTAGAAATGGAGACAAAAAACTGCACACATCACTCCAGGTACAATCTCACCAAAGCTATGCAATAATAACAAGACATCTTTATTCTTGCACTACAGCTCCTCTGCAAAAAAGGGCTAACATGCCATTTGCCTTCATAATTGCTTGCTGTACCTGCATGCTAACTTTCTGTGTTCCTTGTACAGCACACCCAAGTCTCTTTGAACATCAACATTTAAAACTGTCACACCTTTCAAAAATCATTATATTTTTCTGTTCTTTCTGCCAAAGTAAATAACTTAATACTTCCCCACATCATACTCCATAGCCCAACTTGTTACCTGCTCACTTAACCTGTCTATATCTCTTTGTGGCCTATTTGTGTCCTCCTCAAAACTTACATTCCCACCTAACTTTGTTTTATCAGCAACCTTAGATGTATTACTCTTGGTCTCTTTATCTAAGTCATTAATATAGATTGTAAATAGCTTAGGCCCCAGCACTGATCCTTACTAGTTACAACCTGCCCTTTTATTTATCATTCATGGGATGTGGGCTTTGCTGGCTGGGCCAGCATTTGTTGCCCATTCCAAATTGCCCTTGAGAAGGTGATGTGGGGCTGGCTTCTTGAATCGCTGCAGTCCATATGGTGTAGGTACACCTGCAGAGCAATTAGGAAGGGAGCTCTAGGATTTTGACCCAGTGACAGTGAAGGAACGGTGATATATTTCCAAGTCAGGATGGTGAGTGGCTTGGGGGGGATCTTCCAGGTGGCGGTGTTCCCATATATCTGCTGCCCTTGTCCTTCCAGATGGTAGTAGCCGTGGTTTTGGAAGTTGGTGTCTCAGGAACTTGGTGAATTCCTGCAGTGCATCTTGTCGATGGTACACACTGCTGCTACTGTGCATTTGTGGTGGAGGGAGTGAATAATTGTGGATGCGGTGCCAGTCAACCAGGCTGTTTTGTCCTGGACAGTGTCAAGTTCTTGAGTGTTGTGGGAGCTGCATATATCCAGGCAAGTGGAGCATATTCCATCATACTCCTGACTCGTGCCTTGCAGATGGTGGACAGGCTTTAGGGAGTCAGGAGGTGAGTTACTTATTGCAGGATTCCTAGCCTCTGACCTGCTCTTGTAGCCACAGTATTTATATGGCTATTCCAGTTCAGTTTCCGGTCAATGATAACCCCCTGGATATTGATAGTGGTGATAATGCCATTGAATGTCAAGGGGCGATGGTTAGATTCTCTCTTATTGGAAATAGTCATTGCCTGACACTTGTGTGGCGTGAATGTTACTTTCCGCTTGTCAGCTCAAGCCTGGATATTGTCCAGGTCTTGCTGCATTTGGACATGGACTGCTTCAGTATCTGAGGGGTCGCGAATGGTGCTGAACATTGTGCAATTATCAGCGAACATCCTTACTCTTGACCTTATGTTGGAAGTAAGGTCATTGATGAAGCAGTTGAATATAATTGGGCTGAGGAACGCCTGCAGTGATGTCCTGGAGCTGAGATGACTGACCTCCTACAACCACAACCATCTGTTTTTGTGCTAGGTATGAGTCCAACCAGCGGAGAGTTTTCTCCCTGATTCCCATTGACTCCACTTTTGCTAGGGCTCCTTGATGCCACACTCGGTTAAATGCTGCCTTGATGTCAAGAGCAGTCACTCTCACCTCTGGAGTTCAGTTTTTTTGTCCATGTTTGAACCAATGCGGTCAGGAGCTGAGTGGCCCTGGCAGAGCCCAAACTGGACATCAGTGAGCAGGTTATTGCTAAGCAAGTGCCGCTTGATTGCACTGCTCATGACCCCTTCCGTCACTTTACTGATGATCGAGAGTAGACTGATGGGGTGGTAATTGAAACTGCCCTGTTAATCCCTGCTCTCTACTTTCTGCAATTAACCGATGCTTCAAACATGCTTATATATTGTCCCAACTTCCTGAGCCTTTACTTTGTGCATTAATATTTTGTGTGGCACCTTATTGAAGGTGTCTTGGAAACTCAGTAAGCTACATCTGCTGGTTCCCCTTTTCATCCTCAAAAAACAAATACATTTGTCAAACATGACTTCCCTTTCACAAAACAATGTTGACTATGATTGTGTATGTGCATTGTTAAGACTTCCTTAATAAGAGATTCAAGTCATATCCCATCAACTGATGTCAGGCTAATTGGTTTGTAGTTCCATATTTTTTATCTCTCTCTTTTCTACATTCTTGAATAGCGAGGTTACATTTTCTAGTTTCCAATCCTCTGACATCGCTCTAGACTCCAGGCAAATTTGGAAAATTAAAAAAAGCCATTGTATCCACTCTCTCTGCCGCTACCTCTTTCAGAGCTCTAGGATGTAGGCCAACAAGTCATGGGGATTTGTCAACCTTTAGGTCAGCATCTTCCGGTCGGCGAGTGGGGCGTGTGTCCCGACGTCACCCCACGTCATTTAGATTGTCAGTTTGGTGGGCATGCATCCAAGTCAGATGCGCACCCGCCGACCTGTCAACGGCCTATTAAGGCCATTAAAAAACCAATTGAACTCATTAATGGTCCTGCCCGTCCAACCCTAAGATTGGCGGGCAGGCCGGGAGCCCAGGCGGACTTGTGAAAAAACATGAAACATCATCCACAGGCAGGATAAGGTTTCATGAGTGATTTAAAATGCAAAATATTTTACAATTAAAGTTATGGACAAGTCCCATGTCCCGACAGTGTCGCATGAAGAGACATGGCAGGGAAATTTTCTTCTAATCTTTATGCAAAGTTTTAAATCAGAGCCGATCTCCCTGAGGCAGCACTTTGCGCTCTTTTGCACGCACTCCCGGCTGAGAGCATAGCGCTTCCTGGCAGATATTACGCTGGGCGGGTCTTAATTGGCCGCCCACGTAAAATGGTGGCGCACCCCAAACTGTGGGAGCTGATCAGAAGCCCACCCGCTCGCGCCCGCTCCCACACCTCCCCCCCAACGGGGGAAAGATGTTACCCTTAGTCCCTCATGTTTCTCCAATACTTTTTCTCTGCTAATATTAATTAACTTAAGTTGCTCACTCTTATTAGCTCCTTAGACACCTTCTATTTCTAGTCTATAACTTATGTCTATTTTTCTACTTGGAAGACAGGCACAAAATATTTGCTCAGCCTCTCTGCCATTTCCTCATTCCCCATAATTTCTCCTGTCTCAGGCTCTAACGGACCAACATAAAAGCAAAACACTACAGATACTGGAAATCTGAAACAAAAACATAAAATGCTGGAAAAACTCAGCAGGTCTAACAGCATCTGTGGAGAAAAAAAAATAGAGTTAATGTTTCGAGTCCTTATGACTCTTCTTCAAAGCTAAAGAGAGTAAAAATGTAATGAAATTTATACTGTTTAAGGGGAGTGGAGCAGGTGAAGCTGGATAGAAAGCCAATGATAGGTAGAGGCAAAGAAGAGATTGCCAGAGATGTCATGGACAAAAGGACAAAGAGGTGTTAATGATAGTGGTAAAGGGCCAATGTTTACTTTAGCTACTCTCCTCCTTTCAATGTACTCATAAAAGCTCGTGCAATCTGTTTTTATATTCCTGGCGAGTTTATTCTCATTCTATCTTTCCCCATTTTATCAACTTTTTGGTCATCCTTTGCTGGTTTCTGAAAGCATTTCCAATTCTTAGGCTAACTACTATTTTTCACAAAATTGTAAGCCTGATCCTTTAATTCATTACTCTTCTTAACTCCCCTAGGAAGCCATGGATGAATCTTTCTTGCTAAGTTTTTGTTTTTCTATAACATGCATTTTGTTGAACATGTTGAACTATTTCTTTAACTATTTTCCACTGTTTATTTACTGTCATACCTCTTGGTCTATTTACCCAAGAAAACATAGGCAACTCTTCCCTCATACCATGGAACAGGCTTTGTTCAAGTTTAAGATTCTTGTCTGGACTAGAGTGTGCTTTCAAGCTTAAGTGGTATTCAATTGTATTATGATCACTTTTTCCCCAGAGAATCTTTTTACTGTGAGGTTACTCATTAAATCTGTCTCATAGCACAATAGTAGACATAAAATAGCATTATCCCTAGCTTATCCCTAGTATATTGTTCCAGTAAACTGTTGCAAAAGCATTCTAAAAACACATCTTCCAGACGACCTTTGCCAATTTGATTTGACCAGTCTATGTGAAGATTAAATTCCTCCCCACCTCCACCACAATTATTATATTGCCTTTATTACAATATGCATTGCAGAGATTGCTGGAGTATTTATGTGACATAAATGTTTTAAATCAATGCCTGAAGCATGCCTGCCTAGACTTATGTCATGTAAGAATTCCCCCACATCCCCCCACCACCGACCCCCCACTCCACCCCCCGACCAATATCCCCAACACGCACGCAATTCTCAAAAACCTTCTTTAATTGATGGCACTCAAAGCCAATCTCATCTGGAGGAAACTCATGAGAACTTGCCACCGAATGACCTTAGATAGATGCCATGGAAGTTCTTCAATTTCAAGGTTAGACTAAGGCAACATCAATCTGATAAAACATTTGGCTTGGAGTTGATGCATGTTATACCCACTAATTCATTCTTCTGAGTGTAATTTCAGAATTTGATCATTAATTGAACTGCCAAAGGATAAGCCAAATGACTAACAATATTGCTGTTCGTATTGATTTTTACACATTAAATCTGGCTGTAATGCTCTCATCAGCAGGTTGTCTTCTGATTTAACACCAAGGACTGAAGTGATAGGGATAATTTAACCCACAGAAAATGGAATACCAGTCATCGTAGCTGAAGAAGGTTTCAACACTAACACATTGTTAACACACAGAACTGCTTTCATTTGAATTGAGGATGTGTAAGAGGATAAAAGTGTTTCTGTAAAACCTTCATCGTCACGTGGGAGACACCAATCCCATTTGTTTGATGTTATGTGCTAACTTCCTAACAAAGCTGGAAGCTCTTAAACACGTTGTGCGGAATTTTCCCAGAGTTGCAATAAGTGCTGTAGCGGGCGGGTAAAATGGAGTCCTAACCCCCGATGAAAATGGCAGGTTTTCATGTCGTATCGTCCCAAGCCCTCATTATTTATGCACTCCTGTAAAACGCGCCATTTCCATGTCGAGCGGGCTCTCATTCGCCCGGCCGCCATCAACCCACTGTTGCAGCACACCGGCCACCATCTTTAAAAGGCAGCCACCAGCAAAGCGCTCATCGCCACCAGCTCACCACCGCGACCCAGGAGACATGGCCAGAAAAAGAAAAAAAGACTGCAGCCCCCTGCTTCAAAGGCCAGTCTCTCGAGTGACTGTTGGGTGCCGTGGAGGCTCGTTGGGATGTGCTCTATGTCAATTGAATGGTGGAGCAGGCTCGAGGGGCCGAGTGGCCTACTTCTGCTCCTAATTCGTATGTATGTAAAGTCTCTTTTATTCTGGGTACCAGTAGTGAAGGTAAATGATTGGCCATTTTGGGTGAATAAATTAAACTTTTAAACTAATGGTATGACCTGTGGAATAGTGGGGCTAGATCAACTGCACAATCATTCCCATCCTGGCCGTAACAACATGAATTTGAATTGCACACTGTGGCTGCACTCTTTTATGACGCTAACAGATGCAACAGTGACAAGTGATGTAAAGTGATTTGCTCAATGTAGACTTCCTGTGGAGCTGTTCTCTGACAATGGTCACTTGCTCAATCATACAATTTTGCTCAATCTTTCAATGAGATCTGTTTCATGTTATATTCATGGTCTAGATTGGTTCCTTCAGGGTTTGTCTGTTTCCCTAAGAAAGGTACTTTAGGCTGTATTTCGTAAAAAAACATTCTTGTTTATTTACAGCTCTACGTACATCTTAGGAACTCTGCACGAGCTTGGACTTCTCTTTCCCTCCGGATTTCTATCACTTAGTCATGTGACATTACATCATAGTTACATCAGCATCGGGTGCTTCTGATGCTAACTCTATATGCCCCCCAGGTCTTTATCCCAACTATATCCACAGTCTCAGACTTCACAGGGTTAGTCTATGAGGTGCCTTGACCAACGCCCATGGTCTTTTTCTAATTTATTTCTGAAGTTGAGGACATACTGTACTTGTCTGATATGAGTCTCCTTCTCCGGGGCGGCTATAGAACTTTGTCTTGCTTCTTGTTCCTTATCTTCATCCAGACCTGAATAGTGAGCCCAAGTTTATATTGGCTTCCTTTCCAAGTATAATAAGGTGCTGCAGTTTCTCCTTATATTTCCCTGGTCCATCTCAACCTTATAAGATCTTAGTTGTGGAGCTCTTTCTATTATTATGCCTTTTATCTGTTGGTCTTGTATCCATACTCTCTGCCCAGGCTGCAGCACTGATAAGTCTCACGCTCTGGGCCTGATGTTGAAGTTACAAACTTGTTTTGTCTTTGTTTCTCCTCATGCTTTTTAACTAACTCATGGTCGTCCAATGTGATATTTGGTTCTAGTTTCTGTTGCAGAGCAGAAGTTGTGTTCTCAGTCATCTTCCCATTAACAACTCTGATGTTGAGAACCCACTTTGTAGCGGTGAGGTTCTTACTAAGAAGGGCTAAGTTAACATCGTTGTTCTTTTTCATCAATTTTTGATTGTTCAAACTCCTCTTTCTGCTTTTTCCACCTGACTGAGGGTATCTAGGCAAGCTGGTCACATATGCATTAAACCATATTCCTGTGCAAAGTTATGGAATAATTCACTATCAAACTATGGACTATTGTGTGACACTACAATGCCCAGGATGTCATGTGTCACAAAGATTGTCTTCAGTGGCTGAATGACTGCCTCCACTGATATGCTGGGCAATCTGTTCACATCAATCAATCTGGAGTCATAATCAATGACAATGACGAATACTTTGCCTCTAAACTCAAATAAATCCATTCCCAGGTGCTCCCATGGCCTCGATGGAAAGTAGGGGATGACAACAATGACTCTGCTCTTGGCTATTCACTGTACGTCAAAGGCAATTTGAGATTAACTATTCAATAGGACGACTAATTCCTGGCCACCAAGTGACTGCTGGGCTCTTTCTCAGAATTTTGCTATCCCTAAGTGTCCTTGATGTATTTAGAGAATTTTGAGTTGAAGTATTTTAGAAATGACGAGTCTGCCATTAAAAACTAAGAATCATCAATTTTTTTGTGAGATGTTTTTTCTGTCTGAAGAACTGGAATAGTACTGACTTGTTATGGGTATAACCTGGCCATCCTCTCTGACAATATTCTTTTATTTGGATAAATTTGTCATCCTGCTCTTACGCTTGCATGATCTCCTGTAGCCTCTTTTCTGTAGCGGTTAAGTGTGTGGTAACAAGTGAAGTATATGTTTCCACTCCCTAGGTGAAACTCTATCCTTCCAGTTTGCTTCCTTCCACTGGTATTCTTGATTATGCATCAGTTGCTGTCTAGTACTTCCTTTGAACATGCTGAGTGACTAATGGTTTGTGGTCAGTTTCAGTTTTAAACCTCAACCCCATCACGTGTCTGATCATTTCTTACACGCCAGGGTTGCTGCTAATGCTTCCTCCTCAATGATTGCATACCTTTCCCTGTGTCTGTGAGTGTTCTTAAGGCCTAATAAACTGGTCTTCTTTTTCCATCTTTTGGAACTTGAAACAAAACTGCATCCAATCCTGTGGACGATGCATCCGCTGCAATAATCGTTGGAAATTCTGGATCGTAGTGCGCTAGAATTTCAGGTGAAATTGGGCGATTTGGATCTTGTAAAAAGAATTTTGCTGGCCCACGCTCCAGCAGCACTGTTGACCTTGTCTCAACAGCTGTCTCAATGGCTCACTGATTTTCACCAAACTTGGTGGTAACTTGCCTACTTGGTTAACCATCCCAAGGAATCTTTGCAACTCTGTGATGTTCCCAGGCTGTGGGAACTACATACGAACATACGAAATAGGAGCAGAAGTAGGTTATTCGGCCCCTTGAGGCTGGTCTGCCATTTATTAAGATCATGGCTGATCTGTTTGTGTTTCGAAATCCGCATTCCTATCTATCCCCGATAACCTTTGATTCCCTTGCCTAACAAGAATCTATCTACCACTGCCTTAAAAATATTCAATCACCCCCGCCTCCACTACCTTCTAAGGCAGAGAGTTCCAAAGTCGCACAACCCGCTGAGAGAAACAATTTTACCTCGTCTCTGTCCAAAAAGGGCAATCCCTAATTTTAAAACAGTGCCCCCTAGTTCTGGACTCACCCATGTCCACGTTGTCAAGGCCGTTCACGATCTTATATGCTTCAATCAAGTCACCCCTCACTCTTCTAAACTCCAGTGGGAACAAGCCCTGTCTGTCTAACCTTTCCTCATAAGACAACCTGCTCATTCTAATCACTTTAGTTTTCTGTGGTTCGATTGTTATTCCTTAGGCTTGCATGATGTGCCCTAAAAATTTAATCGTAGGATTTGTAAAGCCACATTTCTCGTTCATTGTCAAAGCTGCACCCTGTCGAAATTTCAGGACTGCTGTCGCTCTACAGTCATGCTTTTCCTTCATGGAGCCATGTACAAGGAAGTCGTCCATATGGCATATTCCCGCTTTCATGTCTTCTTGGGTCTGAGACATTATTCTTTGGAATATCTCTGGTGCAATTTCAAATGGTAATCTGTTAAACAATAATGACCAAATGCGATGATAAAAGTGGTCAGCAACCTGGATTCTTTGGCCAGAGGCAACTGCCAAAAACCACATTCTGCATCTAATTTTGTAAATAGGGTACTTTCAGCTAGTTTGGCAAGACTTCCATCCACTGATGCTATCAGGTGGATTTCACGTTCCACTGATTTGTTTATTTGCGTCAAATCTAAAAAGATTCTAATTAGATTCTAATTGAGCCATTTGGCTTTGGGACCGTGACCATTCCAGAACACCACTTTGTCAGCGTGGTTACTAGAGAGATAACGCCTTGCTGTTGCATGTGCCCAATTTTCATTCTTGACTTTGTCTAAGTGTGAGGAGGCAAATTGGTTTAGTACCAGCTCTTAGGGTCACATGATATTCAGTCCTCAGCTTTCCTAATCCTGAACATAATGTTGGAAATATATTCCTGAAAACATTATTGGGCAGCTCATCAGCAATTTCATCAACCTTGTAGGTCAGCCTTAATCGTTAGCATGCTTTTTTGCTTAATAATGATGATCCTTGGTTCTATATGGCATGCAGAGGTTCAATGATTTATTTATCCTTGTACTTTAATCTTGCCAAGTATTGCCCTATGATTTTTACCGTAGTACCTGAATGGATGATGGCTATAGTGTGGTGTATTTAAGCCACTTACTTTATCAGATAAGACTGAAACACCTGTGCCTGTGTCTAATTTAAACTCTGTGGGGTGTCTGTCCACTTCTAGTTTAATGCTCCAGCAATAATTTTCTGCTTCATTAACTTCCCCATAGGAAGGTTCTTTTTTTTTTCTCTGTGGTTCTTCCACTTCATGTATTTGGTTTGATCTTGTTATTTTCTCTTTTTCTCTTGTGGGCTACTTATGTTTTAGATCGGCAGACAATTTTAAAATGTCCTAACTTTCCACAGTTGTGACACCCTGCTCCCCCTGCTGGGCACCCTTCCTGCTTGTGGAGGGTTTTCCCGCCACACCAGGAGCATTTAAAGATGGTGGTTGGCGTGTTTTTCCCCAATTTCATGGGCTTCTGCTTAATAGTGCTTTGTATTTCCTGATGGAAATATTGAATGGCCTCACTCATTGGTTCCAAGGGATATCACTTTCCCCATGAACAACTGCTCTATTTTGCTTCAAGCACGGTCTGTCACGCCATTTGTACTTCCTTAATGAGAGTTACGTTTTCTGTCATTTGTAAGAGATCTGAAAGAGATCCATCTCGGACTCCAGCTACTGTGCAATTGCATATTCATTCATCTCTTAGGATCTCATGCACACAATTTTCTGCTGGCCTGAACAGATCATTAATAAATTAATCCACGCATCCACCTGTTTTTTTTTCCGCTTATTAAATTTTGCTCGCCTGATGATTAATTTTTTTCAAACACTGAAGTACAAATCGAATGTCTGGAGGACTTCATCATAAAAGCTTGAAGCCTCATCGATTCCCTGTCTCACCATTATGCCGTTGCCAATAGCTACAGCTGCACAGAGTCAAGTGTTGACCTGATCCTTCTGATCCTTTTTGTGAAAACATGAAGCTTTTCTGTGTCTGGAAAATCTCTTTGTCCAATTGTCCCATTGTTGAGCCTTTTGTGAGCCTTCAATGGTTTAAAATGGTTCCGGGAGGGCCAAAGTGGACTCCATGCTTGTCCTAAGCTCTGGATCTGCTACTGCTTCAGTAGTCTAGGTTGTAGATTGTGATCTCACTGCTGTCTGGACTCCGGGTCTGTGTCTCAGCTTACATCTGCTGCACCCATGATGCTCTGAGTTCTCAGGTGAGTCTTGAATCAATTTTCTTTTTATCCTTCTTCCAAGGGTCTGTAGATCTTTCAGGCCTGCTGTCTTTTCTTGGAGTTTTTCTGGGTCTTTTACTCACTGCCCACTGCTGCCCATGTTTTGTTTTGTGTTTGGGGTCTAGGTGGGGTTCTTCAAGGTTTGCCTGTTTCCCTATGCAGACTGCTTTAGAATTGTTTATTTCCAGCTCTATATCTTAGGAACCCCACATGAATTTGGACTTCTTGTTCCCTCTAGATCTCAGCGACTTAGTCATGTGTCATCACATCAACATCATGTGCTTCTGACGTCAACCCTTCACTCAACAAGACCTGCCCCATTTTACTTCTCCAGCTGGACCCTATAGATACCTGGGGAAACTGAGCGGGTTGAGTGTACATTCTCTAAAGTAGATCCTGGCACCGTGCATCAGAAATAAGCTGCATTTTGAGTTATTCGGCAAATTCATAACATCACCTCAATGGCACCTGACAAGCATTCTTCACTGGAAGGAAGTTACACACTTAGTTTGACGCTTTTAAACCTGACATGAGAACACCCAGGCTGATAGGAAAACTTGTTAAATAACAGAAGATTGGAGCTGTTACATTATTTTTGTTTCAGTAGATGGATAAAACTGGCATGAGGGCCAATCTGAAGACTGTGTCAATCAACCACTTTTGATGCACTTGGTGTGACTTAGCATTAAGTAACTGTTATTTATCCTAAAAATAGTCAGATGTTTCACCTATTCCTTTGTGTAATGAATCAACAACCTCCCAGTTGTGGTGTGAACTCTTCAGGTTGTATGCCAAGAAAAGTTGTGAATCTTGACAGTGTTGAAACTTGAAAAGTTACTACCTGCTGCTCATGATATTGGCTCCAGCTCATTCACCATCAATTCCACTTGAAAATATCCACAAAGGCCAAGGAAACCTCCAAATTATTTGATTGTTATGACTATAGTGGCTTTCATTATAATCCTAAGGTTGGCATAAACAATCTTTCCTGTGTATTACTGAATGACTATTGTTTAAAATTCCTTCATGGGATGTGGGAATCTCTGGCTACGCCAGCATTTATTGCCCATCCCTAAATGCCCTTGAGAAGGCAGTCTTTGTGAATACAACTGAGAGGCTTGCACAGCCATTTCAGAGGGCAGTTAAGAGTCAGCTACATTGCTGTAGATCTGGAGTCACATATGGGTCAGACTGGGTAAGATTGGCAGAGTTCCTTCCCCAAAGGAAAGTGGTGAAACAGATGTGTTTTTTTTATGACAATCCAGTGTTTTCATGATCACCATTACTGATACTAGCTTGATATTTCACATTTATTTAATTGAATTTAAATTCCAAAGCTGTCATGAAGAGATTTGAACTCATATCTCTGGATCTCTACTCCAGTAACATAACCACTATGCTAACGTACTTATATTATAAGTGCTATTTTTACTTGTTTTTAAATTATGTAATTGCAAAATGTACGTGTTGAATTTTTTTTCATGCTTTTGAGCAGTTAACCAGGTTCATTACTGAGGTTGATTATTTGTGCTATGTAATTGTGATATGCATGATACTTGCACATTGTGAACTGAATGCTACATGATCTTATGATGGGAGTAACCACATTGTAGCAAATACACTTCAATCTTTCCTCTTGTATCGGCTTGTTATTCATTTCATGGAATATTCTAGAGTGTCTGGAAATTTCAGCAGCCAGTTACCTTCCTCCTCTCTTTTCAAATATTCCTTAAAATTCATCACTCCGAATCATTTGATAGTTATCACAATGTTCTGGCGTCTTTCACTGTCTTGGGATCCATTTTTGTTTTTTATGTCTCCCTGAAGTGTCTGGAGAGTGGCAAATATGACACCCTTATTTGAGGAAAGATGTAAGGGCAGTCCGAGTGACGACAGGCTAGTCAGTTTAACATCAGTGGTGGGTAAAGTTTTAGAAACAGCGGGCAGAATTTTCTGGCTGACGTGCGGGTGGTGGAGCCCGTGCATCAGCGCTTAAATGTCGTGGGCTGATGTTGCGCGAGTGTCCCAACGTCAGCGTGCGGCATCGTGATATTTAGGTCGGCGGGCGCGTACAGCAGTGGGACGCGTGCTCGCCATTAATTAAAGGCCTCGTTAAGGCCCTTAACTTGCCAAATGTCGACGATTGTGAGGGGCCCGTGCGAACTTCGGCTCGGCGCACGGGCCCAACGGGCAGGCGGGTAGGAGATTTTTTATTAAAACTAATGCACTGGCAGGTTATGTGGGCTCAGAGGAGTTGTTCATGTTTTTCATGAAGTGTTTAATGCAGAAAGTGTTTTAAACTTGCCTGTGTGATTGTTAGCAGTTCACATCGATTTCCAAGAGCTTTTTGTGTACTTTGAAACCAGTCTGCAGGCAGTTATCTTTATCGGGCCTGCAGCTTTCCGGAGGCCTCCAATTAGCCTGGGTATGGGTTCTGACATCTCCACTGGAGGCAGCTCCCCTGAGGAGGAAGGGAGGGATAGAATAAGGAGGAGGCCAGGACTGGACAATCAGCCTCCAGGGGAGCCACCTTTGGGTGGCCAGGTGCAAGTACAGGGGGCGTAGGGCCAAGACATGTGTCAAGCAGGTTACAGACGCTCTATTCAGACGGGCATTGACCGTCATCCACTTCCGCTGCAACCAGGCAAGTCAGGCACAGCGAGCCAGAGGCTTCGCGGCCATTGCTGGCTTCCCCCACGTCCATGGTGCTATAGACTGCACATGTGGCCAACAAGGGGCCAGCAGGTGAGCCCGGTGCCTTTGTCAACAGGAAGGGCTTCCACTCCATGAACGTGCAGATAGTGTGTGATCACAGGATGCTGATTCTACAAGTCTGTGCAAGGTACCCAGGCAGCTCCCACGACGCCAACATCCTCAGGCACTCCCAGGTGCCGGGGCTCTTCAGTGCTCCGGCTCGGCTGGATGGTTGGCTGCTGGGTGACAAGGGCTATCCCCTCAGAAGGTGGTTCATGACACCTCTCCGCCATCCAAGAACAGAAGCTGAGCAGCGGTACAATAGGAGCCACGGCTCCATAAGGGCTGTGGTGGAGACAGCCATTGATCTTCTTAAGGTGCGCTTCCGTTGCCTGGACCGCTCAGGCAGTCCTGTACTTACTCCAGTACCCCCCAGATCCCATCTCTCTGATAGTGGTTGCATGCTGCGCTCTGCACAATCTTGCGCTGGAAAGGGGGGATGCAGTTGATGAAGACCATGACGCCCTGGATGAAGCTGCACATGATGAATCCAGCAGTGGCTCAGAGGATGAGGAAGCTCAGGGCAATGATGAGGGGCAGCACGCTGACCCGCTACTACACCGAGGAGGCAGGGACACCCGGGACAATTTAATCCAACAAACCTTCAGCTAGCTCCACACCCATGGATCAGCAGGACCAGCATTGCCTGGCGCTTCTACACGTGGCACTTAGGTGCCACATCTTCCACCTCATCAGCTGCAACTAAGGGCTTAGTACAGAAACATCAATGTCCACTCAAACACTCATGAGATGTCTGTGAAAAATACAAATGCAGCACAAAGGAAACACCCTAGGCCATGGTCGGAAAAGTGGACTTTACTCTGTCCAACATAAAACAGAAATGTCTCTATGACAAACATAAGTATTTGTTCCCTAATCTAAGACCAACACAAAATCACCAGTGACATACCTGTGGTGTGCCTAATGTGCCTTATGCTTACGTTTGTGGGTGCTACGTCTAGGTGCCGCCCCATCGCTTAGAGTGGCTTGTGAGACAGCCTGCTGACTCTGCTGTCCTACTGGCCTCGATGACCTTGGCGGGCGTGCTCTGACTCCTGGAGCTTGTGATGGCCCCGCCTGGGAGGGAGTGGCCAGTTCCAGAACTGGCACCTCCCCAGTTGTCGCAGCCTCAACAGATGCAACGTTGACTGGCAGAGGAGCGGAGGAGCTGCTGCCCTCATCCGGAGCGTCCTGAGAGGAGCCCACAGAGACGACAGGCAGCTGCTGCGCCAATGTGAGGTCACACTGGACCTTCCTGCTCACCGCAGATGGATGGGCACTGAGCGCCGACACTTGGTGCCCAGAACATCTCCCACATTGGGAATGACCACCTGTGGCTATTAGCGCTGTGAGGGCTTGCAGGTCAGAGTGTAACCCAACCAGAACAGTCTCCATCCGATCGAAGCCCCTCCCCATGAGAGTCACCAATCTCTCAGTGCAGGAAGCGTGAGGTTCATGCCTTCGCTGACACTCTGCCTGGACTCCTCCACCACAGAGACCAACTGAAGCACACCCTCATGCAACCCTGCCAGATGCAAACGCGATTCCTGCCACTTGTCCTGCAGCTGCTGCATTGGTGACAACTCCAGAGGCACGTCATCAGTGCCGGACTCAGCATGTGCCTGGTCCCCTGCAGCCCTCCGGCTGCTGGCGCCATCGGCACTCTCTGTCCCTGCCATCTCCTCCAGTGATTGTGAAGTGCCCTCTCCACTGTGACCCGGGACACTAGCCGATGTTAAATTCCCCACCGACGTGTTTGTGTCTGCGCTGGTGCCTGGCTGGCTGAAATGATGTGCTGCAAGTTGCCTTGGCCCTCAGGTGTGGAGGGGGGGCTCTGGTGTCTGTGGGCGTGGCCATGCGGTGGTGATGCTGAAATTAACAACAAGGACAGTGCATCAGTTAGCGTACAGGCAGTTAAACCTTTCATCCCTTTCCCTCCCAGCCTCATAAGTCACTCACCCTTCAAGACCCTAAGGAGATGAACATTGGTGGGGTGGAAAAGAGTCAAGAGGAGGCCCAAACATTAGACGCGCATACAGACAGGCTGGTCAGATGGCCTCAGGAATGCCACATGGCATGTTATGTACCATTGGAGTGGGGAGAGTGCAGAGGTACCTGACCTGGATGCATGCTGGCCTGGATAGTTGCGGGGCTGAGGAAACATCGCAAACACTTGCGATATCTGTCGTGGATCACAGGAGATTGAGAGGTCACATTATTGACCTTCATACTGTTAGGAGGGGCATAGACTGGGTGGGCAGAAGGCAACATTTCCCCTTGGCGCAGGGATGAGTAACGTGGTGGCATTTATTTCAGTTGAGTATCATGATGTTGACAGCTGAGGTGCTGAGGAACTTTTGGACAGAGTAATGTGGGGCACACTGGCTGAAAGGGTGGGGGAGGTACCAACCCCCCTAAGATGCAAAATGTCTTTGGCTGTGCAGCAGCGATGCCATGGCATGTTAGGCCATGGGGGTAGTGGTCACAAATGGGATAAGGCGACTTTGGAAGGTAGTGGAGATGCGAATCCTCAAGGGGACGAGGGACCTTTGTGTATGACTCACACGTCGGACTGTATCACTCTGTGAATGAGCAGTGTTGCTGCATTAACAAATGCAGCAGCCATCGGTGGTTTGGATGGTGGGGAGACAGAGTGGATGGGACTGTGGACCTCAAATATCTGGCCGCTGCACCCCAACCTCACCGACACCTGCCGCCCTGGCCGCCTGCCTCCTCCCCAGCTCCATGGCCTGCTCCTCATATGTGGTGAGGTGCTGGAGCAGGGTGTGCCCACCACCAGTCCGCTGACACTCCCGCTGATTGTGCTCAGTTTTTGCCTGCAGGACAGAGAAGAGGATTTATTGGGGCTGATCGCTCATGTACTCTGCACGCGCACACCGCACCCCAACCACAGTGGCCCATCTGAGGCCTCCAGCGGCTCCTGTCCACACTACTGGTGATCAGTCCCCAGAAGATAGTACGGCTGGTCCCAACCCCCTCCCCCAACGGCCACCTTGGGCACATTCGGCATCCATCACTTTGAATAACACATGGGTCTTAGCGCCCATGTCAAGGAGGCGGAACTAGGTGTGGCGCCGATGCCACCAGATGGCTCTTGGCCATGACACCTTGAGGCACCCCTTCCACCATCTCATCACCATCAATATGACATGTGTTGGAGTTCTGAGTATGTGTCTAGCTGCCTCCCCTGCAGGTTGCCCCCAGACTACTCAAATGCGACAAACAACAACATGTGCTGTGGGGAGAACCCATCTTCTCCTCAACCACTAAGGCTATTGTAAGCATGGTCAGTACCCATTTGCCCACCCAGCGTGCGCCAAATGCCCAGTGCAGTAACCACACTAAGACGTTGAGGGGGCGGGAGGGGGGGGGCGGGTTGCTCAAAGGTTAAGGCTACCTGCTTGGTTAAATGGCCAAGGCCAACATGGTACTCACCCTTCCAGAGCGCAACAAATCATTGAATCGTTTGCGGCACTGCGTTCCAGTGCGCCCGCACATCATCATGGGCGTTTACTGCGTCACCCACCTCCTCCCACGCCTGCCTGGCGACATGGGCGGGCCCTCCTCCTCCCATCTTCTGGATACAAAATATCCTGACGGCTGGACACCTCTTGGAGGAGGACAGCAAGGCAGGCATCAGAGAAGCGAGGGGCACAGTGGCCCCCCCCGCTGGCCTCTCCTGCAGCCTGCCCCCCTCCTCCTGCTCCTGTCCTGTGAGAGCAGCCCCTCTCTCTCTTCAAGTGGCCATGGTGCACTGCCTCAATGAGACTACCTGGCCGCTCTTTATACAGGCTGCTGGCTCCCCATTGGAACCGGCAGTCTGAGGCCCCCCCACCAACGACGACTATTTTCCCATTCTCCATGGGAGTCGCTAACCCGCTGGGCGGTCCTTAATTGGCCCGCCCGCACAAAATAGCGGCACGGCCCATTTCAGCGGCGGCAATCGGCTGCCCACCCACCGCTGAGTCGGTCGGGCCCGCCCGCCCATCAAGGGCAAAATTCTGCCCAATAATCAGGGTGAAAAAAAAAATCAACAAGCACTTGGAGAGGTTTTAATTAATTAAGGATAGCCAGCACAGATTTGGAAAAGACAGATTGTGTTTGACTAATCTAATTGAATTTTTTGATGAAGTAACAGAGAAGGTTAATGAAGAAAATGGAGTGATTGTTGTCTATATGGATTTTAAGAAAGCATTTTAAAAAGTACCACATGAAAGGCTGAATAACAAACTTGAAGGCAATGGAATAGGAGGATCAGTGTCATCTGAGATTTAAAAAAATTGGCGGAAGGGAAGAAAACAGTGAGTCGTGGTGTAATATAGACGTAATGTAATGTTGATGTAATATATTTGGATTTCCAAAAGGCGTTCAATACGGTAGCACACATAAGGCTAGTTAATAAGATAAGAGCCCATGGTGTTGGGGACAGTATATTAGCATGGATAGAGGACTGGCTAATAGAAGAAAGAGAGTTGGGATAAAGGAGGCATTTTCAGGATGGCAACCTGTAACTAATGAAGTGCAACTGGGATCAGTGCTGGGGCTGCAATTATTTACAATATATATTAATGACTTGGATGAGGGAAATGAATGTACTATCGCTAAGTTTGCGGATCACACAAAAATAGATGTGAAGGCAAGTGGTGAGGGTGACACAAAGAGTCCACAGAGGGGTATAGACAAGCTAAGTGAGTGGGCAAAAACGTGGCAGATGGAATATAATGTGAAAATGTGAGGTTATGCACTTTGGCAGGAAGAATAGAAGAGCTGAATATTACTTAAATGGAGAAAGACTGAAGAAAGCTGCAGCACAGAGCGATTTGGGGGTCCTCGTGCAATAATCCCAAAAAGCTAGCATAGAAGTTCAACAGGTAATAGGTAAGACAAATGGAATGTTGACCTTTATTTCAAAGGGAATGGAGCATTAAATTGGGAAGTCTTGCTAAAACTATACAAGGCACTAGTTAGACCACACCTAGAATACTGTGAACTGTTTTGGTCCCCTTATCTAAGGGAAGATGGCATTGGAGGCAATCCAGAGGAGGTTCACTAGATTGATCCCAGGGATGGAGGGATTTTCTTATGAGGAGAGATTGAGTAGGTTGGGCCTGTACTCATTGGAGTTTAGAAGAATGAGAAGCGACCTTATTGAAACATATAAGATTCTTAGGGGGCTTGACAGGGTAGATGCTGAGAGGTTGTTTCTCCTTGTGGGAGAGTCTAGGACCAGAGGGCATAACCTCAGAGTAAGGGGGTGCCCATTTAAAACAGAGATGAGGAGGAATTTCTTCTCTCAGAGTGTAGTCAATCTGTGGAATTCTTTAGAGGCTGTAGAGGCTGGGTCGTTAAGTATATTCAAAGCTGAGATTGACATATTTTTAACCAGTAAGGGATTCAAGGGGTATGGGAAAAAGGCAGAAAAGTAGAGTTGAGGATTATCAGATCAGCCATGATCTCATTGAATGGTGGAGCAGACTCGATGGGCTGAATGGCCTACTTCTGCTCCTACGTCTTATGGTCTTATGACTTATTTTTCAGACTGCAGGCGGTAGACAGTAGTGTTCCCAAGGTTCAGTGCTAAGATTCCTGTTTTTTTTCTGCTATACATATAAATGACTTGGATATTGGAATACAGAGCAAAATTTCTAAATTTACTGATGATACATAATTTGGAGGAGCGGGAAACAGTGAGGATGACACAAATTGACTTCAACAGGACAGAGATAGGTTAGTAGAATAGGCAGACAAGTGGCAGTGGGTATTTCATACAGAAAAGCAAGAGGTGATGCATTTTTACAGAGGATGTAGGGAGAGGCAATATAGATTTAATGGCACAATTCCAAAGAGTGTGCAGGAATAGAGGGACCTTGGGGTCCATGTGCACATAACCTTGAAGGTGGCAGGACATATTGAGAGAGTAGTTAGCAAAGCCTATGGGATTTTGTGCTTCATAAATAGAAATATCTGGGAGATGGCATGGTGAGCTGAATGGCCTCCTCCTGTGCTATAATGACTTAATAGCTCAGAACTTTCAGTCAGCAGCAATGCTGGGGCAACTTTACAGGTTTTAACATAACTTCCTTACTTTTTTAGTCTACACACCATATTGATAAAGCCCAGGAAACCATGTGTTTTATTAACTGCACACTCAACCTGTCCTGCCACCTTCAATGGTTTATGCACATGTACACCCAGATCCCTCTGCTCCTGCACCCACTTTAGAATTAGAGTCATAGTCATAGAGGTCTACAGCATAGAAAAAGGCCCTTCAGCCCATCGAGCCTGCGCCAGCCAAACAAATACCTAACTATTCTAATCCCATTTTCCAGCACTTGGCCCATAGCCTTGTATGCCATGGCATCGCAAGTGCACATCCAAATACTTCTTAAATGTTATGAGGGTTTCTGCCTCTACCACCCTTTCAGGCAGTGAGTTCCAGATTCCCACCACCCTCTGGGTGAAAAAATTCTTCCTCACATCCTCCTGCCCCTTACCTTAAATCTATGCCCCCTGGTTATTGATCCCTCTACCAACGGGAAAAGTTCCTTCCTGTCTACCCTATCTATGCCCCTCAATTTTATACACCTCAATTATGTCCCCCCTCAATCTCCTCTGCTCCAGGGAAAATAACCCCAGTCTATCCAATCTCTCCTCATAACTAAAACTCTCCAACCCAGGCAACATCCTGGTAAATCTCCTCTGCACTCTCTCTAGTGCAATCACATCCTTCCTATAATGCGGATTCCAGAACTGCAAGCAATAATCCAGCTGTGGCCTAACCAGTGTTTTATACAGTTCCAGCATAATCTCCCTGCTCTTATATTCTATGCCACAGCTAATAAAGGCAACTATCCCATATGCCTTCTTAACCACCTTATCTACCTGTCTCACTACCTTAAGGGACTGGTGGACATGCACACCAATGTCCCTCTGATCCTCTGTACTTCCCAGGGTCCTACCATTCACCGTGTATTCCCATGCCTCGTTTGTCCTGTCCAAGTGCATCACCTCACACTTATCCAGGTTAAATTCCATTTGCCATTGATCAGCACATCTGACCAGCCCGGCTATATCTTACTGTAATCTATCCTCCTCACTAATTACCACCCCACTAATTTTCGTGTCATCTGCGAACTTACTGATCAACCCTCCTACATTCAAGTCTAAATCGTTTATATATACCACAAACAGTAAGGGGCCCAACACCGATCCTTGTGGAACCCCACTGGACCCAGGTATTCAGTCACAAAAACACCCCTCGATCATCACCCTCTGCTTCCTGCCACTCAGCCAATTCTGGATCCAATTTGCCAATTTGCCTTGGATCCCTGGGGAACTCCACTATAAACCTTCCTCCTGCCCGAAAAATATCCATGAACCAGTACCTTCTGTTTCCTGTCACTCAACCAATTTTGAATCAATGTTGCTACTATTCCTTTTATTCTATGAGCTCGAACTTGTCCCTTTTATTCTATGATTTCAAATTTTGCTCACAAGTGGTGCCGCACTGCGTCAAATGCCGTTTGGAAGTCCATACACATCACATCAACAACATTACCGTAACCAACCTTCTCTGTTACCTCAGCAAAAAACTCAAGCAAGTGAGTTAAACATGATTTGCCCTCATCAAATCCATGTTCACTTTCCTTAATTAACCTGTGTTTGTCCAAGTGACTATTAACTTTGTCCCTAGTTATCATTTCTAAAAGATTCCTGCCACGGAGGTTAAGCTGACTGCTGTGTAGATGCTAGGCTTATCTTTACAACCTATTTTGAGCAAGGGTGTAAGTTTTGCAATTCTCCTGGTCCCTGGTATCACTCCTGAGTCTAAGGAAGATTGGAAAATTATGGCTAGTGCCTCTGCAGTTTCCACCTTCAATTCTTTCACTATCCTTAGATGCTTCTCATCGAGTCCTGATGCCTAGCCAACTTTGAATACAACAGCCTAACCAATGATCCTCCTTATCAGTTTAAAACCTTCAAGTGTCCGAACCATCAACTCTTTCACCACAACCTGGGCAGCATCTTCTTTCTTGGTAAAGGCAGATGCAAAGTTTCATTTAATATCTCAGCTATGTCCCCTGTCTCTATTCATAATTCCTCTTTTTTGGTCCCAAATCTGCCCCACTCCCCCTCTTACCACCCTTTAAATGTTTATGTGCCTATAGAAGATTACCAGATTCCCTTTTGCATTGACTGCCAGTCTCTTCTCATGCTCTCTGTTTGCTTCTCTTATTTGCTTTTTCAATTCACCTCTAAACCTTCTAATTTCAACCTGGTTCTCAATTGTATCATCCATGTGACATAAGCACACTTTTTCTGCTTCACCTTAATCTCTATCTCTCTCGTCATCCGGGGAGCTCTGGATTTGTTTGCCTAACATCTCCCCTTTGTGGCAATACACCATGACTGTGCTTGGTCTATCTCTTCTTTAAAGGCAACTCATTGTTAAATTACAGCTTTGCCTGCTAATCTTTGATTCCAATTTGTCTGGTCTACATTCATTCTTATCCCATTGAAGTTGGCTTTCCCCCAGTTAATTATTCTTACTCTGGATTGCTCCTTGTCCTTTTCCATAGCCAAGGTAAACCTTAAGATACAATGATCACTGCCTCCTCAATGTCCCCCTACTAACACTTGATCCTCTTGGCCCACCTCATTCCCAAGAACCAGGTCTAACAATGCTTCTTTTCTTACTGGACTAGAAGCATACTGCTGTAGAAAATTCTCCTGAACATACTCTAGGAACTCTTTTCCCTCTCTGCCCTTTACACTACTACTAGCCCAGTCTATATTTGGATAATTGAAGTGCCCATTATAGCTACTTATATTTCCATGTGGCCATCTGCATCTGCAGCTCACTGATCTTATTTACCATACCCCGCATATTCACATACATGCAATTTAACTCTAATTTAGACTTTATTGCCTTCCCTCTTACACTAAACCACCTAATACCTTACTATTTCCTACTCTAGTACTTCCTGTCTCTTCCAATATTCTTTGCACTTCCATATTCCACTCTAGTATTACCTCCTGGTTCCCACCCTCCTGCCAAACTTGGTTAAACTCTCCCCAATAATGTAGCAAATTGCACCCCCCACCCCTCTCCCACCAAGGAACTCAGTCCCAGCTCTGTTTAACCACAACCTGCCTGGCCTGGACAGAATGGATGCCAATGCTCCAAAAAACTAAAGCACCCCCTCCTGCACCCGCATCTCTCCACCCACGCATTTGTCTGCTTTATCCTTTCTATTTATATATTCACTTGTGAGTGTTATTGGCAGTAATCCAGAGATTAATGCTTCTGAGGTCCTGCATGCTAATTTCCTACTTAGCTTCCCAAATTCTGACCGCAGGACCACATCCCTCATTCTCCCTATGTGGTAGATAATGACGTGGACCACAACCACTGGCTGTTCACCCTCCCACCCCCAACACTGCACCCACCCCCTCCACCACCACCAACACCTCCCCCCCCCCCCCCCCCCCCCAACCTCACGGGGTTCTCTGCAGCTGATCAGTGATTTCCTTGGCCTTGGCATCAGGTAGGCATCATGCCATCCTGGACTCAGGTCTTCGGCTGCAGAACAACCTGTCGCTCCCCCAACAAATTTCCTATCACTATTGCTCAGCTAGTGTTCTGTGTGCTGCCTGTAAAACAATGGTGCCATGGGCTTGTCTCTGGCTGCGCTGTCCAGATGAATAATCATTTTCATGAGTATTCGGAACTGAATACTGGTTGGTGAGTGGGATGCACTCAGGGGACTCCTGCACGACCTGCCCATTTCTTCTTGACTTTCTGGTCATCATCTATTGCCTCTCTCCCCGCATACTCTTAAGCAGTGGGGTGACCGCATCTATTACTGTGCTATCCACAAAGACCTCAACCCTGCAGATGTGTTGCAGTGATGCCAGCTGCTGCTCAATCTCTGAGACCCGGAACTTGAGTTGCTGTAGCTGACAACACTTCCTGCGTATTTAGTTATCCAGGACACAGGGAATTTTCTGGAGTTCCCACATGGAACAGGATGGTCACTCCAGGTATCAGAGCTACTTTGCCATTCCTCTATCTATTAAACACTAAAACTTACTATATAAAAAAAAGGCTCACCAGCTACTCACATCTCTTTTTCTGTTGCCACTTAAATACAGGGAGTTTTTTTGCAGTGCTTTACTTGACCTTTATTACCAAAAAAAAATGTTTTAATTTCCCTGCTCCTTAGACTTGGCTCCTAACTGGAGAAAGGGAAACAAAGCTATAACATGCACAAGCCAATCAACTCATGCCTTCCTGTGATGTCACAGTTTGAGCATCGTTTTCTCCCTCACTTCAGTGATCGCAACCTGTCTTACACTCCTGCTGGTCTGCTACACAGCGATCCTGATCAGCTTCATACTCCTCCCCATCTGCTTCACAGTGATCCTGATCTGCTTCACACTCCTCCCAGTCTGCTTCACAGTGATCCTGACCAGCTTCATACTCCTCCCCATCTGCTTCACAGTGATCCTGATCTGCTTCACACTCCTCCCGGTCTGCTTCACAGTGATCCTGACCAGCTTCATACTCCTCCCCATCTGCTTCACAGTGATCCTGACCAGCTTCACACTCCTCCTGGTCTGCTTCACAGTTATCGTGACCTGCTTCATACTCTTCCTGGTCTGCTTCATAACTATCATGAACTTGGAGAGAATTTTTGCCCCATCAGGCGGGCCGGTCGGGAGCGGGCACAGAGCCGATCGCCACCCGCAATTAGCTGCGCATCGCCATTTTACATGGGCATGCCAATTAAGGCCCACCCAGTGTGACATTCACCCAGTAATGCTCAGCGCTACCTGTGCATGTGGGGTGAGGGAGCCCACCCCTGCAGGGCCCACCCCCACACGATGAACAGAAGATTCTGCCCCTGCATCATACTCCTCCCGGTCTGCTTCACAGTGATCCTGGCCTGCTTCACACTCCTCCTGGCCTGTTTAACAGTGATAATGACCTGCTGCACGCTCCTCCTAATCTGCTTCACAGTGATCCTGCCTGCTGTTTACTCCTCCCGGTCTGCTTCAAGGTGATGCTGAACCACTTCACACTCCTCCCTCACTGTTGTACTGTGGGTCTGACCTGCTGCACCCTCCTCCTGGTCTGCTTCACCCTCCTCCTGCTCTGCTGCACTGTGGACCTGACCTGCTGCATACTCCTCCTTGATGCTTCACCGTGATCCTAACTTGTGCACACTCCTACTGTAAGAATCAATTTAAAGGAGGAGAGAGAACAGTAGAGAGATGGAGAGATTTTAGGAAGGGAATTCCAGATCCTCACATCTATGGGCAGTTGCAAACACTGCCACCAATGGTGGAGCAATTAAAACAATTGGACTTGGACAAGAAATGGAATGGCAGTAGTATTTTCTATTACTTGCATCACTGGCATGAAGAGATTAATGTCTATAATGTTACTGGAAATTATTTGTTTAAATAGAGTTTAGTGGTGTCTGTGTCTATGTCTATGTGTCTTAATTGGATTAAAGCTAGCTGGTCTGGATGCTTTGATGTATAGAAAGAAGTAGGTTTGAAATGGTAATTAGATAAGCATGGGGACATTTAGAAACATAGGTGTCAAAGGGGCAATTTGCATTTTTTATAAAGCATTCAAAAGAATGGGTGAAATCTTGAACCTAGCCTGAATATGCCAAGCATTGTGTTTGTTTTTTTTCCCCAGCTTACTAATTGGTGGAATCAAAGAGTATTATTGTTATAAGAGATAAAATTAAAAATCTAGTAATACAATGGGAAATTTACATTCAAAGGAAAAGCTAGGCATAAACAGAACGGAGTTTGTGTGAGTAAGGTAGAGGCATTTAAGATCTAACCAGCCTGTATGCCTGCAACTGTGTCTGCAAGGAACCTCATGTTGAATTCATAAGGCCAAATGTAATTTGCCTGGGGTCTTTTAAAATCTATGAATTTTACTGTTGCTTTAATGGCCGTGTAACTGACAGCCAGATTAATTAGGGGATTTTTGTAGTTACTATAATAGTAATTTTGTAGACATATGTATGTGCTTACAATTTTTCTTGTATTAATAAATGTTTAATTTAGTTTTACAAAAAACCTCTTGAGGCTCGGTGGTCTTATTACTCCTAAATTCAAAGCCTGCATCTTGAAACATACAAATTTCAAAAATGGGTTATGACAATTATTTCAAGTTTCCCTTTGGGATTTGAACATCTCAGCCTTTACCATGTGTCATACCAATCGCTGCAATGCTGAATCCCAGGTCATTTGAAGCATTTGGTGCTGCTATAACAGTGGGGACATTTACAATTAAAATACCTCCAGAGTTTATGCAATTAATTACTCAGAAAGCTACTACATATATTTAAGATGACAAGTCTAAAACATTTTTTTTTTCAATTTACACAGAAGCTACAGGCTGCAGTAGACCATGGAATCAATCTCCACTCCCAATAAAGGCTCGCTTACTGGTGAGGTCTAGCCAATGGCACCAGAGCTGGAAAACTAATCAGTGCAAGGGATGCTTCTTTGTGGCAAGGTGAGGTTGTGCCATGCTGAAAGAGTGGTCCGGCTCTGATAAGTTGGATTATCTCGGCCCATGTCTTTCTGTCTCTGTCCCTAGCCCATCATGTACACTTAATACCGCCAGACTAAAAGTAACCCCCCCCCTCCCATTCCCCTCACCCCCAGACTATAGACAGTCGATTTATTCCCTGGCCATATACTCACAAACGTGCCACCAGCTGGTGTACGCCATTAGCTCTGCAATGATTAATCAATTTGTTCATTAACATCTCTATGTGCTAATAGATCTCCTGATGGAATAAGCAAAACTCATGAATCACTCCAAACTGTCAATGGCTCTTCCATAACGTACTAGAATTTGCTTGGTGAGTTCACAAAAATCTTTGTGCGGTGAGAAGTGGAGGAATTATTCAACTGAACACTCAACAGCTGGTTGAATATTTCATTTCACCTTACTGGCAGAGGGAAAGAAAAAAACAAAGTACTGAAGGTGGGAAATTATTTTTTTTATATTCTGCTGTCCTACTGAAGATGCCAGGAGATGCGTTGATATTAGAAAGCGTAGCAACAGAAATAAAATACTTTTTCATTAATTATTCCTTGGAAACAGTTTAAATTTGTGTGACCCCTCTATTTATCACATTCGCAGGTAGGTACCTGCTGTTTATGTTAACGGTGTTTTAATTTAAATAGTTGCAATGATTTATGAATGGGATCAGTGGCAACTTAAAATAATGAAAACAACGCACGGCCTTTTCTCACTGTATTGACACGAGTGAGATTTGTTTAAGAATATTGGCAGGTTTAAAATAGTGAAAAGCATAATGCCACTGCTATAGGTTTACTATGTTAAAAGGTAATGCTAATGTATAATTACATCATTTTTATTTATCAGTTACAGTTTAATTTAATTAATTTGAATGTATGAAAATAAGACCAGCTGGTCTATCAAGTTTATCATCGTGGCTAAACACTCCTTTCCGTCCCTCCCTCCTGCCCCTCCCCCACAACCATGTAATCTCCTGGTAGAAGCAAATAAACAATTTTAAAAAATCCAGAGCCAACAATCCACCCTGTGAACTCTGGTTTGTGGGCTAATTTTAACCATTAATGCTAACGTATGGCAAGAATTTCCATGATTTCTTTTAGGTAAACAAGCGGACAGTGTTAACATTTCTGGAAAAGTTGACAATGGCATTGGTTAAGCTGGCCAACAATGACCCCTGGAGGTTGATGGTGAGGGGCAATTAGTGATTGTGATGCCAGTGAAGGCCAGGCCGAGGGGGCTGGGACCTTTGCTTAGTGGGGATGGTCATTGCTGGGCATTTGCCAGCTCCCATCCCAAATTCCTGATCTCAGAGGTTTGGTGGATCTTCAGAGTTTGGTACACTGAGAAGAAAGGCACAAGCCCTTCTTCGTTCTCTCTCGGTGGACCAACTTCACTTTGGGGGTTCCACGCAGGACTGGTGTCTTGAGGAGGAAATTTTTATAGTGACTCCTGTTGTGATGACACAGAGATTGGCCGAGTAGTGGATGGTATAGAGGATAGCCATAATCTCCAAAACAATATAGATGGGTTGGTGGGGTGGGCGGTAAAGCGGCAGATGGATTTTAACATAGAGAAGTGTGAGGTCATACATTTAGGGAGGTCAAACAGTTACAGGGATTACAAAATAAATGGGAATATAATAAGAGGGGTAGATGAAGCGAGAGATCTTGGCGTACAAGTACACAGGTCCCTGAAGGCAGCAGTTCAAGTAGTCAAGGTTGTAAAGAAGGCATATGGAATGCTCTCCTTCATTGGCAGAGGTATAGAATATAAAAGTAGGGATATAATTTTGGAATTGTATAAAACACTGGTGAGGCCACAACTGGAGTACTGCGTGCAGTTCTGGTCACCACATTACAGGAAGGACGTAATAGCTCTGGAGAGAGTGCAGAGGAGGTTTACAAGAGTGTTGCCAGGATTAGAAAAGTATAGCTACGAGGAGAGATTGGATAGGGTGGGGTTATTCTCCTTAGAACAAAGAAGGCTGAGAAGTGACTTGATTGAGGTGTACAGAATTATGAGGGGAATAGATAGAGTGGACAGGATAAAATTGTTTCCCTTGATGGAGAATTCTAGAACTAAGGGACATAGATTCAAGATAAGTGGCAGAAGGTGTCGAGGGAACATGAGGAGGAACTTTTTTATGCAGAGGGTAGCGGGTGTCTGGAATTCGCTGCCCAATTTGGTGGTAGAGGTAGAAACTCTAAACTCTTTTAAAAAAGTACCCGGATCTGCACCTAAAGTGCTGTAAGCTGCAGGGCTGTGGGCCGGGTGCAGGAAGGTAGGATTAGAAAGGGCACCTGGGCGTCCTCAGGCTGGCGTGTCGGGTGCGCACTCACACGCCAAGCGTAATATTCTGCCCATACAATTGTACAGCACAGAAGGAGGGTATTCAGCCTGTTATGTCCATGACGCCTATTTGAGAGAGCTACCCAATTCGACCCACGCCCGTAGCCTTGGAAATGTTCCTTTTTTCCAAATCTCTTTTGAAAGTTACTACTGAATCTGCATCCACCCCCTTTTCAGGCAATGTATTCCAGGCCAAATACAACACTATAAACAAAGTAAAAGGAAACTTTCGATTGCTTACCCATAACCTTGCCCAGAATGAGAGATTTAATGGTGTTGAATTCGAGATCTGTAACTGAGGGGAGGCTGTACTTCACGGTCGCAGACTGGTCAATCTGTAAATAAAGGGTGGAAATACTAAACGTCACAATGTATTCCTGTGGTAGACTCTCAGTTTATGCTGCATTTTTTAGCATTGATCAACATACATATTCAGACAGTAACTTTTGGAGCAGTGATTCCTTGCACAATGCCATGAACACTTTTTTTATAAAATTTCCATTTTAAGGTATGCAAGACCAGTTTGGACAAGCTTACTGGTTCCCTTCATTTCCAATTTTTATTGGTTTAAAGCAGGAAGTTTAAAGCAAAATATCAATGTATCCATTTCACTCTGGTTTTGATAAACCTCAGGTGCAAAGACAAAGCACAGCATAGCATCTAACCTGCAATGATACCAAATCGTCTGTGGTAATTAGAACATGGTTTTAAAATATTTATAGATATAGAGCTGAACCATGGCAGACTGGTACAGAAGGTAAAGTCGCACGGGATCAGAGGTGAGCTGGCAAGATGGATACAGAATTGGCTTGGTCATAGAAGACAGAGGGTAGCAGTGGAAGTGTGCTTTTCTGAATGGAGAGCTGTGACTAGGGGTGTTCCACAGGGATCAGTGCTGGGACCTTTGCTGTTTGTGGTATACATAAATGATTTGGAGGAAAATATAACTGGGCTAATTAGTAAGTTTTCAGACGACACTAAGGTTGGAGGAGTTGCAGATAGTGAAGAGGATTGTCAAAGGATACAACGGGATATAGATCGGTTGGAAACTTGGGCGGAGAAATGGCAGATGGAGTTCAATCCGGACAAATGCGAGGTGATGCATTTTGGAAGGTCTAATACAGGCAGGAATTATACAGTAAATGGCAGAACCCTTAAGTGCATCGACGGGCAGAGGGATCTGGGTGTACAGGTCCACAGGTCACTGAATGTGGCAACGCAGGTGAATAAGGTAATCAGGAAGGCATATGGCATGCTTGCCTTCACTGGCAGGGTATTGAGTATAAAAGCTGGGAAGTCATGCTGCAGCTGTATAGAACCTTGGTTAGGCCACACTTGGAATATTGTGTGCAATTCTGGTCACCACATTACCAGAAGGATATGGAGGCATTGGAGAGGGTGCAGAGGAGGTTTACCAGGATGCTGCCTGGTCTGGAGGTTATTAGCTGTGAGGAGAGGTTGGAGAAACTCGGATTGTTCTCCGACGGAGAATGAAGGGCGACTTGATAGAAGTTTACAAAATTATGAGTGGCATGGACAGAGTAGATAGTCAGAAGCTTTTTCCCAGGGTGGAAGAGTCAATTACTAGGGGACATAGATTTAAGGTGAGAGGAGAAAATTATAAAGGTGATGTGCGGGGCAAGTTTTTTTACGCAGAGGGTAGTGAGTGTCTGGAATTCGCTGCCAGAGGAGGTGGTGGAAGCAGGTACGATAGTGGTGTTTAAGAGGCAGCTTGACAAATACATGAATAGGATGGGAATAGAGGGATACGGACCCCGGAAGTGCAAAATGTTTTAGTTGACGGGCAATATGATCGGCGCAGGCTTGGCGGGCCGAAGGGCCTGTTCCTGTGCTGTACTTTTCTTTGTTCTTTGTTCTTTGTTCTTTGTCCATACAGATCTGGGAACTCCCTGGTTTGTGCTGATTTCAGGCAGGGTTCTATCAGTTAATAGTAGGAATACAGTTGGGCTCAGTTATAAACTACATGTCAGTAGTAGCACTCTTGCCTCTGAGTCAGAAGGTCAGTAGGTTCAAAGTCCCACTCCAGAGACTTGAGGGCAAAAATCTAGGCTGGCACTTCAGGGCAGTACTGAAGGAATTGGGGGTGGTATCTTTCAAACAAAACGTTAAACTGAAGCAAGCCTCTAATTAACTGGTGGTCTTAAGCTCATTGGAGAGAATGTTACCAGGCTGGAGAAGAACAGAATTAAACTTTCAAAGCTAAGAAAAGGGAAGAGCGAATGCATCAAGTCAGTTCCTTTCTTTATGCTGTAGGTCCAGTAGCAGACGGTGTTCTCCTGAAGCAGGGAGTGGAGGTGTCCACCCGTGGGCTGTGAGACCATTCTCAAAGCCTTTGACACCTATTTTAGCCTGAAGCGAAACTTAGTTATAGAATGAGCACATTTTAACCAAAGGTCCCAATGACCCAGAAAATTGACTGACTTATTTCCAAATGGCCTATATCGCCTGGCTACTTCTTGCAGGTATGGGCTGCTGGAGGATGAGCTAATCCATGATCGCACAGTCGTGGGATTCTGGGGTGAAAAATTCTCCGACTTCTTGCAGGTCAAAGGTGACCTTACTTTAGATTAAGTGGTCCGGAATGTGATGCAGGCCGAGCTTAGAGATTTTAACCGGGCTATAATTCGGCATGACTCCAGTGACTGGGTAGGCACACAGGCAGCCGCCCGACCCATAAGAAAGCCCACCAAACCGGGCCAAAGGGCAGGAAACTCCACGCCGGCAGCCATTTTGAGATGCTTGCGTTGTGGTGCAAAGAACCCACATAGTCGCCAGGACTATCCAGCAGGGGGCACTGAATGCTTCCTGTGCAGCACAATGGGACATTTCAAGCATTTATGCAAACCCAACAACTTTAATCGAGGTAGAAGGCAAAAAACAATTACGAAACATGCTCCATCCAAGAATTGGGAATCAGGAGAAAGACAAAATTCCAAAGTTCCTAAAGGAGGTTCATAGTCTTAGTCCAGCCTGTTGGTCAGTAACAATGCAAGTTATCGGCTTCAATACCACCTTTAAAATTGATACCGGGAGCTGCTGTCAACACACTAGTAGGTGGTTTCAACTGGCTTCAGCCAATGCGCTGCAGGACTTTTAGCACTTCTGAAACTGTACAACTATCTTGTCCCAGGGTTAATTGCCTACAGGAAATTCTTCTCATTACAGAAGATGAGGCTGTCTCGTCTCCATATTCTCAGCAATTCTTCCCATTGCCCAGGTTGGAGCAGCTTCACACAGAGAGCAGTGTGGCTCTCTTACCAGTTCCTGCAGAGAGTAGACAGTCTTTCCAAAATATCAGCGGGAAATCAGCTCTTCATCTTTTTCCTGGAAGGCTCACAGGAATTTTGCTGTTTTTTTCATTTGTCATTCCAGTTTATTAAAATCTCAGATCATCGATGCCTTTTCAGTCTTTGATACATTAGCGGATGACACACGGTGACAGTCTCCTGTGGAGTTTAAGATCATTCCTCTTCTGAAGGTCTTTTCCCATGTGCTTATTTATGAGAGGAGCAGTTGTTTGGAGCACTAGTTTGGTTGAATTTCTTCTCTGTCTTATAATTTTAAAACGCAAATTTAAGGCCAGGATTTTTCATTCGTCAGGTTGGCTCGGCGGGAGCGGGGCAGGGGGTGGTCGCAGAGTCAACTACCGCCCGCGATTGGCTCCCGCGCCACAGTTTCACGCCATTGGCCCGCCCAGCGTGGATCACGAGCGGCAGCGCTGAGCGCTACCTGTGCGGGCGGGGGGGGGGGGGGGGAAGGGGAGGAGGAGGGAGAGTCGGGTCCAGCGCTCTCTCGTGCACGCGCGTGAAAGAGCGCTTTAATCTCCCTGAGGCACGGAGCTGACTCAGAGAGATTGAAACGCTTTTTAAAATAAATAAATACACTAAAACTTTAATGAAATGTGTTCCCTCGTGCGACTGTGTCACATGACATGGGACATGCTTCCATTTTTCAAAAAAAAAAGTTTTTATTCAATTTGTAAAAACTTCAGGAAACCTCATCCCGCTCGTGGATGAGGTTTCCTGAAAAACGTAAAGGCCGCTTGGCCTTTTCGCCTGCCCGCCTACCGTAAGGTTGAATGAACGGGCAGTGTAAAATTCAGGTTGAGTACCTGGTTAGTGGCCTTAATAGGTCTGTCAATTATCGGCGGGCGTGCAGCCGACTCCGGCGCCTGCCCGCCGAATGAAATATCGCGCGATCTTCGCAAATGACATCGGGACAGGAGCCCGATGTTATCGCGCGTCATTTAGTGTTCTGGTGTGTCGGGCGCTCGCCCACTGCCGAATGGAAAATTCTGCCCGAAGTCTTTGTATAAATTCACGTCTGTGTTATTTTAACAAAGCAAAACGATGAATGACAACATTAATGTACCACAGACAGGAATTGGTCGTCCAAAAGTAGTGAATGGAGGAAATTAGTACAATCAGGAAGAAAACTCAGATGGTCGATCGGTCATTATTTGTTAAAGGCACAACACGCACATTTTATCACAGGTCAGGGTACTTGCTAATCCATAAAGATTATATTAAAAAAACACAATTATGTTGTTTTATTTTGGTGGTAGAAACATAGAAATATAGAGACCAGGAGCAGGAGTAGGCCATTCGGCCCTTCAAGCCTGCTCCGCCATCCATTATGATCATGGCTGATCATCCAGCTCAATAGCCTGCTCATGCTTTCTCCCCATACCCTTTGATCCCTTTGCCCCAAGAGCTATATCTAAATCCTTCTTATGGTGGATTAGTATTTGAGCATAAATTCCCCTCAAAACTCCTTAAAGATTTCAATCATTTTCCTGCTAAGAATTGAATCACACATAACCCATCAAGCAGAAAACTGATGGGATGTAACTACAGTAATTAGAGCATTTCAGTTTGTTTCTTTCCAAATAAATTATTATGCAGTAGTGACTAGCAATGCACACAGAGTTATTCACTTCTTTAAAGAAATGCAGCCAGCTGCCCGTCAAATATGAAATGAATCAAGGTTACGGTTCAATAAAAGAAGCCTGACAATTCCATAAAATATTTAGCTCCTTCTGTCACTACACACAAAAAAAGGGTTGAAGGCACACATTGTATAAATTACATCATCCACTCCAATGAGGTCTGCCTTGCCTCTTGCCCCTGCACTCCAACCAGCTGTCCAATGACAGGTGAGCACCTTGTACATATGCCCCTCTACATAAGAAAGTGGGATTGAGTATCACTGTTGGAGAACTCAAAGGCCTACGTCTGGCCTAGTTCTCCTGATAGTTTCCATTGAGGTGTTTGATGGTATGCTGATTACATCTCGCTTTATCTTTCCCATAGGATCCCTGCACTGTCTCCATGTAGTCAAATTACTTGTCTGACATCCACTCTCAGATTAGCCTTAATTTCCTTCAGTTAGCCAAATGAGAAGACCTACCAAGAACTCTATACCCCCACCGTGTTTCCATGCTGAAGCAGACTATTCACAACTGGACCCTTAGTTTTGATACTATATTCCCCTCTAAAATCATTACTCTCTCTCACCCTGGTCATTTTCCCTGATATTGTTCTCATCTGCACTCTTTTACATCCAAGGGATGCAGATTTAAAGGGATATGGCAGACAATTGGTTTAGCCATTCACCACCCGGATCTGGCTAAACCAGGTAAAGCACTAACAGGTCCTATTCTCCTCTGTCACAACTGCTCCCTGTTCTAGAATCGCCTTGGAATGCAAGGGCAATCCTCATTTTCATTTCTCTACTGTAAACCCGCCCTCTTAAATCCCTCTCCCCTATCTCCTCCACCAACAAGTGTGAGAAACACTTGCAAAGGCAAAAATATTGTGGATGCTGGAAATACTCTGCAGGGCAGGCATCAACTGTAAAGAGAGAAAAAGAGTTCACGTTTCAGGTCAATGGCCTTTCATTAAACTGGGAAAAGATAGAATTGTAATAGGTTATAAGCAAGTGAAAGTCGGGAGGGTGGGAAAAGAAGAAGCAAAGGAAAGGTCTGCGATGGGGTCAAGATGTAAGACATTGACTGACAAAAGAGTTGGTGGTGCAAGACCAAAGGAAATGGCAATGGGACAAGTAAAGAAACAAAGGATGTGTCGAGAGGAGGTGTGAATGGCAGGATATTGAACAGTGTCCTCCAAAAGCTAAAGCAAGAGAAAAAAATGAGAGTAAAATCAAAACCTGCAAAGGAAAAGGAAACTAAATGGAGGCAGAGGTTATGATCTGAAATGGTTGAACTCAATCTTGAGTCCAGGAGGCTCTCATGTGCCTAATCGAAAGACGAGGTGTGAGGAGGGTATTCCAAAGCTCGGGGGCCAATGTAATTGAAGGCACCACCACTAATCGTGGAGCAGTTAAAATCGGAATGCACACGCAGCCAGAATTGGAGGAGCACAGGTATCTCGGAGGGCTGCGGAGCTGGAGGAGGTTCAAAAGGTAGAGAGGGGTGAGGCCATGGAGGGACTTGAAAGTGAGAGTTGGAATTTTAAAATCAAGCCACTGCTGTATCGGGAGTCAATGTAGGTCAGTGAGCACCTGGCGTGGTAGGGGAATGGGACTTCCTGTGAGCAAAAACACAGGCAACGGAGATTTTGATGATCTCAAGTTTATGGAGGGTATCACTTGGGAGGCCAGCCACAAATTCATTGGAATAGTCTAGAGGTAACAAAGGCATTAACATGGGTTTCAGCAGCAGATGACCTGAGACGGGCAAAGTCAGGTGATGTTATGGAGGCAGAAATAGGCGGTTTCAGCAATGAAACGAACATAAGGTTTGAAACAGAGCGTCCGACCCGATCGGTGGTAAAATAGTGCGCGATAATGTCAGGTAAAAGAGTCCGAGGTCATCGCACAGTCGCGCGATATTTCGGTCAGAGGGCACGCGTGAGAGTTGGCAGCGCGCCCGCTGATAATTAAGAGGCCTATTAAGGCCAGTAAACTAGCAATTGATGTGTATTTTTCGCTGCCCGTCCAACCTTACGGTTGGCAGGCGGGCGAATAGGCCAGGCGGCCTTCGCATTTTTTAGGAAACCTCATCCACGGACGGGATGAGGTTTCCAGCGGCAATTTTTAAAAAAATTTAAACTTCATCTTTAATATGGTCCCTGCTCATGTAACTGAGTCATATTTTTTGGGGGGCAGGTTTCCGTTCTTTTGAACATTTTTATTTTTGATTGTAAAATTCTGCAGCTCCCCTGAGGCAGCTCGGGGCCTTCAGGGAGCTTCCAGCGAGTGGCTCCCCCCTGCGTACGTGCAGACTTTAGCACCCCCGCGCTCCTCCCGCCCCCCCAATCCAGGAGCGCTGAGGTACCCAGCACGTGTTTCACTGGCTGGCTGCCCGTTAATCGGCCAGGACCAGCGTGAAATCGCGGTCTGGGCCCCGATCGTGGGCGGCGGTCCATCTCACGCCCGCTGCCGGCCCGGCCCACCACGTCTGCCCGACCAAGGGGAAATCCTGCCCCTAGCTTTGGATGAACGGGAATGCCCTCCAGTTAACTATTGGAAGGACCAATGCCGCTCGCTTCAGTACCTGCTACAAACCCTCTTCAGCCCTCGTCTTAAAAAACACTTTGACTGCTTTTACTGCGCCTGATTGGAGGATGTTGGTATTTTGGGAATACCTCTGGGGAGTACAGCATTTTATGATATCTGATGCCACTCGTCCTTGTGTACACGCATGCTAATTTATGCCTTTTTTGATGATTGCTAATTCTGAAGAGGGGCTGGCGCATCACTGCGCATCATTACTGTATCATCAAGCCTCAGCAAAGCAAATACCCCAGCCAGTGTGTCACTCGAACATGTTGCAGCGAGCAGATAACTAGCCACTCCAGAGACTGAGAATGTTTCCGATAAGAGGAGAGTGCAGACAGAATACAGGTGCTTATAGGCACGACCGCTGTAACTATAGTAAAATTGTACAGTGCTGACGGCTGCAGGTAGTGTCATTAGCACAGGCACCCTCAGGACATGGCGAATCAAGGCAGGAGAAATGTTAAGTTCCCAGTACCAGCACCTACACTAATTAAACTGGAGCCACTGTTCTCATTATTTAAACATGACAGTGACAAAGCCATCATGGGGAAGCTTTTAGCTAACAGCTTCCAGGGACGTTTTCAGATCTGTGTCAAAGGCCCGGGGGCCTCCACAGTCGTCAGGAATGTAACAGCAGCTAGAAAAAAGCAGGACAAGGTACTGTACTTAAAGGATGCAGTATGAGCAGCATTGCACGGCTTCTTAATGCCCTCTTCAATACCTGATCTATCAAGATACATCGTGACATTGTCTGCGTTCCTTTGCCTTATGGAACACTTCTCTTATCTACAAGGCAAATCTATTAAAAGGCAGCCCAGTGTAATGCAGGTTGTAAAATCAGGCTGGCTGCCCTCAATAAGCACATACAAAGGCACACAGTCTTCCTACTGTTTTTCAAACATGGATAACTCATCTCCCTATCGAAGAACTCTTTCCTCTGATACTTGACATTTGCTTATCCAAACCTTTAGTGTGCGTGAGAGGTCTGATGCCGTTGATTTACACGTTTCAATTTAGCATATATTATTCCAGTGTGTGAATTAGTCAAAGTTCTCCACAGAATAATGGATAACTGGTTTAATGCCATCTTCTCTGAGCATTTAGCAATCCTGTCTACCCGTTGTCAGCAAGGAAAATTGCAATATTTGACATCATCAGATCATTATCATCTGACTTGACTATTCTCACCCATTTTAAGGTGGGCCATTCTACCATCACTGTGGTACTGATGGCACTGAGGTTGGTGGAAATCAGCGTGCTGATTTAAATTCCCACCCCTGCTCATCTGACTAAATATGAGTTTTTGTTGCTGCTATTGCTAAACTGGACTTTGTAACCCTGGTGTCATATTTGACCTTGAGATGAGCTCTGACCACATATCTGGGCCATCACTAACACCGCCTATTTCCACCTCTGTAACATTGCCTGACTCCACCTCTGCCTCAGTGCATCTGCTGCTGAAACCCTCATCATTGCCTTTGTTGCCTCTAGACTTGACTATTTCAATACATACCTGGCTGGCCTCCCATGTTCTACTCTCCATAAACTTGAGGTAATGCAAAACTCTGCTGCCCATGTCCTCACTCGCATCAATTCCGATTCACCCATCATTCCTGTTCTTGGTGACCTACGCTGGCTCCATCCAGGTCAAGCAATGTCCTGATTTAACAATTCTCATCCTTATTTTCAAACGCGTCCATGGCCCTATCTCTGTAATCCCCAGGCCTACAACCTTATGAGATAACTACGCTCATCTATTTTGAGCCTCTTGAACATCCTAATTTTAATGGCTCCACCAATGGCGGCCCTGTCTTCAGCCATCTAGGCCCTAAGCTCTGTAACTCTCTCCGTGATGCATCTCTCTGCCTCTCTGTCTCTCTTTCCTCCTTGAACGCGCTGCTTAAAATATATCTCATCAACCTTTTGGCCATCTCCCTTACTGTCACCTTATGTGGCTGTGTGTCAATTTTTTCTTCATAACTCTCCTTTGAAGTATATTGAAATTTTTGTTATGTTGAAAATCAGACAGCAACAGGTGGGAAACCTGAGCTCCAGTACTGGCGTGAAACCCTCCCAGGTAAATTGTAACATGGGCATTTGCGAAGTAAATCTCCCTCTGCTCTAGGCCCGATTCCTTTAGCGCTCCGCTGTCTGGCAGACGTGTCTTCAGCTGCCTTGACCCCAAGCTCTGGAATTCCCTTCCTGAGACTTTCTGTTTCTCCATCCCTCTCCTCATTCCTTAAACCCTACCTCTTTGACCAAGTTTTAGGTCCTGTGTTCTAACATCACCTGTTGCTCAGTGTACAATATTCTCTGCTAATGCACCTGGGAAGTAGTCTTGGGACATTTTACTACGTGGACGATGCTATAATAATTCAAGTTCTTGTCGTTGGTGTTCTACCAACTTCCAATCTCAACCTCTGCTTTTCAAATATTCCACTTTTGAAACATGCTTTAACGGAGATTGTCAAACTAATACCAGACTGCATGCAATTGGAATTTTGTTCTACTTGGTGAGGAATGCAGTGCTCTTGACGTATCATTAGAAACTGGACTGATAATATTCACACTCATTTCAAGTAGGTTCCATGAAGCCAGCCCAGGTCTGAATTCAAACCCAGGTGCAATTTAAAGACCAATATTCTCACCCATTAACTAGAGCCATGACAAAGGAATACACCTCCATCTAGTGGTGGGTTCTGTTACTGCATGATAGCATCATGAAAAGCCATGTCGGGGGACTTTTCCTCACTGTGGGCTATTTATTTAGGACGTGCTGAGGCCAGTGTCCCTGCTCTGAAATGGCTGACAGAACAGGAAATGCAGTACAGCAGAGATATTTGAATTACTGCAATTGCCTGAAGGAGCAATTGAGAAGTCCAATGGCAAAGTTATAGCTGAGTCTCGGAATCAGGCCAGCTGATGTTTTATCAGATGTCAGGTGTATCCCTGAAGTTTCTTCTCTCTAAGATATGAATAAGGAGGGGAACTCCCTTTGGAATTGAAGAAAGGAGGATGACTAAGAATGTGATGTCGGTATTTTGCACTGTGGAAGGAGGTGGCAGTGGCCGTCAGTGTCACCTACAGCACCTTATACATGTAGAAAGAGATTCAATGATCTCAAGTAGAAAGCTAAGGTGACAGAACACAGCAGTACCCAGTCAAATCTTAAAAAAAAATGTAAGGAGCATATTTCATATTTACAGACACTGTGGCCTCTCAGTGTTAAGCACCATATGAAATTTACCAGGAACATTCACAGAGTGACACAAACTGTTACAAGCTCAAATATTACAGTCTTTCCTGTCTGGTGTCTTTATTGAACTGAGCTGTAATGGCTGCCTGCAGGGTGTCCCTCATGGCAGAGGGCACATGACAATAGCAAGCCAAATAGGGCATGTAGAACTGACTGCATTTCAAAACCCAAACATCCCTCTTTTCAGAATGAACAAAAGGCACAAATCCACCCCCCACCCCTTTTCCTAACAGATAAGAGGCAAATTTGCATGCATTATCATGTGTAACTGTGAGTTACCCAAGTTACCCACTATACACCTACTGTTCAAATGTATTAACAGACTAGTTTATTATTCTAGTCAGTCTCTGAACCTGCATTGCATACATAGTTGTTAAATCATGCAAGTTTTTTGATGGTACACGTGTGCGTTGTCATTGGCTGTTCATCAAGGTGATGTTCCCTCTCCGGGGAATGTGTTCCTGTGGCACTTGCTGTTGCTGTGGCCCTTGTTCCTGTTGTTGCATTTCCATTGTTGGTACTGGTGGACCTCTGGGAGTGATGGTCTTACTGTACTCTGTGCAGCAGCTAAAATCCCACCTTCCTGATCCACCACCTGCAGTGAAAGAACAGCTCCTCTAGTTGTTCTCATATGCCTGCGGCTATACCAATATCTTTATTTTTCACTTCCACCGCGTACGATCGAGGTGATAATTTCTCTACACATGTCCCCAGCTGGTGCATGGGCTGACTCATGTTGAGAGTGTTGAAGATGTGTGCCCTGACTGGATCTCCAATGCTCAACTCTGGCAATGGTTTGGCAGACTTGTCAAAATGAAAATTGGGGCTTTCTGCCATTTTACCTTGATTTTTTTGACTCACACATGTTACCACTCCTGGTTTCAGTAGCTTTTTTGCTATTAGAAAAGCAGTTTGGGTGCAACGTGACATTGGTCTTTGGACTGGGCGTGCCTTCAGTCGGCTGTTTCTCCACTTGCAGTTTGCCTTGTATATGTCTGTGCCAGATTTGCTTGATTTCTTGATGACTCCTTTAGCAATTTTCATTGCCGCCTCAGCCTTTCCATTCAACTGGGGATAGTGTGGAGACGATATGTAATGTTGAATTTCCCAATTCTTTGTGAAGTCGTTGAGTTCTGCACTCATGACCTGAGGACCATTGTCACCTGTCACAAGGTCCATAATGCCATAATGGCTGAGGTGTGCTTTCAGGCATTCTGCTATCTCTCCTGTCATTGTTGAAGTCAGCTTTTTTTTAATATTCATTTATGGGATGTGGGCTTCGCTGGCTGGGCCAGCATTTATTGCCCATCTCTAGTTGCCCTTGAGAAGGTGGTGGTGAGCTGCCTTCTAGAACCGCTGTAGTCCATGTGGCATAGGCACATCCCCAGTACTGTTAGGAAGGGAATTCCAGGATTTTGACCCAGCGACAGTGAAGGAACAGCGATGCATTTCCAAATCAGGATGGTGAGTGACTTGGAGGGGAATTCCCAGGTGGTGGTGTTCACCTCCCAGTCGTCAGAATAGTAGTCTACAGTGACACAATAATCTGTTCCTGCTATACTGAAGAGGTTTACTCCCAGCTTCATCCATGGTCTGCCTGGGTTGACATGCATCATCAACGGCTGTCTAGCTTGTTTAGTTTGGTACTCGTTATAATCACCGCACTGGCTGATGTGGTCTTTACTTTTATTGCTTGTGTTTAGCCAGTAGAGCACTCCTCTTTCCTTTCTCAGACTCAATTCAATTCCTTGATGGCATTCTTAATGCACTTCAGGGTCTCTCTCATCTCCTTAATGATGATGACTCTTATTTCTTTTGCACAAGATGCCATGTTGGACTGTCACTTGTCTTGGGCTGACTCTTTTTCACCTTGAGCCCTAATGTTGAATACATGCTGCTTATAAGTTACATTCACTTGGGGTTCAAAGCGTACCTTCAAGGCATTCAAAACCTCTGTCATCCATTCCCTCTGTTTGTTGGATAGATATTGAGTGGAATACAATTTGCAGCAGTCTCTCCTTAGCTGTGTTAAAAGTGTTGCTATTTGTATCAGCTCTGGCTTGTTATTTAAATTTGTTGCAATCTCATAGTTTTGCCATTACAAGTGGTAAAACTGCCAGTTCTGCCACATATCACCTTTCACCTTGACAGGAGCGGGGGGAGGAAAATTTACAGCCATTTTATCTCACCCATTGTTTTACTTGCAGCCTTTAGTTGGTGGTTACTTTTCCTTGTCCTTTTTTCAGCAGTTTTTCAGTAGGCTTAAACACTTTGTTCCTTTTTTAGTAGCTCTGGCTTATCTGCAGCTTTTCCAGTCCCCAAAACTTAATCTCAGCTCCACTTCTGACATCATGACAAAAATTACCATCTTTCTAGCCTGGTGTCTTTATTGAACTGAACTGTAAAATGAAGGCAATTGGGTATGGGCAATAAATGCTGGCCTGGCCAGCGATGCCCACATCCAGTGAATGAAAACAAAAATGCCCTTTAACTTCTTCATGCTCTGCAGATTGCTCTTCTGACAGGCTAGTGTACACATCCATAGCTGTACCTATCAGGACATGTTGTAACATTAATGTCCAAGCATCCTTTGGCCACTTGAAGCCCACAGCTATATTTTCAAATGAGGTGAAATCTATTTCAACTCGATCCTCTGTAAATTTAGGCACTAAACGAAGATTTTTAGTTAAATCAAAATCCTCAGTGGAATCAAAATCACCCTCTGAACTACTATCCCACCTTTGTTTCTTTAATCTAAACTTTTCTTCAGCCAGTTCATGCTGTCTGAGTTCTTTCTCTCTTTAAACCTCTCTTTCTCTTTGCTTATATCATTCCTCCTCTGCTAACTTCTCTCTCTGTAGTTCAAGTTTTCACATTTCCATTTCTCTTCCGTTTTCTTTCTCCTCTTTTGCCAGTTCAAGCCTTTTCATTTCCATTTCTTTTGCTCTTTATTTTTCCTCCAGTTCAAGTTTTTTCATCTCTTTTTCTCTTTCAAGTTCAAGCTCCTGCTTTTCTCCATCTCTATTTCTCTCACTCCTAACAGAATCCTTACTGACGCTGGCTGCGAGACACCAAGTTCAGGATTCTCTCCTTTTAATTCTAAATGCTGGGTAATTACTTCAATCATATCATCCTTACGAAATATTTCTACCTTCAATTTATCTGCTAACTCTCTTAGTATAGTCGAAGTCAATGAATGTAAATAATCTATTATTACATTTTCTATTCCTAGAGAAGTTTTTGCAACAGTCAAAGCCATTTTGGAGTTCCAACCAAATGAGGTGTAATATATTTCACAGCCAATCCTGTTCCAATGCCCAGTGCATCCACTTACCCATTTTTTAAAAGATACACAGGTCTGACTTAAAACTCAAGGAGCCCCCGCTTTGGCACGATCCCAGCTGATGTTAATGCTGGAGAAGCCAGGTCCGAGAGTCAAGTCTGGCTTGATAATGCCTAACTTTTATTTCTTTTTTAGAAACCATGGAGGTAAGCTTCCGAGCAAATTCACACGAGTCTGCTGATGAACTTTTAACATAAAGAATAAAATATTTATTAAACAAGAAAAATGAACTATATTACACCAGGCAAAAAGATTGGAAAGAACTCAACACATGCACAAGAAAATGATGCAAATATTCATTATCCCTTCGCCCCAGCTATATCTTTATATTATATATTCAGAAAGTTAAAACAATTTACCATATCTATCCTATAATCTAATATTCAGGGCAATACATGTGAACCAACTGGTGAACTGTGGTCAGACACACCAGAGTCCAAAGTAAATAACAGATGCGACCAAAGCAGATTCTATAGATTTCTATTCAACCCACCCAGGTGAGCCAACTGGTCACACTGAAACTCTATCTTTCCTACGAGGGTTTCCAATTTCCATATTTGAAGAACTCGCCTTGGAATTCTCTCCAAATGTCACTCCTACTCGTTTCAACGAGGATCCACGTCCAGTGTTTCAGTCTCACCTTCTGAGATTCCTTTCCTCTGGATCTCGGCGTACACTCAAGCTTCACCTTCCAAGCACAATTTCAGATCTTCGGCCAAGCAAAGCAACACCGCTCCAAAGGGCGCCTTTGCCCTTGCAGCATGGAGTCACCAATCTTCAGCTGTCCTCTCAGATCTTCAGGGCTTCTCTCGAGGACACAATGTGCTTCAAGCTTGCTCCCCGCAGCTCTCTCTCTCTTTCATTCAGAGCCTGTTGCTCTATTCCTTTCTGTCAACTTTACTCAACAGCATCTGTTTCTGATCTCTGTCCTTGTCCCTTACCTGGGGCTGTCTCCTGGGACCTCGTTCTGTCTCATTCACTTGTTTGGGATCTTTGTCTTGTTTTGGGGCCTTCACCCTGTCCCTGTCCTATGTCCTGCTCCCTGGGACACACTCCCTGCAATGGTGCTCCTCTTCAGGTCACTTGACCTGCAGTTTTGTGCTGTTTCACTTTTGTTTTTCTTTTTCTTCTGTGCAGGGTTGGTTCCCGGCTTAAAGAATGTAAAAGGAAAGACTAACTGCGCATGTGCAGCCCTTTCCCAGCTGGTACCTGCATGCCAACAATGCACTGCATAAATGCGGCCATCTTCCTAAAGGCCCGAGGCCTGCTGGAAACTGTAGTTCTAGGCCTTCGAACTCCCGATCTCCGACTGCTGATAAAGCTAAGTATTGGAGTTCCTCACAAGTGGTAATACTCTCACCTCTGGGTCAGCGGGTTATGGATTCTAGCCCCAAACTTGAGACTTGAGAACAGAATCTAAGCTGACACTCCAGATCAGTACCGGGCATTGGGAGAGTGCTACATTGTCGGAGGTACATTCTTTCAGATGAGACTTTAAACCAAGGAACTGTCCCCCATCTCAGGTGGGCACGAAAGGTCCCATGGCATTATTTCAAAGAAGAGCAAGAGAATTCTGGCCCATAATAATCTGTCAACTGACACTACTTAAACAGATTACAGGTCATTATCACATCGCTGTTTGTGGGGTCTTGCTGGGTATAATTGCTTGCCACTTTCCTACATTACAAGAGTGACTACTTTTCAATTGATTGTAAAGCACTGTGGTAATTTCTGATGTCACGGAAAGTGCAATACAAATGCAAGCCTTTTGTTTCTTTGCCTGAGAACATCGACACAAAGAATAAACATCTAAGAAAATGGGGTTCTTGAACTTTGTATAATAGTGAAAGGTCAGTGAATAGCACTTGTGTCGTTCAAAGGTGGAGAGTACAAAGCAGACTTTATGAGTACAGAAATACCACCAATTTTAGATTCAAAACACATTAGAAACTTCAGTTCATAAAGCGTTAAAGCCTCAAATGTGGCTCAAATGAAATGTAAGGATAATGGCCTGCTGACGTGTCTGAAGGATTAGGATCGCTCCTAGATGGACTACTGAGGAAGAAGCTCAACTATTACAGCATGTCATCAAAAAGATACCTTCCTCACTAAGAACTAAACTCAACATAGGATTTAATTGCACGAAAGCGATGAAAATATAAAACGAATGAAACAATTGACTGGGCTGACTCATTTGTTATTATACACGCTGGCATGTTCTGAGAAATCTTAGCAAAATCATAAAGGGGTAGTTTTTAAATCAGCTCTCAAGTGAGGGAATTTTAGTTCAGCCTGAAAATTCAGATCTTTTCACTATATCAGCATCCTTTCCTCCTACTCTTGTGAGCCATTCATAGGGGTGTTCCTGATATGAAATAAATGAGGAACATAGAATAAGGAAGAGGCTATTTAGATCCTTGAGCCTGTTCTGCCATTCAGTGAGATTGTGGCTGATCTGTGACCGAACTGCATTTACCCTTATCCTCATTAACACCTTTGGATAATGAAAATCTCTCAATCAAAAATTTTAAATTAACAATTGGTTCCAGAAAAGGTACCAGTGGCAAGAACTATAAAGATTAAAACTTTAAAACTTTTGGGGACAAAAGTATCTACAGAAAGAGAACAAAAATAAACGAGGTGTCACCTAAACACAGGTTCTTACTGGCACTTGCAACTCTTGATGTATGTCCATTGGTGAAAATTGGAAGAGATTGGGCTACATGTGTCTCCAGACCCACAGCAATGTAGCCCAAACTTCTAAAGACAAGTGGAAACAATGGGACTTACAAATCAAAAGGGATAAAATATATTTTAAAAAAGACGGAAGGCTGTGTGAGGTATGGCTGTGTGAGATCTGGAAAGATGACTGCATGAAACAGACTTGGAGAAAAAGCCTCTAGCCACCCTGAAGAAGTCTGCTATTCCAGTAACCAAAGTTGTGTCAAAAGCCTTTGGAAGTCTATTGTCCAGTGTGGCAAAATTGCTGGATGACTTTTTAAGTTTTAAATCTATTTGGACTGTTGTCTTAAAGGGGGTGTGTAGTTAGGAGTTTGGTTAAGTAGGAAATTTTGGAACTGTTGTAACAGTGTAACTGTAATCTTGTCTGTGTTTAAGTTTGTTCTTCTTTTGTTAAAGAATGTTTTAATTTAATCTTTAAAATCTCTAAAAGTGGTAGTGAACTCATCACTTCCGACTTCAGTGCACAAGCCTTCTCATAATAAATACAAATTGCAAAATCACTGTGATAACGTAGCCAAGTTTCTCTTGTGGATTTGGTCAGCCTGGCAAATACCACCTGCCGTATCATAACAGTTTGAATGTTAAATATCAGGAGCAAAAAGGCAGAATATTGAATGTTATTAACATCAATATAGATGAGAAAAAGAAAGGGCAGAATTTAAGGACCCATCCACCAACCGGAAAACCGGCGGCAAACCCACCTCAGCCATTTGTTGGAGGCCTGATGGGAATTAATTCCAGTCAGGCAACTACCTGTACCTGCTTGCTATCGGGCTTCCCAGTTCCTGTGAGGGTAATGTCCTCAGAAATCCTGGTGCGGGACAGATGCCCAACCTCTGAGAGTTGTTAGCCAATAAGAGGCCAGCAGCTCTCCAGTACTGGCAATGTGAGTAGGGCAGGTTTGCTGGTGCCAGACATATGCATGACCCTGGTGTCAGAAGCCGGGACAGATAGCAGAACTTGCAGCTTGTGGGTTTTGTGACTGACCTCCTTTGCTAGCATCGTGGCCTTTTGGTTGCAATTCAGAAGGCCTCAGACTGCTTTACTCCAGGCCCAAGGCCAAACATTCTAATTTGGGAAGTCTCAAGGAAACCATCCAGCAACATACTCAGGGGGGAGAGCTGATGGAATGAGTCACTGCACTTTTTTCCCTTCTTTGATTCACCAGTGGAATGAGCATTCACCAGGTGCCTCATAGAGGAAAATCCATCCGCGCTGATTTGAACTTGCATAGTCAGCTATCTTAAAATCCATTTAATTTGATAAAAGATGTGAGGTAATCCATACAAAATAACATTAGAAAGACATTTAAGTATTCCATCATGATGCAAAGATTTACTTGTTGCCAGTCTTAGTGATAACTTTACATGTTTAGCCATCCTACTGTTCATTTGCATGATTATTGCCTGTACAGATCTGTTTAAATGATGCCTCTCCCCAGAATTGTATCCTTTCCTACAAAGCTTAGCACCCCCACAAATAAAGTTAGGCATTCTATTCACAATACCCATGTCAAGATCATTAATAAATATTGTGGTAGGAATAATAGCCCCAGACCAGAGCTTCACGAGACTTTGCTGATCTTAGCTATCCTATAATAGAGCTATTACCATTGATAAGTACTCTCTGGTTGCTATTATCTACCCCATCATTATCAGTTTACAGCTTCCTACTTAGTCTCATGAGTTCTACTTTGATTTCTGGCATGGGATCTCATAAAAAGCTTTCCAAAAGTTGAGATTTACAAGACCAATTATATTACCATTATTGTTTAAAACTCTTACATCCTCAAAGATTTCCAAGAAATTTGTTTGACATGTCCTGCTTGCATAAACCCGTAATGCTTTGAATTTATTAGCATAATTCTCATTAAATCTGAAATACTTTCATTCCTTAATAATTGTAGTACCCATTTTAGATATCAGGCTAACAAGACTATAATTACAAGGAACATGGCCCTCACCTTTTCAAACCTGAAGTAACATTAGTTAGTTTTCAGCCATCTGCTGCCGTCTGTGTTCAACAAGCCATGAAGGTTATGCCCAATGCTCCTTATTTTTATCTTCATTCCTTCGGAGTACTCCTGAATGAATATTTTGGCTGTTCAACGTCTCAAAAAAGTATAATTACCTCATTGTACCTTAAGGTCCTAGGGCTATTTGAACCAACCATTCGATCTCATCAGCTGAAGTCAATGGTTTACAAATGTTTCTGGGTCAGAGACCACCTGTAAACATTGACATGCCTCCAGAAGCATAATTCCACAGTTGTTCAAAGGGAAAGCTGAGCTAACATTCTACCACATACTTTTATTTGTACACAACAATAACTTGCACTTATATAGCACAATGTAATAAAATGCGCCCCCAGCAGGAACTTCAGAGGAACATTATAATGCAACCTTTGACACTGAGCCTCATAAGAAGATATTAGGTTGGATGACCAAAAGCTTGGTCAAAGAGGTAGACTTTAAGGGGTATTGTTATGATCTTGGTCAAGACCAGTAATGTTTTAGAAAGAAAGAATATGAAATCCCAAATAGTTACTGAAAGAATGAAGCCTCAAGATTCCACGGTTTAAAAGAAAAGAATTTTTTGGAAGGGTGGAATTTTCCACTCCTGCCCGCCACCGGGATCATCTAGTCCCACCGAAAGTCGATGGACTTTTGGCTGGGCCACCGAATCTCCCGCAGCGAATCTTGCCACGATAGGGCCAGAAAATCCCAGCCTAAAGAGTCAAACAAAGTGACCACTAAATACTACCTTGGGTAACCACCTATGCTCTAAAAGGATCAACATAAATTAAATTGTGGTCAGTTATAAACCATCAATTACACGTTGAATGGCAGACACAACTGAGGCAGATCTTGCAAATAGGCTCAGCTGTCTGCTTCATATATGTCATCAATCGCATTCACAAAGCCCTTCAAAACTCTGCCTTCCTCACGAACAATTTCAGCTGTTCTTCCATGACTTAGCCTGATTCCCAGCTGACAGCAGTGTACGACCTACCTAAGTACCAGGGGCACGGTCTTCACCAAAAATGGCACACATCTGCAGAACCTCCGCAACTCTGCTGATGATGGTCTGGATGGCGTAGATCAGCCAAAGCTATCTTCAAGTAATAGATAAAGCTGCAGCAACTGCATGTTTGCCTATTCTAAGCTTCTGGATCTAGCCTCTGTCTTCTTCAACCAGCCTGCACTGCACCACTGGAATCATCATCAGAGCTCTGATGGCTCTGTGTCCTTTGTATGGAATCAAACCGGATGGACCAACCGGCACCGACCTAGACACCAGAAATGACAACATCAAACTCAGCCCTGTCGACCATGAAAAGTCCTCCTTACGAGCATCTGGGGGTTTGTGCCAAAATTGGGAGAGCTGTCTCCCAGGCTAGTCAAGCAACAGTCTCACAAAATCATACCTTACAGACAATGTCCCAGACACCAACATCACCATCCTGGGGTATATCTAGGACAGGCCCAGCAGAGGTGGCAGCACAATGGTATAGAGCCGGGCGGGAGTTGCCCTGGGAGTACTCAACATTGACTCCGGACCCCATGATGTCTCATGGCATCAAGTCAAACATGGGAAAGGAAACTTCCTGCTGATTACCATGTACCCCTCTGCCTCAGCTGATGAATCAGTACTCCTGAGGAGCACTGAGGGTAGCAAGGGTGCAGAGTGTACTCTGGGTAGGGGACTTCAATCTCCATCTCCAAGAGTGGCTTGGTACTGACCAAGCTGGCCAAGTCCTAAAGGACATAGCTGCTAGGCTGGGTCTGCGGTAGATGGTGAGGGAATCAACAAGAGGGAAAAATACATGTGACCTCATCCTCAGCAGCAGATGCATCTGTCCTTGGCAGGACGGATAGGAGTGAGTACCGCACAGTCCTTGTGGAGTTGAAGTCCTGTCTTCACATTGAAGGTACCCGCCAACATGTTGTGTAGCACTACCACTGTGCTAAATGGGATAGATTTCGAACAGATCTAGCAACTCAAGACTGGGCCATGAGGTGCTGTGGGCCATCAGCAGCAGCAGAAATGTCCTCAATCATAATCTGTAACCTCATGGACCGGCATATCCCCCTCTCTACCATTACCAGGAAACTAGGGGATCAACCCTGGTTCAATGAAGGGTCAGGAGGGCATACTCAGAGCAGCACCAGGAATACCTAAAAATGAGGTGTCAACCTGGTGAAGCTACAACACAGGACTACTTGCATGCCAAACAGCATCAACAGCAAGTGATAGAGAGAGCTAAGTGATTCCACAACCAACGGATCAGATCTATGATCTGCAATCCTGCCACATCCAATCCTGAATGGTGGTGGACAAATAAACAACTTGGTGTGACTTGGAGGGGAACCTTTAGGTGGTAGTGTTCCCATCTATCTGCTGCCCTTGTCCTTTTAGATGGTAGTGGTCATGGGTTTGGAAGATGCTGTCGAAGGACAGGACAAATGTTACTTAAATGTTCCAGGACATCACTGCAGGCATTCTTCAGATAATGTCCAAGGCCAAACCATCTTTAGCTGCTTCATTAATGACCTTCCTTCCATCATAAGGTCAGGAGTGGGGATGTTGGCTGAGGATTGCACAATGTTCAGCACCATTCATGACTCCTCAGACACTGAAGCAGTCCATGCCCAAATGCAGCAAGACCTGGGCAATGTCCAGGTTTGGGCTGACAAGTGGCAAGTAACATTTGTGCCACACAATGTCCAGGCAGTGATCATCTCCAGTAAGAGGCAATCTAACTGTTGCCCCTTGACATTCAGTGGCATTACCATTGCTGAATCCCCCACTATCAACAACCTCGGGGTTATCATTGACCAGAAACTGAACTGGACTAGTCATACAAATACTGTGGCTACTAGAGCAGGTCAGAGGCTAGGAATCCTGTGGCGAGTAACTCACCCCCTGACTCTCCAAAGACTGTCCACCATCTACAAAGCACATGTCAGGAGTGTGATGGAATACTCCGCAGTTGCCTGGATGAGTGCAGCTCCAACAACACTCAAGAAGCTTGACATCATCCAGGATAAAACAGCCCGTTTGGTTGGCATCCCATCCACAAACATTCATTCTGTCCATCACCGACGCACAGTGGCAGCAGTGTGTACCTCCTACAAGATGAACTGCAGGAACTCACCAAGGCTCCTTCGACAGCACCTTCCAAACACATGACCATTACCATCTAAAAGGACAAGGGCAGCAGATAGATGGGAACACCACCACCTAAAAGTTCCCCTCCAAGTCACTCACCATCCTGTCTTGGAAATATATCACCGTTCCATCACTGTCGCTGGGTCAAAATCCTAGAACTCCCATCCTAACAGCACAGTGGATGTACCCAAGCCACATGGACTGCTGTAGTTTAAGAAGGCAGCTCAGCACCACCTTTGCAATGGCATTTAGGATGGGCACTAAATCCTGACCTAGCCAGCAATGCCCACATCACAAGAATGAATAAAACAATCCACATATACATACATATATATATATACATGTGGTTTCAACTAGCTTCAGTCTCCCCTGCAGCTTTGGTTTCCAATCTCAGTTTAAGTTTTAATTTCCTTAGAAACTGGGAGGGTCATTTTTTTTTCTCAGTTTCCCTTCTTGGTTTCCCTTTTCAATAGGGTCTGTCTCAAAAAATACAAGCTTTGGAGCCATGGTATCTTAAAGGAGGAAGGGGAAGTAGTGGGGCGGAGAGGTTTAAGAAAGTTTGGGGCTCAGGCAGCTCAAGGAACAGCCGTCAAAGGTGGAGTAATTAAAATTGTGGGTATACAGCTAAAGAAATTAGTTCACCAACTAAAGTACAGAAAAATATTGAAATATTGGCCAGGATTTCGCCCTCAGCGGGCAGGCTTGGCGAGGGCAAGCGGGAGTGGTCGGGAAGCTGACCGCCGCCCGCGATCAAGACGCGACCACGATGTCAGTGTGAAATGCGCACTGCAACACTCAGCACTACCTGTTCGGGGAGGTGGGGGGAGGGCAGACTTCACGCATACGGGCAGGTGCATGCTGGAAAATCTCCCTGAGGCACAGCGCTGCCTCAGGGAGCTGAAGATTTAAAAATTTAAAATAAGGAATTTTAAAATGTTAAAAAAGCATGTCCCCTCATGTGGCTCTGCCCCATGAGCAGGGACATGTTATGAATGAAAAATTTAAACATTTTTATTTGATTTTTATTTGCTGTTGGAAGCTTCATCCAGCCCGTGGATGAGGTTTCCCAAAAGATCCAAAGGCCGCTTGGCCTTTTCGCCTGCCCGCCAACCATAAGGCTGGACGGGCAGCGAAACATTGAACTTAATTATTACTTTAATGGCCTTAATCGGCCTTTTAATTGTCGGCGGGTGTGCTGCCAACTCCAGCGTGCACCCGCCACCTGAAATATTGTGCGAGTGTGCGATGACGTCGGGACGCTCGCCGGAAGTCATGCTTATTCGGGTCGGACGCATGCCCGCCCGACGAGCAAAAAAATTCTGGCCATTGAGACAATTACACAGAAAGTTGATGACCATATGGTTGCCCTCGTAGATAACTAGAGGATGGAGTCCTTGGTTTGAACACCTGACTTCTAAACCCTAATAAGTGTTGCTTCTATTCATTATAACTGACACTGAGCATCCCAATTAAAATGAATCATAGCACCTACTGGATAGTATTCTGCCTTTAATAATTCACACTCGTCTTTGAGCTGTACGCGCAACACCCAATTAGATCATGTCTAAACCATTAATTAACCGACTTCAGAAACGGAACAATTAGGCTTTGCATTATACGAGAGCCAAGACATATCGATCGTTTGATGAATTATTAAGCATCCCTTTCCCCAATGAGTTTCATGCCAGACTCTGTTCATGGTGCTATTCAATCATGTGACTTTCTTACTCCGGGCTCCTCAGAAATTCATCAGTGGGTCTCTGAACCCGCACTATGCAAAATTAGTATTGGAGCTGCTCAAACCATCATCCCCCTCAAACCTAAAAGGATCATTTGTTTCTGATCATTCTCTGCACAGTTACTATAAAGTTTTCGTCGTGCTTATAATGAATCTCAGAAAACTCTAACTTATCTAATTCTACATACAATGGATGCTTATCGTGACATGAAGAGCAATCTCACACCACTCACACAGATCAGGGATCTAACCTGAGCTCCTTTTTGTCTGTGCTGTTCAGAGATGGTGGCTTTCGCTCCAAGCTTTCAGGGGAGTCTGCTTTTGTCTTTTTTTTAAAGTTATGTAGCATGGCTGCAGGGTGCAAGAAGCTAAAGGCAGCTGTCACGATGATAAAAATCTCGCCAAGCCAATCTTGGTTGTTGCTGAGAGCACAAAGGCTTTGTGAGATTGAATGTTTGGGTACAAAGAGGTAAACCAGGAGCCTTCCTGCAGTCTAATCATTACCTAGAACATTTTCCAACAGCTCTGGATCAGCAGGCACTGGTTAATTCTATTTTTGAAGTTCTGATCACAAGGGCTAGAGCACCTGGCGACCACACTGCCTAAGAGAAATTTCGACTGCTGGAAAGAAAGAAGGAAGAAAGCAAATAGAAGGATTTTTATTTCCACGATGCCTTCATAATGCCACTACATCCCAAAGCACAAATTCTGTGCGTATAATTACTTTGAATGCGCTAACCCAAGTTTACTCAAGATTATCATGCAGCCAGACCCTGAGGATCTGGAGTTTGCGTAGCTGACAAACTTAACATCCAAATTATGTACATAACCACCAATGCCTATGGAATCAAGTGCTCTTTTAAAAAGTGCACTACTTAATGCTGCGTATTACCTGAATGTAGATGTCCTTCCCTTCTCGATCGATTTTGACACTGTGAAGTTGGCCGTTCGCCCAGTTTCTGGTATCAATGCTCAAGAAAACAGGATCTTTATCACCGTCCAGTTTGTACCTTATTTGAAAGCTCCCTGGAAGGAAAGAGTTGATTGATTTCAATTGAAGAGATACAATCTGGTTAACAGGATAAGCATAGGTCAAAATTCAAATACCGAACCAGGTTCTGTATTCAAGAAAAGATAATTATGTAAACCAAACACGTATTCAGGTATATAAAAAAAATCATGTATACAGCCTGCTTACTATTACACTAAAAAAAAATGTCATCTCTAATACTGTGCGATAGATTTTTTTTATTAGTCATACGTTTTCATTTGTCATCTTAATGTGCTTTTTATTTTCTATATAAATGATATTTTGCACGAATAAACCACCATTCAATATTAATGTATTGGAAAGTACACTGCTCAACTGCCTCCGCACATTTATTGTGCCTTAGATAACAAAATAAAGCCTGCAGTAATTGTGTGAGAGGTGACCAAACTCTCATGGAAAGGGACACTCTAGCATGGGGTGGGGTCCATCAGAGCGGGTGCTACCAGGGATGTGAGACCTGGGGTGGGGGGGCTGGAGGGGGGGGGGTGGTGTGCGAGGGAGGGTTGCCATGGCTGTGAGCTGGAGTGGGGTGGATAGGGGAGGTGCTACCAGTACTGAGAGCTGGGGTGGGGTGTGGGGTGGGGGGGGTGGGGGTTTGCCAGGGCTGTGAGAGCTGGCAGTGTTTGGGTGGGAGAGGGCGGTGCCAGGTCTGTGAGCTAGAGAGGGGTGGGATAGGAGGAAGGCTGGGAGGGGAGGTTGCAAGGGCTGCGAGAGTGGGGGAAATGGCAGGGTGTGGGTGTGCCAGGGCTGTGAGAATGGGGAAAAAAGGAGAACAGGTACTGTGCATGCACTGGACGTAGAGGATCGAAAAGCAGCATCCTGACAGCATTTGACCCAGGACACAGGACAGTGGCCTCAAATACAGGACAGTCCCATAAAAAAATGGGATGGTTGGTGGCCCTGATTGTACATAATAGATAACACCCTTTTCACTTGTCTTAAAAAGGCAAAAGTAGGATCAGTGGGAGCACTTCAAGGCAGAATAATGCTTTCAACTATTTTCCAAATGATTGGTGGAGAGTAGTGCAGCACAAAACCCAGCATAGTCCAAGTTTGGCCACCAGGAGTGTGTTAAGGAAGATATAAATCAAGGCTGCCTGAGAGTTGGTATTCCCTTTTAGGAAACAGCACACAAATACAAAGAAGTAAAATGGATTTATGTTTATTCTTGCACCCACTTTCTCTGTCCCATCGTAGTAATATGCATCTGTACAATTAATAGTATCTTACACGGTTCACTGTGATTGGAAATTGGAGATGTGATTATGTTACCAAATAGACACTCTCAGAAATAGTTCCATTGGACTAAACCTTGCTGGAAAAATAACATCATTATTAATGCTCACATTGGCTAGCAGGTTCAGGGGATGGGGAGATACTCTCTGAGTTACGAATTTCTAGAACATGTTGGTCGATTTACACCATTCAGTCTTTTCCCTTGCGCAAATGACACTTCACCGTTAGTCTTCCCGTTATGTTTATGAGCTTGCTAGGTTTGCTTATTAATTGCCCATTAAACCTCCCACAGAATTAATACTCCAAATTCCCTTTTAAAGGTGTGATATTTGTTAATACAATACCAATAAATCTCTCTTTGGTCCAGAAAGGGGGCAATTTAAGCTGCTGAGTCTCATTCCTGCATGTAGTAAATTGTTATTAGATATTTTTGTTATGGCAGGCGGATGGTAAATGCCAAGCTGCTCAAATCCCAGAGGGAAACCTGAAACAGCTACCACAACTATTTGCAATTTGTATTTATTCAGAGATGCGGGTGTTTAATTCAGTAAAAAAAGGCTACTGAGGCTTAGAGGGTTTCTACAAAACTAAATTTAACATTTATTAATATAAATGTTAAACACATACATAGGTCTAGAAATTACTACTATGATAACTCCTAGCTGTCCTAATTAATCTAACTCCCAGTTACACCAACATTAAGGCAACATTAAAAACACTTGGATTTTAAAAGACCCAGGCAAAGTAACACAATACCCTAACAGTTGAATTCAAAGTGAGTTTTCTTAACTGGAGTTCTTGCAAACAACAGTTTGGGCATAGAGGGTGGAGGCTTTTCACAGTCATTAGATCTTAGAATGCCTTCCCTTGCATTCAGCCTTCTCTCCTTTATACAAAGTTTCCCCTTTGAATGCAAATTCCCATTGTTTCACTATATCTTTGGACTTTACCTCTTTAAAGATAAAAATCTATCATAGTACCAATTTGACCAGTAATCTTTGGAAAAAATAAACACACTGGGCAGAATATTGCCATCGGCATGCAGGGGCGGGCCCAACACGGTGACAGGTAAAATGATGCACGATGACGTTGGGCGTGCATCCCGACATCGTCGCGTGTTATTTTGTTCAGCAGGCGCGTGCCAGACGCAGCTGCGCTCCCGCCGGACTATCAATGGCCTATTAAGGCCATTAAAAGTGTAATTTAACTTGTTAACAATGCTGCCCGTCCAGCCTTAAGGTGGGTGGGCAGGCGAAGAGCCCAAGCGGCCGTTGCGTTTTTCAGGAAACCTCATCCATGGCGGGATGAGGTTTCCTGAAGCTTTTATAAAATAATTTTTAAAATTTTCCACACTTCACAAACATGTCCCAGCTCATGTGACACTGTCACATGATGAGACATGTTTAAATAATTATTTTACGTTATTTATGAAAAAGTTTTATTATCTACTGAATTTCCCTGAGGCAGCTCCGTGAGGCCCCGACTCCCCCTCCTCCACTCGCCCGCTGAGTGTTACCGGCCGCGCGTTATGCTGGGCGGGCCTTAAATTGGCCCGCCTGCGTAAAATGGCGGCGCGCAGCTGATCACGGGCAGAGATCGGCTCTGCGCCCACCCCTGCCCGCCCCCACCTGCTCCTGCACATCCCGCCCGCCTGCCATAGGAAAAATTCTCTCCACTGTTTCTTAACTCCTCCTGGCTAAGTGAAACATTTCGTCCCCTCTTTTGAATTCAAGCTAGTCTGGTTTATTTAAAAATGCAAATGTTCCCTTCACACCTCACATTCTAAAACCTCACCCATGTTTACCTACTTAACATTTCAAACCTAGTTTCTACATCACAGCCTCCAGATCAGCTGTCCCTAGTTCAATTAAGTTGCACACACACACGCACACACACACACAGGCCCATAGACACAGGCCCTATTATTAAGCTATAATAAAATCCAAATAACATTATGGAAATTATTATATCTTCCTGACATTTTAAAATTGTTAAATGAGCATTTGTTAGATTTTTGATCTTCAAAGGAGCTAAAGGTTATGGGGGGACAGGCAGGAGAGTGGAGTTTAGGCCACAATCAAATTAGCCATGATCTTATTGAATGGTGGAGCAAGATCAATGGGCTGAAATGCCTACTCCTGCTCCTATTTCTTACGATCTTATTAGCAACAATTTCAAGGCTATTTTTATTCAATTCAGAGTGTTTCAAATTCTTCATATGGTTAAGAAATGTACCTACGAGTGGAATATGTGGCAGCCATCAAACAGATTGGCAAAGATACGAACATATGGTCACATCAACGATGCGAGGCCCAGGAATGCAACTAACCTCATGATAAAATGTTCAACTGGAGAGGGTGCATCAACCAAACATCCTGTGAGGCAACTGGTGACTGACACCACTTGCTGTCAGCAACTTAACATAAAAATCGCAGGACAAAAGTAAGAAGCAGGTTATTTAGCATTTGAATCACGTTGCTTTTACTTATTGGTCAAGATGTGCGCTTTCTGGCTCTTTGAAAGTAGGCAACACCTGAAGCAACTCAAATTATTGAAATATTAATTGGTACTTTGGAAAGTTAAGGCTTCAATAAAAAGTGATTTGTGTAAAGCTGAATACTTATTATTTTCTCTCTAGGATTTAAGAATTTTGTATGAACTGAACGACACAGAGCGCTATAATTCATTTCATTTTCGCAAAGTATGAAGTTTAAATGGCATAATTGGGAAGATTCTGCCCTTGAGCTATCAGGCCACGTTTAGAATATCAGTACTATGATTGAGGGCAGAACTGATACTTTGGCAATTACACAGCAACAGGAGAAGAGAGAGATAGGGATGGGGAGAATAGTATTGTTGACGAATCATGTGCTATCAGCTGTGGCCAGAACGCCCATCTCTGAGTCAGAAGGTTGTGGTTTTAAGTCTCACTCCAGAGGCATGAGCACAAAATCTAAGCTGGCACTACCTAAGCTGGCACTCCAAGTGCAGTGTTGAGGGACTACTGTGGAGATGGTGTTCTTTGGATGAGACAGTAAACCCAGTCACGTGGATTAAAAATTCCCATGGATTTTGAAGAAGAGCAAGGATGTTCTCCGTGGTGTCCTAGTTAATAATCTTCCTGAAAACAACCTCACTAAAAACAGATTATTTGCTCATTATCACATTGCTGTTTATGGGAACATGCTGTGCACAAATTGGCTGTCATGTTTCCTACATTACAACAGTGACTGCAATTCAAAAGTACTTCATTGGGTGTAAAGAGGTTTGGGACATTCTGAGATCGTGAAAGGCATTGTATAAATGCCAGTTTTTCTTTTCTTTCTAACATCTGATTTAAGAAGCCAACCCAGTTTGGAGTTGGACATATTTCAAGCGGACTTGAGTCACTGGAGTCATGAAATTGGTGCTTTCTGACCTCCTTCCGCATCCCAGTCCTGTTCAAGCATAGGCTGTCCAGCTTGTCGAGGTCCCACATTCCCCAGGTGAAGTGATGTCCAGTTGTTCCGCCACCCAGTCTAATTCCATTTCCCTTCTCCCTTTCCAAACCCTTTACTATTTCTCTTTTTCAAACAGCTATTTAATTCCCTCTGAAAATAATTAATAGACCATGTTTCAACAACACTTGGCAGCAGAAAATTCTACATTCTGCACACCTTCAGCACAAATCTTTTTAATCTAACCACCTTTGGATAAAAAGGGAAGAGAGCATTCATCAGCAGAAGAATTGCCTTCATGGCCCCATATCATTGAAAATCAATGATGTCTCCACACTTCTTTTATTCCAAAGATACATAAAATGGCAGCCTGCTGTGAGGACTTCATGAATCTGACTCAATTCCTTTGAATTTATCAACCATTCTGAAAAGCTGCTGTCTGCATACCTACCATTACAGCAGAAGGACATGATGTACAGTGCTCTAAGTACTGCTTTTGGGCAGTCTCCTTCCTGGAGCAAGGCAAAAAACAATTCACAAAGCTTTAGCGGTTCAATTGCTTTAACGGAGGGTGGAGGTTAGGAAAAGTGCTCATTCAGAGACAAATCAATTGATAACAACTTAGCACATGGTTTAAGCTGATGATGTGTGGTGTGTTAGCATCGTTTAGTTGTAAACATCTTAGCTTATTTTGCTCACCAGCAGCACCTTATTCAATAATGTTGCCAAGCCACCAGAAAGGACTTTTTACCAAACAAAATCACTTTGGTGCTGCTACTAAACACATTGGTAGGCCAGCTCGATTATATATTTTGCGCCAACGAATAGAAGTTTTGACCTCAGAGGCTGGGTTTTTAATAGCCGCCAGGGCCAGGATTCAGATCGCCAATGCGTAGCGACAAATAGCCTCACCAGCCAAAAAGTGCTGGTTCCCCAGATCCGCCCCATTTTCAGGCCATTTTTGCAGAGGGAGGACAGGGGAAGGTGGCCGGTCTACCCAACAGTTAATTGAGAGATGCTTGAGGCCAGTTAAAGGAGGCCGATTGGGATTTTCCAGTCGGCCTCCAGTTTTCCTGCAGGCGAGAGGGGCCAGGTTAGCTGTGCCTGGAGGCTATCTCCAACAGCGAAGCGGGGACGGACAGGCCCCAGGCAGGAGCAGCCACAGGCCATCCTGTAGAGAGACCCCCCACCCCCCCGCAACCCCCGCAACAGCCTTGCTGCAAAAGCCATTTTTAAATTTAAGATTTCAAAAAACTGGAGAGAAGGCACTTCCCTGAATTACTTACCCTCTATTGCAGCTTGCTGCTGCTTTCATAAGACCATAAGACATAGGAGCAGAAATTAGGCCATTCGGCCCATCAAGTCTGCTCTGCCATTCAATCATGGTTGATAAGTTTCTCATCCCCATTCTCCCGCCTTCTCCCCGTAACCTTTGATCCCCTTACCAATCAAGAACCTATCTATCTCGGTCTTAAATACACTCAATGACCTGGCCTCCACAGCTTCTGTGGCAATGAATTCCATAGATTCACCACTCCCTGGCTAAAGAAGTTTCTCCTCACCTCTGTTCTAAAAGGTCTTCCCTTTACTCTGAGGCTTTGCCCTCGGGTCCTAGTCTCTCCTACTAATGGAAACATCTTCCCCATGTCCACTCTATCCAGGCCTTTCAGTATTCTGTAAGTTTCAATCAGATCCCCCCTCCTCCTTCTAAACTCCATCGACTATAGACCCAGAGTCCTCAAACGTTCCTCATATGTTAAGCCTTTCATTCCTGGGATCGTTCTCGTGAACCTCTTCTGGACCCTCTCCAGGGCCAGCACGGCTGGAAGGTCTCTGATGGGCCCTCCAACTTCAAGAGCCTACCCATAATCCTCAGTTGGATGGCAAGCCCATCTCCAAATCTATTAAGGGGGGCACTCACTGGGCGGAGCTCAGGACCCAGAAACAATCCCAGCCTTTAATTCCAGAGAGAAAATCCTGACACAAGTTATTTCAAGCTGCAGCGTCAACTAATTGCAAAAGTCGCCCAGATTAATAAACGGTGAAAAGCCATCTCATCCAATAGTGGGATATAAATTCACCTTGGATTGCCGTGCCAAAAACCTGTTTGCAAATCAGCCACCCATCTTACACCCTGCCCAATCTTCTTTTCAAGGAAGCCAATTAACCTGAAAAAGAAATCTTACAAGAATGTTGAAATGTTTTTTTGTTGCACGTTTCTTCAAGTCTACGCTCTAATATTCTCTTCAGAAAGCACAGAAATTAATTTTCTCAAATATATTAAAATGGTGTGTTAACTTATTGTTTTCAACAAGTCATTTTAATGACTGGATGCAGAAGGTTGTGAGCCTACCCAGCAGGGAGCATCTGAATATACAGAAATTCTGGCCTAAAATTATTGTTAACAATAATATTGGGTTAGCATATTAAATATTCTTCTGAAATTGCTCTGTCTCTTATTTTAGTGGTGGCATTTCAAGGAATGGGCTAAATTTTGTGACTTTTGTGCTGATTTCTGCCTTTCATGCATTCAGTGTGGGAATAGTTGTTAACACAGGAACAGAGGAACAGGAGAAGATCATTTAGCCGCTCAAGCCTGTTCCGCCATTCAGTGAGATCATGGATACTCTGTGACCTACTCCATACACCTACCTTTCCCCTACATCCCTTATTCCTTTGGTTAACAAAAATCCATCAATCTCAGATTTAAAATTAACTATCGACCTGGCACCAATTACTATTTATGGATGAGAGTTCCAAACATCTACCACCCTTTGTGTGCAAGTGTATTTCTTAGTTTCGCTTCTAGAAACCTTACTCTAGTTTTTAGACTATGCCACTTAGCCATAAAATTCCCAACCAGCAGAAATGGTTTTCTCTATCCGCTCCCTTTAACATATTGTGTTATGACCAGGTGAGAAGGAGGGAACTGGTTCCCCTCTATTCAACCTCCTCGCAACAAAGGTTTACGTTTCATTTTCGCGAGGATATGTCTTTTCCAAATCAAAATATATTCAACTATTTGTGCAGTGAGCAATAAGGAGCCAATCAAACAAGGTTTTTACGATTTTGAGAAAGAGCAAATTTATTAACCACTAAACCTAAGAAACAAAAAATAAAAATGCGACGTCACACACACACACACGCAGGTATCAGAATTAGGGAAGTTAGAGTCCAATAAAAAATGTTAAAAGAATACACCTTTAAGTGTCCTTTGCTTGTCCTTGAGGCATAAGTTGTTAAACATTGCAATTGATTTGGATTAGCTGGTTTCATAGATATGGTCAGCTGTAGAAGATGTTGCAATTATTACGACATCTCAATTCACTGGCAGGTTTCTGACAGTTGACTTCTTGAATAGGGTAACACAAGCTTTTTCGAAAAGAGAGAGAGGGAGAGAGAGAGAGCTTTCAGCCTGCCTCTTCTACTGAAAACTTTCTAGCCATCTCTCTGCAGTGACTGCAGCCAGGACTGTTATACTTCACCCATTGTATATTTCCAAAGGCTTTTGGCTGTGGAAGCCATGGTTTCAATGTCCAGCACTTTGTGTTTTAATGGCCAGAACGTTTCCCTCGTCAGGCGGGAGCAGGCAGAGGCGTTTGGGAAGCCGCCCGCCGCCCGCGATCGGTTCCGCTTTGCGATTTCACACGGGCAGCCAATTAAGGCCCCCCCTGCTTGGATCGTGAGTGTAAGCGCTTAGCGCTACCTGTGCAGGTGGGGGGAGGAGGGAGAGCGGGTCTGGTGCGCAGTTCATATGCGCAAAAAAGCGCTTCAATCTCCCTGAGGCACGGAGCTGCCTCAGGGAGATTGAAGCACTTTTTAAAAAAATTATTAAAGACAGTAAAAAAATTTTAAAAACACGTCCCCTTATCTGACTCTGTCACATCAGATGGGACATGTTTTTAATTCAAAGATAAAGTTTTCAGTTAATGTTTATTTGCTTTGGGGAACCTCATCCCGCTCGTAGATGAGTTTTCCTAAAAAATGTAATGGCCGCTGGGCCTTTTCACCTGCCTGCCAACTATAAGGTTGGACGGGCAGCATTAACTCAATTTTAATTAACTTGTTAATGGCCTTAATAGTCCTTTCAACTATTGGCGGATGTGCTGCCGACTCCGGCGCGCTCCCGCTGAACGAAATATCGCGCAAGTGCACGGTGTCGTCAGGACGCAGCCCGACGTCATCATACGTCATGTTACGCTTGAGCATGTTGGGCGCCTGCACGCCAAATGTAAAATACTGGCCAGTGATGAGTGCTATGGGTCTCTGAAGGTTTGTTTGTTTTTCACCTTCATCATGGAAGGTGGCCTTTCATTTTTAAGTAGTTTGTTCTGTCTCATTTCAAATTGCAAAATTTTCAGTCAGTTGAAAGTTGAAGTCTTATTTTCAAAACTAAAGGGGCGTAGCCTCGTGCCAATTAGAAACATCATGGGATATTGGGAACATTTGTTGGTCCCATCACTAAACTGTTGGGAATGATGAGCAGTAAGTTAAGCACTTGCTTACATATTGAGGTTTCCTGAATAGTGCTAAGACAGTAAGACCAATTTAGGACTGCTATTGCGAGCTCACTATCATTGCGAACACTCACTTGCTCAAATGTGTACATTCCAGCAAACAACCAAGAAACAACCTCTGCATGAGGGCCAGCAGAAACAAATTCCTACCCATTAAACTCTTACCTGCTCTTCCTCACTTAGGCTCTTATGTAGCTGAAAGATACAAGGGGAGATTGAGAAGGAACAGATGTAGGGGCAGTGAAACAGCAGAAGCTTGCTGACCAGAGGACCAACTTACTTCCTTCTTTACGCACCAAGACTTGGAACAAGATGATTCTAGATCCAGTCCCTCTTGCACATTTCCCCACAAGTGACAAGAGATTTGATAGAAAGTGACAGAAGTGGACAGCCACTGCACCACTGGATGTGACACAAGAGCATCCTATGACCCAGCACTTGGATCATCCCAAGGTTCTTCTACTTACATCAAGCTACCAGCTATCTCATTTATTCCTGCCAAGAGAAGATCAAGACCATGCCAAACATGCACTGACACAACGGAAGACTAGAAGCAAAAACCTTAGCCACATACACAATTAATTTTTCAGCTACTAAATGGAGTTGCTTTTTAGGTCCTACTCTGTACTGACAGATTTAAAAATCATGAATAGACAGCACAGGGTTTACCATCCGATTAACATTTAATAGTTGTGATGAACATTACACATTATTATTAACATTTATTAGTCGGACTGGTGGAATCGGCCCTTTTAATTCGAAGATTTTTGGGGGGATAGTTTGGATTAAATTAGCAGATGAAAGGAATGGGGAGTTGAGTTAATGCTCGGAAAAACTACCAAAAAAGAAGCACTGAATAATTCAGCTCCCTCAAGCCTAAAGGGCCTCAAGGTCCACTTACATAAATGTTCCAAATGAAAAATATAGATGGTCTCCCTTAAAGCTCAAAACATTGCCCCTATTTTATATTTTACATGGGTGATCTGCTCTTCAAACCCATTCCATGAGAATTTCAGGAAATTGTGTCTTTGTCAATATTCATCTCATTATCATTCATAAAATGAAGTTTGCAGACAGCTTGTGAAAGGGCACTTAAAGTTGCTTGTAACGCCCACGGGCTGTGCTGACCAGAAAATCGGCAGCAATTTCTAGGTTTAAATGTCTTGAAAAATGCAATAAAACAGAACATTTATTTGAAGTAGTTTCAAATTTAACAAACAGTGAAGGACGTTGCATATTAAGTATACCATGAGCGGATTACTTTCTGATATTAGATAGCGCTGTTCTTGGAGGTTGCATAAGCCAATGAACTCTCTAAGTGAAAAGGTCAAGCTTTGAACATTACAAACTTTCGGGATTAGGTAAAAATTGCTGTAATTGCAAAGAGGGCAGTTGCATTAAAAGAAATGTGCACATGTACAGTGAATGTTCTGAATTATTTGCATATAAACTGAACACCAAATTAAGATTTCTATGCATAATTACTGATCACAAAGTGAAACTGAGCAATCTTTTTGATGAAACTTGCAGCGAAATGTATCTTTGTCAGTGGCAGGCTCTGCTGGAATGCCTCTGTAAATGTCTTTGATTTCAGAGCTGAGCTAATAGCTTTCCCCCATATTGCAACGGTCAGGACAGAGGGAGAAAGTTATTTTATTTGATCTGCTTCCCCTGGGCCCTTACCAATAATCTTTCTTCTCCAGAAAAAGATGCATTTTAATTTGGAATTGGCACTAATATAACTGGAATCAAGTAAGTCTGTCTAGGCAAGAGTATTTTCCTCCCAGTTGGATTTCTATTAACACAAATTGCCAGTCACATGCAGCATTATCAAGTAGGAGCTGTCCGGAGATTCAGTATGGATTCATTGACGGGCGGACAACAGCTGATTATTGTAGTTGAATTTTTTTAGGGTGGTCACTAGTATGAGAAGATATTAAATGTCATGTCATATGTGCTCTGAAGGCAGGCCCTAGGCTCATTGGGAATCTTCCCCTGATCTTCTTTGAAATAGTGCCCTGGGATCATTTAGATCCAGCTAAAATGGCAGATGGGGCCTTAGTTTAACATTTCATCTGAAAGAAGGCAGCTCCAACAGTGCCGTGCTCCCTCTGTATTGCACTGGAGTATCAGCCCTGATTTTTGTACTCAAGCTTTGGAGTAGGCCTTGAACTCAGAACTTTGTGATTCATAGGCGAGTACTGTTTTTTTGTGCCTTGGAGATGTGCAGAGATGACACACATTATGTTCTATGTGTGAATAAGACTTTATTACAAAAGCTTTTTTAAAATGTCTGCAGCCTGAAGCTTCCAGCTTGCATCCAGTTTCTCTTTCTCTGCAGCCACAGTCACAAGCTTGACTAACAGCACACAACACAGAGAGCAGTCAATGGCACACGCACAATCAAACATCAAACAATTGAATCCAACAGTGAGACTGCTACCGACTGAGCTACGACTCTCAGTACAATAATTCTCCTTGTTAGCATTAAAGATGTAGTCACAATGTTTTTTGCTAGAAAACTACTATCAGGAGAAACTTGCTTAAAGCAAGCTAATGAAGCTTGCCATTAACAGTCATTTTATGTTGTACATACATATGTGGCCTTGTCATCCTTGAAAAGCATGTAGCATTAATGGCATCTACATCAAAGGTCATGTTGAAGCAGTGTAGTCAGAAATGATCTAGCACCAACAATCAGGGACAGGATCATTGCAATTATTTCAATCCACAGAGTAGCATGGGTGCATCATCAAGTCTTATCTTGTTGGAAGAGCAACAGCTGAAGGATCAAAAAGTTATGAGGAGAATCAGCAGAACCTGCTGCTATCAAGGGTAGTGCATATACTGCAAGCTCACTGAGAATTACTATGTGAAGTGCTTTTTTGCTCTCATCAAAGAAGTCATTAATGAATTCCGTTTTGCCTTGTAAGCAGGTATGTAGCCAAGGAACAACATCAGCAGTGTGCTGCCAGTACTAGCAGTAGTATTGGGGGTACTCAGCACTTTTGTGAAAGTGCTAACTGAAAACAAGAAGTAGCTGGTTTGCATTTCAATATTGCATTTTTAGAACATAATAGCCTGTTTCAGTGCTTTTTTTGACCTATTAATCATTATTTACAAGTCACCAGGAGACGGGACCAACATTTTTATGCTGGTTAAAGGTGGTGACATTCCCAATGTAGAAGAAAGCCTGCGTTTCTTCAACTTGTTGAGTCCTTACACATTCCTTTTTCAAAACAGGAACGCTTCCAGCTTCCTTTTGGAATCCCAGTGGCCAATCAAGGTTGATTTCCCTTAGCCAATTTCGACATAGAAGGCTTGGTCCTCTGCCTCTCAATACTAATACTGGTAGCTTTGCCGATTGGCTTCCAAAATGGACAGTTAATCTGCGTGTGCCTTTTACTTGATTGTCTTCTCCTGTATATGTTTTTAGTTTGGCGGCTGGTTCTTCTAATCTTAATTGATGTTCAAATATCTGAAGGTATGTTCCTCAATTACTGTAGTGGAAACTCCCATGTCCACTTCCATTCTAACAGGTTTGCCATTTACTTTCACTGTGATAAATATTTCCAACTTTCAGAGTAAACAACGAGTAAATGTCTGAATTTGTTGTTTCAGGCTCTTCTACATTGTAGATTTCATTGGGCTTCTTCTTTTGTTCACAAGCCTGCTTGAATCTTTCCTTGCATTGCCTCATAATGTGTCCATTTCTATGACAATAACAGCATTCGATGTTTTAAACTACCAATCGCTAAAAGACTGTTTCTTTCTACCTCTATTAAAATTATTCTTCAAACTCACTGCTAAGTTATTTTTTATTCTTCGGCTTGCAGGGGCTGTTTCCCACTTCTCGGCAGAGTCTCCCTTTTTGCACTATTTTCAGCTGAGGTTTCTTGCCCGGTGTGGAGAATGGTGCCATTTTGCTCACCCTGTATTGCTTTCAAATCTCTTACTGCACTTTGCATGGCCAGCACTATCTCTAGCACCTTCCTGAAATCCAGTTTCACTTCGGACAAAAGTCTTTTCTGAATAGTTTCTTCTTTCACATCACACACTAAACAATCTCTGAGCATGTCATCCAGAGCCATACCAAACTCACAATATTCCGTTAGCTGCTTCAAATTTGCCACGTAGCATGCATTTGTCTCCCCCGGGGCTTTATTTCGTGAATTAAATCTAAACCTCTGCATCGTGACTGAGGGCTTGGTATAAAAGTGACCCTTCACAAGGTCCAGCAATTCATCAAAATTTTTCAAATCTGTGGCATTGGGTGCCATCAAGCTTCAAATCAAGCTGTAGGTTTTGCTCTCAGAAGTACTCAAGGGGATCACTTGCCTCTTCTCTTCCCATGAAATCTCGTTTGCTTGAAGAAAGAGTTCTATGTATTGAGACCAATCGCCTGTGGCTGGTTGAAAAGGATCAATTCTCCCAAATTGTGGCATTTTGAGAAAGGATAACTTCTTCAATTCTAACGGAGCTTGCTACTAACAATCACTGAGCAAGCTATAGTGCCGATTTCTTTTTAACTTGATTTTTTTCTGTTCAACCCTGTTTTATCCTCATCGTCAGTTTGCTGTACGGTGGCTGAGTTATGCTATTAGTGATAGAGTTGATCAGCAGACAATTCTTGGGGTGGAAACTGTACGTTTATTTACAATATACTCAGCAGCAACTGTGCGTGTGTTTTCAACTCCAAATCTAAGTCTACAATGACTGCTGAGGTAGCCTGAGCTACTTTCCCATTGGATACTACAGGTCATGTGATCTTCTTTAATAAGTATTATTCTTAAAGGTATATTACACACTAAATAAAACCATAATTACTACAGTATCCCAGCTGCAATTCTTCAATCTTTGCTTTAGCTGCCCTGAATAGGATTGAATAAAAGTTGAGCGCTGTTAAATGCTGCAATGTCTGGTTGTACAGATGGAATATCCCAGTGCCTGAAAGGTAAGAAAGTAGCTGAAATTATTCTGGAAGCTTGCCAGACTCACACAGCTTGATGAACAGTATTCAATCTTCCTGCTGGTGTTTGTAACACCTCAATAATAACACCTCAGCTGGAGCACTGGCTTCAATCTTGGCTGAAGTCCTGAATATTACATTAATTGGAATTAAAGAGGTTTCCTTGGTCAGATTGCAAATATCTGAAGTATAACTTCAATTGTTTGCAGAGCACTCTGGACATCTCTTGGAAGGACACAGTCACAATGGCGGCAGTCCTCTCAAAGTATGTTGGCACTCACCAAGCAGAGGCAACTTCACTGGCTCACACACGTTAGCAGGATGGAAGAAGGTCACATATAACTCAGGATTTTCTGTAAGGCGGGGTAACTGCAGCCAGAGAACCAGGAGGACACCCAAAACTCTTCTGAAAGAATACTTGCAAGTGTGACATGAAGACCCTAGGCTTCAATTCTTCCATGTGGAGACGTCAGTTGGCGATAGCGGAAAATGGCAACATCACCTATGGGCTGGCGTGTGTCACAATGAGGTATCACTTGTTGCCAAGCAACTGTAAGCACTTAATATGCAGGATTGGGGCAGAGCCTGCCTCTGGTGGGTTGGTTTCTTCAGCCATCAGCTAAAGTCCACCATATGAAGTTACCCCAACCCCAACGGATTTGATTTGCTGCATGTTCATCATCTTCTGCAGATGGAAGGCTACCAACGGTTATTTCAATTGGGATCCCTGGCTGCTCAGGTTGGGTACTTTTAAATACTTGAAAAATGATTAAACCTTTCTTGCCTTAAAGTTTCCTTTAAGAGTTGTCTTGTGGCTGCTTAGTTAAGCTAAGTTCAGCATCCTGTGGTGAAGTAAGCTGTATTAACAAAAATTAGTCTTCCAGGTGGCATGTTTACTAATATTGATTAACATGAACATGAATGTACTATCGCCAAGTTTGCGGGTGACACAAAAATAGGTGGGAAGGCAAACGGTGAGGGTGGCACAAGGAGTCTACAGAGGGATATAGACAGGTTAAGTGATTGCGTAAAAACTTGGCAGATGGAATATAATGTGGGAAAATGTGAGGTTATGCACTTTGGCAGGAAGAATAGAGGAGCTGAATATTATTCAAATGGCGAAAAACTGTAAAAAGCTACAGCACAAAGGGATTTGGGGGTCCCCATGCATGAATCCCAAAGAGCTAACATACAAGTTCAACAGGTAATAGGAAAAGCAAATGGAATGTTGGACTTTATTTCAAAGGGAATGGAGTATAAAGATAGGGAAGTCTTGCTAAAAGTATACAAGGCACTAGTTAGACCACACCTAGAATACTGTGAACTGTTTTGGTCCCCTTATCTAAGGAAAGATATTCTGGCATTGGAGGCAGTCCAGAGAAGGCTCACTGGGTTGATCCCGGGGATGGAGGGATTTTCTTATGAGGAAAGGTTGGGTAGGTTGGGCCTGTACTCATTGGAGTTTAAAAGAATGAGAGGCGACCTTATTGAAACACATAAGATTCTTAGGGGGCTTGACAAGGTAGATGCTGAGAGGTTGTTTCCCCTTGTGGGAGAGTCTAGGACTAGAGGGCATAATCTCAGAGTGAGGGGGTGCCCATTTAAAACAGAGATGAAGAGGATTTTCTTCTCTCAGAGGGTAGTGAATCTGTGGAGTTGTTTAATGCAGAGGGCTGTAGAGGCTGGGTTGTTAAGTATATTCAAGGCTGAGACAGATTTTTAATCAGTAAGGGAATCAAGGGTTATGAGGAAAAGGCAGGAAAGTGGAGTTGAGGATTATCAGATTCACCATGATCTGATTGAATGGTGGAGCAGACTCGATGGGCCGAATGGCCTACTTCTGCTCCTACGTTTTATGGTCTTATCAGCATCTGTGTACATGCAATGTTGAATGGAACTGTGTAAGGTAAAAGTGTTAGGGGAAATGGAACCCAGGAGTGTAAATGGAATTAAGGTACACATCATCCACGATCTAACTGAACGGCAGAACAGACTAGATGAGGTTGAATGGCCTTCTCCTGTTCCAATGGGTGGAATTTTATGTTGGCGAGATTTTACAGTCCTGCCAATGTCAATGGACATCTGAACGGTTTGCTGCATTTTACAGACCTGTCCCCACCACAACGGGGCTGTAAAATTCCACCCAACGTCTCCTATGAATCATCACATTGAAATGTGGCACGTTAATGGTTTAGGTGTCAGAAATATTTAAGCAAATGAAAGTTTAAGCCTAATTTATTAATCTTTACTTTTCCAATGCCTTGTATTTCCAGCATTTTGACTTTTTATTTAAGGTTGCAATTATTTTTTATTCCCTTGCCTCCTTTGGAATTACACTGCTCTTATTGTGATCATCCCATTTCAGGGCCTGAGCTGCAACTTGTGAAACACTCTTCCAAGCCAAACTATTGTCAGTCGTTAGTAACCTTGGAGACGTGAATCATGTCTGCATGCTTGGCCTACTAGTCTTCGTCCCTTTAATGTTTATGTGTGTGCTATTTTTCTTGATTTATGCAGCTAAAGTTTATGTGGAATCAGCTTTTGCTGCATTAAAACTGCTAAAATTTTGTGCAATATTCTTGTGCACATGATTATTTTTCTTCAGACTCGTTATTTGGGATATGCCAGCAAAATAACTGAATATATCAAAATTGTAGAGAAACAGTTAATGAAATTAGAGAAGTTACAGCATTTCACCTTCATGGGTGCTTTTACATCTGTTCTAAACTCATTTGTGGGTGTCTTCAGCTTTAAGCACAGTTTCGCTGGAATTTCTGCCAGTCTCGTGCCAAAGCCATGCATCTAACGCCAGTGTTAGATCAAGCGCAGAGCTTGTGGGCAGAGTTTAACCCGGGCCGCCTTGCAGAAACTGGGCAGCCAGGCAGTTAAAATTCCCCCAGGGCATTTACTCACCCTGGCCGTCCGAGGATCCCAGGGGTCTTCACTGAAAACTTAAAAGGCCCTGGCCCAAGTCAGGCCAGGTATCTTTTTACAGCACATGCATGGTGGGTCCTGCTGATGTTAACCAGACTCAGCTGCACTTTATTTAGCAGTCCGCATCCCGCCAAGCCATCCCAGCGCGGGAGAGGATCAAGGCCAGTGAAAGCTATAAAGTTCTGTTGAAGGGTTGTGAGGACTCGAAACGTCGACTCTTTTCTTCTCCACCGATGCTGCCAGACCTGCTGAGTTTTTCCAGGTAATCCTGTTTTTGTTCTGGTTTTACTTCTATTGTTTCAAGCTGGAGAAAGTCTTAGGCCTCCCGTTCCAGGAGAGGCAGCCTCTTGGGTGTGTGAATTTGTGTTGCTTCCCAACAGCCCCCCTGCTCAGAATGGATGGGAAGTCAGCCAGTGCCATTTAATGAGGCCAGGGAGTTAAAAAATACACAGAACAGCAAATAAAAAGTTGAGTGCAGTATAACTATGGAATATAGATGAATGAGGATAAACAAAGGAATCATTGTTTTCTCCTCTTGACGCATACCAGAAGCTCATATGGGAATGTTCTGCACATTCGGCACATACCTTTTCAACCATTACTATATGCCAGGAACATTGAAGCCAAACATCCCATCAAAATTGTAAGACTGCATCTAGTGAAAACATGATCCTCGGTCAGAATAGAAATGACTTGTAAATCCCTTGTCAATCATGCCTGGAGACCATTTACAGACAATGGTGTAAGTGACTGGGAATAATGTGTATTAAAATATCAGCAGACTCTGCTGCCGTTTCGATCCTGACTTCTGTTAGCTCTAGTTTGGAGACTCTGGCTGAGCTTTAACCTCCAAAAATTGTTATGTTTGAGTCGGGTGAAATATTAAAGCTGTAAAACTCTCGAGCCCACCACTAACACCATGTCGTACCGCCTCCCCCTCACAACTCACCCACTTCTGGGTTCAACAGGGATAGGTCAAGGAGTTGGTTGGGGTGTGGGGGGCAACCGGCCCACTCCCGGGATGAGGCTGGCATATTAAACCATATTGAGCCAAGTTTCCCAGACCTCGGAAAACCCAACAGCTGAAGAGAGAAGGGGAGGAGGTAAGTTCTTCCTCCCAAGCTCCTCCACGTCAGATTCCCACACCCAGGTTAGGGAATCGGGCCACAACTCAACACGCTCACTAGCTGCAGCAGGCAACCTACCTGTGCCTTCAGCGTCTTCCAGAACCCACCCCGCCCAATTGTAAGCCAAGCCTGACAATTAGGCTGACCTCCAAGCGGGCAACTTATCAAAACAAGGCGACATGAGGAAAAACTTTTCGTCCACAATGAGCGGTTATGGTCTGGAACGCACTGCCTGAGAGTGAGGTGGAGGCAGATCCAATCATGACCTTCAAAAGCGAATTGGATCATGAAGAGAAGATCCTATGAAGAGAAAAGCTTTCCGGGGAAAGGGGAGGGGAGTGAGTTGCTCTCACAGAGAGCCGACTTGAGACATGATGGGGCACATAGCAATCACTCTTTATTCTACAGATATTACAGGAGGGGCTACCCCACAGAGGGATTTGGAAACAAGGATAAGAATTTTAAAATTGAGATGTTGCTTAACTAGGAGCCAATGTAGGTCAACAAGCACAGGGTTAATGGGTGGATGCAACTTAGAACAAGTTTGAACACAGAGTTTGGGATGGATTTAAGTTTATGGAGGGTGCAACTGGCGGGGGCGGGGGCAGGAGGGTTTTGGGAGGGTGGGGTGCGGCCAAGAATGTGTTCGAGTAGTCAAGTCTAGAGGTAACAAAGATATGGGTGATGGTTTCAGCAGCGGATGAGCTGAAGCAAGGATAGAATCATAGAAGTGGAAATAGGTGGTCTCAGTGGTATGGTGTGGATAAATGGTTGGAGCCTCACCTCGGGGTCAAATGCAACACCAAGGTTACAACCAGTCTGGTTCAGTCCCAGAGAGCTGCCAGGGAGAGGGACAGAGTCAGTAGAAAGAAAGCAGAGTTTGTGACAGGGACTGATGACACTGGCTTCGGACTTCCCAACATTTAGTTGGGGAAAATTTCTGCTGATCAAGTACTGGGTGTCTGATAGGCAGTCTGACAGTTTCGAGACAGTGGAGGGGTGGAGAGAGGGGGAAGTGAGGTAGAGCTGGGTATCATCAGCACAAGTGTGAGAAAATTGAATTATATGGCATGAGCTTGGATCTCAAGCTCTATTGAGTTAACAAGAACAAGGTGGCAAATTGTCAGCAGTTTAGAGGATAAATACTGTGGCACAGCATTTGGTATCAAGCAATAGCTCTACCTTCACACCAAAACAGTCAAGAACTAACTTAAGGGTTTCACTGAAAAGTATGAGCAGCATCTTGAAATTACGGTGTTTGATCGGAAGAATTAGATATCATTCATGTTTTTTTAAGGCACAAGTTTAAAAATCCAGGGATTTGCGTAAGATTATGAGGTGATAATTTGATTCATGCTATTAAATAATTCAACATATTTTATCAATCTTCCATAAATATTATTTTGCGCTTAAGTTTACATGTAGCATTGGAAGCCAATGACAAAGTTTAAAAATGGCAGTGAATTTACTGGGAACATGTTGACTACAATAAAAATATTACATTTTAGGCACTGACAGAAAGAACACTCCAAATTAAATTTTACAGAAATACCGATTTGAAATAATAATACAGATGCCTTAATATACGTAAACTGAAGAAACTGGTTGAAAATGGTCTAGTAGTTTTTTTTTATGTTTTGCATTCATCAATTCCATGTAAAGGATTATATCTTATATGAATTTTGCATAATGCTACATGATTTTTGAATAAGAGTACAGAAATTTCACTGAATAATTCTATAGTCATGTAACTGAACATTGAACCTTCACATTTGCCAGGTTCCTGAGGAATAACATTTATTTTTAAAAATGTCCCAGTTTAATTCTTTATAACCTCAACCATGAGTGGAATATATCTCAGCTTCTTTGAATCTGTTGGATACGTGTTTGAGTGTTCAAGTCATCCAGTAGGCAAGCATTAAGTTCTCTTGCTGTCTAATGAGGGCCCATCGTAGTTCACATAGTAGAGTCATTTTGAGTTAATCTTTCAATGGTTATACGTATCCAGAGTGTTAATAATTAAAAACATTAGTTTTGACTCTGCGTGGGAGGAAAATACACTTGCGGTTATTTTACTTTCATTTTCTTCAATGCACCTGGGGCAGAATTTTACATTCGGTGTGCTGGGCGGGCCCGACATGCCAGTACGTATAATGGCACGCGATGACACGTGTCCTGATGTCACCGCGCACCATCGCGATATTTCGGTAGGCGGGCGTGCTATGAGGACAGAGGCGCGCCCGCCATTAGTTAACGGGCCAGTTAATGCCCTTGAGGCACCAATTGTCTTCGATTTTACGCAGCCCGTGTGATTTTCAGGGCATCACACGGGTGCAATGGGCAGGCGGGTAGGCCACATTTTCAAAAACCTCATCCATGGGCAGGATAAGAGGCCTGAGTAGGCTAGCTAATGCAAGTTGCTAGAAATTTACATTATAACTTGCTGCTCGCTTGCTTGTGTGAACAGGACCAACTTCATTTCGCTTCAGAGCTGCTTTGACAGAAATAACAGGCTTCAGTTCAGGACTCCGGAGGAGTCATAACACTTGGGGCCTTCCAGGTACCAGACAGCCTTCCCTCACCCTGGGAATGGGGATTGTGGTCTCTGCTGGAGGCACCTCCTCTGAGGGGGAAGAGAGGGCCAGAAGGGGGAGGAGGCCTGGTGTCCTTATTCAACCTCCAGGAGAGTGACCTGTGGGAGGACAGGCGCAGGCACAAGGGGCGCAGGGCCAACAGGGAGTCCAAGGCGAAAGGGGCCGCAGAAGATACCACTATCCTGCTGCCAGGGCTTACAGGCAGCATTGCAGCTACCTCAATATGTCCAAGGTGCAGTGCCGAAGGAGGCTCCGCCTCTCAAGGTAGGCCGTGACCTCCATTTGTCAGATGATCGGCCCTGATATCAGCTTCGACTGTGCGGGTGGACACCCCATGCCAGTGGCTCCGAAGTTCACAGTGGCCCTCAAAGACTATGCGTCCGGCTCTTTCCAGGGTCAGTGAGTGATCTTTGTGAAGTCTTCCAGTCAGCTATCCACAGTTGTGCCAAGCTGGTGACAAATGCTCTGTTCAGGCGTGCATTGACTTTCGTTCACTACTGTACGGATGAGGCCAACCAGACACAGTGAGTCAGAGGCTTCGCGGCGATTGCTGGCTTCCCCCGCATCCAGGGTGCAATAGACATGGCATCAAGGTGCCAGCGGGTAAGCCCGGTGCCTTTATCAACAGGAAGGGCTTCCACTCCATGAACGTGCAGATAGTTTGTGATTACAGGATGCTGATTCTACAAGTCTGTGCAAGGTACCCAGGCAGCTCCCACGACACCTACATCCTGAGGCACTTCCATGTCCCGGGGCTCTTCAGTGCTCCAGCCCGGCTGGATGGATGGCTGCTGGATGACAAGGGCTATCCCCTCAGAAGGTGGCTCATGACGCCTCTCCGCCATCCAAGAACAGAAGCTGAGCAGTGGTACAATAGGAGCCACGGCTCCAAAGGGCTGTGGTGGAGAGAACCATAGGTCTTTTCAAGATGCACTTCCGATGCCTGGACCGTTCAGGGCTGCACTCCAGTACCCCGCAGGTAATGGTTGCATGCTGTGCTCTCCGCACTCTGGCACTGGAAAGAGGGGACGCAGTGGAGGAAGGAGATGTTGATGCAGCTACTCTGACAGCAGACGGTAAGTCCAGTAGTGAGTCCGAGGACGAGCATGCTCAGAAGATCACTGAGGGGATAGATGCTGACCTGGGCAAGCTCCAGGGAGGCACGGACACCCGGGATGCTTTGATCCAATGATCCTTCAGCTAGCCTACCAAAGAACCACCACCACATGCCAGGGCTGCAGGCTCCATACACGGAACATTTGCTTGGTGAACAACGTGCACTATGTGCTATTTCAATAAAGCTCAATGACAAACAAGTCACTCATGACATCCTGGGTTACCCTTCACCTGCAAACTAATGAAGACCCAGAGGCTTGTTGAACACAAACACATTTAATGGTGTGGTGCCTGGTATACTTAAATCAAATTAAATGGAGAAGCCTTCTCCATCACACCTACAAATAACTAACTGAAAAGTGGGGCAAAAAAATATCACCAGTGATAAGCCCGTGTTGTGCCTAAGGTGCTTTAAGTTTGCATTTGCGAGTGCTATGTTTAGATGCTCCCCCCTCGCTGGCACCGGTATTGGAGACAGCCTGCTGACTCTACTATCCTATTCGCCTTGATAACCTTGACGGGCATCCTCTGGCCCATGGAGCTTGTGCTGGCCCTGCCTGGGAAGGAGCATCCAATGGCACGGCAGACATCTCCCCAGCCGCTGCAACCTCACCCGATGTCATAGTCATTGGCAGATGGGCAGGGGAGCTACTGCCCTTATCCGGAGCACCCTGAGAGGAGCCCGCAGAGACAACAAGCAGCTTGTGTGCCAATGTCAGGTCGCTTTGGACCTTGATTCTCACCATTGATGGATGGGCACCTAGCTGGGATACTGGGTGCCCAATCCATCTCCCACAGTGACAGTGACCACCTGAGGTCATTGCAGGTCTGAGCGCATCCCCAGGAAACCCCGATTCAGCTCCTAGAGCAGCCTCTCCACGAGAGTCACCACTCTCCCCATGGAGGAGGCATTGCGCTCGGCCATGCGGTTCATTGCATTGCTCACGCTCCGCATGGACTCTCCACAACAGAGACAATGGCACGTATTCCCTCATGCATCTCCACCAGATCCTCCCGCACACCCTGCTGGACTTCCAGCATCTGCTGCCTCAGGGACGACTCCAGAGGCCCATCATCAGCCACCGGCTGAGCATGTTCCTGGTCCCCAGCAGTCCTCCGACTGCTGGCGCCCTGGGCACTCCCTGCCACCGCCTGCACCTCAAGCGAGTGTGAAGTGCCCTCACCACTGTGCACTGAGATAGTATCCGCCGATCTAATGCCCACCGAGGTGCTGTATCTGCGCTGGTGCCTGCCTGGCTGAGAGGGTGTGATGCTGGTTTGTTTCTCTAGTCTGTGTCCTCTGGGGCAAGCGGCGGGCCTTCAGGCTCCTGACCCCGACGGGCCTCTGGTGACTCTGAAAGGACGAACAAGGACATGTCATTAGTTGAAGTTACTGTGCATGCCTGGCACCTGGATCAGGGTGCCCTCATCTTTCCATTATCAGTGGGGATTCCATGTTTGAGGCTCACATCAACATAGAGACAACAGTGGAATGGTTGCTATGACGGACATTCTGACCCCAGTGCACTGCACTCTTACCTCCCTGTGGCACCCCAAGATCACCACAGCCGGATGACCCAGGTGCATGGCACCTCTCCAGCTCCAGTGCCTCCTGCTCGTATCTGGACTAGATTAGAAGGTGGAGTGGTCCTCCGCCAGTCCGCAGCCTCACTGCATTGTTGTGGGATGTCTTCTCCTGAAAGGAGAGAGGAGCATTTATTAGTTCACCCTACACCTGCCTTGCCATTACAGCCTGGCCAACCCCACCCGAGGAACACCTCGTAGGGCTCAGCTGATTCGTGACCCTGGAGCCGCAAGACACTCAGTCCAAGCAGCCAGGGCTCAACCCCTTGCCCAGATGCTGCCTCATTGACATTTGCCAATCACACTCTAAGAACTCTGAGGTCCGGGGTGGAGGGGGGTCGGAGTGCGGGGGGGGCACCTAACTGCTGTGCTAAGTGATCCATGCCAACATGATACTCATCCTTCCCAATCGCAGGAGGTCATTGAAGCGCTTACGGCACTGCACCTATGTACGCCTCACCACATCATGGGAGCTGACCCTGGATGCCACCTCCTCCCAGGCACTTTTGGTGAGGTGGGGGTGAGGGGGCCTCCTCCTCCCATCCCTGGGGACAAGTATATCCCGGCGTGCTGCCACGTCCTCCAGGAGGGCAGCGAGACACTTGTCGGAAAACTGAGGGGCCGACTGCCCTCCCGCCTGCTGTGTTCAGCACTGAGTTTCTCCAGGACAACGGTCCTCCTAGTCAATGGCAGCCCTTGCATGGCTGCCGTGGCCACTTTTGAATCGGCCGCTGGGTTGCCATTGGACCCGGCGGACATCGAACTCCTGCCCCCGCCCCTTCACGTTGATGCAGCAGTCGCGCATTACGCTGGGCGGGCCTTAATTGGCATGCCCACGTAAAATGGCGGGTGTGGAGCCGATCATGGGCGGTGGTCGGGTTCCTGACCACCCCTGCCCGCTCCCCCCAAGCCAACCCGACCAACGCAAAATCCAGGCCCTGGAGTCAATTTTCGGAATCCACTGCAAAAATTCAAGCTGGTTTTCCTGGATGAATAGATCATTGGGAAGATTTCTTTAATAACTAGGTTTATGAGTAACAGCTTTGACAACATGTACCAGCTAAATACTGGAACTCTTGTCATTTACAAGGTAAAATGTTTTTTTTCCCTGATATTATTGACCACCAACACAATCCAAACTCACCCTTTTAGGCACAGTAGCACTGAGTTTAGAGTTCTACTTGAACCATGAGGAAACACCTCTCTGTACCATTATGGGCATGATAAGAACATAAGAACATAATAAATAGGAGCAGGAGTAAACCATTTAGCCCCTCAAGCCTGCCCCGCCATTCAATAAGATCATGGTTGATCTGCCCCAGGCCTCAATTCCTCTTTTGTGCCAGCTCCTCATAGCCCTCAGCTCCCCAATATTTCAAAAACCTACCTACCTCCTCTTTAACTACTTTCAGTGATCTAACCTCCACAACTCTCTGTGGTAGAGAATTCCAGACATTCACTACCCTCTGAGAGAAGAAATTCCTTTGCACGTCAGGTTTAAATGAGTGTCCCCTTATTTTGTAACTATGTCCCCTAGTTTGAGATTCCCCCACTATTGAAAACACCGACTCAACATCTACCCTGCCAAGTCCCCTCAGAATCTTGACGAAAGAGGGGGAGAGGAAGAGGAGGAGGAACAGCAGTTTTATGAAGAGGAGGCAGAAGAATAGGATCACACAGAAGCCTTACCCCTTTCCTGCTTACCAGACTACGTAGGCCAAGGAGTTCCAGTTGCACTTCACAGTGTGCGTAGAAACTCAGGGGTTCCAGGCAGGCAATCCCTGAGCTGTGCCATCTACTCCAATAGGCCTTCCAGCCAAGTTCAGGACCCTACACATTGTTGTCTGGGTCACTATGTCCCTTAATTTTTATACTTTGGGGTTCTTCGAGGCTGATGAAGGAGACATAACTAACACAAACTAGTCCGCTCTGCACGTCTGCATAGCAGATGCCTCAAAGGCCCCATAACAACTCATATCATTCTGCGTACAGGCCACAGAATAGCAAGACAAGGCTCCAGATTTAGTCAGAATTACAAACGTCCACTCAGGAGAGCTATTGGATCTGGAATGCTCTATTTGAAAAGTTAATGGAAGCTGATTCTAAAGGGAGTTGGACAAATACTTGAGGATGTGGATTACTAATGAAAAAATGGGGGCATGGAACTAAAGTGCAAATGCTCTTTTAAAGACCCAGCAAAGGCACGATGGACTGAATGGCTGTTTCTGAGCTGAAACTTTCTGTGCTTCTAGGTGCAGGGTATCATCAACTCGAGACAAATATTACCTTACGTCTTGCAATAAGGATGAGTAGGATAGGATACTTCTCTCACAATGTTCAACTGGTGTACATCACATCATGCAGATCAGAGTCCACTCTCATGATGCTTTATATCCTGCATCAGTCCTCCAGCCCCCGCTCTTGCATTGGGTGAGAGGCTGGCTGCTTGGGGAAGTGGGTGGGGTGGGGGGGGGGGGGGGGGTGTTGGGGGCTGGGGGGGGAGGGGGAGGTCCCAGGGGGGTCAAGAGCCATTCCCAGAAAACTTGGCTCTTAACACCTGTCAGACAGCACAATCTGAGGATGAGCACGGGTTCAATCGATCAATCCATACCTCCACCAAGAGTAGTCATACAGCAGAACATTATGTTCTTAGAATAATGTACTGCCTGGACAGATGCTGCAGTACAACCCATACAGAGTCATCATTGTTGTCACCTGAATGGTGTACAACCTAGCCTTGTAAAGGGAGCAACCCATTAAGATAGCAGGAGAAGAGGGGAAACTGTGGTCAAAGAGCAGGTACACAGGAAGCCTCAGAGAATGGAGGGAGAAGAGCAAATTCCACCTATCTTGGCAGCTTCAAGACGGTCGACAAAAGATCATCCAAGACCACTTTCTTAATCCATCCCTGCTCCTGCCCCGACATCATTCCACGGGCCATACACGCCCCAGAGAGTTGTGTTTAACTCAAATACCCAGTGAGTGTATACTCACACACTGCACAAGATTTCATAAAAATGTCGTGTAACTGCCACCAACATGTACAAATATTTCAGCCTTGAGCCTACTGTAGATATTATATTGACTAATTTTGTGCTCCTATGAGGTGCTATCACAGTGGTTTCAACACAGGGGGTGAGGTGTTGTTCTAGTTCCAATTAAGGTTCCTAAGGTGGTTGCAGTTAGTGGGCCTGAGAGGTTGCACCATGTCGGCTGCCACTGGGGCAGTCTGTCTCAGCTGGCTTCCTATAACCAAGGTGGACATTGGTTAAAGGGATGGCTGGGGAACAGGCATGCTGCCATTTTGAGAGAGAACAGGCTTGTCAATTCCCAAAGTGCCACTCCTGCTCAAAGTGGTCAGGAGCCTATCGATGTGCGGGCAGCTGTTGGAGGTTTCTCATCTAACTGAAGCTCCTCTCTACATCCTCCCTCAAGCTTTGCAAGCTGGTGTGGACAACAGCTTTGACAGGGAGCTGCAGATACTCAGTCATTGAGAATACTCATGACAAAGATCGATAGGTTTTTGGACACTAAGGGAATTAAGTGATAAGGCGATAGTGCGGGAAGTTGAGGTATAGAAGGTCACATGATCATATTGAATTGCCGAGCAGGGTCAAAATGTCAAATGGCCAACCCTTACTCCTCTTTCTTTTGCCCTGACGTTAAGTAGCATTTTAAAGGGTTACTTTATCCAGTGCAATTTGATTGCAGAATGATGGAGCTCAATGGCCAAAGCAACAAATTCACAAGAGGAATTTACTTGCATTGTCAGCCAAGGCCCCAGCAAAATGATTCCCTGACTGGGGAAATCTGCCAGGCACACAGCTGAGGTATGGGGTGGGTGGAAATTTCGTCCATCAATGATCCATATTACCATTTCAGCAACATCCCTACTTTAATTTAGTTTTTTTTTTGCGTTGCTGTTTGGTTTTGGCCTGCTTCATTTCCTCACTGTCTGTGCCATGAGTTTTGGCACCACCAAATCGATCATATGGCTTTCCAATATAACAGAGTACATTTTATTTTTATCCATTCATGGGATGTGGGCTTTGTTGGCTGGGCCAGCATTTATTGCCCATTCCTAATTGCCCTTGAGAAGGTGGTGGTGAGCTGCCTTCTTGAACCGCTGCAGTCCATGTGGTGTAGGTACACCCACGGTGCTGTTAGGGAGTTCCAGGATTTTGACCCAGGCAACATGCATCGGTTGCATGCCTGTCCTTGCTGGTGGTGTGGAGCACTATTTGCTTATCTCTGTGTTATGTGAAGAAAGAAGAGGAGGAAGAGCAAAGGCTGGATGTTAGACAGTTAATATTGTTCAGGCATTGCTGTTCAATCCATACACCTCAACAGAGATCAAATTAACTGCACTTGTTTGAGGAACTCTGTCTACACAGGCTAAAATTCACTAGTGAGGCGATGCCATGTGCTGCAATTTGACATCCAGCCAAACCTCCACAGCAGTGCCAAAGGCTGTCAAGGTCACCACAGCCTTCAACTTTTATGCCTCAGGCTTTTTCCATTATGTCACAGAAGACTTCAGTCAGCAATGCACTGATGTATGAAGCGTATGACTGGTGCACTGTAACAATATGGGGCATATAAGGGTGTTTTGAGGGATTAGACATTGTAGGTGTTAAATGAACCTAAGCTTTTCTTTGACGCTAGTGTGCTGCAAGGTCTCACCGTTTTGGAGTGTCTGCAGACTTCTGGCAGGTGCCGTATCACAAGTGACGTTGTTATTGCAAAATGAAATTATCATTACGAGAAGAGAGGGGGGAAAAGAACAGAATGAGACTCAAAACTGTCAACAGCCTTTTCTCTTACCACTTGCTATGTCTGTGGGGATGCACAAATTTCTGTAAGTTGTCGAAATTTAATTAAATATAAATTCCCTTAAACTATTTTTTAATACATTAAGCTCTGCTAGATTTCACTCTAATATTAAAGATGCTGGTCTACAGATTTATTGCTTCAACTTTATTTCTCTATTTAATTATTACAATTAGGAAAAGGTATGTTAAATTCTGGGGGCCTAGGTTTTACAGGGGGTGGAATGCTCACATACTGCACCCACTGATCGATGTGCACTACCCTCCGTCCTCGTCTCCTCCTCTCCCCCCCCCCCCCCCACCCACACTCCCCACCTCCGCCTTTCCTTCCTGTCCTTTCAGAGAAGCCTTCAAAAACAGCCTTCACACTCTGGTGTGTCTGCCTCACCCAGCATTTTATGGCAATGGGGATGGACTGAGGCCCTTTATTGCTAATTAAGTGGGCAGGAAAGGGCCTCATTAGATCTAATGGGCTGGGATTTGCCGGGTGTAAAATCCAGCCCTGGGAACGGAAGTTAATGTTTGTGACAGGGGTGCATGATCCCTACATCGCGTCCATTGGGGAAGGTTTGCCATAAAAGACCAGTGTCAGGCCTTCCCCTAAGGACCCTGGGGGCAAAAATGCTGCTCCCTCTGAACTGTTGGCCAGTCAGAACCCAGTGGCTCTCCATTGGTGTCAGCGCCACTGGGAGAGGCGGCAGCTGCCGGTAATGCATTCAGGAGCAAACTCCAGACCAAAGGTGATTGAGGGTGGAATGGGGGGTCATGCGCTGGGAGTAAGTCACGGGAGAGTGCGTGGTAGTGGGCGTAGGTGGCACGGGCAGGAGGGTGGCTTTCTGAGCCCACCCACCCCACCCCTCTTCCCAACCCCTTTCCAAAAACGGATCCATTGATCAGACACTGAGTAACTGACTCCATAGGGAGCCTGCAAACAAACTCAACAGAGATTGTTTTCAGGCTTCCGGCCTGGTGACTCTGCCACCTGCCATTGGTTGAACGGAAGCAGCGGCTGGGTGAGGCCTTGAAGTGAGCATTCCTACCCGTGATCTAATCAGCTGGAGGTGGAAAGATGGTGGGGGTCCCTATAACGCTTCTTTTTGCCAGATTAAATGGCTCCCTTTCCTCTAAACTTGCCTCTGAGGAGGAGGGGGGGTGGGGGGCAGCGGTTCTGGCATTAATTCCACCCTAGATTTTACTTATAGATGGGACGCCTGTTTTTCTCAAGGTCCTGGGTCGTGTTATCAAACATGTAAAGGGAAAACAAGCACAGAGAAAAACAAAAAGAACATTTGAAATAGGAGCAGGGGGAGACCATGTGTCCTGTCGAGCCCGCTCTGCCTTTCAATACAGTCATGGCCGATCTCCAGTTCAACTCCACTTTCCCGCTCTCTCTCCCCATATCCCTGAGAGACCTTCATCTCAATCCAAAATAATCAGCTCCTTACTCTGAGATTCTGCCCCCCTGTATTCAAGATTTGCCAATCAGTGGAAACAACCTTTTAGTGTCTTCTATCCAAAAGAAAATGACATGTCATCTCATTCTCAATTGCACTTTGTAAACAGCTGCTTGGTTGTTGTGATATATTAAATCCCACTTATGCTTAAATAAACATTGTAACTGTTGCCAACATAGAGCCAGCTTTGAATATTTGATTGCGCAGTCCATAAGAGCTTCAGATTTATTACAGCACTGTTTGCAACAGCGAATTATTTTCACATTGCCCGTGGACAGCTCACACCGGCATTCGAAGGCTTCACATTTGTTCTAAATGACAAGATTACTCAGAGTGCACAATTTATAACGCCTGGCCACAATCTGTACACATTTATGAACCACAAGGAGGACCTTTAATCAATGTCCAGCTCAACTGTGACCATCAGGGTCGAATAATGCAGGTCAATGCTTGGGTCCCAACATCAGTCATAATCTGTTTTATCTTAAGGTATTCTAAAGTGCATCCAATATTTCAAACAGAGGGACACGTTGAAGATCTCAAGTGACTATGCTGCCCTGTGGAGCCATGGTTCATGATACCCCTCAGCCGTTGCAGACATCAGATAGTGCAGGAGTACAATGAGGTGACTTCAGCCAAGGGATTATTATAGAATGCATTCACTGGGATCCAGAAGTAACCTTATGAGACAGGGGGCTGCACTTAGGTCATAATGTTACAGCACAGAAAAGTTTTTTTTTGGCTTATCAAGTCTGCGCCAATGTTTTTCTCCACATAAACACCAACAAAATTCCACTCGCCTGTTCCAGTATAGCCTAACGAAAGTATCCCACATCACTGCTACACAGTTTGTCCATGCAGCAAGTCATGAGCAGCTGAAGATAATCATTAAGAGCAGGAGGAATCAAAGGACCTGCCTGCATGCAGAGGAACGTTTATAGGAATGGGAGTAGACCATTTCGCATCTCAAACTTGTTCTGCCATTCAGTGACATCATGGCTTATCTGCAATCTAACTCCATATCCCATAATACCTTTGGCTAACAAAAATCTACAATTGATCTAACATCGACCGCTATTTGCAGAACAGAGTTACAAACTTTGTGTGAAGAAGTGCTTCCCAATTTCTCTCCATAAAGGTCTGGCTCAAATAGCCTCCTGGCTTCTCATAGCTGCCCATCCCATCCAAAACATCAATAAGCGCCTGTACCCATATCTACACAGGCAGCTGTTGGATCTAAATTACTGTAGATCCCATGCCTTTGCCTCCTTAAAATATTATGCAAAATTACAGATAGTCTCTTAGGTACACTGGGGCTCATCATTCCTGCATCTGTGCGTTAAGTGCTCAATATCTAACTAGCTGATAGCATGACCCAGGAGTTTAAGTAAGAATGAACTTATAGCACCTTTTACATCCTTAGAGTGTCCCTAAGCACTTCACAGTATACTCACTGGTGTTATATAGGGAAACACAGCAGCCAATTTAAGCACAGCTAAATCCCACAACATGAAACATGATAATAGGCCAAACAATCTGTTCTGATGGTGTTATTTGAGAAATAATTGTTGGCCAAGCTCTCAGGAAGTCTCCCCTGCTTATCTTCAATTAATGGTGTAGCATCTTTAATGCATGTCTGATGGGGCAGATTGTTTTATGATCTGAAAGACTGTACTACTGACAGTGATGTACACCCTCGGTACCTCACTGAAATGTGCACCTCGGATTTTATGCTCCAGTCCCTGGAGGTCGATCTTGAAACCCATGGCTCTTTCTGATTGAAGTGTCACTGTTTTCTGTACTTATGACAAACAAAGCTCCCACTCAAGCATCTTTAAATTTTAGTGCACACGATGTTGCAGCCACCACCGTTCTAAAAGGATTGAAGTGATTTTTAACATTTGCAACAACGAACAAATGTTGCAGCTCCCCTTTAAGATGCAGCGTAGGGAATCCTACTCCGCCGCCAGCGAGAATCCAATGGCAGATGCTGCTTCCATGTGGAGTACATTGGGGAGAATTATAATGAGTCCAGCCCTGGAGGCTCTCGTGGTATCAACACACAGTCAACGCAGCAGATGTGAAACCTGTGCACGGACTGATAAATTCACCCTGGAGTATCTGGAAAAGGAAGCTGGCTGCTTAGCTGGTTGGGAAGTGTTACGCTGGGTGCCGAATGTCCGAACGGGTTGTTGTTGGAGATCGTGCACATCTGCTGCCAGCCCGCGTCTCGGGGCAAAACCCAGCTCTGGCGAAAGGTCACCTCGACCTAAAAAACGTCGGCCGGGATTTTCCGGCCTTGCCGTGGGCGGGACCCTCTGCGGGCGATGCGGCGGTGCCAGCCGAAGGTCCGCTGACTTTCGGCGGGACCGGATGACCCCCCCCACCAACCCGGCGGCGGCGGCGGGGGGGAGGGACGGGGCTGTAAAATCTCACCCGTGAACTCTGTCTCTCTCTCCACTGATGCTGCCTGACCTGCTGAGTGTTTCCAGCATTGTTTTTTTTTTGGGTTTTGTTTTTATTTCAGATTCGCAGCACCTGCAGCGTTTTGCTTTCACATTCCTCCGATGTTCCGACTGTCGCCGTGCTGCAAGGGACCTTCCTCTGGGTAACCAGAATGCCTGTCCGTTTGTGAGGCGGTGCACTCTTTCGGTACACAAGCTGGAGTCCCATGATAGGACCCCGATTGTGGTCTTGGGTAGAGTGACCGCTGGGCATGTGCCACCCAGTTTTCATTAAATGGGACGAGGGGTGTAAGCTGCAGCGGGAGAGGTCCCCGTCAATATGCTTTGACTTATCATTGTGGGGCCATGAGGACCTGAGGTAGGAAGGCTCCTGTCCGGACTCTCACTCCTCCCCCCTCCAATACTCCTTCCTGCAATTGTGGCCCCTCCCCGGACGCGCATGACATTGTGCTGGGCTGGGTGCCTGCTTCACGCCCACAGTTCGTCAGCAGGATGTTAATAAGGACAGCACCACCCCCGCCCCCCTGCCCCCCCGCCCCCTGCCCCCCCCACCCCGCCCAACCGCTAACGGGATGGCGCAGTCAACAAGCGTAGTCCACAGCCCAACAGTTAAATCCTATACGTTTCCCCGCTTTCAAAAGGGTTTTGAACATTAGGAATGCTTTTCTCCTGGGCAGAACACTCGGCATTGATCAATACCTTCTGTCTTCAACTGCTAAACAAATCCTGAATCCATATCAGCAGGACGTTATCTCGTCAATGAAACTTAACTTCCCCCTGCTGGTCTTGCATGAGGAGCTTTGTTGAAGATGCAAGTGAACTGCATCTACTGAATTACATACCTGAACTAGCTTAATTATCTCCACAAAGAATTCCAGTAGATTTGAAAGCACGGCCTGTCAACTCTAAAGCCATGTTGATTACTCCCTATGATAGCTGTGGTCTTTAAATATTTATCACCTGGAATGTCCTCCAGCATTTTGTTCACTCTGAACCTAGCTAGCTTGTAATTAACCAAAATTATAGCTCACTGTGTAAATATAAGGCAACTAAAGAATATTGTGTACTGAAGCGTCCCTTTATAATAAATTACCACTCTCCAAGCTTAAGCTTAAGCTTCCACTGTTATCGAAATAGAAAATAGGATAATGAAGCCGATTCTGCTGAATGGTCATCGGCCTGAAACTCTGAGCGAGATTTTCCCAGCCCTGAGGTGGCAGGCTGGGAAGATAATGGGAGGCCGCGTCGGGATGGCTCCCCAGTGCAGGCTGGTGGTTGGCAAAGATTCCCAGCGGCAGGCTGTGCGCGGGTAAGGCTACCAGCCCCATGGCGGCTGGCAGCAAATTCAAGCGCTGAAGGTGCAAACTGGGGGTGGGGGGGGGCGCATTTTATGGTGCTGCCCGCTTTCCGTCTGAGCCTGCATGGTCCACTGGGGGGTGGGGAGCATGAAGGAAAGGACGCCTCAGCATCCCAAACATTTCCCTCAGACGGTTTTACCCCAGCTCCTGTGGGGCCTTTCACGCTCAGCCTGTGAATTTTAATTTTTTATATACCTCCCCCCAAGGTACCAAGGCCAATTGGGTTCTTTCACGCGTTCCGCACCACTGCCCACCATTCCCACTGGGGCAGCTGAGGTTGTGAGCTGCTTGCCCTCTGATCAGGAGGCTGCCTCTGGCAAAATCGCAGGTCCGATTTTGGTCCTGTTCGTTTGTGTTCCTTTTGGATGCTCAGCAAACATTCTCTTAAAGCAACTGAGTTAAAACCAAAGCACATTGTGACTCTTGCCATTGTCAAACTGCAATTTTTTCCTGTGGCAGGGATTATTTACTGTTGCTAGTGACAATGTAAAATGTCTTTCAACAAATAAGCATGTCTTGCCTTGATGGGAGTTTTATCCAAATATTAATTGTGCATGATTCAAATCTTTATGATTCTACAGTAGAAATTCAGAATTCACTTTTGTCAACCATGGTTAAGCTTGTAGCACTTGTGCCTCTGAGTCTCAATGCTCCCGGGGTTCAAGATCCTCGTGACTCCTCAGACAGCACTTTCCAAACTATGACCTCTACCATCTAGAAGGACAATGGCAAGAGACACATGGGAACACCACCACCTGGAAGTTCCCCTCTGTGGTAATCTGAGGTGCAATACACCTTTAAGAAAATGTGAGCAGATTGACCATGTGATTTCATTGCCCAATTGCCGTGTAGCGTGGGCTACAATGTTAATATGTAGTTTAGAATAGAGCCTGGTTTGAGAAGCACACATTGTGTTAGTGCTGTTACTTGTGTTAATAAACAGCATGTGCTTCATCTTACATTGGTCGCTATGTCTGCAGTATCTTGTTTACCAGTAGATAGGTGTGCAGCCGTGTTTGCTGATCAAAGTGACCCAACAGAGAAGGAACACAACACCCTCCAAGCTACATACCCTCCTGACTTGGAAATATATCACCATCCCTTCACTGCTGCTGGGGCAAAATCCTGGAACTCCCTCACTAAAGCACTGTGGGTGTTCCTGCACCGCATGTACTGCATGGACCTTTGTCAAAGGCAATTAGGGATGGGCAATAAATACTGGCCTAGCCAGCAATGCCCACATCCCATGAATGAATGAAAAAAAAAGCCTCACTCCAGAGCTTGTGCACAGAAATATCTGCTGACAAACCAGTGTATTACTGAAAGAGTGCTGTACTGTTTGAGATGCTGTCTTTCAGGTGAGACATCAAACCGAACCCTGCTTGATTGGAGGTAAAAGGTGGTACTATTTTCAAAGATGGGCAGGGGAGTTAATTATCCCCAGTGTCCTGGTCAATATTTATCCCTTAATCAAAATCACAAAAATCGATTACCTAGTCATTATCACGTTGCTGTTTGTGGGAGCTTGCTGTGGTCATGAAAAGTGCAATGTAATTCCTTCTTCCTTTTCTTGTATTCACATTTCCAAATGCCCACTTTGTGATGCACAAGAAAATAAGGGCACAATAGTGATTTCTTGGGTCAGATCTGATTCAGATACTAAGATAAAAGCAAAATGCTTTTATGCTCTGAAGAAGAGTCACATGGAGCAGAATTTTCTGCCTGTTGGGCGGGCGGAGTTGGAGCAACTGTGAACTTGATCAGCGTCCGTGATCGGTTCCGCGCCTCCATTTTGTGCGGGCGGGCCAATTAAGGCCCACCCAGCAGATTTGCTGACTCCCATGAATAGCGGGAGTGTGTGGGCTATGGCGGGTGTGCACAGACCCTTGGTCCAATGGTGACCCGGCAGTCTGTTTAAAGGAAGGCCTGGCAGCCTCCTGTAGGCTGCTCACAATGGCCGCTTCCAGGTCACACTGCAGGGGGATAGCTGAGCAGGGAACGCTGCAGGGTCTGTCACCGGAGCAGGCCAGGCTGCAGGGTCTGGTACAGGAGCAGGGCCAGGCTGCAGGGTCTGCCCCAGGAGCAGGCCAGGCTGCAGGGTCTGGTACAGGAGCAGGGCCAGGCTGCAGGGTCTGCCCCAGGAGCAGGCCAGGCTGCAGGGTCTGCCCCAGGAGCAGGCCAGGCTGCAGGGTCTGGTACAGGAGCAGGGCCAGGCTGCAGGGTCTGTCACAGGAGCAGGCCAGGCTGCAGGGTCTGGTACAGGAGCAGGCCAGGCTGCAGGGTCTGCCCCAGGAGCAGGGCAGGCTGCAGGGTCTGCACCAGGAGCAGGGCAAGCTGCAGGGACTGCCACAGGAGCAGGCCAGGCTGCAGGATAGGCCAGAGGGGGGGCCCATGCGCCCCTCGTTTTTCTGATGACTGCCTTGCTGCCCTCCTCGAGGAGGTAGCTGCAAGGCGGGAGGTGTTGGTCCCCCAGGATGGGAGGAAGAGGCCCCCCTACATGACCAAATGTGCCTGGGAGGCGGTGGCGGAGGTGGTGAGCACCCGTGATGTGGTGCGGAGCACCTGGATCCAGTGCTGTAGGCGCTTCAATGATTTGTTGCACTCTGGAAGGGTGAGGACCATGTTGGCATTGGGCATTTAACCCAGCAGGTAGCCTTAACCTTTGAGGCCCCCCTCACCCAAGTCTCACTGTCGTGACTGCATTGAATCATGTTGGGCATTTCTCGTACGCTGGGTGGGCAAGCAGATAGTGCCCATGCTTAGATCAGCCTGAGTGGTTCATGAGGAGATGAGTTCTGCCCCGCACCATGTGTTGCTCTTAGTCGCATGTAACTAGTCTGGGGGCAACCTGCAAGAGATGCAGCTCGGCGCATACTCAGAACTCCAATACATGTCCTATTCAGGGTGATGAGATTGTGGAAGGGGAGCCTCAAGGTGTCATGGCCAAGAGCCATCTGCTGCCCTCAATGCTGCACATAGTTGCACCTCCTTGCTATGGGAGCAAATACCATGTGATTCCTCAAGTGATGTACGCAGAATGTGTCCAAGGTGGCCGTTGGGGGGGTTGGGAGCAGGCGTACTATCTTTGTGTGACTGATCAGCAGTAGCGGGGAGAGGAGGCACTGGAGGCCTGATATGGGCCACTGTGGTTGGGGTGCGGCGTGCGTGTGCTGAGTCCATGTGCAATTTGCCACAATGAATTGTCTTTTATGTTTTTCAGGAGAAGAATGCTCATAATGCGTCAGAGTGTTCGGGGACTGGAGGTGGCCAGGCTCACCTGATGATATTAAGCCTCTTCAAACAGGAGGCCCTGGAGCTTGAGAGGCGCCAGGCGCCCAGGTCAACTGGTGTCGGTGAGGCTGGGGTGGAACGGCCAGGTATTTGAGGCCAACAGTGAGATCCGCAATGTCCTCCCAACATCCATAGCACTGATGATTGTTTAATTTGTTATTGTTGCAACATTGCTCGGTCACAGAGTGATAGAGTCAGAGGTGTGGATCATAGAAAAAGGTCCTTCGGCCCTTCGAGGATGCACACGTCAAACACCTTCCTAAGTCTCCTAATCCCATTTCCCAGCACTATGCCCATGGCCTTGTATGCCATGGCATCACAACTGCACATCCAAATACTTATGACACATTAGGAGGGTTTCTGCGTCCACCATCCTTTCAGGCAGCGCGTCCCACATTCCCAACAACCTCTGTGTTCAAACGTTGCTCATCACATCACCTGTCAACCTCATGCCCCTTACCTTAAACATTTGTCACCTGGTTACTGATCCCTCCGCCAAGGGGAAAAGTTCCTTTCTGTCTACCCTACCTATGCCCCTCATAATTTTAAAAACCTCAATGATGTCACCCCTCAATCTCCTCTGCTCCAAGGGAAATAACCCCAGTCTATGTCATGTCTCCTCATAAGTCAAACTCTCCAGACCAGCCAGCATCCTGGTCAACGACCTCTGCACTCTCTCCACTCCAATCATATCCCTCCCAGGAAGCGCATTTCAGAACTCCACGCAGAGCTATAGCTGTGGCCCAGGCAGCATTTTCTGCACTTGGAACATCATCTCCCTGTTCCTATATTCTAATCCTTGGCTAATAAAGGCAAGTATGGCATTTACCCTCTTAAACAACTTATGTACCTGTCCCGCTACCTTAATGGGCCTGTCGACATGCACAGCAAGGTCCCTCTGATCGTCCTTACTTTCCACGGTCCTACCATTCATCGTGTATTCCCGTATCTTTTTTGACCTGGCCAAGAACATCACCTTACACTTATCCACATAATGGGCAGGATTTTCCTCTCGGTGATTTGGGGGTGGGGCCCGCTCGCCGAAGGGAAAATAACGCGGGATAACGTCAGGCGGAATCCCCAACGTCATCCCGGTCCCTTTAAATTTTTAGGAAGGCGGGCGGACAGCGAAATCAGCTGTCCACCCGCCGACCTGTCAATGGCCAATTGAGACCATTGACAGGCTAGCTAAAGTAATTAAAGACCTGCCCGTCCAACCTTAAGGCTGGTGGACAGGCCAGGAGCCCCAGCGGGCTCCAGATTATTCATGAAACTTCATCCACTGGCGGGATGAAGTTTCATGTCCGTTTTTTAAACATTTAATAAATTTTATGTGTTTATTATTAACATGTCCCATCTCTTGTGACATTGTCACATGAGGGAGACATGTTAATAATTTCAATATTTATCTATTTTTACACTTTACTTACCTGTCACGAAACTCCCTGAGACAGGACTTTGCCTCAAGGGAAAGAGCGCACTTTGACAAATGGGGAATCCCTCCCCCCACCCGCATAACGCTTCCTGTCGGGCAGGCCGCTGGGCAGGCCTTAATTGGCCCACCCACTCAAAATGGCGGCGGGCCCCATTTCGGTGGCGGGGGTTGGCTGTCTGCCCGCCGCCGAGCCGGTGGAGACCTCACGCCATCCGAGGGCAAAATTCTGCCCAACATTCCATTTGGCATTCCTTAGGCCATCGGACCAGCCCGTCTGTATCCGCCTGCAATGTAAGGGTATCCTCCTCACTATTTACCACCCCACCAATATTCATGTCCATAGATTCTGGAAGGTTAAGCGCAAAATGAGCCATGGGGAAAGGGATGAAGTGTGTCACAGTGTGCACACTAACTGATCCACTGTCCTTGTTGTTCATTTCAGCATCATCAGAGCATGGCCGCCAGGAGGAATTGCAGATGCCCCCTCTCACACCTGAGGGCCCTCAAGTCTCTCCTGCGTCACACCATTTCTGCGAGGCAGGCACCAGCGCAGATACTAGCACCTCGGTGGGCATTGCAACATCGGCTAGTGTCCCGGGGCACAGCGGTGAGGGCACTTCACAATCGCTGGAGGAGCTGGCAGAGACAGAGAGTGCCGATGGCGCCAGCAGTTGGAGGACTGCAGGGGACCAGGCACATGCTCAGTCGGGGCATGATGATGTGCCTCTGGAGTCGTCCGCGACGCAGCAGCTGCAGGAAATGCGGCCGGGTGTGCGGGAGCATCTGGGAGTGATACATGAGGCTGTGCTTCACTTGGTGTCCGTGGTGGAGGAGTCCATGTGGAGCATCACTGATGCAATGAGCTTCATGACTGAGCGTCACGCCTCCTTCATGGAGAGAGTGGCAACTCTCATGGACAGGCACCTCCAGGAGAACAATCAGGTCCTCCTGGGGCTACGCTGGGACCTGCAAGCCCTCACAGCGCCAGTGGCCACAGCTGGTCATTGCCAATGTGGGAGGTGGTGTGGGCTTCAAGCTTCCCAGCTCGTTGCCCATCCATCCATGGTGAGCAGGGAGGCCCGGGGTGACCTCACGTCGGTGCAGCAGCTGCCTGTCGTCTCTGTGGGCTCCTCTCAGGGCGCTCCGGATGAGGGCACCAGCTGCTCCGCCCCTCTCCCAGTGACCACTTCATCGGGTGAGACTGTGACAACCGGGGAGATGCCAGCTGTGGAACTGGCAGCTCCTTCCCAGGCGGGCCCAGCACAGGCTCCACAGGCCAGAGGACGACCGCCAAGGTCATCGAGGCCGACAGGACAGCAGAGTCAGCAGGCTGGCTCACAAGCCACTCCGAACAATGGGGCAGCACCAAGACATAGCATTCGGAAACATAAGGCGCCTTAGGCACACCACAGGTTTCTCACTGGTGCTTTTGTGTTGGCCCAAGATTAGGTACTTATAATTTTTTTCTGTTTGATTAACGTTTTGTTTTGGATTTGTGAGAACTTCTGATGGTTAAAATAAAAACCAGATGTGATACCATGGCTGAGGGTAGCTTCTTTGTTCTGCATTTGTACGTTTAAGATAAATGTCATGAGTGTTTGTTTCGATGTTGAAGTTTATGTCCAAAGCCCTTAGTTGCAGCTGATGACCTGGCAGATTTAACACTTAGGGCCGAGTATGGAAGTGCCAGGCAAGGCTGGTCCATTTGTGTTGAACTAGCTGAAGGTTCATTGGATTAAAGCCTCCCGGGTGTCCCTGCCTCCTTGGTGTAGTCCCGGGTTAGTGTTTAGCACCTCAGCATTCCCCTGTGCTTCCTCATCCTCAGAATCACTGCTGAACTCATCGTGTGCAGCCGCATTCACTGCGTCGGCGTCTTCATCGTCCACTGCGTCTCCCCTTTCCAGCGCAAGATTGTGGAGAGTGCAGCATGCAACCACTATCACCGAGACACAATCTGGGGGCTACTGGAGTGCGCCCCTGAGCGGTCCAGGCATCGGAAGCACATCTTGAGAAGACCAATGGCTCTCTCCACCACAGCCCTTGTGGAGGCGTGGCTCCTATTGTACCGCTGCTCAGCTTCAGATATTGGATGGCAGAGAGGCGTTATGAGCCACCTTCTGAGGGGATAGTCCTTGTCACCCAGCAGCTATCCATCAAGCCGGGCTGGAGCACTACAGAGCCCTGGCACCTGGGAGTGTCTGAGGATGTAGGCGTTGTGGGAGCTGCCTGGGTACCTTGCACAGACTTGCAGAATCTGCATCCTGTGATCACACACTATCTGCACGTTCATGGAGTGGAAGCCCTTCCTGTTGATGAAGGCACCGGGCTCACCTGCTGGTGCCTTGATGGCCACATGTGTACAGTCTATTGCACCCTGGACGTGGGGGAAGCCAGCAATGGCCCCGAAGCCTCTGGCTCGCTGTGTCTGACTTGCCTAGTCACAGCAGAAGTGGATGAAGATCAATGCACGTCTGAACAGAGGATCTGTAACCTGCTTGACACAAGAGTGGACAGCTGATTGGGAGACACCGCAAAGATCACCCACCGAGCCCTAGAAGGAACCAGAGGCATAGAATTTGAGGGCAACTGTGACCTTCAGAGCCACTGGCACGGGGTGTCCGCCCACACAGTTAGGAGAGATCTCAGGGCCAATCATCTGACAGATGTAGTTAACTGTCTCCTTTGACAGTCGGAGCCTCCTTCAGCACTGCACCTCAGTCATATTGAGGTAGCTGCTTCACCGCCTGTATACCCTGGCAGTAGGATAGTGGTGTCTTCTGAGGCCCCTTCCACCTTGGACTACCTCTTGGCCCTGCACCCCTGCGCCTGACCTCCCAAAAGTTGCTCCCCTGGAGGCTGAATGTGCACTCCTGGCCTCCTCCTTATTCTAGCCCTGCCTTCCTCCTCAGAGGAGCTGCCTCCAGTGGACATGTCAGAACCCATACCCAGGCTAAGGGGAGGCCTCCGGAAAGCTGCAGGCCCGATAAATATTACTGACTGCAGAGTGCTGACCTGAAAGTTTAAAGTACACAGAAAGATGCTGGAAATTGTTCTGAACCGCTACAGATCACACAGGCAAGTTTAAAACATTTTCTGCAATAAATACTTCACAGAGCAGATTGACACCCCCACTGAGCCCTTTTATCCCGCCTGTGGATGAGTTTCATTAAATAGTCTCTTACCCGCCTGCCCATTGCGCCCGTGCGCCGACCCGAAGATCGAAGGGGCGCCTGAAAATTGCCATCGATTGACCACTTAAGGGCCTTAACTAGCCTGTTAATTAATGGCGGGCGCACATTGAAAGCGAAATATCGCAATGGTGCGCGATGACATCGGGACGCTCGCCCAACGTCACCGCGCATCATTTTACACGCAGGGCCCGCCCCCTGCACATCAAGCAGAAAATTCTGCCCATGGACTCGAAATGTTAACTCTGTCTTTCTCTCCACAGATGCTGTTAGACCTGCTGAGTGTTTCCAGCATTTTCTGTTTTCGTTTCTGATCCAGATACTGTTCAATGCCAGCAAAGCACCTTGGGACATTCTTACTACGTTAAAGATGCTATTTAAGTGCAAGTTGCTGTTGTTGCTATGAACAAATTTACAATGTCATTGATGCTGGCATTTAAATGTCAAGCATACAAGTCTTACCGTCAATCAAAGTAAGGTTCAGGAATATAGCGGTTCTTGTCAAAATAATGAAGGGGCCTGAGATTCGAAAACTTACCTTTGTGGCGAAAGAAGGAGAAGCTATTTGAACAGTAATGGTGGCAGAGTTGGAATGAAATGATAGAGGGTCAGAAATAAAGTTGTCAAGAGAAGATAACCTTCAGCGTCTCAGACAGTTAAGTCCAAAATATTGACCTGATTTAGTCATGTTAGATAAAAAAGCTTTGAAACCTTGCACACAGTCTCCAACAGGAAAGTAAGCAAATGAGACCTTAGACTACTTGGAGAGTACAGTCATTGTACATACAGAAGATTGAGTTACAAGGGTTGAAGTAGCGAGCAATGGATCACAATGTTTACGGAGAACGCATTCTCCAGAGGCTTCGAGAGAAACATCTGCTGGTTACGAGATAAAATTTTATTGATGGAAATACAATACAAGCAAAACAATGATAAAATATGGAAGCAAATCTCTAAAAGTTAAATGAAAACTTATGCAGATTAAAATCAAATTTTAAAATTTAAGAAAATCACATCAATGTGAGTCGCTTCGAGAGCATAACTACCTGGAGCACTGGGAAAACATGTCAAATGTTTCCCTCGGGCTCATTAAATGGGAGATGCCAAATACTAGGAAAAACTGCGTGAGAAAATGAATAAAAAGGTTATTGCCTTTTTGACACATAATGGTGAAATTCATCCGCACTATTGCGAAATTCTGGCACAGTAGTCAATGTGTCCCATCAGATTTTCCAGTCATTTGCCTCTTAAAAGATGCATTATTTGCTAACTTTCGGTACTAGGTACTCAGCAACATAAAGGGAGATAAGCATTTGAAATAGATTACTATGTTATTTGTAACTATTCATTATAAGCGTGTCGGGCTTACCATTTTTTGACAGAGTCACAGCCAAATATTCCTCATTAAGAGAACTGATATAAAGAAGCATAGATGGTGTATGTGTAGTTCGAAAACTGAATGCAATATTCTCCCTTAAGAGAGTGACATCTGAGGACGCAGCAGATGAAGGGTCACTTAAATTGCTGACAATGGTGGAAGATTTCTCTAAGGTGTATATCAGTGATGTTCCAGGATCAAAGAGGGCAGAAATCTCTGAAAACAATAAAAAAAAATAAAATCATATATTGTGAGGTCAAATATATTCTAGCTTAATACCAATCTACTTGACAATATACCAAATACTGGAACAAGAAAAAGAAACAAATTGCTTTTGTACAATGATGATCTATCTACTTGCCGATCGATCACAAAAACAAGGTGTACTTTGTATTCAATTAGTGCTGTATGGCCTTGCATACAGTAGGCAAGGAAATATTTGATCTTACTTGAATTTGTGTGTCTTTTAAGCAATGTTGAAGGTGTTTCAAACTTAAGCATTTTTAAAGGAGGAATATTCCTCATTAAGAGAACTGATCTATAACAGCATATATGGTAAGTGTACACAGTTCAACACTTGAAGGCAGCATTCTCTCTTGCCTTCGAGGACGTGGCAGATGAAAGGACAAAAGTCAATTCTTTACCATGAATACAGGTAAAATGCACATGAAATAAAAGTTGAGACTGTAACACCTATTGACCAGATGGTAAAATACACTGTAAGATCTCCAGTCCGGAATATGCTTGGAACCAAGTTTTTTCTGGATTATGGTATTTTCTGGATTATAGAAAGACAGTGGAATGCCTAACCACAAGTATGTGAATGGAGATATATGTATTATATATATATATATATATATATGTACCTAAGACATAAAACTGTATCAAAACATTATAAAGCATGAATAAAAATTGTTTATTTATCCAAATACAGTATCTTCCATTTTTCCAAAGTACTGCACGTACTAAAATGATGCCGATGATGTTGAGGGAACAGGTGATTCCAGGAGACCTAGAATTATCAATACCAACAGCCCCAGCCTGGGGAAGGTAATGATTATTTACTAAACATTCAAAATAACACTGGGAACAATGTCCTTTCCCAAAAAGAGGGAGATGGTGGCAGAGTAATCTAATTACTAGACTAGTAATCCTGAGGCCCAGGCCAATGCTCCAGGGACGTGAGCTCAAATTCCACCAGCTGCTGTGGTAAGATTTTAAATTCAATTAATAACATCTGGAAAAAACAAAGCTACTCTCAGTGACCATGAAACTATCACTGACTGTTGTAAAGGCCCTTCTGGTTCACTAATGTACTTTAGGGAAGGAAATCTGCAATCCTTAACCTGGTCTGGCCTACATGTGATTCCAGATCCACAACAATGTGGTTGAGTCTTAACTGCCCTCTGAAATGTTTAGTTCAAGGGCAATTAGGGATGAACAATGCCCAGATCCCATGAAAGAATTTTTTAAAGTGTGAAACGCTTTGATTTTTTAATTTTAATTCCTACTTAATTAGCTTACTTCTCTTTCTATGTCATTCAACTTGCCTCATTCTCCTGCAGTCTTCTCACTGCTCAACAAAATTCCCAGACAACTATTGATTTCCGATTTCGGATTTCCGGGCTAGAGAGGTTACAGTGTATCATTCAAACTCTCATGATCGAGTCACATATGACTGACTTCAAATTAACTTCTATTTTATGCTTCATTGTGCGTATTTGGTTTGATCATCTGCATCCCATTGCAGTTTTGGAGTCTGTTTTTATCTGAACAGGTCCATCAACCTGAAGTCTTGATGCTTGTCATATTCTGTTCCCGGATAAGGGTCTGAAGTAGCCATTATAAAGAAATCATCAACTAATGATGAGCACAAAGCACTGAATTTTTAGCCCCCGATGGAGGCAAGTACAGAAGTGGGCGGGCATGAAAATTGCTAGCCGACATGCTGGTTTCCCGGCATCATTCTGCTTCTGGGGTACTTCCCCGAAGCTGGGGTGGAGGCAGCAGAGTTACCCACCCGCAAACGCTGGGTAGTCAATTAAGGTAGTTTAAAGTCTATTGAGGCCCATTGCCAAAGGCTGACTGGAATTTTCCATCTCGGTGCGCCCTCTCTTACACTTGCCTGAAAAGGCAGCCTGCTGCTTCTTCCGAGCTGGAGGGCTTCCTATTGACCCTCCAGCTTCTAAAGGCCACCCGCTGCCTTTGATTGGATGGTGCGTCTGCCCTGCTCTGGCCATTAATTGACCAACTGGGAGGAATCACAGCCAGGTGACTGTTTCCTAAATGGTGCAGGCTTCTGATCCCCATTTGACCCTGATGTCAGAATCTTGAAACCTGCGGGGAAAATCCTGCCCAGAGCACCAGCACTTGCAAGTTCTCCTCAAAGCCACTTACCGTCCTGACTTGGAAATACCTCTGTTGCTTCACTTTCGCTGGGTCAGAATCCTGGAACTCCCTCCCTAACAGCACTCTGTGTGTACCTACACCACATGGACTGCAGCGGTTCAAGAATCATCTCACTACCACCTTCTCAAGGGCAATTAGGGATGGGCAACAAATGCTGGCCTAGCCAGAGACACCCACATCCCATGCATGAATTAAAAAAAAATAATTGACACCAACACCCATAGTGTGAAGGAATAAGGGTCAAATAGTATGGGATTAATACAGCACTATTAGATTAAAAGTTACTTTCGGTAAACTCACAGTAAGACATATTTTAACAGGAATCAAAACTAGCTTTCAAAACACCATGGTTCGCCACAATGTGAAGCTATTGATAATTAATACACACACCTAAAAAACAGTATTCTATGATTCCTAATATTACACTAGCACTTAAGCATACAATGCTGGCCCTGATAATTAAAACTGCGATCAGATAAAAGAATACCTGGCCTCAAGTCTTATTATCTGCAAGGCACTGTATCATGACTAAGCAAAATTGACCAGCACGACTGTTACCTAAGGTCCAGTTTTGAGAAATGAATTCAAAATAACATTTCTTAGAAATTGAATGGGCACTCTCGTTATAATAGATGGCCCTTGCATCAAATATGGGATATTAGTTAGAGGTAGTCTATTATTGATCAAATGAACATCCCTCCATGTAACCATTAATTCTACAACCACAAAATTCGATGTAAATATCTCAACCCAAACTCGAATAATTGCAGATTCGTTAAGCTGTTTAAATTGGCTTCAAATCCATTCTAAACCTAATGAGCCTCACGTCCGGGGATTATGGTAATCTTACTTTAATATTGGATAGATATCCTTGCTTATTTTTCTTTTAAAAATACTACATTTGTAACATGCAATGTTTAAATTTCAGATTCTCTGTCAGAAATAAGGATGAGCAATCTTTTCTTTTTCAGGATTTATCTAGTTTTGCGATTTATGCTTTTCATGTAACCAGCATGTTGTCTTATTAGAATAAATTTGTGTGTACTTCAAACTTAAATTGTCTCATTTAGTCTTCTGCATCAAAAACATGAACTTGATTCCTGTTCTCTTATGATGGGGGAATAGTTACTGTGGAGTTCCACCTTGGCCCTTATAATATCTGGGAAATTACAAACTAGCTTAAAACTAGTTGTAAATAAGTCTATCAGGAATAAGGTAATAACCTTGGCTGGTTTCACTCCTTTAGCTGAGGTTTGAGTTGGACTCAGGGAACCCATTTATGTACCATTGGGTCTAACTCCCTCTAGCCGAAGTTCAGGGATTTCATTGGGAAGTACACCGGATCTTGAAAAAAAACTCCCTGAAATAATCTAAGATTGTAATACACCACAATGGCAGCATAAGTTAGAGCAGTTTATTGACAATGGTGGTAGAGTCTCTGAATTTTAGCTCACAACATAGAGCTTTACTAAACCAGGAGTGCATAATGAAGATCCTGATATAGTAGTCAATGGATCATTAGATTTTTCATCCATTCATCCGCAGATCAATTGCCAATTTCACTGGAAATGCAAACTCGGAATACTTATCCCATAAAGATTTCTGACCTTGTTTTTGTCTCAGTTGAACTGGTTTCTATTTTCTTTACCATTTTGCCAGTTAGGGGGTCGCAGCCAGCCCTTGAGTGTGTACTATAATGATTAGACCCGAAATGGCATTGTAACATAGCCTAGAAATTTTACTGCTTGATCGCAATATGTGAGAATATTTGACATCTGCACAAAATGACCTTTTCTCCTATTTTAACAGGAGCTGAACCCATATATTGTAATACCTCTGTTAAAATGGCAAAATAAGTTCATACAAATGCATTGTGTTTATTAAGCTTATTTTAAACAGCATAACTTCTAGGCTTCATACTGGAAATGAAATCCGGATTTTTCTTTGCTGGTTGTCTTAGAGAAGCATACTAGCTGCCATAAATTATATCAAGTTACTGTGTGAAGAAGGGTCATGCACACAGGAACATGTTTGCAGTTGTAACTACATAGGCATTGCACATTATGCAACATTATTTATCTCACAAGTTTTATTCTTTCATCATCGTTTAACCAGAAGATTTTTGTCAACTGTAAGTTAAGGGCAAAGCATTTGTCCAACTAAATATTTCATACGGGCTTTTAAGTTTCACTAGATTGTGTAGGGACAGTGGGAATCCTGACTGCAACAATTCCATGCCTGCAAATTTACAACGTGTTTCCATATATATATCTTTAAATTATGGTGGAGGATGATAGGAGGCAAAGCAATTTAAATAAATTATAGTGCACATCACTTTCAAGAACATGTATCCAATTTCCCTCATAAGATAAGACATTTTAAATGTATTTCTTCAGATGTGGCCTTTACTGTTAAAATGGATTGGGACCTGATGAATGCAGGGAGGTTTTGTGAAGAAAATTGCCTAAAGCAACCTTAAGGCATTATGCCTTCCTCTCCAATGTGTGTAAAATGATAATTAACGATAAAAGATACGTGTGATATAAATGCACTCTGTTTCTTTCTATCTTCAAAGTTCAAATGAAGTTTTGAAAAGAAAATATTAGGAAGTCATGTCCCATCATTAGCCAGAGGCACTATAATTTCAGCAACAATAAACATTCATACAATTGCTAATTGATGATTGTTGTGGCATTTGTTCATGCGATGTAACATTTAACTAACTGCTAATGTGACATGAGCTTTTTACTGAGGATGCGTTGATGAAAAGAATAGGATGCAGTGTGAATTTAAATATTGTGCAGGTAGGTTTTGATGAGAATTTCATATAAAACAGATCGCATTTGCATTGTTTATTTTATTATTCAAATTCGGAGCAGTGATTTTGGTGGAACAATGCCACTTCTTGAATAAATCCAGTATCGTCATAAATATATTTGTATTTTTTTTTCCCTGGTACTTCACCCTCAATGGGGTAACCTTTCTCATTCTACCATATAGGAGTCAGGACCGGAACACTGTTAGCCTATCACACGCAAAGATGTACAAAACTATGAGGTTGGACAATTTAAATAACTTAAGTGCTTGCATCTGCAGACAGTTGCTAGCTGCAGGCAGAGCTATAAAATCCTGCAATTTAAAGTCTTGCTGGGAGCCACCTCCCTGCCTTGCTGCTGAACCTCCCTATACCCCTCTCCCAGTGACTGTCACCCCGTGAAACTCCCTCCAAAAAGACATTACGTGATCCTGGAACTCTGGTGCCTATCCTTCCAGCAGCAACCACATCCTCCCCAGTGACGCTACTGGGCCCAAGAGCAGCCGGCCTCTGATTGGTCGGCAGTCCTTGGTGGGCGAGAATTCCGCCCCTGAGGTCTTGATTCCAGGGGAAGGCCCGCTGCTGGCCTCGCCACTGCCTGATTGGCTTGAGGTTCGGTGGGCCTTGCCGAAAGGAGACAGCGTGGGTATCTCACCGGCCATCCAGCCAGCAGGCGAGACCCCCGACGCTGCAACAAAATTTCGCCCCAGGTTTCTAATCAGGAGATTCGCTCAGGCATATTTTTGGAGCAGATTATGGTCACTACGCTTGATGTTTAATTCATCTACTCGATCTATTTTTGTTCTCGTATGTAGATCTAACAGCACCTCTGCCCTTGAAGGCTCACAAACTAGCTGCTTGAGAGAGAAGCCCTGCAGCCCTACATGCATTTTAGGAATAGCGTTTCTTTTTCACCCTGTCCGAATCAATTGTGCCCTCCCCCTTGGCCAGTTTGGTGGTGGGTCGGGAATTTAATAAAGTGAGAGGGTGGCAGGTGGGGAACCTGCTGCCCTGCAGCCTCCATCCAGATTATGCCCACAGTAAGAAGGCCTGCGGACAGTCTTCCAACCTAGCTGCCAATGGAGGTCCTTAAGTGGGGAATTAATGTCCACTTAAGGACCTCCCCCCACCGCCACTGGTATTAACCCAGCAGCGTGCAGAGGTCTCGCCATGCGGGGAACATGACAAGCAAACCCTTGCATGTTTGCTTCATGGGCTTCTGGGGAGGTGGGGAGGGGGTCCCTCGTTCAAAGGCACTTAGTGCCTGGTCAAGGGACCTGTCACTGGGAAGAGTGGAGCCCACTGCCCTTGTTGCTGATGCACCTCGCCCGCTATATTGAGATCCTGCTCCTGTCATCACTTACTTGTGCATTGGTCTGCCCTTGATCCGAGGCCTTGAGTGCTTGTAGTACTGGCAGCAGCCACTGCGTCCCCAGTGGCACTGCTGAGTACAGAAGAGCTGCTGGACTCTGATTGGCAGGTGGGGCCTCTGCCCCCAGCGGTGGGGGGGCAGTGATCCCGGGGTGGGGGGGGGGAGACCTGGCTCTGGGCTGTTAAGTGCCTGAGTGGTACTACAAGATGTGGTGGGCCTTATCTAAAACAGGTGATGCAAGGCTCTCACTCGCTTTCTGGCTGCAGCGGAAATCCCCAGTGCCTCCACAAGACTCTGCCCAATGAGTGAGTAAACAATAACTCCTGGAGCAATAATGTTGTTATTCCTTTTCACCTCTCTGTTTTTTCTACAGATTTTGTCTTCTATTTGCCTTCCATAGTTGGGGAGTGGGGTTCTATCGCATAACCCCATTAATGTAATAATCCCTTAATTATCTTTGATTGCTAACTATATTAACTCTGTCTGACAATTCTTGTTTTCTCCATGCGTGTAGTCTCCCTTCACCATTATTGCCACAATTTATTTCTTCCCTATCTTGTCCCCTCCTAAAAATACCATAACCAGATGTTTGCTGTCTAATTTGCAGCTGTTTTTCTTACTGATAGTAAATCAATGGATGGAATCGTCACAGGGTTGCACAAAGTGCGGAAGCAAGAGGGAAAAAAGTAATTTTACCCCCCCCCCCCCCACCATCCCGACCGCAATGGCGGGTTTTTGCACTGTATCATCCCATTCCCACCTCATTAATTATGCAGCCACAGGGAACGCGCCATCTTGCTGGTAGGCGGCCTCCAGTTACCTCGCCGTTTCCTCAGGCAGGGCGCAATATTTAAAATGGAGCCACACGCACACTTCTCAATGCTTGCTACCCAGGTCTGTTCCAGTGAAGGCATGGCCCAAAAAGCCATGAAGAATGCAGCCCCCCGATTCAGTGACGCATCCCTGGGGTGCCTTCTGGATGCCGTGGTGGTCTGCCGTGATGTCCTCTACCCCCCGCTCTGGCAGCAGGAGGCCCATCAGTTTCGCCACTCCGACTTGGGAGGCTGTGACAGAGGTGGTCAGTGCCAATGCTGCACACAAGAGGTCAGCCAACCAGTGGAGAAAATGGATGAATGATCTCATCTGTGCCGCCAGGGTAAGGCAACCATCTCATCACTCTAAACTCACACACTCACAAGGCCTTCACACATTCACTGCCATCTCACTCACTGACAGCTCAAGGGACATCACCACTCACTCTCTCACACACACTCTCACATCTCCATCTGGCCTCATCTCCTCTGGAGACTGCCCCCTCAACCCTCAACATCTTGAAGCTACTTGCACAGATCAACTTGAACAGACACACGCACGCACACACACACACACACAATCCCACCATGGATGCTGGTGGAATTTAAATTTGATTCATCAATCTGGCAGTCTGGAATATAAAGCTAGTCTCAGTAGCCATGACGATGAAACTATTATCGATTCTTTTGGGGAAGGAAATCTGCCGTCCTTACCCGGACTGGCCGACATGTGGCTTTTAATTGCACTCTGGAATGACCTTAGCAAGGTCAGTTTCAGGGCATTTAGTGATGGGCAATGAAAACTGGCCTTGCCATCGATGCCCACATCCCGTGAAAGAATAAAGGAAAAACACTCCCGCAGTATAGCCGACACCCTGCAGCCTCTTCCCTTACCTGAGGCCACTTCTCCCCCTTCCCCAAGCAAGCCATAGCCCTTCAGCCATTGAAAAGGCACCCCTGCCTTACGGCTGGTCTGGTAGGTAGACACTTACCCGTGAGCTCCCTTAAAAGTCTGGTGCTGATGACCGTGAGTGCTGCCCGAAGCAAAGTAGGCAAAGAAACCTCGAAGTCCTGAGTGAAGCGCAGCTCCCCAGGTGCGCGTTGCTTATGTACAGTAGTGAAACACGTTGGCATACAACATGCCCACATGATGGGTGGGTGAATGACTCCAGCGAGCAGGGCTTATAATGAAATGCTAAAGTATTGAAATTAGGTTCCCGAATGGCGGCGGCAGGAAAGGCGGATGATCGCAAACATTTTGGCCTTCTCACCATATTGTCCCCGCCCCCCCTGCCTGCCATGACCCCCCCCGGCGCCAATGGGGCCAGAAAATTCCAGCCTCTGTCTTCTTGTGCTTCCCACTTTCACTTCATTACACTGAGCTTTGTAACACAATCACCTCATCCTTTTATTTTGCTTTGATTTAAATTTACTCCTTTTCATTTATTTTTTTTGTGCAAGATAACTTGTGCAGTGGGGGCAGCCATTATGCTAGAGCTGTATGAAACTCTAGTTAAGCCACAGCTTGGTTACTGGACAAAGTTGTGGCCACTGCATTTCAGAAAGGATGTGACTGCATCGAGAGGGTACAGAGGAGATTTACAAGGATACTGCCATGAATGGAGAGTTTTAACTATGAGGAAAGATTGGTTAGGCTGGGGTTGTTCTCCTTGGAACAGAGGACGCTAAGAGAAGATTTGATTGAGGTTTAGAAAATTATGAGGGGCCTATGTAGGCTGGATAGGAAGGTCTTATTTACCTTATCAGAGAGGTGAATAACCAGGGGGCATCGGTTTAACGTAATTGGTAGAGAGATTTGAGGGAAATTAAGGAGAAATTTCTTCTCCCAGGGGGTGGTGGGGATTTGGAACTCACTTCCTGAAAAGATGGTAGATGTAGAAACCTTCATTATTTTATTTTTTAACTCATTCACGGGATGTGGGCTTTGCTGGCTGGGCCAACATTTATTGCCCATCCCTAGTTGCCCTTGAGAAGGTGGTGGTGAGCTGCCTTCCTGAACTGCTACAGTCTATGTGGTGTATGTACACCCACAGTGCTGTTAAGGAGAGAGTTCCAGGATTTTTGACCCAGTGACAGTGAAGGAACGGTGATATATTTCCAAGTCAGGATGGTGGGTGACTTGAAGGGAAGTTTCCAGGTGGTGGTGTTCCCATCTACCTGCTCTCCTTGTCCTTTTAGATGGTAGTGCTCGTGGGTTTGGAAGGTTCTGTCTAAGCCTTGGTGAATTCCTGCAGTGCATCTTGTAGATGGTACACGCTGCTGCTATTGTGCGTTGGTGGTGGAGGGACCGAATGTTTGTTGATGTGGTGCCTCTCAAGCAGGCTGCTTTGTCCTAGACAGCTTCTTGAGTATTGTGGGAGCTGCACTTATCCAGGCAAGTGGGGAGTATTCCATCACATTCCTGACATGTGCCTTGTAGATGGTGGATAGGCTATGAGGAATCAGGAGGTGAGTTACTCGCCACCGGATTCCTAGCCTCTGACCTGCTCTTGTAGCCATAGTATTTATATGGATCGTTTAGTTCAGTTTCTGGTCAATGGTAACCCCCCAGGATGTTGATAGTGGGGGATTCAGTGATGGTAATGCCATGGAACATCAAGTGGCGATGGTTGGATTCTCCCTTGTTGGAGATGGTCATTGCCTGACACTTGTGTGGCGCGAATGTTACTTGCCACTTGTCAGCCCAAGCCTAGGTATTGTCCAGGTCTTGCTGCATTTGGATATGGACCTCATCAGTCCAAATGCATTTTTAAAACGTATTTAAAAAGCTCTTGGACATGCCCTTGATGTGCTGTAACATGGAGGATTACAGAAAAAGAGCTGCATCACTTGCAGACCTCTCTTCCTGCTCCCAGACTGTTATCTCTGGTGCCCTACAAGAATCAGTCCTTGGCCCCCTCCTATTTCTTACCTGCATGCTCCCCTGCGATGACATCATTCAAAAGCAGCATCTAGATTTCACTTGTACACTGACGACACCCAACTCTACCTCACTACCACCCCTCTTCTCTCCTCCACTGTTGCTAAATTCTCAGACTGCTTATTTGACATCCAATACTGGATGAGAAGAAATGTCCCCCAATTAAATATTGGGAAGGTTTAAGCCATTGTTTTTCATCCATGTTTCAACTCAGTTGCCTAGCCACCGTCCCCATCCCTCTCCCAGTAACAGTCTGTGTTTAAGCCAGTCTGTTCCCCACCCTAGTGTTGCATTTGATCCCACTTGATGCCTAATTCCATCTCCACAACATCGCCCAACTTCACCCTGTCTCAGATCATCTGCTGCTGAAACCCTCATTGATGCCTTTGTTACTTCTAGGCTCGATTATTCCAACACGCTTGGCTGATCTCCCTCATTCTATCACCCCCATTAAACTTGAGCTTGTATGAGCCTCCTAAAAGCCCTGCCACACACACACTTCTCACTCCAGAAGCACTTGTGGTCTAGCTGCATGCAGCTGAACTGCTAGTGGGGGTATGCTGGGGTGGGACTCGTGAAGCCTGTAAATGAAGCTGAAAGACACCCACATTATTCAGTGAAAGTGAATATATTTTCAGATTATAAAGTAACAACACGTGTTCAGCTGTGCAACCGCTTATAATCAGGATATCTTAACTTTGCTAGACCTACCACTTCTTCTAGGTGCTGCCCTGACATCCGCAGCAGGGGTGGAGACAGCCTGTGCAATGGTTGGCCCTGTTGCCTCTGATGACTTTGGCATGCGTCAGAGCTGAGGCCTTGAGGGCTCTGGCTTGCTTTGGCTGTCCTCCTATGGGCCAGCTGCTCCACCTGTGGTGACAGAAGATGAAGTTGTGGGTGTCACAGGTAAAGGCGACTCGAAGAAGAGGACAGCCTCTGAGATTCCTGAGTGTATGACACAGGGTGTCCAAATGCCGCTTCTCCTCTCTTCGGGTGCCCAAGGGCCCCAACCTGACTCCTTGAGGGGAAGGAACACCTGGAGGGACATAGCAGTGCACTGTTTCCCTCTCGCGCTCCACTGCAGAAACTCACCCACGGCTCCCGTGATGGAGTGCAGGTCTGCACGCATCTCCGAGTTCTGCTGGACCAGGGCCTCCATGGCGTCCACCATCCTCCCCATGGAGATCTCCATACTCACACATGTGGGCACCATTTCATCAGAGAGCAGGCGGACCCACTCCTCCGACTCATGTGCCACTCTGTTAAGGGCTTCCAACTGCTCTGCATAAAGTTCCCCCGCCTTCTGCTGACTCTCCACGATGAGCTGGAGGGCCAAATCCAGAGGCTTTTCATCTATATCTAGGTCCCGCCGAGGTTTGTGTCTCTGCACTGGTGGAGGGTGTGGGTAAGCACTGTGACGGGTCTTCCAGGCTGCTTATTTCCAGCTCTTCAATGGAGGAGGTGCCCTCTTGGCTGGAGGTGAGGACCCGGATGGAGCTGAGGGACTGGCTGGCTGAGGGTGTCGGTCGCTTGGCAGAGCTCCCTGTGAACCAAAGTAGAGATAATTAGTACATGGCAGCTGAGTCAAAAGCAGGAGAGAGCACACTCACAGTTGCATCGAGAGAGGGATGATGTGGTGTGGGATCCTCATGTGGGTGTTCACCGCTGACCTCACCGTCGCTGTAAGCACAGTCCTAACCAGTCAGTGCATGGCACAGTTCTCAAAGTGAATGAGGGGTCTAATGCGGCCACTCCACCCTCAGTCTGAGACCTCTCCCTGCTGCTTTGAGCCAGCTTCTCCTGCATTAACGCAAATGGAGAGAGACTGAGTAGGACATAGGACACTACGTGGAATGTTTGTATGGTGAGCAGAGCCATGGATGGGATGAGGACGTGAGCTTCAGAAGGTATGAGCCTGATGGTGATGTGAGGGTGTGTGTGAGAGTTAGTGGTGTCCCTTGAGGTGTGAGATCCCTGTGGATGTGTGATAGATTTGAGAGTGTGTGAGTTGAGAGTGATGAGGTGGTTGACTTACCCCCGGTGGAACGGATGAAAGCATTCATCCTCTTCCTGCACTGGATGGCTGACCTCCTCTGTGCTCCAATGGTGCTGACCGCTGCTGCCACCACCTCCCAGGCCGGATTGGTGACTCTGGTGGACAGTCTGCGGCCAGAGTGGGGGTAAAGGACATCATGGCGGCTTTCCACTGCATCCGGCAGGTGCCCCAGAGAAATGTCACTGAATTTTGAGATTGCCGCCTTCTTTGTTTTCAGGCCCATCTGTCCCCTGGAGCAGCCTTGGTCTGTAGACATGAATTAGGCTGTGTGCTCTGGAGACTTTAAATATGGTGTCCGGAGCGAGGAAGCGCTGAGGTCACGACGTGGCAGACAAACCTGAGCCCGTCTTCCAGCGAGCCAGCGTGTTACCTGTGGATACATAACTAACGAGGCGGGATGCGCCAGGAATGAGATGATATGGTGCAAAAAAGCCACTATTGCGGCCAGCGGCTAAAATGTCCTTTTTCCCGCCCATTACCGCACTTTGTGCAAAACCTGGGACGATTCCGCTGCGAGACAAATCTAGGCGGCTGGAAGGTTAATGGAAAATGTGACACAGGGTCAGCCAGACAAAAGGAAGCAACCAATCATGGAGCAGTTCAGAAAAAAAAGTTCCAACAAAGGTCATTGTGGTTCAGAAGCATGACTGCAGAGAGTCACAACGGAAAGACATCTTTACATGAGAGAGAATCTCGATACCTGCGTTTAGTGGTTCTTTTTATTTAATGAGCATGACTCAATATTTTGACACTCAGAACAAATGATTCTGCTTTAATCTGGATGAAAGCTTGATGAAATCCAGTGCACGTCCGTCAAAAGAAAATCATTCCCGTTATTTGGCGACAAAAAAAAAGGAACATATTTGCTCACCTTTTTTACAGAATGGTCCATCATATGCAGAGCGACTGCAGTTGCATGAATAGCCGTTGTACTTCTCGATACACCTCCCTCCATTGTGACACAGGTTACCGTAACTGCTGCAGTGTCCCAGGCATCCTGGCTTCACCCCCGGGGTAATTTTGGCTCTTTCTTCAAGATCAAGGGTGATTCCATTTAACCGTAAAGAGCGAACACATCCGAGAAATCCCTTCTGTCTTGAGGCAGTTCCGCCTGAAAATAGATTGGCTAATTTTAAGTGAATCGGGAGGGGGTTGGGTGGCTAAAACCTAAAAGACTTGTGTCCTATCCCAGTTGTTTGTGCAGTATGTCTTGTTAACAGTCAATAAACACACAGCACTAACTAAAGAAAAGTTCCCACAATAAATGCAAAACAAAAAACAATTTCCTCAACTCACATGAAGCAATCTTAATTCATTTTTACCCTCCTTTTCAGTGTAAGGCTGATTCCAAATAAACACACAGATGCATCCAATGTACAAAATCAGTTCTCATGCATCTTGATGATACAATTGTTTTGATCTAAGAATGAAGACATTAATCTTCCAGTTTTTAATACGTGAAATATAACTGATGGCTAAATTTCAACTAGACAGCAGTATATTTTAGACGTAAAAGCAAAAGTTCCAAAGAAGGATCATATTGGACTTGAAACGTTAACTCTGTTTCTCTCTCCACAGATGCTGCCAGACCTGCTGAGTTTTCCAGCACTTCTTGTTTTTATTTTAGAAGTGTTTTTTTTTGTGCGAAAAGTTTACTTTATGGATTCCTTATCTTTGGATCAAGTTACGATAGAATATTGGATATGTGTATTTATTAATCAGGCGCTTGTATTGTCCAGTTACAGGAATCCTGTTGCAAAAAACATTACTTTCTCAACTTTCTCTAACCACCGTCAACACCTCTTTGTCCTTTTGTCTATGACATCTTTTGGCAATCTCCACCTATCACTGGCCCTCTATCCAGCTCTACTTGTCCCACCCATCCCCTCCCTTGAACCAGTTTATATTTCACCTCTCTTCTATTTTTCCTTAGTTCTGTTGAAGAGTCATACGGACTCGAAACGTTAACTGTGTTCCTCTCCGCAGATGCTGTCAGGCCCTGCTGAGTTTTTCCAGGTATTTTTATTTTTATTACTTTCTTAATGTTCAATTAAGTAAGAATGCAAGACTGGAAATGAGTGTTTGAGATGAAAGATTAAACTCATATGCACCACGTTCCTCTGTCAATTTTTTTTAATGCATTTGTTAACCTGTGCACTGTAAATGGTTTAACCACATCTTAAAACGGCAGATAACGGAATGTCATATCACTGTCTTAAATGTTCTGGCACTGGTGTCTGTAACAGACATTTTAAAATTATGTTTAAATGATGGGCTCATGTCGTTTGCGACCTAGGTTTATTTTTTGAGGGAGTTAGATAATGTGATTGCTGTGAATATTTTTAAAAGACTTCCTTGTGTTTTTACCTTCCCAATGCTTTTTAAAATGCACGTTCTCTGGGTTAGGGGAAGTGACAGGTTGGCAAAATACTCCTAGATCTTGCCAATGTCCAAATGATCTTAAGGAGATAAATAAGACAGATCCAGGGATCAATTTTAAACTAGAGTGAGATTTGGGTTGGCGGGGAGTGGGGAGAGTGTGAAACACGCTGCCCGGTCTAAATGTCAGGCCCAGGATGTTTTAACTCTTGGGCCCCATTGAAATGCCACCCGTTCACTTCCTGGACAGAATGTGCAAATAGATGGTTCAGCGCAGCTGTTGGCAAGTGAAGTTTGGGCAGACTTCTCAGTAAGTGGTGGGAATAAGATTCTGGAAGACTCTCATGGGACTGAAAGGAGGCCTGGGTATCTGGGTCAGTGGAGGCCTTGATTTTCCTTGTGTGGCCTGGAAGAGAACTCTTGCTCCTCCTGAACCCCACAAACCGAACCTTTTAACCAACAGAGCCTCTTCCATATTCAGGCCTGCCTCTGCCTAGCAGGAAAGCCAGGGTGGCTGCTCGCCTTAGCTTCTTAGCTAAAGCTACAATGGAGTCCTGCTGACATGACAGGCCCAACAATTTGCATGAAGTTATGAGGCTCCCACCTGCTTTAGGAGGGCATTTCAGCTGCCTACACAACCCTGCCAGTTGACAAAAGCAAAATACTGCGGATGCTGGAAATCTGAAACAAAACCAAAAACTGCTGGAAAAGTTCAGCAGGCCTGACAGCATCTGTGGAGAGAACGAGTTAACGTTTCGAGTCCGTATGACGTTCTGAAGAAGAGTCGTTCAGACTCGAAACGTTAACTCCGTCTTTCTCCTCATAGACGCTGTCAGGCCTGCTGAGCTTTTCCAGCAATTTTTGTTTTTGTTCCTGCCAGTTGACATTGGGAACGGTCAGGATCTGAGTGGGCACTTAACTTATTTTTAACTTGCTCACCTTCCTTCAGGCAGGTAGAATTAAATTAGTAGCATTAAATTCTCCATGTCTCCCTTTCTGATAAGGAAGTATCTCAGCTCAGCGTCCCACCGAAGTGATGCGGCTGCAATAAGCAGCTTGGGGCCCTGGGACTAAAGCTGTGGTTTATCACCCTGTGGTGGTAAAGATAGATTGGAAAGGTTGGGACTGTCAGGACTCCTTGGAGAGAAGAAGGCTAAGAGGAGATATGATAGAGATGTTCAAAATTGTGAGGGGGCTGGACAGAGTAGATAGGGAGAAGCTGTTCCCGCTCGTAAAAGGATCAAGAACGAGAGGGCACAGATTTAAAGTGATTTGCAAAAGAAGCAAATATGACGTGAGAAAAAACTTTTTCACACAATGAGTGCTTTGGGCGTGGAATGCACTTCCTGGAAATGTGGCAGAGGCAGGTTTAATCGAGGCATTCAAGAGGACGTTAGAAGATTATTTGCATTGAAACAATGTGCAAGGGTACGGGGGAAAAAGCAGGGCAATGACACTAGGTCATAATGCTCATTCGGAGAGCCGGTGCAGACACGATGGGCCGAATGGCCTCCTTCTGTGCCGTTAGAATTCTGTGATTCTGTGGTATACTGTGCTGAGGCACTAAGAAGCAAATCTTAAGTGCACAGTAACTTTAATGGCAGCTGAGACGGGGTTGTTCCAATTAACTTTCCCCTGGTACAATGCGCTAGCAAAAAACTTAAAGAGCAGCATCGCCTCCACTTTTACACAACAGCATTTGTAAACAGTGGCATGCGTGAAAAATTGAACCCAATAAAATTTAAGACACAAAATTTCAATTTTAATATTATTTAAATACTATTAAATGCATTATTATTAAAAGCCTCTGCAGAATTAGTGAAGTAGGAAACTACACATTCAAGAGAACTGTTAAAATCTTTGGAATAAAGCTCAATTCCCCTTTCTGTTGTGTTGATGTATGCAGGTATTTATAAAGCTTAAGAAAGGCAATAAAACTGAACAGCTAAAGCTCAGTGATTAATGTACTCTATTATTAATACTACTTGCAATAATCCCTTTAGGCATCCAGTGTTTCACAAAATATATTCCAACTGTTTTCTCCTCTGAAGCATTTTACTTCCAGCTCCTTCTTTTGACATGGTTTGACCTTAAATAAAGCTGCACAAATTATATTTTTAATAAAAAAATAAGTATGTCGTTATAAAAACACACTTGCAGATTAGTTTTTTTGTTGCTTTGCAAATAAGCCTCTTATCCAGCTTTGCTGCATTAAGTCTGTGCTTCGATAGATATCAAGAATACATGCCAATGAATTTTTGCCAGCAGATATCAGTCTAACAGACAATAAAGGAAAACAGTGGCACTTGCATTAACCTTGTCAGTTCTACAGGGACATTGCTTATTCCAGATGCAGTGCACTCATGTTAATTAAGTAAGTAAATTCCCACCATTTGAAATTCCTTATCCGGAATATCCGCTTATGAGTACCAAACATTAGAAACACCATGCTGCATGAAATGGTTTATTTATCCAAAAACAAGTTTTGAATAAAGGGGTAATTCTGGGCTTTTGAAAGAACCATCATGTTTACAAAGGGAAAACTCTTGAACATCAAAAACCAATTGGGAGAGTTGTGTCTGTAATAATAAGATGAAGACATGAACCGTAAAATTATGAAGAGAATTATCAGTGTTATTATTTTAGGTATTTACATTTTAATTTCAAAGCCGCAAAATAAACGGTTATGAGATTAAAGACAGGTCTGCCAAAGCCTTATTGCCTTCTCACATTGAATGAAAACAGCATATTTTTCTTCTGTAAGTCATCAAAAGGATTGGCTTACGTATTCACCTATCTCAGGACACGGGGATACATTCTTATAGAAATGCACTGATATTAGACCAGTAGGGATAACCTGTATGTTCCCCATTAGCCGACCAAGAGCATCACCCTACTTCAAGTAGACCCTCTGGGTCCACTTACTTTCCAGGAGATTGACATGATTCAGAACAGATGCACCCAGACACCAATGGATACATATTCACTGGACCAGCATGAAATCAAAGTTGCACTTTGTCACCCACACACCAGCCCCGCACCTCTCTTTTTAAACACTGCGAGGCTGGGATTTTTCTGGTCCCACCCTGGGCTGAGTTGAAGGTAATGGAAAGTATAATCAGGTGGGGCGTATAATGGACGACTGATCCATACCATCCATTCAGTATCCCCAGCTGAAGTTGAATTTCATCCTCATAGTCTCGACAGGACCGCAAAGACTATGGCCCTGAAAATCCTCAAGTGAGCACATCCCAGCACTAGTGCCAGAAGGTGTCCATCCATAGCACCCACCATTGACCTTGTTGAAGCGCATAGCCTCGGCAGGGGGAGTGTTGAAAATAGTTGGCCTTTGGTATTTTAGTGGTGTGTCACATCATCAAGAGGCCAGAAGGCCAGGCTGAATCTTGCTGGCATAGGACTGGAGTGGTGAGCTTCCCATAGGTCCCCAGAAAGATGACACTGCTCCAGCAGGGAGTAAAGCCCCCCCAAAGGTCTGCATCACTAGACAATCCTGTCACTTAATAGAGGAACAATCTGAGGCTCTGCAGCTGCAGTTTTATGCTAAGTGAGCATCCCACTATTTGTGAGGCTCAGCTTGCGAGACAGGGTCTCAAAATATTGTGCTTCTTTGAAGAGCACCAAGTATCCTTACATGTTAATCTTTTAATTGGATAGTTATTAATGGCTTTTGCACCATAAGTAACGAACCCATTCATTGAGCTCACCTTGTTGAGTTTTTTTTTGGATAGTGTATTCATCCTGTAACTCTACTAGGACTTGCTGTTGAGGATGACTGAAAAGGAAACAGTTTCAGGTCTATAATGTTTAGAGAGCTGAAAAATATGATGGAATGCAGCAGTTTTTAAGGCAAGTCGCTACATGAGGGGAAGCTATTGAAGGCTTTACAGAGTCTATAAATATTTAAAAAAGCATACTTAAGTCTTAAAAAGAATAGTAGAATCACTAATAAGTGGAAAATTAAATAATATGGAGTGTTGAGAAATGGGGCTGAATTTTTATTCCAGAATCGGGAAGCTGATGTGGGGTCCAGGTCCATGCCCCAGTCTCACGTGGTGTGTTCCAGACATGCTTACCTCTACTTTTAGAGGAATGGACAGTTAAATGTCCAATTAGGGATGGGGGGGAGCAGGCTCCCGATGCTGGAGGGCCAAAGGGAAACTCTCTAGAACGCACAGATCAGAAGCTCCACTGGCTGAGGTGGGAGTTACTGATCTAAGGACAGAGAGGGGGTAGGCCGGGTAAGTATGTTTTATTTTTAAAATGGCCACAGCTGCCTACATGACCTTGGCGGGACATCAGACATCCAGAGGTTGTAGCTGTGGCCTAGTGGCCATTGCGGGTGCAGGAGGGGATCTCTTGAAGATTCAAACATGGTTGTCGCCCCCCACTTCCCAACCTGAGCCCACCAGGTTGGCCTGAATGTGCTGCAGGCCAATGAGGGTTGCCCATATGGGGCATAAATTTCCCCCCGTTGGCCGGGGAGGTGGGGGGGTGGTTGTGCGGAGGCAGACGCAAACCCCGTTCAGAGACACACCCCCATTTTATGTGGGCGGGCCAAATAAGGCCCGTCCACCTGTCCATCTTGACGCGTGCCCAGAAACACTGAGCACTCCCTGTGCGGGCGGCGGGGTGGGGGGGATTCCCTGAATGGCTCCCTGCGCCCTTTTGCACATACGCGCTAAGGAAGGTAGAGATCTCCCTGAGACACAGAGGTGCCTCAGTTTAAGGTTTTAAAATTTAAATAAAGGGGAAAAAATGCTTTTAAAACATATCCCCTCATGTGACAGTGTCACATGAGCTGGGACATGTCAAAGAATTTTTTCAAAAATTTTCATTTAATTAATAAATCCTTCACGAAATCTCATCCCGCCTGTGGATGAGGTTTCATGAAAAATGGGAAAGCCGCCTGGGCTCTTCGCCTGCCCCCCAACCTTAAGGTTGGACGGGCAGCTCAGTTAAGTACTTTAATTAGTTTTTAACAGGCCAGAATAGGCCTTTGACAGTTCGGCGGGCACACAGTTGACCCTGCTGCGTGCCCGCCGAACTGAGGATCAGAATGACACGGGGTGACATCAGGACACCCGCCTGAAGTCACCGCGTGTCATTTTACGCGTTGGCAAGCGGGCCCCACCCCCTGCTCGCCGACGGGAAAATGCTGCCCATGGTGATGGAAAATCCCAGTTGGCATGGGAACAGTGCCTTAATGGGCGCCTTATTTACATTAAGCTGTTATGAATTTGCTATTTGCCACTTGTGGGAATATTGGTAACACACTAACATGACGGCCGGCAGGGCCAATTGCGGGCCTCCAATCCTGACCCCAGTCCTGACCCTGGCTCCCTTTGAAAATTCAGCTTGTGCTGTCTCTGGAGCAGTGACATAACCAGAACCTGTGGTTTCCTAATTGCTAAACTGCAAATGCTGTTACATGATGCAGTACTGAGGAAGATTTCCACATTTGTTCCTTCATGACCTCCTCCCTGAGAGGGCACTAGCAGCGCAGTAGACGTGGCAGGAGGGAGCAAACTAGTTTATACAGAATTACATTGAAATTATGGGCTGAATTTTTCCGTTGGTGAGCAGGGGGCGGGGCCCGCTCGCCGATGCGAGATGACACTGGGGGGAACCCCCGACGTCATCCCGCCCCCATTTAAGTCTTCAGTAAGGCGGGGGCGCGGCAAAATCATTTGTGGGCCCGCCGACCTGTCAATGGCCAATTGAGGCCATTGACAGGATAATTAAAACAATTAAAGGCCCTGCCCGTCCAACCTTAAGGTTGATGTGCAGGCCAGGAGCCCCGGCGGCAAATAGATAAAACATGAAACCTCATCCACGAGGTTTCATGTCGGTTTTAAAAAAGTTTATTAAAGTTTTTGTGATATTTATTAACATGTCCCATCTCGTATGACATTGTCACATGAGGGCGGCACGTTAATGATTTTTTAATGTTTCTATTTTTAGACTTCATAAAACTGTCAGTGATCTCCCTGAGGCAGCACTTAGCCTCAGGGAAATGTGCGCTGTTTCGTGCGCATGCGTGAAAGAGCATACTCTCGCATTTGGGAAATCCCGTCCCCCCGCCCCTCTCCCGCACAGGAAGCGCATAGCGCTTACCGGCGGACATCATGCTGGGCGGGCCTTAATTGGCCCACCCACTTAATATGGCGGCGGGGCCCGCTTCTCCGGCGGGGATTGGCTCCCCGCCCGCTGGAGTTTGGGTCGTGCCCACCCGCCCGGTAGGCAGAAAATTCAGCCCCATAGCTCAGAAATAGGTCATCCAACCTACCGGTCTAGACCAGTGTTTCCTCTACACAAACCTCCCCCAAATCTACTTTAATGAAAGCTATCAGGGTATCCTTCTATTCCTTTCTCCCTCATGAGCTCATCTAACTTCCCTATAAATGTATCTGTGCTATTTGCCCTTCCATGGTAGCAAGTTCCACAATGTAACTACTCTGGGTAAAGAATTTTCCCCTAAATTCCATATTGAGTTAATTACTGATGATCTTATATTTAACGTCGTGCACAGTACCCACTTAATGCTGTTTCGATGTTTCTGTTTGACAAGGACGTATTCAATCTGGATTATCTTCGGATCCCTAGGTGACCTTTTCCTCTGATTGTGCTTAAACCAGGTGTTGAGATGCAGCTTCTCTCTGCTAAAGAACCTAAACAGAGAGACAGGATTTCCAACCTGCATGGAGTTAGGGGACGCACGGGAGGGGGCTATGCCAGACTGAGATGTAGAGGGAGCGTACAGTTAGGAATTTAGCTCGGGTGGGAATTGGGTGGAGGGACAAAGAGGTGATCCTTTTTCTTTTTTTCATTCAGCCTCCAGTAGTTGGTGAGTTTTCTTTCTTTGTCTTCAAGCTCAGTCATGGTAACTTTCTATTGCTTTATCTGTGTAAATTATTAACTAATTGGTGGATTAAATTAAAAGAAATGGTAGGGCCGGTGATGTGTTGTGACAGTAGCACGTGGGAATCTGTGGAATGCACTGCAATCCCAATAAGTGTCTGCAGTTTAGGCAACTTCGGCTCAGAGTTGCTGAGCTGGAGTCTGAGTTGCGGAGAGTGCGGGCATCGGGGAGGGGAAGAGTTACCTGGACACTTTATTCCAGGAGACAGCCACACCCTTTAGGTTAGGCAGAACCTTAAAGTTGGTAAATGGTGTGACAGCGAATCAGACAGGTAAAGGGAATCGACATGTAGCGATGGGGAGCCTAAGCCCTTGACTTTGTCCAACAGGTACGAGGTGCTTACTACCTGTTTGGATAAGGGGAAGGACTGCAAGGTGGGTGAGTGGGCTGGCCATGACACCATGGTGAAGGATGCCATTCAAGTTGGGAGAGCGAAGAGGAATGTGGAAGTGATAGGAGACAGTATAGTCAAGGGGATGGTTTCTATTCTCTACAGCCATGACCTTGAGCTCTGAAGGTTGTGTTGTTTACCTAGTGCCAGGGTTAAGGGCATCTCCTCGGGGCTGGAGAGGAACGTGGAGTGTGAGGGGGGGGATCCCAGTAGTTGTGGCTCACATGGAAACCAACGACACAGGTAGAACCAGGAATGATGATCTGTTAAGAGAACTTGAGGAGTTATGGTCCAAATTAAAATGCAGAACATCAAAGGTAATCAGCTCTGGACTGTTACCTGAGCTATGCACTAATTAGCATAGCGTCAAGCAGGTTAGAGAATTAAATGCTTAGCTCCAAGAGTGGTGTGTGTGAAGAAAGGGTTTCAATTAATGGGGCACTAGTGCCAGTGCTCAGGGCAGGGTGAACTATTCCGGTGGGATGGGAACTGGGCTGGAACCAGTGTTCTGGCCAATTATATAGCTAGGGCTATGCGCTTTAGACTAATAGAGCTGGGGTAGTGTTCGGGTGAGGGGAGATTTAGAAATCCAAAGAGAAAGTTCAAGGCATCAAAGCAGCATAGCAATGGAGGTGAAGAAACGTAGAATGGGACAGAAAGCCTAACAAAAATTGTACATTGGTAAATAAGGTCATTGCAGGGAATAGAAGTAAAATAATGAAATTCAAGGTTCTTTATCTGAATGCATGAAGCATCTATATTAAGATAGATGAACTAGTGGCACAAATTGAAGTAAATGATTTAGATCTAATCACCATTACAGAGACATGGTTACAAGGTGAACAAGTATGGGAAATAAACTTTCCATTGCACACAATATTTTGGAAAGACAGACAGAATAACAAAGGAGGAGGGGCAGCCCTGATAGTCAAGGATTATCTAAGGACATTTTTGAGAAAGGATCTGGCCTCTGAAGTCCATGAAGTAGAATCAGTATGGGTGGAAATTAGGAATAGCAAGCGTCAGAAAACACTGGTAGGAGTAGTTTATGGGCCCCCTGACAGTAGTTATACCTTTAGACAGAGCATTAATCAAAAAGTTATTGGAGCTTGTAACAAAAGCAATGTAATAATTGTGAGAACTTTAATCTTCATTTGACTGTGACACTCAGATTGGCAAGGGTAGTCTAGAAGATGAGTTTGTAGAATGCTTAGGTGAGTTTCTTGGAGCAATGCGTTGTGGGACCGACTCAAGATAAAACTATATTAGATCTAGTATTGTGTAATGAAGCAGGGTTAATTAGTTATGTCATAGTAAAAGATCCACTGGGAAACATTGATCATGATACTATTGAATTCAATGTTAAATTTGAAAGTGACATACTCCAAACAAGAATCTTAAACAAAGCCAATTATATAGATATGAGGGGAGAACTGGTTAAGAAACAATCCAAAATGCTCAACAAAAATATATTTAATTGATAAATAAAGTTCAGCAAGAAAAGTACTTAGAAGAGAATAGTATGATTAGAACAAGTCAGCATGGTTTTACTAAGGGAAATCCTGTTTGACAAATTTATTAGAGTTTTTTGAAGGTGTAACTAGTAGGGAGATAAAGGGGAACCAGTAGATGTAGTATACCTGAACACCCATTAACAAAACAAAAAATGTTAGTCGGCAAGATAAGGACTCATGGAGTTGGGGGTAATATTTTAGCATGGATAGAGGATTGGTTAACAGATAGAAAGCAGAGAGTGGGCATAAATGGGCTCTTTCAAGTTGGCAGGCAATGAATAGTGGAGTGCCACAAGGATCAGTGCTGGGGCCTCAATTATTTATAACCTATATCAATGCCTTAGATGAAGGAACAGAGAGTAATGTATAAAAGTTTGCTGATGATACCAAGCTTGGTGAAAAGATAACCCATGGGGAGGACACAGGGAAGATACGAAGAGATATAGACTGATTAAGTGAGTGGGCAACAAGATGGCAGATGGAGTATAACGCAGGGAAGCATAAAGTTATTCACTTTAGTCGTAAGAATAGAAAAAACAAATATATTTTAAAAGGTGTGAAACTTATAAGTGTTGATATTCGAAGAGACTTGGGTATGCACATACAGAAAGTTAGCATGCAGGTGCAACAAACAATTAGGAAGGCTAATGACATGTTGGCCTTTATTGCAAAGAGATTGGAGTATGAGAATAGACAAATCTTGGTACAGTTGTACAGGGTTTTGGTGAGAACACATCTGGAATACTGTGTGCAGTTTTGGTCTCGAGGGTACAGCAAAGATTCACTAAATTGGTCTTTGGGATGAGAGGGTTGTTCAATGATGAGAGACTAAGTAAGTTGGGCTGATATTCTCTGGAGTTTAGAAGAATGAGAGGCGATCTCGTTGAAACCTACAAAATTCTGAAGGGGCTTGATAGGGTAAATGCTGAGAGATTGTTCCCATTGGTTGGGGAATCTAAAACAGAGGGGCACAGTCTCAGGATAAGGGACCAATCATTTAGGGCTAAGATGAGGAGAAATTACTTCACTCAAAGGGTTATGAATCTTTGGAATTCTCCACCCCAGAGGGTTGTGGATCGTTGATGACATTTATGGCTGGGATAGACAGATTTTTTGGTCTCTCAGGGAATTAAAGGATATGGGGAGCGGACTGGAAAATGGAGTTGAAGCCCAAGATCAGCAATGATCGTACTGAATGTCAGAGCAGGCTCGATGGGGCATATGGTCTATTCCTGTTCCTATTTGTTGTGTTCTTGTGTTTAACCAATATCTCTCCTCTGTTGTTTCTGACACCCAGTGCATGGCTCCAACTTTGTTTCCACCTTTGCCTTTACTGACTACCGCATTCCTGCCTCCCAAGCTCACCAAGAAACCGCTTCATCTTCCCTTTCCTATCTGTTCTTCCAATTTCTGGCACTCTGTCTCCACTTCTTCACCAGGGTGCTCTGATGTGGGCATGCACACTGCTATAATAACAATATTCACTGGACCAGCCTGTTGGAAATCATGAGGGCTCTGGTAATAATAGATAGAGAAAATATATTTTCCCATTGGCAGAAGGATCAAGAACCAAAGGACACTGATTTAAGGTGATGGGCAAAAAGAAGGGAGGAAAAACATTTTTTACACAGAGAGTGCTTAAGATCTGGAATGCACTGAGAGTGTGGTGGAGGCAGATACAATCGTGGATTTCAAAAGGGGATTGGCTAATTATCTGAAAAGAAAAAAAATACAGGGCTATAGGGAAAAGGCGGGGACTGGAATAAGCTGAGTAGCTCTTGCAGAGAGTAATCACGGACACTACGGCTGAATGGCCAGCTTCTGTGCTACAAATATTCTATGATTTTACAATAGTAACATCTGAAAGGGTATCAGATATACACTTGAAAATAAAAAATTGCAGGGCTATGGGGAAAGGGAAGTGGAACCAATTGGATAGCTCTTTCAAAAATCACACACGATAGGCTAAATGGATCCTGTTCTGTTCTCCATCGCTCTGTGACTCTCCAGCAAGTTGAAGTTAGCCAGATTCCTATGAATTGGAGTCCAAGGACTCTCTATATAACAACAGTATCAGCCTTCATGAGAAATATTCCACTGGTGTTTAGGATTTCTGTTATTAGGGGCACCATTGAAACTGACACCGGTGTTATCACACACTCAATGCTTTGTGGTTGTCATGCACAACCTCACAGGTATGAGTAATGGATTCCTTCACGGTCACCTCAAGCTCTTCTGGTGCTCGTGAATTACTGGAATAAGCACCAGTCCCCAGATAGCATCCCTCTTCCCAATACAAGGCCCCACGACTGTTTGTTCTACTCTGTCCCATCCTTTTTATAATCTTGCAATTTTAGAGACACCCAGAGTTTCAGGCATGAGTGCAGATTCAGTTGTCCATCGGAGCCTGAATTCATCAGTCTCACCCAGCCAGTGGTGAGCTGCTCTAATAAAGAGTCTGGATCATAGAAGAACTACAATACTGAAGCCGTGAATCTGCTGTTACTCACCCTAAGCTGCCTTCACTGAAGATTCAAGGCTATCGTTTTATAATTTTCATGGAAAATCAAACATAATCCTGCAATGCTATCCTCAAAACATTCTTAAAATTTTTGGGATGCTAGATAATAAAAATGGGACTGATTCATGACCAGCAATCAGCCCTAGTGGCATGATTAAGAAATCCAAATATCGGAACTGGTGGGTCAAAAAACAGCATTACAACAACAGCCCGAATTAATTGAATTTATATAATGCCCTCAAAAAAGACTTGTATTTATGTAGCACTTTTCACGACCAGTAGATGGCTTAAAGCGTTTTACAGCCAATTAAGTACTTTTGAAGTGTAGTCACACTTTTAATGTAGGAAACACAGCAACCAGTTTGTGCACAGGAAGCTCCCACAAATAGCAATATGATAATGATCAGATAAACTTTTTTCTGTGATGTTGGTTGAGGGATAAATTTTGACTAAGGTCCTGGAGATAACTACCCTACTCTTCTATGAAATAGTGTCATGGGATCTTTTACATGAACCTGACAGTGTCTCAGTTTAACATCTCACCCAAAAGCGGATATCCCCAGCAGTGGAGCATTCCTCCCGTGCTGTACTAGATTATCAGCCTTGACTTTTGTTCTCAATTCCTGAAATGGGACTTCAACCTTGAAAATCGGAGGCATGAGAGCCTCCAACTGAGCCACAGGTAGCATCGTAGAGTAAACATCACAAGTAACTTCATAGGAGTACTATCGAATTAAATTTTACACTCACCCAATGGCAGAATTTCACCCATGTCAGGTGGGCTTGGCGGGGGCGGGCGGAGCGGTCGGGAAGCTGACCACCGCCTTCACTCAGCACCGGGCCGCGATTTTGTGCTGGCGAGCCAATTAAAGTCTGCCCAGCGTGAAAGACGAGCGGCAGTGCTCAGCGCTACCTGTGCGAGCGGGGGGGTGGGGCAGTGCGAGCCTGGCAAGAGCGACCTTTGCGCATGTGCACAAGTGCGCGCATCATAATCTCCCTGAGGCACGGAGCTGAAAAAAATAAAAATGTGATGAAACATGTCAGCTCCTGTGACTCTGTCACATGAGCAGGGACATGTTATTAATGAAAAATTAAAGTTGTTATTTTTATTTGGTTTTGGAAACCTCATCCATCCCGTGCAGTGTAGCCAATCAGATACCTCCTTGGAAGCTCTATCTCTGATTATTGACCTCTATCAGAGGATTAAGCAAAAAGGCTATGACTGGGGGTAATTGTGCATGGGGGTCTGTGGATTCAAATAGTGATGGGTCCTCCATTGTACTAGATGGCTTGTGCAGGTGGACTAATTCAATAACAGACTCTAAGGAACAGGGAAGATGGGGAGGGTGGGGAGGGTGGCAAGACTGGTCATGCACAGGGCAAGAGTGGTTAAATGTCAAGCATTTCTTTTTTCAGAGGAACATGGGTCTATAATCCAATATGCCATCTCATGTTCTGAGTGAGGGTTTGTTACATACCTGCAACAAGTTTCTGACTGAGCTGAAAACCTTATACAAAAGGCAGGTGAGATACGAAGCGATGGAAATCATGGTAAATGTAGTCAACTTATAGTTTTGATTTCCTTAGGAGGTCAGAATTCCAAAGATTCATAACCCTTTGAGTGAAGTAATTTCTCCTCATCTTAGTCCTAAATGATTCCAACTTAAATTTATTGCCGCTCCTTAGAGTTCACATGGCTGCTGGAGTATGGGAAGGGGAGTTTTTTTTAAGGAATCAGGATGCTAACCATGCCATAGGCTTCCATACATACACTGACAGCACCCAGCACCCAGCGTGCACAATAGTTTACAGGGGAAAACCCTTATCTCCTGTAAATTGTTCTGATCGTTTGAAATTTGGCATTCTTGTGTTTGTCCTGATGAGTGCAAGACAAAAAACTTCAGCAACATGTCTCTCTTTTCAGCCATATTCAAGTCTCAATCCTTCGCAACAATTGATCTACATCCACGTGTCACTATGAACTGATCCAAGGAAAAGTAAAATGCTCCTAAGTAGGAATCTCTGTTCACCTGATGTTTCTCAAAAGTCAATAAAGCCAATGAAAAGAAAGTTTTTTCTCAACCATGTTCTATTCAAAAGCATCCAAGAAAACTTTGTAAACCACTTTTTAAAATTACTATTGCTTACAGATGTATTCTGCACTTACACAACATTGGTTTCCTATTTAAATTCATCATGGCGCTACTAATCTTATGAAGAATACAGTGTAATCATACTCTTGAATCATTTCATTGGAAAATTCTTAGTATATGTCACTTGTTTAAAAACCATTAGTATGTTTTATTCAAGAGTGAACACTCTGTAATGTCACCACAGCATAGAAAATTGATTCACTCCAGTGCTTTGTGTGTGAAACTCAATTTACGTTAAATACACTTTCCAGATTAATGCATTTATTTGTCCTGAGAAATTAACAGGACAACCTACAGCATGCAAGCACATCTAGGATTTATTCAATAAGATAATGCATGATAATTGAAAATATGATATTTGAAAAAATATTTCCTGCTGAGAATATTCTCCATGTTCTATCAGGAGATGAAGCGGTGCTGGATATAATTTGTATCCCACATGTTTTCACCTAGGAACACAGAAGGGACAAATCGGAGTTAATTGTGTGTCCTTCAGCATGTAGTCTATCCATTACAGGCATAACCTGATGAAAGCTAAAATGAAATAAAGCGCCGAGCACTAGTGAGAATGAGGAGCTGCGAATGGAAGGGAGAGGTTGGTTCCTTCAAAGAAAGGGGAAGGGATGGACAGATCTCAGGTGAGGACTCAAATAAATCAGACCTCAGTGGCCCATTCCTCAGAAGAATAATTATTCTCAAAAAAAGTCAAAAAATTACCTTTATTTTTAATTTTTTGCGGGTTCAGCAGAAATAGAAGCGTTGTTTCTGGGTCCACAAAATAATTCTGCTTGCAGGTTGCGCTTTTGGAGGGCCTCCCTCTCGGAATCACCTACCTCCACGGCAGATTCAACCTTCTTGATGGCTCAATGGGAGAGCTAGCCCATATTACCATCCCTACCCAACCTACTGTACCCAGCCACACGTTTGGTGCCTGCAATCGGTCTGTGGCATTTAAGGAAGTGCCAAGGCCGACTTTGCACCCACTTTGTGTCTCTCAGCCTCTGAGTCTAGAGTGTGACACGGTGGTTTGAGTAGAGCTGAATTAAAGTAGCAAATTAAGTCCTGACTCATCTGCCAAAGCACTTTAAAGAATACTATACTAGCAAAGAAACAGCCATCTTGAGTATAAGCACACAAGGCTGTACCCTCCAAACTTCATCCACCTCAGGGAAATCATGTTAAATTTTGGTTATGGAAATGGAGGTGTATGGTGTTTTTTATTGTTTGTTGGGATGTTAGGTATCACTGGCAAGTTCAGGATTTGTTGCCCATTCCTAATTGCCCTTGAATTGAGTGGCTTACGAGGCCATTTAAGAGTCAACTACATTGCCATGGGCCTGGAGTCGTATATAGGCCAGGCCAGCTAAGGAGAGCAGATTTCCTTCCCTAAAAGACATTAGAGAACCAGGTGGGATTGTTATAACAATCAATGATAGTTTCATGATCACCATTACTAAGACTAGTTTTCAATTCCAGATTTTATTAATTGAATTGAAATTCCACCAGCTGCAATGATGGGATTTGAACCCATACCATCAGTGCATTAGCCTGAGTCTCAAGGTTACTGGCCAAGCGACATTATCCACCACCATCCCTCCCAGTAAGTTAGAAGAATTGATCACACTCCATCACATCTACTCACACTGGGACATATTCATAACTGCTGGATCTTAAAAAAGGTTAGTGTTCTTTTGGGTGAATGCAAGCCTGAGTTTTGGGCAGAAATTTGAGGGGGTATCCCCTAGGTTGCACTTTGATCCTTTTAATGCTCCTAAACAAGCAGTAATCTATGGAAGAATCTCTCCGCTCCCCTCCACCCTTCTCACCCTGCCTCCCCAACGCATCACAATGAGCACCAACAGGATAAAACAAACCCCTCAAATCTCATCCAAGCTCAAATGATTCAGGAACTCATCTGTTTAATATGAGTTCAGGTGATCCTTTGGCAGAGTCGGCATACTGATGGTTCGTTGGGTGTTCATGATGCATCACCTATCACGTGATTAAATTTCTCATCTTAAATTGTTTCCATGATCTTAGTGAACATGTAGAACAAAATTAATTCGGCTTTGATTTCATTGGCTTGTAAATTGGCAAAGGGTAATGGTGCACCAGCAAAAGAATGATCGGCAGAATCACCCCAGATTTGCACTAAGTGCAGTAGCAGGCGGATAATACGACGTTTTACCCGCTGGCCGCAATGGTGGGTTTTCACACCGTATCGTCCCAAACTCGCCGTGTTAATTATGCATTCCCATGGCGGGCGGGCTCTCATTCCCCCGCCATGCAATCACAACGCTGAGTGCCATATTTAAAGTCCAGACACGGGCACACATCTCAGTGCTCCCAGATCAGGACGATTGTAGGGAAGATGTTCATGAAAGGCAAAAAGGCAAAAAGACTGCAGCCTCCAGGTCTAGTGACACGTCACAGGAACGCCTTTTGGACACAGTGGAGGCCCGCTGGGATGTCCTGTACCCCAGCTCTGGCCGCAGGGATGGGCAGCGGCATGACCAACCAGGCTTGGTAGGCGGTGGCAGTGGTGATCAGTGCCAATGCTGCACAGAAGAGGTTGGCTATCCAATGCATAAAGAGGATGAATGATCTCATCCGTGCAGCCAGGTATGGCGACCATCTTATCACTCTAAATGCACAAACTCAAGCTCATCACACATTCACTGGCAGCTCACTCACTGCCAGTTAAAGGGACATCACCACCCATTCTCACACACATACCCTCCCATGTCCATCTAGCCTCATCTCCTTTGGAGACTGCCTCCTCAGGCATCACCAACTTGACGCCACTTGCAAAGATCAACATGCGGCCCCAAACACACCCTGGGATACCCTCCTTCCCTAGAACAGCCCTCATCCTGCACCCTCTTCCCTTGCCTGAGGCCACTTCTCCGACTTCGCCAAGCAAGCCCTGGTCCTGCAGCAACTGAAGCCACCCACATATGGCCCATCTGGTAGTTAGAGACCTGCCATGAGCCCCCCTCAAAGTGATGTGGTGCTGCCTGTGAAGCCTGGCGCTTGATGATTGCGAGTGCTGACCAAAGCAAAGTAGACAAAAAAACCTTGAAGTCCTAAGCGAAGTGCAGCCCACCAGGTGCACGTCGCTTATGTGCTGTTGTGAAACACGTTGGTATGCTTTATCACCGATGGAGTGGAGGGGGAATGAGTCCAGCGGGCTGGCCTAATAATGATATGCAGATGTATTACAATGAGGTTCCTGATGTCCAATGGCGGGAAACGCGGCCCTCCATCGGTAGGCTGAGCGGACGATCGCAAACTGGTTTCACGCCATCCTGAAACCGATCATGCCATATTGTCCAAATACGCCCAATGCCAGTGGGCACGGAAAATCCCGGCCAATTTATCTGCAGCTCAGGGCAGAATTAGCTTTTTGGGAGAAATTTAGCAGCTGAGCTGAGAAAGGGACCTGAAATCTTGGCTGCGTAAATCTGGTGCGAGACTGTTTCTTTTGGTATTGCAGGTTTTATTAGTCTGTGTTGGAAGTTGCTGCTTCAGGGAAAGCATGTGGCTTATTGCGTTGCAGGAATTTAGTTCACTAAGTGATGATTGGAAGTGTAATTAAAAAATGTGAGCTTTGATGGGAATGCTTAAATTATATTGCCCTGTACTGAAAACTGTAATTTTAACAGATGGACCTCCAGCTAATGCTATTGGTGGCAAGGGTGGAAAAAAGGCACATCGAGATAGATCAGCTACCGTAAAGAGTTTAAGGCATAGGGAAATTATAATAGAGACTAAGCTGTAACATTGGGAGCAAAGGAGGGCTGGCAGACTCAGAAGGTTTGTACAATAATGGCAAGAATTAAACAATTATTGTTCACAAGAATGGATAATAAGAGATACAGAAAGTGTGGAACAGAGTCTTGTAACAGACATGTGGAACAGACACTGAATGTAAAGAAAAGACTTGCATTTACATGGCATTTTTGACAAGCTCCAGATGTCCCTAAGCACTTTCTTTTCAAATGTAGCTCTTCTCAAATGTAATGTTGTAATGTAGGAAAGATGGCAGCTAACCTTGGCACAACGAGCTCCCACAAACAGCAATAGGATAATGACCAGATCATCTGTTTTTGTAATGTTGTTTGAAGGAGATATACTGGCTCCGTCACCAGGGATAGCTCCACTTCTTTTCTTCAAAAAGTACCATGAAGTCTTTTACATTCACCTGAGAGGGTCTCAGTTTAACGACTTACCTGGAAGGTGCCACCTCCAACAGTCCAGCACTCCTTTGGTACTGAAATGGAGTGCCAGCTTAGATTTTGGTGCTCAAGTCTCTGGAGTGGGACTTAAACCCACAACTTTCTGATTTAGAGGTGCAAGTGCTACCAACTGAGACAAGGCTGACACTCTTATATAATCGCCCTGCAGTGAAATTGCAATGAGTCAAACTTTGATGACGCAAAATTCCGTTTATGTCAAAGCTGACAGCCAATCCCGCCGGTAGAGTAGCAAACCCCATGGAACAATGCCCGTGATAAGCTGAGATTCTGTGCTGGTAACTCCGGATTTGCCGAACTTGTCTCAGCTTGTTATGTGACCGCGCCGACCAATCAGCACGGATTTAGACCATTCAGGAGTGTGAAATCATGGAGCGCTGGGCAAGCCATCATTTGACATCGAGATCTCCCTGTGAAAGGATGTTCAAAGCCTTCGAGCATGGTTGCAGAGACTGTTCCTATCTCCGGTTCAATCCTGCAGGAAAGGGGAGTCACCTTGGCAAAGAAGCTGGGCCACATGGAGTTCAAATATAGTGACAGATGACTGAACCGATCCAAGATAAGGCACAGCATAGTTTTCCAATATATGGCTGATCAACAATCACTCCTGCTCATACCACCTGCCTATGGCATGTGTGTTGGGAGGATTTACAGGTTGATACTCAACCGGTTTGGCTGCATTATGAACACATCTTCCTTAGCCATCAAGTCCTAAACGTCTTAGAGCAGGACTTGAACCCAGAAGCATTGAGCTCAGAGGCTGGGATGCTACTCACTGCACCACATGACTTCTTCTAATAGATGTTTAATAATTTAATTGTTAATGTTTCTTCTGGAAGACTTCCTAATTTATCTGATGTATGTAATTTCTATGAGAAATCTTTTGAATTTTCTTACTGTGTGAAGACTTGGTACATACATTCGTTATTATATATATATAAAGATATATATAAGAGAGAGAGAGAGAGAGAGATATCCACACACATCCATTATATGGGCAGAATTTTCCCCTGTCGGCAGGGGGATGTTCAGGAGCGGGCGCATGCGGGCGTGCCCCCGATCGGTGGTGCGATGCCATTTTATGTGGGCGGGCCAATTAAGGCCTGCCCAGCGCGATGTCTGCCATAGCGCTCCCTGTGCAGGCGGGAGGAGGGAGGTCCCTAAGCCGAGAGTGCGCTCTTTCGCGCATGTGCACGGAAGAGCGCACTCACCTCCATGAGGCTAAGTGCTGTCTCAGGGAGATCGGCGCCAAATTCAAAAATGTTAAAAATAGAAAAATAAAATTTCCCTGACATGTCCCCTCATGTGACACCATTTTAACATTTTTACACTGTCACATGAGTTGGGGCATGTCCATCACTTTTAATTAAACTTTTATTAAATCTTTAAAAACCTACGCGGGACAAGGTTTCATGCTTTTTCTAATTCCCGCCAGGGCTCCTGGCCTGCCCGCCAACCTTAAGGTTGGAGGGGCAGGTCCTTTAACTAGTGCAATTACTTTTTAAATGGCCTCAATTGGCCGTTGACAGGTCGGCGGACGCACAGCTGACTCGGCTGCGCCCCCGCCGACCTGAAAATTGAAATGACGCGGGGTGACGTCAGGAGTTCTGCCCGATGTCATCGCGCGTCATTTTACATGTCGGCGTGCGGGGTCACATCCCCGCATGCCTACCGAGAAATCCTGCCCTCTGTATTTATTAGGGAGGGAGAAAGTGAAATATCTGATCCAATTTTCTATCCTGAATATCTTCTTACTTCCCAACATGGCTTTTTAAAAAAGATTTTCCTTTAAATTAAGGCATTTCAATTAAATTCTCGAAGAATCTAAAGTAACCCAGACAGATTTATTTTCTTGTTGATTTGCTGCACTCCTCCGCTAATGTCAGCTTCTCGGTATGAGTAATTATCTGACAAAAGATCGATTGCTGCATTATTATTAAAAATTGCATAACAATTAGAACAAGCATCAATTGTACTTCAGCATGTGGCACTTTAATCATAAGTTAAACTCACTTGACTGCAAACTTGTGTCCTGCAGTGAAAACTCCAATATTACACATGTATGTTAATAAATGTCAAATAAATTGAACAGACAGAAGGCAGATAAGTACGCTATGTGACTTCTGTGCCATACAAGGGCTTTCACAGTGGGAGCTCTTTATTTTCTTCATTAAGGTTTGCAGTAATTTTTAGACATAAGGTTTGATATTAAATGCATTACAGAATAAGATTTTTCTCTCTTTGGTTTACATGCAGGATGCAATAATGACAACCATTTCAAAGCTGAATATCCTCCAGATATTTAGTTACTGAAGAAATCATTGAGCATCCAATGCGCAATCATATGGCAAAGTGCAGTCTAAATGGCATGGAATACGTCGATCTAAAAATTTATACGCTCAAAACCCGATTACCTGTGACTTTAATCATCCTGTGAGGGAAATACAAATTGATTAATTAGTTTCAGGCTGCAAGAAGTAATAAAGTTTCAGCTTCTTCCCACACGGAAACCAATTTAATCACACATTCACGAGTCAGCCATAACACTTCAGAAACAGCCCATTAGTAAACAGCCTCCAAGAACAACCCATTGCCTTGACACATTAATTTTCTTGATGGTATTTCTTATCGCAGCTCATTTTCCAGGATTAAATGCAGCCTAGGAATGCTGCTTTGTCTGCCTGGTTGCCGGCAGAGCCCCTACACTCATGCTACCCTTCAGAACACTCTAGCATCTCAGGTTGAATGTGTTAAAGTGACACATAAAGAAAGTTGAAGATAAATCATCCAACTGTACAGAACACTTCCAATCATGTGGGAGCAGTAATGTAAAGTAGGCATATTCAATTATCCTTTGTATGTTTCTAGGGGCTGCTAATAATATTAGAATCGAGAATAACAATTCCAATAATTCAACAATTTGGTGCTCTAGTACGCTGAATAGTACATAACCATGCTCAGGAATAAACCATTTGCCTCACATTTGGAATCAATGTTAATTAAATCAAGGAAATTAACTAGTTTGATCTTTTAAGCAAATTATATCAACACTGCAAACCTACTGTGTCACCAGGGAGGTGAACTCTACTATTTTTAAATACATCCAGCAGGTTACCAATAACAGATCCAGAAATAGCTCAAGGTATCAGCTTTCCCATGACCCAGCTGCCACATTTAAAACAGGGGCTTTCTGCTTTTTCCAATGGCTGGACAAAATAAATTGCAAAAATATAGGCCTCCGAGCATCTTCAGAGAATGAAAGCATTTAAGTGTAACAGGAAAGTCTTCCCCTGAATGACCATGCAGCTGCTATGGCTACTGGTTGGTGGTCAAAGGTGGGGGAGCAGATGGTGGGTGGCGATGTCTAAAACCTCAATATTAACCCCTTGAGATAGGTAGAAGCAGATTGAGACTGGGGTGGGGGGTGGGGGATGGGGCAGGGAGGTTAAAATCTGAAGAATCCAAATTGTGAAATTCTTTAACCCAGAGTGCTGGAATGCTCAGTCATTGAGTATGTTCAAGGCTTTAGATTTTTAAACATGAAGGGAAGTAAGGGTATGGGAATAGTGCAGGAGGTAGAGTTGAGGTAGAAGATTATCAGTAATCACATTGAATGGCAGAGCATGCTTCCAAGGCCATATGACATAATTCTGCTTCAATTTCTTATGTTCTTATACAGTATCTTTCCTGAATTCAAGACAAATGCTTCACAGCCTGTAAATCCCCTTTTGAAATGCAGTCACTGCTGTAATGTATGGAAATGGTACAGCCAGTGCAAGAACAAGCAGCAATGAGACAAATGACAAATCATTTGTTTTAGCAATATTGATTGAGCAATAAATGTTGGTCAATACACTTCTTAATTAATGCCATGGGATTGTTTACACCCATCTCTGAGGGTGCATTGGTTTAATCCCTTGTCTGAAACACAGTACTCTGACAGTGCAGCACTTACTCAGCACTGCACTACCGTGTCAGCCTAGATCATGTGCTCAAGTTTTTTGGAGTGGATCTGTGAACCCACAACCTTCTGTCTCAGAGTAGGGAGTCTTGTCACTGAGTCAAGGCTAACCTTTATTAGATTAACATCCATATCCAATCCAACCAAATTAATATTCCAAATAATAAAAATCCAAGTTAGCCACCCTCCAGTATATTATAAATAAAACAGTTGCATTACTGATGATCTGCAACTAGATGTCAACATCAAATTTAGGGAATAAAATTTTATAAAGCACTTGTAAGGCATTCTAAGGGGTAATCATTAAAATTTGACCAACGTTTTTAAAATAGGAACTGATTGTCATTCCTATATAATGGGCATGAGAGTCTAAATAGATTAACACTATAGTCAGAATCATTAGGCAGGTGCTGTAATGTAGGTAATCTGTTCACCTGATATAATGGTCTTTAAACTCAGCATGCAACTGTCAGAATTTTTCTCCTACTGCTTCAGTCACTTATTAAATGCCTTTCTTTCTTTCACATGTATAGTTGCTGTGATCCTTCTAGGAGTCGATCAAACGGACTTTAAATTGACTGCTCGTGTGTCAAGATATGGGACTCTTCCCTGGGGAGTTAAGCTGCTCCTTCAAGCAGTGCAGTTAAATCTTTCCAGGCTTCTCACTCAAGAGAATTTAAAGCCTTTGTGATTTCTCAACCAGGTATAATGTTTGCAAAGCAACCAAGTGCTTATTGAACTGTAACTGTTTTGTGTGTACTCTATTCACAAAATTGTAGTCAGATGTAATGTAATCAACTGCACACAAAAACCTCTAGGCGACTGATTGGATTGATCTTTCAAAAACTGGCAAAGGCACAATCGGCCAAAAAGCTTCCTTCTATCCTGTATGATTTTATGAAGTTTTATTGACCGTAATTTAAATCAATATTAACTTACAGTCAATGAGGTGTTTGAATGATATCTCCCAAACTGAGATGCAATGAAGGAGAAATGTGTTTGCATACTAGTTTGTTTCCACTAGAAGCGGCACTATGTATACTTACCTTGATTGCCCTTGGCAGTCAATGCCATGGGTCACTATCTGCATGGCCCACATAGCATTTCTCATTGATATAATTGAAGGACCACTTCAGTGAGTTGACATAAGACTGCATAAAGTTGCTTGAAGTGGTGCTATTCGAACAATTTCTCCCCCAATGGGGCATAAACTCCTTGGTGTCACAAGCTGTGCCCGTGTCTGCCACAGCACAGCAGCCATGGGAGAAAATTCATCATTGGGCCTTATCAGAATAAATCAGGCCAGCTGCAGCTGTCAATCAGGAAGCAAAGCTCTGCCGTGCAAAGTATCAGCCAATATCACAATGAGTAATGACTCGTCTATACCTGGGACACAAACGGAAGCTGAAAGCTTGAAGGAATAATGCTCCTTGAACAAAGTACTAGATGAGTTTATAGTTGAATGTCACCAGAAGGACCAATAGACCTCAGTCAAGTAGCAAGGTGACTTTCCTGCAGGATTTTTTTTTTCTGTATTAATTCTATTTCCAAGCCTTTAACAATATTAACAAAGCCGGTCAACATGGGCAATGCTACATAGTCACAATGGTGGTCAGGGAGGGACTCATGCTACATTCCCACCTGCGGCTATTTTAACTTAACAAAAGCAAATATTCAAGAAGCAGTGGCCACATGGGTAGAAAACGATTAGCACTCTAATGTGACATCACTATCTTAATTAGGAAAGGGGAGGCCCATATGTAAAGGCATTAGAAAAACGTACTTGGAGGAACAAAGTTACCAGAAGTCGGCAAGCTAATGTTTAAATATAATTTCTGTGAGGTTTCATGGTGGGTTAGGAGGACCAAAATATGCACCTCCTGTGCTTGCAATGAATCTCCCCAGGCCTGGCCACTCCTCTTGCTGCAATCACTGGGTTCCTCCACATTTACGCTGGGGAACCATTCTATTGGACATCCGTGTCTTTCAGCTCCAACATAAATTCCAGCTCCCTCTTATCAGCCCTTGATGTCATTCCTGGACTGCTTGAGGCACAGGTGTTAAAATGGCCCAGATGTCATGCTCAAATATCTGCAAGGAATGTTTGCCTGCCTCACATCCCAACCCACTAGTAATTAAAATCGGGCCTTATCATAGTGCACAGCCCTCATTAAAGTAAGCTATAAGATAATTGCTTCTAAAAGCCATAGAGCCCATTCTATTTATTATCACACTCAAACTTTATTAGCAGTCTAACTAAGAACAACTTAGAACATATAGATTTGTTTGCATCACAGAACATCACAAAACGATTTCTTTTTAAAAAGTGCATCATCAATAATTGTTAGTTTAGACTTTCTCAAGAAATGTTTGTGCTTTGTTTGAAGTTAAATCCATGCAACGAAATGAGGCTTAAGTAAAATCATTGCTATCACCGAATCAACAACCTTGTTGGATCACTTGCAGCCAATACTCATCAGAGATAGACACTGAAAACAAAATCTATTTCCAGGAAACAACAGATGCTGGTGGCGCTATTTGTTAATAATTAATCAGCAGTTAGGCAGATAAAATGGAATTTGTTTTAATTTTGTAATCTATGTAATGTGTGGAGTTATTTTAAGGGAACCTCCTATCAAGGGAACTGATTTACACAGGTCTGTGCCCCCAGTTTGCGTTAGCCCAACACCAAGAGCAGGAATGGGTGGAACAGTAATCTATGCGGCTAATCTTCACTTTGGGGTACATCTGGGATTTCGGTCACAAGATTAAGAATATGGGTGAGGCTGATTAGTGTCCCACAGTGTCCTCAGCTCTCACTTATGCCTCCAAGTAGATGGTAATGCACACCATTAGGTACCTTGACTTGGCTGACGAGCTAAACTAAATGAAGATATCAACAGCTCTGCCCGGTGTAGATAGGGTCTCTCTAAGTGCATGAAGTCTGGAACGATGGAAGAGGTAGATGATCCCAGCAAGAGGATGGCCCTGAAGGTGGACACCCGCACAAAGTGTGACACATCCAGAGCACTCTCCTGACAAAGCAGACTTCTTACCTCTCACCTTGGAAATGATTGGGGCCTTACCATGTATCTTCCCATAGTCAGCAATGAAACCTAGTTGCAAAAATGTTGTTGCTAACAGCACAATTGACAGGCGCAACATTTCATCCAATCTTCAGCAAGAGGAAGGAACCTGAAGAAGAATCTTCACTTTGGCAGAGGCAGAAAGAGGCTTATATGGGTTGACATCAATGGTAAAGAAAATTGTTGGAGAGCCCTTGGGACATTTGGTTATTTTAAAAGCATTATGAATATGCAATTTCTTGTTGTTGTTAAGTGTGTAGTGGGCGGGGTGTGTAAAGGTTGGGGTGTGTAATGGATGGGTGTGCAGTGGGCAGGGTGTGTAACAAAAGGAGAATGTAACTGGTAGTTGTTTTGGTTGGGGTGTGTAATGAGCATGGTGTGTAATGGGTGGGGTGTAGTGGGTCAGGTTTGTATTGGCAGGGTGTGCAATAGGGATGTGGTGGATGGGGTATGTAACAGGCAGGATTTATAACAAATGGGGGCGCACTGATCAAGATGTTTAACGGATGGGGTATGCAGGGTTTGTAATGGGTGAGGTATGCAATGGGTGAGGGTGTAGTGGGTGGGGTATATAACGGATGGGGGTGTAGCAAGCGGGGTCTGTAACTGATGGGGAAGTAGTGAACAAGGTGTATAAAGGACGGGGTATGTAATGGGCAGAATGTAAAATGGATAGGCGTGTAGTGGGTGGAGTATGTAGCAGATGGGGGTATAGCAAGCGGGATGTGTAACTGATAGGGATGTAGCAAACAAGGTATATAAAGGGTGGGGTGTGTAATGGGTGTGTAAAATGGATGGGGGTGTATCAGGTGGGGTATTTAACAGCTGGTGTGTGTACGGGTGGGGGTATGGTTGTCGGGCTGTGTAAAGAATGGGGATGTAGTGAGCAGAGTGTGTAATGGGTGGTGATGTAGTGAAGGACAAGGTGTGTAACGGACGAGATGTATAACAGATGGGGATGTAGAAGGTGGGGTGTTAACAGGTGGGACTGTAGTAAAAGGGGTGTGTAAACAATGGGATGTGTAACGGGCAGGGTATATAATGGAATAAAAACAAAAAATGCTGGAAAATCTCAGCATCTGTGGAGAGAGAAACAGAAACAAGCAAAACTCTTTGGGCAGGATTTTACGCATCGGCGAGCAGGGGGTGGGGCCCGCTTGCCAACACGTAAAATGACGCGTGGTAACGTCGGGGGGAACTCCCGACGTCACCACACCCCATTTAAATTTTCAGGAAGGCGGTGGCGCAGCAAAATCAGCTGCATGCCCGCTGACCTGTCAATGGCCAATTGAGGCCATTGACGGAGTCAATTAAGAGTCAACCTTAAGGTTGGCGGGCAGGCCAGGAGCCCCGGCGGGGAATAGCAAAAACATGAAACCTCATCCACCAGCGGGATGAGGTTTCATGTAGCTTTTTAAAAATTTTAATAAAGTTTTTGTGAAAATTATGGACATGTCCCAACTCATGTGACATTGTTACATGAGGGGACATGTTAGGGACATTTTATTTTTCTATTTTTATCTTTTTGATATTTACAGCCGATCTCCCTGAGGCTGCACTTAGCCTCAGGGAGATGAGTGCACACTTTTGTGCACGTGCGCGAAAGAGCGGATTCTCGATTTTGGGATCCCCCCCTGTCCGCACAGGGAAGCGCTTCCGTGCGGGGAGGGCCTTAATTGGCCCAATCGGGGGCGCCAATCGGAAGCACATCTGTGCGTACCCGCCATTCAACATCCCCCCGCCGATGGGGGGAAAATTCAGCCCTTTATTTCAGATTTCCAGCATCTACAGTATTTTGCTTTTATCTTAGGGTGTGTAACAGATTGGGTGCGTAACTGATGGAGGTGTAGTAAAAGGGGTGTTTAATGGTTGTACTGTAGTGAACAGGGTGTGTAAAGGGTGAGGTGTGTATTGGATGGGAATGTAGTCTGGAGGGTGTGTTACAGATGGTGGGTTACAGTGGGTCACAGTTATGGGTGTGTTACAGTGCCACATGCACTGTACAGCATCCAAGTACCCTAACATAATGTGCAGTCTTTGTGTTGGTACTTCCTTTTTATGTGGGTTAGCATTACAAGTAATTTCACTTGTCATTCAGAAATTATACAAAATTCTATCATTTCAAATTCTAATACATATATAAATAATTCTCAGACTATGCTATATTTGAAGTGGGAATACACTTGAATCACTGCGTGATGGCAACAGAACTAAATTAAATCAATAATGTTAGCATTCTTCGCATAAATGATGTGTTATTTTCAGTCAGGTACACATCTCTTCTCTATTTCAGTCACTACAGTGAATTTCTCTTTGGATCAATGACCTACATGTGCTCACCTTGTTACTCTGTACATTTTTCCACTCTAAATAATGCAAGAAAAACATGGTTCTCTGAATTGAAAGGTACTTGCCATCAATGTGTAAATGTCACAAAGAATGACAGGCCAATAGCAAACAATGAGCTCCTACCTACAAACAGTTGACTGCTGAGCTGTAACTGGATGTGTCCATCAGAGGGGGCCTCCTGAGCTTCTCTTGGCAGGTGATCCACTTGAAGGGATGCCTCTCTGATATTTCGTTCTGCTTCAACATAATGCCACTGATTGTCGTTCAAATGCGTAGGCGATTTCACAGTCACCTCAAACGGTCCATTACCCACATCAAATGAGAGAACCACTTCCATTGGAGCTGAAAATCACACAAGATACAAACAAAGGTAACTATCTTTGACCTGAAGAGAAGGCTTCTGCAAGAGTGCCCTGGAATAATGTATTTATGTTTCTCATCAGACAAAAATGTAATTAGTCCCCACTGTATTAACATTGACCCATCTTTGAAAATTAGCACAAGACGTGGATTTATTATTCATGTCTAACTCAGGTCTCTTCACATATCACAGATAGAGCCTGAGTGGAATAAATTATGATTACAGAGGTAGTTTTTTAAAATTTAATTACTCCTAACATTCTGTATCTTTTAAAGGGACAAACCATTATATATATATATATATATATATATATATAACCTGCATTACAACGAAAGACATTGTTTAAAAGCTCGTTCTCAGGACATGGACATTACTGGCAAGGCTCGCATTTATTCCCCATTTTTATTAAAGCTGAACTGCATCTTGAATACAACTGAGTGGTTTGCAAGGTCACTTCAGAATCAGTCACTTTGATGGGAAGCTGGAGTACATGTAGACCAGATAGATAGCAGATTTCATTCCCTGAAGAACATTAGTGAACCAGTTTGGCTTTTAAGAGAACCCAACAGCTTTGCTGTCTGAAAGTAGCTTATTATTTTACAGCTTTTTTTGTTAAACTGGATTCATATTTTCAGACTGGTAGGGTTTGAACTCGTGTTTGCTGGAGTATTAGTCCGACAACATAACCATGATACTATCATACCTAATGTGATCAGCACAATATTGCATTGATGGGAAGGGTGCATGGAATTCTTCTCCCTCGCTCCCAAAAAGGTATATCAAACGCTTTAATTAAAATTGTTGTTTTTAAGTTGCACTCAACTGCATTTCATGACATTATAGAAGAGTTTTGAATGGTGATATGGTCATGAATGAGATTAATAGACTTCATTAATAGATATTGATTGTGCTCAACTTGATCGCAGAATTAGGTGAAAATACATAACACTGGATCTTTGCCCACTTTGCACATGCTCCACACCAGCAAAACTAACCGGAATAGAAAACTCTCACCTGAAACAGGCAAGGACCTCATTAATATTGGAATAAGAGGAAAAGATGGCCTGTCATTTGTCCTGTTGCAGGTGCAAGCAGAAAACTGGTGGACACTCACACTATTTATAACAGAGATTCGATTTGCCAGGGGCTCAACTATTGACATGGATTAACTTAAAGGGTTTAATCAGAAGACTCATGAACAGCTTTTTTTACAGGTTATATTTTTATTTATTACCACTGCTGCTTGCATTTCTCTCGGCACCAATTGCTCTCTTGCCTCATTTATGTTCTCTCCTGGCACGATTAGCATTACCCGGTTACTTCCCCATGAGGACCCCCTTTTGTCTGTCCTCTTTGTAGTAAAAGGATTAAGGCAAATGGATGGATGCAAGTCCAATGAGGCAGCAGTATTCTGTTTCCTATCTACAGAACTCTCATGCTCAAGTCTATAGACCGAGGTGCACATACCTCAAACAGACAGAGGATTAGTGCATCTGGAAATTCCAGCCACAAAGAAGACATCAAGGATGAGTGAGCAGAACTTAATGAGCGATAGGATTTGGGCAAATTAATTTTGGATGCTAAAGCAGTTGTGCCAGATATGCTCAAGTCTGTGCCAGGCCTCAAGCCTAGGAATTCAAAGAGTAAAGCTGTAGGCCATACAAGGGAAAATGACCAGGGTATATTTTATTGGTGACCACAGTATCAAAGCTGGAAGAGGGGGATTGAGAGAGCAAATGGACAGCTGCAAAAGTACCGCTAGCATCAAATGCTGGGCAGTTTGGAGTTTCAAAGCGTCACTGTAAGTAGGTTGAGAGAGATGTTTCCAGATGCAAAATAAAGTGGCATGGGCCGGGGGTAGGGGTGGTGAGGGATACAAAGAGGTGGTGAATGAGGGTCTACACGAGTTGAATTTCGTCATCTATGATTGCCTTCATTGAGGGGAGGCTCCAAAGATAGGAAAAATGGTCCGCATCTTCCAGGATCTCGCTGTTGATCCTAATTGCTGGGAGAAGTATTGTGTTGTGGGAGATGGTTGGAAGAGGACCTTAGTTTTCCCATATGCTTTGGAGAAGATGTTGAAAATGACCTGGAGCTCAGTTTCTGAACGGGTGCACACACACAAGCATCATCTGCACCCTGAAGCTCCGTGATTGAGATTGGAGTGATTTTGATTTTGTATTGAAGGCAACGTAGGTTGAACAGTTTCCTGTCTGTTCTGTGGATTATCTCCATGGCTGTGGGTAATTTGCTGGAGTTAAGGTGCATTATTGCATTGAGGAAGATGGGAAAATTCATCATTGCCTCTAATGTCCCAGAATGTGTGGGGATGGGGGCAGTAGGTGTGGGGATGATGGAGGGAAATGGTGGTGTAGTGGTAAAGTCACTGGGCATACGAACGACATGTCCCATCCAGCTGACCTGCTTTTGAGTGAGTAAACTGGGCATGTTGGCTTGGGAGAGGAGACTACTGTTGGGCTGCCTTCCTTGTCCCCAGGCTTGAAGGATTGTGAAGGCATTGCTGGAGTGCGTCAGCAGTGCTTTGAGGTATCTGCTGTAGGTCATCCAGGGTTTCTGAAGCATATAGGAGCACAGGGATCACTACTGCCTGGAAAACCATAACCTTAGTCTCAGGTTTGGGATCCTGATCCTCGAATACTCTTTTCCTCAGTCGGGCTGAAGGCTAAGCTTTTTAAAAAACTCTTTCATGGGATGTGGCTGTCGCTGGAAAGGCCAGCATTTGTTGTAATCCAGACGACCAGGTTAATTCTTTGGGGACATGGATTCAAATCCCAACACAGCAGCTTGTGGAATCTGAATTCATAAATAAGTCTGGAATGTAAAGCTAGTCTCAGTAATTGTGACCACGAAACCATCATCAATTGTTGTAAAATCCCAACTGATTCCCTAATGGCCTTTAAGGGAAGGAAATCTGCCTTCCTTTACCTGGTCTGGCCTACATGTGATTCCAGACCAACAGCAATGTAGTTGACTCTTATCTGCCCTCTAATATGGCCAAGCAAGCCATTCAGCTCAAGGGCCATTAGGGATGGGCAACAAATGCAGGCCTTTCCAGCGACAGCCACATCCCATGAAAGAATTTTTAAAAAAGCTCAGCCTTCATCCTGACTGAGAAAAAGAGTATTTGAGGATCAGGGTCTCAAACCTGGGACTAAGGTTATGGTTTACCAGGCCGTGGTGTTCCCCGTGCTCCTATATGCTTCAGAAACTTGGATGACCTACAGCAGATACCTCAAAGCACTGCTGAAGCACTCCAGCAGTGCCTTCACAATCCTTCAAACCTGGGGACAAGGAAGGCAGCCTAACAGTACTGTCCTCTCCCAAGCCAACATGCCCAGCAGAGAGCTGCTACTCACTCAAAAGCAGGTCAGCTGGATGGGACATGTCGCTCGTACACCTGACATCTGAAGCAACTGCTCCACTCGGAACTCGGTTGCACCGGAGACTCCCAAGAGGATGGCGGACAGGCTTTAGGGACGTCCTCAAAGCATCTCTGAAGAGGTCAAACATTCCTTCCAACTCATGGGAGCCCCTGGCTTGTGACTGACCCGAAATGGAGAAGGTTTATTCAGGAAGGCAGCGAACACATTGAAAGACTTTGTCGGGAACACACTGGGACAAAGTTGAGTTGGAGAGAGGGCTTAAACCTGCAAATGCCTAATCTTCCTGACTGTTCAAGCACTACCTGCCCTGCATACGGCAGTATCTGCAGGTCGTACATTGGATTTATCACACATCTCAGAACCCAACAAACTGGAGCGGGGAGGAAGTCATCCTCAATCCCGAGGGACTGTCTAACAAGAAGAAGACATGAGATGGCATGCCCCCGCCCTCTCCTCTTTCCTCTTTATTAAATCAAGTTAAGTATGGATACGTATTTCTTTTTTCTCTTGTGATGAGAAAGGGGAAGAATCAACACTAGTATTATCTAGATATTGATTGGGATGTAGGGGCAAGATTTTGGGTCGTCGGGCGGGTGGGGCAGGTGGGCCCAGGAGCCGCCCACAATCAGGCCCCGCCCACAATCAGGCCCCGCCCACAATCAGGCCCCGAATGCGATTTCACACTGGCTGGCCAATTAACGGCCACCATCCTGAAAGTCGCGCTGAGAGGCTCATCGCTGCTGGGCTGGGGATGGGAGGAGTGCCAGTGCCAAAGTCTGCACACGTGCAGGGAGCGCGCACTGAAAGCTCCCTGAAGGCAGGAGAATTTTCGAATCAAAAAGAACATTTCAAATCTGAAAAAAAATGTCCCGATGTAGGACTCACTCATAATAACACAAACAGAATAAAAATTCTGCCCAGAAATTTTTATTTTTTATTTTTTCTTTAATTGTGGAAACCTCATCCCACCTGTGGGCGAGGTTGCCTATAAAATATAAAAAGCTGCCTGGCCGATTCGCCCGCCCGCCAACCGTAAGGTTGGACGGGCAGCGAAAAATAGCTTTTAATTAATAGATTAATGGCCTTAACAGGGCAGAATTTTACATCCCGCGGGCAGGCCCATGCCAGCCGACCAAAATATCCCGCGCTATTTAACACCCGATGGGGTTGGGCACGCGCCCGCCCGCAGGGTATAGAATCCTGGCCTGGATTTGTAGGATCCAAACCTGGTCCAGCCACAAGAACCAAATACAATCACGGGTCACATCGGACTTGATTTATGCAAGACAATTGCAATCTTACTGTGGTGTAGCTGGTGGTGAAAATAAAACCCTTCAATATTCTATTTTCCAAATGTATACAGATAAATAAGATTGATAGTGTTGTGGCAATCGTAATATTCCTCCTTCTGGCTTCATAGTAACCTGGGCTTCCTCATTTAGCTGTGCAGCCAAGAAATCACAAAATAATTCAAAGCAGGACAACATATTTCCTTATTTATGGTTAAAGAATTTATTTTAAATGCTTTGAAAGCCACAATGTTAATAGTGACTATCCTACTATTTACAAGGACAGCTGTAATTTGCCATAAATTATATAGAGTATGAAATCAAATTGTGGCACCTTACTGTTTAAAAGCCTTAAAATTACAATTTAGGGTATTAACATGTAACACTTGGTGGTAGAATACTTGAATGGAAGAGAGATATTTCAGACCAAAGCATCAGTACATTAATATCCCATGGCATAATTTCAAGGCTATGTTTCTGAGGAACACCTTTACTGCAGTCCCCCATTAAACATGAGCAATTAAGAAAATACAATGAAAACCTGGTGGTAGTTGATCCTGTCACAGTAAAGGTTACCACTAATGCATGCAGTTGTCCTGTTCCTAACTGAAGATGACAATGTAATTAGATAACCGACATGCATCATTTAGCACAGAGATACTTATATTTGGCTTAGGATGTTCTTTACAGTCATATTATTGAGCTTTTAGCGAGATAGCAACAAAACTCAGGTTAAAGCCTAGCAGCCCAGAAGGTTCAGGGAAAAAAATAGCAACACCGTGCATTAAGTATAATTAAGCACTCATTATATCAAAACAAGTACAGGATAAAGTGGCTTGTGTAATAAAAACCAGCATCAAACAAAAATGTTATTATTGAAAACCATTCAACGAGCGATGGTATTTTGCCAATGACAATGTACAACAAATTGCCTAGTGGTGTAAATGCAAATAAAAACGATCTAGCAAGGTTGCTGGAGAACCAATAGGACATGAGTAATGGATAGTGTTAGAATCATATCTCTCAAAACTGAAGTTTTCTTTTACAAAGTGGAAGGACACGGAATGATCTGGATGGTAACCTGACATTTTTTTTTAAAAGTAAGGTCGTAAGTTCACCCTGTTCACCTTGTAAACAAGCAGGCCTCTTCCAAGAAATCACCTGACCTATATGGTACTTGAGAAGGAGTTATTTGTTTGTTTGAACTGCAAAGCTCTTTACTTAATGAAAAGCTGGGAGACAAAAAAGACAGTCACGTGGGAGAGAGGGAAAAGAAAACTTAAGTTGTGAACCTGCTTGTTTTGAAGGCAATTTTGTTGGGGAACAAGCTGAGGAAAGAAGGCGACCTTGACTGGCTCCATTTCTCTACCTTGCCTGTGTTTGGCTGTCAACCTGTATCCAAAGAACCCTCATCTGGGTGTAACCAGTCTGCATTTGGACCTGCAAAGCTGAGACTATTGGTGAGAACATCCAGGTATCCACCGGGACCAAACGAGAGAACTCCCAAGTTGACCCCGTGGACTTTATTCTTTATTTTATACACCCATCCTCCAAAACCTATCGCTGCAGAGGGACTCTGTTTGTTTGTCCTTTGTTTGTCTGTGTACGTTTCTGTGGGTGTGCTGGGGAATTCTTTAGGAAGAGATAGATAGTTATAATTCCTGATTACAATTGTGTGTTAATCAATACTTGCAATTTGTTAAAAGAAGTTTTATTTTAAAATAAATTAATCATTCTGAGATTTTGTAAGAAGGCTGGTCAGAGCCTCTTTTCTTCTGAGTACTGGAGGTATCGGTACACAATTGGCCATTTCTTTGAGAAAATTAAACACTTAAATTAACGGTATGGCCTGCAGAGTAGCGGGGTTTGATAATTCACACACTCCTTCCACCCCAATCGTAACAATAGGTGGGACTGATTACAAGAATCGAACAGCATAACTGCCTCCAGAAACAACAAGTGAACACACATAGCTCATACAGACTACAAAGGTTCAGGTTTGTACTTGATTCTTCTGCGGGGAATTTCCTTGTTCCAGCCTCCTAACCTCAGTGTAAGTTTGGCACAAACCCAGCTGATATACGTAAACCTGGTTTCGACCAACCATCCACTGAAGCACCAGTGACGGAACAGAAGTGGAAAAGAAATTGCTGGCTCTTGTCCATAAAATTCTGTTCTCTGCTAAAACGTATGTTCGTGGATGCCAGCTGAGGGCAGTATCAAGCTCTGCTGTCATGCCCTTCTATGGTTCAACTCGCAGGCTAAGCTCCCCAATGAAAAATGGCCACTTGAAGGAGGCGTGGGATGGCTGTCGGGTGCTTTTGATTCATACTCCACCATGTGATAGCATTTCCAATAGAGTAAGAGAAAAAATTGATTTTAAAAAAAAGTCAAGTTTAAAACCTTTATTCTCTTCTGTTATTTATTTTGGTGAGGGTACCTGTCAACAACAGCAGATTGAATGTCTTGTGTAACCTTACTGTTACTGTGAAACTACTCCAAGGATGACAATAACCCATAGACATTTTGAGTTACCCATGACATTAAGACAGTTTGAATGCGGTTAGTGATTGCGTTTTTCTACACCCACATCCTATTTACAAGTCTTATTGCCTCCCCTTACTTACAGTTCAGCTCAATCCTTATGAAGTCCTTAATTCCGAGATTCTCCAGGAAAACACCAGAGGAAGCAGTCGTTTTGAAGAAAAATGAAATGTCCGCACTGAGTTCACCGTGGAATGTGGGGAAATGGAGATACGAGGACTCGGTATTGAACGATGCTGCATTCCAGTAATTTCCTGGATGGGCAAAAAGAGTTTAAATTCATGATTAACCTTTAAATATTGAAACGTCGCTTGGAAACTGCTTTTTTTTTTGCTTCAGTTTTCTTCTCTTCTCAGCTGAAGAAACTAAAGGCTTGCACCTTTCACACTCCTCCCAGTGCGCTTTCCAGTCAATGAAGTACTTATCTTTGGAAGTACAGTCACTGTTATAATGAGGGAATAACTAAGGGAATTAAAGGATATTGGGATAGTGTAGGAAGGTGGAGTTGAGGTAGTAGATCAGGCATGATCTTGTTGAAGGGCAAGGCAAGCTTGAAGGGTCAAATGGCCTACACCAGCTCCACAGTTAGAAGGATGTTCTCCAGACATTGTCTTCCGCTCATACCATCAACATTATCAGAAGCTTTAATGACCCATGCCAGGCTACAAGGGTGAACATGAAGTCTTCCTTCCTCTATTTCTCATCAGTTTAGCAGGCCACAGCCTGCATTATCGGCTTCTCCACCAATTATAATGGATACTACACCAACTCTCCTTATCATTTCAATCACTCATCACTTATTGCTGTGGACCGTACAACATACACCAACAGAATTCTGCTTTCTCCTGCCAGCAATTGCTAAACACTTCACTATTCTGCAGACTGCTTTCTCATTTCACAGTGGAGTCACTTTCTTGCACATAACCATCGCCACCTCCCCCACCCCCTGCTCCCATTGTGCCCACAGCTTGCTGTTTCTTTCTCTCTCAGCAGGCACACTACATGAAGCTGCACAACTCTTAACAAACATTCAATAACTCCTTGCCTTTATTCCGGAAAACCTCCCTGCCAATAATGCGAAGAGGGCTGAAATCAGAAAGGGAAGGGTTAATCTCCATTCAAGCACTCACCAATCTGGAGGAAGCAGCCATAGATATCATGGAGACAGGCAGGTCAAGGTGCATTGACAATCAGCAAGGCTACAATTTGCTTGCCAATGCTCATAGCCTTTCTCCTCCCTCGAGGAATCACACATACTTGGTGCTGAATCGTGCTGTCAACCATCTGCCGCTGTCGAGTGTTTCTGTGTTGCACTGACCGTTTACCCTCTCCCGCTTTTCTAGGTATTTCTTCACTAGCTGCTGCCACCTGACATTCCCACCCTGACACTCCTTAGTGTGCATTCAGTGTCAGTCCCAGAGAAATCAAGAAACAATGTATTCAACCTGAAGAAGTATGAGGTAATATATTTGTGAAGGACAAACAAGGCAAGGGGACACACAATAAATTGTGGGGTTCTTAGAAGTACAGAGGAACAGAGGGTCCTTGGAGTCCATACCCACAAATCCTTGCAGGTGACAGGACAGTTAGAGAAGGTGGTCAAGAAGGTATTTGTGATCCTTTCATTTATTGGCTGAAGTCTCCAAAGTAAGAGAAGGGGGGATGTGGTAGAACTGTACAAAACACTAGTCAGTCCACAGCTAGAGTACTGCTTCCAATTCTGGGCATCACATTACAGGAAGGATGTGATCACACTAGAGAGGAAATTTACGAGGCTGTCACCAGGAATGGAGAATTTTAGCTAAGAGAAAAGGTTGGGTGGGCTGAGGTTGTTTTCTTTGGAACAGAGGAGGCTGAGAGGAGATTTAATTGAGGTGTATAAAATTCTGAAGAGCCTAGATAAAGTGGATGGGAAGGACCAATTGTCCTTAGCAGGGACGTCAATAATCAGGGGGCATAGATTCCACGTGATTTATCGAAGGATTAGTGGGGAGTTGAAGGGATTCTTTTTCACCCAAATGTTGATGAGGATCTAGAACTCACTGCCTGAAAGAGTAATAGATAGAGGCAGGAATCCTCATCACATTTAAAAAAAAAACTTGCATATACACTTAAATGCCATAACCTACAATGCTATGGCCAAGAGTTACAAGGTGGGTTTAGGCTGGAGAGATTTATTCTTGGCCAGCTTAAACATGATGTCTGAATGGTCTCCTTCTGTGCTGTAAATTTTCTACATTTCTGTTCTTATGTTTAATGATGATATTTTTACACATTGATTGGATTGTTACCTTGTAATAGGCACAAAGTATCAATTATTTTCTATATGCCTAATTAGGAAATATGGCGCAAAAAATTGGGCATTAAAAAATATCAATACGTGTATCTTAACAAGAGGCAACAGAATGAGTTAACTTTCAGTTGGAGGCAGGTACAAGTAGGAAATTAATGCAAGGCACTGTTGACTGCTATCTACGGTTGCTAAACTTTCACGAGTCCGATCCTGAAATAGAAGTTGACACTTACTGTCACCATGGCAACGAAGTGGTCCGAGTCTATAGGCAGCTTCTGAGTTCATTCTGTCTGTGTCCCCAATAATTATCTGTGTTACAGGTAAATGATCTTTGTATAAAAGATGTCCTGTGTCATTAGTCCTGCCAATAAGTAGAATGTTATAAATATACCTCAAATAAAGATGCTTCGATACCAATAACTCAGTCACAGAGGTGAGGGTAGATTTTCCAGTGACTGCCTGGGTGTAAAAATGGTGGAACAGACCAGTTACGTGTTATAGAAACTATCTGATTTTCATTATCATTGCCTTGCATGGAAATTAAAATCACCTAGTTTCTATGACAGGAAACACTATTTTAACATCAGGACTGTAAGTCCAAAATATACATGCCTCCTCTTGTGTTTGCTGGGCCCTAGAATGCAGTTGGTGTATATAAAACAATATGAATGCAGGCAGCATTTATTGAAAAATTAACCATGCCATAAATGCTTAGCATAAAGTGCACACATTGGTGACATGCGCATATATGATTGGTACATTGGGTTGTACAATTTAAATCTTCGTGACTTACACAATTGAAATCATGTGCTCTTTTCAATCTTATTTTTAAAATGAGGCACCTATTAATTATGTAATGTATAAAAGAGATACGAAAATAATCCTGGACAAAAAGGCATGAGTTCAGAAGGATGGCTTCATGGTTGCTCAAGTGCCTAAAAAAACTGAAACATAACTGAAATAATTTTTTGTTAAACAAAGCATTCCATTAGGCCTTAATTCCTATAACCTTAATTCATGTACTTTACAAATTTGCCTGTTGCCTTATATGTTGATTAATGGCCCAGATTTCATGATCATTGGCAAAGCAATGGCTGACCTCAAAGAAAATTGGCCACAAACATCAGCGATTTCTGTTCCCTTCCTTAGTGTTAGTTTGAACCTGATGCAAAGTCAAGTGGATCTCCAGGCATCCGGCAACAGTGATGTCAGCAAGCAGGGTAAGTAGCCAATCACATTGAATAATTCCCAGAGAGAGCAAATCAGGAAGTAAAATGCACTGATTATCCTTCTCTTTTAAATAACCTCTACAGAAAGTGAAATAAGTGATTGAGTCATATATAAGGTAAATACTGAAATACCATAAACAAACTTTAAAAACAAATTATTTTAAAATATGTGGATTTTTTAATCATAATGTAGAAAATTGATATCCCACAAATGTAAAATTCATTTTTCAGTGCCAGTGAGGCTGTTCATTGGTGATTGTGAACCTAGTGCACTATTAAAAACCCAAATATACTACATTTAACAAATATACTTAAGAGTTTTCACAGTGAAACATAGCATAAAAGGGCATGTTCTTGTCAGGTTCAATGATTTCCAATTGATTACAGACTGGGGGATCTTTAATAGCACACCCACTGGAGAAGCACAGAATCACTGTTGGCAGCTTCTGGATCTCTGTGTTTAACTGTGCATGTGCAGACTCCAGAAGTTACTGTCCATTTCAAAGGAGTAATAACAGCAAATGCTGACAGTTTTGCTATCATTACTGCCATTAAAATGTAGACCATTAACTCAAATCAATGAAAACATCTCATTTGCTTGGTTTTCCTGGGCGTGCTGATTGTTAATTGTTAACTTGTCCTTTATAGATATGGATGCTATTCAAGTTGCTGTGAACTTTCAACATACATACCAAGTCCTGCCTTCCACTTTTGTTTTTATTCATGTTTTCATCATTTATGTTTATTCAATGATAGGTTATTTTACATTGAAATATATTCAAGGTATGAAAAGCATACTAAAATCCCTCTATCCGATGTCCTAACTTCCAATCTCAGCATCTCACCAAACATTTTGAATGTCACAGAATCATAGAGCACAAAAGGAGGCCATTTGGCCCATTGCGCCCCTGGCAGCTCTTTGAAAGAGCTATCTAATTTGTCCCCCCTTTTACCCCACAATCATGTCAATTTAAGCATATTCCCAATTCCTTTTTGAGAATTACTGTTGAATCTGCTTCTACCACATATGAAGGTGGTGCATTCAAGTCCATAACAACTAGAGAAGCAGGGATTATACTGGGGTTTGCAGAAATAAGGAAGAACTGTTTCCATTGGCTGGAGAGTAAGGTCACAGATTTAAGATAATTGGCAAAAAATTCCAGTGGGGATTTTTTTTTTTTGGTCTCTCACCCCTGTCTGGTCAGATTGAGTTTCCTTCTGACTCCTGTGCTAATTAAGGTGATGTCAACAACTTGACTGCCCGTGTTTACATTTAAAAATTGCTCTGACAGAAATTCCCAAGAATGTATCTGTCAATTCAAAGGTGAAATCCTGACTAAAGTGTGGTGAGCAAAGTGTGACAGACACGAAATACGCCATGATTTCCCCGTGGCATTGCTCTTGATGAGCCAGAGGGGCGTTCATATTGTTCATATCGCATAATTTATCATCATGATCACTTATTGAATGTCCATTTGCGTTTTTGTTGCAGACTTTTGTTAGGCCCCTAGTGATATTTTCAGCCAAATTGCCTTGATTTAAAAGTGTCAGCCATGACCCAGTTGCTAACCTCTGAGTCAGAAGATTATGGGTTCAGGTCCCACTCCAGAAACCTGTGCACAAAATCTAAGCTGACACTCAAGTGCAGTACTGAAGGAGTTCCATCGCAGCTAAACTGAGTAGAGAAGGTGCTGTCTTTCAGGTTAGATGTTGAATGAAGGACCAGTCAAACCTCTCAGGTGGATTAAACAGATTCCATTTTGCTGTTTTAAAGGAATGCAGCATAGTTCTCTCCAGCATACTGATCGAAAGGTAAACCCCAACAAACAATGTTTTAACGATATTATCTGTTCATCAGCATAGTGTTGTTTGTGGGTGTGTGCTGTGCATAAATTGTGAACATCCCAACAGTGATTACACTCCAAAACTAGGTCATTGGTTGTAAAGCACTTTGGTCCATTCTGAGGTTGTGAAAGATGATATATAAATGCAAGGCTTTCTTTTGTGATAGTGTGTATGTTTGTTTGTTATGCAAGTATAATATTTTTTTATAATATTTTCCTGGTTTATTGTAAAGTAGGTTGAGTAGTTGACTGCGAACCAGTGTTGTCGATGACTGTGCATGCCTAGGGGCCTGGTGGCTCACATCTGCCACTTACTGCAGGACTTGACGCCAAGGTGACATGGAGGGCGTCCACTGCCAGTAGAAAGTGACCGTGGGCACTCAATTTCTATGCCAGTGGCTTATTTCAGGGCTCCACAGGTGACCTCTGTGTGATTTCACAATCCGCCACCCACAAATGCATCCATGAGGTCACGGATGCCACCTTCTGCATGGCACACAAATTTGTGCATTACGCCCGGGACCGGGACAGCCAGGATGCGAGGGCCATTGGATCTCGGGATTCCCACAGATGCAGGGTGTGACTGCACTCATGTGGCGCTCAGGTCTCAGTGGACTTCATCGACTGCAAGGCCTTCCACTCACTGAACTGCTCACAATGGTCTGCAACCATCGGAAATGCATCCTGCAGGTGTGCGCACAGTTTCCAGGGAGTGTGCACGATGCCTACATCCTGAGTCACTCGCAGATCCCTGCATCTTTCAGGGTCCACAGAGGCTGCAGGGTTGGCTCTTTGGGGACAAGGGATACCCGCAGAGGCCATGGTTGATGACACCCTTGCGGTGGCCTCAGACTGCAGCAGAGCAACGCTATAATGAGGCTCATGCAGCAGCTCACAACTCGGTGCAGCAGACCATCGGGACGCTGAAAAGGCAGTTCTGGTGCCTGGACCGGTCTGGTGGATCCCTGCAATACAGTCCGCAGAGGGTGTCACACATCATCATCGTCTGCTGCGTCCTTTACAACCTGGCACTGCAACGGGGAGATGAGCTGGCTGAGGAGGAGATCAAGGAGCTGCACATCTCCCCCGATGAGGAGGACACCGATGGGGATGAGGGTGAGGGGGTCCTCGGTGGTGATGACAACGGGGACGAGGCTCTTGCACTGGCTAGACAGGGCAGGCACAGTCGGGAGGCCAGATTTGTGGAGGATGATGACGACATGCAGTGAGGTGCCCCCGTAGATCCTCACATCACAGTTTTGAACGTTTGACTCCAGTCTGGCTTATTGCAGCGCGAATGCCCTCTGTGAGAATACTGCCATCTTGGGGATGCAGTGGAGACCCTAATAGTCACTCGATCGCAGGAGGATGATGACAACATGCAGTGAGGACACTCCATAGATCCTCACATAGCCTCTGAGAATGTTGACTCCTGTCTGGCAGAGGGCAGCTTGCTTGCACTCTGTGATCAGGGCCATCTCAGAGTCACAGCCATGAATCTTTAGACACATCTGATGCTGTGTCCGCCTTCAGCACCTCAGCCCTTCAGGAGCTGGTGCACAGCATTATTGGTCACAGATGCTGGTGTGTTAGGGACCAGCCACACCTAAAGGTGCTGAGAACACACAGAGAGAATGAGAGAACCCTGTGGTACCTGCCCACTACATTCTAGTAGTAATGACAAACACCACCAAGGTGCAGGCATCAATAGTGTTTCCAGGTAGTGTGAGGCTGGACCATCACTGTGGTCTGAAGGCTGCACAAAGCACAGGGAAGAGGCCCTGGACTGAGACACCTGCCTTTTATCTTGTGCAGAAAGGTTTCACATTTGAGTGACAAGAACACTGCTCATCAGAACATGGAGCCACAGGCAGAGAGACACCCTTAGGAGTTTATTGATAATAGTGAACAATATGTACAAATGATCAACACCCATGGCCAGGTTGTGCAACTACTTTTACCAAAGTTTCCTAACCCTGCTGCTACATCTTGGTGCTCCCCAGGCATCCACAACAGAGGTGGAGGCAGCCTATTGACTGTGACGCCCCGTCTGTGATGACTTTGGCAGGCGTCCTCTGGAGGGCTGAGGCTTGGAGGGCCTCGGCCTAATTTCGGGGTCCTGCTGTGTGGCACTGGCAGCTTCCTTGGCCCAGTGAAGCTGGATCTGCGGAGGTCACAGGAGTATAGGATTCAGATGGGCTGGTCACTCCCAGAGTCATCTGGGTGGATGGTCCCAGAGCGTGCACCTGCTGATCATCCACCCTATGGGTGCCCGAGGGCCCCTGGCTGACTCCATGAGCAGAAGGGGTAGCAGGAGTGAGATTGAGCTGCCCAGCACCCCTCTCGCATGTGCTCTGTTGGAGGCCAACTTTGGCATCAGAGTTGGAGTTAAGCCCGCGAGCAGTGCAGGAGTGACATCCTGGACCAAGGTCTCCATGGTGGCCACCATCCGGCTAGTGTTGACCTCGGCACATTGCAATGCCAGTGCTATCACCTCAGCCTGAAGATGGATGGACTCCTCCATCATGCCTTGCAATCTGAGGAGTGCAGCAGATATCTCTTCCTGATGTTCCCGAGCTTGCCTTTGTAGCTCCAGCAACTGGGACATGTCCGAGTCCAGAGGTTTGTCATCTGACTCAGACTCAGCAATGTTCCGGTCTCCAGCAGCCCTCCGAGTGCCGGGGACCTGGGAAATCCCTGCCTCCATCTGCTGTGCATCGGAAAGTGCGATATGCTCACCAGATTGTGATCCCGAGGCTACTGTAAAGCTAGGTCTCACCAAGATGTGTGTCTCTGCACTGGTGGAGGGTGTGGGTGAGCGCTGTGATGGAACTTCACAGAGGGTGCCTTCAGATTCCTTTTCAGAGGTTTCTTCATAGTCTGATTGGAGGTCCTGGGTCTGTCAGCTGCTTGGCAGATGTACTTGGGAAAGCAAGGGGACATAATTAGTGCTTGGCAGTGGCCTGTGAAAGAGGACACATCACTCACAGCATGGCTGTCTGAAGGATGTTGCACTGCTGGATCCTCACTTGGTAGAGCAGCGCTGACCTCACCGTCAGCACAGGACAGGTTCCAGTCATCACCGGCCAGCTGGATGGCTTTGTTTTCGAATTCCGTCAGAACGTTGATTTCCGGCATCCCTCCACCTGTCTGTGGCCTCTTTCTCCTGTTGTGAGCCAGTTTGTCCTGCATGGATAGAAATGGATATCCTATCAGGCCAGATGATAAGTATGCCTGCCCTGTGTGGGTGGTGAGTGGTCCCATGGACGGGATGAGGACAATGATGGTGTGTGTGAAAGAGTGAATGGTGATGTCCCTTGCACTGGCAGTGAGCAAGGGCCCTGTGGGTATGTGATGGGTTTCTGAGTGTGTGAGTTGGGAGTGATGAAAAGCGTGACTTACCCTGGCGGAACGGAGGAGATCATTCATCCTCTTGCGGCACTGGGTGGCTGTCCTCCTCTGCAGGATGTTCGCGCTGACCACCACTGCACTGCCTCCCAAGCTGGGTGGGTGATATTGCTACCCATCCTGCGACCAGAGCAGGGGTAGAGAAAATCCCGTTGGGCCTCCACGGCATCCAGCAAGCGTTCGAGAGACCTACCGTTGAAGTAGGGGGCTGCAGTCTTTTTTTCCTTTGCTGGCCATGTCTCTCGGACAGCGGTGGTGAGCTGGTGGTGATGAGTGCTTTGCCGGCGGCTGCCTTTTAAAGATGGCAGCCAGCATCATGCAACAGCGAGGTGATGGCGAGCATGCGAATGAGAGCCTGCCTGCCACGGAAATGGCGTGTTTCCCGGGAATGCATAAATAATGAGGTGGGCTCGGGAAGATACGGCGTGAAAACCCACCATTTTCATCGGCAGGTAAGACTTCATTTTACCCGCCCATTACCGCACTTAGTGCCATTCTGGGAAAATTCCACCCATTATCTGCCGTGTCATAACATGTTTGAAAAAGAGGATCTTATATGTATTTCATTGTACTGATATATTTAAGTGGAAATGCAAGGAGTATGGGTTATAAAGTTATAAACAATACTAGAATAAAAGTCAATAGTAGAGAAAATTAAATAGAAATTGGAATAAAATAATTGATAAATAAGTTAAAATTAGAGGCTCACATATTATAAACGATTTTGAATAAAAGGAATGAATTAATGTGGAATACATGATACAATATTTTAAAGCATATTTGCATTGTTATGAAATTCATAGGGACAGATAACAGTTTATACAGAAATCAAACTAGTTATTAGCTAAAAGGATGACTCATCAAGATTTCATATTTTAAAAGAGCTTTTACTGTATCAATGACTAAACCTGAATTTGTCCTGAATTTTCAGGATGGCAGGAAGTAGGTGGGAACACATCCCTGCCAACTCCAGCAGCCCCAATGCCATATTACGCTCTAACGAGTGTGATTGACATAAGGCAGGACATCTGCCCCTCACTTGGAAGGAAGCCCTGCCTTGGAGACTGTCGGCTTAATCAGATTGGCCAGCAGCTGTCCAGGCACAGCGCTACAGTGGCCGGAAGAGGCACTACAGGGAGCTGCCTAGCACTTAGTCCTGGGAACCAGAGGACAGGGAAGTGGCAGGGGTCCTAGGGCAGAGAGCGTAGGGAAGGCCTGGAGGGAGGGAGGTTGGCAGCTTAAGGTAAGCCTGACCCCCAGCCAGGAGGGGCCTTCTGATTGAAATGCCCCCCCCACCTTCCTAGCCGAGGTTTACTTTACTTTCTCGTGTCCCCCTACCTGAGCTGTCATCCGCCCACCAGCCTAAAAATTGAGGCTGGGTGGGAAAAATCCCCTTGTGGCCATTTAAGGGCCTCAGCTGGGGCAAGGGTGGGCTTCCCATCGGAGGCGCTGCCCACATTAGCAAAAATCACTACCAGGTGGGGGCAGGCGGAAATCCAAAGAGAATCTCGTCCATGCAATTTCACACTCCACCAGCGCACTCCATAGCCCCCCCCGACACCCCCCACCTCAGAACCCACAGAGGGTGGGAGCATAAAATTCTGGCCTATTAATTAAACATTACCAACTTCTCAGAGGTAACATACTTTAAAGTACAGAGTCTGCACTTTCTACTTTTAATGACAACCAGAAGCCACAATTTTGTTACATTACTTTGTCTTTTAAGTAGACGTTCAATCTCCTGGAACCAATCCAAAGTGTTTCACAGCACCCAAAAGTTTACTTCTGTACCTTTCCTTTCCCAATGCTATATTCCACCATGAGAGTTTTCTCTGGGGATTCTCCCTCTATCCTTAGCTGGGTGAATCCTCCAGCCTTGCTTTAACTCCTCACAAATTTGGTTTTCAAACTGAGCGCAAGCTCCCATCCCCCGCTTCTGCATGGTGAATGATAGAGTCAGTATTTTCTCTTCTCAAGGTGTAGGCCTGGCTAACATCTATCTTCTTTTTGCTCTCCAACTCCCAGTTGGCTGAAGGCTTCCCAAGGCTAAAAACTGCAACTCCCTTCTGTCTGCGATATCTCTGGGCTTATAGGGAAGCCTGTAATCTGATCTCAAAATGGCTTCCTCCATTCTCATCTTCAACACAACGGAAAACAGTAGAAACATTAATTAGCTAACTCTGAACACCACGGCCTTTCATCTTAGAAGCAAAGGGGCATGTTCCAGCACAATTCTCTATAACCTGAAACCAGCAACACCTTTCTGGGTTTTCGAAGACTTAGGGCAAGGTTTTATGGCCCCTCCCACCAGCGGGATATCCTGGTCCTGCCGAAGTCAATGGACTTTTGAATGGCCCACCGCATTTTACAGCCCCACTCCCAACACAACAGGTCTGTAACATTCTGCCCAAAGGATCTTCTCCTAACTATGCAGGTTTACTGCCAGCCAGCCTCAAGCCTAGGGCACATGGCTCCTTTCATTTAACCTACATTTAGAGATAAAGTCCCAAACAACAATACTCTTACAAACCAAAAGATATAGTCCTAAAACGTAATCATCCTATAAAGCTCACACATGTAACAATATATACTAATTGATCTCCTGTAGCATTCATAATAAACATTAAATAAATTCCTTAAGATTTCAAGGGTATGCACTGATGTTAAAGTACCTTATCATGAAATGTAAAACAATGATGAATTAAGATAAATTATTAAATATCAAATATTAAAATCAAAACAGAATATTTTTCAACGATCGTTTAATATAAAAATCATCTATCTGATCTAATTCAGTAAATTATCATTCATTTATTTGAAAGAAGTGAAGTATTGAAGTCATCACTTTCCTTAGTGAATATTTAATCTACCATTCATCCAACTTTTCTCGACTATTAATCAAATATAATTTAATAAAATATTAAAAACATTACGTGTCATATTAAATTCACTGAAAACTTAAAACAAGCACTTAGCAAATTTCACTAAAATATTAAATGCTAAAATCATCTTGTAAGTCATTTAATTGAATTAAATATATAATTCATTTAATGTCATTTAGTAAAATATTAATATGAACAGCCTTGGAATTTAACTTAGGAAAAGTTAAAAGAACCATTTTAAAAATTAAATGGAAATCAACAATGTTTGGAATGTATTTGCATTTTACTAATAATAGATTACTTTAATCACAAGACTTTTGCAGCACTAAGGCTCTTAAAAATGCTTATTGTTGAACAATTAAAAAGAGATTCTGATGAAACGCAATTGCTCTGAAGCTGCCCCTATCCAGTGGGAGGGGTGGGTGGGTACAAGGTTGGCTATAGTGGGGATTATGAAGCTTATGAAATTCAATCTTGTAATGGAATTAGGCTGACTCCCAGAGACTCCAGTTTTCCTTTATTATGGGGCAGATCTTTCTTTTCATCTCCAGTGTCGATGAATTATAGGCTGTCAACCTTCCTTTTCAGAAACAAGACCACCAACTTTTTGTTCCTGCAGCACAATTCCTCAAGAAACCCTCCGCTTTGGTAAGATCACCGTGTTTGAGAGTATCAGAGCTAATCATTGGTAAAGTTTACCATTGGGAATCCTACTGAGGTGGCACCTGGTAACAAAAAGGTGAATGAGACATTCAGCTTTAACATTTTAACATGCCAAAGCTCCACAGGAGATGTGCACTTCCCTGGAAAATGAAGTTTGTAACATAGCAGGGCAGTAAAGGGTATTACAATTGCCCCCCTTTCCCCTCTGGCAGGTAGATCAGCGCCTCCTATTCTTTCTCCCTGGTAATGTACCTATCTAACTTCCTCTTAAAAACATCTTTATCATTCACCTGAACTGCTCAATTAATAGTGTATTGAAAATATCGTGCCTGCATGCACATGGTAAGGGGATCTGTATTTTTGGCCTTGTGGGTTTTCCAGGTGGAGACCAAGGACCATAATTCCCAGCATGCCTGGGGTTCCGGCGCCAGTGCAGAGTGCAGCAGGGGGACATGCTCTGTGCTGTGTTCCAGTTTTCCTTTGACAGCTGCTCAGAGACGGCTTGAAACATTGGGCAGAATTTTCTGCCAGTCGGGCGGGTGGGCCTGACCCAATCTCCGGTGGGCGGGGAGCCGATCCCCGCCGGAGAAACAGGCCCCGCCGCCATTTTACACCATGAGATGGGACATGTTCATAATTTACACTATAACTTTATTAAAATTTTTAAAACCCTACATGAAACCTCATCCCACCGGTGGATGAGGTTTCATGTTTTATATATTTGCCGCCGGGGCTCCTGGCCTGCCCGCCAACCTTAAGGTTGGACGGGCAGGTCCTTTAATTGTTCAAATGATCCTGTCAATGGCCTCAATTGGCCATTGACAGGTCGGCGGGCGCACGGCTGATTTTGGTGCGCCCCCGCCTTCCTGAAAATTTAAATGGACCGGGATGGTATCGAGGGTTGCGCCCGATGTCATCCCGCGTCATTTTACGCGTTGGTGAGCGGGCTCTGTCCCCTGGTCGCCGACGGCAAAATTCTGCCCATTGTTTTTTTGCTGGAGAATTCAAGCTGAGAGCCTGGTTCACATCGCGTTCAGTTCTGGTGGCAATTGGAGAGACTCGGCCTCCAGGCCATGCCTCAGGAAGGTAGCTGAAGGGCTCAGCCTTCCTGACAAACCATGCATTCCTAAATGGTGGTGTGAAAATAACAATAACGGGACTGGACTGGAGTATGGTGCGAAAGTGAGCCCACGTGACAGGTCAGCCGGGAGCAGGCGGAGAGGTAAGTCGGCTCCATGCAGCTGAAGCTTTGCCGCTAGCTCCGGGTTGCTGAGGGGCTAGGCCTCAGAGAAGTCCCATAGGGAGACAGTGGTGTGGTGGTAATATCACTGGACCACTAACCCAAAGGCCCTAACTAATGCTCTGGGGACATGTATTTAAATCCCACCATGGCAAGTCATGGAATTTAAAGTAAATTAATAAAATCTGGGACTGAAAGCTGGTCTCAGTATTAAAACTATCTTTGATTATCATTAAAAAAACCATCTGCTTCACTAATGTCCTTTAGGCAAGGAAACCTGGTCTGGCCTACATGTGGTTCCAGACCCAAGGCAATGCGGTGGACTCTTAAGACCATAAGACATAGGAGCAGAAATTAGGCCATTTGGCCCATTGAGTCTAGTCTGCCATTCAATCATGGCTGTTAAGTTTCGCAACCCCATTCTCCCGCCTTCTCCCCGTAACCTTTGATCCCTTACCAATCAATAACCTATCTATCTCGGTAAATCTCGGTAAAGTAAGACTCTTAAGTGCCTCTGAATCGTCTACCAAGCCACTCAGTTCAAGGGTAATTAGGGATGGTCAATGTTGTAATATGAGTTCTTTAGATGTCTCAATGACGAGATCTTGACACTTGTATATTTAAACATGAACTCTTTATCGTTAACTTTTAACTATTTACAGATCCCAGGTTATTGTCATGCATGGTGCTGTTACCTCCATGCAGTCTGGTTCCAGAGTGTTCTCTCTATTCTGTTCTCTCAGTCTATTACCGTATAATAGGGAGACAAAAAAAGGTAACTAAAGGTCAGTAAGCTTAACATCTTTCATTGGGAAAATGTCAGAGTCTATTATAAAGGATGTAATAGCAGAGCATTTAGAAATACATAATATAATCAAGCAGAGTCAGCATGGCTTCATGAAGGGCTAATCATGCCTCAAAAACTTATTAGAATTCTTTGAAGAGGTAACAAGCAGGATAGATAAAGGGGAACCAGTAGATGTAATATATTTTGATTTCCAAAAGGCGTTCAATAAGGTACCGCACATAAGGTTACTTAATAAGATAAAAGCCCATGGTGTTGGGGGTAGTATATAAGCATGGATAGAGAATGGGATAACTAATAGAAGACAGAGATTTGGGATAAGGGGGGAATTTTCGAGATGGCAACCTGTAAGTAGTGGAGTGCCACAGGGACCAGTGCTGGGGCCACAGTTATTTGCAATATATATTAATGACTTGGATGAGGGAAGTGAATGTACTATCGCCAAGTTTGCAGATCACACAAAAATAGGTGAGAAGGCAAGTGGTGAGGATAACACAAAGAGTGCAGAGGGATATAAACAGGTTAAGTGAGTGGGAAAAAAGTCACAGATAGAATATAATGTGGGAAAATGTGAGGTTATGCACTTTGGCAGGAAGAATAGAGGAGCTGAATATTATTTAAATGGAGAAAGATTACAGAAAGTTGCAGCACAGAGGGATTTGGGGTCCTTGTGCATGAATCCCAAAAAGCTAGCATATAAATTCAGCAGGTAATAGGGAAGGCAAATGGAATGTTGGCCTTTATTTCAAAGAGAATGGAACATAAAAATAGGGAAGTCGTGCCAAATCTATACAAGGCACTAGTTAGACCACACCTAGAATACTGTGAACAGCTTTGGTCCCCTTATCTAAGGAGAGATATACTGACATTGCAGGCAGTCCAGAGAAGGTTCACAAGACTGATACCAGGTATGGAGGGATTTTCTTATGAGGTGAGGTTGAGTCGGTTGGGCCTGTACTCATTGGAGTTTAGAAGAATGAGAGGCGACCTTATTGAAACATATAAGATTCTTCGGGGGCTTGACAGGGTAGATGCTGAGAGGTTGTTTCCCCTTGTGGGAGAGTCTAGGACCAGTGGGCATAACCTCAGAGTAAGTGGTCACCCATTTAAGACAGAGTTGAGGAGGAATTTCTTCTCTCAGAGAGTAGTGAATCTGTGGAATTCTTTACTGCAGAGGGCTGTAGAGGCTGGACCGTTAAGTATATTCAAGGCTGAGATAGACAGATTTTTAATCAGTAAGGGGATCGAGGGTTATGGGGAAAAGGCAGGAAAGTGGAATTGAGGATTATCAGGTAAACCATGATATCATTGAATGGCTGAGCATACTCGATGGCCAAATGGCCTACTTCTGCTCCTATGTCTTATGGTCTTATGTGACTCTATATATCATACCATGACCGATGCTATTCTCCAGTCCCAAGTTAACCCTTGCTCTGCAAAGCACCTTTACAATTATCATGACATGCAAACTCATCACACAACATCCCCCTTTCTGCTCCAAAGAAAGCTTTCCTTTCCAATGGAGTATAGCTATTTGTAATACAATCTTTACTTGCTATCCCTGCTCCCCCTTCTTAAGTTTCTTACTTTTTAAATTCAGATGGCCTTGAGGCTTGATAGTTCTTCCACATCTTGGTCTGTCACGTTTGGAGAAATGGTAGTAGTACTCTGTGTTTCTGGTGCTTGACTATCTCTATTGGATTCACTTTTATGCTCCTTCAAGTTGTGTTTCTCTTTATTAGCAACCCATCTGCTGTGCTCGGACACTGTTGGCTTATCCCATTCCTTCCGAAGGGAATGTGTATTCTGTTCGTTCCTGGAATGGAACCGGATTTTCTTTCTCACACTTCTCCACATTGAACTTCATCTGCCACCTATCTGCCCACTCCACCAACTTGTCCAATTCCTTTTGAAATTCCACGCTGTCCTCCTCACAGTTTACAATGCTTCCAAGTTTCATATCATCTGCATCTTTGAAATTGTCCCGTGCACGCCAAGATCTAGATCATTAATATATATCAGGAAAAGCAAGGGTCCCAGTACTGACCCCGGGGGAACTCCACCAGAAACCTTCCTCCAGCCCGAAAAATATCCATTGATCATTACCCTCTGTTTCCGATTACTCAACCGATTTTGGATCCACGTTGCTACTGTCCCTTTTATTCCATGAGATCTAACTTTTCTCACAAGTCTGTGTGTGGCACTGTATCGAATGCCTTTTGAAAATCCATGTACCCAACATCAACAGCAGTACCCTCATCTACCCTTTCTGTTACCTCTTCAAAAACTCCAGCAAGTTAGTTAAACAGGATTTCCCCTTTAGAGAGCTATGCTGGCTCTTCCTAATCAACCCATATTTTTCCATGTGACTACTAATTCTATCCCAAATAATTGTTTCTAGAGACAATACAAAATAAGGGATACAATTTTAAGGGGGTGCAGGAGCAGAGGGACCTAGGCATGTATGTGCATAGAACATTGAAGGTGGCAGGACAGGTGGAGGGAGCAGTTAATAAAGCATACAGTATCCTGGTATAGAGTACAAAATCAAGGAGGTTATGCTGAGCTTATATAAGACACTAGTTAAACCTCAGCTGGAGTATTGTTATGGGTACCACATTATAGGAAGGGTGTGAACGCTTTGGAGAGAGTGCAGAAGAGGCTTACAAGAAGAGCTCCACAGATGAGAAACTTCAGTTATGAAGATAGGAGGCTGGGACTGCTCTCCTTGGAGAGGAGAAAGCAAGTGGAGATTTGACAGAGGTGTTCAAAATCATGAGGGGCTGGATAGAGTTGATCGGCAGAAACTGTTCCCACTCATAAAAGGATCAATAACGAGAGGACACAGATTTAAAGTGATTTGCAAAAGAAGCAAATATGATGTGAGAAAAAACTTTTTCACACAGCGAGTGGTTCGACTCTGGACTGCACTGCCTGGAAGTGTGGTGGAGGTAGGTTTAATCGAGGCATTCAAGAAGGCAAATGATTATTTGAATAGAAGCAATGTGCAAGGGTATGGGGAAAAGGCAGGAGATTGGCACTAAGTCATAATGCTCATTTGGAGAGCCGGTGCAGACATTATGGGCTGAATGGCCTCCTTCTGCACCATAATAATTCTATGATCCTGTGAGTCTGTGCCGCCATGTTCTTGCTGGACCATGACATTTTGCAATGGAACATTCATTTCCACTTGTTCCACCATTGCTGCCAAACATTTGTTTGCTGTTTTATTTTCTAATCCTTTTGCAAGCTTATGAATCTTTTCATTCAGCTTCAGCTTTTTCTTCTTCTAGTTCCTCATGCTTCAGTGCGGATTTACATTTCCCAATCTTATTTCCATCTTTTCTTTCTCTGCTAGCAAGAGAACCTTGTTCCTGTCTTTCATTTTGGTTTCACTGTTAGCCAGGTCTGTCTCCAGTGAATTCTTAGCTTGTTTCAGTTCTATAATTGTGCTACTCATGGCTTCTTAACCCATGCACAGTTTTGAAAAGTTCTACGGCTTTTCCTTTCAATGCCTCCTCTTTTCCATTCAACTGCTTCTTCAGCTCTTCAGTCTGTTTCTTGTAGGTTTCAGCTTCCTCCTGGAATATTGAACTTTGCTGAACCTTCTCCGCCAGCTGGTTCTTCACTTTGTTCAGAATGATGTTACATCCATTTTGCTTCTCTTCAGAATGTTCCAGAGGAATATATTTTGACCTGAGGGATTCTTGTAACATGTGGAGGTCTTTCAACAGGTTTTCCTTTTCTTTGCGAAGATTGCTTGTTTCACCTTGAGCTTCCCTGTAATTCAATAGAGTTGCTTCGAGTTTTTTTCTGTCCAGCTTCCATTCTGCTGTTTAAGACAGTCTTCATTGCTTTATGTTGCCGAATGGTAATGCAATCCTTTTGCATTTGATCTTGAAGGTGTTCTTTTAACAGTTTTTTTGCTGGTCGACCTCTTGCCAACTCACTCTGGGCTTCAGTGCATCCTTTCATTGCTAGTGATAGTTCCAACGCAGCTTTTCCTGAAGTAATATTCAATGTCCATTTAAGGTCCTCATGTTTTTCCATGGCTACATATTGATTCTTCGAGGAGTCTTTCAGGGTTAAAACTTCTTTATGTGCATTTTCTGCCTGCTGTTTTGCTTGGTTGTATATCTGATTGAATTTTCCCAACTTTTGTTTTGATTTCCCAACTGTGGAATTGAGGGTGGTTATTGCCTCCTGATACCGCTGTGTCATCACTGAAATTTGTTTGTTCAGATCTCAAACAGCTGGTTCATTGAAGACTTCAGTTTGTTGTGCATTTTCAAAGGTATATACTCAGCTTGAACCTTACGCTTCAAACCCTCCAGTTCAGCTTTGATGTGAACATTTTCCTGCAGAAAAGCTTCACTTACGTTATGCATGTTTTGCTTCTTTTGAGCTACCTCACATAGCTTTCCTTCATTCAAGGCCATCTGCTCACACCGCACTGCCATCTGTTGCCCTCTTGCTGGGGTCTTTTGTTGTCCTCCCTCTGAGGTTTTATGTTGCCCTCTCTCTGGGGTCTTTTGTTGCCCTCTCTCTGGGGTCTTTAGTTGCCCTTGGTGCTTTATTGGGAGTTGCCCTCTGGAGTCTCTTGTTGTTCTCGGTGCTTTATTGGGAGTTGCCCTCCCTATGGGGTCTCTTATTGTTGCCCTTGACACTTTATTGGGAGTTCCCTCTCTCTGGAGTTTCTTCTAATTTGCTGTCCATGGTTGCTTTTGTTCTTGTAGTTACCACTTTAAATGTCATTTCCCCTTTAAGACTGTGAGCGCAGTAACCATTCTTTTCACTTCAGGCTGTCTGCAGCTGCCTGTGATTTTTCCATGCTTTTTGGGATCCCCCCAATCATGGGCATTCTTTCAACCTTTTTAGAAAGCTTTTTATAAAAGAAAATGCTGCAGCTTTTATTTCTTAAAAAACTCTCTCTCTTATACTCTGACATCAGGGTTAACATGAGGGAAACATGAATTAACACATGAACTGCAGTCAAAAACACCACAAACTGCACATTAAATGGCAGACACAACCAAGACAGATTCTACAAATTTCTCAGCAACCCATCCAGACATCAGTGATCACAAAAATTCTTTAAAGCTCTGTCTTCCTCATGAGGAATTTCAGCTCCTCATCTTCAAAGAAGAGTTAGTCTGACCCCCAGTCAACAGCAGCTCTACTCTACCTGAGTTCCATGGGTACAATTGCCACCTAAAACTCTGCCGGTCTCTGTTAGCTTTGCGTTTTGGGTGCTTTGGCAGGTGCAGTTTATTTGAACTCAAAGCTACAGTGCTTCTTTCCATTTGCTCTGCTTGCCTTATTTGAAAACCTAAGCAAAGCAGCAATCCTCCTTTTTTAAAAAGCTCTGCAGGGATTTTTTCCTTTTTTGTTACTGTGCTCTGCAAGGTTCTCTCTTGACTCTGCCAGCCATTTTTTTTTTAACTTCAATGCAGCATAGCCACCACTGCTGAAGTCTGCTGAGCCCTGGGACCAGTTTTTTCATTTACCCTTTTGACCCTGAGTTACTCGGGGTCTTGCAATAAACTTCCACTCACTCTGGCAGATTCCTCAACTTCTAAGGCTGTAGCAAAGCTTCTAAGACTGTTTCTTCAAGTTTTCTTCTTAGGTGCATGTTTCTCTAGATCAGCTTCAGCTGCTTTTAGTGTTTCTTCCCTTAGGGTACTGTCCTGTGTTCATTGTTTAAAATGCTGCCGCCTTTCAGATCACAGCTTGTGTGATATCTTTTAGGAGGTCATACCTCTGGCACCATGTTGTGATATGAGTTCTTTAGATGTCTCAATGATGAGAGATCTTGAGACTTGTATACTTAAACATGAACCCTTTATTGTTAACTTTTAACTATTTACAGATCCCAGTTTACTGTCAGGCATGGTGCTGCTACCTTCATGCAGACAGTTTCCAGAGTGTTTTCTCTAGACTGTTCTCTCAGTCTATTACCATGTGACTTTATGCATCATACTGTGGGTGGTGCTATTCTCCAGTCCCACATTAACCCTTGCTCTGCTAAGCACCTTTACATTACAATGGCATGCAGGCGCATCATATAACAGTCAAAAATTGCTGGCCTTGTCAGCGATGCCAACATCCCATCAAATAATAAAGAAAAAGAAAACCCTGGGAGCCATTAGTAGCTCCATGCTGCTAAGGGCTGGACTCAGAGAAAGCCAGAAGCATTGGTTGGCATCATTGTGGTAGAGGAGCGGAAACTGTGCCAATGTTTGTATACTGCAGTGTAGCCTGGCCAACACAGGGTGATTAAGTCTCAGTGGTAGATCAGCCCAGCTGGAAAAGAAGACCAAGAAGGCCGGATCTTAGAGCTGGTTTGAGAGACATCTGGAATGATTCACCTTTTGAGTGGCAATTGTACCCATGGAACTCAGGTAGAGTAGAGCTGCTGTTGACTGGGGGTCAGACTAACTCTTTTTTGAAGATGAGGAGCTGAAATTCCTTGTGAGGAAGACAGAGCTTTAAAGAATTTTTGTGATCACTGATGTCTGGATGGGTTGCTGAGAAATTTGTAGAATCTGTCTTGGTTGTGTCTGCCATTTAATGTGCAGTTTGTGGTGTTTTTGACTGCAGTTCATGTGTTAATTCATGTTTCCCTCATGTTAACCCTGATGTTAGAGTATAAGAGAGAGAGTTTCGACTGTTTGCTTTATTGACTCTTGTATAGTGAAACGTCTTCTGTTTGTTTGAAGCCATGGAATCTTGTGGCTTTGTTCTCTTAGTGAGTAACTGAGTGTGGAGATCACAGGGTGTGGGAAGAGATTGATCAGTGAGTTGGAGTGGAGAGACCGTAAGGGGGTTGTTGATGAGAGAGTGGGGAGGTGTTGGGGGCCGATTATGGAGGCTGAAAGGCATTGTTGAGCCTGGAAGAAACACTTGTGCTTCTCCTGGTCTTCCAGTACTATGGTAAAGGTACTTACCTATGGGATCCAGCCCCTCCCACTTTTACCTGCTAAGTTTAAGACCTGACCAACATGTATTAAAAATAGAAACAATGTCAAAATGGAGGCAAGCAGCCTTCTGAAAATGTTTCAATACTGATCTGCCTCCCAAAAGTGAGTTGGTCATCCAGCCCTCGTCTCTCCTCTATGAGCAGGGTTAAGGTGGGTTAGTTTGAATTTTTAACTTTTCATCGACCCAAACCCATCCGATTTTGTGGGTTAAAATGACTCACTATGGCTTTGAAGTGAGTACTGAATTATATCTATTCCGAAGAAGAGTCATATCCAAACTGAAATGTTAACTCTATTCCTCTGTCCAAAGATGCTACCAGATCTGCTGAGCATTTCCTGACATTTTCTGTTTTTATTTCAGATCTCCAACATCCACAGCATTTTGTTTTTATTGTTTTATATTAGATGATTTGGCTTCGTTCAATTGTCTCCAGTACTTTAACCCTACTTCATTTGAAGATTATTTAGTCTTAACTTCTGTGTAAATCCACAGAATTGGCTGGTGAAGTTTTAAATTGCTTGAATTTTTTGAATTGATTACAATTATTTGTCTCTTCATGTATTGAAATGCTACAGCATTTTTGGTCCATTTAACTTAATGGTAACGCCATAATGGCCCAAGGTGGTGGCATAGTGGTAATGTCACTGAGCTAGTAATCCAGAGGCCCGGGCTAATGCTCTGGGGGCGTGGGTTTGAATACCACCACGGCAGCTGGTGGGATTTGTATTCAGTTAATAAAATCTGGAATATAAAGCTAGTCCTGGTGGTGATCATAAAGCTATTATCAATTGTCATAAAAACCCATCTGGTTTACTCATGCCCTTTAGGGAAGGAAATCTGCCATCCTACAGACCCACAGCAATATGGTTGACTCTGAAATAGCCTAGCCAGCAAATGCTAGCTTTGCCAGTGATATCCACATTCCATGAAACAGTAAATAAAATTTTAAAAATCTGCTATTCTTACTTCATCCAGTGGTGGCATTATTTCCTCTAAAACAACAATATGGCTAGGATTTGTTTAATTCGCAGGGAGAACTGTAACCAACCTCAGTCTTTTGCAATAACCACAAGCTAAAAGGAATACAGATTTTCAATTGCTGGCTATCCATTTCTTCCCTCTACTTCCTCACTGATTCCAATGTTCAAACAGGACTGTGCATGGGTGATCAACCTGCCTGGTTGTTCCTGGTAGAAGGCCAGTTAAACAAGGTGCCTAGTCTTGGTCCTAGGTTGATGTCTTGAGTGGAGGTGATTCCAACCACCCCAAAGTCTGAGTTGGTGGTGAAGGAGGGAGGGAGGAAGGTTCAAAGCTACAAATTAGTGCAATGTGTGGGGGACATGGTACCAGCATCGAGACAATGGTAACAGCGAGGAGGAGAGGCCATTGACTACGGGAAGGAAGTTGTTGCCAGAGATCAGTGGGAGGTGAAGGCGTCAGAAAGAATCAATGGTGGTGGGGGAAGCACACAGACCAGGAAGTTTCAAGTGGGTGGACTAAGGATGCCATTGACCTCTTGCCCAACTCAGTTAAACTGAGATAAGTCTATTCAACAGATTAGTGTAACAGTGAGACCCAATTTTGGCAGTTATGTGATTGAATCAGAACTCATTATAATAAATCAGCACATTGAAGTATGGCACAAAAACTATGAGGAAATTCAGGTCGCAAATAAAAGGGGAGAAATTTCTTCATGTGGCTCTGGCTTTGCAGTAGGCATATGTGTATTCCCCGGGCAGACAGCTTCTGTGCAACCTGCATGGCTTCATTGATAACCCCCAAATTGCCCATTTGTGTCTGTGTACTTAAGACTAGACAGTTTTATAATTAGTCCATAGTCCAATGAGGGGTGACCGAATGAAACAGACAGTATTCTAAAGGGACCTGCAAGGGTCGACACTGAGAGGTTATTTTCGCTGGCCGTAGAATCTAGGACACAGCGGCACAGTCTTAGGATAAGGGGCCGATCATTTAGTACTCAGATGAGGAGAAATCTCTTCACTCAAAGGGTTGTGAATCTATGGAATTCTCTACCTCAGGGGATTATGGATACTCCATCCTTGAGTATATTTGAGACTGAGATAAACAGATTTTTGGTCTCTCAGGGAATCAAGGGAAATGGGGATTGGATGGGAAAGTAGAGTTGAAACAAAAGATCAGCCATGATCGTATTGAATGGTGGAGCAGGCTCGATGGGCCATATGACCTGCTCCTGTATCTATTTTTATCTTCTTATGTTCTTAGTAGACATGTTCATAAATTCATAGCCATTACTACGTATGGTAAAAACATTTCAACTTTAAAACGTAGACAAATGACTAAATCTAGAGAGATTTGCTCAAGTACTTTTGAAATAGTATTTTGTCATTCTAGCAAGACACAATAAGCTGCAGTTTTCTTTTCATAAATTAAAGCCTGACTTACCATTTATCATTATCAGCATCACAGTTACAGTGGTAATTTGTGTCTAAGCAGTTCCCCTCCAATCCGCAGACACATTTTTGAACTCCTGGTGATGAACCACCCCAGTAAGCTTGTTTATCATTCGTCCTCCCGATCCACCATGTGAACGGTACACCACCTGGGGGGAATACAAAAACAGCCACATCTAGTGCCAGCTTCTACAAAGCCAGGGCTGTGAATTGAGAGTTCTGTTCGCATTTGCTTAAGACAATTTTAAAGGGCTAGTTAGTCTGATTATTTGGCATTAATTACATCCCTTTTGCAAGTCAAAATAGAATCTGCAGTACAACTTGTTGAAGGCACCTGACCTGCCTGAAAATTGATTTAATAGAAGCAGGAGCCACTTCAGGCAGTAATCTGGCATTGCTGTACCTTCACATTGGTTCTAAAGTATAATGGGCAGAATTTTGTCCTTGGTGGGGGTGCTCGGTGAGGGCGGGCGTGGGCAGCAGCGCTGAGGGCTGCCTGTGCGGGAGGGTGTGGGGGCCGGAGTGCGAGCCAGCCGAGTGCGAAATTCGCACACGCGCGTGAGTGAGCGCTGCGTAAGATGAAGAGATATTTTAAAAATTAATTTTAAAAAAATGTCATGAAACATGTCCCCCTCATGTCACATGAGCAGGGACATGTTATTGATTAAATTTTAAAACTTTTATTTTATTATTATTTGCTTTTGAGAAACCTCATCCCGCCCGTGGATGAGGTTTCCAAAAAAAATGCAAAGGCCGCTTGGCCTTTTCGCCTGCCCGCCAACCATTAGGTTGGACGGGCAGCAAAACAATAATTTAATTGATTACTTAATGGCCTTAACAGGCCTTTTAATTGTTGGCAGGCGCACTGCGGACTCTGGCGCACACCCGCCGACCGAACTATTGCGCAAATGCATGTTACCGACGTCAACGCATGTCAATTCCTGCTCGAATGGGTTGGGCGCACGCCCACCCAACGAGTGAAAATTTCTGCCCAATGTGTAGAGAAACATTTAGAAAGGCCGGTAAACCACTCTGTAGGCTTTTAGTGCCACTAAGCTGCCAAAATGACCACTTTAAAATTTCACAAGCTTTTTAAAAAATTATGTCATGGGATGTGGCCATCGCTATCTAGGCCAGTGTTTATTGCCCATCCCTAATTGCCCTTGAGAAAGTGGTGGTGAGTTGCTTTCATGAACCGCTGCAGTCACTGTGGAGTAGGTACATCCACAGTGCTGTTAGGGAGGGAGTTCCATGATTTTGACCTAGCGACAGTGAAGCAACGACGATATATTTCCAAGTCAGGATGGTGAGTGGCTTGGAGGGGAACTTCCAGGTGGTGATGTTCCCACACATCTGCTGCCCTTGTCCTTCTAGGTGGTAGAGCTCGTGGGCTTTGAAAGTGTTGTCAAAGGATTTCGATGCTGTTGAGTAGAGCTCTGTACAAATGCCAACTGCTTCTCCTGAGGATGACATAATATGATGCACAGCAGCAAAACGCTCATTATATCTGTTTGAACAGCTCTTGATATTTGCATCAAGTAACTTAAATATCAAAGCACAGTATCTCAAAGTAAGTAATGGGTGTGAGTGCAGGAGACTGCCAACAGAGACAGCTGGCACACAACAATCAGGAAAGCTACCTAAAAGTTTGAAACAAACAGACATGAGGCTATTGAAGAAAGGTTCAATGGAAGGAATCTGCTTATACTTCCAAACCAGGAGCTCCTGTGGCCCAACTGCAGAAGAACCTGCAGATCAAGAATTGGTCAATTCAGTGTCCGATACTGCCAACCACCACATTGACAAGCCTTCCCATGATCTTTGCTCACAAAGAACCTGCCATCATCATCATCATCAACATCACCATCATCATCATAAAATGGGCAAAAAAACTCTAATATTAGTTTTCTTTTACATGCAGCCAGGTCTTTCACATTTACAGAAAGCCACCTCCCTGGTTAAATGTTGACAATTTAAATTAAAGAAAAATCTAATCCCATTGCTTATCTAGTTTGCACCACATACTCTCCTTTGGAGACAAATCCCACTCCTCTAAACCCAGTGAGTTTCGACACAGTTGACAAAGCCAAGGCTTTCAGGCACCCAGAACTGAACAGGGATTTTGCTGGAGTTTAATCAGCTAAAACCAAGCAGATTACAAGTTGCTCACAGATCTGCAATGACAGCGGCCAGTACATCTGCCTCGAGGTGGCCTCCAGCAGCAGACTGGGACCAGCGTGGGACGCAGTGTCACACATTTAGAGGCCCTTACTTATTTCTACCGTGGGCACACCTTTCAGAAGGGCTCCTCCCACCCACCCCCAACCTAGCACAATGGTACAGAGCTGCAAAGGCCTTTTTTTGTTTTGAATTTAAAATTATGGGAGAGGCGATGCAATCCACCTTGGGTGGGTCCTCTTTCTCACTTACCTGGCATGGCATTCTGCTGTTGCTTCGAACATGGAGGGGCTTCCTATTGGCCCTCCATCTACCCACCATTCTTAATTGAGCACCGATCCCACCCTGTGGCCACTCAGCTCCTGACCTCATTACAGATTTGGTTCAGATATGGACAAAAGAGCTGAACTCCCAAGGTGAGGTGAGAGTGACTGCCCTTGACATCAACGCCACATTTGTCTGAGTGTGGCATCAAGGAACCCTAGCAAAACTAGAGTCAATGGGAATCGGGGGAAAACTCTCTGCTGGCTGGAGTCAAACCTAGCACAAAGGAAGATGGTTGTATTGTTGGAGGTCAATCATCTCAGCTCCAGGACATCACTGCAGGAGTTCCTCAGGGTAGTGTCCTCAGTCTAATCATCTTCAGCTGCTTCATCAATAACCTTCCTTCCATCATAAGATCAGATGTGGGGATGTTCGCTGATGATTGCACATTGCTTAGCACCATTTGCAACTCCTCAGGTACTGAAGCAGTCCATGTCCAAATGCAGCAAGACCTGGACAATATCCAGGTTTGGGCTGACAAGTAGCATGTAACGTTCGCACCACACAAGTGCCAGGCAATGACCATCTCTAACAAGGGAGAATCTAATCATTGCTCCTTGATGCTCAATGACATTACTATCGCTGAATATCCCACTGTAAACATCCTGGGGGTTACCATTGACCAGAAACTGAACTGGACTCACCATATAAATACTGTGGCTACAAGAACAGGTCAGAGGCTAGGAATCCTGTGGCGAGTAACTCACCTCCTGACTCCCCAAAACCTGTCCACAATCTACAAGGCACAGGTCAGGAGTGCGATGGAATACTCTACACTTGCCTGGATGAGTGCAGCTCCCACGACACTCAAGAAGCTTGACACCAACCAGGACAAAGCAGCCTATTTGATTGGCACCCCGTCCACAAACATTCACTCCCTCCACCACTGACACACAGTGGCAGCAGTATGTACAACCTACAAGATACACTGTGGGGAATTCACCAAGGCTTCTTAAACAGCACCTTCCAAACCCATATCCACTACCATCTAGAAGGACAAGGGCAGCAGATAGATAGGAACACCACCACCTGGAAGTTCCCTTCCAAGTCACTCACCATCCTGACTTGGAAATATATCACCGTTCCTTCACTGTCGCTGGGTCAAAATCCCAGAACTCCCTTCCTAACAGCACTGTAGGTGTACCTACACCACTTGGACTCCAGCGGTTCAAGGACGCAGCTCACCATCACCTTCTCAAGGGAAACTAGGGATGGGCAATAAATGCTGGCCCAGCCAATGAAGCCAACATCCCGTGAATGAATAATAAAAAAAAGAATTGACCAATTTGGGGAAAATCACAGCTGGGTGACTGCTTCATACACAGTGCGTTCCTCTGACTCCCATTTGAACGTGGATCCCGCGGGAAAAATCCTGCCCTTCTCTCTCAACAGTGGGGAAATCAATTTTTTTATTGTTCTTTCCTTATTGTTGATCCACTCAGGAATTGTTTTCCGGATTGTTCCCCTTCAGAGCCTGATGACTTATGCAAAACTGCTGGAGGCTCAGACATGAATTCATCATAATCGGTGTGGCACTGATTCCAAAAAGACCAAAAAGGTTCTAGGTTTGATTCCTTGTTTGTGCTGAACTAGCTCAGTTCGGGACGAAGAGGCAGTGGGCAGTGCTCCTAGCCTTAATACCTGGTGACCACAAAAACGGCAAAACAATTTTGCAGTGTCCATGCAAAGTATGCATGTGTGTGGATATTGAAGGAGAGCAAGATCAAACTGAACTGTGATACCCCCTCCTTCCCCCTGCCTGATTAGACAGCTGACAGCCGCTGGCTCGGAGATGATAAACAGACACTTGGAGGATGGTGGTTAGCTGAGTGTGGCAGGAAATTTGCTTGATGGGGCAGGGGCAAGCAATGCGGGGCAGGGGCAAGCAATGCTATAATTGCTATACTTAATTGCTATAATTGCTATATATAATATAATGCTATACTTACCTGTTGGATCCAACTCCTCCAAACTTCCTTTATCTGCTGGGTTTCCTGAACCCTGGGAAGCTTGGTCGACTGGTATAGTTAAATGGTTGTCAAAATGTGAGGAATGAAGCCTTATTTACTATATAATTTATTGTAACAATGGACCAAATTCTCCATATTGGTTGCTCTGATACCGCCAAAATCCATCATGGTTAAAATGCAAGTAGGTGCATTTATGATGGGCTGGACTCGACATTTTGCATATCTGTTGATTTAACCCCCAGCTGACCCTCTCCTGCCCTTCATGGGGTGTTAATTGTCCCCCGCATAAACAGTGTATCCCTTCAACAGTTGCATTTGATCCGAATGCAAAGATAGACAGTTGGGTGATACCTGCACATAAAGATTGGCGTATTTGACAAGACACCAAAAGTCCCTCAGCTGCAAACAGTGGTAATGCATTAGAAAGGTGTAAGACCTAAATAGAAAATGGAGATGAGAATGATTCCAATGGAATCCTCCTGAGATTGATGGATCACCAATTTCTGGACCCGAGCACACCCTAATTCAGTTCTAAAAATATAAGATGGAAAGTTGTTATTTTGTTCGCTATTATAAAATAGACAGTGCTTTGAGTTGCAAAATCCTTCTACACAGGTAACTTGAAATACTTGCAAACATTTGAGATGTTTTTCATGCATTCAATGCACATAGCTCTTCACAGAAATAATTAGACACTTATGGTCCACTGCTAATCTCAGACTGATAGTTGCATAGTGTGTTCTGCATCTGTCAATACTGATTAATACGACAGGTGATGAGACATGCCAATAGCCTGAAAAAAAAGCATTGTTTCCAGATGGTGACTGTTTTGTTTAATGCGTATGATGATCTATTTTCTCAGAACATTAAAAGATTCTACTTAGATTTTAAATACCCACAATGTCGAAAATGATTTCTCATTACCATCCAATTATTCTCCCTGCAGTGTGAAGACAAAGGTTTTAAGATGACCTCACCAAAAGCACATTAGATCATTCTTTTCTGGAGGTAAATTGGTGAGTGGATCAAGAATTATACCATTGCTTCATTGTCATTTCAAAATAAAAATATAATCACAAAGATGCAAACATAGCTGCAAAAACAGCATTCTAAATACTTGTGAGCAATTCAGTTTTTGTAACCAAAAAGGTCTTAATTCTCTTCCAATTTGGACATCTATGATGTGCATTAATTCAACATCTCATTATTAACTGAACTAAAACCCATTTTGCTCAATCTTTTATGAATTCTCTCCTGGAATGTGCGATTGCTGGGAAGGCCTGCATTTATTGCCCATCTACCTTAGTTTCCCTTGAGAAGGTGTCGGTGAATCTACTTCTCGAACCACTACAGTCCATGCAGTGAAGGTGCTCCCACAGTGCTGGAAACTAACAGTAATGAAGGAACAGCAGTTAATGTCCAAGTGAGGATGCCACGTTGCTTGGAAAGGAATTTAGATGTGGTGTTGTTCATGCATCTAGTACCCTTGCCCTTCTAGAAAAGGTTTAGGACCCTGGCAGCTGAAGGCTCAGCCACCAATGGTGGGGCAAAGTAAAAGCAGGAATGCTTAAGAGAGCAGAGTTAGAGATGCACAGAGATCTTGGAGAGGTAGTGCTGGAGGAGGTTACAGGGATAGGGAGAGATGAGGTCATGGAGGTATTTGAAAACAAGGGTGAGGATTTTAAAATCAAGGGTTTGTTGGACCTTGTGCCAATGTTGGTCAGCGAACGCAGGAATCATAGGTTAATGATGTCCTGTTAGTCAGATTTGTATCACATTCCATTCAGTCAAAAATCTAAGCATTTTCCAGAGCATGATTTCTCTATTGTGTCAAAGTAATTAATGGTATAGGAAGTGTTTTAGGATATTTTGAAGGTCCCTATCTCAATACAAGTCTTGCTTTGATCTTTTACAAGGTTGAGTAGTTCTTAGTACAGTTGTGATGTTACCATTCAAGTATACACACACACTGAATCAAGAGAATTGGGTAAAAAGATTACACCCTTTGATTTAACTCCATTCATTTTTTTGTTTAATTTTCCTTTCTTCTAAGAAGAAATTCAACTTTTTTTTGCCCCAAAAAAACTGCATTTTCTTGTGACCTTTCATTTCAGCTAAGGAATCTCCTCCCTACAAATAAACCCCTGTAACGGTGAGCAAGACAGCGTTAAATAGTGGCACTACGGTTGAAGTGGTGGCCCTTGTAGTTTGGGGGGAAATAAATAGATAAAAACATCAAAGAACCTCACATCAAAAAACCTACTCTCTATATCTTATTATTTTGTATTAACATGCTGCCTGGAGATGACGCGCCAGAGTAACATTGAGATCAGTTCTATTTTTAACATAAAGAAACTTAATGCCTCATTGATTCATGTCCTCAAAGCAAACTTAAGTAATTCCATGAATTTTCTTGTGTACTTTGTAAATATAATTCCAATGAAAATAAAATGAATAGGTTTTAAAATATTGAAACAGCCATTGGAGCTGAGGCAAATTATGAATGACTAAAAAAGAAACATTTAATTCAGCGTTAAATTTAATGAAGTTCTACAAAGAGTACTAAGTTAGCAAAGACTATGGGCAGGATTTTCCAGTCCTGCCAGTGGCGGGCATTGTTGCGGGTGGGAAAGGAAAATTTGGAGAGCGGCCAAAAGTCAATTGACTAAATTTTCCCGTCCCACCCACAACGATGCCCGGCCGGAAAATCCCGGCCCACATCTTTACATTACATTTCTGTGAAAATATTCTTATCGGGGAACCGCCCCGATGTGAGTCTCTGGCATTTTCCCGGACCACCCACCTTCTCAGCCCATCGCACTGGGGCTGAAACACTGAAATCACACACGAGGAAGTTAGGCGTTAAGATCGTTCACTATAGAAGGTGTTGAATCTAGATGGGCTGAACGACCTCCCTCCCCCTTTGTGCGTTAGAACACTTTCAATAGGTTTTGAGTCCTGCTGCCTGATGGAAATGTGGTGGTAGCAGCCTGAAAATGCTGGGTTGTGACCTACTGCTCAGTCCCTGGTGGCACTGTGGCAGCCACAATCTTCCCCTGAGCTGGTGGCCTGAGTCAAGCAAAAATCTGATATGACTAGGCCCGTTTTGAGCCGATTTTGCCAATAAATTAGATCATGGAAGATCTATACCTTAAGTTTGTTTATTCACCTTAGTCTCAAATTCTTTAATACCTTTGCCTAACAAAAATCTATCAATGCTTTAGTGCTGAAGGATTTTACATTTTCAATTGACCTTCAGCCTCAGCAGTTTCTGAGGGGAGAAAGTTTCAGATTTTCACTACCAATTCTATGAAGAAGTGCTTCCTGGCATTACCCCTGAGTAGTCTAACTTTAAGGTGATACCTCTTTGTTCTGGATTCCACACCCAGGGGAAATATTTTGTCTCCATCGAACCTATCAAAATGTTTCACCTTCTTAAATAGCTCACTTGGAAGACTCCTCCATCTTTTCTATTCAAACTGTTCTATGCAATTTATGTTCATTTTATCGGGGCGATGTGGTGTAGTGGTAAAGTCACCAGATTAGCAATCCAGGGCTAATGCTCTGGGGATAGGGGTTTAAATCCCATCGTGGCAGCTGGTGGATTTTAAATTCAATTATAAAACCTGGAATTGAAAGCTAATAATGGTGACCGTTAAACTATTGTCAAATGTTGTAAAAACCCACCTGGTTCACTCACGCCCTTTGGGGAAGGAAATCTGCCATCCTTACCTGGTCTGGCCTACATGTAACTCCAGATCCACAGCAATGTGGTTGACTCTTAACAGCCCTCTGAAGTGGCCTAGCAAGCCACTCAGTTCATGGGCTATTAGGGATGGGTATCAATATGGTAAATCTGTGCTGCACCCCTTCCAAGGCTGCTATATCTTTCCTGAGGTGCAGTGCCCAGACCTGTACAAAGTATTCCAGTTGCAGGAATTTTAATTAATATAGTGGATCAGTAAAACTATTTCTAGCAGGGCACAACTGCAGACATAATAACAAACTTATGGAAAACTTTTTATTTGTTGTTCAGTTACGCATTCCATTTATATTTAAGCCTCAATGTCAGAGATCAGGTAAGTCACCGATGCGGTACTATAAAGAAAATTGCTGGGTAGGCTACTTGGAGAGCATGTTCTACATTTGGCACGGGACAGATATATGATAGGAGCATAGGAACATAGGACTTAGGAACAGGGGTAGGCTATTTGGCCCTTCGAGCCTGCTCTACCATTCAATAAGATCATGGTTGATCTGGTTGTGGTCTCAGATCCACTTTCCTGTCTGATGCTCATAACTCTTGACTTCCTTGTCTGTCAAAAATCTATCCAACTCAGCCTTGAATAAATTGAATGACCCAGCCTCCACTGCATCCTGGGGAAAAGAATTTCACATTCAAATGACCCTCTGATAGAAAAACATTCTCCTCATCTCTGTCTTTAAGGGGAGATTTCTTATTATTAAACTGTATCTTCTAGGTCTAGTCTCCGCCAGGCTCTGCAATGATACCTAGGGCACTCCACTAGTTACCAACTTGCACTCTACTAGCTTGCAAACCCAACGAAAGACCCGTTTATCCCTACTCTCTGCTTCCTCTTAGATGACCAATACTTTATCCATTCTAATATGTTACCCTACATAATGTTCTCTTATCTTTTATAGTAGCCTTTGATGTTGTACTTTATCAAATGGCTTTTAGAAATCCAAATACACCACTTCTGCTGGTTCCCCTTTATGCCCCTTGCTGCTTACTTCCTCAAAAAACTCTAATAAATTAGTTCATCAAGATTTCCTTTTCACAAAACCATGTTGAAGCTGCCAAATTACATTATGACTTTCTAAGCATTCTGCTATAACCTCCATAATCATGGATTTAGCAATTTCCCTATGATAGATGTTAGGCTAATTGGCCTATGGTTTCCTGATTTCAGTCTCCCTCCTTCCTTGAATAAAAGTGTAACATCAGCTATTTTCCAATCCGCTGGGCCCCTTCCAGGAATTTTAAGGAATTTTGGAAGATCATAACCAGTGCCTCAACTATCTCTGCAGCCACTTCTTTTAAGACCCAAGGATGCAGGCCACCTGGTCCCAGGGACTTTCAGCCTTCGGGGCTAACAGTTTTCCTAACAGCTTTTCCCAAGGAATGGAAATTGTTTTAAGTTCCTCCCTTCCTTTCACCTCTTGATTTTCAAGTATCTTTGGAAAGTTTTCTAAATCTTCTGCAGTAAAGATGCACACAAACTACTTGTTCAACGCCTCCGCCATTTCCTTGTTTTCCATTTTCAATGCCCCGGACTCACTCTCTAGATAACCAACACTAGCTTTAGTTACCCTTTTCCTATTTAAGTACTTGTAGAAACTTTTACAATGTTTTATATTACTAGCTATCTTTCTCTCGTACTCTACTTTCTTCCTCTTAATCATTTTTTTAGTCATTCTTTATTAGTTCTTAAAATCTGCCCTATCTTCTGACCTACCACTAATCTATGCAGGTTTGTACATTGGTTCTTTCAATTTGCTACAATCTTTAACTTCCTTATTTAGCCAAGGATGATGCATCCTTCTCAAAGAGTCTTTCTCATTGGGATAAGTCTTTGCTGAGAGTTATTAAATATCTCCTTAAAGGCCTGCCACTGCAACTATACTGTCCGACCTTTTAACATGGTTTCCCGGTTCACTTTGGGCATTTCTGCCTTCAAATCCTTCTAGATACCTTTATTTAGGTTTAAAACACTAGTCTTTGACCCACATTATTCCCCTTCAAACTAGCATTCTATCATGTTATGATCACAATCGCTTAGAGGCTCCTTTACTATGAAGTTATTGATTAATCCTGTCTCATTGCACATTACTGGGTCTGGAATTGCCTGTTGCTGGGTGACTCCAGGGCATATTGCTTTAAGAAATTGTTCTGAGTACACTTTTTGAACTCATTTTCCAGGCTACCTTTGCCAACCTGATTTGCCCAATCTACATGTAGATTAAAGTCATCCATGATTATTTCAGCACCCTTCTTCCATGCCCCACTTATTTCTTACTGCATATTCTGTCCTAGAGTGTAACTTCTGTTAGGGAGGCCTATAACTTACTCCTACAGGTGACTTTTTACCTTTTCCATTTCTTATCTCTACCCAAGCTGTTTCTGCATCCTGGTCTTTTGAGCTAAGATCATCTCTCAGTACTGTTCTAATGATATCCTTAATTAACAGAGCTACCCCACTACCAGTTCCTAGCTTCCAGTCTTTTTTAAATGTCAAAAAACACTCAAAATTCAGGTCCCAGCCTTGGTCACCCTGCAACCATGTCTCTGTAATGGCTATCAGGTCATACATATTTATTTCTGTCTGTGCTAACAATTCATCCATTTTATTATGAATGTTGTGTACATTCAGATACAGAGCCATTAACTCTGTCTTTTTACCATTTTTGTAATCCCTGACCTTATATGCTGGTGCACTCTTAAGTTTGTACTTTCTGACACTTCTTACCACACTGTGGTTATAATTAACTAAATTGCTGCCCTGCTCTATTATCTCATTGTTTCCCTTTGATTTATCAGATTGTCTTTCACATAATCCCTTCCCCACACTATTTAGTTTAAAGCCCTCTCTACCACCCTAGTTTTATGACTTACTAGAACATTAGTCCCAGCACGGTTCAGGTGAAGACCATCCCAATGATGTAGCTCTCACTTCCCCTATACTTGTGCCAGTGCCCCAAGAATTGGAACCCATTTCTCCCACGCCAGTCTTTAAGCCACATATTCATCTCTCTAATCTTATTTACCCTACTTCATATCCTTCTAGTTGCTTGTGGCTCAGGTAATGATACAGAGATTATTAGTTTTTTAATGCAGCCCCTAGCTACCCATAATCCTTAGGCAGAACCTCTTTCCTAGTCCTGTCTATATCGTTGGTACCCACATGGACCATGACAACTGGAACCCCCACTCCCACTGCAGGTTCCTCTCCAGCCCCAAGCAGCTGTCCTAAACCCTGGCACTAAGCAGGGAATGCAGCAATCTGGACTGTCTCTCTTAGCTGCTGAGAACTAGCCCCTTGACTATACTGTTCCCTCCTACCAAAACATTCCTATTTACTTCCCCCACTTGAATGGTTTCATGTATCACAGTCCCATGGTTAGTTCACTCACTCACCTTGCAGCCCCTGTTCTCATCCATATAAGCTGCAAGAAACTCAAACCTGTTGCACAATTGCAAGGGCTAAGGCTCCTCCACTTCTACCCTCTCGATCCCCTTAGTTGCTTCCCTTGCCATCACACTCTCCTGTTCCTGACCACGGACCAAATCAGAAGACCCTATCCTAAGAGATGTGACTATCTTCTGGAACAAAGTGTCCATGTGACTTTCCCTTTTCCTGATGTATCGTGGTGTGCGTAGCTCAGCCTTCATCTCATTGACCCTGAGCCAAAGCTCCTTGGGTCACAGACACTTACTGCAGATGTGGCCAGCATGGATCACACTCGTGTCCACCATACCCCACGTACTGCAGCTGCAACATATCACCTGCCCCACCATATTTAATTTATTTATTTTTCTTAATAAATTTATAATTAATAAACCCTTCTACTCATAATAGGATTTACTTGTATTGGTAAACCTTACTACTACTAATAAAACCTTACAATTACTAATAAGTTATTCCAGCTTTGAATAATGAATGAAAAATACTGAGCAACCAATCACTTACCTGCTTCCCTATGACTTTATACTTTTGTTTTTCTCAGGTTCACTCTGGAACTACAGACTGACCCCCATGAACTGCATTATGGGTTTGCTGTGCTCACGCTGTTTTATAGATTCGCTGCACTCTCTCCCCCTCATGCTGCTTTATGGATTCACCACTCTGTCTCCCCCTCATGCTGCTTTATGGATTCACCACTCTGTCTCACCCTCACGCTGCTCTATGGATTCACCACTCTGTCTCACCCTCACGCTGCTCTATGGATTTGTCACTGTCTATCTCCCCCTCACATTGTTTTCTGGATTCACCACTCTGTCTCACCCTCACGCTGTTTTATAGATTCGCTGCACTCTCTCCACCTCACACTGCTTTATGGATTCACCACTCTGTCTCCCCTTCATGCTGCTCTATAGATTTGTCGCCTCTTTCTTCCTCTCACACTGTTTTATAGATTCACAGCTTTCTCTCCTCCTCATGTTGTTTTATGGATTTGCCACACTCCCTCCCTTTAGTGCTGTTTTATGGATTTGCTGCTCTTTCTCTCTCCCTCTCGAGCTGTTTTCTGGATTTGCCACTCTCCCTTCCTCTTGTGTTGTTTTATGGATTTGCCATTCTCGCTCTCTCTCTCTCTTTCGCTCTTGTACTATTTTATGAATTTGCCGGACTATTTCTTGCTCTCACACTGTTTTATGGATTTGATGCTCGCTCTTTCCCTCCCACTCTGTTTTACGAATTTGATGCCCTCTCTTTCCCTCTCAATCTGTTTTATGAATTTGCCACACTATATCTGTACTTCAGTGCACCTATCCTACATTCAACTACAATCTCTGCAGAGTCTTTTGCCAGTTACTAAGCCTTTTATCAAGATTGCCTGACTATGTTGAAACAGAATCTCAACATACTTTGACACAATGCTTCATGATTGAAGATGTGGGTGTTGAATGGCTAGCATTAAGGTTTGTCGCTGTTTATAATTTACTGCTTGTAAAACCTTTCTATGCTGGTTTCAAATCTGTGAGAACCCTAATCCAGACCATGCACTGTTGTAACTCTTTGGCATTTGATAAATTAATCTCCTTAGGCTTACTTATTGATTTGTTTGCCTTAACAGAGCAAGAACGCTGGACATTGTATCGTGCAAAAACCCACTGCTCAGCTCAAACCTTCACTACTAAAGAGTATGATGTAAACTGGACCAAAACATATCAATTCTTCAAAAGAAGAAAAAAATAAGGCACCTTTCATGACTTCAGAATGGCCCTAGTGCTTTACAGTTAGTTAAGTACTTCCGAAGTGTAGTCACTGTTCCTAGTATTGGAAATGTAGCGGCCAATTTGTACACAGCAAGGTTCGGCAAACAGTGATGAGATGCAGCATCAGTTTTAGTGATGTTGGTTGAAAGGTAAATATTGACCAGGGCCTCAGGAGAACTCACTTGCCATTCTTCACCTGAGAAGGAAGCCGGGGTTTTGGTTTAACATCTCATTCAGAAAACAGCACAGCCAACTGTGCAGCACTCCCTCAGTGACAACCTGGATTGTATGCTTGAATCTTTGCTTAAACCCTTTAATCTTAGTATTTAGAGGTGAGAGTGTTATTACTGAAACATGGCTGACACTTTCATGGCTCACAAGGTCCAGAATTTGTTGCAAAAGCAATGGTGAGCTCACAGGAGGAGGCAGCGGTGGTGGCGTATTGATATTGGCACTGGCCTAATAATCCAGAGACCCAGAGTAATGTTCTGGAGGAACCTGGGTTCGAATCCCACCACAACAGGTGGTGAAATTTAAATTCAGTAAAAAAAAAATCTGGAATTAAACATCTAATGTTGATTGTCATAAAAATCATCTGGTTCACTCATGTCCTTTAAAGGATGAAATCTGCCATCCTTATCTGGTCAGCCTACATGTGACTCCAAACCCACAGCAATATGGTTGACTCTGAAATAGCTGAGAAAGCCACTCAGTTCTTAAGGGCAATTAGGGGTGGGCAATAAATGCTGGTCCAGCCAATGATGCCCCCATACCAAGAAGGAATTTTAAAAAAATGTCCTTTTTAATAGTTTAAAAATCCAGCAACTATGATAAGGAACAGATAGGGTGTAAGTTACAAATTGCTGTAACTTGCAGAAGTGTAACCAGCATGGAATGGATAAATTATATGTCATGGCTTCCCAGGTTTTTTTAAATGTCAGTGGCAATTATGCCAATCATTTAGACTTTTATTGAAAACAACTTATTCATTTTTGCATAATTTGAAGTTGTATCCTCTGCAGGACAAAGCTTTACCATGTGTTCAAACAACATTCATGTAATGCCATTGGAACAAAGAGATTCCCTTTGTGGCACTGGGTCCAGGTATAAAGGGACATGGAGCAAAAGGCCATGAGAAGGAGTTAAGAAACCATGAACTGATTGGATTGCAGTGCAGGCTCGAGGGGCTGAATGGCCTGCTCCTATTCCAAATATTCCTGACAAACGGCTCAGTCTGCATTATGTTTGGTTGATTTTGATATTTTATAGCATCTGCTGTTAAGATGATCAGGGAGCTGAAACCTCCATTACCCAACAACCAAGAAATCTAGCCATTAAACTTAATAGCAAGACATATGTTACAGCTAAATCCAATACACATTGGGCTATACTAGCTCAGCTAAGTCAAAAAGGCTGCAAACAACTGATGCAATAAGAAAGGGGTTAAAAGGTTAAATTGCTTGGCATGTGATTTAATAGGGTTTTGTTTTCTCATTAGCACCAAGGTTACTAAAACCTATGAGGAACTAGGGACATAAAGTAAATATTTGTATTTATATGGCAGCTTAAGACACCAAAATGCCTCGTAGAACAATTAATTACATTGTGCAATGATTTTTCTCATGCTCACATATCCAGTTACACATTTTAACCTTTATCTCTACCGTTCTCCCTTCAAAAGAATGATTATTTTTTCCTTCGGGATTGTAAATGTAGGATTGTTTGGGAGTGTTGGTTCAATAAGTTCCCAGCACAGAATGATGAATACATGAGAGAAAATAAAAACAGAAAATGCTGGAAATACACAGCCGATCAGGCATCATCTTTGGAGAGAGAAAAACAGAGTTAACCTTTCAGGCCAACGCCCCATCATCAAAACTGGAGAAAATTAGACATTTGACATGTTTTAAGCAAGCACAGAGGCAAGGGAGATGGGGGTGGGGGAGGAGTGAAGAGCAGAGTTAATGTTTGTGTAGGGTAGAAGTCAGAAGTGATTAAATGACAAAGGTATAACAGCCACCTCCCTTTTTCGGGATGTCAGCTATTGATTATGATTCTGTGATTTCCATTTACAATCTCTCTCGACCCATCTTTTCTTTCTTTTATTATGCCATTACCATCTCCTTTTGTCTTTCACTATTATCCTTTTTATAACTTCTGACTTTGTGCCAATTACCATCTCCAACAAGAGAGAATCCAACCATCGCCCCTTGACATTCAATGGCATTACCATCGCTGAATCCTCCGCTATCAACATCCTGGGGGTTACCTTGACCAGAATCTGAACTGGACTAGCCATATAAATACTGTGGCTACAAGAGCAGGTCAGAGGTTAGGAATCCTATGACGAGTAACTCACCTCCTGACTCCCCAAAGCCTGTCCACCATCTACAAGGCACAAGTCAGGAGTGTGATGGAATACTCTCCACTTGCCTGGATGAGTGCAGCTCCAGCAACACTCAAGAAGCTTGACACCATCCTGGACACCACTAGATTGGCACCACAAACATTCACTCCCTCCACCGCCGATGCACAGTAGCAGTAGTGTGTACTATCTACAAGATGCACTGCAGCAACTCACCAAGGCTCCAAACCCATGACTACTGCCACTTAGAAAGACAAGGGCAGCAGATAGATGGGAACACTACCACCTGGAGTTCCCCTCCAAGCCACTCACCATCTTGACTTGGAAATATATCGCCAATCCTTCACTGTCGCTGGGTCACAATCCTGGAATTCCCGCCCTATCAGCACTGTGGGTGTATCTACACCACATGGATTTCAGCAGTTCAGGAAGGCAGCTAACCACCACCTTCTCAAGGGCAATTAGGGATGAGTAATAAATGTTGGCCTAGCCAGCGAAACCCACATCCCATAAAACTAATTTTAAAAATCACCAGTTCACAGACTTTCCCTTTTGTTCCCCTTCCCCATCCCACACCGCACTTCTCCTTTTCCCTGCCTCTTTACTTGGTTAAAATCTGTTACATCTTCCAATTCTGACAAAAGGTCATTGACTTGAAACATTGGCTGGAATTTTTTCCAGAGATTGTGGCTGAAAGCTCAGGGGCTAACCTGCGTCCAGCAGCTAGGGGAGCCATGGCTGGAGGTCATGACTTCCACCACCATGTGGCAGCATTTCCCACCTGACAAAGCTGATAACCAATCAAATGACTGGCAGCTCTCCAGTCCCAGCAGCGCCAACAGGAGTGGTGGCCTATGTTGGGACTGCAGTCAGTCCCCAACTAGGACCATGGAGGAGGCGAGAGATTGAGGTAAGTCAGGGTGGCTTCAGCCAGTCAGACAGGCCCTGCCAAAGTGGCGGGGGAGGGGTGAGCTGGGGGGAGGGGGCTTGGTAGTGTTGAACAAGCGTGGATGACCAGCAGGTGAAGACCCTTAAGTAGACATTAAGTGGCCACTTAAAGGCCTTAATTTGCCCAATTGGGCTGCCTGAAGAAACTTGCTGGTAAAATTTCACTGGAGGCAGTTAGGCAATGGGCACAAACCCTGTCAAACCACCCTATTTTATGCCTCCTCCACCACCTCCCCACCCCACCTGCCAGCTTGCTCCAGGGGTGGGGGCATAAATTTACAGCCATTAACTCTGTTTTATCATCACAGTCCCTATCTGACCTGGCTGAGTATTTCCCTCATTTTCTGTTTATATTGCATATTTCCAGCATCTGCAGTATTTTAATTTTGTCATGATGAATACTAGAATAAATATTACGGGCAGAATTTTGCCCTTGGTGGGCGTGTGGGCCCCACCGGCTTGGCGGCGGGTGGACAGCCGACCCCCGCCACCGAAACGGGGCCCACCGCCATTTTGAGTGGCCGACCTGCCCAACAGGAAGCGCTATGCATTTCCTGTGCGGGGGGGGATGGATTCCCCATCTGTCAAAGTGCGCACTGCTCCCTGAGACCAAGTGCTGTCTCAGGGAGATTACTGACAGGTAAAAAAACACCAAAAATAGAAAAATATTAAAATTATTAACATGTCCCCCTCATGTGACAATGCCACACGAGATGGGACATGTTAATAAGAAACATATTAACTTTATTAAACTTTTTAAAAATGGACATGAAACCTCATCCCGCCAGTGGATGAAGTTTCATGTATAATCTGGAGCCCGCTGGGGCTCCTGGCCTGCCCGCCAGCCTTAAGGTTGGACGGCAGGTCTTTAACAATCTTAATTAGCCTGTCAATGGCCTCAATTGGCCATTGACAGGTCGGCGGGTGGACAGCTGATTTCGCTGTCTGCCCACCTTCCTGAAAATTTAAATGGACCAGGATGACGTCGGGGATTCCTGCTGACGCGTCCCATGTCATTTTCCCCTCGGCGAGTGGGCCCCGCCCCCTAAATCGCTGTTGGGAAAATCTCAGCCTATATTGCGGTAGGAATCTTGTTTCATTGTTAATTGCATGAAATACATTGAGTTTCCTCATGAAGAAGCATTCCCTGCTCCCAGCTCCCCAGCAGGATTATCAACAGGAAACACTTCTTTGAGCTACTTCCTGTGGTGAATTAGGGCAGGGATTTAACTAGCTAGAACCACACAATTTGCCAGTGCCAGTGTTAAACTTACTACCGCTTGTCTGGCTAGGACAATCCTACCCAATAGGACTTTGGAATGTAAGGTTTGTACATGCTTATTTGTACATTGATTGCAACAGGGGTCATACAATCAGCATTAGAACCACAATTTGTAAATCTCAAGTTTTTAATGATTGTGTCTGGTGGGCACCCTGCATGCCTAGAAACTGCCAGCTTCCACTTTGGTAACTTAGTCGAGGGGTCTGGCACATACACAATTAAATAGCAATAAGGTAGTAATAGCAACAATGTGGTTAACACAATGAAAATATATGAGACTGATAACAGTGTAAGGCATGAAGTAAACTAATATAATTCCATAGACATTGGATAATGACTTGGGAGGAGGTGTAGCATAAGGGTCTGGCACAGGCAGGGTTAATGTGGGACTGAGTACAGTACTGCCCGCACAGTGTTGTAAGAAGGTACATGACCCAGACTCATGGGGTCAGTGTGGTGTTGAGCAGAGACGGGTAAAGGCCTAAGCATGGAGTAGCTCCTAGCCTGTACCCTTTATTATACATTTGTAAATAGTTCTAGTAGTTAATAAAGGCTTACAGTTAACCTACTGAAGGCTATGACGGCTTTTTAAAGAAACACTGTTCTGTAACCAATACCCTCCCAACAGTAACCAGCACACAAGTTGGGAATGGGGTTGCAGTGGGGCGGGGGTGGTTGGTAGGAGCGGGTAAGAAAGGGACTGGGGATGGAAAATCACAACTCCAAATTACTCCCCCCACCCTGCTCCACCCCCCTACACATCTCATCTTCATCTTATGGTCAAAAAACAGTTGAAGTAATTTTGAACTTCATCTCCATGGGCTTTTTCAACCTCCAATCTTAGCTAACTGCCCCTTTGCTGTGCCAGGCAGTTTGCTATGATTTCTTATCAGGAATGTACACGTACACTGAAGTAAACAATCTTGGTATGGATGAATCCATACTTCCCATTTGGTAACTTAGTCTAAGGGTCTGGTACATACACGGTTAATTAGCAATAAGATGGTAATAGCAACAATGTGGTTAACACAATGAAAATATATGAGACTGATAACAGTGTAAGGCATGAAGTAAACTAATATAACTCTATAGATATTGGATAATGCTTGGGAGGAGGTGTAGCATAAGGGTCTGGCACATGCAGGGTTAATGTGGGACTGAGTAAGGTATCACCCACGCAGTGATATAAGGTACATGACCCAGATTCATCTTCAGAATCCACCTTCTACTCATTAAATATAATGTACATCCAACACTCTGACACTGAAATATATTCTAATTAGTCAGCATAATTACATTGCATGTGAAATGGTAATACAGCAGCTTACAGTCTGCCTAGCTCATTCAAATCCTTTTGAAATGGAAAGCTGAGAGAACCAAAAGCAAATGAACAGTATGGTGCAGAAGAAAAGCTGTTTGGTTGTATAAGTGGAACCTCTACTTTTAGATGTTTATTGATATTTCACAAAGAGGTGTATTTAACACACAGCAAATTGATCCAACTTACTTGCAGTCAATGAAGCTTGGTTCCAAAAGAATGTCTGTGACCTTAAGATTAAGAGCTCCATTGCATATGCTCCTCACTCTACATCGTAACTAAATGAAATGAGCTAAAGATAGAAAACCCTTCAGCATAATCTTGAATTGAAAACACTTGAAAAAATGTTATGTATGTGAATTAATGGATAAAGACTATGGGAAATATTGTAAATACTTAACTGTATTTTTAAAATTAGTTCATGGAATATGGCATCACTGGCAAAGCCAGCATTTATTACCCATCCCAATTACACCACAAAAGCTGGTGGCAAGTTATATTCTTCATCCATTTTAGTACTTCTGAAGCTAAATCCACAGTGTCGAAAGATAGGAAGAGGACGTTGACTCAGCATATAGGATCAAAGAAGCTTACAGCAAAGGATGTGATTGGGTCCACTGCTGGGTTATTGGCCAGCATATGCAGGGCTATAGGAAAAGACTAGGGCAATGGATAAGCTTTTGATTGCTTTACCAAACATCTGGCAAAATCACATTGGTTCAAATGGCATCTTCAGGAGTTGTTAGGGTTCTATGGCACTCTATTTAGTGGAACCGATTTAATTTTATTGCCTTAGCCTTTCCTAACCCCCAACCCTAACCCATAACCCTAACACTAACCCCTAAACCAAGCCCTAACCCCTAACCCTGACCTTAACCCTAAACCTAACTCCTAACCCTATCTCAAACCCCTAACCCTTACCCTAAATCTAACCCTAACCCATAACCCTAACATTAACCCAACCCTAAACCCTAACCCTAACCCCTAACTCTAACTCCTAATCCTAACCCTAACCCCTAATCCTAACCCCTAAAGGGGTAGGGGAATGAGGTTTTAAAAATTTCTTTAGAATTTCTATCTTTCCCTTTTACAAGTTATCATGCATCCACCATTAATTCTGAAATAAGGGGCCATGCTTTCATGCCTCAATCTGTATTAGAACATAGGCAGGCAGGCTTTAAAAACAGGGAGCCTGTTCTGCTTCCACAATTCCTGTCCCAATTCCCGTCATTGGCTATTTTTAGTGGCTTGGTTTAAGAATGCGGGTGACTAGTCCGCATGCAACATTCCCAGCATTGACAACTTCATTGCAGGGGTTAGCATCGTAGAACCCCTGCTACTTTCATGGAATTGAACCCATTTTGGTAGGCCAAGTGGCATCTAATAAGAATCGTGAACCATGAGGAAACTCTAGCCTGCAGTCAGGAACCTTTTGACAGGCAGGATCAAAATGTGTGGCCAGTTTCACATGTCATAGTGTAATAGTATATGATATGTTATTTAATACAGTGATTTTTTTAATAGGGCTTTGTTTAGAAAAAATTAAGTGACCATTAAATTGACCAGCATTGTGAAAGTCTTCAGATGCACTGGATTAATTTATCCTTGGATAAATTGTTTTTCTGCATTGGACAATGTTAAAATTCAGATTTGACTGTGTCAATAACACCCCATGCTTTGGTAGTTACATTGATTGACAGGTCAGCCATCTGTTCAGCATTTGAAGCAGTTCAAAATGTGCTTATCTGTTCCATTATTTCAAAGGTTTTAATGTATTCCACTCTGGAGGCTTTGTTGACACAGTTGTGCAATGAAATATCATTTTAAATTTTTGATTGAGCTCCAAAGCCCATATTAATAATAATAGATTCAGTTCAGCAGGGGTTGTTAATACAATACAGCTGTCAAGGAGAGTATGAGTTTTGTTTTAATTGATATTTTATGAGTTCATGGCAGGTTTGTGTCTTTTTGAAAAGTTTTTTGAATGGTTGTTTGTTCATTTTGACAGATTTATGACCACTTAATTGGATTAAGCTTTTTTTTTAAGTAGGGTTTGAATCTGTGTCTTTCTTACTTGACATTTTTGTGAGCATCACAAAGATTTCACAATGTTATTAAAGGTTAATTAGTTCTGTCCATTGTGAATACTGGGTAAGTGGGCATGGGGGATATGGGGAGATATGAGGGGGCATTGTGGTATATAGAAGAGGAATTGGGAGATATGTGGGGATTGGGCAATATGAGGGGGCATATGGAGAGGACATGGGAGATATGGAGAGGGTAGGGAGTGAATGGGGATGGAGGATGGGTGTGGGATGAGGGGGGTGAATGGGTGAGAGTGAGGGTTAGGCTGCCTAACACACATGTATAGAACTTGATCAATGTCATAGGGAACAGAGGCGGGCCTTCTAACCTGTCTACCTTGGTATCCGCCCACCTCCGCTTCCATCTCCACCCTCCTTTGGGAGATGACGGCCCCCAACTCCAGCCTGCCTGCACTACCCCTCAATGAAAATAGTGTGGGTGGGCACTGCCAAGTAGGAGGCAGGATCGCAATGTTGGGAAATAGCCAAACTCATGATTCCCGCCTCGTAGATGAAAATCTGGACCAAGATCTCCATATTCTAACAGCCTTTTGCATAACAACAAATCTTCTAACATCCTTTTTGTTGTTTTGGTGCTTTTGAATAACAAAGATTTAACACATGCATTCATACAATTTCCCCCCGAAAAACAGATCTGTGGCAAATGGATTTGGTGCATTATCCTTTTTTTTTCTGGGTTAATGGAATATAGTCATCCTTTCTTCAAGTTGTAAAATGTCCACATAGGAGAAGATTAGTCAATCTCAACTATAACAGAAATTTGTTGAACTGTGCTGCGACCAGTGTCCTGGCAAATCAAATAACAAGGGCTGTAGAGGGGGCTTTAAACTAAATTGAGTGGGGGTGGGGGTTCTGGAGAGGGGATACGCAGGCTTATAAAGCAAAAGGATATGGCAGCATTGCAGGGCAGCTATTTAGGTAATGATACCTAGAGTATGACAGGAAGGGACATAAAAATACAGCAGCAAATAGAGTCAAAGGGGGGGACAAATGGTAAAAAAGGGAAAATTAATGGCTTTTTACTTAAATGAACATTGTATTCAGAACAAAATAAATGAATTAACAGCACAAATAGAGGTTAGTGGGTATGATCTTATAGCCATTATAGCGACATGGTTACAAGGAGATCAAAGCTAGAAACTAAATATTCAGGGGTAAGTGACTTTTTGAAAGGACAAGCAGGAAGAAAATGGTGGTGGGGTAGTTTTGTTATTATGAGATGCAATAAGTGCAATGGCAAGAAATTATCTTGGATCGGAAGATGTAGAATCCATATGGATGGAGGTAAGAAATAACAAGGGGGAGAAGACATTGGTGGGAGTAGTCTATAGGCCCCCTAACAGTAGCTATATTGTAGGGCAGGGAATAAATCAGGAGGCAATGAGGGCAGGTAAAAAAGGCAGTACATTAATCATGGGTGACTTTTATCTTCATGTAGATTGAGAAAATCAAATTGGCAGAGGTAGCCACGAGCAAGAATTCATAGAGTGTATTCAGGACAGCTTCCTAGAACAATATGTTGTGGATCCAACCAGGATCAGGCTATTTTGGACCTGGTAATGTGTAATGAGGCAGGTTTAATAAATTACCTCAGAGTAAAAGATCCCCTAGGAAACAGTGACCATAACATGGTAGAATTTAGCATTCAGTTTGAGAGTGAGAAATTTAAGGTTAGAAACAACTGTGCTAAACATAAATAATGGTAATTACAAAGGAATGAGGGCAGAGTTGGCTGCAATGGACTGAGAAAAGAGTTTAGCAGAAAAGACAGTTGATGAACAATGGTAGACGTTTAAGAAAATACTTCATGAGTCACAACAAGGATATATCCCAGTGAGGAAGAAGGATTCCAGGAAGGGGATAAACCAACCATGGTTAACCAAAGAAGTTAAGGACAATATCGAATTGAAAGGAAAAACATAAAATGTGGGAACAATTAATGGTAAGCCAGCGGATTGGGACAGTTTTAAAATAAATAAATAAAATAAACTTTGAAGGCAAACTAGCAAGTAATATAAAAATGGACAGTAAGATCTTCTTTAAATATATAAAAAGGAAGAGAGAGGCCAAAATGAACATTGGCCCTTTAGTGAATGAGGCTGGGGAAATAATAATGAGGAACCAGGAAATGGCAGGGTATCAGCCTTCATGGTAGAAGACACTAATAGCATCCCAATAATGCTAACTACCCAAGGGGCAAAAGGAGGAGGAAATAAATACAATAACTCTCACTAGACAAAAAGTTCTAGGGAAACTAATGGGGCTAAAGGCTGATAAGCCCCCTAGACCTGATGATTTGCATCCTAGAATATTAAAGGAAGTAGCTACAGAGATAGTGGATGCAGTGGTGGTAACCTTCCAAGAATCCTTAAATTCTGAGAAAGTCCCAGAGTACTGAAAAACTGCCAATGTAACATCCTTATTCAAAAAGGGAGGGAGACAAAAAACATGTAACTATAGGGCAGTTAGATTAACATCTGTCATTGGGAAAATGTTGGAGTCTATTATAAAGGATATAATAGCAGAGCATTTAGAAATACAGAATATAATCAAGCAGAGTCAGCATGGCTTCATGAAGGGGAAATCATGCCTCACAAATTTATTAGAATTCTTTGAGGAGGTAACAAGAGGATAAATAAAGGGGAACCAGTAGATGTAATATATTTGGATTTTCAAAAGGTGTTCGATAGGGTACCACACATAAGACTACTTAATAAGATCAGAGCCCATGGTGTTGGAGATAGTATATTGCATGGATAGAGGATTGGATAACCAATAGAAGACAGAGAGTTGAGATAAGAGGGGCATTGTCAGGATGGTAACCTGTAACTAGTGGAGTGCCACAGGGATCAGTGCTGGGGCCACAATTATTTACAATATATATGTTAATGACTTAGACAAGGGAAGTGAATGTGTTATCACCAAGCTTGCAGGTGACACAAACATAGGTGGGAAGGCAAGTGGTGAGGATGACACAAAGGGTCTACAGAGGGATATAGACAGGTTAGGTAAGTGGGCAAAAGATTGACAGATGGAATATAATTTTTTTTTAATTCATTCATGGGATGTGGGTGTCGCTGGCTAGGCCAGTATTTATAGCTTATCCCTAATTACCCTTGTTCAGAGGACATTTTAAGAGTCAACCATAGTGCTTGGGACTGGAGACACACATAGGCCAGAACAGTTAAGGACAGCAGATTTCCTTCCCTAAAGGACATCAGTGAACCAGATGGGCTTTTATGGCAGTTTGCAATGCTTTTGTGGTCATCATCAGACTTTTAATTCCAGATTTTTATTGAATTCAAATTTCACCATCTGCTATGGTGGGATTCAAACCCAGCTCCCCAGAGCATCTGGAATACTAGTCCAGTGACAATACCACCTCCCCCTAATGTGCGAAAATCTGAGGTGATGCATTTTGGCAAGAAGAATAGAGGAGCTGAATATTAATGAAATGGAGAAAGACTGCAGAAAGCTGCAGCACAGAGGGATTTGGGAGTCCTCGTGCATGAATCTCAAAAAGCTAGCACACAAGTTCAGCAGGTATTAGGGAAGGCAAATGGAATTTTGGCCTTTGTTTCAAAGGGAGTGGAGCATAAAAATAGAGAAGCCTTGCTAGAACTATACAAGGTACTAGTTAGACCACACCTAGAATACTATGAACAGTTTTGGCCCCCTTATCTAAGGAAGGATATACTGACATTGGAGGCAGTCCAGAGAAGGTTGATCCGGGGAATGGAGGGGTTTTCTTATGAGGAAAGGTTGAGTAGGTTGGGCCTGTACTCATTGGAATTTAGAAGAATGAGAGGCGATCTTATTGAAACATACAAAATTATTAGGGGGCTTGACAGGGTAGATGCTGAGAGGTTATTTCCCCTTGTGGGAGAGTCTAGGACCAGATGGCATAATCTCAGAGTAAGGGGTCGCCCATTTAAGACAGAGATGAGGAGGAATTTCTTCTCTCAGAGGGTAGTTAATCTGTGTAATTCTTTACCACAGAGGGCTGTGGAGGCTGGGTCGTTAAGTATATTCAAGGTTGAGATAGACAAATTTTTAATCAGTAAGGGAATCAAGGGTTATGGGGAAAAGGCAGGAAAGTGGAGTTGAGGATTATCAGATCAGCCATGATCTCATTGAGTGGCGGAGCAGATTCAATAGGTGGAATGACCTACTGCTCCTATGCCTTATGGTCTTATGGTTGTATTTATACAGAGGGCAGAATCATCCCAGATTTTCACAAAGTGCGGTAGTGGACGTGATAAAGGACGTTTTACCCACCAGCCGCAATGGTGGGTTTTTGAGCCATATCGTACCATTCCTGGTGCCTCCCACCTCATTAATAATGCATTCATTGGAAACATGGTGGATCACTGGTGGGCGGGCTCGAATTTGCCCACCACATCGCGACCTCAGCGCTTCCTCGCAGGGCGCCACGTTTAACGCGCACAGGAATGCAGCCTATTTCATAACCACAGACCAGGACCGCTCCAGGCGACAGATGGCTCTGAAAGCAAAGAAGACGGCAGCCCCCAAATTTAGTGACGTCTCTCTGAGGCACCTGCTGGATGCAGTGGAAGGCCACTGCGATGCCCTCTACCCCCGCTCTGGCCTCAGGAGTTCCATCAGAGTCACCAATCCAGCCTGGGAAGTGGTGGCAGCGCTGATCAGTGCCACCAGACCACAGAGGAAGTCAGCCATTCAGTGTTGGAAGAGGTTGAATGCTCTAAACCATTCTGCCAGGGTAAGTCAGCCACCTCATCACTCTCAACTCACACACATCGCAGGGATATCCCCAGGGATCTCATACCTCAAGGGACAATACCACTAACTCTCTCACACACCCTCACATCTCCATCAGGCTCATATCCTCAGACGCTTGTGTCCTCATCCCATCCATGGCTCCGCTCACCACAACAAACATTCCATGCAGTGCCATGTGTCCTGCTCACACTCTCTCCAACTGTTTTCATGCAGGAGAAGCTGGCTCACAACAGCAGAGAGAGGTACGAGACCCGGGCTGGAGTGACCCACATTAGGCCCCTCATCCATTTTGAGGAGCGTGCCATCGCGCTGACTGGTGAGGACGTGGACCGTACCTGCAGCGACGATGAGGTCGGCGGCAAGCACCCACATGAGGATCCTGCACCACATAATCCCTTTCTGAACTCAACTCTGAGTGCCTTCACTCCTACTTTTGATTCTCTTGCCATGCACTAATTATCTCTATTCTGGTTCACAGGGAGCTCCGCCAAGCGACCGAATCCCTCAGCCAGCCAGTCCCTCAGTTCCATCCAGTTTCTCACCTCTAGTCAAGCGGACACCTCCCCCATTGAAGAGCTGGAAATAAGAATCCTGAAAGAATCATAACAGCGCGTACCCACACCCCCCACCAGTGCAAAGACACACACCTTACTGGGACCTAGGTCTACAGCAGGCTCGGGTTCACAATCTGGTGGTCACCACACGGACACATGTCCACAGCAGCAAGAGGCAGGTTCAGCCGAGTTCCCCAGCACTCAGAGGGCTGCTGGGGAAGAGGTGTCTGTGAGGTCCGAGTCAGGTAACGAGGCTCTGGATTCGCCCTTCCAACTAATCGTGGAGAGCCAGCAGAAGGCGGGGGAACATCATGCAGAGCTGTTGGAAGCCCTCAACAGAGTGGCAGGCAAGTCAGAGGAGTGCGTCCGCCTGCTCTCTGATGAAGTGGTGCCCACATGTGCGCATATGGAGCTCTCCATGAGAAGGATGGTCGTCGCCATGGAGACCCTGCTCCAGCAGAACGTGGAGATGCACACAGACCTGCACTCCATCACTGTAATCATGGGTGAGTTCCTGCAGTGGCAACACAACATCTGTCCAGGTGCTCCTTCCCATCAAGGAGCCAGGCCGGGGCCCTCGGGAGGAGCAGCAGCAGCTGGACACCCCCGGGTCACCCACTCAGGAATCTCAGAGGCTGTCCGCTCCCTGTGAGCCCCTTTTGCCTGTGACCCTCTCAACCTCATCCTCTCTCACCGAAAAGGGAGCAGCTGGCTCACAGGAGGACAGCCAATACAAGTCGGGGCCCTCAGGGCCTCAGCTCCTCAGAGGACACATGCCAAATTCATCAGAGGCAACAGGCCCAATTATTGCACAGGCTGTCTCCACCTCTGCTGCAGATGTCAGGGCAGCACCTAGAAGAAGTGGTGAGCCTAAAAAAGCTAAGAAAATTCTGATCAAAAGTGGTTGCACTGGTGAACACAATTTGTCACTTTATAATCTGAAAATATATTCACTTTCATTGAATAATGCGTAATGTTGTCTTTCAGCTTCATTTACAGGCTTTGCGAGTCCTCCTCCTGCATTCCCCACTCCCTGCAGTTTGCAGCACGCATCCGGACCACGAGTGAATCTGGAGGGAGAAGTGTGTGTGGCTTTCAGAGCCTCAGGCAGGAGCTCTCCCACGCATGTGGAGCCTTCATCCCTCACACTCATCTCACTGTCCCAAGCATTTCCAATGCTGCCTGCTGGGGTTCTCTTTCAGTTGTCCATCTGAGCTGACCTGCATCTCCGCCCGCCCACTGACTGCACTCCCATGCAGCACCTGTGCCCGTCAAACACAAGGCTCCATTCATTCTCGATTTTGACAGCCATTGTAGCCATTAAGTTTCTTCTCTGAGCAAGGCCCTAAAGGTGAGACCTGACTTATTGCGTGACTCGCTTGTCCAGACATGTTCTGGGCATAACGGTAAATCTGGCCTGGTGGGACAATTCCGATCGGGCCTTACTTTGCACCCCATTAGCGGGATGCAAAGTGGGTTCATGCCAGCCTCCAGCGGGATTGGCGTTCCGCCATTGCAGACACCATTGGATGATCCCGCTGTGCTTTCACGCTAGCGTAAAACTGATTTTGGCCTTCTGGCCATATTGTCGTCACCCCCACCCCCACCCCCAGCCCACCATTACACCCGGCGCCAATGGGACTGGAAAATTCCAGCCAGTGTCTTTAACATAGCAAATGTCGCGGTGTGGTTCACAGGAGGGGTTATCAGGCAAAGTTTAACAGCATACCACATAAAAGAGATATTAGCTCTGGTGACCAAATGCTTGACTAAAGTAATTGGTTTTTAAAGAGCAAGTTAAAGAGTCAGGACTTCTCAATATACCCCAGTTAAACAGAGATGGAGATATTTTAGGAACGAATTTCAGAGCTTAGGGCCTGGGCAGCTGAAAGCATGGCTGCCAGTGGTGGAGCAATTGAAATTGTCAATGCGCAAGAGACCAAAATTGGAAAAGCGCAGCTATCTCGGATGGTAGTGGGGCTTGAGGAGATTACAGAGATAGAGAGGTGTGAGGTTGGGGGGGTGGAATTTGAACATAAAGCTAAGAATGTTAAAATCTCAAACCAATTCTTTTTGCGCTGTGGTTTACAACACAAAAGTGTTGATTACATAGAGCTCAATTAGCGAGAAATCACCACGGGGATGACATTAGATTTATACAGTACTGACTGTTGTTCTGAGATCATTGTTATGATATGCTGATGAACCATGATAAAGAATGTTTTACTCCATATTTGAGTCAGGACTGCTCAAAGTTGAATCAAGGTGCTGAAATAATATTAATAGCATTCCTGTTTAATCACATATATATTTGCTAACCAAACTATGGGATGGACTTGCTAGGTTATTGTCTTCTTAACAAATATTTCCAGAGCTGAGGGGTCAGATGTATGTACTTTAGTAGAATTGCCCCTATTTAATATACCCCAGTTCACTACCTGTAACTGATGAAATGAAAGATACGCTGAATTTATAAAAGAATCCCCAAAACATGGGGCAGGAACTTTTGCTGGGTGGGCGGGCGGGCACCTGACCCACTCGAGCATGAAATGACACGCGTTGACATCGGCTGAGCGTGCCAACGTCAACACGCAGTCGCGCAATAGTTCAGTCGGCAGCCGTGCACAGGAGTCGGCAGCGCATCCGCTGATAATTAAAAGGCCTGCTAAGGCCATTATTAATCAATGAATCTGAAGTTAATTTTCAATTAACCTAAATTTTTCGCCTGCCCGTCCAACCTAATGGTTGGCGGGCAGGCGAAAAGGCCAAGCGGCCTTTGCGTTTTTTTGGAAACCTCATCCACAGGCGGGATGAGGCTTCCAAAAGCAAATAAAAATAAAATATGAGTTTTGCAATTGAATTAATAACATGTCCCTGCTCATGTGACAGAGTCACATGAGAGGATGTGTTTTATTACATTTTTATTTTCTTCATTTTTTTTTAACAGCGCTTCATTTCCCTGAGGCAGCTCTGTGCACTCACTCACACGCATGTGCCAAGTTCACGCTTGGCCCAGTCACACTCCTCCCCCCGCCCGCACAGGCAGCGCTTAGCGCTGCCGCTTGCGTTTCACGCTGGGCGTTAATTGGCCCACCAGCTTGAAATCGCGGTCCGATGCCACCACTGAGCCTGCATGCCAAGGGCAAAATTCAGCCCAAGAACATTTCAATTTATCTTTTTATCCATTATGATAAATGGGTAAATACTTCATTGAACTCACTCCAAAAGGTCTAGAATAATTTAATTTTTAGCTTGTAAATTGGGCATCACTGTTAACTTTGGTCTATCATTAGTCTCCTCCTTTTTCTCATCCACATGCTGCTCCTCGGTGATATCATCCAAAAGCACACTGTTAGTTTTCACATGAACACACACAACACCCAGTTCTACCTCTCTTCCACCCTCTCGCCTCCTCCGCTGTTGCTAAATTATTAGTCTGCTTATCCGACATGCCGTACTGGATGAACAGAATTGCCTACAATTAAATATTGTGAAGACCGGAGTCATTGTTTTTGGTCCCCACTCCAAACTCCATTCTCAAACTATTGACTTCATCCCTCCCCTGGTAACAGTCTGAGAGTAAACCAGTCTTTTTGCAACCTTGGCATTATATTTGACCCTGAGTCAAGCTTCCAACCAACCATCTGCACCATCACTATGACAGTCTACTTCCACCTCAGTAACATCACCCAACTTCACCCTTGTCTCAGCTCATCTGCTGCTGAAATCCTCAATCTTGCCTTTGTTACCTCTAGACTTGACTATTTCAATGCACTCCTGGAAAGTCTCCCTCATTCTACCCTCTGTAAACTTGAGTTCATCCAAAACGCCACTGCCTCTCTCCTATCTTTCACCAAACCCCATTGCCCATCACCCATGTGCTCGCTGACTTACATTGGATTAAAATCGCATTGTGAATTTAAAATACTCATCCTTGTTTTCAATTCCCTCTATGTCCTCACCCCCTCCCTGTCCCTGTAATCCTCTCTAGCCCCACAACTCTGTAAGATATCAGTGCTCTTCCAACTTTGGTCTCTTGAGCATCCCCAATTTTAATTGCTCCACAATTGGTGGCCATGCTTTCAGTTGCCTAGCCCCTGAGCTCTGGATTAACCATCCTAGACCTCCCCATCTCACTACCTCGCTTTCCTCCTTTCAAATACTCCTTAAAATTTACCCCTTTGGCCTTATATCTCCTTTTATAGCTCATGTGATGTTTTGCTTTATAATGCTTCTGTGAAGTGCATTGGGACATTTTATTAAATTGAAGGCACTTTATAAACACGTACTATTGGTGTTATATTCAAGGAAGTAAATATCAAACTGAAGATTAAACGCCATTACTTTGAGAAAATGACACTGACATGTTTTCACAGAATCACAGAATCACACAGTGCAGATGAAGCACTTAGGCCCATCGAGTCTGCACCGACACGTGAGAAACACCTGACCTATCTACCTAATCCCATTTACCAGCACTTGGTCCATAGCCTTGAATGTTATGATGTGCCAAGAGCTCATCCAGATACTTTTTAAAGGATGTGAGGCAACCCGCCTCCACCACCCTCCCAGGCAGCGCATTCCAGACCGTCACCACCCTCTGGGTAAAAAAGTTTTTCGTCACATCTCCCCTAAACCTCCTGTCCCTCACCTTGAATTTATGTCCCCTCGTGGCTGTTCCTTCAACTAAGGGGCACAGCTGCTCCCTTTCTACCCTGTCCAAGCCCCTCATAATCTTGTACACCTCGATCAGGTCACCCCTCAGTCTTCTCTGCTCCAAGGATCACTTTTTGACATTGTTTCACTTTTCCAATCCCCTTTGCTAAGAGACTGAACACAGAACTAGATAGGCACAGAATATGCACAAGGATCGCTGAATTAGGCTAATTAGTGTCTGCATTTGTCTGTTCAGCTTTCAGACCTCGCCAAATGCTTCCTCACCATCATTGCTGCTGACAGGCAGGTAGTTGGCATTAACTTGTTTTTAATTCGTTCATGGGAATGAATGTGGGCATCACTGGTTAGGCCAGCATTTATTGCCCATCTCTAATTGCCCTTGAGAAAGTGGTGGCGAGCTGCCTTCTTGAACTGCTGCAATCCATGTGGTATAGGTGTCCATAGCGCTTTTAGGGAGGGAGTTCCAGGATTTTGACCCAGCGACAGTGGAGGAACGGCAATATATTTCCAAGCCTGGATGGTGAGTGGCTTGAAGGGGAACTTCCAGGTGGTGGTATTCCCATCTCTCTTCTGTCCTTGTCCATCTAGATGGTAATGGTCGTGGGTTTGGAAGATGCTGTCTAAGGCGGTTGTCCTTAGAAGTTCCTGCAGTACATCTTGGAGATGGTACACACTGCTGCCACTGTGCGCCGGGGTGAAGGGAGTAAATGTTTGTGGATGGGGTGCCAATCAAGCGGGCTGCTTTGTAATGGACAAGCTTCTTGAGTGTTGTTGGAGCTGCAGTCATCCAAGCAAGTGGGGAGTATTCCATCGCACTCCTTGAGCCTTGTAGATGCTGGGCAGGCTTTGGAGAGTCGGGAAGTGCGTTACTTGCCACAGGATTCCAAGCCTCTAACCCGCTCTTGTAGCCACAGTATTTATATGTCTAGTCCAGTTCAGTTTCTGGTCAATGGTAACCCCCACAATGTTGATAGTGGGGGATTCAGTGATGGTAATGCCATTGAATGTCAAGGGGCAATAGTTAGATTCTCTCTTGTTGGAGATGGTCATTGCCTGGCACTTGTGTAGTGCAAATGTTACTTGCCAGTTGTCAGCCCAAGCCTGGATGTTGTCCAGGTCTTGCTGCATTTGGACATGGACTGCTTCAGTAACTTGTAGAGTCAAGACAAAAGAGATTTTTATTTTTAAAGCTTTTGCCTCCAATAATTTTCGTGATGTGAGGGAGACCTGACTCTCATAGCCGCGTCTCATCTCTGCAGATTAAATGGTACTCCCTGATACCATTCTCTGGGGTGAAACAAATGGTGATGAATAAATAGATATATAAAGAAATTCTGATTAAGAAGTGCTTTTTTAAATCGGAGGCTTTCAAATTAGGTTACATTTAGATTTTTTTTTTTGTCTCATGTTCCCATTTGCAGTCTTTAAAGTCAAACTCCCAACTGTAGAATCACTGACAGCATCCATGTTTAACTGTGCATGTGTGGACTCCAAGAGCTGCTGTCAGTTTCAGAGGAATAATGACGGTGAATGCTGACAGTTTCACTGTCATTACCACTGCGAAATCCAGCTCATTGACACAGAACAAAATCACAGAATAGTCATTCTGAAAGGCATGCAAATTTAGTGGGTATTCCTTGCTTTTTATATATATCCACTTGTTTCTCTCTAATCAGTGAACAGAGTTTGGTTCCAAACCTTAGCTCCAAGTGCACATGCTGTTTGAGTATTTTCTACTCTGGACTATTGTTAAAATTTAGTGATAGTGATTCCACACTGCTCTACATACTGTCTGCAATCATATTATCAAGTACATAGTTTTGCTTCAAATTGCGGTATCTCACAAGATAAGTGTACACTTGGTGATAACAATTTGATTGATGCGTGAAATGGAAAGAAAAATGAGTCAGGCTAGTCCTCTGAGATTGAAGTTCACAGGCTTTATTGTGGTTGAATAGAAGTAACTTTACTATGTACCTGAGATGTTCGTTAGCTGACGTGCCATGCTTGAAGCTGACAATGGGTGATAACAATGATTGTGTATTATGATAATGCAGTATTCCCAAGAGCTGATCCCTTTCCCATCATGAGTACTCAAAATATCGCAAAAGCATATTAAAGCAGAACAGCTTCATCCTATCACATATTACCTTTCAGACATTCAGCTTTCACTATTTTGTAGCAGAACTTGAGATTCTTTTATCCATTCAATGTTCATTTAACACTGAGAGCTGACTTGGTCCGTTAGTCCCCACAGGTTGGTCTCAGAATTTTGATGATGGGGTGTAGCTGAGTGATTGAGGGCCAGTAAGTCACATGTAGGCTGATGAGGGCTCTGATCCCAGATGAAAGGCAAAAGGGCCCACTAGGGGGAGGTGGTGGTGTAGTGGTTACATCACTGAAACTAGTCACCCAGAGGTCTAGACTAATGTTCTGGGGACAAGGGTTCAAATCCCAGCATGGTATCTGGTGAAGTTTGATTTCAATTAATAATCTGGAATTGAAAAGCCAGTCTCAATATGGTGACCATGAAATCATTGCCCTTTAGGGGGGAACTCTGCCATCCTTACCCAATCTGGCCTACATGTGACTCCAGGCCCACAGCAATGCAGTTGACTCTTAACTGCCCTCTGAAATAGTGTGGCAAGTGACTCAGTTCAAGGGCAATTAGGGATGGGCAACAAATGCTCACCTAGGAAAGAATAAAGGAAAAAAGAGAGACTGGGAGTTGAAGTGTTGAAAGACACACTCTATGGTCTTGCTTTGTGTCCTGCATGTTAAAAGGTGTTTTGAACTAGGATCGATCAGGGTCCACTGTTGTAAGTGAAAGACAAGCCTAAGACTCTGTAATGGGCTATTGGCATATTTCAAGCAGTAAGTGCGTGGAAGCTACAAAAAAAGAAATCACTGGACGTTCTGTGAGGTGGGTGTCTTCCCCTTGTTACAAATGCAAGGCTTTATAAGATGGTTATGTTTTAAACTGTCTCTTTTAATTCAAGGTAAAACAGAATGTCCTAGGGTGGGGAATAGTGGAAATATATTCAACTCTGCCTGGAGACAGGTCCATGTGATTTGGTTGTTATGAGGACAGATGCCCAGGCTGAAACCCATAGAAATTCAAGTGCCAATTTTCATACCTTGGTAGGAAAGAGGGTAACTGGTCTTGCTGGACGCAGACTCTCAAGCCTGGATTTTCCTGTCTTTGTTCATTTCGGAACAGAGACAGGGGGATTTGAAAATCGCAGATGGGATCTGATTCCAGGATTCCAGCCCTCTTCCCGGCACTAGCAATTTATCCCAGTATGGGATAAAGGTGCAGGTAATGAGCCTGCAGCCTGCACTCCCGACCTGACTGGCTCCATGGTGAAGATAGGCATTTGAAAGCCCCCCCCCACAACTTGTATGGAGTCAGGCCAGCTTCTTTATGGTTCGTGGCCCAAGAGTCAGTGGAGTTGTGAATCATAGCCTGGATTCAGGAACCTTCTGAAAAGTAAGTTCAAAAGGACTTAGCCATGCCTTCCATGGCACTTCCATGCCCCCTCCATGCCCCCTCAATGCCCACTCACTGAGTATGCTCTATTTGCAGAACCAATGAACCATACAATAACAATGGCAAATTTTGACATGCTGAGGAAAAAAGAAAAATATCCATGCTGCTTGAGAAAGTTTCCTGCAACCCTATAAATGTGTTAATCAGACAAAGCCATTCGGGAACTGTGTCAACAGCGACAGATGGTCAGACACCTTTTATTCCAAATAGGTGCATTAAGAATGCTTGTGAGTTAAGACTCACAAATAAATTAATTCAGTAGGGTTCTGATTTAAGAGGTGGAAATAGGGTATTTGCTTTGATTGATTTACATCTTTATGAGGTTATAATGAGTTATTCTGTGTTCTATTTTTTCAATGTATGTATGTTTATTTAGACAAGATTAAGGGCTATGAAGTGAAGAAAAGCTTCTGCAATTGACACAATGAATAGCTCTGTCCGATTGACACTCAGCATTTTTCCCACAGCATTTCAAGACTTGTCATTGTTACTAAATGGATCATGAGTGTGAATGGAAGGGATATGAGAGGCATGAAAGAGCCATGAAGGGGACATAGGGGCATGGAAGGAGCATGGTTAGTGAATGGGTGATGAGCAGGGTGTGAGGGTTGAGGGTTAGAGGGCCTAACAGTTTTTAAAACAACTGGAATAAGTCCCAGAGAACCAAGGCCAGCATTCTAACCAGCCCACCTAGCCACTCACGCACTTCCATAGCCACTTCTGATCTGCTCTCAAGGTCAGCAGGCCCAACTCAATCTCACCGCTGTCTCCACAGAGTGAATATTGTGTGTGCTGGGGCCCTTTATATCAAGGCTGGTCTACCAAATCATGAAATTTCCCAACTTGAGCTACCTGCCTCAGTGGTGAAAATTCAGCTCTCAGATTCAATCCAACAGAGAGACCTGGAGAGGAAGACTGGAAACAGCAGCAACTGTGCCAGAGAATAAAAGACTGTTTTTGTGTTAACCACCAAGCAGAATACTGGTGAGAATGGATTCACTGTTTGAAAAGATGGAACTTGTGGAGATTTAAAGAACCAAGGAGTCACAAGTGTGGACCTTGCAGCTGGAAGTCAGTTCCAGGATGCTCAGAGTGAAGGCACGTTCAAAGGGACACTGGAAGATTCACCCTTAAAAGGCAGAGAGAAGGGAGCCTGCTAAAACAGCAGAGGGGACTTTTAATTGAATCTACAAGGCTTCATATCTTCAGTATAAAGAATACATTGGTCATGAAGTATTTTCAGCTGTGTTAATTAGTTAATGGGATAGTTTAGTGTGTTAGTTGCCTACTAAATATTGTTTAGTCATGTGGATTTTAGTTGGTTTGTTACAGTAAACATTTTAAAACATGAAATCTTGTGTGATTCTTTCCATTGGCCACTTAGGAATTCATTTATATACATTTTTAAAAGTTTTCCATCTCAACAGGGATTGTACCATCCTCAAATGGCACCCTCTATTTTATTGGGCAGGATTTTCTGGCCCTGCCCACTGCTAGGATCGTCCAATCACGCCGAAAGTCAATGGACTTTTGGTTGTGCTGCCAAATCTCCTGCCATTGTCTTTGCTCTGTCTCTCTTCATTTCACTGGCTCTCTCTGTTGCCTTTCTACTTCATTTTACAACCCATGAGCATCAATGTTGACTCCAGTAACTAACCACTCAAACTTTACAGTACTCCACAAACACTTCCATATTATGAGCACCAATACAACAATTTGCGTGTACAAATTGAAGAAGAGTCATACGGACTTGAAATGTTAACTCTGTTTCTCTCTCCGCAGATGCTGCCGGACCTGCTGAGTTTTTCCAGCATTTTCTGTTTTTATTACTTAAATGTCAAGTCAAGTACAGAAAGGGAAATATAGAGAGGAAACAAATATTGGATTAACAGATAGAGACAGACAGGAAGGAAAAGGAAGGTTTTTTTATATATTTTAAAATTGGCATTTTTAACATCTCTAGAAACAATTCACAACCTCAAACGATAGGGCTCCACTACTTATAATTGTTCACTTTCTGGGCAGGAGAGGTTGGTTTGCAATTATTAACAATTATAGCGTTTTTAAAATAATTATTATACTATTAATTACTACTAGACTTAGCTTTCTGTGGTGAGTTCAAAGGTCAATTGATGTGCAAATGCAGCAGCTTCATGAAAATCACAGAGACATTTAGTGAAATATGACGCTTTCGTGAAATTTATGGTGGAGCGGTACAAAGTGGTGCAACTTGTGGCAATTCACAATTCATGTAATGTCTCTTCTCACTACAAGTTTCTAAGCAATTTTCACAGTAATAAAGGCATGCATTGTTCGGATGCTTTATCTCCTTAGTAATATCTAGCCCAAGCAGAATTATCAATGTTTCACTTTACTGGAGGGCGTACATTGCTTGTTGAAGCTTACTCAAGCTTTATTCAATAAAGGAGAGAAGGGAAACATAACCTATCATTCTATAGATATTGGGAAGAAACAAATCTCGCCCAATTGTTTTTTCTACCCTCTTTCGCCGCCAGGAACATCTGGTCCCACCGAAAGCCAACTGACTTTTAGCTGGGCCACAAAGAAGGCTTGAGAGGTGACTTGATTGAGGTGTACAAAATTATGAGGGGAATAGATAGAGTGGACAGGATAAAATTGTTTCCCTTGGTGGACAATTCTAGAACCAGGGGACATAGATTCAAGAAAAGTGGCAGAAGGTGTAGGCGGGACATGAGGAAGAACTTTTTTATGCAGAGGGTAGTGGGTGTATGGAATTTGCTGCCCAAGTTGGTGGTAGAGGCAGAAACTCTAAACTCTTTTAAAAAGTACCTGGATCTGCACCTTAAGTGCTGTAAGCTGCAGGGTTACGGGCCAGGTGCAGGAAGGTGGGATTAGAAAGGGCACCTGGATGTCCTCGGGCTGGCATGGACAAGATGGGCCAAATGGCCTCCTTCTGTGCTGTAACTTTTCTATGGTTCTATGGTTCTACTGCGGTGGGTCACATTACGACGGGGCTGGAAAATGTCGGCCAAAGTTTTCTCTTCCTCCACAACCTAAGAAAGTACTACAACATTCCCAATCATGGAACTGAATGCTCATAAGCAGAGATCAGCAGAACTTATCAATAAACTATGCACTGGAAAATAGTTTTGAACTATCTTTGTTTGTGGAAAAGTTTTAGGAAAAAAGTGCTGAAGATTGTCGCTTTGACAACTTGGGTACTTGCGCTTTAGTGTGGTATGTGAGCTTTTTCTAAGTTTGAGGTAAGCTTTCACCTGTCGTCATTTGACATTTCACAAAAAATGCCAATTAAAACAAAGTAATTCCACATATCATTAAGACATGTCACTGGTAATCTGCGATATTATGGCTATCAGAAATACTGAACTCGCTAACCCATCCTTTATATGTACAGATGGGGGAGAGAGGATTACCAGAGAACTGCAGGAAGAAAAAGGGACTGTCATTAACTGATCTGACAACAATGATTTTAACCATATGTTCTAACTTATAAATTACATTTAATTATTAAGCTGTTAATATTCTGTATCACCAAAGTGTTTGGAATGAATCCAGTTTCAAGATATAATTTGCAACCAATACTGTTGACCTTATGTTGAAAGATAGGGTTATTACTATTAATTAATGGCACTTCTCCAGCTGTCTGGACTTTCACCCTTGGAAAATGACTACAAGGACAATGCCAGTATTCACGGAATGTTTAAAGAAATTGGGAAATGTCTTTAGGGATTTGTTAAAAACATGCCAAGCGTCACTCACGCTCTATTCAAGCTCAAACCTTAACATTATTTAACCAGAGAGACATTTATAAAATGTTGTATCCTGAGCTCACTGATCGAGTGCAGAAGGATAATTAAAAGGGCATTGAGACCTTAACAGATGAGTCTTCAAGTTGGCTGTTTCTAAAATATCCAGATTGAATGTTTGAAGAACTTCTTTCAATGTTGGCTGTTGGAACAATTCTGCCTAACTGCAGGGATTAAAGCGTTAACAATGTTGCTTTCTTACTTTCCATTATATACGGTTTGAGTTTGCAGCACGTGTTATTGGGGATGCAATGTGTCAGAAGGCAGATTTAAGGCAATTGGCAAAAGAAGCAGTGGCAACACAAGGAAAAGCTTTTTTTTAAACATATGAGTGGTTGGGATTTGGAATGCACTACCTGAGAGTGTGGTAGAGGCAGATTCACTCGTGACTTTCAAAAGGGAATTGGACAGTCATCTGGAGAGAAAAAATGCAGGGCTAGGAGGAACAGGTGGGGGGAGTGGGATGAGGCGAGTTGTTCTTACCAATGCATCATTGCCCAGACCTTTGTTTAGCAAATGTTTACCTGATTTTCAAATTTTAGCAGTAAATTCCTTAATCCATTTTGGCAGACAGGCCAAATATTTCACATGTAAGTGGGAGAAAAAATGAATATTTCCAGGTCATTAAGTTATCAAAAACACCCACGTCAAAACTGAAATTACAAGGGGCTTGTCAATCCACTTATTAATTATATTTGAGGCTGGAAAAAAAAGGGAATTAATTAGAATGTACCTCTAACATATGTATCCAGTATCAGGTAAACTTCTTACCATATTGCTTTAAAGTCACTGAAACAAAATAATAGTTTACCACAAATCTTGCATGCAAAGTCAGCTGACCATACCGAAACTAATAGCTTCATCTGAAGGATGTATAATGATGCCCAAAACCAGTTCTTCTAATGTGGTATAGATCACTTCAGGAACTGAGTTCAGTATTGTGACTTCAAAAGGATGAAAAATGAATTGGAAATTGTTCAAAGGGGACTGTCAGGGGAGATTCCAGGACTTGGTCTTTCCAGGTTATGGAGAGCAACCAAGGGCAGAATCGTCCCAGGTTTGCACTAAGTGCGGTAGCGGCTGTGAAGAAAGACGTTTTGCCCGTCGGCCGCAATGGCGGATTGTCGCGCTGTATCGGCCCCTTCCCGCCTCATAAATTATGCAGTCACGGGAAACCATGCCGGATCGCTGGCGGCTGGCCTCCAATTTGCCTGCCATGGCGCTATCTCACTGCTTCCTCCCTCTGGGCGCCATATTTAAACTGCAGCCGCGCTCACACTTCTCATTGCTCGCAGCCCAGGGCTGCTCCTGTGACGACATGGCCCCAAAAGCCAAGAAGAGTGCACCCCCCCAATTCAGTGATGCATCCCTGGAGCTCTTTTTGGACGCCATGGAGGCCCACCGTGATGTCCCCTACCCCTGCTCTGGCCTCAGGAGGCCCATCAGTCTCACCACTCTGGCTGGGGAGGCAGTGGCAGAGGGGGTCAGTGCCAATGCTGCACACAAGAGGTCGGCCATTCAGTGCAGAAAAAGGATCAATGATCCCATCCGTGCCACCAGGGTAAGTCACCCATCTCATCATTCTCAACTCACACACTCACATGCCCATCACACATTGACTGCCATCTCACTCAATGCCAGCTCAAGAGACATCACCACTCACTCTTTCACATACACCCTCAGATCTCCATCTGGCCTCATCTCCTCTGGAGACTGCCTCCTCATCCTTTCCAAGGCTCCGCTCAGCACATACGCACGCATGCTGTCCTTCTTATTTGGCCTGGCATGTGCCTTGCTCATACTCTCTCCATCTGCCTTTATGCAGGACAAGATCACGCACAATCAATGGGAGAAGTCCCAGACCGGGGGCGGAGTGCCGGACATCAAGGTCCTTACTCCGTTCAAGAGTCACACGTTGGAGTTGGCCGGAGACTTGGACCATTCCTCTAGCGAAAGTGAGGTTGGCGGCAAGCATCTAGTGAGGATCCTGTACCAAATTATCCCTCTCTCAACACTACTCTGAGTCCACGGTCCTGCGTGTAACACGGCTACCAAACACTAATAATCTCCACTTCCTCTCCTAGGCACACCTGCCACGTTGCCCTCAGGCAACCTTGACCCCAAACCCAGCGCTGACAGCACCTCAGATGAGGACCCTGAGGATATGTCACGGTGCTCACCCACACCCACCACCAGCACAGTGACACACACCTCGATGGGATCTAGATGTAGAGCAGCCCTGGGATCACGATCTGGTGAGCACAGCAGGCGGAGACAGCAACATCTGAGGTTGCCAGCACGCGGAGAACTGCTGGAGGCAAGGAATCTGCTGAGTCCGAGTCAGATGATGAGCCCCTGGACTCGGTCCCTCTATCAGTTGTTGGAGCTTCAAAGACAATCACGGGAACATCAGGCAGGGATGTCTGGCGCACTCCTCAGATTGCAAGGGATGATAGAGGAGTCCATCCAACTGTCTGAAGTGATAGTACCAGCATGCTGATGTACCGAGGTCAACTTGCAGGATGATGGCCGCCATGGAGACCTTGGTCCAGGACATAAGTCCTGCCCTGCTGCATGGGCTGAATTCTATCGCTGACGTCATAGTTAGCTTCCAACAGTGTCAAGACGAGTGGGGTGGGGGGCAACTTGATCTCACTCCAGCTTCCCCTTCTCCTCAAGGAGCCAGCCAGGGGCCATCAGGCACCCATAGGGAGGAGGACCAACAGCTCGACACCCTGGAAATGCCCGGTCACTATAAATCCCCTCCTCCTGTGACCCCCACCAGCTCCACAGGCCGAGGAGGGTGCACCTGGCCCACAGCAGGATGCCCAAAGCTGGCCAGGGCCCTTCATGTCTCGGCCCTCCAGAGGACACCCATCAAAGTCATCACAGACAACAGGGCTTGACACTCAATAGGCTGCCTCCATCTCCACTGTGGATGTCGGGGGAGAACCAACATGTCGCAGCAGGGTTAGGAAGGTTAAGAAGATGTAACTCTTTCGAGTTATCAACAGTCACAGATTGTAACTCTTTCGAGTACATTCACAGTTCTTGGTTTCCGGGAGTGGGACATGAACCCACAACCTTCTGATTCAAAGGCGAGGGTGCTATGAACTGAGCCACAGCTGACTGGGCACAGGCATTAATCACTTGTACACAATGTTCACTATTGTAAATAAATTCCCAAGAATGCCTCCTTTTCTATGGCTCTTTGTTATGATGAGCAGTGTTAGCTTCATTCAGATGTGAAACCTTGGTTCCTGCACAAGATAAAGGCAGGTGTCTCAGTCCAGGACCTCTTCCCTGTGCAGTGTGCAATCTTCAGTGCAAAGTGATGGTCTGGCTTCACACTCACTGGGCACATCAGTAATACCTGCACCCTGATGGTGCTTGTCATAGTTGCCAGAATGCTGTTGGCAGGCATCAGAGTTCTGTCATTCTCTCTGTGTGCTCTCAGCACCTTTGAGTTGGGGCTGGCCCCCATTGCTGCAGCATCTGTGACCAGTGATGCTGTGCTCCTGAAGGGGACAGGTGCTGAAGGCTGCCAAAGGATCAGGTGCATTTAAAGTTTCACGGCTGTTTCTCTCTGATATGATCCTGATCATAGAGCGCAAGTGAGTTGCCCTCAGCCAGACAGGAGTCAGACATTTACAGAAGCAATGTGAAGATCTATGGAGTGTCCTCGTTGCATGTCATCATCCTCCTGGAATCTAGCAATGATTAGGGCCTCCACTGCATCTTCATGACATGAGCCTGAGCACTGAGGGTATGTGTGCTGCCATTAGCCACACAGGAGTCAAACATTCACAGATGCAAGGTGAGGATGTCAGGACTGTCTTCACTGCATCTAATCATCATCCTCCATGAGTCTTGAGGCTGTCAGGGCCTCCCAAGTGTGCCTGCCTCATCTGACCAGTGCGATGGCCTCATCGCCGGCATCCTCGCCTTCAAGGACCTCATCACCGCCATCCCCTTCGACATCCCCCTCATCGGAGGAGACGTGCAGCTCTTCCATCTCCTCCTCAGCCACATCCTCCCCCTGTTGGGAAACCGGAACCTCATTTTCAATATGCCTATCCTTTGCTCCACCAAGGTCCAGGTCACGGCACGAGCTTCATTGTACCATCTCTCTGCTTCAGTCTGAGGTAGCTGCACGGGCTTCATGAGCCATGTCCCCTTTGGTAGTCCTTGTCCCCGAGGAGCCAACTCTGCAGCCTCTGTGGACTCTGGAAGATGTCAGGGATCTGAGACCTGCTAAGACTGTCGGAGCCGTGGACACTCCTTGGGAATTGTGCGCAGGCCTGTAGGATGCATTTGTGGTGGCTGCACACCAGCTGTACATTCAGTGAGATTGCTGTGGTTGACTGCTTGTTGCCACGAAAATTTAAGTGCCACGTGAGTGCAGTGAATGCAGAAACTCACCAAGGCTTCTTAGGCAGCACCTTCTGAACCCATGACTGCTGCCATCTAGAAGGATAAGAGCAGCAGATAGATGGGAACACCACCACCTGGAAGTACCCCTCCAAGCCACACACCATCCTGACTTGGAAATATATCGCCGTTCCTTCACTGTCGCTGGGTCAAAATCCTGGAATTCCCTCCCTAACAGCACTGTGGGTGTACCTACACCACAGGGACTGCAGCGGTTCAAGGAGGCAGCTCACCACCACCTTCTCAAGGGCCATTAGCAATGGGCAATAAATGCTGGCCTAGCCAACAATGCCCACATCCCATAAATGAATTATAAAAAAGACTGAACCCTGCACCTGTGGAAAACCTGAGATCTGCACATATCCCAGTGTGCTTGCATCTTGGCTTGCCTGATCCCGATCAAAATCCACAAGTTGTGTCTTCGTGAAGATGGCATCAGTGACCTCCTGGATGCACCTGTGGGTGGAGGCTTGCACGATCCCACATTGGTCAGCTGTGGAGCCCTGGAAGGAGCCATTGGTGTAAAAACAGTGCTGTGGTCACTTTCATGGCCACTGGGAGTGAATGCCCTCCATGTCCCTGTGGTGCCAAATCCTGCAGCAGGTGGTATATGTGACCGACCAGTTCCCTAGACATGCACAGTCTTCGGCGACACTGGTTCTCAGTCTTCTACAGGGATGATACACACTTTCTATAGACCCTGGGTCTAGCGAGCCCCCTACAAGTGATGGCTCACTGTGGATCTTCAGCTGCCTGCGCACGTGGCCTTGACACACCTTCATCTTGAGGGTGGTGCTCCTCCTACTGGTGAGCCAGGCACCTCCGTCACACTCTTCTCCTTCTTCCCTGCTCCCTGTAAGCCATGAGGCGTACCGTTAAATCACCAGGCTCCATGATCCTGATATTCTCCTCCTGCAGGATCAAAGAGAAAGATGCATGGGTTAGCATATGTGTCCTAAGAGACCCTCTTGGTTAAGTCTCAAGGCCCCTTCATACATGCCGGAGAGTGCTGGGCACCACTTGGATGGCCAGTGTTTAGTGCACTTTATAACTGTCTGAAACCCCACCCACCTCCTCCCCACTCCACTTCACTGATTGGTGGCAGCTTCGCCCAATGGACTGCATGCTGTGCTCTCAGCTCAGGAGCAGGTATTCTCCTAACCCGCACTGCAAAGCTGTGCTATTGGCTTGAACCATGATGGATACTGGTCCACACCTTAATAAAGACATTGCAAAGTGCTGTGAGGGCCTCCACCAGTGACTACACCATGGTCACCATTCGAAAGGGGATTGTACAACTTGCCCAGCCTAGCAATTGCCCTGCTGCCCCCTAAAATGCACATTAATTTGCAATCTGCGCCCGAGGGGTGAAAGGTTCTGGGGAATTTGATGGCACATTCGTGCTTTTGCGTTGTGTGAGTGGGCAGGAAGGCTTCAGAGGTCTGACTCCAAGCCTGTCAATGGAGCTGCTGCTTAACAGCCTCAGCTGCGGAAGAATGCTCACTTTTGATAAGCTTTTGCAAGTACGTGGCCTCCCCCTCCCCACTCCCCCCTCCACCCTCCCCCCTCCCCCCAAGTGGGCACATGCTTGCGTACTTCCTTTAGTCTGTGTTGCGTTGCCTCCACTGCCACCCCCCCATCCCCCCCACCAGCCCCACCCACACTAGAGCCCTTGTCCCAGCACAACACTGAACGCCAACCAGGAAAGAAGCGACTTGCCTGTTCCCCTACTGAGTGCGTGGCACCTCTTCCTTGAAGTCATACTGGCGATCCTCACAAGCACTGCACGAGGTTGTTCGCACGCACCTCTGAATTCCCTTCAAAGTTCACCTCACCAGTTGCACACCTTTTAAAGTCAGTCCTAACTCACACTGTTCCGAAGTCACAGCGAAATGGGAGGTAAATTTGAGGTGTGGGGTGATTCTGGTGTGCTGCCACAATGATGAGATGCAAGTACATTGAAATTAAGTTCCTGGCGTTGGACGGCAGGAGACGCGGCCCGACATTGATGGGCAGAGCGGACGATCACAAGTGCTGTAAAGCCGTTTTTTGGCCTTCTCGCCACATTGTCCGCTCACACCTGCCATGACACCCACTGCCAATGGGAGCGTACGATTCCGGCCTAGAATAAATACTTTCATTGTAGAAACAGCTGAGAGGTGCCAGGATCAAGAGTTTCACGATTGCCAAGAGTCAAGTGGTCTAGTTAATTCCCACTGTCATCAACATTACCATCATTCGTACTTCCTGTGATTTATCGATACTGCATGTTTTTAGTGCTTGTTACTTATGGCACAGAGGAGCTAGTAAGAGAGAGAAATGTTTGCCCTTCTATCCTGTGAAAAGTACACCTTAAAATAATTGTGTCAAGTCAATAAATCATTCACAAAATTGAGAGTGTTGGCAATGCTACATTTGCACATTAATGGCTAGGAGGAACTTGCTATCAATCCTTCAAAATGGTGACAACTTGTCCATCATGCTGAGTCACACTTTGAGTCACAACGTCTTAATGACGAGGCAGAGAGGGAAAGAAAAGGAAGCAAATCCTGCCCTCCGGATCCCACGACCTAGTGGGACATCCTTCCCCAAGTGCCCAAAGATTTGCAGGTTGAGAAACGACCTGTTCAGTCACATGAAAACTGGCGACCCCGAGAACACGTCATCCTCGGATCGAGGGACAGCCACGATGACCAGTTGCTCAGGAGTTAGCACAATTAAATTTAACAAACTTTAATGAACAAAAGTACACCGAATCTCTGCACTCCACAAGTAATTAAATAAGTGCAGCTAACTCCCAGCTAAACAGTTTCTTCATATATATGATTATTTTTCTTATGGAGCTCATTAAAAATATTTTCTTGCAAAATGACAAGCTGTCAACCGGAAAGCCAAATGTTACCTTTCAGATATTTGCATCCTTACATAAATAAAAGTTTCCTTCCCCCTTGGAAGAGAAATTCTCCAGCGTACACATTTTACCAAAGGCACATCATCTTTTCTGCATTTTATGCACAACAACAGACATTTGACATTAGTTATTAACATTTAAATGACCTTAGCGCATTCACAAGATGCATGAATATGCCCTAGGGTAATTTACAATGGTAACACTTGACTGGTATCGGAAAAAACTAGGTAAAAGGCCAAGATTCATTTCCATTGTTTTCATATTTAACATTTACAGTGACTTTGTCCTATAACTGTATCTTTAGGGAGCCTATTTTTCACATAAGTGTTCACAACGTTAAGACTGCTTTTTGCAGCAATTTGGAAACATAGGTTTGTGATGCCAGCTCCGACTGTCGCAAGTGTTGCACTTCAATCCAAAAGGCTCAAATAACAATTGTAGCATGAAACTCATACATTGAGTCCAACAACTGTAACACAGCAATTTGTGGTGCTGGCTTGGAGAACATCACTATTCTCACAAGTTGGTGCTATTCCCCTGAAGATTCAACGCCAATCATCATCACTGCACTGCATCAGGAATTGTGAGAAACTTGGAATAAAAACAGAAAAGCCTGGAAAAACTTAGCTGGTCAGGCAGCATCTGTGGAGAGGGAAACAGAGTTAACAGGCAGAATTTAGTGGAGCCCGCTCCAGCGGGCAGTGTGACGGGCAGGCCAGGAGAATTGCACAGGAATCCTGGCTTTGGGAAAACTGTTATGCAATTAGGGGGGGGGGGTGGGGGTGCGGTGCAGGAAGGGCTCAAAGCAGAAATCCTGGCAGCAGCATGTCAATTAGACTCATTAATAAGCCGCCTGAGAGCAACTAACGCTCAGTCCACCAGCTTTTAATGGTAATTCAGGATATAACGGGACTCGCACATGTCTCCCACACCTCCCGAAAGCTGCCCACGCCCTACCGAGGGGTCCCTCATTCATGAGGTCTCAGTGCCCGATCAAGGGGCCCAGCAAAAGGAAAGGAGATGCCCCCGAAATCCAACCCCCGGCCGTTGTACACATTCCATCCCCCCTCACATTTACCTGTCTCCAGGCTTTCAGATTGATAGTGAAGGCTTCAGTGGATTACCAGCTCCAGCCACCATTCCCTGTGGGTACTGGAGAGCTGCCAGCCCCTATTGGCCAGCAACGCTAGGAGGAGGGATTCCTGCCCTAATGGGGCCTTCTTCAAATGAAAAGCTCAACACTGTCCAGGTGAATGCCTGATTGCACTTATATAGCATTGTGCATCCTGGGGAAAAGCGACATGGGGCTTTTACTGGCTCTCCAATCAATGGGTGGGACTTCCATTGCCAATGCTAAATTCCACCCAATGTTTCATGTTAATGTCCTGTCTTCAGAACTGGCAAAAGTTAGAGATGTAACAGCTCCTAAGCAAGCATGGAGCCAGGGAATGTGGGGGCGGGGGGGAAACATGCAAAAGGGAACCTCTGTGATGGAGGAGGATATAAGAACATAAGAGGAGTAGGGGTAGGCCATACAGCCCATTGAGCCTGCTCCACCATTCAATATGACCATAGCTGATCTTCGGTTTGAATTCCACTTTCTCGACTGCTCCCCACATTGATATGAGTGCAAGGTTTTGTAGGATGATTTCAGCCTGCGACTGTCGCTTTAATTCAAGATAAAATGGAGGAATGAAAAGGGTCATGTGATCTGCTTTGAATTCTGCCAACAACATGCCTAACGGGTTGGTTACCATAGGGAAAAGGAAGGGCCCAGGTCAGGGGCTATTGAAATTTACATTCCATATTTCACGTTTGAAAATAAAGGCAGAAGCAGCTGGGCTGACTGTGGACAGGCTTTCAGTCTCTGAGTTTTTGGTCAGTCAGAGAGAGAGAACTTACAGATAGGCAAATGGCTGTACCTGGTGTGGTCAGTGGAGAGAAGAAGGTTGTGGATGCTCTGTGAGCTACCAGGCTGAATGCTGGTATTCAGGAGGAAGGACAGTGTCTGGTTGAAGAAATGCATCCTGTGAAAATCTAAAAAATCTGGAAGATTTGCCCTGTTGAGGTCAGGATGAGAAATTGCCAGAGTGGAACTTGCTATGTGTAGTCAGTTTAGAAATTCTCCGAAAACTGAGGGATGGTCAAGTGATGTTACGACTTGTCAAAACATAGCATCATGAACCCAATCTACTGAGAACTCAAATCTCCTGTTTAAAATTATCAGTACCTATGAAGATCTTAACAAGATCCCTTGATTCCCTGGGAGACCCAAAATCTGTCCATCAAATCGTGTACCAGTCCTTTTGCCATTTAATCACGACTGCTCTCTACCCTATCACAGCCCCTTCTCTTTGACCTTTCTTCCCCCAGCCCTCCTTTCCCTGCTTCAGTAATTGATTAAAAACTGTTAAGTCTCTAGCATTTTCCAGTTCTGGCTAAAGGTCATTGACATCATGAAATGTTAACCCTTTCTCTCTCCACAGATGCTGCCTGGCCTAGCTGTTGAGGTAATATTTTTATTTCAGATTTCTAGCACTTGTAGCATTTTACTTTTGAACAAGAAAATTGAGCTGCCATGAATTATTTATTAATTCAAGCGATGCTATTCTAAAAATGCTTCCAAGTGAAGTATGAAGCAAATGCTTAGAACTACATAGAATGTTGCAGAGCAAAGCCAGGAGGGGTGGTGACATATTGGTATTATCACTGGGCTAGTATTTAAGAGACCCAGGGTATTGTTCTGGGGACCCAGATTCAAACCCCACTATGGCAGATGGTGAAATTTGAATTTACTAAAAATCTGGAATTAAAAGTCTGATGATGACCATGAAACCATTGCTGATTGTTGTAAAAATCCATCTGGTTCACTAATGTCCTTTAGGGAAAGAAATCTGCTTCCCTTACCTGGTTTGACCTACATGTGACTCCAGACCCTGGCCTAGCCAGCGATGCCTGCATCCCATGAATGAACAGGTGACATTCTGGTGTTTATATTTTGCCTAGTTTCCTCGCAGCTTTCTTCATCTCACCCTATCAGAATATTCTATTATTTTCTTCCTCATCTAGCTTCCCCTTAATTGAAGTGAATGCATTAGTTAATTCACAGTCTAGTAAGTTTTTTAAAATTCATTCATAGGATGCGGGTATTGCTGGTTAGGCCAGCATTTATTGCCCATCCCTAATTGCCCTTGAGAAGGTGGTGATGAGGGCTGCCTTCTTGAAATGCTGCAGTCCATGTGGTGTAGATACACCCGCAGTGCTGTTAGGGAGGGAGTTCAACGATTTTGACCCAGTGGCAGTGAGGTAGAGAGTGGGGAATTTCATGCCCCCCCCTACCCCCCCACCCCCCAGCTGGTGTATTTGCAGAGGGGGGCACATTACACCAGATGGGTGGCTAACCCATCACCTTCCGGCCCACTCCGAGCTGTTCCCCATAATACAGTGGGTGGGTAAGGCATAAGCCAGCCTGCCTGTACTTATCCTGACATGATTCCCCACTTTGTGACCCTTCCCCCCAGCCCCTAAGACTCCAAAACCCAACCCCCACTCCTTTTCCCCCACCCCTAGGGATCCCAATCCCACCTCGACCAAGAGCCCCAGACTTACCTCTAAGTCCAGCCGAGATCCTTTTTATCCTTGGGTCTGCTAGAACTCCCATCAGCGACCACTACTGAGTTCTGGCCACAGCTCTCGAGGACAGGACTTCCTTCCCATGAGGGGTGGACGTCACACTCTCAACTCGTTAAGTCCGCCCCAGTGTATTATCGCTGTGGGGCAGCCCTTTGCACTATATACCTACCACCCCCCAGGTAAAGTTTAGCCTAGTGTCAAGCATTATTTAACATCTCCATATCATGAAATGGAGAAGTAAATGGAATGAGAAGGGGCTCTTTTCAACAAAAAAAAAAGACTGGCTTGCTTCTTCCAGCTTTCTTATCATTCATTCCAGAATCAGATAGGGGACAACTCGAGAAGTAAAACAAAGTCCCCATGATAAAAGTGGATTTATTCCATCTCATGCCAAACAAAGTTGACTTGCCCATTGAGGTAATAGTTTATAATGATTCCTTGGCCTCCATGCATTGCTTACGAATTAGGCCTGGATTTTCTAATATCATTATTTAGCAGAACGGTTTTTAATACTTCACTGATTCAGTTCACATACGAGTTTCAAACAGATTTACACCGATTCCATTCATTTGTTCAAACATGCTGAAGATAGTTGGGTGACTCAGGCCAGATGGAGGTATAATAAACTCAAGGGTATTACAATAAACTCATTCAGCATATACGTTGTTTCAGGCTACAGTACTGGGCAACTAGTTTACCTCAATGTAGAAACACTTTGCCTTCAAGCTGTGTCATGTTCTCTAAATAATTTATTTCACAAATATGCAAATTAAGCTTTCCATACCAGCTAACATGACAAGGAAATGGATTGCCGAATTCAGAACTCCATTCAGAATACAGATTCATCCAGCTATGTTCCTTCTTTAAAAAATATAAGCAGTGTACAACTGTACACACCCTGGACTTATGTGAAGAAGGTCACATCGAGTGTACAAACCTTTTTATTCAAATTCAGGATTGCTTCACACATGCTCAATAAGTAACTAGGGATTTTGTTTTTAATTAGCAGGTTTTCAACTTAACAGATGTCAAGATCCCATTTGATGGGCTGAATGCATTTGACAAATTGGGTATTCAAACTGCTGCAATCCCATATCGAGGGCAGCATACGGCATTCTGTGTGCTTCCTCTGCTAAGACCTGGATGAATGCAGCTCCAACAACACCCAAAAGGTTTGACACCATCCAAGACAAAGCAGCCAGCTTGTTCAGCGCCCCATAAACCACCTTAAACTTTCAATCCCTCCACCACTGATGCACAGCGGCAGCAGTGTGTGTACCATCTACAAGATGCACTGCAGCAGCTCACCAAGTCTCCTTTGACAGCACCTTCTAAAACCATGGCCTAAAAGGATAAGGGCAGCAGGATAAGGGGAACACCATTCTGACTCAGAACTAGATCGCAATTCTTCACTGTCACAGGGACAAAATCCTGGAACTCCCTCCCTGACAGCACTGTGGGTGTACCCGCACCACGACTGGACTGTAGCGGTCCAAGAAGGCAGCTCACCACCACCTTCTCAAGGGCAATCAGGAATGGGCAATGAATGCTTACCTTGCTAGTGATACACACATCCCAAGAATGAGTATATCCCAAGATATACTACCTGCATAGAGCCTCTTTCCTTGTTCCTCTTCTGGGAGGCTCCTACTGGTGGTGTCCTCCAAGGTGATCTTCTCCTGTCGGTGGCTCCTTCCCCAGTGGTCTTCTTCTCTTGTTCATCTCTCCCTGGGTTCTCTCTCTCTGTCCCAGGACTCTTCTCAATATGACATCAAACCTGGGTCCTGTGATCGTTATTTTTCATGCCACGCAGCACTCCCAATGTCTCGGATGGTCGAGTCCTTTACTTAAAAAAAACAAAGCCTAGGACAGAGCATGCACGGCCTGTCACCCTGCTGCGCTCCACGCATACTTCAAATTCTTGGACCTGCCGGGAAATGGAGTCCTCGGCCTCTGTCCAGAACTAGGTAGCTTCCTATTTCTTAACACTGCGACGCTGATGAAAAGAAAACTGCTGGACAAGATTTTATGCTGGACAAATGTGGGACCACGTGCAATCTTATGGTCGTTCTAAGCCTGCCTCTGCTATGTAGGGTCTTTCACTTCCCACTTAATTGTTTTGGCCCTTGAATCGCACCGACAAGGCACATGTTTATGAACCCTTTCTTACTCATGTCATGGTAATCCTGATGGCATAGAATCCCTAGAGACTCCCTTCTCCAACCCCTTTAAACAGTCAACTGGGCTCTGGCAATAGTGAAATAAGCAGCAATAGGTCTTTTCCAATCCACAATCCATTGCCCTTCCTCTCTTCGGCTTTCTGCTCTTTCCAACTCTATATAACACAGAGTAGCCTAGTCCTATTCCTGCTCCATGCCCCAACCCCACCACACCATCTCAGGTGCCTATCATATGTGAGGGCCACATAATGCTGACCGGGTTTGAGGTAGAGAGATCTGGGGCATGTACTCCAACGTCCTCTGCTTCTTCAGAAATATGAGGTTATACCAATGAGCAAAGGATGAACAGGGTGGCTCTCTTTTCTCTTAACTAGACACAGGATGTTTCCATTTGTGGGAAGGACCAAAACTAAAGATCATCAATATAGTCACTAAGAAATCTAATAGAGAATTCGGGAGAAACCCAGACAGTGGTGAGAATGCCGAACTCACGGAGCGGTTCAGGCCAATAATATAGTTGTATCTAAGGGGAGGCTACATGAGAGAGAAGGGAATAGAGGGTTATGCTAATGCAGTTATATGAGGAACGATGGGAAGAGAGTCAAGTAGAGTGTAAACACCATCATGGGCTGGATAGCCCAAATGGTCTATTTCTGCACTGTATATTCACCACAATTCATTTTTTCTTTCATCTAGAGAAGGAGAAGCGGGAGATGAGAGGGTGGAAGGATAACTAAAGCTTGATGTTGGATCTCCCAGAGTCAGATACACTTGGAAAAGGAAATGGTAAACATATTGCATTTGGCTTCACAACTTTAGAAAATACCCCATTCTTGGGACGGAGACAGGCCACATTGGGTGGGACATCTTTACCCAGACAGTGGTGAGAATGCCAAACTCATGTTACATGGAGTGGTGCAGGCCAATAATATAGAGGTATTTAAGGGGAGGCTACATGAGAGAGAAGGGAATAGAGGGTTACGCCAATGCAAGTCCACTGGTGGATGAGTTGAGGACCAGATGACACCAATTTAAGGTGAATAGCAACAGAACCAACAGCAACATGGGGACATTCCTTTTTATTAAGCGCAGTGACTGGTCAGGATCTGGAATGCGTGAGAGTGTGGTGGAGGTAGATTCATTCATGGCTTTCAAAAGGCAATTGGATAACAACCTGAAGAGGAAAAAATTGCAGAGCTACAGGGAAAAAGATGGGGGAAAGGAACTAGCTGATATATTCTTGCAGAGAGCCAGTACCAACACAGTGCGGTAAGCATTCTATGATTCAATGCGATGATCAGGGATAACAGTATGCCTCCTATATTCTACAGGAACATGAAATGAACTGTAAGTTAACTTGTTCTTTTCTCTGCTTGCTGCAGAATTCATGCCACCTGGTAGATATGACGACGACATTTTAAATACGTTTTATCTTACAAATATAAATCTGAAGGAGGCTGAGCATGAAGAAACAGAAACCAGGCAAGATTCTATCATTGTTATTTATCAGTGGTAAGTACATTGGTTTTAGGTTGCATGTCTCAAAGGTCTTCTTAGATACAAAAAAAAAACAATTGCTCTGAGCTAGTGCTGAGATGGAGTCATTAATCAATTGTAGCTGGGAAGGTGAGTGGGACTTCAGAGCCCCATCTTCCGATGATGATGTGTGACCAGATGCCAAGCATGCGCCACCATGGGGCATTCCCTGAGGAGCACTGGGTCCACGCCAGCAGAGGTAGTGGGCTCGGAAGAATGCCAGGCAGGGAACTCGGTCAGCTCTGTGGGTCCCCCTTGGGACAAGCTGTGTTGCCCTCGGCCGTCAGGAGGGCGGAGGGTGGAGCCCGAGTGCAGGCTGAAGCAGAAGGAGCGGAGCCTGAGGCCCGGTAGAAGGAGGGATGGAACCTGGAGTGGGATGAGCGTTAGTGAGGGCAGAAGCAAAGAGCAGGAGCAGAAACCCGGGTGATGTACTTCCATGTCCTCTGCTTCTTCAGAAATATGAAGAAGTCTGGTGAGCCAAGGCCACAAATAGGGCAGACTGAAACCTCTCACAGTGGCTAGAGAGCCAGGCAGTGGAAGTGGAGCAGCATACAGCTGCTGGAGACTGAAGGGGAATGCCTGGACAGCGCCCCTGAGTCCAAGAGGCCACGAGGAGAGAAAATTCCCTTCGGGTCTGGAAGACTAGGTTAATCTGGGTCATGTGGTCACAGGAAATGAGCAATAGAATTTCCACCGACTGAACTCTGCTACCCGACTGACTGAAGACCAGGAGTTAACTTCTCAACGATATCCTGGACTATGGACCACAGACGTCCTTTGTAAACCATTCATTTCTTGGAGTTAAGCTTTTCCATGAATGCTTATAAAGATGTGATGCCAGTGGAACACAATATATGAGGGAACAAGAACATCACCATATGGTCACGATTGTCTCACCTTCAATGTTACAAAACTAATAACACCACCTTTTTGCTGATTTACCGTACATTACAACACTAGGGGAAGCAGCCTCAGCTCAGAATCAGAAAACCATGAACTTAAATCCCTATTTTAGAGATTTGAATGAACAATTTAGGCTAACACCTCAATACAGTAGTGACGGAGTGCTGCACTGTTAAAAGTGCATCTTTCAGATGAAACATCAGACCGAGACCTTCCTTATCCACCTGTTTCTCTATCTCGTTCCCATTGTTTAAAACACTTCTTAAAAACTCCCTCTTTCGCCAAGTTTGTTTTCAGTTGTCCTAATATCAGCTTACATTCCCAAGTGTAAGATTTTGTTTGCTAGCACCCCTATGAATCACCTTAGAACATTTTACTATATTATAGTCACGATATAAATGCAAATAATTGTTGCTCCTCATAATGGAACATATTGCAAGGCAGGGCTTAATGGGAAACTAAGAAGAGGAGCAGGCCATTCAGCCCTCAAGCCTGCTCCACCCCTCAATTAAATCATGGTTGATTTGCATCTTAACTGCATGTAACTATCTGGTTCTGTAACCCTAATGAGGAAGGTAAGTAGCCATAGTCCACAAAGGACTATAAGCACCTCTCTCCATGACAGAGACCATTGGTTATATATAGCTTGTGGGTCACCATTCCAAAAGCATGGGGAAAGGTTAGGAGACAGGCCTCCATGAACTACCACAGCCATTATGGGGATTGAACCGATGCCTCTGATGTCATTCTACATTACATTCCAACCATGTGAACCAACTGACGTCCAACACTACCCTTGCCTAACAAATGTTTGGTTTTAATATTTTCAGTTGAGAGAATTTCAACGTTCCATGACCATTTGTGCGAAGATGTGATTCTGGATGTCACCCCTGGGTGGCGTAACTCTAAAATTACGTTATGGATACTACTAGTTCTGCATATTATTGTGATTGTTTTCATAAGTAATTTACCTCCTTGGATCTTATATTGGAAGGTAAGAAGACCAACCCAGAAATACAATGATCTCTGTCTCCTAAATGTTCCCACACTCAGACTTGATCTACTTGGCCCACCTCATTTCTAAGAACCAGGTCCAACAGTGCATCCTTTCTTGTTGGACTGGAGAAATACTGCTGTAGAAGATTCTCCTGAACACAATTTAGGAACTCTCCCCCCTCTCCACCCTTTACACTAACACTGTCCCCATCTACATTCAGGTAATTAAAGTCCTCCATTATAACTACTCTATAATGTTTGCATCTCTCTGTAATTTCTCTACAAATTTGTTCCTCTACTTTCTTCCCACTAGTCGGCAGTCTATAGACTACACCAAAAAATGTAATTGCACACTTTTTGTTCCTTAGCTCTAGCCAAATTGATTTTGTCCTGGAACCTTCTGGGATACCCTCTTTCTCCAGCATTGCAATGCTCTCCTTAACCAATATTGCCACCCCTCCTCCTTTCCTTCCTTTCAATCTTTTCTGAACACCTTGTACCCAGGAATATTTAACACCCAGTCCTGCCCTTCCTTGAACTCTATTACTGCCACAATATCATATTTCCACATGATATTCTGCACCTGTAATTCCCCAATCTTATGTACTATATTCTGTGCACTCACATACATGCACAGTAACCCTGCTTTAGAGTTCATGACTTTTTCCCTTACTTCAACTCCACCTGTTGATTTACTATTCTCTATACTAGTGCTACCTGTCTGTCCCAGTGTTTTGTGCATCCTGGTATTTCTCTCTAATATTCTCTCCTGGTTGTCACATCCCTACTGATTTAATTTAAAGCCCTCCCAACAGCACTAGCAAAACGCCCTGCAAGGAACCCAGTCCTGGCTCTGTTCAGGTGCAACCGATCAGCCTTGTACAGGTACCATCTCCTCCAGAGCCAATCCCAGTGTCCCAGGAATCTAAAGCCTTCCCTCCTGCACCATCTTTCCAGCTACGCACTCATCTGCCTTATCCCGCTATTTCTGTACTCACCTGCACATGACACTGGGGGTAATCCAGAGATTACTACATTTGAGGTCCTGCTTGCTAATTTTCAACCTAGTTCCCTAAATTCTGATCTCAGGACCACATCCCCCTTCCTACCAAAGTCAATGGTACCAATGTGGACCATGGCCTCTGGCTAATCGCCCTCCCCCAGAAGAATGTCCTGCAGCCATTTGGTGACAACCTTGACCCTAGCACCAGGGAGACAACATATCATCCTGGAGTCACATCTACAGCTCCTGTCTGTTCCCCTAACTAATGAATCCCTATCACTATTGCTCTTCCTTTCTCCTTCTTCCTCTCCTGTACAGCCAAGGTAATCATGTTGCCACAAACTTGGCTCTGTCTGCACTTTTCTAAGGAACCAGCACCCTCACCAGCTTCCAAAATGGAAAACCGATTTGTGAGCGGGACCCCAGGAGACTCCTGCACTACCTGCCTGGTTCTCTTGGACTGCCTGGCAGTCACCCATTGCCTCTCTGCCTCCAGGCTCCTAAGCTGAGCTGTGACCACCTCACTCATCATGCTATCCATGTAGATCTCCACCTTGCAAGTATGCCACAGTGACTCCATCTGCTGCTCGAGCTCTGAAACCCAGGCCTCAAGGTTCTGCAGCTGGCAGTACTTCCTGCACATGTGGTTGTCTAGGACATATGTAGTGTCCATGACTTCCCACATATTACAGGACACGCATCCCACTCAACCGAGCTACCTTGCCATGTCTTAACTTAATTTTACTTTGGTTTACTTATATTATTTTATTATACTGGCCCTGACTTTCCCTTATTCCTGGTGTTTCTCATTTAAATCCATGTATAGCTACTTCAAAAAATATGTGCTTTTCTAATTTATAGCAATTTAAAGACAGTCCCTAACAACAGTTTCTTAGCATCCAATAAACACGGTTTTCCTGTGCTGTCACTATTTATGTTTCGCACTCTCCTTTTGAGCTCAGTGTGGGCCACTTTTGAGCAGCTGATTGGCCCTGCTGCCTCTCCGACTCCCAGGTAAATGGTGTAGACCTCAAGCCTCAGACCCGATTTATACTCTCCTGCTCTTGGTTGCTTCCTTGTCGGTCCACCACATCTACGACTCTCAGGTGAGTGGTGTAGGCCTTAAGCCTTGGTCCCCATTTATACTCTCCCACTCAGGTTGCTTCCTTGCAGGTCCACTACCTCTCTGGCTCCGAGGTAAGTGGCTGAAGTCATATTCAGAACCAAAGGAAAATGGGTGTGGTTGTTGGAGGTCAATCATCTCAGTTTCAGGACATTCTGACAGGAGTTCCTCAAGGTCGTGTCCTAGGCCCAACCATCTTCATCTGCTTCACCAATGAACTTCCCTTCATTGACCATAAACTGAAGTGGACCAGCCATACAAATACTGTGGCTTCATGAGCAGGTCAGAAGCTGGGAATTCTGCAGTGAGTAACTCACCTCTTGACTCCCCAAAGCCTGTCCACCATCTACAAGACATAAGTCAGGAGTGTGATGGAATACTCTCCACTTGTCTGGATGAATGCAGCCCCAATAAAAAGAACCTTGACACCAATCAGGACAAGGCAGCCTGCTTGATTGGCAACCCATCCACCACCTTAAATATTCACTATCTCCATCACTGACACACAGTTGCAGCAGCATGTACAAGGTGCATTGCAGCAAATCATCAAGGTGCCTTCAATAGCACCTTCCAAGCCTGGGACCTATACCCCTAGAATAGCAAGGCAGCATAAGTAGTAGAACACCGGCACCTGCAAGTTCCCTTCCGAAACACATACCATCCTGACTTGGAAATATATGACCGTTCCTTCACTGCCACTGGATCAAAATCCTGGAACTCCCTCCCTAATAGCACTGTAGGTGTACCTACACCATATGGACTGCAGCGGGTCACCACCACCTTCTTAAGGGCAATTAGGGATGGGCAGCAAATGCTGGCCTAGCCAGCGATGCCCACATCCTCTGAAAATAAATGTAGTCAGGACTGTTTCTGGTCCTTGAGCCTACCCCCAGAGTAGGGTTGGGAGCAGTCATTATTTGGAATTTTTGCTGAGGCACCCTCTCCATTGGCCTGGAGGAAGGTTCCCTGCCCAATTAAAGGAGGTGGGAAGGCTCTCAAAAAAAAGAGAGTCAATCAGAGGCCTTCCTGAAAGAAGCAGCAGGTTTCAGTAGAGGGTAAGTGACAGAGAGGGTGCTTCATCCTGGAGGTGCCATCTCACAGTCTCTATTATACATTTTAAATAAATGGGAAAAACAGCAGCCAGGCTATCACTACAGGGGAGAGAGAGTGGGAATCCCTCTACAGGGGGGTCTTCAGCTGCTCCTGCACCTATGAGAGCAGGGAAGCTACTGTGGCGCACCCACATCAACACACTTAAACTGTCCCCAGTCACAACATAAAGCTGGGAGCTGACTGGAAAATCCTAGTCAGCTTCCTTTAACTCTGCTTGACTAGGCTCTGAATGAGCCTCATTCACGACCCGTCTCATTGGGTAGGCTGTTACAGTCGCAGCAAAAACTGCCGGTGACTGGTACGGGGTCAGAAAGCCAGCATGCTGCTCAGGTCTTACTTGCCTCCGTTCCCAACCTTGGTGGGGCCTGAAAATTCAGTCTTCTTTCTTGCCTGTTTCTACACCAGATCCATCCCCATTCCTGCACCCTTCACTCTACCATTTAGTGATTGTTCCTTTGCGATGCCCCGTGCCTGGATTTTCCTCCCAAGTCCTTTGTCTTTATTAACCTCTCCCTGCTTTGAGGCCCAGGCTCATGCCCTGGGGATATGGGGTCAAATCACATCATGGCAGCTCGTGGAATTTAAATTTAATTAATAAAATCTGGAATTGAAAGCTAGCCTCAATAACAGTGATCATGAAACAGCCATTGATTGTTGGAAAAACTCATCAGGTTGACTAAGGTTGACTTAGGGGAGGAAGATACCATCCTTACCTGGTCTGGCCTACGTGAGACTCCAGGCTCACAGCAATGTGGTTGACTCTTAACTGCCCCCTGAAAGGGCCTAGTAAGCTACTCAGTTCAAGGGCAATTAGGGATGGGCAACAAATGCTGGCCTTGCTAGTGGCACCCACATCCCATTAAATGAAAAAAAAAAATCAGTGTCCAAATGCTTTTTTAAGTGTCTGCTTTTCAAAGGAAAGAAGATTGCATGATGTAATGGTAGAATTTTCATCTTATAAAATAAGGAGAGATTGGTGTGGGAACCGAAAGTAACAGGATATTCAAAAGATGAGTCACACAATTAATTTTAGCAGTGAGAGTAACTCAAATCAACCCTTCTTAACCAAGTCAGAAGAAAAATAGCCTTTGTAATTGTGCAATGTATCCATGGTTCCCTGCTGGGAATAACTAGTGTTCTCTAGCTCTGGAATGATTTAAAACCGTTAAATCTTGCCTTGGTTTGTGCACAACCAGTGATGTACTTGGATATAAGGCATGCAGCAATAGATAAAAACAAGCTGCGGTCATGTTAATCCATTGCAAGATCTCTGCCAGTACCATTTACACACAGTGGGGTAATTTTGACTTTGTGTGGAATTGTATAAAAGAAGTGATAGTGAATTGATAGCCTGTTATACATCTCTCAATTGAAAGCCATTATTGGATAAAGTCACAATTTATCCCCCACTACCCCCTCTTCCCCAGTTGCTTTATGTCTCTCTCCCCAGCTCAACTCTTCTATTAATTCATAATGCTCTAGGGCACAAAATTTGGATCATTAGTGCCTGTTTTTTGGACTCTATGAGTACTCTTCAACCCCCAAAATGGTGTCCACACCTTTGGGACGAGCTGCACCAGATGCAATATTGATGAGGGCACTAGCATGTGTCTAGTAAATGACTGTCGGAAGTATGCAGAACAGGCAGGTCATGCTTATTAGATGGCAGCTGTGCCATTTTGGACCTCAATGGTTGAGCTAATCTCCTCTCATAACTTTGCACAGATGAACACGCACTCAGCAGCAGGAAGGACACCCCTGGCAGTGCTTTATAGGGATAGTCAACCACTTAAAACTTAGTTGCTGCCTGATTTCATTTGGCTCTTGCTTCAATTCTGCAAGTGATCAGTGTCTTCTAAAGTGGTTCAAAGTTGCAAAAGTCAACAATGAGTGATGTGGCAGGGCTGAAGGAGCCTTACCAGACTTCAAGGCTTCAACCCAAATGAGCTGCTCCCAAACATGGGTGCATGATAAGCCATTCCTTTGGGAATATAGCATCACTTGGAGAATGGACAGAGGTCTTGCACATAAGGACAAGCTGCTGGAAGAGGAAGGAGAAGATGCCAGTGGAGAAGAACTCTCAGCAGAAAGTCATAATTACTCAGGGCGTTCAGGATATAAGTCTCCTACCTGAAACTCAACAAGGAATATTTTTAGTGACATTGACACTTCAATAAGGATATACTCTGAAAATCTTCCACTCCTGCAGTCACAGCTGTAAGCACACAACAGCGCAAGATCTGTGTTGCCACTTGTGAAGGAGAAAATGGTCATGTACTTTTATGCGCCTGGTTCCTTCACAGTTGGAGCTGACCATGACAAATCTTGCAACATCTCTCTATTCGTTGAGAGCTAACTACATTTCACTGTGTGCAGCTGCAGAGAAGCAGGTACAACACGCGTGTGGCGTCAGGAAGATTTCAGGTTTCCCAGTGGGGCAAGGTGACATTGACTTCGTGGACATCACTTTGCATGTGCTCATGTTGACTCTGCCATTGGCTGGAATCGAAAGGGATTCCGCCCCTCAACATACAGCTGGTGTGTGACCATAGGCATAGAACTCAGGTCAATGCCCAATACCCTGGCAGCAGTTGTGCCAGCTGTGCCAGATGCATTTGAATCACCATGGAAGACAAAATGGAGGCTACTAGGGTGACAAGGACAATCCCATAATGACATGGCTGACGACTCCGAAGCTCAATCCACGCACGCATGCACAGCGTACATAAATGAAAGCCACGCTGCCATACTAAATGTGGTAGAAAGATCACTGGCAGACTGAAATAACACTTCACGTTGGCCTCAGGCTTCCTGGCAGACTTCTCAATGCACCGGGCACTTTGTTGTGGTTACCCATCAGCATTCTTCCGTAAGCTGCCCCATTGAAGTGCCTATCTGAGTCCTCTGCAGCAGAAATCCTGCAAGCCCCAGCACCTGCGTTATCCTTGCTCCTGCCCCTGGATATAGGCCACTGACACTCAGCAGAGCAGGTGTCAAGATTCTTAGTGGTTGGCTGTATGTTGCCCAACCTCGCCATGATGGGGGGACAACCCTTGCCACCGGCTACACAGCAAACAGCTGAAGAGCCAGAACATGAGGAGGGGGAGCAGGGTTAAGAAGAGAAAAGGGAACCTAGACAGTCCATTTCTACCTGGGCTGTCTGTGTGAAATTCCGACAATTGCAATACCAGTAACCACAATTCCCCCTTCACAAACTGGGCCACTCTGTACCTTTCCTCTGTCAATGCCCATTGCATTATTCACCGAGACACAATGTAAAAATAAAAGCCACCTCAAAATAAACATTGCAAACCAAGTTTATAAATGAAGTCTTTCATATTGCATACAACAGTCAACTATTCACCCTTGTGCATTCTCTCACTGCCAGCTCTTCTGTCTGCTTTTGCCTGTCCTCGATCTCCGACATGCTGTTACCTCAGAGACTGCAGCATGGCTGGAGGAAAGTTGAAGATGGTGCAGATGGCCTTGGGAGGATGATCTTGAACAGCTCTTGGCATGGGCGGCACCAGCCTAGCCTTGCTGGCTAACAGGAAACAGCAGGGACACTGGCAGGGTGGCAGGAGTGGGAAGATGAATGCTATCTTGAGGGTAGAAAGCAGGTTCATGTTCCAGAGAATCAACTAGTGGACAGACTGCTAGATGGATTGCCTAAAAGTCTCTTTGCACACTGCTATCCCACAATCATGATGGTTGCAGTGTAAGCTTGCATGACAGCAATCTGAGCTTCCACTGCTGCAACCAGACTATGAGTGGCCGCTGAAGGTGCTGCAGTAGAAACAGCAATATCGGCCAGCAGGTATTGGTTAAGTGCTCGAGTGTGGGAATGGAGTTGGCCAGCATTTCCATGCTGGATGGTATGGACGCCAATCTCCTGATGAAGCCCCAGGTGAAACTGGTGCTGGATTCCTCCATGTTCCTTCACGTTGGCTTCAGGCTTCCTGGCAGACTTCTCAATGCACCGGGCACTTTGTTGTGGTTACCCATCAGCATTCTTCCGTAAGCTGCCCCATTGAAGTGCCTATCTGAGTCCTCTGCAGCAGAAATCCTGCAAGCCCCAGCACCTGCGTTATCCTTGCTCCTGCCCCTGGATATAGGCCACTCACATCTGGCGTCTCGCTATGTGCAGATGTGTTACTTTCTAAATTAGATGCAGTGTCAGCATCTGAGCTGCTGACTGTGAGTGTGAAATCGAGTGACAGTGTTTCTTCATCTTTACAGCCTTAAGTGCATACAGATTAGGAGCAGGAGTAGGCCATTTGGCCCATCGAGCCTGCACCACCATTCAATAAGATCATGGCTGATCTGATTGCGGCCTCAACTCCACATTCCACATATACCTGATAGCCTTTGACTCCCTTGTTAATCAAGAATCTATCTACCTCTGCCTTAAAAATATTCATTAACCCTGCCTCCACCGCTCCCTGGGGAAGAGAATACAAAGATTCACAAATACATCACAACAAAAAAAATCTTCTCATCTCTGTCTTAAATGGGAGACTCTTTATTTTTAAACAGTGTCCCCTAGTTCTAGACTCTCCCATAAGGGGAAACATCCTTTCAGCACCCGCCCTGTCAAGCCCTCTCAGGATCTTATATGTTTCAATAAGATCACCTCTCAATCTTCTAACCTCCAATGGGTATAGGCCCAGCCTGTCCAACCTTTCCTCATAAGAACCAACCCCCCCACCGCCCTCCCCCATCCTAGGTATCTGTCAAGTGAACCTTTTCTGAACTGCTTTTAATTCATTTATTTCTTTTCTTAGATAAGGAGACCAAAACTGTACACAGTAAGCAAGATGTGGTCTCACATCTGTACAGCTGTAGCAAAACATCCCCACTTTTATATTCCATTCCCATTGCAATAAAGGACAACATTCCATTTGCCTTCCTAATCACTTGCTGTACCTGCATATTAATTTTTCCTAATTCATGTACTAGGACACCCAGATCCCTCTGTACCTCAGAGTTCTGCAATCTCTCTCCGTTTATATAACATGCTGTTTTTCTATTCCTCCTGTTCTTCCAATCCCTGGCCAGACTGCATTTTTTGGTTTTCTGAAAGGAGAAAGGCAGGAGGGTAAGGTTGTGTTGTGGAGATGGCAGGAGGAAAGTAAGGGGTACATACTTACATGATCTGCAGCTAGTAGATCAGAAAAAAGTGTGGGACAAGGGGAAGTGGGATGTGAGATAGAGGATTAGGTATGAAAATAGTTTGGTTTCAGCCATAGCCTCCGCAATGACTGTCCAGATAATGGCCAGTACCATCTCCTCCATGGGACTTAGGATCTGTAGGCTCTGGCTGGTCCCTGTGTGACCCCCTTCTCCTGTCAGTGAGTGTTGTACAATCTGTTTGGGTGATGTGTATGCCATGGGTGAACAGCTGGAATTGTGTTCGAGCTGTCGGATGTGCATGTGAGGCTTGCAACTGTGATATGTGATGAGGGTACAGTGTCAGATATTAGTCCTGATTGATAGGGATAGATGGGAGGTGAGTGATCAGGACATGGTGATTTCTGCATTGGCTGAGCCTAGTGTAGTTAATAGGATATGCCATTTAAAGGTGCACTCTCTGACCTCAACCACATGTTTGAAGTCATTAAACGGCTTGTGAAACTACATCCAGGTCCTTGGGGCTTGACTCCTTGCATTGACCTCATATAAAATGCTCCCGCTCCCTTCTGAGCATATATCTTTAAGGTCTCTGGCTCTCGATGGGTACAGGACATCTCTCCTCCTCCCTTCCAGGTCCTCCTCCAAAGCTTCCAGTACAGCATCTGAAAACCATGAATCCCATTCTCTCCCATGTTGTGTCATTATTCAATGTTCCCAAGTCAGATACACTTCCTGCACAGCTGCCAACGCCTGCACCAGCCACAATCTAACTCCCCTAAGAGGTGTAGACTAACGTTTAGCAGCATGGGCTTGTTTTAATTCTGCTAGCCCCTCACAATATTGGCCTCCTGCTCAGGTGCCCTGCCAATCAACAGCATGGATGGAGCTGGCTGGATTCTGCTATTATTGAAAAATGCAGGCAGTACAAAGTTATCATGTAGCTTGTATTGCGATCAACGGGGCAGATGAATCATGCACGGAGATCTGTATGCCTATTTCTGGTGCTATAAAATTTAGGCACTTCTGTCTTTAATCTTTATTCATTACAACTACAGCCGATCATTCGATTCAACCTGAAAAAAGGAGGAAGACCATTCAAAGATAAAAGTACTTGACATGAAAAATAACAAATTTTGGTGTGATAAAAAAGAAACTATCCCAGATAAATTGGAATGGCAAATCAGCAGATAAGACAGCAGATGAACATTGAAAAATGTTCAAACGGGAGATATATCAAGTATGGAATAGGCTCCCACAATTAATTGGGATACAGCAAAAACTACTTTCTTGGATGAGTGGGGAATTTAAAATTAAAATCAGGCTAAAAGACATAGGGCAAATCTGGCAAAATTTAAGGAAATGAAAATTAAGTCCCGAGGATGTAAGCTCTGGGAAAGCTAAAAAGGAGATTAAAGGATTAAGCGGGGTTTGAAGAAAGCCTGGCAGAAAATATAAAAGCAAATAGTGAAAGATCTCATAAACACAGGAGATGTAACAAAAAGTTAACAAAGGGTAAGACCATTTAGAGACAAAAAGATCATCTCAATCCGGATAAAGAAGTAGCAAACATGCTAAATGAGTACTTTGCCTTGGTTTTAACACAAGGGTGAGAATGGAAAGATACAAGAAGAGGAGATAGAGTAAATAGAAAAAGGTAAGCACAGATAATGAAACAGCATGGTAAAATTTGCCGGAATTCAAAGCAGGAACAGCATGAAGTGTTAGCCCTATACTTCAAAAAGGAATTTGCTCAAACTCTAAATACAGGGCTGTGACATAACTTCAGGTGTATCTGGTAAATATGTGGGCAATGGACAGGGTGTGCATGGTGATGAGACAGAGGGCGCAGCATGGAACCTGATCCATTTTATTGTGGTTGGCAATCATTAAAATGCAGTCGGTGAGCTGCCAGCATGAAACACATTCCCCAAAAGCAGCTCAACAACTTGCAGAGAGGAAGGCGAGTGTGCCTAACGTCAACTGCCTATGGTATGAGCTTAACCTGCCTAGCATGGGAAATGTAATATAATGGAGTGTGTTGGACTAAGTCGGACAAAGGGTTAACTGCAATAGACTGTGATGTCATAGAAGGAAGTGACATTTCTCATGTGATCTGAGTCAGGGAGAAAGCATCGTGGAGGGAAGTTAGTGTAAGGGAGTGTTCTCATAACTGTAGATATGTTACAATAAGTTTAGTGTATTTACAGACGGCAGTCCTTGGGAGTTATTGAGACTACTCCAACTCAACAACACAATCCGAGGGATTTTCCGCACCACCTCGCCCGCAGCAGGTCCCACCCTCGATGGGACAAGAATTTCCCGGCCAATATAGGAAACAGAAAGAAAGAGCATTGTGAAATACCAGCCATTGAATGCAGATTGATCCCACAGCAATATGCCCATAAGATTTCATTTCCATTAAAAACGGGAAATCAACAAAAAAAAAACCTGCCAGAAAGACATCTCTTTAAAAGTTCCATCCATCATGATTTGATAGTAGCTGAGGATCCCTTTTGAGAACAATTGCTCTGTGCTTGCCACCTGCATGTATTGGTGGTGGATGTGAGCAGGAACTGGCAGTAGCGGGTGGGCAGAGATAGAAATGGCGCCGGGATCTAAATGATGTCACTTGACCTCAGAGACGGTGGTAAGAGCAGAATTCAAACCAGCACTTGAAAGAAAAATCGATAAATCTTTGAAAAAGAAAGAAATAGAACTGCAGCAGAATGAGACGATGTGAATAGCTTCTTCAGGCATCCACCACAGGTGCATTGGAGAAAATGCCCTCTATGTCATCATCATTGATTTGCCTAATGCAGGTCTTAAATCAATATCTTCTTCTCTGAACTATTCAGATGTGCTCTACTCTTCAATTCAAAAGCATCATTCTTTTCCCCCCTCTTGGCTTTTTTCCTTGCATTCAGTCTTCCAACACCCCTTTGAACATCCCATCCACTCTCAGGACATGCCCAATCCAACTCATTTGCCTTTTCCTGATAATATTAATTAATCATCGACAACATCTCCTCCTCACTTTCCCTGTCTGTCCACTTTATCTTCTCTAGGCATCTCCACGGTCATATCTCAAAACTCTTGAGAAGCCTGGCCTTCTCTTTCCTCAGAATCTGTGTTTCAGTGCCACACTCCATATCAAACTCCTTACCTTTTCTTCAATTCTCCATTCCATTGTCTATGCAATATCCTCTTCCTTCTCTTAAATGTAACATTTTCCCTTGTAAACTTGCAAATGTGTATTGACTTGTTAACTGTTAACCAGGGAATTGTAGGTCATGTGTGCTCCAGTGACCCTCCTCAGTGCCTGTCTTGCATTTGACACATGCATAATGGCCCTGGGGGGAGTGATGGCCTGCAGTGACATTGCGAAGGTCTACAAGATGATGATCTTTTTAATAGAAGGCATCCATAATCTCGGGTGAAACGTTGCAGAATGAGAAACTTCCGCGTCTCTCTAGCACTTTATGCCCCTCAGCTTCTGTTGCAAACTGGCCTGGCTCCTCTTGCTTATCCTCAGAAAGCTGCTCTGATTTGTCACCAGAGGATGTGGCCCCATCCAGTAAATTCTTCTCTGTTAGGGTTTCCCTTCTCTGGAGCACCAGGTTACGGAGGGCGCAGCATACCTCGAGAATTAGTGAGACCCGAGCATGAGCATATGGCAGAATGTCTCCTGAACAGTCCAGGCATCTCTTCAGTTAGTTATCTCTTCAATGTATAGCACTTGTTATCAAGAATCTACCTCCCCATTGAAAAGCTGTGGCACTTGTGAGTACCAAAGGATCTATATGTTGTGACATGATAACGTTATCCTCCCTGGATAACGCACACAGACCTGAATTATGCTTTGGTGATGATTACTCACCAGTTGGATATTTGGGGAATGAAACCCTTTATGGTTTACAAATGGCCGGCTGGAGACTTAATGGCAACATAAGCGTGCAATCTATGCAAACTATCACTTTTGAGAATCCAGTAATATTCCTAAATCCTCTGGCTTTCTCTACCTGATGAACCTCAGGTGAAGGTTTGCATGCCTAAATATTACATCCATCACCACCTTTTTGCAATTGTGTGCAGAAGCTTGTGAAATGTTGCAAATATCTCCAGCTAATGCCTGGAAAGACCCTGAGGCATACAAGTACAAAGCCATGGTGACCATTAGAGCTGCAGGTATTGGGTGTCCATCCATGCAATTAGAGCTGATCTCGCCAGCCAGCAGGTCACAAAGGAACATCAGTGTCTCCATGGAGATAATCAGTCTGCGCAGACAGGGGTGCTTCAACAGCTGCAGGTAGTTCATGCTCCGCTTGAATATTCTACGCACTGGAGAGTGCCTTCTCCTTTGAGGAACTGGCTGCTGTTGTTCTCGGTGGCCATCTACCCTTTGCATAGGACCAGATCCATTCTGCACCTGTTTGGCAGGGCCCACGTGTCCTTGGCCATTTGCCTTCCTGAGCCACCTTCTCTTGGCCTCCTCCTTGCTGGAGGAGCTTCCTGAAGAATGTCCAATCGTCATAGAGACAGTCACCTTTGGACTCCTGTTTGAGCCTTCATCCTTAAGGAAATCTTTGTCTCCAAAACGCCTGGCCTCTCATTGTTTTATTTTTGGCTGTCGAAAAGCACAAAGTTGCCAAAAACAAAAATTGCACTCAACCATCTCCTCTTCAGTAGCAAAATCATCGACTAGATGCAACATCTGACCTTTCAACTGTTCGTGGCCTTTTTATCCCCGGATAGTTTTTGCCCACGAAACCTCTGTAAAATGGAGCGGGCCCTGTAACATTGGGATCATAATGAGCTTAATTGTATTTAAATCAATCGATTTCCAAAGGCGGGCAGGTTTCCGGCTTTGGGGCCCGCTCACCTTCCGTCTGATTCGAGATTGTCATGATGACATTAGATTGGCGATCCAACATCATGACACCATAATTTATAACGGTGTGGGGGGCAGGGACACCTACCCAATTCCCCTCTGTAAAACCCAGCCTATAAAGCCGGTAGCAACTTTCAAAAGGGAATCGGGTGTACATTTGAAAGGGAACATTTACAATACTTTAGGGAAAGATAAGTGGAGTGGAACTAATTGTGTAACTCTTTGAAACCAGTAGGCATAAAGGGCCAAATAGCCTTGCTCTGTGGTGCATGATTCCACAACAGGGTTAAATTTGGTGACCCTGCACATACAGGAGAATCGTTGCTACAGTGTTCATCCTTATTACTGATCAACCATTTCTTTTAGAGTGTGGGATTTCTTAATCCACTTTCAACAGTGTAACAATAATCATTACTTATTTGATGCATTCTGTGCTTTATATATTCTACAGAACAAACAAGCAAAGCTTGACAGTTAATACGGTAGGCTAATCCTAGCTTTAGAAAATTTCCCACATCTGGAGACACATGTGGCAGATGTCTACCTCTATTTCCAAAGCTTAAGTTTCCTGGAACAGGTCACTCGCGGGAAGCCAGAGGCTACAGCTTGATATGTTCCACATTGAGCATGACCAACCAGGAGACCATCCTAATCTTCATGCCTGCCTTGGCCACGGTGGAAGGATTTTGCAGGTTGATAACCATCTTGTTTGGCTGCACTATCAGCTTCACTTTCTGTGGTCATCAAGTCCTGGAGTGGGACGTGAACTCAAAACATCTAGCTGAGAGGCAGGGACTTTACCCACTGTGCCACAAGACCTGGCCAAGGCTAATCAGTTCCTCATTATTTAGCTAATCAATCAGTTAATGGTGAAAATGTTTAAATGGCTTAAAACTGTGGCACAATCTGTAGATCACTGATTGGTTGTCACAATAAAACTGAACTGCAGAATATTATGTCAAACTCAAATAGGGGGAAAAAAAACCCATTAAATCATTATAACTACACAATTGTTAAAAGGTCGCTGATCATTAGTGTAAGTTTATGTTTGTGTTTAGTTGAGAGAGTCCACTGGCACAAGAGACCCATGTAGGTCATTTGGGCTTTTCGAACCTTGCTACACCATGCTGCTTGCTCTTATCAAGTTGTGTTAGGCAGGAATGACCTTTATGCAAAGGATACTTTTTTTCTCTCTGCTGGAATAATCAACTAACTTTATTCAATGTTCAAATGTGTTTTAGCGTTCAGTTCCTTGGAGTAAGGTTAATAAGAAAGCGAAAGCGAATGGTGCAACATCACCCTGTGACCCACCTCAGTAAAACGGCAGAGCTGAACTTTCTGCCCTCTTTCTGCTCCTGATCCACCAGCTGCAATTTTAAACCAGTTTTGGAAATGGTTGACTGGAGTGCTGAACATTAATTTGTAAATGGGCGGGGTGCTAAGCTATTCGTAAGACCTGAATGCAACTTTCATGGAGGGGTGGGGGGGAAAAAAAGACTTACATTTGTATAGCGCCATTCACAACCACAGCACCTCTCAAAGCGCTTTACAGCTAGTGAAGCACTTTTGAATTTGTAATGTAGGTAAAGTTCCAGGCAATTTGTGCACGGCCAGCTCCCATGAATGAGTGTGATAATGAACAGATAGTCTGTTTTGTGATGTTAATTGATGGATATTTGGCAACGCACTGGGGATAATTCCCCTGCACTTCTTCAAAATAGTGCCATCGGATCTTTTATATCCACCTTAGAGAGCAGATGAGGCATCAGTTTAATGTATTAAGGGAAAATCATGTTGAACTAACTTGCTGGAGGTTTTTGAGGCGGTAACAGAGAAGGTTGATAAAGGCAATGCTGCTGATGTGGTGCATATGGATTTTCAAAAGGCATTCGATACAGTGCCACACAACAGACTTGTGAGCAAAATTCTAGCTCATGGAATAAAAGGGAAAGTAGACACTTGGATAAGAAATTAGCTGACTGACAGGAAACAAAGAGTAGTGGATAATGGATGTTTTTCAGATTGGAGGAAGGTTTGTAGTGGAGTTTCCCAGGGGTCAATGTTGGGACCCTTGCTCTTCTGGATATATCTTAATGACCTAGACTGTGGTGTTCAGGGCATGATTTCAAAATTTGCAGATGATACGACGATTGGAAACATTGTAAATGTGATGAGGATAGTCTTGGACTTCAAAAGGACATCGTCACGCTGGTAGATTGGGCAGACAAGTGGCAGATGAAGTTCAATGTGGAGAAGTGTGAGGTGACTCATTTTGGCAGGAAGAGCATGGAGACACAATATAAAATAAATGGAGAATCTCTAAAGGAGGTGCAGGAGCTGAGGGTCCTCGTTGTATATGTACATAAGTCATTGAAAATGGTAGGGCATGTTAAGAGAGCAGTTAATAAAGCTTGTAGTATCTTTAGGCTTTATTAATAGGGGCATTGAGCACAAGAGTGAGGAGGTCATGTTGAACTTGTATAAGACACTAGTTAGGCCTCACCTGCGGTACTGTGTCCAGTTCTGGGCACTATACTTGAGGAAGTGAAAACAGTGGAGAGACTGCAGAGGAGAATGATTCCAGGAATGATGAACTGTAGCTATAAGGATAGTTGGAGAGAGTGGGTCTGTTTTCTTTGGAGAAAAGAAGGCTGTGAGGAGAATAAATAGAGGTATTCAAAGTCCTGAAGGGTATGGGTAGGGTAAATAGTGAGAAACTGTTCCCAATCAAGGGAGCATCAGGAACTAGACGGCACAGATTCAAAACAACTGGCAAAAGGAGTAAATGTGATGTGAGGACAGTTTTTTTTTTTCACCCAGAGGGTGGTTGGGGTCTGGAATGAACTTCCTGAGAGGGTGAAGGAGGCAGGTTCGATTGAGGTATTCAAAAGGGAATTGGATTGCTACCTGAAAAGAAAGAATGTGCAAGGTTACAGGGATAAGGCAGGGGAGTGGGACTAGATAGAATGTTATTTCAGAGAGCCAGTGCAGACTCAATGGGCCAAATGGCCTCTTTCTGCACTGTAAAGATTCTATGACTGTATCATCTGAAAGATGGCATCCCCAGTGGTGCAGCACTCCCTCAATACTTCACTGTCAGCCTAGATGTTTTATTTTGCGCTCAGGAACTCGAATGAGCCTTCAACCCACAACATTCTGATTTTGAGGCAAGAAGGTGAACCACTGAGCCACAGCTGACATACATGAATGGGTAGAGTGTACGCAGCATGGTATCCACCCTTTGGCATTATGCATAGGAAGGTCCAATTAACGACCCATAGAGCCAACCTTTTCTTGGGTCAGCAGAGGAACTGCTAGAAATCCTGCTTCACCCCGACCCCCTCATGTGCCCCTACCCCTCCAGATCAACACACTACCCATGATTGTGACACTCGCTTAAAACATACAGCCAATTCAATGTTCTAGTACTTGCCCAGTGTTCTATATTGCTGAGGTGACTATCTACGTTTATGGACATACTGTCAAATTTGCTATTTTCTGAGTTCTTCTAGGTATTCTTCAGGTGTTTTGGCATGCAGTGTGGTGCTTGGCTAGGGCAGTATTTGGACTTTTTGTTCCTTCTTCACCTTAACAATAGTACATTATAACTTGTTCTCAAAAGCTAATTGTTAGACATTTATCTGTATTTCTATAAGTTTTTAGAACATCATTCCTCAGTCTCGGTCATTTTATTTTAGTTACTCAGTATAGCTTAGAATTCATCCAACCTCTCATTTCATTTCCAAACATAGGGCCTTGCTTCACATCAGTTTTTAATCATGCAGGATTAACTATATCACTTGGTGCATCAGTTACATAACATCATGCACTGTGAAATTTGGTAATCTTAATATCCCCAGTCTTATCACCAAGCATAGTATCCATTTTCAACCACACTGCATATCTTCAACTATAGCTTATTGTAGCACTTTTCAACAGTCATAACACGTCAAATCATATTTTCATCAGCCCCAGCTATTCACGCCACTGGGTACATTACTTCAACAAAATAATTTTTAAAATTTTATTTCTCTAATTTGTAATATTTGCATAGTTTCAGTTAATTTGGATCATCATTTTCTCAATACTATGAGTTATTTCTCTCGCTATGCAGTAGGTGTGAAGGGAGCACACCTTTTCTATCTTATAGATAGAAAACAGGTAATTGTTCCTAGCAAGATCTCTATTCAAATAACATTATCCCTCTAAACAGGAGCGGGAAGAAGAAGCACGTTACTTTCCTTGAGGAATTAGCTCAGTGATCAATACCATGAAAGGAAGAAAATAAATTAAATCAGAGCGTCAGCTTATCTAATCACATCGGGCAGGACGACCTCTGTTTGCTTTTGAAACAGAAGCTAAAATGTGCTCAGTAAGATTCTCCCTGTTCCCCATCCATAGTGCCGCAAATGTGGCTTGACAAGGACAAGCTCTCCCCTGCCACTCCTCTCCTGGTGGATGCGAACAATTTAACCAAGGAAAAATAAGAATGTCAAACATTTAAAAGCAAGAAGCTGAGAACTACCAGGGAGCGTTATGGGGAGAAAAACCAGCAGATGGGAGCACTGATCAAATCAAGAATAATGAGATTGTTCAATGATAAAACCTGAACATGTCCATCTGCTAAAGGTAGATTGTATGCCCATTTTTCTAAAAAGAATTATTGTCTTGCTTAAATGCATGCACGGTGTTTTTGACAACTTATTCTGGTATAAGTAAGCATGAATCTTTCAGAAAACTCAATGCTTAGATGGCATGTAACATATTTATATCTCCTGTATACATTTTGCTGTGAATCTGAATCGATTCAAGCCTTTACTTTGAAAGCAGCAAGATACCAAATGTTTATTCCTTAAAATTTAAAATGAAATAAAGTTGAATATGCCTGATTTAGTTTTAAAATTTCACTGGGGTGCTTTAGGCTATATCTATTTTTTTTTGTTTGTTTTTATAAGGCATTGTACATAATGTAGTTGAGTTGTTTGCTTACTTGTTCAGTTAGTGTGCGTACTTTCTGGTTGGTAGATGGTTCGCTAGGCAAGAGTAGTTAATGCTACATCAAGCACTGGTGCACCAATGACCTACAGCAAATATGTTCAATCCCCTGATTCACAGGCTAAATCTGGCCTTAAATGTTTAACCATGATTATACTCCTCAAAGGTAATTTAATCACTCGTGGCCCATTAGCCAGTTCTGCCTCATGTGTCTCTCCTTTTGCCTAAAATGATTGGATACACTGTGAAATCTCTCAGCTGCTTTAGTAAATTCATTGAGACTGGAATATGACAACGAAAAATCCAAGATATGTGATGGGCAGGAGGTGGCAGAATTGCAACAAAAAAAGGATTTAAAAAAAAATCTGTGTAATATTGTGCCTTCCTTTTTTTAATGTCATAGTATGCATCTGATTCACTCAGAAAATGGGCCAATTTATTTTGATCACCAAAATCTCAGAATTTAGACAATGCTGAAGCTTTTCCCATCTTTGGGCGTGAGCATTTAGGATCATATGGGCGCAGAACATAGGGGAAAGGATGGATAATGTAACATGATCTATTTTTGCTTCATTAAAATTAATAAAGCAAAGTCAGACAGGGTTTTTTACAAGCAGCCCTCCCCCGACCTGTTTCTCCACTAAATGTTGTGATCATGCAATCCACTAACAGGAAATCATACCTTTTAAAATGTATTCTTTCATGGGATGTGGGTGTCGCTGGCTAGGCCAAGATTTATTGCCCATTCCTAATCGCCCTTGAGAAGGTGGTGGTGAGTTGCCTTCTTAAACCGCTGCGGTCCATGTGGTGTAGGTACACCCACAGCGCTGTTAGGAAGGGAGTTCCAGGACACTCAGCAACGGTGAAGGAATGGCGATATAGTGACTTGGAGGGGAACTTGCAGGTGGTGCTGTTCCCATGCATCTGCTGCCCTTGTCCTTCTAGGTGGTAGAAGTCACGGATTTGGAACGTGTTATCGAATGAGTTTTCGTGAGTTGCTGCAGCGCATCTTGTAGATGGTACATACTGCTGCTGCTGTGCATCGGTGGTGGAGGGACTGACTATTTATTGTGGTGGATAGGGTACCAATCAAGCGGGCTGCTTTATCCTGGATGGTGTCAAACTTCTTGAGTGTTATTAGAGCTGTGTTCATCCAGGCAAGTGGAGAGTATTCCATCATGTTCTTGGCTTGTATCTTGTAGATGGTAGACAGGCTCTGGACAGTTAGGAGGTAAGTTACTCACCACAGAATTCCCAGCCTCTGACATTCATCATGTCTGATTAGGTGTCTGAGAAAGTGACCAAGTATTCAATTGAGATGGAAGCATCTTGTAGGGTTTTATTATATGCATATGTTTGATTGGTATTCCTTATTGTGATAAGAGACTCATATTTAAATTTCCTTTAAGCTTATCAAATTTTGGAAGCTACCTCTCGGTCTGTCTCATTCAAAATTGGATAAGTTGTCTGGAGACATAAGAGAGAAATATATCAGAGAGACTGTAAAATCAAATTACCATGTAAGGGTAAATATTCAACGAGCTGATGTCCAATTCAAGTTGTTTTGCGGTTTAGCGCAGTAGTTATTACTATTTATTAATAACTTTTATTTTTCTACCATCCAAGGAGAGGTAGCTATTTATTGAAAATCTACATTGTGTCATGTATTTCGTTCACTTAACCATTCATCATTAATAGATCTGCTTGGCAGTTTATAACGGAAGCCTTGTTCTAATGAAAAGTTTACTCCATCATATTCCATCATTCAAAAAATCATATGAGGACATATTCTATAACCAGAAAGTCGCCATACAGTAACAAGGTTTTGCAGTTTTATTCATGATCATGTTAAAAAAACCTAGATATTTACCTTGAGCAGGCAAAAGATAATCCATGCTTTAGAGAGACATCTTTTGCTCACAGGAATGACTTGAAACACTGAACCAGAGACAATTTTCTAAATTAAAAGCTCAAAATACATAAGAGAGGATATTTTATCTCAACTTATTTTTTCTTAGGATGTTGGCAACGTTGGCAAGACTATTAGAAAAGACTTGATTTTTATCTCTGGATATATACATGCAGAATTCAACAAATTCATCTCAGACAAGTAGAAGAACGCATCCACAAAATGAATGAATAAATGCCATGTGGCTCAACAAATTCAGTCTCTTCAAAGGACTGTGGGTGTACCTACGCCACATGGACTGCAGCGCTTCAAGAAGGCAGCTCACCACCACCTTCTCATGGGCAACTAGGGATGGGCATTAAATGTTGGCCCAACCAGCGAAGCCCACATCCCATGAACGAATTCAATATATATATATAAATTTGTCTGCTATAGTGTGGCCCAACTTACTTGAATTTGGCAAGCTGTGAACAGCCACAGGCAATGCTTCAGATAACATAAAACCTTGGAATTTCTCCAACAAAGATAACTTTTTGTAAAAAAAAGTATATGTTCAAATTTAACAGGCATTATTCAAACTTTATCAGTTATACTGCATACACAATGTTCCTTTGATACCAAGGTGCAAAACCATTTTTATGTGTAATTATCTCAGCCTACACTTTTCGCAATATTCTTGAACCTCATTCATAATCAGATATTTGTCCAGTTGTTAAAGGCTTAACTAAAAACATTAAAAGATTTGTAGAAAGGTTTTTTTTCTGGTCTTGTGCTAACTTTGTACTGGTGGAGGGGCTGATGGGTTTGTTCTTTAATAATACTAATTTGAACAGGCTAAGTGGCAAGCAAAGCTTGGATAGAAGTCTCAGAACACAGATGTATGTGTAAGATATCACACATGCTTAAATTAGCAAACTCTTTAATTTACCAAGATTAGATGTTCTCTCATGTTTTAACAAACATATTGTTCTTTTCCAAGTTCAGCACTTCTGTCACTCTTCAGTTAATATATAAGCACAGATTTCCTGTACTTCTTTCCACATACAGCAATAAGTCAACAGTCCTATTAGAGCAGGAACTCATCTCTTGGGAAATTACTAGCATGAATCAAAATCCTACAGTAAGTTGCAGAACAACTTCACTTTTATTTTTAATTACGTGACATAATTTCTAAATGTAGACACTGGGTTAGAAATATGTTTGTGCTGTTTTTCCATTCTACTGTTCAAGGTTGCCTTCATTTCTTCATGCTGCTGAAGGGTTATGTACTTCTGTTGCATTTGATCTTGAAGGATGATTGGCTGCCCTTTCAACTGCTTATTTTCTTTTAACTTTTTGCCAACTCACACTGCACTTCGGTGCATTGCTTCGTCACTGCTGATATTTCCAATGCAGCTTTTTTCTGAAGTAGTATTCAACATCTTTTGTGACTCCTCATGTTTTCCCAGGGTCATATATTAATTCTTCAAAGAGTCTCTCAAGTCAGCAACTTCTTTGAGTACATCTTCTGCCTGCTATTTTTCCGGGCTGCTCTTCTGGTTGAGTTTTTCCAACTCCCTTTTCAATTTGCCAACAATGGAATTCAGCATTGCTATTTTCCCCTTGTGCTTTTCTGAGCTTGCACACAATTCAGATTTGTACATATTGCATTCTTCTTAACATTCAACCTCTTTGTTTCTTTCAAAGTCTCCTTGTACCTTTGTAACATCTCAGAAATTTGTTTGTTCAGATCTTGGACATTTGGTTCATTCAAGGCTTTAGTTTATCATGTGTTTTCAAACAGCTTGAATCTTGCGTTTCAGGTTTTCCAATTCAACTTTAATACAATCATTTTAGACCTTTTTTCTGCCTTTTATTTCTCCTTCTGCAGATCATTATCCTTGTCTTTGATTTTGATTTCGCTGTTCCCCAGGTCTGACTCCGGTGAAGTCTTAACTAATTTCAGTTCTGTAATCATACTATTTGTGGCTTCACTATCTGCTTGTAGCTTGGAATGGAATACGCTATGACTTCACCTTCAACCCATAGCCAGGCAGCTGATGCAGTTTGGGAAATGTGTCAGCATTTTCAAAAAGATTTATTTTTATGACTTCCAGCTGGTTCACTGTTTGACCGCTACCATCACGTAGTTTGCTTAGGTATTGTCTCCCTTGGCCTGGGATTTCCTGTCTCCCTCGGCCTGGGGTCTTTTTGATCCTTCAGTGCTTTATCAGGGGTGTTCAGTGCTTTACTGGGGGTGTGCTCTCCATAACTTGGAGACTGAAATATTTGTCAAAAGTTTTTACTATTTCATCAAAGCTGGCTGAGGATTCATCAATGCCTTGCATTAAGATTATTTCAGGTGCAGATATAGCAAACATTTATAATAAAAAACATATTAACTTGAACTGCTTCTGACTTCTTACTTAATCCTGATGTGCTCCTGCAATCTAAATTTTCTTCTCCATGATTCCTAATTCTGGGTTAAGTTTGGCCCTTGCATGGGTCCAAACTGGCCTGATAAGGTAGATTTTTGATCCATGATCATTAAATTTAAATATGTGTATAGCTTTAAAATGCTGTTAGGGAATCCAAGATCGTACTGCACTATGCTTCTTCACAATAAGGTTTCCTGCACTTGTCGGTTCTGGTGGGCTACCACAGTAATAGCATTCACGATTTCTGTATTTTAAATTTTCAGCAATGACTCCCTGGATTAACCTCTCTGAGTCATCCCCACAGTATATAAGTACTTTCAGGTCATGAGATCGTCGATTCCCAGCTTTTGATGGGTCTTTTAACTGCCGATTATTTGTTATTTAATTTGTGTTTTGTTTGGAGTTAGCTCAGCTGCCGCATGTCCAGGCACCAACTCGGGATTCGGGCTATTTGTGGTGCGTTTTAAAATGGCAATTCTGACTGCTGTTGACTGAAAAGCTTCTTTTAACTTATCCTTGCCGAAAACTTAATTTTTTAGCATGGCCCTGCCAGGTCATCTGATTCTGCACTCCTTGGTATCGGAGCTGGACTTCCAAGGGACTCAAAGGCATCTTCTGCTGCAGTGTGGCATTTTATTTCTGCCTTCTGCTTCCAATCCTGCTTTGGAGCTTTTCTCTGGTGATTTCCTTCTTTGCTTCTGGTGTTTTTCATCAGGTCATGCTGCAGTTTCTTTACTTTTTCAAGCTATCGGGAATTCAGGGTCCATCCTTCACAAAAACCATGTAGTAAGGGTTGTTTGGCGTCCAACTGAGAGGTCTGCAGACTTGTATGGTTGAACATTAAGTCTTTATTAACAACTCATAACTATATACATCTCGAAGGTACAGTCCTGCTTGGGTGCTGTCTCCATGCTGGCTTCTGCTAGACTACTACTGTACTCAGTCTACTATCATGTGCCTCTCTTTACATCACACTGTGGGCGGTACTGCTTCCCGGTCTCACATTAGCCTTGCTGTGCCTGAACACCCTTATATTACATGCAGCTGTGGAAGATGGCAAGAGCATCTGTGTTGACTATGGTAGACTGTTATTCCCCAAGTCTCATAGGGAGGTATTAGGAATGTCATTGTTTTATAAACAATGATGCTTAAAACTTTAATTACAGCTTAAAATGGAGTTTGGGGTCTAGAGGATAACTAGTTAGCATTTCTACCTGAATACAAGGCCCAAGTGATTCACTTGGCCATGGGCTAGGAGATGGGCTTTGAGTTAGGGGAAGAGTCCATAGGAAGCCATTGTAGTATCGGGTTACAGGGTTTCCGAAGTTATCATTGAACCTCACAGACCCAAGTCAGTCATTAAGAATCTAAGAGAGAGAGAGAGAGAGCAGGAAAATAGAGGCAGCCAGCCTTGCACCTGAAGCAGAGAAAATGTTGACCCTATTTTCTATCATGCAGGATGCAGGGGGGAGCTCAAACTCAGAGTGAAGAGACCAGGTTTATGAGGATTTAAACGAAGCTTTGGCTAGAGAGAAGGAACTTCCAGTGTAACCCTCACGGTGAAAGTCAGTTCGGGAATTAGAAGTTACCCAGTTGGGAAAAAGAACAAGTAGAGAGTAGAGAATAGCTTTAGACTTGGTCTGGGAAAATAGATTTTTTCTTTTTTTTAATTCATTTACAGGATGTAGGCATCACTGGCTAGGCCAGCATTTATTGCCCATCCTTAATTGCCCTTGAGAAGGTGGTGGTGAGTTGCCTTCTTGAACCTCTGCAGTCCCTGTGGTGTAGGTACACCCACAATGCTGTTAGGGAGGGAGTTCCAAGATTTTGACAGTGAAGGGATGGCGATATATTTCCAAGCCAGGAAGGTGAGTGGCTTGGAGGGGAAGTTCCAGGTGGCGGTGTTCCAATGTACCTGCTGGCCTGGTCCTTCTATATACTCGTGGGTTTGGCAGGTGCTGCCTAAGGAGCCTTAATGGTTTTCTACAGTGCATCTTGTCAATGTTACACACTGCTGTTCAGGTGATTGATTCTGATGTGTGGACATTTATTTCTGGATTTTAAAATCTTTATTTCTTGGTTTTAAATTCTTCAGCTCCCTGAGGCAGCTCTCTGCCTTCAGGGAGCTTTCATTCCACGTCCGCATGCGCCCGCACTTACGTCAGCGCCCGCCCTCCTCCCGCCCCCACCCTGGCAACACTGAGCATTTCAGTGCACATTTCATGCTGGGTGGCCATTAATTGGCCAGCCAGCGTAAAATCGCAGTCGAGGGCTGAACACGGGCAACGGTCCATACCCTGGCCACTCCCGAGCCCCCTGATCATGCCCGCACGCTAACCTAAAAGTCCTGCCCATGATTACACTCCTTGCAGAATCAAAATAGGCACTTGGAAACATCTCCTCCCATTTAGGCAACTAACTTGTCAAACCACTGAGCTGATTCAGTCCTGAAATAGAAAGCTTTGAGTTATCAGGCTACAGAAGGAAGTTGCAAAATTGGAACACGTTTGTTTCAAAACTAAGATAGCGTGGTTCTCAATAATTTCTTGAACTCATGTCACATTGCCTGCTTAGCAATGCTTTGAATGCTGTGAATGCATTCGGAAAGGGTATATTGACCTTGGGAGGAGTACAGACTGTTATCAGGGTTCCAAGGGTTAGATTATGAGGAGATATTACAAAAACTAGCTGTGTGTATTCCCTGGAACATAAAAGGTTAAGGGATGATTTCACTGAGTTTTTTAAGAAATTGAAAGGAATTCATACAGTAGATAGAGAGATTTTTTTTTCACCGGTTAGGAGCCTAGAAGAAGGAGCCATGGCTTTAAAATCAGATCCAAGGTATTTAGAAGAGAAGTTGGGAAATTTTTCTTCATGCAAAGAGTGATAGAAGTATGGAATTCTCTCTCTGCAACTGTGCAACAAAATGGGCGTGATTTTTTCCCTACCTACTTCGTGAAAAACTGGCAGGTGGGCAGGTAAAAAAACACCCTAGCTTTTATCTGTCTGACAGCTGCCATGATCTCAACTTATGCAATTTTAAGCTGATCACCTGAGGGGGCAGAGATGTGCCCAAAGCCAACAGGGGGCTAGATTTTTGCTACTGAGGTGAATAGCTTAAGTGGAGAAATTTCCTGACATGGCAGGCACGCCTCAGCTGAAAGGGTTGTCTTAGACCCAATTTTTATTCGGGGTGGGGGGTGATGGTGAGATAGATTTGGACCCAATGACCCCGGAAGCAAATCTTAGGCAGCCATGGAGGCAGGTGAGTGCCAAGGAAGTCCCACCTAGATTCTCTGTGACTTTGTCGCAGTTGTTTTAGAAAATAGTAAGCCCTCTGGCTCTCATCACTGATACCACCTCACCCACGCCGCATGAACCCTCATACCCCCATGCAACTTCATGCCAACTCATACCCCCCACCCACCCCTCATGACCTGTATTGCTGCTGTGATACCTCCATAGCCACTCTGAAGTATCCACCATGGGAAGACATCAGGAGGTATATGGAGATGAAAAAAATGCACTTGTAACAATCTAATATAGCTCTCACTCATACACACTTGATAGTGAAAAAATCCCACTTATGACATTCATTCAAAGCTTTTAAATCTCCTAAATGTTCAATCTACTATAAAAACAAACATGCTTCTATTCAGTAACCACAACAAATACAGCATATCCTTTAAATGCCTCTTTAAACTGTCAATCAAACTGTGAACTCAGAAGCCCCTATTGATGGAATTGTGAGTTTTGAAACTCAGCCAAGCATTCACAATGTCAATAATAACAACCCTTGGCAAACATCAACAGAGATATTGATTGAAGTCAAGTTGTTTTTTTCTAACACACACCAAATGGTTTGTCAATCAAAGCAGTGGGGGAGGAGATGGCATAGTGGTATTGTTAATAGACCATAAAAGCAAGGTAATACTCTGGGGACCTGGGTTCAAATCCCACCATGGCAAATGAATAAAAATTTGGAATTATCTGAAATTAAAAATCTAATGATAACCATAAAACTAATGTCGATTATCATAAAAACCCTTCTGGTTCACTAATGCCCTTTAGGGGAAAAAAAATTGCCATCCTTGCCTGGCCTACATGTGATTCCAGGCCCTCAGTAATGTGGTTGGCTCTTAAAAGGCCTAGCAAGCCATTAAGTTGTATCAAACCACTAGGAAGCCTATAAGGAATGAAACCAGATGGACCACTCAGCATCAGCTAAGGTACAGGAAATGACTAATGGCAAACTCTGCCATGTTAACCCTGCAAAGTCCTCCTTATCTGGGGGCTAGTGCCAAAATTGGGAGAGCTGTCTCACAGACTACTCAAGCAACAGCCTAACATAGTCTTACTCACCAAATCATACCTTATGTCCCACCGGCAGGACAGACCCAGGGGAGGTAGCGGCTAGCAGCACAGTGGTATACAGTCGGGAAGGAGTTGCCCTGGGGGTCCTCAACATTTACTCTGGACCCCATGAAGTCTCATGGCACCAGGTCAAACATGGGCAAGGAAAACTGCAAATTACCATGTATCCCACCCAACCTCCCCCACCCTCCCCCCAACCCTCAGTTGGTGAATTAGTACTCCTTCATGTTGAACACCATTGAGGATGGCAAGGGCACAGAATGTATTCTGGCTGGGGCATTTTTATATGTCTATCACCAAGAGTGGCTCAGTAGCACCACTACTGACCAAGCTGGCTGAGTCCTAAAGGACTTAACTGCTAGACCAGGTCTGTGGCAGGTGGTGAGGGAATCAACAAGAAGGAAAAACATACTTGACCCCATCCTCACCAATTTACCTGCCACAGATGCATCTATCCATGACAGCATCAGTACTGGAGTGACCACCGCACAGTCTTTGTGGAGACAAAGTCCCGTCTTCACATTGAGGATACCCTCCATCATGTTTCATGGCACTACCAACGTACTAAGTGAGGTAGATTTTGAACAGGTCTCACAGCTCAAGACTGGGCATCCATGAGGCGCTGTGAGCCATCTGCAGCAGCAAAATTGTACTTAACCACAATCTGTAACCTCATGGCCCAGCATATCCCTCACTCTACCATTACCATCAAGCTGGGGATCAGCGCTGATTCAATGAAGAGTGCAGGAGGGCATTCCCAGAGCAGCACCAGGCATACCCAAAGATAAAGTACCAAAGTGGTGAAGCTACAACTCAGGATTACTGGCATGCCAAACAGCGTAAGCAGCATATAATAGAGTTAAGCGATCCCACACCCAATGGATCAGATCTAAGCTCTGCAGTCCTGCCACATCCAGATGTGAATGGGTGGTGGACAATTAAACAGCTCACTGGAGGAGGAGGCTCCACAAATATCCCCATCCTCAATGAGGGGGGAGCCCAGCACATCAGTGCAAACGATAAGGCTGAAGCATTCGCAACAATCTACAGCCAGAAGTGCCGAGTGGATCATCCATCTCGGCTTCCTCCAGAGGTCCCCAGCATCACAGATGCCAGTTTTCAGCCAATTCAATTCACTCCACGTGATATCAAGAAATGGCTGAAGGCACCGGATACTGCAAAGGCTATGGGCCCTGACAATATTCCGGCAATAGTACTGAAGACTTATGGTCCTGAACTTGCTGTGCCCCTAGCCAAACTGTTCCAGTACAGCTACAACACTGGCACCTACCTGGCGATGTGGAAAATTGCCCAGGTGTGTCCCATCCACAAAAAGCACAATTACTGTCCCTTCAGTCTACTCTCCATCATCAGTGAAGTGATGGATGGGGTCATCAACAGTGCTATGAAGCGGCACTTGCTTAGCAATAACCTGCTCACTGACGCCCAGTTTAGGTTCCACTAGGATCTCTCAGCTCCTGACCTCATTACAGCCTTGGTTTAAACATGGACAAAACAGCTGAACTCCAGGGGTGAGGTGAGAGTGACTGTCCTTGACATCAAGGCAGCATTTGACCGAGTTTGGCATCAAGGAGCCCTAGCATAACTGGAGTCAATGGGAATCAGAGGGAAAACTCTCCATTGGTTGGAGTCATACTTATCACAAAGGAAGATGGTTGTAGTTGTTGGAGGTCAATTATCCTAGTTCCAGGACATCACTGCAGGAGTTCCTCAGGGTAGTGTCCTTAGCCCAACCATCTTCAGCTGCTTCATCAATGACTTTTCCTCCAACATAAGGTCAGAAGTGAGGATGTTCGCTGCTGATTGTACAATTTTCAGCACCATTCGCGACTCTTCAGACACTGAAGCAGTCCATGTCCAAATGCAGCATGACCTGAACAATATCCAGGCTTGGGCTGACAAGTGACAAGTGACATTCGGGTGGGGAGGGGACATGGGTGGGAAGAGGGTGGGTGCCGACAAAAGTGATGGTGCAGGTGTGCGTTTCTAGCGAGCTCCCTGAAGGCAGACAGGTGCCGCGGAACTGCCTCAGGGAGCTGCAGGCTGGGACAGATTAAATGATAAGAAAAAAATGCACCAAACTGTGTCTATGCAGCACATTCAATCACCCAACAGCAGAACTCAAAAGACATCAGTCCCCAGATAGCTTCTTTTATTATATTTCACCCCGTAGATTTCATCTTACCCTAGATCGAGGTTTCAGTGAAAATGTAAAGGCCGCCTGGCCGATTGGTCTGTCCGCCAACCGTAAAAGCGGACGGGCCACATAAAATTGATTTCAATTGCGTCCTTAATGGGCTTAATTACCTGCTTAACTGTTGGCAGGCACGCTTCCCACTACTACCTGCAACCGTTGAGAGAAATATCGCGCGAGTGCACGATGACGTCGGGGCATACACCCAACGTCGCCTCGCATGATTTCATGCGTTCTCAGGTCGGGCGCGCGCCTGCACAACTCGCGTAAGATTTCGGCTAGTATTTTTTTTCAAATCTCACTGACAGCTTAAGCCTGTTCTTTTTCCAGTTTAGAGACCAGGGGATACAAAAAAAACTTTGGATCACGACACTTAAACAAAATTTCCCAGCCCTCCACGAGCATTTACATCCACACCATCAATTCGTGACTCCCACATTGTGGGCTCACCCCCCTGAAACAGTGAAAACGTGCTTTGCTTACACTCAGAACATAGCTCAAATGGCCCTTCTGAGTTTGGCTATCCTGAAGTGTGAATCACGCCATGCCTCCATCTCCCTGTCAGCAAAAATTGGGTCTGTCAGAAATGGGACAGGATTTCTGCATCCCGGTCCTGGCTACCATTTTTAAAGCCCTGCAGAGCCTTACTGACTCCCCAAAATCTGGCCCCGGGTCTTTCTTTCTGAATGCATGTTGCAACTTGATGACACAATTGAGACCTGACTCTAATTTTAACTCAGGCCTGAGCAGAAAATCCACCTCCAGTTAAAATTTAGGCCCACATAACAACAATCTACCAATCAACAACTTCTGAAATGAACGCCGTTTAGCACGTAACATGTGTATCCATTGTTCCAATTGTGGTAATTCGGACTCTAAGTCTGGTTGGAGATCATATTCATCATTTTTTTAATAACTTACAGTCTCTTTGTAGAATTTTGCAATCAATCCTGCATAATCCCACATGGCAAGTTGTAATATTCATTTTACGTAATTTAGAATGTTTTATGGAATGATAAAGGACAATTTCAAAGTCTTAGTGAAGGCATTAATAGGAATGCACTATAACCTAGACGATGTTAAGTGCCTGGAAATCTAGATTTATTTTGGCAATATAAAAATGCCTTAATATCTTTAAGTCAGAACAAGTCACTTTTGCACCTTAACCTCCAATCTGTCATCGCTGTCACTTCCCACCCTTCCCCTAGCCCACCAACCTAAACCTGCTTTCATGTTCCTCCTGTTCTAGTCCTGAAAATGCATCAATCTTCAGCATCTCTCCTATTTTCCCTTACGCCACCGCTGAGCTCATATTACCCATGAGGCCCATGTACCTGCTTCGTCAACCCAATCCCACTAAGCTGCTGACCACCCACCTTCCTTTCCTGCACCCACTGGGCTGATGTTCTTAATTGTTTCCTCTCAGGTGCCATCCCCTTCTCCTTCAAATCTTCCAAGATCTCCTCTCTCCCCAAAAACAATGTTTCATGCCTCCATCCTTTGCAAATTAACAACCCCATCTGCAAACTGCCTTTCCTCATCAAAGCACTTGGATATGTTGTCTTCTCCCAGACCCTTACCCATTCTTCCCAGAAATTCACATCTGAATCCTTTCAATCAGGATTCCAATCCACCAGAGTACAGAAATGGCTGTTAACAAAGTTACAAATGACATTCTATGCAACTCCAAAAAAGGTAAACTGTCTCTCCTCATCTGTCCTGACCTGTCTGCTGCTTTTAATGTGGTTGACCACATCATTCTTCTCCAACATCTCTCACCCCTTGTCCAGCTGGTGGGACTGCATTCACCTGGCTCCATTCTTTTCTATCTCATTGGAGCCAGAGAATCACCTGCAATGGTTTCTCTTGTTGGTCCTGTACCATTATCTCTGTCCCTCAAGGATCTAGTCCTGCACCTGCCCCCACCTCTTGTTTACATGCTGCCCGTCAGCACAATCACCTGAACACACTGTAATTTTCCACGTATCAGTCGACGGCGAGGGCTGAGGAGGCAGTCTCCGGAGGAGATGAGGCCAGATGGAGATTTGAGGATGTGAGTAAGAGAGAGTGAGTGGGGATGTCCCTTGAGCTGACAGTGAGTGAGATGCCAGTGAATGTGTGATGATCTTGCGAGTGTGTGAGCTTGGAGTGATAAGATGGTTGCCTTACTCTTGCGGCATGGATGAGATCATTCTCTTTCTGCACTGGATGGCCAATTTTTTTTTTGTGTGCAGCATTGGCAATGACCGCCACTGACTCCACCTCCCAAACTAGAGTGGTGAGATTGCTGGACCTTCTGCGGCCACAGCAGGGCCAAAAGGCCTTCCATTGACAGGTCACTGAACTCTTCTTGTCTTTCAGGCCATGTCTTCACTGGAGAAGTCCTGGGCTGCAAGCATTGAGAACTGTGTGGGCGGCTGCAGTTTAAATGTGGCACCTGGAGCGAGGAAACGGTGAGATAACGGCGTGGTGGGTGATTCAGATGCCGCCCGCCAGCAAAACGGCGTGTTTCCTGTGGCTGCATAATTTACGAGGTGGGAAGCGGATGATACAGCGTGAAAACCCGTCATTGCGGCTGTTGGGTCAACGCCGTTTATCATGCCCGTTAGCGCACGTAGTGTAATTCTGGGGTGATTCCACCCCTAAGCTCTAGAGTTCTTTCCCTAAAACCCTTTAGCCTTTCTTACTCTCTTTCCTCCTTTAAGATGCTCCTTAAAACCTCTTTGACCAACCATTTGGTTACCAACCCTAACATTTCTTGAGGTGGTTCGGTGGCATTCTTTGTTTGATAATGCTCCTGTGAAGCATTTTGGGATGTTCTACTATGCTAAACACATTATATTAATACAATTTTCTGTCATTGTTGTGATATATTTTCATGGTTTGATCATAATTATGGCTTGAATTTTTCAGTCAGTGTAGCCCGGAAGCAGATGTAAACTCCACTTCTGCCCGAGACTGGCAGCCAACAGCAATCACGCAATGGCCGCCCAATGTGAAACTTGTTGTTTGAGAGGGCCAGTTATGCGTGAAAGTAGGGGGCAGGTGGCGGTACAGGGTGGGCACCTCAATGGAGTCAGCTGTGGGTTGGGGGGGGTTTAAAAGGACACAAGAGGAAGGAAGCAGCGAAGGTTATGGAGAAGAACTTTGGAAGTTTGCATTGTGGCAGGAGTAATTCAATCTTTTCATGCAGGTTCAAAGGCAGTAGCAAACTGTATACAGCATTGAGTAACGTCATCCAGAGGATCAAGCCAGGGAAGTGGACATGGGAATGACTGAAAGCCAAGCAGCTCCTCATTTTTCAGATGACTACTTGCAGACACTCGTGCAGGCACTAAGTGATCGCCGGGAGGTACTGCTGCCGCGTGAAAACAAGAGGAGGCCTCCTTATGTCAGCAAGAAAGCTTGGACAGATGTGGCAGCAGTAGTCAGCAGTTGTGGGGTTATCCAAAGGGTGCAGTTTCAGAAGAGGCTGAATGACCTTCTTCGCTCTGTAAGGGTGAGTAAGGAAGTCTCTTTGCATCTTGAAGGATGGTTTATGTGTGGGCTTGCACTGGGGGCTGGAAGGTGTTAAGCCACCAGCTCCAGTTGCTGAGGTGTCCTGGGTCTACAAGGCTGTCTGGGGCCAGGCAAGATGGGAGTCTTGCCTAGGAGGAAGGAGTCCTGCAGTGTGTTGGACACATGGACCAGTGATGCTGAGGAGGAGGATATAAGGTTTTGCCAAATCGAGGAGGGACTCTTGAATCTGCTCTTGTCCTCACAGGAGAAGAGGAAGCACATTGCGATCGAATGAACTGTACTGGTGGTGATGTCCCAAATCTGGCTATGCTGACTCCGATGGAGAAGGACATATTAGAGTTGGCCTGTGAACATGGGGTGAGGTGCACTAGTTGAGGGCAGGCTGGGGTTTCCGAGGAGGGTAATAGTGAAGAGGACACACTTTTGATTGGGGAAGGGGCTCAGAAATGGAGGGCAACAGGTCAATGGCTGCAAGGTTACATCCACTGCTCCTCTATGTTCTTGCAAAAGTAAATGTTTGAATGAGGAGCTGAATTAATGATGCTGTGGCCAGTCTGTAAATGCCTCTTTAAGGGTAGAAGCCTCCTTACATACAGAAGATATGAGCAAGATGGTTCACAGAGCAAACTAGAGAGTCCAGGCTTACACAAGAAATGTATCCTCCTACCTCCACACTCTTCGCTTCATCCTCAGCCTCATATCCCTCCCTGAGTTGAGAAAGTGCAAATTATGTGTTCCCCACCTGCCAGATTATCCCGTGACCCGATCGTAAAAACGCATGAGCCTCTCAAACCTTCCGTACATTGCTTCCTTAATCACCTCAATTGGCCCGACATTCGGGCACGCCCACCCAGCGAAATATCGCGATGAGGCGTGGTGACGTTGGGAACACCTCCCACACTCTATTTCACGGGATGCCAGGAGTGCCGTGCACCCACACTGGCGCTGTGAAGTTCCAGACCTATGGCGCTGAGTTTTTCGCTCATTGGGCACGTGCGATCGGAAGGCCCGGGAGCAGACGGGAAACGGACCCCTGACCACAATCGGCCCCCAACCACAATTTCACGCTGGCTGGTTAATTAACGTCCAGACAGTGTGAAGCACGCACTGAAAAAGGCTCAGCACTACCGGTGGGGGCGGGAGCAGGGGGGGCGCTGATGGCACCGCAGGTGCTGGTGAGCACTTCCACTGACCTCCCTGAAGGCAGACAGCTGCCCCAGGGAGCCGCAGACCTCCACAGAATAAACACAACAACAAAACATGCTGCAAAATATGTCCATGAAGCACAATCAAGCACCTGAAAGCATCCCTCATAAAAAAAAAAGTCCCCAGATATCTCTTTTTATTTTATTTCCCCACGGAGATTTCATTGGGATGAAACCTGGATCGAGGTTTGACCAAAAATGTAAAGGCCGCCTGGCCGATTGGCTTGTCCACCCAACTGAAAAACTGTAGACGGGTCATGAAAAGTTGCTTTCAAGTGTCTCTTTAATGGGCTTAATTGTTGCTGAGTACGCTCCCGACTGCCGTGCATGCCCACCGAGTGAGATATCGCACGAGTACGCAGCCTGACGGGTCGGGCACATGCTCGCCCGTGAAACGTTAGACTCTTGTCTATGTTTCTGTGCGCCACTAAGTGAGAGATTTATATGGATTTAGATTCATTGAACATATTCTGCCTAATCTTGGTAAAGTTAGGAGGAAATTTAGGTATTTCTATTTCAGGTAAGAACATTTTATCTCGTTGAAATGACACAGTGCGAGAAAAAGTGCAATCAAATAATGGTCTTACAAGAAAACATGATTTGCCTTGGCAACCAAAGAATTAAAGGTAATTAGCTCAGATGAAAGCTGCAACTCTTTCGGAAGAATTTTCCTGTCGGTGAGTGGGGGCGGGGCGTAAAATGAAACACAGTGATGTCAGACGGGCGCCCTGACGTCACAATGCGTCATTTAGATTGTCAGTTCGGCTGCGCGCCTGCCGAACGGTCAAAGGCCATCACCAAAGTAATTAAAGCTGTTAAGAAAGCTGCCCCGTCCAAACTTAAGGTTGGGGAGGCAGGCGAAGAGCCCAGGCGGCCTTCGCATTTTTCATGAAACCTCATCCACGGGTGGGATGAGGCCTCATGAAGGGTTTATTAATTTAATAAAAATTTTTGAAAAAATTAATGGACATGTCCCAGCTCATGTGACAGTTTCAAATGAGGGGACATGTCCTTAACATTTTTTTTTCAACTTTATTACATTTTCCAGAAGTTAAACCTCTCTTCGCATGCGTGAAAGAGCGCAGGCCCTGACTCAGGAAATCCCCCTCCCCCATCCGCACAGGGAGCGTTCAGCGCTTTCGGGCAGGCGTCACGCTGGGCAGGCCTTAATTGGCCCTCCCACGTAAAATGGCAGCGCGCACCTGATAGGGGGCGCCAATCGGGTTCGGCTCGCTCCTGCCCACCTCCGCACAACCCCCCTACGCCTGGGGGAAAATCCTTCACTTAATGTTTACTACATGACAGAACTGTAACAGATACAAAGCAAAATAAAACCATGGGGAGTTCAATAATGCTAGAAGCAGAGCTTCTTTCCCTATAGAATTCTTAAGTTGTCCAAACTTCAAATAGCTCCAGTCAGCTTCAGAGAAAAGGCAGGTTACCAAAACCAGGTGCACTTTTAAAATGAAGCCACCAAAGGTCTGAATTAAAAATAGATTATTCAATTAGGTTCCGCACCTAATGGAATGCTATTTTTCCTGACTTGTTTACATTTCCACATTTTTCATTACTAAGCCAATGTCCAAAAACTTTGAACTCGCCAAGCAGAGACAGGTAAGCAGTCACCTTCTGCTCTACTAGCTGTGTACTGCGTTTTGCCTGTCAAAACTGAATAGGCCTTTGTGACCTGCTATTGTAGGTTCTTGCACATCTTTCTTAAGTGAATAAAGCTGTTTGAAGCTTTTACTCCAGAACCTTTCTTATGCTTTAATTGCGCCACATTGCCATGCACACTACAACTGGATTACCTACTGAGACTGATGCCTGAACATTGTTGTGTTGGGATACTATTTCCTTTAATATACTTGTAGCTTTATCTACTACCTGGTGGTGTGGTGGGTTAGATTATAATGCCACCACTACTCCTGACCAGAATGGAGAGGACTGGGTAATTCCCCCATCAATAATGTCTGGAGACTACACTGCTGTAGGTTGTAAGTAATGAGGATTGACTTTGCAGTCATAATTAACATAATGTAACTACCCTCCACTGATTGCACTTTGTTGGAAAAATAATCCTGCTTTTATTGGTAGAAGTTGCTGCAGTTTTGTTCAGGAGTTCTCTTTGCTGCAATTCTTAGATAATTTTATTAAATAGACTTTCTAATGAGCCTTTGTTTGCTTTATTTGTTGAGTAAATTATCTTTGTTCGCTGTAAACTGCATTTGTTTCTTCTAAGTCCTGCCATAAGTCCCATCTTGTTGCTGATACAGTGGTGTCAATAGACATCCTGATTATTAACACAACTGGACCAGAATGGTAAATTATGCACATACAGCTTTCATGCTCTACATATAGAGGCCTTGATCTGGCCTATTGAGTTAAGGAAGGTGGTGAGCAAGCCTAGGTGTGAACCTACAGAAATTAGAGGAAAATAAGCAGTACATCAAGTTAGTGTGCTCTAGATACATTTCATATCTTCCATCAGTCAGTTACATAATGCCAAGGAACTAAGGAATGATGCAGGTTAGCGAGTGGAGGGAAAATATAAAAATGTATGATACATTAATTCCATTATATTTGTCATTTTTAGGCATATCAAAGTACCTAATGTATTTATCTAATATCTAAGCAACCAATACATTTTCCTCATCATTTTTGCACCATCCATATGTTCTCCTGACATCGAGATTTGATTTAGGGCAATCATTATGCATTGCCTGTGAAGGTTCCCAGTTTATTAGGATAGCACTGTAGAGCATGACACTCCAGTGTCAAACAGAAGTAATGCCTTCTGACTGAAGCTAATTTTGCACTAGGCATTTCTTGATCATTGCAATGAGAAGGAAGAGACTGATTTTAAACTTTAATGTTCCAACATAATTAGTTTCATAATTTCTGGCACATGTACTTACCGGGCGTATTTAAAAGGCGTGACTTCCTGCAGTGGTAGGCCACTTTCTGCTCACAGTAGTCCATACTGTTAATCATGGCTTGAAGCTGTTCCATGCTGGCATTGTAGTTAAAATGCACGAGGTGAGGTTTTTCTGCAGTAGAGCCTCGCACTATGGTTAGCTCAGTGTTGTTGTGCTGAATCACAGTCCAGGTTTTATCTTCTGATTTTTTTTTAAAGAAAGAAAATAAAAACATTAAAGCCTTAAGAACATTTTGGCAATGGCATACGGGAACTGCAATTGATTTGCAACGAAATCTGGAAAAGTTTTTTTTTCCCCCCCCACATCAGTGTGATTTTCTTGGAATTAACATTTGATCTTGAAGATGTACTATAATGGCTCAGATTTTGTGGTAGCAATGACAGTGAAAAGTCAACACCATCATCAATACTCTAGTGAAATGGACAACAACTTCAGGAGTCTGCACATGTACAGAATACCACAGGTATTCAGAAGCTGTTGTCAATGGTTCTATGCTTCTCCAGAGGGTGCACTGTTGAGCCTATCCTCCCCAGACCACAATCAATGGGAAATCTTTTAATTGATGAAAACTTCCTGCCCTATCCTGTTAATCTCACTGTAAAAAAATTTTGAAAAAGTTACACCTTATTGAATGAGGTGTAACTGAGTTTGCAACAGTATGCTCTATTCTTAATTAATGCTGAACATCCTCATGGGTACTAATTTTATATTTGTGGAATGTCAATATTCTCCATTATGACAAAAGAAATTCCACATATTTTTTCAAATTAAATATATTGTTTAAAGTTTGTCTATCTTTATTTTTACTTCTATCTTAATCCAATCAAATTCAGTTGCTTGGTAGTACAAAATGTGAATATTGTTGAAAAGGGAAACATGTCGCTGAAGCTTTTCGTCTTGCACTCATCATGACAAATGCAAGAATGTCAAATTTCAAAGGATCATTATTCATACTAAAGGAAGAAAAGGGTGCTGATTGGTTGGAAAGTTGACTCTGATTGGCATTGCCATGAAGAAAGCAAATTTTGCAATCTGGGTTTGTCCTGTTGAGTGCAAAACAAAAAACTTTAATAACATATCTCTCTTTTCAGAAATATCCAATCATAACCATTTATTCCCTTACCTGAAAATGTAAATTAAAAGTTATGGGATTCAGTGCTTTTAACTTTCTGGTTGGCTGCCTGTAAGAATACTTCAATATGATTGGCTGCTGCCATGCTTGCTGTCATCACTGCAGCTGCATGTCTAAAGTTCCACGCCATAGAAATCACGAGATCTTTGTGGGCAGCTTTCTTCGAGGTCAGCCACAAGCATTGTAACTTTGTTGCTAACTGTAAAATCTGAGCCATCATGCTATGATTTTTGTCTATTTGAGCACAGTAAGATAAAAAGCTTGGATTTTTTTTTAAAGTAAAATTTAAGCTAAAGATGAATTTGCGAGGGAAGATAAAACATTGAGAAACTAAGACGTGAAATTATAATATACTAGGCCTTGGAATTGTTTCCCAAATGACTGAAAAAGGAAGGAAAGATTGGTACAAAAGAAAACGTTCCCAAGGTTCCTGGAGTGCAAGCTAAGATTTTGGTCTAAGGCAGTATGGGAAATTGTGGGTGTACCACCTGAGATTTGCTGACAATTAAAATTAATAGTCAGTCATGGGCTGTGTATCGCCAAATAGCTACATGTGAATGAGGTTCCTTCTTAGAATGATGAATCTACGTTAAAATGCAGGAGTTGACGATAAATAAGTTGTCACAGCCATATCCTGCCCTTTGTCTTCTGTGTGACTGGTGTGGTTCCTTCTCTGACAGGATGGTACCAAGATGCATACCCTACCCATATTCAAACTGTTTCATTAGCAGCAGTTACTATTTCTGCATTCAAATTGCGCGACCATGTAACTATATGCATATGATTCACACCCAATGACTGACAGCAGGTTCAAGGTGTTTGTGACTGATGTTTTGATGGCAATTCTGCTTACAACGCATGACACTCAGGCTCCTCTGAGGTGCAATTGCTGAGTTATAGCCTTGTGCCCTAAGGCACTTTGGGAAATATATTATGAGGAAAAATGTTAATTTCACTCATAACCCATCATAGTAAAATTTTACAGATTAAAGAGTCACTTCCTCACTCTTAAAATAAGCACCAAAAAGTGGATAGCCTTATTTAATCTATTTGCAATTTATACATGTTTCCACAGTTTTGCTAAAGATGAAATATTGTGTGCACTTAATGTCCTTTAGGGATTAACATGTGCTCTCCTTACCCTGTCTAACCTATATGTGACTCCAATTCCACATCAATGCGATTGATTCTTAACTGCCTTCTGAAGTTGTTTAACAAGACACTCAGTTGCATTATCCCATCTTCTCAGGGCATCTAAGGGTGGGCAAAGATAATGCTGACCTTATCAGTGACACCCACATCCTGAGAATGAATAAAATAAATCTGGCTAACATAACACTACAGTCAGACAAAATAACTAGGTTGAATGGTTGCATTATATTTCATTTCTTCATGTATTCCTGAGGTTAGTAACCTTCTCATTGTTCTCAAAACTTTCACATTCTGAATTCCTTTTGCTCGCTGAAGTGAGATCCAGAACCGGGAAGCAGGAAGTTTTTCCACTTCTTGGCACCCGGTAACAACATCCAGCACTCCCATGCACAATGCTTGTCAGATGCAGGACAGGGCTCTTGTCACTGTCTAAAGAATGATTTCAGAAGAGTAAGTATCGCTGCAGCTGCAGCAATGTGATATTTCCAATTCTCATTCAAATCTACATGAAGGCCCATTGTATGCTGTGGACTCAAACTGACAATTGACTGGGTAGATGGACTGCCCAGAATTCAATATCCTTTAAGATACTTAGAGCTGTAGAGGTAGAGGAGCTTTTTCTCTTGGGCTTTGCTAGATTCAACCTCATCTCCTACAGTCCGAAGTGCTGTGCTATCAATTTAGCATACCTGCTGGATTTCGAGTTGAAATTCTGATAGCTAAAGACGTCTAGAAATCATGAGGCAATTTTTATTTAGCTTTTAAAATTTGCTGGTAATAAGGAAAGTCAGAAGCATTTTTTTTGCAAATAGCTGTGATCTAAAAAATAAGATCAAAATGTAAAGCAAAAGAATATGTTGAGAAACAGAAATCAAATCAGGAAACTGTGGAAAGGCACAGCTTGTCACTCAGGAACTGAAAGAAAGAGAAACATCATTAGGGGGTGATTCAGTGATCCTACTCTCCCAGTGGGCTCAAGAATTGGTGCTACAACGTGGCAGCACTGTCTCCAATCACGTTCCCTGTGAGCATCGCTTCCCACTGGGAATACAATGTTACCTCTGATGTTAAAATACAAGAGTCATGAAGAGTCACGCTTCTCCCCAACCTCTGCCCAAGAACATAATTCCATCTTTCTCCTTCAGAAGCCGATTCTCATGTCTTCTATTTCATATTTACATCTTATCAACTCCCATAAAACTGATCCTTGCCTTGCAAAGAAAGACAAGAACAAAGAATGAAACTGTTCAGTGGGCGGAAGAAAGTATTTTGCCTGGTTCATGGTTTTTGACTTCCTATAGGTTCTGATTTATTGACTCTTGAAAGCAAAAACGATGTAAAGCAGCTCACCTGTCATGTTACAGTATACAAGGAGTGGTCCCACTGGGCCACTGCCATCTGGATCAATGGAGAAGAAACCTGATGTATTCCCTTTGTGTTTGTAAGCTTCACATGACTGTTCATGCACCGCTGCAATAAGACAAACAAAATAAAAAGAGTTCTTTCACTCTAGGTCTTTGACAATGTTATGAAACCAGGGTATTACAAATATTCTGCCAAACATTGAGAGCAAAATGCCATGGAAATTGGAAATCCGAAATAAAACAAGAAATGCTGGGAATGTTCAGCATATCAGGCGGCGTCTGTGCAGAGCTAAACTAGGTTGATGGACAGGAATTTCCCCTGGGCATTGGAGCCCTGACATCGGGACCAAATGGGGGTCCCAGGTCCACACTTGTTGGGAGCCAGGCTGGACTGAGCTATTTTCCAAAGCGGCCTCCAAATTCCCTGCCACCGTGTTTGCCGTCCTATTAAGGATGGTGATTGGGCTCCCGGTGCTGCCAATTTAATCAAAGGGAGGCAGGTCTGGAGTCTTGGCAGCCACACCGGGAGAAGTGAGTACTGCTAAGGCAGGTGTGAGGACCTTGACGGCTCCACAAAATGGAGGCACCCTCAAAGGCAGAAATTTCAACGATAGATTCAGACCAGTCAAGCAGGCAGGTACCCCCAGCACCGCCCCCCCAACCCCTGCAGATGGAGCCTCTTTTGTCCCCCCTCTTTGGGAAATGGAGCCTCTGGTCCTGACGAACCCTCTCCTCTCCCTACCAGCCTGCTGCACGAAAGCTACCTCAGTGGGAAAATGCCAGCAAGCCTGAAAAAATCACCCCTAACTGGGGCTTTAATTGCTTAAAATGGCTGTCCACCTCCATTTAGCGGGCAGCCAAGCCATATCACGGTGGGGCAATGCATTGGGGAATCATCCCTATTTTCCCAGCCATCCCACCTTCAAGTCTGCAACTTTGGGGCAGGAAAATTTCAGCCCAGCATTTCAAGTCAATGTCTACCTGTTCTGGAAGCAAAGTGTTTTCCATCACCAGTCATCAAAATTTCATTTCGAAAGATAAATTACATTCAGAAGAAGAGAAAAAAATCACCTCTAAGAGATGATTTCATTACTGTTTAATTAGTTCTGAAGACTCTTGATAGAGTTAATGGGGAAAGATTATTTCAGGTTTAGAAGTCAGTGGTGAGGAGTTATCAATTTAAAATGATTCCCAAGTGAGTGAAAAGAGAATCGAGGATCAATGTAATTCTGCAGAGCATAGAATTGAGCAGATGAGGTGGAGACCATTGTATCCTTTGATTAACCAGATGAAACAAAGAAAGATACCAGCTGTGAGGAGGAGGGGAGGGCCCTGGGGTTAGCTCTGGATTGTTCGAGCCAAGTGCCAGCTCAGGCAGGATGAGCCAAATGTGCCTTTCTGTGTTAGAAAATTCAATGGTTCGATGAACCTACCCTTTAATCTTGAAAATGAGATTCAAAGTTAATATGGAACTGCCATCCTCTGTTTGGAAAATTGAAGCATCATGAATGGAATAAATTATCCTTTTCTGGAGGGTGATGTAGGGAGCTCAATGGACCAGATAGATTGATAAGGGTAAATCTTTCAATAGATTAGGAGTTGGGGAAAGGCATCCCCCTTATGAGCTGTCTGGCGGGGAAGCGGTGGTCAAGGAGGAATTGGAGGTGGGGGACATCAAGGGAAAGTGGCTTATTGTTCTTGGGATCCATCTACATCTGATTCAATAAAGCTACTGGTGGAGATAGGAGCTGGCAGCCTGTGGGCAAGGAAAGGAATTCCTGCCTTCACACAAAAAATATAGTATAATCATAAATAGTCTAGGTGAAACACAGTAAGTGAGTTAATCTATGACAGGATTAGTGAACACAGGTTTCAAATGATCAGCTTCAAGAAAAACTAGAAATATCAGATGTGGGAGAAGAGTTTTTATTGACTAATTTCCTCAAAAAGAGAGTGGATAATTATATGGTTGGGAACAGAATCAATGATTTTCAGCATAGATGCAGAAAAAGATGATCAAATATCCATGTTATATTTTTTACGCATGTGGATGAAGGGAGGATTGGGAATCTTCTCTGTAGAGGCCTGTTGGCGAATGCTCAATAATGGAGATGTGGAGATGGTTGAATATTCTTCGAGGCTTATTTGATTTCCTGCAGGGATCAGGGGCTATTTAAACAGAACTTACCCTCCGAGGATTTAATAGGTCATGGAGAGTTCGTGATAGAGTTAATCGTAGACTTTTGATGAGATAAGTAGCCCTGTCTCATTCACATCTCCCATAGAAATTTGCACATTGGTATGCTGAACATTGTAACAAGCACATGCTCATAGAAGCAAATAAATGGAATGATAATTTTAAACTCAGTACAAATACAGTGGTTGCCTGAGTATGATGGTTTGACTTAGCAGTACTGGACTATAAAAATTCATTACTTAAAAGAAGAGGATCACAAAGATATACTCACAGTTATGGCAGGTGGCTCCTTTATAGTCAGTCCCTGCACAGTCACAGTAAAAGGTATTCCAGGACTGCGAGCATTCTCCACCATGCTCACAGTAATTTGGTAAACATCTAGAGCATAAGAAAGGAAGTGATTAAATAGATGTACCTCAATAATAACAACTTTCCTTTGTATAGTTCCTTTAACATAGTAAATGCCCCAAGGTACCTCACAGGAGCATCATCAGAAAAAAGTTTGAAACCTAGAGATGTCCGAAAGCTTGGACTAAGAGGTAGATTTAAGGAGATCTCAAAGGAGGAGAGAGATGGAGAGGTCTAGAGAGGAATGTCTAGAGCTTAGGGGGTTGGCAGCTGAAGGCACGGCCACCAATGTTGCAACCAGCTCAATCAAGCCTTAATGGAATTCATGCATGATAATATAAGCTCATACTGAGGCTGCTTCCAAATCAAGTTGAAGGAAGGGTCAATTCTGAGTTGCTGTGGGAATGAGGTCAGGCAGTGGGCACACGGATTATGCACCATTGGAGCAGCAAAGGGGCTAAATCATCCTGGCACAGGGACTTCACTAGCATGTAACTGTTCACGAATGTTAAACAGCTTGACAATCAGGGAGGGCAGGAAATTGGCCGGTTCTTTCCCTGAGAAGGCTAACAGTACATACCTGGAGGGGAAGTGGGGAAGAGGGGAGAGGGGGGAGGGTGGAGGATGCAATCCTGGAACAGGAACCAGCAGCAGGCAGCAGGGCAGAATAATTTTGTGGGGCCAAGAGGGGCACTCTGCCTCGTCCTGGCCCCATAAAAATGAAAGCAAAAATAAAAGGATTGGCCAGAATTGGAGTTGCCTGCAGCGATCCCTTTAATGACCATTGGTTGGGACCAGAAGGAAAAGACAGTTCAGACCAGCACTTCTGTTTCCCAGTTTTTATTGGTGTTCCATTTTAAGGTATACAAGGTCAGTTGAGACCAGTATTCTTATTTCCCAGTTTTCACTGTTTTTTTCGTTCTGAGCAATGGGAACACCCCATTAATTTAAAGCTCCCATCTGCTTCAGCCATGGCTATTTGGCACAATGTGGGTCTTCCTGCTGGGTTGCGAATTTCAACAATTTTCTCAGTGTGATGAACAGCGGATGAAAATTATCCCTTGCGCAAAAATCACCGTAAGCAAAACTAAGGAAATAATCTACGTCTCTTTTTTCTTTATTCTTCCATGGGATATGGGTGTCACTAGCAAGACCAGCTTTGATGCCCGTCACTAATTTCTGAAATTAGTGGCCATTTCAGAAGGTAGTTAAGAGCCAACCACATTGTCGTGGATCTGGAGCGTTATGTAGGCCAAGCCAGCTAAGGGTGGCAGATTTCCTTCCCTAAAGGACAGTAGTGAACCAGATGGGTTTGAAACAACAATCCATGATAGTTGTCACTGGCTTTATATTCCAGATTTGTTAATTTAATTTAAATTCCAACAGCTGCCATAGTGTGATTGAACCCATACCCCCAGAGCATTAGCCTAGGTCTCTAGATTATCAGTCCAGCAACATTACCACTGTGCCACCATCTATGCCAATAAAATAAAACTAATCTTGCCAGCAGAGTTCTCTGGATACTGTCCTGGGCTGGGAACTCTGCACAATTGGCCTCCTCCTAGTCTTGACCAATGGTACTGAGAACATTTGTAGTATCCAACTGCTGCTCCTGCTGGGAAGCTCAGCACAAAGGGAGTAATGAATTTGGGACTCTCCTAACCCATGTGTTTCCAATGTCAATGCCTTGAAAAAAACGCTTGCATGGCATCTGGGAAAGTTAAGATGGTTCGTAAGAAAGATTGAGAACAATTAAGTCCAAAATAAAATGAGTCTCGCTAACTTATTTCCAAATCCGCAACCTCTATCACCTAGAAGGACAAGGGCAGCAGATACTTGGGAATACCACCACCAGCAAGCCCCCCTCCAAGCCACACACCATCCTGACTTGAGACCAAATCACCGTTCCTTCGCTGTCACTGGGCTAAAATCGGGGAACTCCCTTCCTAACAGTACTGTGGGTGTACTTTCCCACGGGCTGCAGCAATACAAGATGGAGCTCACAGCTACTTTCTCAAGGGGAATTAGGGATGGGTAATAAATGCTGGTTTTATCCATGGTCCCCTTTGACACATGAACGAATAAATAGATTTTAAAAAAAACATTCAATGAGGATGCTTCAGTAATTTAATTTGGTGTAAAGCATCATTCTGAAAATCAGAAATAATTGTTGGAGCTGAGTTGAAGTTTCTTTTAATTGCTGCTGAAAAAAGAGAAGTGTCAAAAGTTCTCATCATGCCCTCATCAGGACACTTTGCAAGGGTACCAATATAAGGGGAAATTAATTTATACTGTATGAGAATAGAGTGCTGATTGGTTGGCAAGTGGACTCTGATTGGTAGAGGCGTTGCCATGTAGAATGCACACGTGATGGTGACTGACAGATAACTGGCAGGCATTGTTTGAAATTTAAACCAGGCAGCTTGACCTTGATTGGTCAAGGCATTGCCCTGAGGAATGAGTTAGCGAATGGCTGTTACTTATTTTGTTTAGTTGAAACAGGCATAATGTGTTCTTTCTGTCTGCAAAGAACAGGGCCCTGTGTATTAATGTGTGTAGCTTCCAGTACACACACATGTGCCCCACTGTGCGCCCGATTGACAATTGGTTGTCAACGTAATTATTAGCATACTGAGGATTATTTCGCAAATGTTATCCAATCATGAGGTGAATTACGTGCTACAGAATTCCTGGCTTTTGACCTGCTCTTGTAGTCACAGTATTTATATGAATGTCCAGTTCAGTTTCTGGTCAATGGTAACCTCCCGGATGTTGATAGTGGAAGATACCATGATGGTAATGCCATTGAATGTCAAGGGGCAATGGTTAGATTCTCTCTTGTTGGGGGTGGTCATTACCTGGCACTTGTGTGGCATGAATTTTACTTGCCACTTACGAGCCCAAGCCTGTATATTGTCTAGGTCTTGCTGCATTTCGACATGGACTGCTTCTGTATCCAAGGAATCGCGAATGGTGCTGAACATTGTGCAATCATCAGCAAACATCCCCACTTCTGACCTTATGATGGAGGGAAGGTCATTGATGAAGCAGCTGCTGAAGATGTTGGGCCCAGGACACTACCCTGAGGAACTCTTGCAGTGATGAGCTGAGATGATTGACCTCCAACAACCATAACCATTTTGGATTGTGCTAGGTATGACTCCAACCAGTGCTGAGCTTTTCCTCTGATTCCCATTGACTCCAGTTTTGCTTGGGCTCCTTGATGCTACACTGGGTCAAATGCTGCCTTGATGGTCAAGGGCAGTTACTCTCACCTCACCTCAAGAGTTCAGCTCTTTTGTCCATGTTTGAACCAAGGCTGTAATGAGGTCAGGAACTGAGTGGCCCTGGCGGAACCCAAACTGAGCATCAGTGAGCAGGTTATTTCTAATCAAGTGGCGCTTGATAGCACAGTCGTGGAGTCTCCCATCACTTTGCTGATGATGGAGAGTAGATTGATAAGGCAGTAATTGGCCGGGTAGGATTTGTCCTGCTTTTCGTAGCCACGACATGCCTGGGCAATTTCCACATTGCCGGGTAGGTTCCAGTGTTGTAACTGTAACTGGAAAAGCTTGGCTCGGAGTATGGTAAATTCTGGTGAAGGTGGATCATTCACTCAGCACTTCTGGCTGAAGGTTGTTGCAAATGCTTCAACCTTGTCTTCTGCACTGATGTTCTGGGCTCCCCCATCATTGAGGATGGGGATATTTGTAGAGCCTCCTCCTCCAATGAATTGCATAAATGTCCACCCCATTCACGACAGGATGGGGCAGGACTGCAGAGCTTAGATCTGATCCAGCTCCGTGTATTGTCTATTTGAATCCTTTGGAACAGTGTTAAGCTGCACAAAGTATGGTGTGGGTCTATCTTCCTTACAGCAAGTCCTACAGTTCCCAAGTTTTGAAGTAAAAGAAACAAACCATGAAACATGGTGTTAAACAGACAATGCTGCAAATTCACAGCAAGCAGCCCAGCATCTCAGAGTCGTAGAGGTCTACAGCACAGAAAAAGGCCCTTCGGTCCATTGAGTCTGCGCCAGCCAAACAAGTACCTAACTATTCTACCATTTTCCAGCACTAGGCCCATAGCCTTGTGTGCCATGGCATCACAAGTGCACATCCAAATACTTGTTACATGTTATGAGGGTTTCTGCCTCTACCACCCTTTCAGGCAGTGAGTTCCAGATTCCCACTCTTCCTCACATCCCCTCTAAACCTCCTGCCCCTTACCTTAAATCTATGACCTCTGGTTATTGATCCCTCCACCAAGGGAAAAAGTTCCTTCCTGTCTACCCTATCTATGCCCCTCATAATTTTATACATCTCAATCATGTCCCCCCTCAATCTCCTCTGCTCCAAGAAAAATAACCCCAGTCTATTCAATCTCTCTTCATAACTAAAACTCTCCAGCCCAAGCAACATCCTGGTAAATCTCCTCTGCACTCTCTCTAGTGCAATCACATCTAATACTCTAGCTGTGGCCTAACCAGCATTTTATATAGTTCCAGCATAACCTCCCCACTCTTATATTCTATGCCTTGGCTAATAAAGGCAAGTATATGCCTTCTTAACCACCTTATCTACCTATCCCACTACCTTAAGGGACCGGTGGACATGCACATCAAGGTCCCTCTGATCCTCGGTACTTCTCAGGGTCCTACAATTCATCGTGTATTCCCGTGCCTTGTTTGTCCTGCCCAAGTGCATCACCTCACACTTATCCGGATTAAATTTCATTTGCCACTGATCAGCCCATCTTACCAGTCCGTCTATATCCTCCTGTAATCTAAGGTTATCCTCCTCACTATTTACCACCCCACCAATTTTCATGTCGTCCGTGAACTTACTGATCAACCCTCCAACATTCAAGTCTAAGTCTGAAAGGGAAAGATCAGCTGATGGTTCACTGCAAGCCTTTATAGGAATTAAATATGCAAATAAGTCTCCTACATTGCTGTCTGTTCTGTGAGAGATGTTTGCATGTTGAGTTATGGTTTTTATTTGTCCAGAGCAATCAAGTATTTTATGGATTACGTGCTTCGCTTCAGAATTAAAGCATACATGCCTAATTATCAAAGAAATGGCTCTTGCTATTAAAATCTCTTTGTCATTTGTGACAATGTTGTATGTAATTATTTATAAAACACCATTACATACATGTCAAGGAGTTTTTGTTGTATTATACTTGACAGATTGTTCACTTGTTAGTGTTGCTGTATTCCAAAAGATGCCAATCTCTATAAGGCAGTGCATTGTATTTAAGGGACAATCTTGGCTTGGACCCTTGGAGACTCCAGAGGTAATAGAGTGGGGCCTGGAAGAAAAGCTATTGTCGGAGAATCTCTTGCTATGATTGGATAAATGAGGGTGGAACTAGGTGAGGGCAATCTCATTAAGCTAGACAATACAGGAGACATTTGAGGAGGATGGTAAACTCCGGTTTCTAGCCACCGACTCCATCCCTCTCCCTAGCAATTGTCTAAGGCTGAACCAGACTGTTCAAAACCTTGGTGTCATATTTGACCCCATACTGAGACTCCAACCTCTGTGCCATCTCAAAATCACCTATTTTCACCTCCATAACATCGTCGGACTCCGTCCCAGGCTCAGCTCATCTGCAAATGAAATCCCCATCTACAGCTTTGTTACCAGTAGACAACCTCCAATGCACTCCTGGATGACCTCCCATCTTCCACCCTCCCTAAACATCAGGTTATCCAAAACTCTGCTGTCCATGCTCTAACTTGCGCCAAGTCCTGCTCATCATCAGCACTGTGCTTGCCAACTTATATTGGCTCTTGGTCCAGCAATGCATTGAATGTTTTTAATTCTCATCCTTGTTTACAAATCCCCCCCATGGTCTGTCCCCTCCCTATCTCTGTAACTTGCTCTAACCTGACAACTTGCTGCCATATCTGTGCTCTTCCAATTCTGGCCTCTGGCGTATCCTTGATTTTCATGGCTTCATTTGTCTATCATTTTTTTTCTTTAAAACAGGATTTGTAATACACCCAAATATCCAGCAGGCGGTGCTTTTTCAGGACATTATTCCAATCAAGAAAAGGTGATTTACAAAGTCTAGTTTCTTTGTAATTACATACTTGTTGAGTAACAAAAAGGGGATTCCTCCAATAATATATTTAAACTGCTTATAAATTAACTTCTAACAGCCTTCATTGAAAATCTCATGTTAGCAGTAATTTATTTTTCTTACAGCTTTCCCCAGGCTGCATTGTAACTGTATTTGCAACTTGCCAATACTTCACATCAGTGCCTGAGGACCTTTCCTTGCCTGACTACGGGGATGATTTTCCACTTGCTTAGTTGGACCTTTTTTTTGAAGGGAAGCCAACACAGTTTATAAGGATGAGTGATTTGGCCTTGTTTTACCTCTTTAAAGCTCCAGGTTTTTTGGGGGGGTATTTGTAAATAAAGGAATGTCTTGGAATCATGCCTGGTTACTTCATCAACAATAAGTTGTATTTATATCATGCCTTTAATGTGCTAAAATGTCCAAAGGCACTTCACAGGTACGTTATAATACAAAAAATGACTGCACCGAGCCACATAAAGGGTCATTAGGCCAGGTGACCAAAAAGAGTTTTAAAGAGTGTCTCAAAGGAGGAACAAGGGGTAGAGAGGCAAGGAGGTGTAGGGAGGGGATTCCAGACCTTAGGGCCTAAGCAGCTGAAGGCACGGCCACCAATGGTGAAGCAACTCGAATCGCCAATACTCAAGAGGTCAGAGTTAAAGGAACGCAGATATCTTGGAGGGTTTTGGGGCTGGAGGAGATTACAATAATCGGGGGTGACAAGGTGATAGAGGAATTTGAAAATGAAGATGAGAATTTTAAAATCAGTAGTAACGAGCCGCATTTATGTTCTTACTTATCACCTGGAATCTCACATACCAATCTGTAATCTGTAGTATTGTACATACTTTCTCATAGTTACACCTTGTTCAGCCATTATTCGCCCCTGTCTTGTGTGCTACTAGCAGAATTCCCAAGCATGGTTAATGATCAACTCAGAACGGTTGTTAAAACAAAAAAAAGAATGCTCTTTAATAATGCAGTTTTTAAAAAAAATCATTTTGATTAAAATTGTATTTGGACCTGCTTCTTCATTTTCTTTAAATTAGACATTGACAATCGCTTGGGATCTATCTGATGATTAAGTTTCTTCTCATAATCCTCCTACAAATCCTTTCTATTCACAGTAGAACAATATCCGATTTCTCTTATCCCTGTCCTAATGCTTTGTCTCATTTATGTGTGCTCGGTTCCTGTTTCATTCTTCTTTTTCCCACCAGAGAAAATCCTGTGCCTCAGGAGTTATACTTCTCTTCACACTCCTTGCCATACAGTGCTGCATTTCACATGAATATCCAACTTCTACCTCATCAGGAGAAGAAACGCTCTTTAGAATTCTCATCATTTAAGCATGAAATAATGGAGTGCACTTACCAACTTATTTATATTTATTTATTTTATAAATGTAAGCTCATATTGAATGTGACAAAATCAGTAAATAATACCGCACAGAGGAGGCCATTCGGCCCATCTAGCTGTGCCAGAAACGTAGCTGTTTTGTTTCGCTATGCTTACACAAACATACCAACCACACAAGGAGGATTGGTAACTCAAACAAGGTGGGCTCTTTTAGTTAAAGATTTGAAACTATATATAACAGTATCTATGAGGTGAGATAATACGTCAGCTGGAGTGTTGTCTACAGTTCTGGGCGCCACACTATAGGAAGGATGCGAACACATTGGAGAGATTGCAGAAGAGGTTTATAAGAATGGTTACAGGGATGAGAAACTTCAGCTATGAGGATAGATTGGAGAGGTTGGGACTGTTCTTCTTGGAGAGACGAAGGCTGAGAGGAGACTTGATAGAGATGTTCAAAATCATGAGGGGGCTGGACAGAGTAGATAAGGAGAAGCTGTTCCTGCTTGTAAAAGGGTCAAGAACAAGAGGGCACAGATTTAAAGTGATTTGAAAAAGAAGCAAGTGTGACATGAGAAAAACTTTTTCACACAATGAGAGGTCCAGGTCTTGAGTGCACTGTCTGGAAGTGTCGTGGAGGCAGGTTCAATCGAGGCATTCAAGAGGGCTTTAGATGATTATTTGAATAGAAAAAATATGCAGGGGTATGGGGAAAAGGCAGGACAATGACACTTGGTCATAGTGCTTATTTGGAGAGCCGGTACAGACATGATGGATCGAATGGCCTCCTTCTGTGCCATTAAAATCCTGTGATTCTGCCTGATCTCTAGGTTGTTATGATCTCAATAGATACCAGTAACTTTTTAAAAAATAGAAGAAATATGAAATCCCAGTTATTTACTAAGGGAATGAAGCCTTGGTTCCATGGTTTAAAATGGAAGAATGTTTAATATACAGAGTCAACAAAGTAAACACTAAATAGTTTTGATCTTGAACTCTAATATCCAGAATGAATATGAGATAAACAGAATTAACAATTGGTGCCTGGATATAAACTATAAATTGTAAATTAATTGGCAGATACAACGAAGGCAAATCTTATGAATTGACTCAGTAGTCCACTCAGATTTCAGTAACCACAGTGAGTCCTTCAAACTCTCTTCTTCATGAGGAATTTCAGCTCCCCCCTTTCTGAGTGCTAGGCTAATCCCCAGCCAACAGCAGTGCACCACTAACCCAAGTTCCTCACCACAAATGGCATCCACCTGCAGAACCTGCTCAACTCAATCTGAATGTGGTAGACCCAGCCATGTTATCTTCCTGTAACAGAAACAGCTGCAGCAATGTATTCACATTACCCGGATCTGGCCTGTCCCTATCAGTTTGCTTGTACTGCATCAGCAGACTCAACAACTGCGACTGCTGCTTGCATTGATTTGCGTCCTTTTATATCTTTCAACCAGATTTCAGCTTTGATTCTCCAAACTCAGTTTGTTTGTGGTTTCCTTAGAAACTGGTGAGTTCATTTTCATTTCTGGGTTTACCTTTCCTACTTCCCTTTCAGTTCCATTTCTCAGTTCAGTTTCTGTTCTGATGTAGGATCTGCTTTAAAAACGTACAGATTAAATTAAAAAATATAGATTCCCTCACAAGATCTGCTGGTGTCTTCTGCCTGAAGATCACATGAGTATATACATCACATTCTGTCTGGTGATAGACAGCAGTTCTAGATACGGCTCTTATAGATTTATCACAATAATAGCTATGTATTTGCTGTATGGTACATGCTTCATTATACTTGCACCTGTACATTAAACTCCAATAGGAGCTTCATTATATTTCAGTTTGATTATTTCAGTTAAAGCTTATTTTGATACCAATTATAAAAGGTAGCTTGAATGACACTTAACCAATTAACAAACTTTTTATTAAGACAAAAACTTGCATTGAAAAAGAAGACAGCTTATGAAAAAAGGATCCTGGCTTTCTTGGTGGTACAGGCGCACTACATGCCCAAGTATGCAGCCTTGGCAAACAAAGTGCAGCTGACAAACTGAGTGAAGACTTGGAATTTGGTGAGAGGAGAGTTCGGTGAAGGTAGGGGTGGGGGTGGGGGTAAAGAGTTGTCCATTTCCTCTTTTTCACCCCATGGAAATTGGTTCTTGCTTTACTACAGGAAAATGAGATAGCTGTTTAGTGACTGTCTTGTAAGTGGGTAAGTTCTATGCTATCCCTAAGGTTTAAAATAGTACACAATTTGGTGGGAAAGTTAATCAAATATATAAGAAAGTAACAGGATTCAATGGGTTGATTTTAATCAATGTCTTCAAAATACTTTTCAGTTCTTCTTGATGACATGAGGTGGTCTTCCAGCACTTTCAGTATTTAGTTCATTGGTTGAGAACTTGCTTTTCATGGAAACATAGAAACTAGGTGCAGGAGTAGGCCATTCAGCCCTTTGAGCCTGCTCCGCCATTCATTATGATCATGGCTGATCATCCAATTCAATAGCCTGCTCCCGCTTTCTCCCCATACCCTTTGATCCTTTTCACCCAAAGAGCTATATCTAACTCCTTCTTGAAAACATACAATGTTTTGGTCTTAACTATTTTCTGTGATAACGAATTCCACAGGCTCACCACTCTCTGGATGAAGAAATTTCTCCTCATCTCAGTCCTAAATGGTCTACCCCATATCCTCAGACTTTGACCCCTAGTTCTGGACTCCCCCACCATCGGGAACATCCTTCCTGCATCTACCCTGTCTAGTCCTGTTAGAATTTTATAGGTTTTTGTGAGATCCCCCCTCATCCTTCTGAACTCCAACAAATATAATCCTAACTGACTCAATCTCTCCTCATATGTCAGTCCCGCCATCCCAGGAATCAGTTGGGTAAACCTCGCTGCACTCCCTCTGTAGCAAGTACAATCTTCTTCAGATAAGGAGACCAAATCTGCACACAATATTCCAGGTGTGGTCTCACCAAGGCCCTGTACAATTGCAGCAAGAATCCCTGTTCCTGTACTCGAATCCTCTGGCTATGAAGGCCAACACATCATTTGCCTTCTTTACCGCCTGCTGCACCTACATGCTTACCTTCAGCGACTGGTGTACAAGGACACCCAGGTCTCGTTGCACATTCCCCTCTCTCAATGTCTCTAACAGTGGTTTTCCCCTTTTCTTTTTTACAAGGGTTTCCTCAGAGAGAGAGCAGGTTATAGAGATATGAGGTAAAGAGATTTTAGATGTTTTCTCTTTGCAGGCCAGGAGCTTTTTGCTGCATATTGCTGCCACACAAAACCCTGGTCACCTGGTCAGGAGCCAATTAAAATGTCGTTGTCAGGCAGTTCCCTTGGTCCAGGATTCCTTGCCGGCGCCATCCTGTTTTTCATGGCACACTCTGTTCCAGGAATGCAATATTGTATATATCTCTCATCCTGTTCCAGTGGACATGTCCTTTAAACTGCAGCCATTGTAATTCTAATCTACTGTCCAACCGAAAATAAAAAGGTACGTTACTTACGCAAGGCACTTATAAAAATTCAAAGCAATCAGGTAGTCACCATGGTTTTGGGGAGGCGGCAGTGTCATGGTATTGTCACTGGACTCTTAATCCAGAGACCCAGGATAATACTCTGGGGACCCAGGGACCCAGGTTCAAATCCCACCACGGCAGATGGTGGAATTTGAATTCAATAAAAATCTGGAATTAAAAGTCTAATGATGACCATGAAACCATTGTCGATTGTCATAAAAATCCATCTGGTTCACTAATGTCCTTTAGGGAAAAGAAATCTGCTGTCTTTACCTGGTCTGGCCTACATGAGTCTCGAGTTCCACAATAATGTGGTTGACTCTTAAGAAAATACCCTCTGACCAAGGGCATTTAGGGATGGGCAAAAAATACTGGCCTAGCCAGCGACGCCCACATCCCATGAACGAATAAGAAAAAGTAAAATCCTGTTTAACCAATTTATTGGAGTTATTTGAAGGATTCACATGTGCTGTGGATAAAAAGGATATACTGTACTTAGATTTTCGGAAGGCATTTGATAAAGTGCCACATCAAAGGTTATTGCAGAAAATAAAAGCTCATGGTGTAGAGGGTAACATATTTGCATGTGTAGAAGATTGGCTAGCTAACAGGAGGCAGAGAGTTGGCATAAAAGGGTCTTTTTCTGGCTGGCAGGATGTGCTGAGTGATGAGCCACAGGGATCAGTGATGGGGCCTCAACTTTTTACAATTAATATAAATGACTTGGATGAAGTACCGATGGAATGGTGCCTAAATTTGCTGACGACATAAAGATAGGTCGAAAAGTAAATTGTGAAGAGGACGTAAGGAGGCTACAAAGTGACATAGATAGGTTAAGTCAGTGGGCAAAGATCTGGCAAGTGGAGTATAATATGCACACATCTGAAATCATTCATTTTGGCAGGAAGAATAAAAAGGAGCTTATTATCTAAATGGTGAGGGATTGCAGAGCTCAGATTCACAGGGATCTGGGTGTCCTGGTGCATGAATCACAAAAGGTTAGTATGCAGGTACAGCAGGTAATTAGGAAAGCTAATAGAATGTTATCATTTATTGCGAGAGGAATTAATTACAAAAGTAGGGAGGTTATGCTTCAGTTCTACAGGGCATTGGTGAGACCACATCTGGAGTATTGTGTACAGTACTGGCCTCCTTATTTAAAGAAAGATGTAAATGCGTTAGAAGTTCAGAGAAGGTTTATTAGACGAGTACCAGGAATGGGCAGGTTGCCTTATGGGGAAAGGCCGGACAGGTTAGGCTTGTATCGACTGGAATTTAGAAGAGTAAGAGGTGACTCAATTGAAATCTTCAAGGTCCTGAGCGGTCATGACAGGATGGATGTAGAGAGGATTTTTCCTCTTGTGGGGGAATCCAGAACTAGGGGTCACTGTTTAAAAATATGGGGCCGCTCATTTAAGACAGAGATGAGGAGATACTTTTTCTCTAAGAGGGTTGTGAGCCTTTGGAACTCTCTTCCTCAAAAGGCAGTGGAAACAGAGTCTTTGAATATTTTTAAGGCAGAGCTAGATAGATTCTTGATTTACAAGTGGGTGAAAGGTTATCGGGCATAGGCAGGAATGTGGGGTTGAGATTGTATTCCGATCAGTCATGATCATATTGAATGGCAGAGCAGGCTCGAGGGGCTGAGTGTCCTACTCCTGCTCCTAATCTGTATGTTCGTATTGAGCCACACAAACAGGGAAGATCCCAGGTCTGATCTAGGTTGTAGTAACTATTATCTGATCTCAGGAGGAGATCTCAGTAGGGGTACAACAATTACGCTCAGTGTCCAAAAGTTCAAAAGCAAAGGAATAAATCAGGGTCAATGCTTTTGTTAGCTACTCACTGACTCCCCCTGCAAAGTGGGCATGTGTTGAAATTAGGTGAGTGCCTCATCAGGCTCAGCTCCAATGTCCTGCATGTAAAAAACGCTCACTATGCTAATTTATTTGAAACAGAATTTCAAATTGGTCACTTGAGTGAGGTACTAGCTTGTGCTGATCTTTTGAGAGCTATGCGTGCCCGAGCACATGCCATTGCCTACAGGTAAAAAGTGGAGAAAAGATGGCCAGTGGAAATGTCCTCATAACAATAGGAACAATTTGAACTGCTAGTCTTCAGAATAAATTGAAAATATTACAGTTGATATAACAGAAAACCGTTTTCTTCTTTCATGACTAATTTCATTTTGTCTAGGTTGCATAGAATTACATAGCATATACAGCACAGTAACAGGTCATTTGGCCCAGTCAGTGCTATTGCTTACACTTCATATGAGTCTCCTCCCATTAGAGACTTCAGCAGTTCAAGACAGCGACTCACCACCACCCTCTCAAGGGCAATTAGGGATGGGCAATAAAAATGTCGGCCTGGCCAGCATCCCATGAACGAATAAAAAAATCTACCTCATCTCAGCCTTTCAGCATATCTTTCTATTCCATTGACCCTCACATACCATCTAGTTTCCCCTTGAAAACATCTAAGCTATTTGCTTCAACTGCTTCCTATTATAGCAAGTTCCTCACTCTGACCACACGGAGCAAATTAATTTCTTCATTTTTTTTTCCCAATTAGATTTATTATCTTGTATTTATGGATGGTCCAAAAAGTGGAAACATTCTTTCCATAATCTAGCCTGTACAAACTATTCTTAATTTTTAAAAAAAAGTCTACTGGGTCTTTTCTAAAGAAGAAAGCTCCAACCTGTTTAATTTTTCCAGATGGCTGTCATCTCTCAGTTCAGGTAACATCCTTGTAATTATGTTTGCATTTTCTTCAATATTTCTATAGTCTTTGTATAGTGTGGGGACCAGAAAAACTCCTTAATTCTTTCATGGGATGTGGGCATCACCAACAAGGCCAGCATTTGTAACCCATCCCTAATTGCCCTTGAACTGAGCGGCTTGCTAGGCCAATTCAGTGTCAAGCACATTGCTGCAGATTTGGAGTCACAAACAGGCCAGACCAGGTAAGGATGGCAGGTTTCCTTCCCTAAAGGGGTTTTTCCAGCAATCAATAATGGTTATATGGTCACCATTACCGAGACTAGCTTTCTATTCCAGGTTTATTAATCGAATTTAAATTCCACCAGCTGTCATAGTGGGATTTGAGCCAAAGTCCCGAGAGCATTAGCCTGGGCCTCCAGAGTACCAGTCTGGTGACATTATCACTACACCACTGTCTCCCCTCATGCACACGGTTCCAAGTGCGGCCTGACAAGTGCCCTTTAAAGTTTAATGTTAACTTCATAATTTTTGAATTCTATACCCTCATAGATAAATCCAGTGCTTTGTTAACAGTTTTACTCTCTTTGCTAGTCTGGGGATATGCTTTCAATGATTTGTTCACCTGTATCCCTAAATCCCTTTACTTTCCTATCCCATTCAATTTCTTGTTTTCTAAGCTCTAGATGACATTTGTTTTTTTCCTGCCAAGCTGCATCAATTCATATTTATCTATGTTACAGTTCATTTGCCACTGAACTGTCTAGTCTGAAAGTTTTATAACACCTAGCTATTAAGGAATTAAGTACAAATTGTCATGGTTTTCCCTGTCTGATAAAGCTGTCAAGTGTTATGGCTAAGTTGTGTTCCCTGCATCTTGACAAATAATAGGAACGTACTTAGGGAACTAGCAGCTAGTACTCGCTACCTAGACCAGCCAGTTGCTGTTTCCATCACTTTTCGGGGCAAGACTATGGAGCAGTATTTTTCTGGTCGGCAGGGTGAACCCACTGTCTAAGGTCAAAGTGCAACTGACTTCTCAACCGCTCCTTTCTTTCGCTTGTTTGGTTGGTTATACCAATCAGTGAATCAATGAATGATACAACATGTAGGAGGCCATTCATTCCATTGTGCCTGTGTGGGCTCTTTGAACGAGCATGCAATTAATTCCATTCATTTGCCCTTTCCCTGCAGCTGTGACCCTCTTGTGCATTTATCCAACTCTGTTTAGAAAGTTGCTGTTGTATCTGTGTTCCACCACCTTTTCTAGCACTGACTTCCAGAATGTCAGAACTTGTTGCATTAGAAAATAAAAATCTCATCTCGCTTCTGGTTCTTTTGCCAGATATGCAAATATCTGAAATAAATAAGACTAAAAATCAGGTCAGATTTGGAAAGAATATGAGGGGTGTTAATGTAAAGGAAGTAAAGCAAGAAAATGAAACCTGAGCTGCTATAACCTTGAAAGAACAGATTCACTCCAAATATTCTGCAAGCCAGGGGAATAGCAATTCGGGTTAATGTTTATGCCCAAGAGGATGTTTGAAACAGCTGCAGACTGAGCCTCCTAGTGCTAGGATTGATCAGGATGCAACCATCAAAGGCAGTGACTCCCTTGGCACACAGTTGGGCATGATCTGCTGAAACTGATATATGAATATTGTCATGAGTTGAGCATCCTGATTAGCAAACTGAAGTAAGTTTGTCCCTTAGTGAATGAGGAAAATAAAGACTATGAGAAACTTCCCTAAATTGTGTATCTGGAAAATAAATTCAATATGTTGAAGACTAGTGGGGACCTGGGGAATTTTAAGCTTTGGATAGTCAATCTCATTAAAAAATGTTTTTACTTTGCTTAAGAATTGCAGACTCTAGAATTTGGGGAGTATTTGTTCCCTGCTGAGTAACACCTGCTACATCTATTATACTCTATGAATAAATCTGTCTTGGTTATTATAGATCTGGTTGTCATTACCTGCTCATGAACTAGAGACATACTACAACATACATTGCATTTCAGAAAGAAAGACATGCATTTGAATAGCACCTTTCACAACCCCAGGATGTTGGTTCAAGCCAATTAAGTATGTTGAAGTGTAGTTGCTGTTGTAATTGTAGGGATAATTGGAATTGTAATAACAAAGTTAGGGAACAGCAAAGCTATAACGGGATTTAAATATGAAAGTGGGAATTTTAAATTTGAGGAATTAGGGAACACGTGGTCATTGAAGGTCAACAAGGATAATGGCGATGAGCAAGTGGGACTTTGTGCAGAATAGGATATAGGCACCATAGTTTTGGGTGAGCTGATGTTTACAGAGGTGAAGAATGGGAGGCCTTCAAAAAGGACGTTTGAGTAGCTGAGGCTGGAGTTAAAGGTTTCAGCAGTAGATGGGATGAGGTAGAGGTAGAGATGGGTGATATTACTTGGGTGAAAATAGACCATCTTTGTGATGGTGAGGATATGGAGTCAAAAGCACAACTCTGGGTTGAGGACACCAGGATGCCAAAGTTGTGAACAGTAAGATTCAGCCTCAACCAATAGCTGGGGAATGGGCTTGAATTGGTGGCAAGGGTGCAGAGTTTATGAGAAGGGCCAAAGATGATAGCTTCAGTGGTGAGGAGGATAGTAATAGACTTCATTTACAGCCTGGTGGAATATGGGTAGATATTTGGTCCCAATCTTAGGAAACCAAGTTAGTCCTCTCTGTGAAAAACAGTAGGCTATGTTGCATTTTATGCCTTGGAACTATGAAGAGATTTACATCAGCTTTGATGTTTGTAACAGGAATTTTATTCAACACTTTGGAATATCTGCTCTCTCACGTTACAGCTGTGTGCCTACAGTTTAGTTTCTCTTTCTCAGTCATCACACGCAGGCTTAACTAATCAGACAGTGCAGAGAAGAGTCAACATGCACATATAATCAAACACCAAACAACCGAACACTACAGTCTAGACTTTTACATGTTGACTATGAGGGATGAGATATGTGGCTTGAACCACACAAGAGTAGATTCATCTGCAGGACTTGAATTGGTGGTGGTAAGAATTGGTACTCAATTTGTTCCTGTTGCTGTATTCAAGTTAAATTACAAATTTGTGTTCTGTTGTCCCGGGCACATAATCAAGTTGTTCATGTCAATATAATTGTTCATAGGATGCAATATGATCTATGATTATAAGCATGACTGAAGATTAAATTGCCTGTGCTCTATACTGTAGTGTAGTCAGCATAGTGTTCAGCCCCAAAAAAACAGAAACAGAAATACCTGGAAAAACTCAGCAGGTCTGGCAGCATCGGCGGAGAAGAGTACAGTTGACATTTCGAGTCCTCATGACCCTCCAACAGAACTAAGTAAAATTAGGAAAGGGGTGAAATATAAGCTGGTTTAAGGGGCGGGGGGGGGGGGGGGGGGTGGGGGGTGGTTTGTTGGGACAAGCAGCCAGTGATAGGTGGGGATAACCAAAAGCTGTCACAGACAAAAGAACAAAGAGGTGTTGAAGGTGGTGATATTATCTAAAGGAATGTGCTAATTAAGAGTATAAGACAGGACAGATAAGGTACAGATAGCTCTAGTGGGGATGGGGGAATACTAAAAGGTAGAAATAAGCAATGGTGGAAATACATTTAAAAATAATGGAAATAGGTAGGAAAAGAAAAATCTATATAAATTATTGGAGAAAACAAAAAGGAGGGGGAAGAAACGGGAAGGGGGTGGGGATGGAGCAGAGAGTTCAAGATCTAAAATTGTTGAACTCAATATTCAGCCCGGAAGGCTGTACAGTGCCTAGTCGGAAGATGAGGTGCTGTTCCTCCAGTTTGCGTTGAGCTTCACTGGAACAATGCAGCAAGCCAAGGACAGATGTGTGGGCAAGAGAGCAGGGTGGAGTGTTGAAATAGCAAGCGACAGGGAGGTCTGGGTAATGCTTGCGGACAGACCGAAGGTGTTCTGCAAAGCGGTCACCCAGTCTGCATTTGGTCTCTCCAATGTAGGGGAAACCGCATTGGGAGCAACAAATGCAGTAGACTAAGTTGAGGGAAGTGCAAGTGAAATGCTGCTTTACTTGAAAGGAGTGTTTGGGCCCTTGGATGGTGAGGAAAGAGGAAGTGAAGGGGCAGGTGTTGCATCTTCTGCGTTTGCATGGAGAGGTGCCATGGGAGGAGGAGTAGGGGGTGATGGAGGAGTGGACCAGGGTGTCACGGAGGGAAAGATCCCTATGGAATGCTGCCAGGGCGGGGTGAAGGGAAGATGTGTTTGGTGGTGGCATCATGCTGGAGTTGGCGGAAATGGCGGAGGATGATCCTTTGAATGCGGAGGCTGGTGGGGTGATAAGCCTAGTGCGTAGTAAAGAGTACAGGAAGATTTTGAACTGCAGTTATGGGGTTTAATAGTAAAATTATTCTGTTTCACAATTGCCCTACAGACCATGTATAACTTTTCAGGAGTTCTTGATCACAATTTACTGCTACAATAAAATAGGCACTTCAAGATTACAGACAGAATTTCATCCAAGTTTTCTAGGCCTTCTTCAAGCCTAATAGTCTAACAAATTTTCTAATTCTATACCAAAATGTTGTGTGTTTGTAACATATTACCTCTATCATGCTTAACCACACAAATATAGACTCATGCACTCTTATCTTTCTGTTCGACACGTCTAATATTATGGAAGGGTTTGATAGGATCAGCATGGAACAGATTTTTTCCTCTTGTAGGGGAGTCTAAAAGTACAGGACATAAATATAAGATAGTCAAATAGTAAATGCAGTAAAGAATTTAAGAGTGGTTAGAATGTGGAACTATCTACCACATGGAGCAGCTGAGCAGAAAAGCATAGATGCATAGATCACAACAGAGAAATTTATGGCACAGAATGAGACCCAAAAAAGAGCTATTCTGCTTAACCCCACTTTCCACTTCTTGATCTGTAGTCCTGTAGGTTATGGCACTTCAGGTGCATATCCAAATATTTGTGAAACACAATGTGAGTTTCTGCCTCTACCACCCTTTGAGGCAGTGAGTTCTGCACAGCCATAACCTTCCTTGTGAAAACTCCCCTGCTGGATGAAATAGGTTCTTCCTATCCACACTATCTAGGTAAGAGCATGAGGAAGGAAGGAGTAGAAAGATATATTGCTAGGATTAGATGCAGTCGGGGTGGGAGGATATTCATCGGCACCGACCAGCTGACCTATTTCAATGTAGCAATTTCTATTTAATAGATTATCTGATGCAATGTACATTTACAAAGGTTAGCTATCTGGGAATATAAATTAAGATATCTGAAATCCATGTACTCTGCACTATTCACTTTTGCAAAAAAAAATTACCTTGCTGTGGTAAAATCTACAGTGATTTTTTTCAGCAGAGTTTTTTTTTAACAGCCTGTTCGATAAAACCTGGACCAATTCCTTTTGATTTTCTATATGTTTTCAAAGTAACTATCATATTACTGTTACAAAAGCACAATACTGCAGATGCTGGATATCTGGAATAAATACAGAAAATGCTGGAAAAAGATTATCGGCTTGAAACATTTGCGGCTGATGTTCTAACACATTTTAAACCCATGCACTTATTATCATGGACACCTGTTTCATGTCAAGAAATGATTTGTGAATCTACTGGTTGGAAACCCCTAATTGATTTTTTTTTTAAAAAAAGGACAAAAGCTGCACTCCAGTGGACTTGAACTCGTAGCCAAAGATAACTACACAATTTACATCACTGTCCATTCCACATTCCAACACCATTGAGGTGGAGTTCACCTGTCTGCAAAAAAAAACAAAGATAATTATCTAAGGGGAATGTGTATGAACCACATGCCCTATCTGATTAGGACAGCATCCAGACACTCATCTAGGTCCCAACTGGATGGAGACAAACCATTAGACATAACTACTTGAAAAATGGGATCACGGAGAGAGGGATTCCCAGGCATGAACTAATCAAGCTACAAGTAGAATACACTGGCCATGACCTTATTTGGATCCCTGGATAGTTGGAGCAGGTAGGTCATGTGACAACCCAACCTTTTGAGTGTTTGAGCACCTGCTTTCTCTGCAGAACTGGACAAGCAGCCATGACACTGAAGGATCAAGAACCTGAGTGGGTTCCTTCCTCTCTTTCTCTCTCTCTCTCTCTGCCAACTTGCAAGTTTTTGAACCCTATCTGCTGATTGCGACTAATCCAAGTGCTGCAGGCAGAGCTTTTTAAAAGAAGTCAACACAGCAGTACTATCTCCAGAAGAACAGATAAATTGTCCGTCTGCACCTTCAAATCACCTTGACGCTGGAAGCATCAGGTCAACCGAGTGAAGACAGAAAGACCACTGAATTCATCCTAAAGCCAACCATGTCACCAACATCCACTAACTGTATACACTTTTAATTTTATTGGACTCTAACTTGCTTAAGCTATCCTTCCCCACTCTGTAATCAATAGCGGAGGTGGAAACTTGCAGAGTATGTGTGTGTGTGCAAAAGTCAGAACGTATTGTATCATTTTACTTAGGCTGGGTTAAGTGCAGTAAACTCTATCCTCCTTTATTTTTTGAAACTCAAGAAAGCCTCTCTGATTGTGCCTTTTATGGTCACAGCACACAAACAGTTAACTGCTCACTCAATTAGCAAGTATGTCCTTTCCGAAAAACCTATTGCGCTCATACAGGGAGGCAGAAAAGAGGGCAGCCAATCGACCCCTCCTCACCTGATCTTTGCACTTACACAGAGTTAAAATTGAACCCAGTCACTCAGTCTTTCCCTCCACAGATGCCAGACCTGCTGAGCGTTTCCAGCATTTTCTATTTTTATAACATATAATCGCATCATATGTTCTTTACATTCATAACACATTTCTGTCAAATCCCTGAACTGCCCTGTGGCACATTGTTAAGGGAAGAATGAGTACAAAAATCGATCTTGAATTGCCAGACATCTCGGCTCGTAATTTGCTTTTGTTGCTCATTCATTGACTTGAACTGGCTGCAATATCGCCTTGAAACCCACTTATGATAGAAGCTTAACCTAGAACAATGAAGGAAAATATTTATCTCGCTCATCACAAGTCAATCAGTGACTCTTTTCAAGTTGCTACCTCACATTTCAGAATATCAAACGTAAATACAATTAAGCTTTTGTGCAATGGGGTGGTCGCAACTGTTCACCCCTTGACTGTACAGCATCAGCTAAGAGACAGTCAATCCATACTAACAAATGCTGAATGATTTAGCCATTGATAATTTATTAAATAGCACAACTACAGTAATATAAATGTAATGTATTTCACTGGCAAAAATCTGAACTCCATTAAAAAGTTAACTATAAGAAGTCAGTCTCAAAGAAAAAAATGAGTGTGCAGATCGATTTGTTGCTTTAATCAGGCAGAAAACAATTTGTCTTTTCGGCTGATTTATTAAAATTGTATGCAAAGAGGTGGACAACCCACATTTTTTAGTTAAAGCAAGAGAAAAAGAGATCCTTTTCCAAACTTGGGGAGGAATTTTTGAAAGAAAGTGCTGGAAGTACTCAGCAGGTCAGGCAGCATCTGTGGAGGCAGAAACAGAGTTAACAGGCTGAATTTATCATCAGTGGCGCAGGTCACAGTGACAGACCCGTAAGTCAGCAACATTGCTGTTTGGGGTGGAAACGGCTGGTTGAACGTGGTCACATGGCTGCCGGCTAATTCATGGGGAAAAGGTGCAGGGCCGCCCACTCAAGTGTCAGAGGTGAACAGGAAGACAGTGGGGCAGGATTTTTCAGTTGGTGTGCGGAGGTGGGCCCGACACGCCAACACGTAAAATGACGCGCGATGGCGTCGGGCGTGCGTCCTGACATCATTGGCTGTCTGGCGATGTTTTGCTCGGCGGGCGCACACCGGAGATGGGTGCACGCCCGTCGATATGTAAACGGTCTATTCAGGCCATGAAGGAAGTGATTAATGTCATTGTTAACGCTGCCCGTCCAACCTTAAGGTTGGCGAAAAGGCCGAGCGACCTTCACTTTTTTTTTAGGAAACTTCATCCACAAGCAGGATGAGGTTTCCTAAAGCTTTTATTAATTAAATTTTAAAAATTTCCTAAATATATCATGCCCCATCTCATGTGACACAGTCACCTGTGGAGACATGCTTAAATAAATTTTTAATCCATTTATTCATTACTTACAACAGTGATTCAATCTCCCTGAGGCAGCTTCGTGCCTCAGGGAGATTGAAGCGCTCTTTTGTGCGCATGTGCAAAAGAGCGCTAGCCCCGACTCTCCCTCCTCCCCCCACCCGCACAGGTAACGCTGAGCGCTACAGCTCGCATCTTATGATGGGCGGGCTAATTAAGGCATAAAATGGCGGCGCATAGCTTATCGCAGGCGGTGATTGGCTACTCGACCGCCACCGCCCGCTCCTGCCGAGCCCACCCGCCGCCTGAAAAATTCAGGCTAGTGATCCTAACATCAGGTGAGGGCAGCATGGGTGCTGGCACCATTTTTAAATGGCGGCCAGTCCTGCCTGCAGTGTTGTAAATCTTTCTGACTTCTTGCGCCTGCAACTGTGAGACTCCACCCTCCAAAACCGCCTTCACCTGTAAGACAGAAAGCATTCATCAGCAAGACTTAGATCCCTCACTGAGCCCACCAACATTCTTCATCACCAGTGCTTGCAGTGTTCAGTCCAAGAAGCAGAGCAAGACTGTTGATAGGGGAATGGTGAAAGCCAGACAGAGCATGGCCCCATGGTTCAGTGATGCCTTCTCTCAGATTCACCTCCAGCAGGCACGGGAACTGAGAGAGGTCATGTTCCCAACGGACAGCCTGGCCAAGGGAGCCTGGACGGAGGTAGCAGTGGAGGTTAGCAGCCATGGGGTCCAGCAGCCCAACTGGCTCCAGTGTCGGAAATGGGTCAATGACCTCCTCAGCACCACCAGGGCGTGTCTGAGTGAATGATGAGTGCACTGCGGCTGCCAGCTGCTCTCAGTGTGGGAAGGCTTAGGCCAGGCGGGCGAGAGAGTAGTCCATCCCATCAGCAACTTCCTCATGAGGAATGGCTGCATGTGGGGGGAGAGGCATCTACCTCGTGGTGCCAGCACCCTCCAAATCCAATGAAAAGTGAATGCGTGAAAGAGACAGTCAGTGTCCCATCATATGACTGAGGAATGCCAACTGATGAAGGAGTCGGTTGATCATTGTCTGGAGACTCACTTTCCTCCTCAGTCCACAGGAGACTTGCTAAGCACAAAATTAGCCTACATATTTTCTACATTCCCTCAATACTCTGCCTGAAGGTAGGTCCTTGACTCATTATGTGCTGATGCTTTATCATGAGCTGCTTCACTTGGCAGTTCTTTTGACAGCGGCGGTTTACTATTGTCTTCCACTCTCAGGGGGAGAGCAAGGAGGCAGTTTGCAAATCTACCTCAGCCAGAGCAGGAATCAAACCCTTGCTGTATAGTATTATTCTGCACTATACACTCACTATCTAGCCAACTGAGCTAACCAGCTCCCATTTTCTGCAATCGCAATAGCGAATTCACTTCAGAAGTACTTCATTGGCTGTAAAGCACTTTTGGATGCCCTGAGGTCATGAAAAGTGCCTCATAAATACAAGGCATAGAGTCATAGGGTTATACAGTACAGAAGCAGGCCCTTTGGCCCATCGTGTCCATGCTGTGTCCGTGTCTTTTTTCAAAAACTTTGAAATTGTCTCCTTGTTGTAGCATGTGACACACGAATGCTCTGCAAACACAGAGGAAAAATCCAATTTATTAGAAGTGGCAATGATAAGTAATTTAAAGTGTAGAGGTTCTCGTAATTTAATGTTAATAAAACATGGAAATAAATGAGAAAATCAGCGTAAATTCAGGAACATTTACAAAGGGAATTTAAAAGATTGTTTTTTTCTTGGTGGTGCTCTTCCCAAGGTGCTGATTCATGCTGAGCTGATGATTCAGAAGCCAATCACCCTTTAAAAACTGACACAAGTCACCATTCTTTACATGAGTCTATCAACCTTGGAGAAAATTTGGGACTCCCCCGATCTTGAATGCACCTGCATGAAAGCAGGTTTCAGTCGGCATTACTACATTATGTTCAGCAGACTGGGAGGCGGCAGGAGTCGTTTAATTGAGCGGGAAGGTGTGAGGTGGAGATCCTTCCCAACGTCCCCCAATTAAGCCTGGGAGGGAAAAGGATGAAGTCAGCCTTCTGACCACTGGGCCAATTGAGGCCTTAATTGGCCACTTAAGGGCTTCATTACGTCACAAAGTAATGAGGGGAACCCACACCACGTGCGCCTGCTTGCAAGCTTGGGGGTAGCTGTGACAACAGAGGGCCCAGCTGATGGCAAGGGCCTCCTCTGCAGCGAAAACACCATCTCCTGCTCTCCCTGTGGTCTGCCTAACTGGCCTCAGCAAGGCCCCTCACTTACCTGCAGTAGTGACCACACCCATTGGCATTGCTGTTTCTGAATAACTTCCAGCCTCTGATTGGTCAGCCCCGCTTGGTGGCAGTATTATTTTTTATTTATGGGATGTGGGCATTGCTGGCTAGGCCAGCATTTATTGCCCATCCCTAATTGCCCTTGTTCAGAGGGGCATTTTTAAGAGTCAACCACGTTGCTGTAGGCCTGGAGTCACATATATGGCAGGCCAGACCAGGTAAGGACAGCAGAATGCCTTCCCTAGAGAACCAGTAACCATTACAACAATCAGCAATGGTTTCATGGTCATCATCAGACTTTTAATTCCAAATTTTTATTGAGTTCAAATTTCACCATCTGCTGTGGTGGGATTCGAATCCAGGTCCCCAGAGCATTACACTGGGTCTCTGGAATACTACTCCCGTGATAACACCACTATGCCACTGCCTCCTCATTCTAGGCACTTAGGAGCCCCCAAGTCAGGCTGGTAAGTGCCTGATTAGGATTTAATACCATCGGGACTCCCAGAAAAGACCTTGGGTGGGACTTTCTGCACCCACCCGAAGCTGGGATCTTTCAGTCCCGCCGCAAGTCAATGGACTTCTGACTGGGGCGCTGCCTCGCCCCCGGCGGGTCCCACCCGCAACGGGGTCAGGAAATCCCGACCCAGGGCAGGATCGCCACCAGGTCTTCTGCCAATGTATGGGCCCACAGCTGCAGTCATTCAATTCAGACCAACATTTTGCCAATGCTTGCTATCTCCAGCCCACGGTCAGTGAGGATTAATGTAATTGTCCTGGCGCCGCCTGCTAATCACAGACTAGGATACAGATTTTTGCGGAGTTTCCACTTATAAAAATGTCAGGAAATCCCATCCCCATTTCCAAGAGATCCCATTTTTGCGGGTCAGGGAAAGGCGGCAGGATGTGACTCACACAGGAGGAAAACCCAAACTCAGCTCAGTCATTTGAACTTAGTGTTGAGTTCTAAGGGGCCCCATTTTAACTGTAGTAAGGGCCTTAACCTGCAGTGTGGAAGTTACAAACTTAGTTGTAAAAGCTCCGGAAGGATGGATAAAGTCTGCAAAACTGTCAAGCGGTGAAGTTATTTAAATCCTCGGCCCTTTAACATTGAAAAAAAAAACACTGCCTGTGTCAGTGAGAGGTAAAAACAAACTCAATCTGTCAAGTTATTTAAATACCTAGCCCTTTATAAATATAAAATATAGGCTGCCTGTCTCAATGAAAGTTAAAAAAAAATCTGTTCTAGCAGTTACAATTACTGTTTGTTGACATTACCCTAGGACCAACCTAAAGGATCCAAAGTTGACAGTTTGGTTAACAGATCAAAGAGGTTATTAAAATGTTAAACAAAAACAAAAATAGCTGGAAAAACTCAGCAGGTCTGACAGCATCTGCGGAGAGGAACCCAGTTAACATTTCGAGTCTGTATGACTCTTATTAAAATGTTAGCTGTCTTTGATGTGCGGTTATGAATACAAGGCTGTTTGTTTTTATAGGGGATTAAGTATCTGAGGGGATGTAAACACTTTGGGCATGCATGAAAGTTTGTTTTTTTTACTATAGTGAAGGTTGTAATGGATATTTAGACCTTTATTTTATCTCATTGTAGTTCCTCAGGTCTGCCCATGGTGGACATTGTTTGAGTTGGGATAGAGGGTGTAAGGGCAAAGGGTGGTGGGGGGGGTGTCATGGGTTGGCATCATAGAGTCATAGAGTCATAGAGGTCTACAACACTGAAAAAGGCCCTTCGGTCCATTGAGTCTGTGCCATTCAAACAAGTACCTGACTATTCAAATCCCATTTTCCAGCACTAGGCCCATAACCTTGAATGCCATGGCATCGCAAGTGCACATCCAAATGCTTCTTAAATGTTAAGAGGGTTTCTGCCTCTACCACCCTTTCAGTCTGTGAGTTCCAGATTCCCACCACCCTCTGGGTGAAAAAATTATTCCTCACATCCCTTCTAAATCTCCTGCCCCTCACCTTAAATCTATGACCCCTGGTTATTGATCCCTCCACCAAGGGGAAAAGCTCCTTCCTGTCTATTCTATCTATGCCCCTCAAAATTTTATACACCTCAATCATGTCCCCTCCTCAATCTCCTCTGCTCTGGGGAAAATAACCCCAGTCCATCTCTCCTCATAACTAAAACTCTGCAGCCCTGGCAGCATCCTGGTAAATATCCTTTGCACTCTCTCTAGTGCAATCACATCCTTCCTATAAAGTGGTGACCAGAACTGCATGCAATACTCTAGCTGAGGCCTAACCAGTGTTTTATACAGTTCCAGCATAACCTCGCTGCTCTTATATTCTGTGCCTCGGCTAATAATGCCAAGTATCCCATACGCCTTCTTAACCACCTTATCTACTTGTCCGGCTACCTTAAGGGACTGGTAGACAAGCACACCAAGGTCCCTCTGATCGTCAGGGTCCTACCACATAAGTCTGCATATAAATACACTGGATTTAGAAGGATGAACTCATTGTGAAAACTCTTCACATTTTAGCATTTGTTTTTGGAAAATAAACATTTTGTGTGGGAAAATAACCCCTTTTTAGCTCTTCGAAATACAGTTTCCTGTTTGTAACCATCACCCTTGTGCTCACTGACCTACATTTGCTCCCAGTTAAGCAGTCTTGATTTTAAAATTCTAATCTTGTTTTCAAATCCCACCATGGCCTCTCTACTCCCTATTTCTGCAATAGCCTCCAGCCCCACAATGCTGAAGGAACAGGTCAAGAAATTGGGTATCTCCCTAAACAATGAGATGAAGGATTAATAAATAGCGCAAGGTCTGAGCAGGAGGATGAATTTAAGTGGGTGTATTCAATGTCAAATCAGGGCCAAAAAGAGAAGTGAAAAGAGGAAAAGAAAGATTGGATTGAGAGGGAAAAAGGAGACTGAAGAGCAAAATAAGAGAAAACTCCAACAACAATTAACATCTGAAATTTGTAATAGTTAATCTTTGGTACCAGAAAAGTTGATTGGGAATAATTAAGAGTTCTGCTGATTAAAGGGTACTTACACTTGATATGATAAGGCTTAACTTCCTGTGGCAAGTTTAGTTCATGTCTGCTGCACAAATAGAGCAACTTCACACCATCAGTGCATTTCAATAGTGAGGCAGACAATGAAATGCCATTTTTGCAAAGCTAACTGCAGAGTGGCACAACGTGGACAGCAACATTTAAGTATTGCCATTTACCTGTGCATTTGGTACTCACCTAGATTTTCCCTAGCATTTACTCACAACAATGGTAAAGGTCTCACTGTTATTTTGACAGCAAAATTCTGGCCCAATTAATGTCTCCTTCTTTGGGTCAATGTCAATTTTTGTCTGATTGTGCTGCTGTGAAATGCCTTGGGATGTTTTACTTAGTTATAGGAGCTATGTAAATGCAAGTTATTGTTGTTGCTTTATGTGTGACTTTGTTATGGCACAGCCAATGGTAAATGCTGAGCTGCTCAAATCCCAGGGGAAAACTTGAAACAACTGCCACAACTGTTTTGTAATTTGTATAAATTTTGAGATGCGTGCCTTGAATCAGTAGTAAGGCCACCAAGTCTTATAGGCTTCTTACAAAACTAAATTAAGCCTTTAATAATAGAAGAAATGATTTAAGTACATGCTTAAATTTACAAATTACTATTATGGTAACTTCTAAATCCCCTAGTTAATCTAATTCCCAGTTACACTTTCATTACGGCAACAGTAGGACACATAGATTTTAAAAAACCCAGGCAAAGTAACACACAGTATCCTGAACTAGTCGAATTTTAAGTGAGTTTTCTTAACTCCAATTCTTTGTAGACAGCAGCTTGAGGCTTAGATGCTGGAAGTTTTCACATTTGTTAGATCTTAGACACAGCCTTCTCTCCTTTATCCATATTTTCTCCTTTGAATGAAAATTCCCATTGTTTCACTATGTCTTTGGACTTAGGCTTTCTAATAATAAAAATCTGTCATAGTACCAATTTTACCAGTAATCTTTGGGAAAAGTAAACACACTGTTTCTTAACTCCTCGTGGCTAGGTGTAATATTTCACTCCCTCTTTTGAAATCAATCTAGTCTGGCTTATTTAAAAATGCAAATGTTCCCTTTACACCTATGTTTGCCTACTTAACCTTTCAAATCTATCTTATCTTCCATTACATCAAAGCTTTCAGGCCAGCTGCCTTTAATTCAATTAAGTCCAACACAGACATAGATCCTACCCTCACTCTACAAAAAATTCCAATAATATTATAAAAATTATTATATCTTCCTGAGAGACTTTTTCACTCTCGCTCCCTCTTTGATTGCAACGTTTTCATTCTGTTTCAGTGTCACCTTAGTTTAGTTGGTGGCATTCTCATCTCACTGTCAACACACTGTGTGTTCAACCCTTCTGCGGCAGCTGAACACCTGATCTAGGTTGATATTTTAGTGCAGCACTGATGGAGTGCTGTATTGCCTGTGGAGCCAACCTTTGGATGAGAGACTGCCTGCCTGTTTGGATGGATGTTAAATACCCCATTAAACTTTTAAAGAAGTGTAGGATATTTTGACAATGCTATCACAATTAGACCAACTGCTTCTCCATCTAATTTCCTGCTGTGCTTGACAGTATGAGCAAAACAAAAAGGATTCAAAGAATTGCATGTAGGAACAAACTCACTTGGTGGCTGTCTTCTTTGAGCCTGCAAGATCATTATGGGAAATGTAGATTGACAGAGAAGCTTTATAGCATGACAGACTTGGATCATTACTGCAGTATAAGCCATGGGGAGAGTGGTGCAGGCTTTATTGTGCCGGCAGACGGCTGTTATAGTCATAGGCATTTCATTTGAAGCCAGCAGGGAAATTGGTTTGTTGTACTAGAAGCTGTTTGTGTCTATGGTTCAGTAGAAAAATAATCCACTTTTAGACAAAAAAAATGTTTTAACTGAAGCCCCGTCTGCACTCAGGTGGACAAAAATAATTCTATGGTACTGTCTCAAAGAAAATTGGGGAGTTCTCCTATGCCCTGGCCATTATTTACCACAATCTAAAACTCAATGTGAATGAGTGAGAAGGGGAAGATAATGAAACAGTCCAAGAAAGATGTGTCATTGCTCAGCCTGGGAGTAAATAGTAACTTGCAGAATGAAATTGTCCAAGAACTATCAACAGCGCCACTGTCATTAAGTACCTTCAGCTGACCGAAAGAGTGAAGACATCTATTAATTTTTAACCAACCGATTCCGAAATTATAACTGCTAGTTAACATCAAACCTCATGAACCTCCATTATATTGTGTGGGAGTTCAAGAAAAAATCTGTCATAGGGCTGTACTACCAAGGGTCTATTTTGTATGGGAATCATTATTAAGGGAGCTGTAAGCAATGCTCTTTATAAGAAGTTGTGATTTTGTTATGATCCCCGTGGAGACCAGTAAAGAATTGAGCTTTCCAAATGACCCCAATGGAAAAAGCCTAATGGTCAAGATTTCACTTTTTAAAACTTTTACAGTAACAATCAAATTAAAATCAAAATAGATTGAACATATATTAACAGGAAGGTTGTATTCAATAGAAACTGTAAATTAACTTTAAATATCCGATACAGCAAAGGCAGGTCTCACAAAAAATCCCACCATATATGGTATTAATCCACAAAATTCCACAAAACTCTATTCTTCCCAGGTAGAGTTTCAGTTTCTTTATTCACGCAGGGTAGGCCTGGAGTCTCATCCGATAACAGATTTATCACCCCTGAGCTTCACAGGCCCAATGTCCAGCAAAAGGAATGCATTTGGTCATCTTCCTTAAGGAGGTTCACTAGGCTGGTTCTTGGGATGAGGATTAATACAAAAGCAAAATACTGCAGATGCTGGGAGTCTGGAATAAGAACATAAATGCTGTAAATGCTCAGCAGGTCAGGCAGCATCTGTGGAGAAAAAAAAGAGTTAACGTTTCAGGCTGATGACCCTTTCGTCGGCTTGAAATGTTAACTCTTTCTCTACGCAGATACTACCTGACCTGCTGAGCATAACTAGCATGTTTTGTTTTTATTTCTGGGATGAGGAGTTTGTCTTATAAGGAAAGGTTGGGCAGGTTGGGCCTGTACTCATTGGGGTTTAGAAGAATGGTAGGTGACCTTACTGAAACATAAGAATCTGAGGGGGCTTCACAGGGTAGATGCTGAGAGGATGGTTCCCCTCATGGGGGAGTCGAGAACTAGGGGGTCTCCTATTTAGGATGGAGATGAGGAGGAATTTCTTCTCTCAGAGGGTTGTTAATCTCTGGAGTTCTCTACCCCAGAGAGCAGTGGAGGCTGATCCATTGAAAAGATTCAAAGCTGAGATTGTCAATCAAAAATTTGTCCATCAAGCCAAGGGTTATGGGGGACAGGAAGAAGAGTGGATTGAAGGCCACAATCAGATTAACCATGACCTTATTGAATGGCAAAGCAGGCTCAAGGAGCCTGCTCCTATCTCTTATGATCATAAGTTCTTGTGTTGAATGGCAAGTTATGGCCACACAAATCAAGTTTCCTCGATCTTTTGCGCAGGCTTAAAAAATATTGCACAGAAAGATAACCCCGCCCACAAAACTGGACATGTCCCCAGATCAAATACACCACAATGGCCAGTTTCTACTATTTGCATCCATTTCAGACCTTTGAAGGAGACTTTAAATCAAGGTTTTTTTTTTCCTTTGGGCACTATTGGTATTTATTAAAAGCTTTAAACATAAAAAGTAATTTACCGGGAAACTGACTACAGTCCACAAATGAAACTAGTAAATGGCTCTGAATTTTTTCAAGTCGTTATCAGTTATTTAAAATGGGTTAGTAAAACGCGATGCAATAAGCATGTATTTCAATTGTGTATTTTTGTGACAAAACCATTTTCAGCTGCACTAATAAAATTGCACCAGGTTATCACTTTTAAATATATCAAGAAATAATTTTAATTGGGCCAAGGGAAAAAATTGAAGTATCACATTTGAAATATTGACCCATTGCAATGGCTCATGGAGGATTTGTGATTGTGTCAATAAGTTTGAGCGGTAATTTGAACCATAATTTCACGTTGAAGAACCAACACAATTTTGAATGCAATTCATTGATTGTCAATTGCATCCAAAGTGGAAACTCAATCCCCAGGAGATCATTTTGGCTTCAGACAATTCAAAGTGACTTTCCTAGTATGAAAAGATGATTACATCTGCCAGGTTGTACAATTTCAATAGCAACAGAATGAGGAGCTGGAGATGTGTGTGCTGCTGTACCTCCAATACTGGACCTCCAATACTGGCTTCTTGTGTATCCCCTTGGTGACCCATACCTTCAACTGTTTAGGCCCTTAGCTTTGGAATTCCCTCCTGAAACATCACTGCTTCTCCCTCTGCTCTTTTAGGACGTTCCTTAAAACTTCCCTTTTTGTTCAGGCTTTTGGTCACTTGTCCTAATATCTCCTCCTCTGGTTTGGTGGCAAATTTTGTTTGATGTTCACTTGTGTGAAGCAAGCCACTGAGAGCTGGTCTCACCTGAAATACTCAAAGTACAGAGGAACGGAGGAAACTCACAGGACTCTTCTGCCTAATCTGAAACCAGGGCACTGTGCCCCAAGATTACAAGCATACTCCATAACTCATCTCTACAAACGGAAAGGGAGCAAGTCCATTTGTGACAATAATTGTAAAATATCACTTCTTTCAACAGCAAAAAAAAAATCTTGCAAGCTAAGGTTTTTCTTAATTGGATTGTCACTCACCTCACTGACTCCATGGGGCAGAGTTTTTCTGTCGGCGAGCTGGGGGCGGGGCCCGCTCGCCAACAGGGGATGACATTGGGGGAACCCCTGACATCATCCCGCCCCATTTAAATATTCAGGAAGGCGGGGGCACAGCGAGATCAGCTGTCCACCCGCCGACCTGTCGATGGCCAATTGAGGCCATTGACAGGGTAGTTAAATCAATTAAAGGCCCTGCCCATCCAACCTTAAGGTTGGCGGGCAGGCCAGGAGCCCCAGCGGGCTTCTGAAAAAGCATGAAACCTCATCCACTGGCGGGATGAGGTTTCACATCGGTTTTAAAAAAGTTTAATAAAGTTTTTGTGATATTTATTAACATGTCCCATCTCGTGTGACATTGTCACATGAGGGGGACATGTTAATAATTTTTTTATTTTTCTGTTTTTAAAGTTTCAAACATTGTCAGCGATCTCCCTGAGGCAGAACTTAGTCTCAGGGAGATGTGCTCTCTTTCGTGCGCATGCGTGAAAGAGCACACTCTGACAGTTGGGGAATCCCTCCCCCCCCGGCACAGGAAGCGCATAGCGCTTCCCATTGGGTGGCCCGCCGAGTGGGCTTTAATTGGCCTGCCCACTTAAAATGGCAGCGGGGCTCATTTTGGTGGCGGCGATCGGCTGCCTACCCACCGCCAAGCCAGTGGGGCCCGCTCGCCCATCAAGGGCAAAATTCTGCCCCATATGTCCATAATCTCAATGTGGCTCCCATTCTAGAGAGGGAACAGCCAACATATTCTTTGCAGCTCATCAAATTCAGAAAGAGTCCCATGAACAGTATAAGGACCTCAATTTGGTGATCGTTGACCTGACCAATTTTGACACAGTAAAGCAGGAGGGATTTATGGAAGGTTCTGTATAAATATGGCTGCCCTGAAAGATGATCAGTGTCAGTTGCTCATTTCATGATGGCATAATGGCCAGGTGGTATGTCATTGGATATCTTTCCTGTCACGAACAGGATGAAGCAAGGCTGTGTATTGGCTTCAGCTCTGTTCACTACATATTTCTCGGTGATGCTTCAGTGCGCACTCAAAAACCTTGACACAGGAGTACATATTCAATTCAGGACAGACAGCAACCTCTTCAACTTGCAAAGGCTCAAGGCTTGCACAAAGGTTACTGTACAGCCACTGGGTGAACTCTTGTTCATCGACAACTGTGCTCTCATAGCACATACTCCGGAGGACATTTAGCTGCTTGTTGATCACTTTGCCCTAACCTCAGAACACTTTGGCCTGACAATAAGTCTGAAGAAGACAGAGATCTTGTATCAACCCACCCCTGGCCACATACTCCAAGAGCCCACAGTCACTATAAACAACACAGCCCTCTGCTCAGTCCAGAAGGTTTGCTATCTTGGGAGTATCCTCTCCAGTAACACTACGCTGGATGACAAAATCAATCATCACTTGGCAAAAGCCAGCTCAGCAGTTGGCAGACTCACTCAGATTTTGGAAAGATCATGGAGCTTGTCTCAGTACAAAGATCAAAATTTACCGGGCAGTCATTCTTACATCACTTCTTTATGGTTGCGAGACTTAGACAACATACCGGCATCACCTAAAGCAACTAGAAGCATTTCATCAATGCTGTCTGAGAACTATTTGCAACATCAGGTGGCAAGACAGAATTCCCAACAACATGATCCTTGCAAAGTGCTGTATACCTGGCATCGAGAGCATGCTCATCGGAGCTCAGCTCCGCTGGGTAGGTCACATAGTTCGCATGTGGGATTCCTGTACACTAAATGCAGTGCACTACAGCCGGCTGAGCACAGGAACCCACACCACAGGACATCCCAGATAATCTGAAAGCCAACCTCAGAGCTTAAATCAATCTGGATCCCAATACATTAGGAAATACAGCTCTGGGCAGCCACCAATGGAAAAGTCCCTATCATCAAGCAATTTCAACATTTGAGGAGAACAGTCAAGTGCCTTCAGGACAAATAATCAAAGTCAATGCTTCCATCCATCCCTCCAACACTGGCTTCATATGCAGCATTTGCAATCAGTTATGGCCTAACGTCACACATGAGACAACATCAACCTAGGCTGTAAACCATTTTATTTTGCTGAGCACTCATCCATTGAAGCCAAGGGAGAATCCATCATTATCATTGAAGTTCCTTTACTACATTAAAGACATTAGATAAAAGCAAATTGTTGTTTTTGCACATGTGACAAGAATTAATGTATTCTAGTAACTAAGCTGTGAACAATTAAAATATTGAAGTTCTATTGAAGTTATACATGAATGCTACAGCTTTAAAAATCTCTTAGCACATTGGGACTCTGTGACAAGCTTTAAAGTGAAATGATCGCTGTGTTTGCTAATAGCTTTATGTGTATGCAACAGGAATTTTTTTAGGAGTTCATTCATCTTGTTCCTTGTACTCATCATTTTCCTGACATACTCCATGTATGCATACTGCCTTCATCCAAGACTACTCTGTGAAATAGCGGGGAGCAGTGAAGTAGTATTGGTAACTAATTTGATTTCTCAAGAATTTGATTTGGACAAGATTCAAATTACAACAGTATTTCTTTCTGCTATTTTCATTAAACTTAATGAAGTACAAGGGTGATGAATGGAACAATTAGCATCAGGACTTTAATAAGCTCCTCTACGCCAATATATATTTCCCTCACCAACTATCCCTGTCCATCTCTCAGTGATATTAACAGTGACTGGTGATGGTTATGGACAGTCCGCTCTGTCAACTAATGTTCTTTAGAATCGGACACAATTGAACTAAATTAGCCTCATATGTAATTTGCACAGGTTGCAGAATGAGCAGACAATCCGAGGTAAAAGAATGATAATTTAACCCTCTACCCAACATCGCTCCTAAACTTGAAAAAAAGACTTTGTATTTATATAGCTCCTTTCATGACCACCAGATGTCTCAAAGTACTTAATCACCAATGAAGTGCTGTTGAAATGTAGTCACTGCTGCAAAGTAGGAAATTCAGAAAGCAATTTGTGCACAGCAAGCTCCCACAAACAACAACATGGTAATGATTAGACCTGTTACGTGATGTTGAATGAAGAATAAATATCGGCCAAGACACTGGGGATAACTTCACCAACCACCACCCACCCATTCCCTCAGTAATACACTGGTGTGGAACTTGAACCAAGGATGTGCTGCATTAGAGGCAAGAGTGTTACCAACTGAGCCACAGCTGACACTAACTTGTCCGCATTTAATAAGTTATTTCTCGGTGCTTTTCCTGGATGATATGGACTCAGTAAAACTGTATTGACTGGTAAAGAATAGCTAATCTCAGTGAGCCCTGACTGTAGACCTCACTTTACATCCTTTCATTACGTACTGGATCTCTTGAGTAATGCCAACCCGTGGTGGCAACTCATAGACCATCCAGGGCCACATACCTTCATTCAGCCCTAGGTGTAGAAATTCAGCTGCAAGGGACATTCTGTGCCTGAGATGTCCTTAACGTTGGGCATCTAGCCTCATTTCAGTTGAATTGATGTGCTGCTCAAACCTTCTGGCCAATTGTGGCTAAAGACCTAGTCTCTGCTAACATTGTAGGGAGAGGAAATTGGGAGGGGATCATCAGTACTTTGAGCTACATTGGGAACAGGTAATTTTGAAAGAGGTGGGCGTGGAGCTGGGTGTCCAGCTTTGTAAGAGGTAATTATATTCCTTGTTTTTCACATAGCTTCAAAAATGCTCAAATAATGAAATGCTGATACCAAGAATAAATGATCACCTGTTGCAACGTTACTTACAAAACTTAAGAGTCACAATAAAATCATGCTTTTACAGCTGAAGTCTTCCTTGCATTTTTATTTTAAAGAGCAGGTGAATTCGGATCAGTGCATTTCCCATAATTTGTTCAAAGAATGCAGCATTGACTCCTTTGAAAGTGCCATGTTTCAGTGTCCCAGATTTTCCATTCCTTTCCCCCACTTTTATTCGTGGATATCCCCAGGCTATTGCTGATTAATTAGATGCCAAATCAAGGGCAGTTACATGGAGTGGAGTTGCACTCACTGGAGAGCTAAACACAATGACCAGAAATCAATTCACTGATGACCCTTAACCCTGCGAGTATGCCATCATCTTCTCTCCCCTATGGATTGAACTCAAACCGGTCTCTCCGGAAATACAGGCAAATGTTGAAGGGTCATGAGGACTCGAAACGTCAACTGTGCTCTTCTCCGCCGATGCTGCCAGACCTGCTGAGTTTTTCCAGGTATTTCTGTTTTTGTTTTTGTTTTGGATTTCCAGCATCCGCAGTTCTTTGCTTTTATCTCAAATGTAAACAGTGCCTCAGCCAAGTCCCAAAAAAGCCCTGCTCATTTTTTATGGGCACCTTGAGTCCTTTCGTTCCAAATCACTTGACTATTTTTCATGCATATTAGCTTTCGAGCTGCAATTCCTTGCAACACATACAGATCCAAGAAGAATATTTAAAAGAAAATGTCATTGGGTATAATAATATTCTGAGCTAATTTGGGGAATTTTCCTTTGGGCTGATAATCTTAGTCAAGCATAAATACTTTGAGAAATTAAATGTTTACCATTTTGTTAGAAGGAGATCTTGTTGCGGTAATGATATAAAACTGCCCTAGAGATTCTTAAACAAAGAAAATTTATACTTAAAATAAACAATAATACTTGCTTTAATCCTTGAGATCGATATCAGATAAACGCTGATTCAGCACAGATTTGCTTCTTTTGGCCTGGAAGCATCTGCAGAGAGAGAAACAGAGGCCGGAATTTTCCACCCCCGTTGGCGCGGGTGTCATGGTGGGCACGAGCGGACAATTGGCAGGTCTTTACCTGGGTCCAATGGTGACCCAACAACCGGTTTTAAAGTGGCTCAGGCAGCCCCTTGAAGGCTGCCATGGAAGAACGTCTCTTCTGTCTCTCGAAACCTAACGTGATGGAGCTGAGCGCGGCTGGAGACGCCAGGCAGGTCGGGAGGGCACTCGGCCCCCTGCTTTTCAGATAAATACCTCGGGGTCCTCCTGCTAGGAGGGACGCCCTTGTGCCCCAGAGGAGGAGGCCACCGCACCTCACAAAGAGGGCATGGGAGGAGGTTGCAGTGCTGGTCAGCAGCCATGACATGGTGTGGCGGACATGGGTGCAGTGCCGGAGGCACTTCAGTGACCTGCTGCACTCAGGAAGGGTGAGTACCATGTTGGCATGGGTCAGTGTGCAGAAGTGTGAAGGTGTGGCTGTCCCCCCTCCACGGGCCTCAGGGTCTGAGTGCCAACTGTCAATGATACCAGAGCTGGCCAAGGTGGTGAGCCCTGACTGCTTGGACTGAGTGCCTTGTGACTTGATGTGCCCTGTGAGGTGGTCCTCAACTGGGACTGGCCAGGCTGCAAGGGTGCTGCTGGTACAGAGTGGGCTAATCAATGCTCTTCTGTCCTTTCAGGAGAAGACGAGCCATAACTGATCAGAGAGGTCACGGACAGGCGGAGACCCGCCCAACCTGCTGCTCCTCTCCAGATTCAGGCAGGACGCCCTAGGGGCAGACATGTAACCGGCCGTGGAGAGGCGGGGGTGCCAGACGAAGGTAAGAGTGCAGAGCATAGAGGTGAGAGTTTCAGATTTTGCAACCATTCTAGTGTAGTCTCTTCACTGATGGGAGCCCCAAACCTGGAGTCCGCATTGATCATGGAAAGACAAGGGCACCATGATGCAGATCTCCATTATCTCACCAGGGTGCCTGGTATGCGCAGTGACCGAGTGATGACTTTAACTAATGACAGGTCCTTGGTTCGCCCTTGGATTTTCCAGCACGCACTTTCTCTCTGGACCCCGAAGGGCCACCCGTAATGCCAGAGGACCACTGGGCTTCATTTGCACCTGTGTCACACCCACTCTCTGAACCAGGCACCAGCGCAGATACCAGCACCTCCGTGGACATTAGAATGGCGGCTAGAATGTCGGTGCACATTGGTGAGGGCACTTCTTGAGGTGCAGGCGGAGACAGAGAGTACCCAGAACGTCGGCAGTCGGAGGACTGCTGGGAACCAGGATGATGCTGAGTCAAAGGCAGATGATGAACCTCTTGAGTCATCCATCAGGTGGCAGATGCTGGAAGTCCAGTGGGATGTGCAGGAGGACCTGGCGGAGATCCATGAGGGTCTGCTTGTCATGGTCTCCGTTGTGGAGGAGTCCATGTGGAACATGAGCACTGCGTTGACCCTCATGGCCGAGCGCACTGCCTCCTCCATTGAGAGAGTGGCAACTCTCATGGAGAGGCTGCTCCAGGAACAGAATTAGGGGTTCCTGGGGTTGCGCTCAGACCTGCAAGCCCTCACACAGGCACTGACCTCAGGTGGTCAGTGCCAGTGTGGCAGATGGATGAAACACCCAGTATCCCAGTTAGGTGCCCATCCATCAATGGTGAGCAAGGAGGTCCAGATCGACCTCACATTGACTCACGAGCTGCTTGTCATCTCTGTAGGCTCCTCTCAGGGTGCTCTGGATGATGGCAGCAGCTCCTCCGCCCCTCCGCCAGTAACTGTGGCATCTGATGAGGCTGCGATGACTAGGGAGATGCCAGCCGTGGCACTGGCCATTCCCCTCCAGGCAGAGCCGGTACAGGCTCCACTCGCCAGAGGATGACCACCAAGGTCATCAAGGCCAACAAGACACCAGGGTCAGCAGGCTGCCTCCTATGCCGGTGCCAACGATGGGAGCGGGCACCAAGATGTAGCACTTGGAAACATAAGTTTAAGGCACCATGGGCACAAGAGGGACAGTACACGGGTGATTTTCTATTCATTTATGTTTGGTTTATATGTCTGTTGGTGTGGACACCAACACCAGCAATGGTAATGTCATTATGCAATCAATGTGACAATAACATTAAATTTGCTTTTGTTCTGATGGCCTGAGTATGCTTCATCTTTTTCTTTCTGGTGCAGGGTACACAGTATGTAATGCTGGAGGCAAATGGCTCAATACTTTATTGCACAGGCATTGAGTGGAATTCGGGTTCAAATGAAAGGGTAATTTCAGACATCTGGGATGGAGGCTGCAGCCCTGGCATGAGACTGAAGCTGATCTTTGTTACCTAGTTGAAGGAGCGTTGGATCAAGGCATCCCTGGTGTCCCTGCCTCCCTGGAGATTGGCAAGATCTGCTTCCATGCCCTCAGCATTCTCCTCACAATGACCCTCTTCTGACTCATCACTGGATTCATCATTTGTGGCCTGTGGAGATGCGTCAAGATCCTCTTCCTCCAGTGGGTTCCACCTTTGCCAAAGCCAGATTGTGGAGAGTGCAGCAGGCGACCACGATCAGTGACACCCGCTCTGGGGGTGATTGTAGTGCTCCCCCTGAACGGTCCAGGCATCGGAAGCGCAACTTGAGAAGACCAATGGTCCTGTTAACCACCGCCCTTGTGGAGGCATGGCTCCTATTGTAAAGCTGCTCAGCCTCTGTTCTTGGGTGGCAGAGAGGCGCCTTTTCAATGGATAGCCCTTGTCACCCAGCAGCCATCCATCCAATCGGGCTGGAGCACTGAAGAGCCTTGACACCTGGGAGTGCCTGAGGATGTAAGCATCATGGGAGCTGCCAGGTACCTTGCACAGATTTGCAGAATCTGCATCTTGTGATCACACACTATCTGCCCTTCCTGTTCATGAAGGTACCCAGCAGACCCACTGGCGCCTTGATGCCACATGTGTGCAGTCGATTACACCCTGGATGCGGGGGAAGCCAGCAATCGCTGCAAAGCCTCTGGCTCATTCAGCCTGGTTGGCCTCATCCATATGGTAAAGAATAAATGCCAGTGCCCGCCTGAACAGAGCTTCTGTCACCAGCTTAACGTAACTGTGGGCAGCTGATTGGGAAACTCCACACAGATCCCCCACTGACCCCTGGAAAGAGCAGGGAGGCATAGAAGCTGAGGGCCACTGTGACCTTCAGCACCACTGTTATGGCGTGTCCACACACACAGTCGGAGCTGATCTCAGGCCCAATCCCCTGACAAATGGAGGTCACCGTCTCCCTTGAGAGGCGGAGCCTCCTTCAGCATTGCACCTCAGATATATTGCGGTAAATGCATCACCGCCTGTAAACCCTGGCAGCAAGATAATGGTGTCTTCTGTGGTCTCTTCCACCTTGGACTTCCTGCTGGCTCTGCGCCACTTGTACCTGTGCCTCTCCTCCCACAGGTCCCTCTCCTGGAAGCTGTATTGGGACACCTGGCCCCCTCTCCCTTCTACCCCTCCCTTCCTCCTCAGAGGAGGTGCCACCAGCGGAGACCACAATCCCCATTCCCAGGGTAAAGGAAGGCTGTCTGATACCTGGAAAGGTCTGCACGGTCTGAATCCTCCAGGGGCCTGGCAGACAGCAATGAGTCCCGAAATGAAACTTGGAAATGCTAAGAATGAAGCCCCGAACAGAGATGAAGCTGCCAAGTACCAGTAAGCAACCAGCAGCAAGCTATCTCCAAAACTCCTCACAACTCACACTGGCAATGCTGTGGACCCTTTTTACCCCATCCTTGGATGAGGTTTAAGCAAATTGTCAGCTGCCCGCCTGCCCATTTTGACGAGCGGGAAATCGCACGGGCAACATAAAATCTAGCTTAATTGCTTTTTTAAACGCCTTAACTGGCCTCGTAGTTGATGGTGGGCGTGGCTCAGACTCCTGCACGCGGCCGCTGATTGAAATATCGCAGGAGTGCGCAATGATGTCAGGACGCTGTCCCGGCCTCATCACGTGCTATTTTATGCCCGAGCGGGTCAGGCACGTGCCCATTTGCTCAGTGAAAAATTCTGCCCATAGCTACAGAACTTCCTGTTTAAGTCTGGCAAGACAGTCCGTTGAAGTGGGGTCGAATATCATGCACTTTTTTTTTCAGATTATTACGTGGAGATAAGATCTATAGATCAATCAGTCTATGTATATCTGATCATTACTACAGTTCTGTCCTTTCACTTTACCATGGAATAAAATAGCTTATGATTTGAACGAAATTATCTCTCATCTACTGTTAACTCGACCTTGAAGACATACATTTGAAACGCATGAGCATATAGCCCAATTCACAGGGAAAAACAGCTATCATCTCCCTGGGTTATGCTATTTTATGTGTTGGTATGGAGCAGCGTGAGTCATTCCACAGAAAGGGGAGGTGCTCAGATTGCTTAAGGGAGTGACTGCAAAATCCAAAACAGCCTGTGCAGCAGCTCTATTCTTATTAACCATGTGGGACTTTGCAAATTGGTTGCTACAGGCGCCTGCCTAACCGTACTGACAGCAATTCAAACATAACTCATTGGTTGTGTCATGTTTTGGGACATTTTGAGGATATAATAAACTGCTATGTGAAGATGAATTATTTCTTTCCATGTAATGCTATGCAAAGGCCACCATCCCTTATTCAATCTTTGCCTTGAAAAGTGCAGCGTTAACTATAAGAAAGAGAAAGCACCTTTCGCAGTGTCACAAAATGCTTTACATTCAATGAAGTACTTTTGAAATGTAGCCACTGTTGTCATGTGTGAAGCACAGAAGAAAATTTGCACAGAGCAATGACCAGATAATCTGTTTTAGTGCTGTTGATTGACAGATAAATGTTGGCCAGGACACCAGGGATAACTCTCCTGTTCTTCATTGAAATATTGATGTGGAATCTTTTATGTCCGCCTGTGAGGGAAGGCTTGGCTTCAGTTTCGTGTCTCATTTGAAAGACTACATCTTCAACAGTACAGCACTCTCTCAGCACTGCGCTGGACTGCTAGCTTTGATTTTTATTCTGAAGTCCTGAAGTAGGACTTGACAATTCTGACTCAGAGAAGAGAGTGCTACCAACTGAGCCTAGCTGATACCTACCAGCTGAACAATTATGAGCACAAGCTGACAGAGGACACCTCAGGATTACCCTAGGATAACTTCACATGATAGTGGAAGCAAAACAAACAAGAGTGTCTACAAATTATCCAGTTGGTCCAACCATCAGAGAGAGAGAGAGAGAGAGAGGGAAACGCATACACAGACACAGATGTACGCGCATGCACACAAACACTGTTTCAGGCTGTTAACAATTCCTCTCTGTGGGAAGCCTTTTATTTTGCATTTCCCTATTTGAGCCCAGAGTCCAATCCTCCATAGCTATCACTGCAAATAAACAGTCCAAATGCCAGGCGGAAGCAGAGGGGGAAAATAGTTGGAAGCAGGATTTTTTCCAAAATGCATCATATTCTGATCAACTAACAATGGTGGCCTTTATTTGCACTTTAGTGCGTAATTCAGAATTAGTGGGCTATTACAGGGGGTGCAAACAGCTTGCCCCACCTCTGTGCCCTTGCCCCCTTACCAAGACAAAGTAGGCATGGAGCCGACCACTCTACGCCCGTCCCCACACACCACCCCCCCCGCAGCGATCAAGCGCTGTGGGAGGGCTATACAAGAGCCGAATACAACGTCTGCCCCTTGCTGGGGAGGAAGCTCTACCCTTGGGAGCTGCTGGTCAATCCGATTGGTCGACAGATCCATCAGTCCCTGCAAAACCAGGACTGTATTAATGGAAGCTGCTGGGACTGCAGCAGGGAACAAGAAGAAGGAGCAATAGATCCCTGGAAACATGTAAGTCTGGGATCTTGGTTGGGGAGGGTTTGAGCAGGTTGGGGGAAGTGTGGGGGGAGTGGTGGTGGTACCTTGAAGACTGCAGGCGGGTAGGAGGAAAGGCGAGGGGTTTTATCTTAGCACCCCACCGATCCGCAAACGGAAGTTAGAATTCCCCCCTTCCTTTCCGCCCTTTGAAGAACTTATTTTCAAAATATTGGGCTGCCCACTCCCGCCCAGCTGCCCACGCTAAACGTTTTATGATTTGGGCAGCACATTATCAGGGTCAATTGGCTCGATAACTAGTCCAAATAACCCTTGATTACTTATTTGAATATGGCGTGCGGGTTGTTGATTTCGGTGCCCACCCACCCCCATGTTATGGGGGTGAGCTCGGGGGGGAGCTCAGGGGTGGGTGGGAGGTGGTGGGTTGGGCACCCGTCCTATTTTACCCATCCCCCCCCCCACTTGTCCCCCCCCACTGACCTGCTGAAAACATGCTCGACGGGGGCACATAGAAAGCAGCCCAGCATTGGGCACACAGTCATACTCTTCACTTGATCTACCTTTCATCAGAGGCACACCAGCAAAGGTGATCATCTACGAAAGCCTAAGTCACAGTGAATGGAGGCAAAAGGCTTGTTTTAAAAATTTTAATTTTGCTGAGCTTTTTCTAGACTTAGTAATTAGCTGGACTTATAGGCAACAAGCCCACAGACCTATCACAATCAGTTCTTTGCTGTTTTTCTAACAGATACAGCAGCCCATTTGCAGCACTTGGAAAAGGTGTCAAAAACCCGTCACCTCCATTTCCAAAGGACAAACGTGTGAAACAAAGCAATCTTGTTCGAGAAGATTTCCACGCAATGCATTATTGGTTATCAATGATCAAGTTCTACAATTGGCCTTTGACTTACATATTGAGTTGGTGCCTGACTGTGGTGCCAATTTTGGATTATTTCTATCCGCGTAACTGCTTTGAACTATAACAGAGTCTCTACTCAGTATATCAGGAGGTACGGTTACCTGTCCACAATACCGCACAAGTCTATTTGCAGGTCACTGAAGTTTCCCTGTAAGCCCTGTTGCACCAGAATGAGATCTGCTGGCTGATTGTCTATGAAGATGAGTCGCATGCAGCCATGAAAAGCACCATAGGGATTGGAACATCCAGCGTTTCTGACAGTTTCAGGGCAGCCTTAGGAGCACAACACATGCATAAAAATTAGTTCAGAATATCATAAGCAAAGACAAAGCTCTGTATGTGACAGTAGTCATGCATCAAAAGCCATGGAATGAGTAATTATTTACATTTGCACTTGGCAACAAAAACAATCAAGAAACTATCTTCGGTAGGTTCATTTATCGTCATGAGTCCAATATAAGCAAGAGATAATGATATTCCATATAATGTTTTGACAATTTCTATTAAAGCCTGTCGCTAAGACATTTAATGGAAAAAGTAAAAGAACAATAACCAGCATACATTATAAAGTTGCTGAGCAACCAGTTGCATAAAGAAAATCATTTAAAACACTTTCCCAGAACAAACCACAATTGGAGCAATACATCTGGTTATCAGGTTCCTTACAGCAGACACATTAAGGACAGTCTTCGTTGTGTCAATGCTGGTGTTGCTTTCTTTTTATTTAACACATTCTAAGTGTTTTATTTTCAGATTCAGCACACTAATGAGGACACTTCTTAGACTACAAGTTCCGAAGCTGTGGAGGATTCATACTTCTCATTGCTTGGAATTGCTCTTGGGGAATAATGATGGCAAGCAGTCTTTGTTGCTCATGCTTTATTTGGTTGTCCCACATTGTATACATATTTCATGCCGTTCCATTAGAAATTCTGAACCATGGTGGGGGTTTGGGGAATTTTACAGCCCCCCGCCAGCATATTTGAAGGCTATGGGGGTCACTTAAATAAAATGGGTGGCCAGCACACCATCTTCCTGCCCATCCTCAAGCTGTGCCCCATATTATGGTGCCCAGTAAGGCACCAAGCCACCCTTAGATCTAATAAGGCTCTTAACTGGCCAGTTGGGCCTCATTCCACCTTCACCACAATAATACATGCAGCTGGGCAGCTGGAGATAGTGGTACAAAGGAATCTAGTCCACCAGGTTTGCTACCTTGGGCAAAAGGCATGAAGGAAGGTGGATGGGGGCATGTACCTCCTTTACGGGTTCCTCTGTGCCCATCAGAGGCACCCCCCTCCACCAAATGATGGTACCCTTCATTTGTGCATCCCCCGGACTCTAGAACATGACCCCCAACCCCTCTCCCCACTCTTTGCTAGGGTCCTCAATCCTTATCCCACTAAAACCCCCAGACTTATTTAAGTCCGGTGTTCATGTTCTCTTCTTCTTGGGACTTCTTGTAATTCCAGCAGTGGCCACTACTTGCTTCTAGCGCTGCTGGGACTACAAGTTCTGCCGGCCAATCTGATTGGCTGCCAGCTCTCGAGGGCAGGACTTCCTGTGTCTGAGAGGCAGAAGTCCCACTCTCAGTCTATTAATACTGGCCCCAGTGTATTATCACTGCACTGCAGTCCATTTAAAGTTGGCGGGCACGAGACCAACTTTTCTACTAGGGCGGGGTTTCGAGGGGAACAATATGCCTCCCCTTCCATAAGGTTCACCCCAATGTCTCAACTAACAGTGACTTAAAAGCTTCCCCTAGTGGCTGAATCAGTTGATAAAGGAAGCAATACTGTCTTTTTTGTTGCATTTTACAGTAATAATTTTGCGAAGTTGAAGAATGGTGGTGAGGAAATCCATGGAAATGTCCATGAATGGTCTCGCCCATCTTCAAGGCCACAGATTTAAGTATAGGGTTTAGAGACTAACTAAAAGGGAGGGAGCAACACAGCATGGTCAATTTAAGGGTCCAACCTCCTGCTCTGAATAGCATCGGAAACATACCTAATGTTATTTCGGTTCGTATGCTGGAGAGGAATCTCTAGAGTCAGGCTAGGACAGGAATAGAGTGCAGTACATGTGTTAATAAGGGGTGAAATGCTTGTCAGAAGACCCATTCAGGAACCTGGTTTGTCCTGAGCAGAGCAGGCATCGAGTTCTGAAGGCCAGCAATGATATGCAAATGTCTTGACTAATCCTTCATCAATCTTTTTCTTTGGACAAAAAGGAACGTACGAACATGGAGCAGGAGTAGGCTATTCAGCCTCTCAAGCCTGCTCCACTATTCAATAAGATCATGGCTGACCTGATTGTAACCTCCTGCCTACCCCGATAACCTGCCACCCCCTTGGTAATCAACAAACTATCTAGCTCTGCCTTAAAAATATTCAAAGACTTTGTCAATTGAGGAAGAGAGCTCCAAAGATTGTCAACCCTCTGAGAGAAAAAAATTCTCCTCATCTCTACTTTAAACAAGCAACCCCTTATTTTTAAATGGTGACCCCTAGTTCGAGATTCTCCCACAAGAGGGAACATCCTTTCCACGTTCACTCTGTCAAGGCCCCTCAGGATCTTAATGGTTTCGATCAAGTCACCCCTTACTCTTCTAAACTCCAGTGGATACAAGCCTAACCCATCCAACCTTTCCTCATAAGACAACCCATCCATTTCCCGGTATGGGTCTGGTAAGCCTTCTTTGAACTGCTTCTAATGCTTTTACATCTTGCCTTAAATAAGGAGACCAGTACTGTACATAGTACTCCAGATGTGGCCTCACCCGTACCCTTGACAGAGGATCTGATCTATTGTCTTTCAAAAGACTTATATAATGTGCGGGCTGGGTTGTCAGCAGGGCAAGGGAGGCAGAGCGGAAACTGAGGGGTCCTCCCACTACCAACCCCAATGTTTCTGCATGTCCATTATTAAGCAAATTATGTATCTTTCATGTGAATACTGAATGAAGAAATGAGGCCAAGAATTGAATAAACCTTAAGAGAGGCTAGAGATTATTAGAATAAAGCAAACCAAAAATACTGTGGAGGCTCTCTCCCAAGAGCCTGCATTTTAAAATTTTTTATGAGAGATTATTACGTCCTACTCCACCACCCCAACACACAAAAAGCAGATATGTGAAAGAGACCAGAGAGGAAATAGTTAAAGCTGGGTTAGTTATATTCTTAGATTTAAAAAAAAAACTGGATAAATATACAGTTAGGAAATAGGACAGAAGGGATAAGTGTTGACAGAAATATTCTCAGGAATGTGACGGGTTTTGTGCTGTTGGGACAAAGGGAGGTGTCACTGTATCAAAATGCAGGCTAGATTTGAATACTGGGATCCACAGAATTATAGAATTATAGAATCTTACAGCACACAAGGGGGGCCATTCTGCCCATTGTGCCTGTGCTGGCTCTGTGAAAGAGCTATCCAATTTAGCTGCATGCCCCAGCTTTTTCCCCATAACCCCGTAAATTAGCTCTCTTCAAACATATGTCCAAATGCCTTTTAAAAGGTAATATGAAATATGATTCAATCACCCTTTCTGGCAGTGCATTTCAGATCCTAACAATCCTCTGTGTAAAAATTCTGCTGACTTATTGAATACATAAATGATGGAAGATAGGAATTGGATTAGTCCTGGGGTTTAAGAAGAGTCTTTTGAAAACTTTCCCTTAGGTTATTAAGTAAATGGGTAAGATAGCCTGTAGAAAGAGTAGAGCCTTTGCTGAAGTGATTTGATAAAATTCACTTATACATGGTCTCAGTTGGATGTTGCTGATTCGTACGGTTATAAAACAGTAATATATTAAATGAAACGGCTAATAAGCATAAATGATAGATGTGGAGCAAGGGATCTGTCTTACCTCCGAAATAATAACTGTTTCCTGAATGAATCTGTACAATTGAATGAACAGTCGAGGCAGCATCATTGTCCAGTGTGATGCTGACATGATTCCTCCTTGCATTGAAATGAATGGAATGCCATTGCCCATCATTCAGCTCCGTACCTGCAAAATGTAAATCAGATCATCATAAAATCAAACACACTCTTGTTAGCAGCATGTTGGCATAAGCATGATAAATGGGGGCACTGCATCTTGCACTGAACTTATTCAGTTGTGTCATCACCATTTGTGATACATGAATTCATGTTAAGGCATCAGCATCTTTAACATTTTCAGTAAAACAGATGATCAGCAATGTATTTCTGAGAGGTTTACAGTCATGAATTGATGTTGAGCTGATGTATGTAGAAGCCATCTGTTGTTTAACCTAAAGTGCACTTGGAAACTTAAACTGTGTTATTTTAAAAATTGTTTGTGGTCTCCTTCCTATGGTGCTATTTTAGTAAAAAAGGCATGAATGGATAAACTGAAAATATTTCTGTGTGCTATTTTACCAAAGGCAATAACCGATCTAAAAATATCAAAATTCCTGGAGCGGATGTGCACTTTCTACATGTGTGTAGCAATAAGAACTCAGTGCATGTTGTTAAAATGGAGAGTGAACTATATCTGTGTGCTCTAAACCAATTCATCCACCACGTACCATGCCTGCCCCCTACCCCTCCCCCACCCTGACTCCATTCCATCCTCTAACCTTTCTTTGCTTGAACTGGTCTTGGTCTGAAAATTCAGTCAAGTGTTGAGTCATTGATATTGGTAGACACCAGTTCCAGCTGCAATTAAAGTGCTGGGGTCCAAATCTCAAAGTGACAGCTTATCAAGCATGAGGGGGAGCCACTGGCTAAAGACAGGTAGCAATTACAAACTTATTTAATGTCGCTGCCAAAATGGCAGACCCAAACCTGAACAATCATTAATTATTATTCAACTTCTTTTTTTCCTGGGACCCACACGTGGCCCAGAAAATCATCTATATCTGCTTGCAGATGTAGGCACCTTTAAACCTATTGAAAGTGTATGAGGCAGGATCCTCAGGTAAGAACATGATAATAGAAGTAAGCTTTTCAACCCCTCCAGCCAATTCCACTACACAAGTATGACTGCTCTGTACCTCAGCTCCGTTTATCCCTGCCTTGATTCATAGTCCTGAGATACCCTTACCCATTGATCTCAATCATGAAAATTTCAATTGACTCAGCATTACTTTGAGCATTACTGAGGGAGAGAATTCTGAGTCTTTTTCTACCCTCTGTGAAAAAGTTTCCTGACTTCACTCCTGAATGGTCCAGCTCTAATTTTAAGATGTCTGCTCAAATATTTTTTCATGGGCAGATTGAGCACACACTCACTTTGATTGGAATGTGCCTTTGGAGAACTGAAGGGGTGGAAACCCAATGGATCAGAGTTCCCTTGAATTTCAGAACCTCCATTGACCTGCCACCCAAATTCTGTCCTTCAAAGAAGAGGGCCTGAAATCCCGAGACTTTGGTCTAAGTACTGGATAGTACATTGGGTTGGAATACCAGACGACACATCCCTCTGGTTCAGATCCAACCCAAGGTAATGGCATGAATTTCTATCTCTCCCTATCTTCACAAACTGAGTTTGATCAATCCTAAATCACCCACAGTTCTACAGTAATTAACACTGAATGTACATTCTTGCTCAGGGAGACCACAGATATGATGGATGGTTAGTGTGGAACTGGACTAGTGTGGTAGGGTTTGCTGTCCTAAGGTTGGATCTAAAGCACAGTGCTGGAGCAGAGCAAATAGATCTTTATTCCACACTAAAATCATGCTCCCTTTCCTCTGAGTTCACTTTCCTCCTATCCTTCCCTCATCGCTCCCTCCAATAAACTCTGCAACATATATTCCTGGCTTACCATCACACGTGACCTTGTTACCCCATTGTGTCAATAAGAGGTAAGACTTCCTCTGCTCAATTCTTTGTATGCTCTCCACCCACATTCCCTTTCCTCCCCTAAACCTACTTCCTCCTGTGTCTGCCCAGAAAAAATCTCTCCCAATCCATTTAAAACAGCATTTTCCAAATCCCAACCATCCAGCCTTTGATCTTCCATTCACCATGACATTTTCACAGCTACCAACCTACTCAACCATGCCCTCACTAAACACCTTTGATGCCCTAGTCTCCATAAAGACCATTACTTTCTCTCAGCCCAGCTATTGTCTTCCAGTACAGCCCTCACCTCTGCTCCCTTAAGTTCAAAGGATGCACATGTATAGATATGGAGGACAGTTGGTTTAGCCATTCACTACCAGATCTTGCTGGATCGCATAAAGAACTATTGGGTCCTGCTCTCATCTGCCAAAATTGCTCACTATTTCAGGATCATCCCAGAATGCTAACCATCTTGTTAACCCCTTTCCCCTGTCTTACCTCCAACATAAAATGTCAGGAGCTCATAGTCTTCACTTTGATTGAGACCAATCGATCAGCTCACCCTGCGCCAAGTTTCCTCTATGGTTGGCTCCGCTCCAGCCCTGGACTTGCATATTTCTCTAGTTTTTCTCCTATCACTCCTCATGCCCTCTCTGAGTTCATCTTGTCCTACTCTCCTGACCTTATTTCCACTAAACTGCTGACCACCCAACTTACCTTTCTGACTCCTATATGAGCTGATCATTGCTAACGGTTATCTCTCCTCAGATCCCCCTCTCCTCCAAAACCACCATCATCATCCATCTCCATAAATAACCAAGCCTCGACCCATCCGCCCTTTGCAAACCATCGGCCCATCTCCAAACTCCTTGAACATGTTAATGCCTCCCAAATCCATGTCCACCTTACCTAGGACTTTATGTTTGCATCCGTCCAATCAGGTTTCCACACCTGCAGTGTTGAGAAATGGCTCTTATCAAAGTAGCAAGTGACATCTTATGCGACTGCATCAAAGGTAAACTACCCCTCTTACTTCTCAACCTGTCTGCAGCCATCAACACATCTGACCACACTATCGTGTTCCAATGCTTCTTCACTGTTATTCAGCTGGGTGATACTATACCCATTTCTGGTTCCATTCTTGTCCATTCAGTCATAATGAGAGAATTGCTTGCAATGGTTTCTCGTCCCACGCGAGCACCGTAATCTCACCGTTATCTTTGGCCCCGGCCTATTCCTTAGCCACATGCTGTCGCTTGGTACCATCCCCCAATCATCAGTTTCCACATGTACATCAACAACACCAACCCCTACAACATTATGGCCAGGATTTTATGGCCCCTCCCACCTGGCAGGACATTATGGTCCCGTCGAACTGAATGGAGATTTAAATGGCTTGCCGCATCTGCCGCTGGGGAGGCATGCCGTGGCGGGGCCATAAAATCCTGGCCTATACCTTTCAACCCCTCAACTTCCTCTAAACTGCTACTCTTCTTATTTAATATCCAATACAGGATGGGATTCCTCTGAGTAAATACAGGGAAAACTAAAGCCATTATTTTCTGTGCTATCACAAATTCTGTTCCCTAGCCACCCTTCCATCCCTCACTCTGGTAACTGTCTGATGCTGAACCAGAACGTTTGCAATCTTGATGTCATATTTGACACTGCAATGAACACATCAAATCACCAAGGCTGTCAATTTCCACCTCTGTAATTTCACCGACTCTGCCCCACCTCAGCTCAGTCGGCTGCTGAAACGCTCATGCAAGCCTTTTGTTAAATTTAGTCTTGACTATTCTAATGCGCTCCTGTCTGGCCTCCAACTTTCCACCCTTCACAAACTTGAAGTCCCTTAAAACTCTGCCGCCCGTGTCCTAACTCAGACCAAGTCCCCTTCACCCATTACCCCTGCGCTCAACTCTCCGTTAAGCATTGTCTAGATTTTAAAAAGCTCATCCTTGATTTCAAATCCCTCCGTGGCTTCACTCCATATTCCTAGTTGCCAAAGCCCTAAGCTCTGAAATTCCCTCCCTAAACTTCTCCACTTCTCTGTCTCTCTTTCCCCTTTAATTAAGATGCTTCATTTGGCTATTTTCCCTATTATCGCCTGATGTGGCTTGCTGTCAAATTCGGTTTGAATACGCACCTCTGATGTGTCTTGGGATATTTTAGTACAACCAGGGTACTATATAAATGCCAGTTGTTATTGTTGTTGCTTTTGTCACAGGGATATTGGCGCTTGATCAATGTTTTTGAATTTAAGTAAAATCCCAATGGATTGTCCTGACATGGTAAAATGTACGTGCTGGAATGTGACTGGGCTGACATTTGTGAATTTTTATGATGTCTAGTCCTGAATTTTGTGCTCGTTGGGCGTGCGTGATCGGCAGGCCTGAAAGCGATCGCGGTGTCCGCTTCCACCTGCGAACGTCAGAACGATGCCATTTCACTCTGGCCAATTAAGGGCGGGCCAGCATGAAACGCGCCCGGACATTGGGGCAGTGCTGCCGGCAGGGCGCGGGAGCCTGGTGGGCGCCAGGTCGAATGGTGACCTGGAGGAGGATAAAAAATGACCCCAGGAAGCTCCCTGAAGTCCGCCAGGAGTTGGAGAGGAGCTTAACAGAGCTGTCGATGAGAGACTGGAAAATTTTGCGTAAGTGATGGCCTCAGCACCTGGAGGGCACAGCAGGCAGGATGCCAATGCTGGTGGGCACTCTGCCCCACGATTCTCAGACAACTGCCTGTGCGCTCTCATGGAGACAGTGAGTGCCCAGCATGAAATACTCATGCTGTGGGATGGCAAGAGGAGGCCACTCCACCAGACAAAGAAGGCCTGGACAGAGGTGGCTGCCTAGGTGAGCGGACATGATGTGGTGCACTGCGCATGAATTCAATGCTGAAAACAGTTCAATGATCTTCTGTGCTCTGCAAGGGTGAGTGCTAACTTGGCGTCGAACTGTGTATAGATGCCTTGGAAGGTGGCCGTAAGGTGTGGCACTCAGGGGTGTAAGATGCATCGTGCCAAATGGCACATATCCCTGTGCCATCCAAGGGAGGGAGATGTTGCAGCTCACCTTGCGTGTGTATAGAAGGGTGAGGAGTGCCAATCTGACGGGCACCTCAAACCTTAAGGTTGGCGGGCAGGCCAGGAGCCCTGGCGCGAACCAAAAAAAGCATGAAACCTCATCCACGGGCGGGATGAGATTTCATGTAGGGTTTTTAAAATTTTAATGAAGTTTTTTTGGAAATTATGAACATGTACCAACTCATGTGACATTGTCACATGAGGGAACATGTTAGGGAAATTTTATTTTTCAATTTTGAACTTTTTTAACATTTACAGCTGATCTCCCTGAGGCTGCACATAGCCTCAGGGAGATGAGTGTGCTCTTTTGCGTGCATGCGCAAAAGAGCACAATCCCGATTTTAGGCTTCCCCACACTGCCCGCACAGGGAGCGCATAGCGCTTCTGTGTGGATATCACGCTGAGCGGGCCTTAATTGGCCTGCCCACGTAAAATGGCGCCGCGCCTCCGGTCGGGGGCGCCTATCAGAAGCATGCCCGTACGCGCCCGCCTATCAACTTCCCCCCCAACGGGGGGAAAATTCAGCCCATGGTGGTGACATTTTGAAATGACATATTCTGTTTCTCCCTCACAACCCACAGCTGACCCTGAGGATCTCCCCCCCTTGACATCTGAGGAGGAACCACTGAATGATGCACTCGCATCACATCCTTGCTCTGCACCAAGCACCAGTGCAGATACAGGCACTTCGGTGAGCTTTTGCCCGTTTGCTCTGTTTGGGATTCACTGTGATTAGGGCACATCACACTCGCACGAGGAGCTGGTGGGGGGCAGAGAGTGCCCAGGGTGCCAGTCGTCGGAGGACTGCTGGGGACCTAGACCATGCTGATCCTGAGGTAGATGATGAGCCTCTGGAGTCGTCCATCAGGCAGCAGGTGCTGGAAGATCTGGAGATGATCCCTGAGGGTCTGCATGCCATGGTGTCTGTCATGGAGGAGTCCATGCGGAGCTTGAACACTGCGTTGACCATGAGTACCGAGCGCCCAACCTCCTCCATGGAGAGAGTGGCGACTCTCATGGAGAGGCAGCTCCAGGATCAGGGCTTCCTGGGGCTGGACTCGGATCTGCAAGCCCACACACCGGCTGTGACCTTAGGAGGCCACTACCAGTGTGAGAGATGGATGAGGCACCTAGTCTCTCTGCTAGGTGCCCATTCCATCAATGGTGTGCAGGGAGGTCCAGGCATTCCTCTCGCTGGCAGACCAGCTACCTGTCGTCTCTGTGGGCTCCTCGCACAGCACTCCGGACGAGGGCAACAGCTCCTCCGCCTGTCTGCTCGTGACCGTGGCATTTTCTGAGGCCGTGATGACTGAGGAGCACCCAGCCATGTCGCTGGTCACGCCCGCCCAAGCAAAGACTGCTCAGGCCCCGCTGGCCAGAGGACGACCACCAAGGTTATCAGGGCTGACACAACAGCAGAGTCGGCAATCTGCCTCCAATGCCAGCGAGGGTGGGGGGCGTGAGGGGGAGGGGTGGGGGGCAGCACCAAGACATAACACTCACAAGCACAAGTCTAAGGCACCGTGAGCACAGGATGGGGTTTTCATAGGTGACATGAGTTAATTTAATCAGTGCTATGTTTTGTTTTTGTGTGACTTTCAAAACCATATTATGTTTTGTTTCTTGTTTGCAACTCTGGTAAAGATTTCAGGCATGATTTTTTTTCAAAGCCCTGTGCCCCTCGTGTTTTCCAAAGGTGCAGGCCTCATCAGTGCCTTATGATAGACGGTAGGGGCAGCAAACTTTATTACAGAGGTTGTGGAGGCGACACTGAGGCCATGGCATTGACGCCTCAGAAATGTGTGTGATGGAGGCGGTGCCCACGCGCTGAGATGGAAGCCAAGCCTTGGCAGCCTAGCTGAAGGAGCATTGATTCAAAGTTTCCCTGATGTCCCTGCCTCCCTGAAGGATCATCAAGTCTACTTCATCGTCCTGAGACTGTGCCTGCCCAGGCTTCTCATCAGATCCATCTGCAGATGTGTGCGGAGCTGCCTTGGTATCCTCATCCTCGAGGGGGTCCTCCTTGTCAGTGCCAGGTTGTGCATGGCACAGCAGGCCATGATGATAAGCGACTCATGCTCTGGAGGATATTGCAGGGGACCCCTAGAATGGCCCAGGCAGTGGAACCTCGTCTCCAGCAGCTCTACTGTCCTCTCAACTACTGCCCTCATGGAGGCATGACTCCAATTGTACTCCCCACAGGTCTCTCCCTGCAACACTGCCTGCAGACCCCTGGCCTCCTCTCCCTTCTGACCCTCTCTTCCTCCTCAGAGGAGGTGCCCCCCAGTGCCGTACACAATCCCTATCTGCCGAGATGCAGATGGCACTGCCCTGTACACTGAAGACTGCACTGGGCAGAAATACACCAAGAGAGTTGACAAAACAAAGGAGCCCTCAGAACAAGGCTAACAAAGCAAATACTGCGGGAGAAACCAGAGGGAAAGGTCTGAAATCTCAACAGTAAAGCAGAAGCAAACTCTTACCCGAGCTCCTAACACCTCACACAGCCAATGCTCCTGTCCCCTTTCGTTCTACCCTTGGATGAGAAAAATTAAATAAAAAAGGGGGCGGCCAGCTCCCTGTGTGCCGAACGAAAAATCTCACGGGCAACGTAAAATTCCACTCAATTGCTCTTTTAATTGCCTTAAGTGGCTGTCAGTTGTCGGCGAGCGCACTGCTGACTCCCGCCTGCGCCCGCCAACCATAACATCGCGTCAGAGCGTGATGACGACAGGATGCGTGTCCAACATCGTCACACGCGGTTTAACCTTCTTCCGGATGGGCCGCGCCACCGAAACTAACACGTAAAATCCTGGCCTTAATGTTCTGACTTACAACACACATAAAGAAACATAATTTGTGAATATTTTTAGTTAAGGCATCGATCGAATTTTGTACATTTTAAGCTATTGCTGCACTCTTGCAGCTGAAATGCGACTTGTACATAAAGCTGTTGCTCAAAAAAATAAATCAAATACGCAACAAAATAAGAGATTGGCAAAATATATCTGATAGTCACTTATATCCTATCTCCTGTTGGCTGTCAGTCAAAGTTCAACTCGAGTGCCTTGTCGCTGAGGTTTACATGTGACACTGACAACAAGGTGCTGCTCAATGTCAAGGGGTGAATGCATTACAGACTTGACCCTAGTGCTTGCAGGAAGCTCAGAGCCTTCTCATGGCTAATGTATGGTCCATATCTCTGGTTCAGCTACTAAAATTGTCCACAAAGTAACAATGTTACATCTGACGGCAAGGTCAGAGAGAATGTTCCACGGGCAAAGGCAGCTGCAGTCCACAAGGTTTTGCTGCTGGTATTCTTTGCTGGATTGTTTGGATTGATTCAGGGTGCCTAGGTATATCTACAACAGATTTTTGGTTCTTGAGCCCGAGGGAGGAAAGCAAGATAAAGAGGAGCAGGAAGGGAATCCCAGAGTTTGGGACCGAGGCAACTGAAGTCAAGGCCACCAGTGATTAAGCGATTAAAATCAATGATGCTCATGAGGCCAGTATTAGAGGAGTGCAGATATCTCAGAGGGTTGTGGGGCTTGAGGAGATTATAGGAGCGAGGCCATGGAGGGATTTGAAAATAAGGATGAGAACTTCAAAGTCAAGACATTGCTTGACCAGAAGCCAATGTAAGTCAGCAGACATAGAGGTGTGATTTGAAGCACGGGCAGCAGAGTTCTTGGACGATCTCAAGTGTACAGGAGGTAGGATGTGGGAGACCAGCCAGCAGCGCATTGGAATAGTCAATGCTGGAGGTGACAAAGGAATGAATCAGGGTTTCAGCAGCAGAGTAGCTGAAACAGGGTCAGGCGACGTTCTGGAGGTGGAAATGGCAGCACAGCACAAATAAGGTTGGAAACTCACCTCGGGGTCAAAGGTGACGCCAAGGCTGTGAACTGCTCCTTAAAGCCTACCTCTTTGACATTTTTCTGCAATAAAGGCACTACATAAACATAATTTGGTGTTTTCGTCCTAAAAGCAGACATTTGGCTGAATTGCTAGCAACTCTTCTGATGCTCGTGGAAGTTTTGCAAAGGGTTCACATAACATGTATTATGACATCGGAAGTGGTGTGCACTCTATCTTAGCTCTCGTAGGGTATTCACTTAGGAAACATTAAGCAGCCAATTTGAAATATCTATTATTGCAGGCAGGTATTTTATTTTTTCAGTTTGAGAGCGCAGTAAATAAAAAAAGTCAACCTTCAAAATAAGCTATCAGATGAAAAGTTACATTATTTTCACAATATTAATATAATAAGGTACAAAGTTAACACCACACTGCATTGAAATGAAAGAATCATTGATATTTGGAGAATATGCAATAAGAACATCGTAAAAAAAAGGCTTTCATTTCTATAGCACCTTTCATGGTCTCAGGAAGTCCAAAGCTCTTTACAGCCAATGAAGTGCTTTTGAAGTGTGGTCACTGTTGTAATTAAGGAAATGTGAGAGCTCTTTTTGTGCATAGCAAGCTCCGACAAACAGCAATGAACAATCGGTTTTCGTGATGTTGATTTAGGATAACAATTGGCCAACATGACAGGGATATCTCCCCTGTTGTCCTTTGAAATAATGCTATTGGATCTTTTAAGTACACTTGAGGGCGTTACCATTGCCCAGAAATTGAACTGGACTAGTCATATAAATACTGTGTCTACAAGAGCAGGTAAGAGGCTAGGAATCCTGTGGCAAGTAACTTGCTTTCTGACTCCCCAAAGCCTGCCCACCATCTACAAAGCACAACCAACAGTGCGAGTGGTCACACTGACCTGCCTCAGTTTTTTCACTCACTGCTCTGCCTCCTAGCTTTGAAAATGCCCTTAAAGATTATTTTACTAAGGTGAGTCTCCTGCTGAAAATGTGTAGCGGAAATCAGGGCACATGCTGTGCCAACTTGCAGCTGAAATTCAAGATTGTGCCAATGGGTTAAAGGGTGTAAAGAGCATATATTTTGGATATACGCTGCTCGTGAGTGCGGACTTCCGAAATTTTAATAACAAAAAGCTCAGCCCAACACTTTAAATGCTGCAATTGTGTGACTAGCTAAAGGCCATAAGGACACAAGAACACAAGAGGTATGAGCAGGAGTTGACCATACGGCACCTCGAGCCTGCTCCACCATTCAATATGATCATGGTTGATCTGCTGCCTCAATGCCATTTCCTCGTACTATCCCCATCTCTTGATAATTTTAATACCTCAAAATCTATTATCTCTGTCTTTAATATACTCAATGATTAAGCCCCCACAACCCTCCAAGGTAAAGAGTTCCAAAGATTCAGCACCCTCTGAGTGAAGAAATTCCTCCTCACCTGAGTCCTAAATGGCCTACCTCTTACGCTGAGATTGAGTCCCCTGGTTCTAGACCTTCCTGCATCCACCCTGTTGAGCCATGTAAGAATTTTCTATGCTTCAATGAGATCACCCCTCATTATTCCAGACTCAAGAGAATACAGGCCCAGTCTCCTCAATCTATCCTCACCAGACAATCCTACCATCCCACGGATCAGTCTGCTGAACTTTCATTGCATTCCCTTTATGGCAAGTATATCCTCCTTAGGTAAGGAGACCAGAATATTCCAAGTGCCATCTCACCAAGACTTTATACAATTGCAGCAAGAATTCTTTACTCTGGTACCTCTTGCAATAAAGGCCAACATACCATTTGCCTTCCTAATTGCTTGCCGCACTTGCATGTTAGCTTTTAGTGAGTTATGAACATGGACACCTAGATCCCTTTGGACATCAATATTTCCCAATATCTCACCATTTAAGAAATACACTATTACACTATACACTAAGAATTTTCTATTCCGGGACTAGGTCCTGTGGGGGGAGTGGGAACTGGGAATGTTCCCTGTTTCGGAGGCCAATTGGAATTTGTGCTGTATCGTGTGACCTTGGCCTTAATTATGCAGTTGGGGGTTTCCCGACGTATTGCACAGCAGGGCAGGCTGGATGGCTCGCGCCCTGCCATCATATCTAGGCGCCATATTTTAAAGGCACCTGGACATCAACTGACCCACTGTTGAAGATAGAAGATCCACCCCCTGAATGTCCTGAGGATAGAAGATGGACCTCCTGGAAGATCCTGGAGTCAGAGGATCTATGTCAAAGATGCTCCACTAACCCACTGCTGCACATGATGCTCCAGGGATCAGCTAACATGCTGGAGGTGTTCATCTTCTCTTCTGATCTCCGCACACTGCCCCAGGCTTTATTCAAGTAAGTGCTGACATGTCCATGCCACATTGATCCAGACGTGCTCTGGACCTCTGTGATTTCCTGCTGGCACCATGGACGATCGGGCAGGGGCGTGAATCCTTAAACTGCATCCCATTAAAGGGATGCAAATTGGATTCATGCCAGCTCCTTGTGCCCAAAGCCTGTCCTGATCATCGCTGACTAATTCCTGGATTATGGCCTTCAACAGGCTTTAGGCCCCTAATTTACATCTGTGAATTATAAAATAAGGGGTCCACAACTTTGACCAATGCTTAGGTACTAGTTGTTCCACTGCTAAATCAGTATGCTTTGCACCCATTTTATGTCCAAAAAATTGACAAGACTCATGCCAAATTCTACTCCACACATCAAAATTTTAAATGATACTCCAAAAAGCTGATTTCCTTCTGCACATACAAAAAATAGCAATTGCACAACAGTCTATACTCCAGCAGGGCTGACTAGATAGCAGTGTAGCACTGAAGACAATTATAACACCACTACCGTTGCCTGAAATGAAATCTGCTAATACAACACAGAGCAGGTGTTGAACCTGGAATTCCCCTGCCTCTGTGTGTGTATGAGTTTGCATTGCACTGAGCTCATTAAGTGCAATGCAGTTGTCAGATATGGAACAGTTGTAACATTAAAATTGTTCTTTACTTGAATAAGATTGAAAATTGACCTTAACGTGAATCACCAACAGACCACTCAGCTCTACAATTAATATTGCCATCTGGACACTTGTTCACCAGTTCAGCCAAGATTTTGACATTGTCATCAACTGTTGGTTGACAGTTCTAAGCAGCTTTATAATGGCCAACATTATTAAAATTGCACAAAAGTGGTCATATATTTCCAGTTTTAAAAATAAATGAAGACTTGCATTTATATACTGCCTTTCATGACCTTGAACATCCCAAAGCACTTCATAACCAAGTGAGTAAATTAGAAATGTAGATGCCGTAAGGATCACAGCAGCCAACTTGTGCACAGCAAGGTCTCAACCAGCAATCACCAGAAATTCCGCTTTAGTGACATTGGTTAAGGGCTACATATTGCCTGTTCACCAGGGAGAACTCCACTGCTATACTGCGAAATAGTGTCTTGAAAAATTTTAACAACTCACTTGAAAGCACTTGCAACACTCCCTATATACTGTACTGGAGCATCAGCCTAGATTTTAAAGCAAACTTTCAAATAACATAACATTGGAGAGTGATTTTGATAAGCAGTGCATCCCAAACCAGCCCTCCGCTGAAATCCACAGCAGGAATTGCAGGATTAAATCACAAGGAAGAATATTTATTCCTCTCCTTAAAAAAGAGTGTTGAGGTCAATTGTGCAGCATCCTTCTGCTTAACTGGGCAGACCAAAGATCAAACTTAGAGCCTTCTGGGTTTACATGTCTCAGTTACTTGTCGGCTAAATTTACTGAGACATCAGGTGAGTTTTTGAATTATATTACATGAACATGAATAAAACACAATGACTACAATAAGTTTGCGAGCTATAAGTTGGTTTCTCTCCGTTACTGTACAATGATAAACTATCAATAGTTACAACCGTGTAATGCAATTCTCCAACATCTTGATATCTATCTGTTCAAACAGAGAATGAAAAGTAACATTCATATTGCAAACTGACAGAAAAACCAAACAAAGAAAGAGTTTCCTCTCAGGTTACGTGTAATTGTATAAAAAACTTCACAAATCGCATTTTGAGTTATGAGTTAAATACAGGGGCATCTATTGCTATCTACATTACAGGCATTCCAAACGGGAATCAAATCTAGTTTATGATAGATCACACTTTTAATGTGTCTCATCTTGCAGCATCAGCCAAAGACAAATGGGACACTATATCCACAACAGGCTAGTAGCTATTTTTCCCAACTGGGAGAAGATTCATTTAAACTTCATTTTGGATCACGCTAGACCTTCAGGATTCAATAATTCCTTGTCAGAGATAAATTTCAAACAAACCAAATTATTAAAGTTGGAATATTTCTCCTACGAAGATATTCTAATTTCGCAGATATGGTAACCAGCTTGAAATACCTCTGTACTCAGCTTTTGATTTTCCGATGAAAGCAACAACCTATGCAAAATCTGATTTCAAACTGTCATTTTTATTTCCTGTCACGCTTTTCTTGTCACACATACTCATTACTATTTGTGGGAACTTGTTGTGCAACTAAAGTATTGCGTCCAGGTCACCACACTTTAGGAAAGATGTGAGGATCCTTGAGAAGACGCAGAGGAGATTTACCAGAATGATTCCATGGAGGATTTTAGCTGCAAGGTTTGGATGGAGAAGCTAGGATTGTTCTCCTGTACCAAAGGACATTGAAGGGAGATTTGATAGAGGTGTACTGGATTATGGCAGGTGTGAATAAGGCACACGATTAGCTTATGGTACGAGGACTAGGGGACACGGATTTAAGGTTTTTGGCAAAAGAGCAGAGAGGGATGTGAGGAAGAAATTTCTTAAGTGGTAATGACCCGGAGCTCATTGTCCATGAGGATGGTGGAAGTAGAGGCAATCAATGTTTTCAGAATAAAATTGGATGAGCACTCAAAGGAATAAACCTCCTGAGCTATGGAGATAAAGGCCAGAATTTTGACCTTGATGGGCGGGTGGGCCCCACTGGCTTGGCGCTGGGTGGGCAGCTGAACTCCGCCGCCGAAACGGGGCTGGCCGCCATTTTGAGTGGGCAGGCCAATTAAGGCCCGCCCAGCGGACCACCCGACGGGAAGCACTATGCGTTTCCTGTGCAGGGGGAGGGGAGTGAATCCCCCAACTGTCAAAGTGTGCTCTTTCACGTACGCGTGCGAAAGAGCGCACTGCTCACTGTCTCAGGGAGAGCGCTGAATGTTTAAAAAACTTTAAAAATAGAGAAAGAAAAACATTATTTACATGACCCCCTCATGTGACACTGCCAAACAAGATGGGACATGTTAATAAATATGAGTGAAACTTTAATAAACTTTTTAAAAACTGAGATGAAACCTCATCCCGCCAGTGGATGAGGTTTTATCTTTATTCAGAAGCCCGCTGGGGCTCCTGGCCTGTCCGCCAGCCTTAAGGTTGGACGGGCAGGTCTTTCAATGAGCTTAAGGATCCTGTCAATGGCCTCAATTGGCTATTGACAGGTCGGCGGGCGCGCAGCTGATTTCGCTGTCCGCCCACCTTCCTAAAAACTTTAATGGACCGGGATGACGTTGGGGGTTCCTCCCAACCTCATCCCGTGTCAGTTTCCCGGTGGCGAGCGGGCCCCGCCCCCAAATCGCCGACGGGAAAATTCTGGCCAAAGCATGGGAATGTGACTGACTGATTTGCTCTACAGAGAGCTGGCATGGACACGATGGGCCAAATAGCCTATTTCTGAGCCATAAATGACCCTATGACAACATTCATTACACTTCAAAATGATTCAACAAGCAAACACAATCAGGCATTATATCAATGCAGAAATTATTGGTAAAATGTGCAGGTGAAGGGCTCGAAATTTAATTGTTAATTGGCAGAATCGGTTTGAATTCCATTTAAGGGTTGAAAGCAAAAGTTTCAAAGCTATGCTTAGTATTATAATACCACATTACCTTCATTAAAAATATGTTTTATTACATACTGGTTCTAAAATTGTGTGCATGCCTTAAGAAAAGAGCAGCTATTATTCCCTATCATTACTCTCCGCCGAATGAAACACTATATTGAACAAATCTTATGTTGTGCTGGAGAAGACAGGCTAATGGCTCCTACATTGCTAAAACATTAAGGAAAAAGTATTCCCCTGCTCGGTGAGGGGAGGGGGGGCAAAGTGTGGGAGCAGGAGCGAGTGGGCGTACCTCCGATCGGGGGCGCGCCGCCATTTTACATGAGTAGGTCAGTTAAGGCACACCCAGCATGACGCTCAACCGGAAGTGCTGAGCGCTCGCTGTGCAGGCGGGGGGGGGTGGGGGGGGGTGGGTGGGATTCCCTGAGAGGTTCCCCGCGCTCTTTCGCGCATGCGTGCAAAAGCGCACAAAGATCTCCCCAAGGCACGGAGGTGCCTCAGGGAGGTTAGTTTCAGTGCTAAAGTTTTAAATAAAGATTTTTAACACTTTTAAAACTACGTCCCCTCATGTGACGCTATTACATGAGCTGGGACATGTCAAAGAATAATCGTATAAACTTTTACTAGATTTTAAAACACTTCATGAAACCTCATCCCGCCCACTCGATGACTGGAGAATTCTTCCCTAAGTCAAGTAAACCTGCTTAATTGTTAATTCGCATCTTTGTTCTGTAACACCATGTCTCTTAAAATTAGAACAGAAATTCAAACAACGGTATTTTGTCATGTTTGATATTGCCTTGAAAAAGACTGAATGATGGAAACAGAAGACTGGAACTTGAATTTGTGATGCATTATGATTGAGATTTAGAGTTATTGGTTACTGATAATTTTACTGGTGTTGGTCCCTTAAGGATATATTTTTCATTCTAAATGCTACTCACACATATAGCCCTGATTGTTGCCTCAGCTCATCTGCTGCTGAAACCCTCATCCATGCCTTTCCTATCACTAGACTTGACTATCCCAATGCACTCATGGCTGGTCTCCCACATTTCACACTCCAATATGTGGTGTACTGCAATCCTAGCCCATTTTCAGGGCTATTCTAGATCAGGCATGGCTCCCAGATAACCTCCTTCAACCACAATTAGAGAGAGAGTCAGAAACCGAGGACAATTAACTCCAGAGTCTGATAAATCTTTCCCTGAAGGAAGAGAGATAGCAAGATTATTACCTTCATCCTAATAGCCTTTTATTTTTAGCAAGCGTTAGCCAGCTTGTAATTTTCCTGCATATTTAAGGGTCTGGGTGGAACTCCTCAGTTAATTACTCCCCCCACCAGTAGGGAGTAGGAGTTGGATTCTTTGAGTTATTGATACAGAAAATTATGTGAGGCAATATAAATTTAAAAATACATAAACATTTATTAAAAGAAGCTAACACAGTGTTGAGATGGAAAGCATAAATTGCGATACCGGACAAATCTAGAAAAAGAGAAACCAGCGAGTTCTTATATCTAATACTGAATCCTAGTTTAAACTTTAATTGGTACAGTGATAACATTTTAAAAAAGGAAAGGATATCAAATATTAAAGCAAGGTTACCTTAATCCCTGAGTGAGGAGTTGCGAAACAAATCTATATCTATTCAAATTATGTTCAGATACTTAGTAATTTTGGGGGCTATATAATTAATTTTTATGTAGATAGGTGTTTTTTTAATTCACAGTGAGGTCATCCTTTTAATTTCTCATTTTTGGTGAAAGGACCACCTATTGTGATGAACGTTTCTGATCAATTCTACGAAATGATGGCTTGACCTGTTCTTGGAAGGGGAAGCCTAGGTTGTAGTCATGTGTTTTCCCTTAGTCACAGGATGACTACTGTCATATTCTTACAATGATATAAAGGCACCAATCACTCATAAGGGATTGGGTAAACACGTTGTGGGTTCATTTATTTAGACTAGGCACCTAAGGTAAAAAGCTTGAAGACATGAGAACTGTACTGCACTCTGCTCACAGGAAAAAGTGAATTTGAGACTGGATGACATGACATTCTTCCCTTCTAGTGATGGCCTGCTGATAACCCTTAAAGGCATATTACAACAGTTTCAAGGAAGATAGCGGGACTTGGGACCTAAAATTTTTCTGTCTGATTGTGGTTTTAATTATCTGGCCTTGCACTGTATGTTTACGTGCTGGTGTTAGAAAGAGAACCATATAATACCATTTTTTGGGTGCGTGTAGTTTCTTAATCAGCAAATTCACATGGTTGTGGAGGGAGTCAGCACCATTGTGTTTTGCAAGCTAGTTCTGATTTTTGTTAAAGAAAATATAGCTCTCTGTGAGTTTACAGAAAAGTAACGTTTAATCTGCTATTCCTGCATTATTACCATATCTTTTAACCCTTATTTCTTCACAAACAAACTTGAGGTCATCCAAAACTCTGCTGCTCGAGTCCATAATCACACCAAGTCCTGTTCACCCATAACCCCTGAGCTTGTTGACCTATACTGGCTCCCAGTTAAACAATGCCTCATTTTTAAAAAATTCTCTGTATCCAAATCCCTCCCCTCACCCCTCCCTATCCCTGTAATCTCCTCCAGCCCATAACCCTCCAAGTTTTCTGCACCCCTCTAATTCTGGGGTCTCTTGAGCATCCCCAATTTGAATTGCTCCAACACCAGTGGCCATGTCTTCAGTTGCCAAGTTCCTCAGCTCTGGTATTCCCTCCCTCAAACATCTCCACCTTTGTGTCCCTCTTCCTTAGGATACTTGCCTTTATTAGCTGAGGCATAGGCTACAAGAGCAGGGAGGCTATGCTGGAACTGTATAAAATGCTGGTTAGGCCACAATTAGAGTACTGTGTGCAGCTCTGGTAACCACATTATAGGAAGGATGCAACTGCACTGGAGAGGGTGCAGAGGAGGTTTACCAGGATGCTGCCTGGGCTGGAGGGTCTGAGAGGAAAAGATTGGATAGGCTGGGGTTGTTTTCCTTGGAGCAATGAAGGTTGAGAGGGGACCTGATAAAGATGTATAAAATTATGAGGGGCATAGATAGGATGGATAGGAAGGCACTTTTTTTTTTCCATTAGCAGAGGGGCCAATAACCAGGGGCATAGATTTCAGGTAAGAGGTAGAAGGCTAAGAGGGGAGTTGAGGAGAAATTTTTTCACCCAGAGGGTGGTGGAAGTCTGGAATTAACTGCCTGAAAGGGTGGTTGAGTCAGAAACTCTAGTAACATTTAAGAAGTATTTAGATATTCACTTGGGTTGCCATAGCCTCCAGGGCTATGGGCCAAGCGCTGGAAAATGGCATTAGCGTAGTCAGGTCTTTGTTGACTGGCACGGACGTGATGGGCCGAATGGCCTCCTTCTGTGCTGTAGATGGCTATGAGCCTATGAGTTCCCTCTTTTAACATGCTTCTTAATACCTACCTCTGGCCAAGCTTTTGACTATCTGCCCTAGTATCTCATGTGGCTCAGTGTTATATTTTGTTTTACAATGCTCCTGTGAAGCACCTTAATTTTCGGACCCTTTATTATGATAAAGATGCTGTATAAGTTCTTTTTTGTTGAACAGTTATTTATGTACTTGTCTATCCTGTGTATAATTCCTCTATGGGCCCATCGTATATCTGTTCTTGTGTCAATTTGTGGTGAAAAATGTGCTGAAGCAATACAGAAACTGTAGTATTACGGCAGAGATTTAAACCAGGTTTAGTTCAATATAAGAGCTGCAAGATCATCTTGAGAAGGTAAACTCACATTGCATTAACTGCACACCAGATGCAGAATGATAAATGATGTAAGGTGAATGTTAACAATATCCCAGATGTTCAAAATTTTGAAACCCTTGGGATAGAAAAAAAAAAGCTATCAGTCCCCAGGCTCAGTATAGATGGAATGAGAGCGGAGGCTTGCTTCATGCCAAATAAGTGCTGGTTAATGACCACCCCGAACAAGAGAGAGCCCAGCCAGTTCCTCCTTCAACAGTCCCACCATTACCGAGGCCTCCACCATCAGCCCATTACTGACCAGGTGTTGAAATGGGCCAACCATACCTTCATGGTGGCTATGATAACAACTATGATAACTACCTGATCCCTCAAAGCCTGTCCACCATTTACAAGGTTGAAGCCAGCAGCGTGGTGGGATTTCTCACCACTTGGCTGAATGGGTACAACTGCAACAACTCCCAAAAAGACTGAACGCCATCTAGGTGGGAGCTGTTCATTTCACTAGCACCCTTCCCACTGGACTCAGTATCCGCCCCCTCCACCAGTGTGCACTGTGGCTGCAGTTGATAGAAACTACTGCAGCGACTCAAGTGCCAAGGTTAATGTGAAAGCAGCTTCCACTCTGCGGCCTGGGCCTCCAAGAAGGCCGAGAACAGCAACGTCATGAGGAACAGCATCAACTTTGTGTTTCCCACCATCCTGACTTGGATCTATATTCCTCTTCGGTAAACAGCCACAAGGTCCAATAGCAGCTCATAATGCTAAGCGAGCAAACCCCTGTCAAAAGCACCAGCAAAGGCACATCCACCCTATGGATTTAGATCATTTGAAGAATTTGAGCTAGGTAAAAAAGAAGTCCCAAATCTACTGACTTTAACACATATTTCACGCGGATGGGACGAGCACAAAGTCAGCGAAAACCTTTGGGAGGTTCATCTGAACGTGCTTGAAACTGAGCAAGTGAGAAACACTCTCGTATTCGGTGCCAGAGCGCATTAGGTCAGATCGAATCTATCCTGCATTGTAAATCAAGCAAAGGATCCAGGAGGTGGAAGCACAGATTCACCGGTCCGGTTGGGTAGGCTAAATCCTGCCAGACAGACCACCCACCCACCCAAGACAAGGACCGGGTATAAAAACAAATTCAAATTCTGAGACACAACAAAAAAAGCCTCAGGCATGGGATGTAAATCTGCAGTGTGTACACTAAGGGCTGATGAAGGTAGAAGGAGCCAGAGAATCCTGGAACAGAGAGGCCGTGTTGAAATAAATATACCCCCATAACAGACGAATGTTGAAGCTGCAAAGTAATTTATCTTCACGTAAACTGTAATGTTTTCTTCTTAATGCCTCCCCCACATGTCCCATCCCCCCCACCACCCCCCCCACTGCCTTTCAAGCTCTGTTTTCACTATCGGATTTAGAATTTGGCAAAAGGTGGTCACCCTAACTGTATCATTTGATTTTGTTGCTGTCAACAGAACCCACAGAAGAGCAGGTCCCATGTTGTCTTCTGGAGAACTTAATGATTTTCTGTAATGCTCCGATGAGCTGAAGTGTAACAGCTTTGAAATTCCAGATGGTGTAAGGTTTCCCGTTCCGTCTGACACAGATATAAATGAGGCAAGTATTTGATCCCAAAAAAAAAAACTCCTCAAACAGCAGAGTGAAGGTTATAAATTAAACAACATCAGTCTCAAAAAAAAATGCAAAGCAGCACTAACATCTCCTTTATTTTAACTTGTGGATATAACACAGGTAATAAAAAAATGAAATCTCTCGCAACCACAGGGGAATGATTCATAACCACCCCTCATATCCATTTTAATAGATTATTCTAAACAGATGTTCCAGCTGTGGAGAAGTTTTGCTGATGCATAAGCTGTGTTCACATTATGGGAATTGTCATAAAATTGTCATGCTCAGAATTAAAGTATGTGTCATTTCATCCTCGGTTTATTTATTGTATTCTGTTGATGCTTTTAGTGTAAAACATTTCTTCTTAAAAAATGCTGGTTACCCGAATGCTAACTAGCGAGTGGAATCGCTCTGTCCTCAAATCAGCCTGAATTAACAATATCCACAAAAGAAATTAAACATGGTACAATGAGCACAGTGGGGCTCAATTTTGCATCTCAACATCCTGGACCCCAAGGGCATCTTAAACACTTGCGATGCATTATTAGGATGGTTCGTTTTTCTGCCACAGGAATGCCACCCAAAAGCATGTGTTCGCCCACTTATGAAGGGCAGAATACCAGTTTATCAACCCCTCTGCAATAGACCTCAGGCCAGCAGAAACATCACTCTCCTCATTTTTGTATCATAGGATATTGTTACACTGGCAGATTATTTGCAATGGGACTTCAAAACTGTCCATTCTATTGGCAAGTAAGACACACCACCAATGTATACCACCCAATCCAAAATCCAGTGTATTCGGGCAGTATTTATAAAGTAGTTTAAAAATATATATATACACTTGCTTTAAAAGATCTTCCTCGATATATTTAAAAGTGGCAGCTTGATGCAGTTTGATTAAAACAGCTGACTATAGTTTATCACAAAAATGAAGCATTTTAATCACCCTGTCAATCCATGACCTTTGAGTAGCCTGATGACATATTATTGAAATTCACTTTTAAAGAATATTTAAAACAACTTTCTAGTTATATTAGGGGTACAATGGTCAGTTTCTTAGTAAATTAATACAAAAATCACATTTCAAAGCTTGTAAAATGTATCCTTTTGTGCCTTTACACCCAAAAGAACATTTGAACATCTGCAAACGATAGAAATAAGTAGAATACTTTTCTTTTATTCATTCATAGGATGTGGGCGTCACTGGCTAAGCCAGCATTTACTGCCCATCCCATTTGCCCTTGAGAAGGTGGCGGTGAGCCATCTTCTTGAACTGCTGTGGTCCATGTACTGTAGATACACCCACAGTGCTGTTAGGGAAGGAATTCCAGGATTTTGACTCAGAAACAGTGAAGGAATGGTGATATATTTCCAAGTCAGGATGGTGAGTGTCTTGGAGGGGAACTTGCAGGTGGTGGCATTCCCATCTGTTTGCTGCCATTGACCTTCTAGATAGTAACAGTTGTGGGTTTGGAAGGTGCTGTCTAAGGAATCTTGGTGAGTTCCTGCAGTGCGTCTTGTAGATGGTACACACCGCTGCTACTATGCGTCGGTGGTGGAGGAAGTGAATGTTTGTGCATGGGGTGCCAATCAAGCGGGCTGCTTTGTCCTGGATGGTGTCAAGCTTCTTGAGTTTTGTGGGAGCTGAACTCACCCAGGCAAGCGGAGAATATTCCCTCACACTCCTGACTTGTGCCTTGTAGATGGTGGACAGGCTTTGGGGAGTCAGGAGGTGAGTTACTCACTGCAGGATTCCTAGCCTCTGATCTGCTCTTGTAGCCACAGTATTTATATGGCTGGTCCAGTTCAGAGTTCAGTTGTAACTCATGACACTGACCAGCCAGGCACCAGGAACAGTTGCACATGTACACTTGGCTCACACTGCGGCCACTGCCTTGCACGTGTTTAGCTGTGCACCCCGATATTTCAACTCCATCTTTTCTTACAGAAACCCAGGTTAATTACTTATCAGATCCCCCATTTACTGAGAATCGATTAAATGAAAGGTCTTGAGAAATAATTTTAGAAGCAACTTGATGTTTTGCAGTGATTGCTCTGCAATGTCACTCATTTATGATGTCTTATTGCTGGGGGCTTATGGTCTTATGGGATATAGATGGCAGGTTTTAAGCAGCACTATAACTCTGAAATTTCCTAAGCAGCTCATTTGTAAACCCTTTTTGGCCAGGCGCAGTGTGTATAAATTGGAACTTTGTCTTATTTGACAATAGAATGGATAGTTTTGAGGTTCCATTGCAAATAATCTGCCAACATAACGATATTGTTTAATACAAAAATGAGCAGAGTGATGTTCCTTTTGGCCTGGAGTCGATTCCAGAGGGGTTGATAAATCGGTATTTGGCTCTTCGTAAGTGGGCGAGCACCTGCTTTTGGTGGAGAGCTTGTGGCAGAAGAATGAACTGTCCCTCAAATCGGGCCAGAAGTCTTTAGAGCGCCCTTGGGGCCCAGGACATTGATTCCCAAAATTGAGACTCATTGTGCATTGGAGTGCAGATAAGCGGGAAGTGCTCCCCCTGGTGTTATAGTCTCAGTGGAAACTCCCAGTGCTGGTTAATTTACCCTGGGGCTGTGGCCAGTTGTTTGGGAGGGGTCAGCATTCTGGTGAATTGTTTTTGAAAAACTGATGCAAAAGGTGGCAGAAATCCTGGCCAATCACAAAACTCGCACTGAAAATTCACATTCTTTTGCATGGTTAAGCTGGTTTCAGCCAAAAAGACTGTAATTGAGCAGAAAGACCAGGCTGCCAATGCTAATTTTATTGCAGACTCTGTCGACTGTGGATATCACACCTAGCAACAACTGGGTGAAACAGCAGAAGAGACTCTCTGAGGGCTAAAATTATTTTTTGTGGGTTTAGGGGAGGCAGGGAGAGCTCGTCTGGACTCAAAAAAAATATGAACCGCTGTTGCTCTGGGCTCCCCTCTCTCCCCACAATTGCAAATCCTACCCTAATAGGGCACGTCATTTTACCAACTGGATCCCCAATCTGGGCATCCAATGTTCTGCTGGCCCGCAGCAGGCAAGTTCCGTTGGAATGCCTATTCAAGGTGTATAGTTTACTGCCAACATGCTAATCCCCACTGGAAGTTGTAATCTATCTTCTAGCTTAGTTGTAGTTATCAGTAACTGGATAAGAGGATCTAGTCATTAATATTTCTGTCAGAAATCTGCACTTATTCTAGACTATAAAGCTGTCAGACTGTGGTTAAAAACCCAACTGGCTCACTAGTCTCTTTATAGGAAGGGAACTTGCTAATCTTACCCATTCTAGCTTGTATGTGACCCCAGTGCCACATCATTTCTGTTTGCTCTTAACTGCCCTCTGAAGTGGCCTGTTGAGTCACTTCCTTGTGTCAAACTGGTGCCAGTGGTTTAATAGGAAGGCTTACCGCCAACTTTTTAGGGCAACCAGGGATGGGCAATAAATCCCAGCCTTGCCAGCAATAAGCACAGCCCAAAAAATGAATTTAAACTAACGTGCTGTGTTCAGATCTGTGTCAGAGGTGTGATGTTAAGCACCATTTATGTAAATGACACGAAGTACGGACCAGGCAAAAGAAATATGAAACTTATTGAAGAAAGTCCCCCTTCTGGAATGAAGGAGTTTGTATCTCCTGCTCTGATTCATGGAAGACCATGTGTGACCAGAGGTAGCATCAACGTGCATGAACTAGAGGCATGTTTCAGGTCAGGGGAAGGGTAATTGCTTTTTTTTTTCCTATTGTACCAACAATCAAAAGTGCATACTGCTATTACCCATCACCATTTTTCTGAAATAAAAGGGAAAATCATAGTAGAAAGCCAGAACATTACATTATATCCACCATTTACAAGTATGAAAGACTGTTAACATAATATCACATTCAGCGTGTGGTCAGAATCCATCATCTTCCTTTGCAGGCTAGGATAGAAAACTTGATTAACTATTCCAGACTACTCACAAATAGCTATTGAATTACTCTGGAGATTACTAGTACAGCTCCAACGCAGAGACATATCTAGACTTTTCTATGCACTCCCCTTCAATTTCTCACCTTCCCGTGCCTGATAGACAAAGATCGACTGTTGACCACAATCCCTAACTAAACATTATAAAGTGCAGGAGAGGACCATTTCTATCCTACCTCCACCACCACCCCCTCCCCACCCCCAGTTGTCAAACTCAAGGGGCTGAATTTTACGTCCCATGGGTGGCCACGTGCCTGACACGATCGGGCGTAAAATCACACGAGAAGACATCGGGCGAGCATCCCGACGTCATCGCGCACTTGCGTGATGTTTCGCTCGGCGGGCACGCGCTAAAGTTCGAAGCGCGCGCACTGACAATTAAGAGGGCAATTAAGCCCATTGTTATGACACAGCAGCTGGTAGAGGCTGAGTTGTTTAAATCCCGGAGGGGAAAATTGGACAACTGTCATAACCTCTATTTTCAATTGGTTTGTTTGAGATGCAGCTCTGAATTCAGGAATAAGACCGCCGAGCCTCACGAGGTTTTTTAAATAAAACTAAATTAAACATTTATTAATTTAACATCAAATTAAACACACACACATAATTGTCTACAAATTACCACCATAAAAACTTTTCACAAATCCCCAAATTAATCACTCCCAGGTAAATTTGCACCAAGGCAACAGTAACCCATTGGTCTGAATTTTCCCCATGTCAGGGGGAAAGCGGGCAGGGGCAGTTGTGGAGCTGACCGCTGCCTGCGTTCAGCTCCGCTGCACCGTTTCACAATTATGGCCCACCCAGCGTACTACGCAAGCGGTAGCGCTCAGCGCGGCCTGTGCAGGCAGGGGGAGGAGGGAGAGCACTTCAATCTCCCTGAGGCATGGAGCTGCCTGAGGGAGATTGAAGCAATTGTTAAAAAAAATAAGTAAAAGCAATGACAATTTAATGAAACATGTCCCCTCATGTGACTGCGCCACATGAAATGGGACTAGTTTTTATTTTTCAGAAAAACTTTTAATTTTAATTTTCAAAGCTTTAGGGAACCTCATCCCGCTCGTGGATGAGGTTTCCTAAAAAAACGTGAAGGCTGCTTGGCCTTTTCGCCTGCCTGCCAACCATAAGGTTGGAAGGGCAGAGTAAAGTTGAACTTAAGTACTTCCTTAATGGGCCTTTTAAATACCGGCGGGCGCCTGCCGGAGTCGGCTGAGCACCCGCCAAACGAAACATCGCGAGACAGCACGACGACGCCGGGATGCAGGCCCGACATTATCGCGCATCATTTTACATGCCAGCGTGTTGGGCCCGCCCCCTCATGCCAACTGAAAAATCCAGGCCTTAGACTTTCAGCAGACACCAGGCAAAGCACGTTTGACTTTACAAATTCAAAACGAGGTTCCTTGCAAGTTGGTTCCTTTGCAGGCACAGCTGTAGGCGTACAGGCGGGTTAGATTTTAAATGCCTCTGCCTTACACATACAAACTCCCTTCTGTTTATACCTAGTTTCCCCTTTGAATGTAAATTTTCCATTGTATCCTCAGCTTTTAGTGTCACATCTTCTCACAATAACATTTTCATCCCATTAGTTTTATTAATAACATAAACACGTTGCTTAGTGTCTCCCAGCTAGGTGCAAGATTTTACCCATTCTTTCGAATGGTTTATTGAACAAATGCAAATTTATGCTTTACCTTCTCACATTTATCTAAATAATATCTCAAAACTACTAAACATCAAAGCACCAAGACTAGCTGGCTTTAATCCAAGTAAGCCACATACATACACAGACCCAACTACAATTCCCATTTAAAAATAATTTCCAGTAACTTTATTGACATTAATATCTCTTCATACGTGCATTAGTGGCGCAATTGGCTCCGATTTTCTGTGGCCTGTCCAACCTTACGGTTGGTGAACGGGGGAATCGGCCAGGCAGACTTTGCATTTTCATCAAACCTCATCCAAGGGTGGGATGAAATTTCCATCATGAAACAAAATAAAAATAAATATCTGTGGGCAGCATTTTTATCCGTTGTATTTTCAGCTGCTTGATTGTGATGCATGGACATTTTTTTTTCCCAACTTTTAAAGCCTTTATTTGATGATTTTCAGGCCCGCGGCAGCTGTTTGCCCTCAGGGAGCTTTCTCGCAGCGCTCGCCCGCACCCGTGGTGACTTCATCACTCACCCCCCCCTCCCCTCCCCGACCCCGGCAGCGCTGAGCATCTCAGTACGCCTTTCACGCTGGCTGGTCGTTAATTGGCCAATGAAATTGCGGTCGGGAGCCGATCGCAGTCAGCAGTCCGTTTCCCGTCTGCTCCCGGGCCTGCCGATCGGGCGTGCCTGCTAAAGGTAAAATCAGGCCATTGTCTCTTTTTTTAATTAAAGGAGCTCCCTTTTATCTCCTTGCAAAAGCACAGCCAAGTTTAGGAACTCAAGGTTATGGGAGACTGAATCTGCAGGCATGATTTCAGGTCAGCACCTGATGTTTTTTCCAGTCTTCCCTGCATCTGGTCTCTGAACTTAGTTCATAATCTATAGTAAATTGGGCACTTCCCATTCTGGGGAAAATTCTCCACTGGTTGGAGTTATACCTAGCACAAAGGACGTTGGTTCTGGTTGTTGGAGGCCAATCTTCTCAGTCATCTCAATTGCTGCAGGAGTTCCTCAGGGGAGTATCCTAGCCCCAACCATTTTCAGCTGCTTCATCAATGACCCTCCCTCCATCAAAAGGTTAGAAATGGGGATGTTGTTCCAACCCTCATACAGACTGATAACTTTAAAAAAGAAAGACATTTGGTCTTCCAGTTAATAGCTGAAAGGGTAACATAACAAAATGTCATGTTTTAAGACTTTTACTGTAACACCAGACTAAAAGCACATTGACTAAACATTTCTTTTTAGTAGGCAACCTAAACTTTAAGAAACTTTTACCCAACCAAAAGAAAACACCATCAGGTATATGTTATACTGTTCTTTAAGCAGACAACCAATTCTCCCAGAATTAGTCCATAATTATGCCTTTCCTCACCATTTTACAGGCCACCTCACCACCTAGCCCATCCCCAAAGGGCTGGTAAAATTCAGCTCCCAATCTCTGCCCCAGCCAAGAACAAATCCACTCTCTTTTGAAGGCACTTGAAAGCCAATACATTCCTCATGTACCATCAACTTATTCCAGTTCACTATTCTGTTTAAGAAGAAGAACCGCCTCACAGCTAACCTATTCCTACTCTTGCCTGGTTTAAATGCATGACCCCCCCTAGCCCTCCTCAATCTGTCAAAACTGAAATAATCTATCACTGGGAACACATTCCAGCCATCTCATTATTTTATATGCCCGTATCAGGCCATCCCTAATTCTCTGCTGCTTTAAAGTAAATAGATCTAGCTGTAAGCTTATCTGAGTAAATAAAATCTTCTAAGCTGGGAACTATTCCTGTGGCTCTCCTGTAAACCCATTCCAAAGCCACATTGAAAGGGGACAAAAACTGGACTTAGTACTATCAAAGCAGACTAACCAAGGTCCTATATGAGGAGTGAATGGTGTCCTTTGACTTGTACTGAATGGTTCCATTAACTGTTCATTGTTTTAGTGATGGTTTCTCTGCTTTGGTCATGAACCTTGCACAGTAACATCTCAATGCTTTTCCTTCTTAACTGAATTCAGTAACATTGCCTGTAAGTGGTAATTATATTCTGTGTTGGGCCTGCCAACATGGATCACATCGCACTTGTCTAGGTTAATTGCCTTTTGACATTGTTTGACCCATTCCACCAGTGTATCTATATTTTTTACAGAATATTGTACTCTCTTACAGTCTTAACACTTTCAAATATTCTTATATCATCTACAATCTTGCTGACCATACACCCAATATAAATGTCCAGGCAATGAATGAAAATAGTGAAAAAGTACTGGTTCTAACACTGATCCCTATGGAACACCACTAGCCACCAGGCTGATCCACAACCATTGACTACAACTTTCTGCCTATAGGCTTGGAGCCAATTCCTAATCTAATGCATCAAATTCCTATTGATTCCACAAGATCTTATTTTAGTAAGTGCCTTAATTAACTATCGTGTGGCTGTGCATTGACATCAGCACGCTCGGCCAAGATCAATGCGCTTCATTTCACGCTTGAGCGGGTCAGGCGTGCGCCCGCCCGCTGAGCTAAAAATGTTGCCCTTTAAACACCAGCTGGAAAGACAGCTCTCTCTGGCTGATATTGACCAATGGGTGTGAGAGCAGGAAGCTGCCGACAGAGACAGTCGGTGCACAATAACCAGAAAGGCGAACTGACATTTTGAAACAGGTATGAGGCTGCTGAAGGAAGGCGCAGGCAACCTTCTACCAGATACCTTCCAAATTAGGAGTTCCTGTGGCCCAACTGCTGAAGAGCCAGCAAAGCAATAATTTGTGTCAGAGAAACTCCCAAGCCTGGTTGTAAAGAAGGCACAGTCTAGAATGTTTATTTTTTGTTTTTTACTTTTTGCAGCAGCTTGTTCCTCCTTCTCAATCTCATCAGGATCCCTGTAGATGTACAGATCAGGCATCACCTCCCACGGATGTTCGCGACTAATGGTACCACGCATACGCAGAACTTCCCGGTCAAGCATCCACCACATCAGACCAATGGAGCGGGCACTCTTGTTGTTGCACAGGACTGCGATATCCACGTAATACAGGGGCGAGTCAGTGTTGCTCATGCCAATGGTGGGGATGTTAACTTATGGTGCTTCAGTTAAGGGCTGATGGTCCTGTCGAGGGTCTGTCACCACCAACAGACGGGGCTCCCTGAAGGCGGCCTGGATCTGATTGGTGAACGTACCCGGGGTAAATCTTCCAGCAATGGGGGTGGCACCAGTGGCAGCAGCAAACTTCAGCACAGTGCGCTGCCCAAACGGTCTGGAGGAGATGACGCAGATGTCAGCTGGGCTCTTGATAGAGACAATGACACGAGCAGCAAGCAGCAATTTCTCCCATGTCTCCTTCAGGTTGATGATATAGATACCATCACTTTTCCTCTTGTAGACATACTGCTCCATCTGGGAGTCCAGGTTGGTGCTGCCCAGGTGGGTAGAAGCGGCAAGGAATTTGAGGACATCCTCCTCGTTCATCTGCAGCACATCGAGACCCCCGGACATTGTGAACGTTTCCCGTTAAAAGCAACGACGGGCCACCCAGTACAACGCCGGGTGGAAGCTCAGATGTTTTTTTTTTAAGAACACAGAACAGTTTATTTTAAAGACAGTTTTGTATTTAATCAAAGAGACCAAAGCCCATGTCATCATCTGATTCTTCAGACTCTTCTTTCTTCTCCTCTTTCTTTTCTTCAACAACAGCAGCTGCAGCTGGAGCAGCACCACCTGTAGCACCAGCAGTTGCAACACCTCCAGCAGGGACACTTGCAAGCTTGGCATTGCCTGCAGTGGTGACATCATCCACATTCTTGCCTTTCAGCTCACTGATGACCTTATTCAATCGTTCATCATCAGCTTCAATACCAACACTGTCAAGAATCTTCTTGATATCCTTTGAATATGGGGCTTCATTGCCACCCAACACGGCAAGGAGGTAAGCTGCGATGTAACGCATTTTGGCAAGCGGATGACTCTTCTTCATATCCATACCTGAGTATGATTAACTAATCAATGCCCAACGCCTGTTCACCTTGTTATCTTCAACTACTGGGTATTTAACTTCCATCAGCAGAACCTATTAGATATCAGCAGGTTCCCTCTTTTTAAATTAAATTGATGTGCAAACAAAAACTAGTCATAGGCCTGAATTTTTAGCTCAGTTGGTGGGCAGGATCGGCGGGCCTGGGATCGTTTGGGAAACAGACCACTGACCGTGATCTGCCTCCGCCCGCGAGTTCACACCGCCAATTAACAGCCAGCCAATGTGAAGAGTGCACTGAAAAGCTCAGCGCTGCCGGACTGGGGGTGGGAGGAGGGCGGGCGATGACGTCAATGCAAGTGTGGGCGAGTGCTGAGAGAAAGCTCCCTGAAGGCAAGAGAGCTGCCTCAGGGAGCTGCAGACCCAAAAATATTCCAGCGAAGTTTTAAAAAGCAGAAGAAAATGTCCGAGCATCACAATCAGGCACCTGAAAATCTAGGTGATAAAAATGCTGCCCCCAGATTTTTATTTATATTTTATTTCATAATGGAAACCTCATCCCGCCCTTGGATGAGGCTTTATGAAAAATGTAAAGGCCGCCTGGCCGATTTGCCTGTCCGCTAACCGTTGGGATTACTTTCACTTATAAAACATTGAATAAAGGTTAAAAAAATGTTAAGGATATGTCCCCCTCATGTGAAACTGTCACATGAGCTGGAACATGCCCATTAATTTTACTAAAAATTTTTCAAACACCTTAAAAAAGTTCATGAAACCTTGTCCCGCCTGTGGATGAAGTTCCATGAAAAATGCGAAGGCCACCTGGGCTCTTCGCTTGCCCGCCAACCTTAAGGCTGGACAGGCAGCTCAGTTAATTGCTTTATCGGCTTTTTAAATGGCCTTAATAGGCCTTTGAAAGCTCGGCGGGCGCGCAGCCAACTCAGCTGCACCCCAGCCAAACTGAAAATCTAAATACCGCACGGTGAAGTCGGGACGCTCGCCCAACATCACCGCGCGCCATTTTACGCCGAAGATTCTACCCAATAAATACAGAACCATATCTGTCACTTCCACCAGTGCCAGTGTCTCCACAGCTAAGGTGCTTTTAACTAGCTTCCTTATTTTTTTTCGATTCCATGCTAATGGACAACATTTATCATTTCTTCCCACTAAAAAAAAATGAACCCTGCTGTACTTAAATTACTATTGGGAAGGTTAGTGTGTGAGATGTCACTAAAAATGACTAATTTCATCCCTTCTGGGTCACCAAGGTCCGGAAATCTGACTGTACATTCTTCTAAGCTTAATTTCTTCAGTGCCTTACTTGCTTTTACCAACAGCGGCATATTTCAGCATGGTGCTCAATTCTAATACATCATAGCACACATCTGGTCCAGTTTGTGTGCATAACCAGTTTAATTGCCCAATTAAGCTTCTTAATTGATCTGCTTCTTCCTTGGTTGTACAGAATTCCTTTTGTGAGGATCTGGCCTGATTTATCAGGATCGTATTAACATTTTCTAGATAAGACTGTTGTTTCAGGGTTATTCCCAACTTATTCTACCTATTGCCAAACCCTATATACTTAAAAGCTCCAGGAGCCGGACTTTCAATTATGAATTCCTGTGTAATTTTTTCTATCACAAATTTCTCAAGCGTTGCAGATTCCCCCCACAGGAAATCATCTACGTGCATTATGAAAATGCCTGCAATTTTCCTTCATAGTAACAATGCGCAGGATTTTGCCCTTGGCGGGGTTGCTAAGCGGGGGCGCGCAGGGGTAGTCGGGAAGCCAACCGCCATTGCAATTGGCTGCGCACCGCGATTTCACGCAGGCGGGCCAATTAAGGCCTGCACTGCGTGCATCGTGAGCGGCAGCGCTAAGCGCTGCCTGTACAGTCGGGGGGAGGAGGGAGAGCCGAGCCTCAGGGAGATTGAAGCACTGTGTAAAAAAAAAATGGAGAGAATAAAAATTGAATAAAACATGGGGCACATTTTTAAATTAAAAAAAAATGTATTTAATGTTTATTTGCTTTAAGAAACCTCATCCCGCCTGTGGATGAGGTTTCCTAAAAAATGTTAAGGCCGCCTGGCCTTTTCGCCTGCCTGCCAACCATTAGGTTGGATGGGCTGTGTAAATTTGAATTTAATTAGATTGTTAATGGCCTTAATAGGCCTTTTAATTATCGGCGGGTGTGCAGCCGACTCCAGCATGCGCCCGCCAAACAAAATATAGCAAGGCTGCACGATGACGTTGGGACACACGCCCAATGTCATCGTGCGTCATTTTACGCTGGGGCGTGTTGGGCGTGCGCCCACGCGCAGAGCACAATAAAACATTGCCTTCAGCTAAAAGCAGATCCAGCAATCAGATGTTTGCAGGACAGGCCTATGTGAAAAATGTCTGGCCCTGAATGCATTATTTAGCCCATAAACAGCATGTTTAGCCTCCAAATTAGTCCACTTGCAAAAATCCTGGATTTACATTCCCATGAGCATGTCGCAAAAAGTATTAGGAAACTTACATTCGCCACTGTTGTGGAGTCTACTCTAACTTCCTGATTACTAAGTTTTTCCTCAAATCCCCAAGTTACGAGTCTGGTTTTCTACCATTGGGAAGTACTTTCTCCATACGTAGCCACCTATGATCTTACTGAATGGCGGAGCAGGCTCGAGGGGCCGAATGGTCTACTCCTGTTCCTATTTCTTATGTTCAAATTGTTGATGTAGTTTTCTAATTATTTGCTTCATCTCTTTTAAATCCTTATCCCCAGCTGCCTTTAATGCCTGTTTAACATTCTGTCTAGAGATGATAGGCCTTCAATGAACACAATAATGCCCCAACTGCATAAATTGTAAATCTACAGATCTCCCAAAGACAATCGCTTTATCATGCTCCATGTCCAACTTCATCTGAGCCTTTATCATTGAAAGCTTACTTAACAGTAAAGGTATTTCACTCCATATATCAGTATTGATTACGTAATTTCCCCATTCAATTTTACATGGAATTACTATTCTTTTTAGTGATTTCAATGCGTTACCATCACCGAACCTGAAACAAACAGAAGAATTGTATTCTTTGACATTACTTCTGTGTTCCTTACTTAAAGAATCCATGTAACAGTTTAGCCAGTCCACTCTACATATCGTGGACATACACCCACTGTCTAGAACTGCGCAATTGAACAAATCTGTGACTAGGGGCAGAATTTTGCCGTTGGCGAGCAGGGGGCGGGGCCCGCTCACCGATGCGTAAAATGACGTGAGATGACATTGGGTGGAACCCCCGACGTCACCCCGCCCCATTTAAATTTTCAGGAAGGCGGGGGCGCAGCAAAATCAGCTGTGGGCCCGCCGACCTGTCAATAGCCAATTGAGGCCATTGACAGGATCATTTAAACAATTAAAGGACCTGCCCGTCCAACCTTTCATATTGGTGGGCAGGCCAGGAGTCCCAGCGGCAAATAGATAAAACATAAAACCTCATCCACCGGCAGGATGAGGTTTCATGCTGGGATTTAAAAAGTTTAATAAACTTATAATGTAAATTATGAACATGTCCCATCTCATGTGACATTATCACATGAGGGGGACATGTTAGGGAATTTTTCTTTTTCTAATTTTCATATTTTTAGAAGTGTAAGCGATCTCCCTGAGGTAGCACTTAGTCTCAGGAAGATCTGCGCTCTTTCATGCGCCTGCGTGACCCGACAGGCAGAAAACCCTCGGATACTCACTACCAGACTGAAACTTTTGGTCACCAATACGATTCCTTTTGATTGGTCAGTATCATCCTCCTCACTTTCCATATCTTCCATGTCATGTCTTAACTCAAAAATCCAATTTTTCATTTTTGGGCAATTCAATGCATAATGATACTTAGAGCCTCATTCGAAGCACCTGATGACCACCCTTTGGTTATTCCTGGGATTCATCCTCCTTCCATAATTACCCAACTCCCGCCGCCAGTTATAGCTCCCAAAAGGGTCTCTGTCCCCGTACTTCTTGTTTGTAATTTTTCTTTCATACAGATGTTTGGGCCCTATATTTGAATGGACATGAAATGCTGCTCGCATTGTGTCCTCCATCTTTGGTGTTACTGCTGAAGTGCCATAAAAGCAGCCGGAAATAAATGGTTTCCCAGAAATGTTTTTAAGACTTCGGACATTTGATCCGAAAGAGTATCTCTCTTTAAGTCTAACTCCAGTTAAAATCAAGACCCTATCCATGTTTGATATCCTAACACAGCCCAATAATTTAAAGGCAAGTACTGATTTAGGAATTTCCAAGTGGAATTGCTGCAATCTCATATATAGTCGGTTAAATTCCGTGATGTATTCCTCTACTGAAGAATCATCCTTTTCCTTTAATTTATCAATGTCCGGCCAAGCCTCCTAGGTGTTCAATAAGTCATCTTCCATATAAATTTTATCCATGAATCTCAAGAGAATGCGCAGCCCTGCTTCATTGTCCAGTTCCTGAGCATTTAGTTCCGAGAACACTGTGCAGCAGATCTTGCTCCTGGCAGGAAGCGAAAGCGCTAGAGCCATCAACTTTTTTTCCATTGATCAAAAGGTTCCCTTTCACAAAACAGTTGTGGAAAATCTTGTCCTAAGCCCGATTGTGAAGAAGACACTGAGACTAGAATGCTTTTTTGGAAACTATCTATTGATTGCCGTAGTGCTTAATTCTCCACTCTAACACAATCCTCCCAGTACTGGCTGATTTTTCTTTATATACACATCTGGGCATAATTAACTAATTAATACTCAACACTGTTCACCTTATTACATTCAACTACTAGGTACTTAACACCCATCAACAGAACCTATTACATACTAACAATATGTCTTTTGAGTCACCAAAGATCATGCCAACTACTACAGTGAAAAGATTTTCCATGATCTTTGCTGTTAAGAACCAGCCATCATTTAAGCCTCTTTTCTTACTCTAATACTACCATAAACTTATTTTGTTGGCCACCTTGGACCACTTTTTTATAAGGGAATATTTATTCATTGTGAATCATGAATTATTTTTTAGCCATTGCTTATCTGCCATCATATCTTTTAATCTAGTTTCTCAATTTACCTTAGCCAACAGATCTATAGTATCTACATATATTGCTCAAATTTAAGACCCTACTTTTGCCCTTAATTGAATCACCCTCAAACTAAATGCAAAATCATGTCATATTATGATCACTCTTCCCCAGACTCCTCTATACGACAAGCATATTAACCATGCCTCATTACACAATACTAGATCTAAACTAGCCTGATTCCTAATGTAAAACTATTGTTGTTAACTCTGTCTTATCCCAATTTTGAAAATCAATAACACATGAGCTATTGAGCTATCTTTTAGTTTAAAGGAACAGTGTCTGATTCTATTGAGCTCTTGAGGTATTGGCATGGAGCTCAAAATGCACCTGTCCCATCTCTTTCAGTTCTGTTGGGTGGATGTCATCTGGATCTGAGAGATTGCTTTCACTGGTCGAAGAATCTAAAACATTAGAGCACAGTCTCAGGATAAGAGGCCAATCATTTAGGATGGAGATGAGGAGAAATTACTTTACTCAAAGGGTTGTGAATCTTTAGAAATCTCTATCCCAGAAGGTTGTGGATGCTCTATCATTGAATATATTTAAGGCTGGGACAGAAACATTTTTGGTCTCTTAGGGAACTAAGGGATATGGGGAGTGGATGGGAAAATGGGGTTGAAGCCCAAAATTAGCCATGGTCATATTAAATAGCGATGCAGGCACGACAGGCCATGTGGTCTACTCCTGCTCCTATTTCTTGTGTTCTTGTGAAGCCTGATTTATTTCCTATTCTATCCAAACTGGCATCCTTATCTATTTTAATATTTCTAAATATAATTCTTTATAATTTTGTTTCCCACTGCACAGCCCACAGTTGAAAACTGAACATCGTTCATAGTAGTTTAAACTGATGCAAGATAACCTTATACCTTGGTTTGGGAGGTGGGGGGGGGGGGAAGGGGCAGGCAAAGTTCACTACCCATATCACCAAACTGATGAAATATAGATTATTGACTTTGTTTTAAAAGAGATAGGGCTATACTTTATGTGTGAAGCTGAAGTCTAGCCACAGGACCTCCTTTAAATGTACTTGCAGACATCTGTCAAACACTAATCCGTGCAACAACAGAACTGACATTTAGCTTGTGAAAATTTGGTTATCTGATCCATGAATCTAGAGCCTCCGATTGAATATTAAAAACTATATTTAAAAAAAAAGCCACATGATTGCCATTCTACTCAGAGCAGTGCTGTGTGAGTGTTGCATTGGGAAAGGTGACATTGTTCACTTGAGATATTAAACCCAGACCCTATCTATCTATCCAGGTGGATGTAAAAGATTTCATAGCAATAGCTGAAGAAGAACAGGGAATTCTCCTAGTGTCCTGGTCAACATTTACCTTCAGCTAAAAACAGATTAAATGGTGTTTTTCTCCTTTACTGTTAGTGGGACCTTGCTGTGAGGAAATTAACTTCTGTCACAGCACTGGCTATATTTCTAAAGATAATTAATGGGATGTGAATCACTTTGGGAGCTCCTGAGGACATGATAAGTTACTACACATTGCAAGTTATTTTCTTTCTTTAATAGGTTAAGCAGTTACAGGCAATGTAATTGCAGAAATTCTACTGTCAATGGTTGTGTCCCTCCGAATGAAACTGCCACAATATTCAATTTCCTCAGTGACACATCCAGGCATGGAATGATTATTGAAATGTGTAATTGCTGCTGAGAAGTGGTATAGTAAATTTTACTTGTTTGGGATTTAGATTAAATTAAAAATGCTTGTCATTTGAATATATTTAGAAAATAAGGAGTAGTTGTTCTAAAACTCTGTGATAGTTATGATTTGAACAAGTTGTGGAGTGGCACTTTGGTTTGATCTAACACCAAAAGAAAAATTTCAAATTAAAAATTGTTCAAAATTTTCATAACTGCAGTGCAAATCCTATCGCAGTGTACAAGTCTTTTAACCTTGTACTTCATGCCACAACTAAGGTTGTAATTTGGCACGGTCATTTTTTTGGAGAGAAAGTCATGCATCAGCCATGGTAAAATATGATGAGAGTCAGCCAAGCCCACACTTGGGTAACTTGTCAATTGTGAATCAGTTGGAGTTCCCTTGCCTTGGTTGTGGGTTCAAGTCCCACTCCAGAGACTTGAGCACATGATCTAGGCTGACTCTCCAGTGAAGTACTGAGGGAGCTCAGCCCTGTTGGAGGCAGAGTTGGATAAAAAGGCCTGACTTCCCTTTTAGGTGGATGCAAACAATCTCCTGTTACTCTTTTAGAGAAGAGCAAGATAGAAGCTCCCTAGCGTCCTGACTAATATTTTTCCTGCAATCAACATTACTAAAAAAACAGATTACCCGATCATCACCTCAGTGTTGCTTAAGGGACCTTATACAAACATAAGATAATATGAAATAGGGGTAGGAGTATAAGTAGGCCATTCGACCCCTCGAGCCTGCTCTGCCATTCAATAAGATCATGGCTGATTTGTTTATGTTTCGAATTCTACATTCCCATCTACCCCCGATATCCCTTCGATTCCCTTGCCTAACAAGAATCTATCTACCTCATATTCAGTGACCCTGCTTCCATTGCTTTCTGAGGCAGAGAGTTCCAAGGTCACACAACCCTCTGGGAGAAAGAAATCCTCCTCATCTCTGTCTGAAAAAGGCAACCCCTAATTTTAAAACAGGGCCCCTTATTCTGGACTCACACACAAGAGGAAACATCCTTTCTACATCCACCTTGTCAAGACCATTCAGGATCTTATATACTTCAATCCAGTCACCCCTCACTCTTGTAAATTCCAGTGGAACCAAACCCAGGCTGTCCAATCTATCCTCATAAGACAACCCGCTCATTCCAGTGTTAGGAAACAGAGATAGTTTAAGTAAGTTATATTTGTATTTTTTTGGGTGTTAGGAATGAGGTTTAGCTTTAATGTTTAAGTCAGATGTGTATTTCTGTATCTGTGTGTTAAGAAAAGGTCAAGTTGAGTTTTAATTTCACTTTAAAAGCTGCCTGCATTTCTAATGAGAGTTTTATGACTGTTGAAGCTAAGTTAAACAAACAAGAAAACTGGGTTGTCGCCTAGCAACAGGGGTCCGGAGAGGCAGGTCCCTCCCACAGACATACACACAGAAGAAACTAGAAACAGCAGTTTGATTTGAAAGCTGTTTGAGTTCAGCCAGTTTTTAAGACAGCTGCCAAGCAGAAGCAATCTAGAAGGGGCAGATAGCTAGTCCCAAGTTAAAGAAGGTCTCCAAATCTAGGGGGGTGGAACAGGAATCAGTCCCAAGAAGACCTTCTAGTCCAAGGAAGGACACGAACCTGGAAAGGGCCCTGTTAAGTGGAGTTAAGAGTGAGGAGCAGAGAAAGGCTCCAAGCTTGAAGCTTAAAGAGATAAAAGCTTGTGAGAAGCCAGAAGGTCCAAAGAGTTAACTGAAGATCTGTAACTCTTTGCTGTGGCCATATGAAGCAGTGGTGTACTGTGGACAGATAAGTCAGTAAGAGAGAGTGCATGGAGGAACACTTGAATGCATGTGGTGACGCAGGGGAGAGGAACATCGTAAGGAGATTTCAAAACCCTGAAGGTGAAGCCTTGTGGGAAGGCGTCTAAAAGAAAGCGTCGGTTTGGGAGAAGATTCCAAGACGAGTTCTTGGAGAATGGAGATTGGAAACCTCGTGTGGAAGATGGAGTTCAGTGAGACCCGTTGGCTCACAGTGTGACAAGTGTCTGAGGGGAGTTGATGAGAGATCCATAGCATCTGGCATCTGTCACTTGGTTTCAGAGCGTGGAGTGTCTGACCACAGGTTGCCTATTGGTTTACATGGACTGTGTACTCATCATGAACATCAGAGTATAAGATAGCTTTTGTAACTTGTGTTACCCTTACAAATCTGTATATATCTGGAAAGGTATAGTTGTGGGTGATTGAGTATTGTAATATAGTTTATCTTTTCTTATTAAATAAATGTTTTAATCTTTTGTTAAAAGTAGTAATCTAGTAAACCGCCTCTGAACTGCCTCCAACACATTTATATCCTTCCTTAAATACGGAGATCAAAACTGCACACAGTATTTGAGATGCGATCTCGCCAATACCCTGTATAACTGAAGCGTAACATCCTTACTTTTGTAAAAGCAAAATACTGCGGACGCTGGAAATTTGAAACAATAACAAAACTTGCTGGAAAAACTCAGCAGGTCTGACAGCATCTGTGGAGAGAAAGACAGAGTTAATGTTTCGAGTCCATATGACTCTTGAAGAACAGTCATACAAACTCGAAACGTTAACCCTTATTTTTATGTTCAATTCCTCTCATAATAAAGGATAGCATTCCATTAGCCTTCTTGATTACGTGCTGTACCTTGCATACTAACTTTTTGTGACTCATGCATGAATGCACCTAGATCCCTCTACACCTCAGAATTCTGCAGTCATTCTCCATTTAAGTAATACTCTGCTTTCTTATTCTTCCTGCCAAAGCGAACGACTTCACATTTTCCCACATTATACTCCATCTGCCAGATTTTTGTCCAATCGCTCAACTTATATATATTTGTCTACAAGATCCTTGTGTCTTCTTTACAACATAATTTCCTACCAATCTTTGTGTCAATTTCAAGTTTAGCTGCTCTGCCTTTGCTCCCCTCACCTAAGTCACTGATATAAATTGTATAAAGTTGGCACCTCAGCATAGACCCCTGCGGGAGTCCATTAGTCACACCCTGCCAATCAGACTAAGGTCCAGTTATGCATACTCTGTTTTCTGCCTGCCAGCCAGCCAGTCCTCTATCTGGGCGAATATGTTACCCCCTACACCATAAACTTTTATTTTTATTTGACCTGGCACCTTATTGAATGCTCCTGGGAATCCAAATCCAGAACCTCTACAGGCTCCCCTTTATCAACAGCACATGTTACTTCTTCAAGAAATTCTAATAAATTAGTTAAACATGATTTCCCTTTCACCAAACCATGCTGACTCTTCCCAATTCCTTGTGTTTTTCTAAGTGCCCAGCTATGACCTCTTTAATGATTGACACTAACACTTTCCCCATGACAGACATCAAGCCAATTGGTCTATAGTTTCCTGTTTTCTGCCTCCCTCCCTTCTTGATTGGAGGGGTTATATTTGCTATTTTCCAGTCTGAATGAGCCTTTCCAGAGCTTAGGGAATTTTGGAAAATAAACACCAATTTATCTACTACCTCATTAGCCACCTCTTTTAAGACCGTGGGATGAAATCCATCTGGATCCAAAGACTTGTCAGCCTGCAGATCCATCAGTTTGCTCAGTAGCACTTCCCTAGCAATTGTAATTTCACCAAGTTCCTCTCTCCCCTCCACATCCTGATTTATAGCTTTTACTGGAGTGTTTTTATATCCTCCACGGTGAAGACAGAAACAAAATATTTGTTCATTTCATCTGTCATTTCCTTATTATCTACTATTAACTCACCATTTTTACTCTCCAGGGGAACAACACTCACTTTACTTACTATTTTCTTGTTTAAATACATGTAGAAATTCTTGCTATCCATTTTTTACATTTCTAGCTAGCTTCCTCTGATACTCTAATTTCCTCCTCCTGATTAACCCTTTAGTCATTCTCTGTCGTTCTTCATATTCTGACCAATCATCTGACCAGCCACTCATCTTTGCACAGATACATGCTTTATCCTTAAGTTTGATGCTTTCCTTAACTTCTTTAGTTCACCACTAGTCATGCATTTAGAATTTTTCTTTATAGTAGGAATATACTTATTCTGAGTATTCCGTAAAATCCCTTAAATATCTGCCACTGTTTCTCTATTGATCTATCCCCTAGCCTAGTAATCCAGTTAACTTCAGCTAGCTCAACTTTCATGCCCATATAATTGCCCTTATTTAAGTTTCAAACACTAGTCTCAGATCCACTCTTCCCCCTTTCATACTGGATGTAATATTCAATCATATTGTGGTCACTGCTATTTGTGGGTGCCTTTACCCTGAGGTCATTAATTAATCCTGTCACATTACACAATACCAAGTTTAATATAACCTACTCACTGGTTGGTTCCAGGACATGCTGCTCTAAGAAACTATGTCCAAAGCATTCTATGAACTCCTCATCCAGGTTACAACTGCCATTCTGATTTTCCCAGTATATATGCAGATTAAAGTAACCCATGGTTTTTGCCGTCCCTTTATCACAAGCACCCAATATTTCATACTTTGCCCTACATTGCGGTTACTGTTAGGGTGCCTGTAGACCACTCCCACTAGGGACTTCTCTCTCCTGCTATTCCTCATCTCCACCCAAACCGACTCTACATCCTGATCTCCTGAACCAAGATCATCTGTGATTATTGCACAAATGCCATCCTTGATTAACAGTGCAGCACCTCCACCCTTACCTAACTTCCTATTCTTCTTGAATATAAATATGCAGGACCCAGTCCTTGTCACCCTGCAACCATGTCTCCTAAATAGCTATCAGATCATATTTATTTACTTCCCTGTGCGCTATCAATTTGTTTACTTTGTTATGAGCACTACACGCATTCAGAAACAAAGCCTATAGTTTTGCCTTTTTGTTATCTTTATGACATCTAGTCTTGATTCCTGATGCATTCTTAGGTTTTTTCCCTCTGTCCCTTCCCTGCCATTCTCCAATCCTCATTTCCCATATTACTATTTTCCTCTCTTACCTTGTCTCTACTCTTTGATATATCACATCTTGCCACATTTGATTGCTTGCCCCCATATTTAGTTTAAAACACTCTCTACTTCCCTACTTATACAGTTCACCAGATCATTAATCCCAGCACGGTTCAGGTGTAGACCATTCCAATGGTACAGCCCCTATTTTGCCCACTACTGGTGCCAGTGCCCCACAAGGAGGAACCCTAGCTCCTCATACTCTATACAGAAGCTCTTTCCTTGTTCTACCCATGCTGTTGGTACCTAAGTGTACCACAACAACTGGCTCCTGCCCCTCCCACTGCAAGTTCCTCTCCAATCCTGAGCAGCTGTCCTGAATGCCTGGCATTGGGCAGGCAACACAGCCTTCTGGAATCTTGCTCTTTGCTGCAGAGAACAATGTCAACCCTCCTCACTATACTGTCCCCTACTACCACTAGATTCCTTTTTGCTCTCCCCATTGAATGGCTTCCTGTACCACGGTCAGTTTTCTCATCCACCCTGCAGTCCCGGCTTTCAACCAAACATGCTGAGAGAACCTCAAACCTATTGGACAATTGAAAAGGCTCACACTTCTGCCTCCTGCCCTCTGGGTCCCTTTACCTGTCTAACTCACAGTCACACCCTCCTGTCCCTGACCACTGACCAAATCAAAAGACCCTATCCTAAGAGGTGCGACTGCCTCCTGCTACAAAGCATCCAGGTAACTTTCCCCCTCCTTGATGAGCCGCAGAGTCTGCCTCCAGCTCAATGACTCTAAGCCGCAGTCCCTCAAGCCGCAGACACTCACTGCAGATGTGTTTGCCCTGGATCACAATGTTATCCAGGAACTCCACATGCTGAAGCCTTGATACATCGCCTCTTCTGCCATCCTTAATGTGTTTTAAATAATTACTTAATTATATTATTCACTTATTTATGTTGCTTTTTTTTATATATTTTATTATTTACCACCAATGTGTATACTATTTTAGACCTTAGGAATAAAATAGACCTTAACCACTTACCAGATACTCACCAGACAGCAAACTCCTTTCCCGACAGTAGAGCAAGAACCAATTCCTACAGGGTGAGAAAGATAAAAAAAGGAAGCAAACATCTCCTTCCCTCCCTTCACTGAACTCCCCCGCTCACCAAACTCCAAGTCTGCACTCAGTTTTCTCAGCTGCACTCCATTAGCCTTAGCTGCACTGAAGTGGCCTGTATTTATAGTCAAGCTGAACTGGGGCTAGAGTAACGAGATTCAACCAGTTAGCTAATTAACTACTCAGCTCTCACAGCAGAGAGTGAGTTTACCCTGCAAGAAAAAAAGAACTTAGCCTGCTTACACAGTACTTTCCAGTTTCTGCTAATTACAGACTAGATTAGATTTTAAGAGTAAAACTTAAGATCAAAGTTAACACTTTAAACTCTCCCACTCACCAAACTCCAAGGGCAAAATTTTTCCGTCGGCGGGCTGGTGGCGGGGCCCGCTCGCCGACGGGAAAATGACGCGGGATGACATCGGGGGAACCCCTGACATCATCCTGCCCCATCTAAATATTCAGGAAGGAAGGCGGACTACGCAATCAGCTATGCGCCCGCCGACCTGTCAATGGCCAATTGAGGCCATTGACAGGGTAGTTAAATCAATTAAAGGCCCTGCCTGTCCAACCTTAAGGCTGGCGGGCAGGCCAGGAGACCCAGCGGGCTTCTGAAAAAACATGAAACCTCATCCACTGGCGGGATGAGGATTCATGTCTGTTTTAAAAAGCTTGAATAAAGTTTATGTGATATTTATTAACATGTCCCATCTCGTGTGACATTGTCCCATGAGGGGGACATGTTAATAATTTTTTTATTTTTCTATTTTTGAAGTTTATAAAACTTTCAGCACTCTCCCTGAGACACCACTTAGTCTCAGGGAGATGTGCTCTCTTTCACGCGGATGCGTGAAAGAACGCACTTTGACAGTTGGGGAATCCCTCCCCCCCACACAGGAAGCGCATAGCGTTTCCCAGCGGGCAGGCCGCTGGGTGGGCCTTAATTGGCCCGCCCACTTAAAATGGCGGCGGGGCCCGTTTCGGTGGCGGCGATCAGCTGCACGCCCACCGCCGAGCCGGTGGGGCCCGCCCGCCCACCAAGGGCAAAATTCTTCCCCAAGTCAGCATTCAGTTTCCTCAGCTGCACTCTGTCTGCTTACTGTGTGCTGCTTGACTGCTATGTTCCTAACAGTGACTATGATTGAAAATTAATTTCAAATTAGTTAACTGAAAAGCACTTCAGGATGTCCTGAGGACGTGAGAGACGCTATTTAAATACACACTCTTACTTTTCTTTCAGCTCCTCATGATTTTTTTCCCTGGATGGATATTTTCTTTAGGACCAATAAGCCTATACGCCCTGGGCTCTACAGCTGAACGTTCCAGTCTTGCTCACGGCCAGGATTTCCTTAGGAACTCTGCATGTTTGCTCCAGGTAGGAGCCATATAAGCTTATTGCCGTCTGACACTTAGCTCCCTATGCAGATGATGCAGGCTGGGTCCATGGTCGACAGTCTAGACCTCCCAAATTCCAGGTATTGAAGCTGTAGGGCTGCATGATAAATAGTTCTCAAGCCTTCACAAAACTCATTTTCTGCAAAGTGCTGAAGCATTAACGCAAAAACCCACTGACATTCGCACAACCCCTAGGAAGAAAAATTTAATTGTCTGCCAAAAATGCCTTCCTAAAACCTAAGAGATTTGTCTGACTTTCAGTTTCAATATTTTTGCTCTCACCGAACATGAAGTAATCAACTGTTGCAATTACCTGTAGCAATGTCAGTTTGGGTCCTTGACAGTTTCAGAATGGTTATTTTCAGCTTTCCATCACTGAGATGAATCTGTAGGGCTCCAGATGCTTCACGAAGTCCATTGTACAGCAACAGACCAGCCTTGTTCCATGTGCGGAACTGGAAACTGACAGACAGTCCGTCCATTTGGGGTGGGCCAGGCAGCAGCAAGTAACTGCTGGAAGCCATGAACGTGACCGGAATAATGTGTGGCTCTGAGCACGAAAAACTTACATTACCCTAAAGAAATATGAAGAGAAAAGGAAACATATTGTAACGGTTGTTTTCTTTTTCATAGAAAAAAAATGTCTGATTGAGTAAAACACATGTCAGGGTTCTTTGTAAATCAAGATTAAGTGAAAAAGAAGAACATTTTTTAAGTACGTTAAGCATAATGTTATGTTGCTCCACCAACTACAATGCATGAGTGACCTGAAAAGCTGTGCGTATTGCCCCTTAACAGCTTCGTTTTTGCTTGGCTCCATTTTCCTTGGGATCTCTGCTTCGGTGATCCAGATGGGAGCCTTATTTCAAGGTCTTATGATGTGTCTATGACCCCCAACACAATTGTTTCGACAATGGCAGGCTGGATGTTCCTCTTGGCTCCACTGAACTTTTCCAACCTGTTGCGGCCCATTTGTATCTCCCACCCAGAGTAGAGCCATCAGAATTCCCACTCTCTCATCCTGGGAGTTGCCTCTTCATCTCTGTTTAAAATGGACACCCCCCTTACCCTGAGATTATGCCCTCTGGTCCTACGTGGGAGAGTCTAGGACCAGAGAGCATAATCTCAGAGTAAGGAGGTGCTCATTTAAAACACAGATGAGGAGGAATTTCTTCTCTCACTGGGTAGTCAATCTGTGGAATTCTTTACCATAGCGGGCTGCAGTAGCTGGGTCGTTAAGTATATTCAAGGCTGAGATAGACAGGTTTTTAATCAGTCAGGGAATCAAGGGATATAGGGAAAAGACAGGAAAGTGGAGTTGAGGATTTTAAGATCAGCCATGATCTCATTGAATGTCAGAGCAGACTTGATGAGCTGAATGGCCTACCTCTGCTCCTATATCTTATGATCTTACAGTGTTTGAGCACCTGAGCACTACTAGCAGATCACTGGGATTATGGAAATACCGCCCAGTGTTCAAAATATTTGGGCCTCTCCGCAGGAATTTCAGGCGGGTGGTGCCAATTCTCCCATCACCCACACAAAGTCCACCCTCAGTTAAATTCTAACTCCATCATATGTACCAAAATTGTGGGTTTTGCTAACAAAACTACACTTGTAGGCTGAAGCAGTCTACATTACACATTGTCAGATCCTGATTGTTAAGTAAATGTCTTTAAATTGCAAATTGGAACTGCTGTGAACTAAAGAGAATGATTAAATACTTACCCAATGGCCCAGATTTTCACCATGACAGAGAGCCTTTCCGTCATGGCGAAAGTGGTGGACGAACCCGGAAATCCTGAGCACCCCTCCCCCCCCCAAACATGGCACTTCCTATTTTTTCATGGGCAGGACTGGAGTCGGGCTGGGGCCTGCGCATGCACAGTCTAAGGCACCCGCTGGCATGGCATGAGTTGCCACTAAGTTGGCACAGGTGCTATATAGGGCCATGGAGATATGGGGGAGCATAGGGAGTATGAAGGGCCATGAGGTTGGGTAGAGGGGCATGGGTTGGCATAGCGAGGGGCCCTGGGGGTGGGCGGGGCATAAGGTGGCATAGGTTAGCATGGATGGGAAGTGGTGAGTGTATGGGGAGGTCAGAGGGAGTGAGGGGTGAGGGTTGGAGGGCTGTTTTTTGCATTAATCTTTTTATTCCATTTAATTCAATAAAGAGCCCAGAGGCAGGCCTTTGGCCAGTCCGTCTCTGCACCATGCAACCTCCGCACTCATCCCAGGGTCAGCAAGCTTGAGGCAGTATTTCAATTTCCTCCCCCATGGACTAGTTGCAAACAACATGAAAAGAGGGTACAAGGTAACCAAATGGCAGAATTTTCACAAGAATCTAGAAACTACAGTGTTCATTGTTGATGCTCTCTATCACACCACTTCCTAAATGAATTGTAAATGATTCTACTTTTTCCAGAACAAAGCAGTCCGCTTGACTGGCAGCCATTTCACCACCTGCAAAATCTGCTCCATCACTGCCTGTGCATTGTGGCTGTCGTAAATTATTATCGACGTTCACCGTGCCTCAATTCGAGGCTGCCATCTACTCACGGTCGCCAGTTTCCGCCATGAGTCTTCATGTGAATGTTGACCCCCAGATCTTTGGGCACATGAGGCAGGATGTCCCACGAGGTAGTGGGATCTGGAGTGCAGGATTTGCTTCCTTTTCTTTCCTTCTCTGCTGCTGCTCTGCCTCATCATTAAGGCATTTGGACTCAAATCGAGATGCATCTTGATGGACAAGTTGTCGCCATTTTGAATGGTTGGTAGCAAGCTCCTCCCAGTCATTAATGTCAATGCTGCGGTGCTTCCTGGAAAGCTTCAGAGTGTCTTTGGAATGTCTTCTTTGTCGTCTCCTGGAATGTTGGCCATTTAGAGTTGAGAGAACAGGAAATGGCGGGGAAAATGGTTTTCAGCAATCCAGACACAGTGTCTAGTCCATTGCAGCTGATTTTGCAGGAGTTTTGACTGAAAGCTTATGGATCTGGCTTCAAGAAGGACACTAGCATTTGTTTGATGGTCCTCCTATTGAATCCAGAGGATGTGGTGGAGGCATTGCTGATGGAATTTCTCTAGCACTCTCATGTGTCACTGATACGCATTCCAGGTTCACCATAGGCATACATGATCTACAGTTTGTGGATGACTGCAGTGTATTTGCCCACTCTGCACCAGATTTGCAAACCACACCTAGTCTCTTCTGAGGAGACTCGGCCAATTCTTGAATGTTGCCAAAACAAAATTCATATAGCAATCGAGACCTGGTCAGTCAAATAGTCCACCTCCCATATATGTTGAAGGAGGGACTCTGGAGTATGTTGAGTACTTCCATACTTTGGAAGGCCACCATTGATGAGGAGGTTCAACACCAGATCAGCTATGCCAGCTCAGCCTTCTGCAAACTACAGCAGTGAGAGTTTGACAAGAAAGACTGCTACAATTCAACAAAAGCCCTAGTGTATGGAGCAGTTGTTGTCACCATGCTCCTGTGCTGTAGTGATTTCTGTCTACAGGGTGCACTGCAGCAACTCACCAAGGCTTCTAAGACTGTATCTCCCAAACCTGCAGCCTCTACAATCTAGAAAATAAAGGACAGCAGGTGCATGGCAAGGCCTCCACCTCCAAGTTCCTCTCCAAGTCACAAACCATTCTCATTTGGATATATATCAACATGCCTTCATCGTCACTGGGTCAAAATTTCTACCTAACAGTACTGTGGGTATACATACAGAGGGAATCAGAGGGACTGCAGAGGTTCAACAGGGTTTGAGGGGGAGGCAGTGGCGTAGTGTATTGTCACTGGATTAGTAATCCAGAAAGCCAGGATAAAGCTCTGGGGCCTGGGTTCGGGACCCGGGGCGGGTGCGAGTCCCACCTCAGCCGATGGTGGAACTTGAATTCAATAAATATCTGGAATTAAAAATTCTAATGATGACAATGAAACTATTGTTATATAAACCCATCTGCCATCCTCACCTGGCCTATATATGACTCCGGATCTGCAGTAATGTGATTGACTCTATAATGCTCTCTGAAGTGACCGAGCAAGCCAATCAGTTGTATCAAACTGCTGCAAAGCCATTAAAAAGGAATGAAACTGAAAGCACCGCCCGGCATCGACCTAGGCACCGGAAACAACAAAGGCAAACCCTGCCGATCCGACAAAGTCCTCCTGACCAAAATCTGAGGGCTTGTGCCAAAATTGGGAGAGCTGTGTCGCAGATTGGGCAAGCAACAACGTTACATTGTCATACTCATGGAATCATACTTGACAGATCATGTCCCTCTCACCACCATCACCATCCCTGGGTATGTCCTGTCCCACTGGCAGGACAGATCCAGCAGAGGTGGCGGCACAGTGGTATACAGTCAGGTGGGAGTTGCCCTGGGAGTCCTCAACATCAACTCCAGCCCCAATGAAGTCTTATCTCATGGCATCAGGTCAAACATGGGCAAGGAAACTTCCTGCTGATTAGCAAGTACTGCCCCCCCACCCCCCCCCTCAGCTGATGGATCAGTACTCTCTCATGTTGAACACCACTTGGAGGGAGCACTGAGGGTGACAAGGGCGCAGAATGTACTCTGGGTGGGGGACATCAATGTCCATCATCAAGAGTGGCTCGGGAGCACCACCGCAGACCAAGCTGATCAAGTCCTTAAGGACATAGCAGCAAGACTGGGTTTGCAGCAGGTGGTGAGGGAACCAACAAGAGGGAAAAACATACTTCACCTCATCCTCACCAACCTGCCTGCCGCAAATGCATCTGTCCATGACAGTATCGGTAGTAGTGACCACCGCACAGTCATTGTGGAGACGAAGTCCCTCCTTCACAATGAAGATACCCTTCATCGTGTTGTGTGGCACTACCACTGTGCTAAATGGGATAGATTTCTAACAGATCTAGCAACTCAAGACTGGTCATCCATGAGGCGCTGTGGGCCATCAGCAGCAGCAGAATTGTACTTAACAATAATCTGTAACCTCATGGCCTGGCAAATCCCTCACACTACCATTACCATCAAGCCAGACGATCAACCCTGGTTCAATGAGGTGTGCAGGAGGGCATGCCAGGAGCAGCACCAGGCAGACCTAAAAATGAGTTATCAACCTGGTGAAGCTATAACACAGGACTACTTGTGTGCCAAACACCATAAGCAGCAAATGGCAGGCAGAGCTAAGTGATTCTGCAAATCAATGGATCAGATCTAAGCTCTGCAGTCCTGCCACACCTAGTCATGAATTGTGGTGGACAGTTAAACAACTCACTGGAGGAGCAGGCTCCAAAAATATCCCCATCCTCAATGAGGGGGGAGCCCAGCACATCAGTGCAAAAGATAAGGTTGAAGCATTCGCAACAATCTACAGCCAGAAGTGCCGAATGGGTGATCCATCTCCCCCTTCTCCAGAGGTCCTCAGCATCACAGATGCCAGTTTTCAGCCAATTTGATTCACTCCATGTGATATCAAGAAACAGCTGACGGCACTGGATGCTGCACAAGCTATGGGCACTGACAATATTCCGGCAATGGTACTGAAGACTTATGCTCCAGAACTTGCCGCACCCCTAGCCAAGCTGTTCCAGTACAACTACCACACTGGCATCTACCTGGCTATGTGGAAAATTGCCCAGGCATGTCCTGTACACAAAAAGCAGGACAAATCCAACCCAACCAATTACCGCCGCATCAGTCTACTCTCAATCATTAGTAAAGTGATGGAAGGGGTCATCAACATTGCTATCAAGTGGCACTTGCTTAGCAATAACCTACGCACCGACTCTCAGTTTGGGTTCTGTCAGGGTCACGCAGCTACTGACCTCATTACAGCCTTGGTTCAAACATGGACAAAAGAGCTCAACTCCCAAGGTGAGCTGAGAGTGACTGCCCTTGACATCAAGGCAGCATTTGACCGAGTGTGGCATCAATGAGCCTGAGCAAAACTGGAGTCAATGGGAATCAGGAGGAAAGCTCTCCGCTAGTTATGGTCATACCCAGCACAAGGGAAGATGGTTGTGATTGTTAGTGGTCAAATACCTCAGCTGCAGGAGTTCCACAAGGTAGTGTCCTCGGCCCAACCATCTTCAGCTGCTTCATCAATGAATTTCCTTCCATCATTAGGTCAGAAGTGGGTATGTTCGCTGATGATTGCACAATGTTCAGCACCATTTGCAACTCCCCAGATACTGAAGCAGTCCATGTCAAATGCAGCAAGACCTGGACAATATCCAGGCTTGGGCTGACAAGTAGCAAGTGACATTTGTGCCACACAAACGCCAGGCAATGACCATCTCCAACAAGAGAGAATCTAACCATCGCCCCCTGATGTTCAATGGCATCACCATCACTGAATCCCCCACTATCAACATCCTGGGGGTTACTATTGACCAGAAACTGAACTGGACTAGCCATATAAATGCTTTGGCTACAAGAGCAGGTCAGAGGCTGGGAATCCTGTGGCAAGTAACTCACCTCCTGACACCCTAAAGCCTGTCCACCATCTACAAGACACAAGTCAGGAGTGTGATGGAATAGTCTCCACTTACCCAGATGAAAGTAGCTCCCAGAATGCTCAAGAAGCTTGACAACATCCAGGACAAAGCAGCCCATTTGATTGGCACCCCATCCACAAACATTCACTCCCTCCACCACTGACATACAGTGGCAGCAGTGTGTACCATCTACAAGATGCACTGCAGAAACTCACCAAGGCCCCTTAGACAGCACCTTCCAAACCCATGACTGCTACCATCTAGAAGGACAAGGGCAGCAGATACATGGGGACACCAGCATCTAGAAGTTCCCCTCCAAGCCACTCACCAACCTGACTAGGAAATATATCCCTGTTCCTTCACTGTCGCTGGGTCAAAATCCTGGAACTCCCTCCCTAATAGCACTGCAGATGCACCTATACTGCATGGACTGCAGTGCTTCAAGAAGGCAGCTCACCCCGCCCCCCACCTTCTCAGGGGCAATTAGGAATGGGTGATAAATACTGGCCTAGCCGACGAAACCCTCATCCGGTAAAATGAATTTTAAAAAAGGTGCCTGAACAACACTTTCTCAAGGGCAATTAGAGATGGACAGCAAATCCTGGCCTTGCCAGCGACACCCACATCCTAAAAATGAAAGAAAGCAACACCACAACTTTTGAGGAATATTAAAACCGATCGGGAAATCTGGGCTAATTTGTTGGCATAAAATTTATTACTCCAATATGTAAATTAAAATTTTGAAGAGGCAGGGTACCCTGTAGAATTTAATTTAAAATTTTATTCATGGCCCCAGAAATGACACAAAACAAATTCCAATTGTTTTCCCTTAACCCAAGAGAGTAGGAGGGTGGGGCTCCTGGTCACGAGGTGCAATTATCATTGCACCAACTGACTCGTACACCCAGCTAACAGGAAGCACCTTGTGCTGGAGAAGGGTGTATAGCACTTCATGCGAAGGGACATAGAAGATGAGCATGGGTGCCCTTGCACGTAGAGGCCATTGAAGCCAGTTACCATGAGCAGCCAGAGGCCAGCGGGTGGGGAGAAGGTCAGGAGCAAGAGGCTGCCCTCATTATTACTGGCGAGAACTGCCTTGTTACCATTCTTTTTGGGCTCTCTGGTGTACACACACACGCACCCAGAGTCATGTTCAAGTGTCAGTAAGTATATTAAAGAATTTCTCAGATTTGCTATATACAATGTAAACCCATTAGTGCTCTAGGCAGGACAGAACCCTTCGCTCTCGTACACTCCTATGAAGTTCCCCCCGTGTTGCCTCAGAGGAGATGGAGGCAGGCTCCTCACTTCTCTTTCTAAACGGCAATGAGGGGAGTGATGGCCTGCCTCATCGCACAGGCACCAGTTTGGGACCTCCCTCAGACTGCAGCCTCTGCATGGGCATCCGTGGTCACTAGCATGTGTGCAGCAGACAAGGGCTGTGGAAGAGGGGCTGGGGAGGTGGAGGAAGATGGGAGTGTACTCAGCTCCTTCACCCTCCTCAGCCAGCTCCACAGCCCTGGGCTGGTCTTCAGGTGGGATTGGTGTGGCTGGGTGCTGGTGTACAGCAGTCATCCAATCCAGGGACCACTGGACCAACAGCGCTACCATCTTGTTAAGGGTTCACAGCTCCTCATGCACTCTGTGGGTGTCAGCACTCTGTGTGGACTTTTTCAGGTTACTGAAGGAGGCTTTCACCCTTTCCTGGCCGAGATTCTGCTCTTGCATCCGCTCCAACTGCTGCTGCATGAGTCTCTCCATGAGATTGGCCAATCGCCAATGGTCAAAGTACATGCAGTTGAACCCCTGGGACAATATGGAGCTCATGATGGCGATGGACTCGTCCAATCACAGTCCAACTGTCCCTAATACCTCAGGGAATTCTGCCAGATGTCCACACATCTGTTGCTGATTATGTAAATACTGTGCCCAAAAGGTGACTCCTGAGGCTCCATGTTCCTGCCCACTGGAGCATCATCATGTCTTTCCTCCCTCCTCCGAAGGGGGCTGTGCACAGATGTCTCTAACACTGATAGCTCCTCCTGCACTTTGGTGTGGTGACATTTACCCTGTGCCACTGACTCTAGATGCGCTACACCCTCCTAAGCGCTTGTACCTGAGTTGGTGGAGTGTGCGCTAGTCAGTGATGCTGCTTCCTTGGCCATCTCTCCCTCCTCTTGATGCCCAAGGAATGGTCTGGCCTGGGGTGGGGGTGATGGGGTGGGAGGGGTGAGGGATCAGAGCTGGGGACTGTGTGGGACACAAAATAAGTTATTTAGGCATAGCCCTTCTCATTGTGAAAGCACTCTCTGATACACAGCATTATGGCCTCCACCATTACCACCATGTTCCAAGGTGATCTCAACACTGCCATTATCAACTGCTAACGCTGATTCACCATCACCAAAAGCCAGCTTAACCATGCTCATGCTGCCTGTATGACCCAACCCCATCCTTGCACTCTCTCTCATGCCAACATCCCCCTGTTCTCAGTGAAGTGACATCATGACCTCTACCATTACCACCATGTTCCAAGGTGATTTCAACACCACCTTCATCAACCTCTAACGGCGATTCACCATCACCAACAGACAGCTCTGTCGGCACCCTGGCAATCTCTATGGCCATCTGTTCCATGGGTCGGATGTGTGACAGCCAGGCTGACCTACCCCCAGTCGGGATCATATCTGTTTTGATGAGTTTTCACTTACTCTAGAAGTGACTTGGAGATAGTATTTAGTTTTCCTTAAGTTATTTATTTACACTATTTACATCCAAGACCTTATGGTAAGTATATTGTTTTCTGTTCTGTGGCTTGCTCCCTTGGAGCCTCTTGGTCATCTGACTCTGATGTCATGCTGACATGCCATCAAAATCATTGTCTAATTAATATAACCATTAACCCTTTGCTCTACAATTTTCTTTCACTCTTTTAGGCTAGAACAACAACATGAATTTATGTTAGCCTGATATAAAGTGCATGGAGGCATATTGTTATTCACTGCATCTGTGCATTACAATGCTCATTTACAAGTGTTCTGTGCACACCGATACGAGATGTGTTTACATACAACCCTCAATGCTGAAGCAGAGGTACGTGCCATGTCTCGCACATTGGTTGCAGCATGACCCTCCTCTAAAAAAGCAGAAGGTAATAAGCTCTGGATTGTTACCTGAGCCATGTGCATATTGGCATAGGGTAAATAAAATTAAAGAGGTGAATTTGCGGATCAAAGACTGGTGTGGAAGAGTGGGTTCTGGTTCATGGGGCACTGGTACTGTTACTGGGGAAAGTGGGGGCTGTACCATTGGGACAGTCTACACCTGCAGTGTGCTAGGACCAGTGTTCTAGTGAGGCACATAACTAGGAAAGTAGCGAGGATTTTAAACTAAACAGTGAGGGCAAGGAATCAAATTTGGGAAGATGTGGTAAATCAAAGAGTAGAGACAAGGCAAGAGAGGAAGGTGTTAATATAGGAAAAGATAAACAGACCGTGATAGGATGGGACAGGGAGTACAGATCTAAGAGTAAATCAGCAGATAAGGCTAGGCACTACAAAAATAATAAAAGGACAAAATGAAAGGCTCTGTATCTGAATGCACGTAACATTCAAAACAAAACAGATGAACTAATAGCGCAAATCGAAATAAATAAGTATGATCTGATACAGAGACATAGCTGCAGGATGACATAGATTGGGACCTGAATATTGAAGGGTACATGACATTTATGAAGGACAGGAAGCTAGGAAAATGTGGAGGGGTGGCTCTGTTAATTAATGGTGGTATTAGTACAATAGAGAGTGATGACCTAAGTTCAGGAAACCAGGGTGTAGAAACAGTTTGGGTAAGGGTGAGAAATGGTAAAGGTAGGAAGTCACTTCTGGGAGTGGTGTACAGGCCCCCTCACAATAACCTCATGGTAGGATGGGATATGATGGAAGAAATAATGGAAGCTGGTCAGAGAGGTATGGCGCTTATCATGGGGGTTTTTAATCTACATATAGGCCGGAAAAATCATAAGGGCAAAATAGCCTAGATGAGGAATTTATAGAATGTTTTTGGGATAGTTTCTTAGAACAGCACATTCTGGCACCAACCAGACAGCAGGATATATGAGTTTTGATAGCCATTTAAAAAAGAAAAGTTAACTAAGTGATTGCTGGTCCTATAGAAAGTGCGTCTGGGGAATTAATAATGGAAAATAAGGATATGACAGATGAATTGAACAGGCATTTTGCATCAATCTTCACTATAGAGGATGCAAGCAACATCACAGAAGTAGCTGTAAATCAGGAAATGGAAGGAAGGGAAGAACTCAAGAAAATTACAATCATCAGGGAATTGGTGTTGAGAAAATTGTTGGAGCTGTGGGCTGATGAGTCCTCAGCTCCTAATGGACTTCATACTTGGGTCTTCAAAGGAGTGGCTAGTGAGAGAGTTGACATGTTGGTTTTAATTTTCCAAAATTCTCCAGATTCGGAGAAGGTTCCATTAGATTGGAAAATAGTGAATGTAACTCCTTTATTCAAAAAGGGATGGAGACAGAAAGCAGGAAACTGCAGGTCAGAAAATGTCAGAAGCTATTATTAAAAAGGGCACTTAGAAAAATTCAAGGTAATCAGGCAGGGTCACATGGTTTTGTGAAAGGGAAGTCATGTTTAACCAATTTATTGGAGTTCTTTGAAGAAGTAATGTGTGCTGTGGATAAAGGGGAACCGGTGAATGTACTGTGCTTAGAATTCCAGAAGGCATTTGATAAGTTGCCACATTAAAGGTTATTGCAGAAAATAAAAGCTCATGGTGTAGAGGTTAACATTTTGGCATGGAAAGGAGATTAGCTAGCTAACAGGAAACAGAGAGTAGCCATAAATGGGTCTTTTTTCTATTTGACAGGATGTGACAAGTGGTGTGCCACAAGGATCAGTGCTGGGGCCTCAACTTTTTACAATTTAGACAAATGACTTGGATGGACGGACTGAAGGTATGGTTGCTAAATTTACTGATGGCACAAAGGTAGGTAGGAAAATAAGTTGTGAAGAGGTTATGAGGAGGCTACAAAGGGATGTATATAAGTTAAGTGAGTGGGCAAAGATCTGGCAAATGGAGTATAATGTGGAAACATGTGAAATTGTCCATTTTGGCAAGAAGAATAAAAACCAAAGCATATTATCTAAATGGTGGAAGATTGCAGAGCTCTGAGATGCAAAGGGACCTGGGTATCCTAGTGCATGAATCACAAAAGTGTGCAGGTACAGCAAATAATTAGGAATGTTAATAGAATGTTATCATTTATTGTGAGGGGAATTGAATACAAAAATAGGGAGGTGATGCTTCAGTTATACAAACCATTAGTGAGACCATATCTGGAGTACTGTGCACAGTATTGGCCTTCATATTTAAGAAAAGACGTAACTGCATTAGAAGCAGTTCAGAGAAGGTTTACTGGAATAATGCCTGGAATGGGCGGGTTGTGTTATGAGGAATGGTTGGACTGGCTAGGCTTGTATCCACTCGAATTTAGAACATCTGGCAAAGAAGCAACTTCACTGAAACATATAAAATCCTGTGGGGTTTTCACAGGGTGTTTGAGGAGAGGATATTTCCTCCTGTGGGAGAATCTAGAACTAGGAGCCACTGTTTAAAAATAAGGGGTCGCCCATTTAAGGCAGAGAGGAGGAGAAGTTTTTTTTCTCTGAGACTTGTGAGTCTTTGGAACTCTCCTCCTCAAAAGGCAGTGGAAACAGAGTCTTTGAATATTCTTAAGGTAGAGGTAGATAGATTCTTGATAAGCAAGGGGGTGAAAGGTTATCGGGGGTAGGCGGGAATGTGGAGTTGAGGTTACAATCAGATCAGCCATTATCATATTGAATGGCAGAGCAGGCTCGAGGGGCCGAGTGGCCTACTCCTGCTCCTAATTCATATGTTCTTATGTTCTTAGAGCTCTGTGTGGATGAGCCAAACTACTTACCTGGCCAGAACACAGCAGGTCATTAAAAGTTTTCCTGTAGTGAATCCGTGAGCGCTGATGGTTCCTTGCTTGTTTTAATGTATTCATTCACAGGATGTGGGTGTTGTTGCCTAGGCCAGCATTTATTCTCCAATTCTAATTGCCCTTGAGAAGGTAGTAGTGAGCTGCCTTTTTGAACCACTGCAGTCCATGCGGTGTAGGAACTCCCACTGTGCCGTTAGGAAAGGAGTTCCAGGACTTTGACCCCACGACAATGAAGGAACGGCGATGTAGTTTCAAGTCAGGATGGCCTGTGTCTTGGATTGGAACTTACAGGTGGTGGTGTTCCCATGCATCTGCTGCCCTTGCCTTGCCAGGTGGCAGAGGCCACGGGTTTGGAAAGTGCTGTCTAAGAAGCCTCGGCGCGTTGCTTTGATGAGGCAGCAACAATGACAATTCCACCACAGGGAAAGCCCATGATGGGCCATCCATTCTAGGGTCAACTAAGGGTCGGACAACATCTAGAGCTTGGACACACACTTGAGAAAGCAATGACATCTCTTCCCAGACTTTTGCGTTGATGACCTACCTCTCAATTGGACCTTTCTGAAGGCTCGCTTTTTATCTGCGTTCGAGTCCCAACCTAGGAATGCCTCCAACCATTCACCACTTCTGGTGTTGCCCGTTCCGACTCCTATCCTAGCCTGCCACCCACCACCCCCAACCCCACCCCACAGACCGGAAATCTGAAGCTCGGGCAGACATTTTTAGATTTGTGGATTTGTGGAGCCAGGAATTCTCCCGTCTTAGTGCACCTGAATCGGAAGCAAAACTTTAGGCCCCAATAATTAATTACTCTGAGCATTCTAAAGCTAACTTCTTATTACATTTTGAGGTTGTTCAGTGGAGTTAATAGCAAACTGACAGTGCTTAGTCTATTTAAGGGAATGCTCACTTAATGTTTTATTTAAATCTTTTGATTAATAGTGCTGCAGCATTTCCATGGAAATTGGCAATTGGAGAGAATTAGAAGATAAAATGGTAGATTAATGTGATGTCTCAAGTTTACTGAACGGGTTTATTTTGGTTTGGTGATTTTTTATGATCAGGCAGGTGAGCAGCATCAGGGTTAGCAGTTGAAATATGTTTCCATTTAGCTCCCACTGAGCCAAGGCAAGAAAAGCTCGATACAGAATAAAGCTTCCGTGACTTTGTTCTATCAACATGCCTTTCCCAACTTCAGAAAATCAACACTTCAATGGGAAATCTCTGCTTCCTAAAGTCCTGTGGCTTCTGACGGAAAAGAGAATGGGTTGCCCATGGAAAGAGGTGTTGTAGGATGACTGAGTTGTACTATTACTGATAGAGTTGATCTGCAGTCACTTCTTGGGTGGAAACATTCAGTTTATTTACAACATGCTCAGCAGCAACTAAATGCGTGCTTTCAACTCCAACTCTGTGGGCAGAATTTTGCCCTTGGCGTACGGGATCAGCGGGAGCAGTCTGGAAGCCGCCCACCGCCCGCGATTGGCAGCGCTCCGTGATTTTACGCAGGTGGGCCAACAATTAAGGCCTGCCCAGCGTGATACGCGAGTGGCCTGTGCCGGGCAGGGGGAGGAGTACGATCAGGCCTAGCGTGAACCTCGCGCATGCACGCGAGAGAGCGCAGAATAAGCTCCCTGGGGCATGGAGCTGTCTCAGGGAGATGAAGAGATATTTTTTTTAAAAAGAACAGAAAAATGTAATGAAACATGTCCTCTCGTGTGACTCTGTGACATGAGCAGGGTCGTGTTTTTAATGAAAAAATAAAGTTTTTATCGAATTTTTAATTACTTTTAGGAACCTCATCCCACCCGTGGATAAGGGTTCCAAAAAAGTGCAAAGGCTGCTTGGCCTTTTCACCTGCCCACCAACCATTAGGTTGAACGGGCAGTGAAAAATTAAACTTAACTGATAACTTAATGGCCTTAATAGGCCTTTTAATCGTCGCCGCGTTAGCTGCCAGCTCTTGCACGCCCCTGCCTACCGAGCCACTGCACGACTGCGCGTTGACATCGACACGCTCAGCCGACGTCATCTCACATCATTTTGCGCTTGGTCGGGTGGGGTGCATGGCCACCCGCCAAGCTAAAAATCCAAGTGTCTCTCTACACTAACTGCCGAGGTGGCCCGCGCTGCTCTCCTATTGGCTGCTACAGGTCATGTAATCTTCCTTAACAAGTATTATTCTTAAAGGTACATTACACACTAAATAAAACCTAATTAATTAAAACTATATAATTACTGCAGGTGGCCAATGGAAAGGCAAGGTAATCGAACTGTCAATGCCTTGCCAGAATCCAATGTGTTAAGCCCCAAAAATGGGGCTTGAACAAGATACATGATCCATGACAGATGTTCCCATTGCATCAACTTTTACTCGTTGACTTTTTATGCCTTTCATTACTATTTGATTATAAATCAAGTTATTCATAGAATCATGGAATGTTTCAGCAGCGAAGCAGCAATTCGGCCCATCATGCCTATACTGACTTTTTAAAGGAGCTATCCAATTAGTCTCATTGTCTTGCCCTTTTTCCATGGCCCTGTAACATTTTCCCTGTTAAGTATTTATCCAATTCCATTTTGAAAGTCATTTGCCGGGATTTTCCGGCCCCATCGTGGCAGGACCCGCTGCAGGAGATACAACGGCCCAGACAAAATTCTATTGACTTTCGGCAGGACCAGACCATCCCAGCGGCAGGCAGGGCTGGAAAATCCCGCCCATTATTTTATCTTCTTCTGCCCTTTCAGGCAATTTCTCAGTCACTGTTTTCAAGTAGGAAACACAGCAGCCGCCTTGCGCATAGCGAGTTCCCGCAGAGAAGAGCTCCCCTGCTCTTCTTCAGTACGGTGCTAAGAGATTTTATTTTCTACCCACCTAACAGAATCTCATTTTAACATCTCATCCAAAAATGGCATCTCCCTCAGTGCAGCAGTTCACTGGAGTGTCAGCCTAGTGTTTTGTGCTCAAGCCTATGGAGTTTAATTTGAACCCACAGCCTTCTAACTCCCAAGTGAGAGTGCTATCAACTGAGCCAGAGTTGACACTCTATATTTTACCAAATACCTGCCTGCTTTGTACTTCAAACCTTTCAGAACATCCATTTTACTTATAGGGCCTTTATTATTTCATCCAAGATCCCTCAGTTTTATACCCTGAGTGAGCATGTTGCCAATCTTACCATAATGTGTATCTGAGGTTTATGTCGCTTGGCCAAGTCAATAATATTCACTCCATTGTAATAGAGATTTTCAATGCAGCCATGAAAGTTCTTCCTCAAAAAATTCACCGATTTGCCTGGAACTGGGATTCCTCCAAAACTGAGCTTTGAAAGAAAAAGAGGATACACAAAAAGGAATGATTATTACAGCATTTCTTCATGGGATAAAGTAATAGCAATATACAAAATAATTAAAGGCGCTAGGATATTGTGAGTTTGATCATATCTGTTGTTGCAATACAGCAATTTTTTCCAGATAATTAAATGACTATCAATGTTCAATTGCCCTGCAATAGCTGGCAGAATAACAAATACATGTACAATTCTTATTTCTTATTAATAAGTAATTAATTTAGACCCTATTTGATTGTCTTACCATAGAGTCTGGATCCTTTGTTCACATTGTAAATGATCAAGATAAATGCACTGAGAATTGCTGTACACAACATAGTGCACAACGGTTTTAACCCTCAGTATCAGCAAAATATTTTGAGATGCAATTCTTGAAGGAAATTAGACCCTTCCAACAAATAATTCCAAAAGTGCTGATCTTATACTTGATGGTGTTTTTCATGCTACAATTAATTTTGGTCACTGAGGGTAGGCAGGAGAAAATCCAGATGCTTGTTCTTCATTATAATTTATTCGTCTTTGCTGGAAAGTATGTGGTGTAGATATCTGGTAAGATATCAGTCGTGTGTTTCCCCACATTCAGGGCTCACTGTTTAGACTCTTCTATGGAGAATGACCATTTGAATGAGGCATGCGGTGTCTATTGAACCATATCCTTGATGGTGGTATCCAAGACATGGGCCATGGGCTGAATCCACTTTGCTGGCTCCTTTTACCCAACTCTTGATTAGTTCACTCCAAAAGAAGGTATTCTCAGGCCAAGAATGTCCTCATCCCTGGCCTGGGATACACTGAGCAGTCAATAGGTCAGGCTCAACCAGGACGACTGGCTTCAGGCCAGATATCTGTGCATCTGACCTGAGTGATCCAGGCTTGGATTTTGGCCCAGTTCCCATTAAAAAAGCTAGCTGCTTAGTTTCAACAGCCTTGCCCCCTCACTTAAAATATTACTTTAACACTTCAGTTTGAAGCAATTTAAATATCAATTACTCAACATAAAATTGTCTGCTGCTATTCATGTTGGAACAACTTGTTACTCTCACTAAATTGTACTGCTCAGGGTAGAAATCCATCCCTGGTGGCTGTGCAAAATGGACAATAGCGAATGAATCAGGCTCCCATTTCACACTAGGTCCAATTTATTTCCCACTGTAGTCAATATAAAAAAAGCTGGAAATTAGTTGTGGCCCATTTTGGTCTACAACTCCCCAACCACACCCCCATGACAAATTTATAATTCCTCCTGTTTAAATCTGTAATGAGCCTTCACCGCCTGAAAATAACCCCACTCTGCTCAATTATTTGAAACTCTTGCACAAATGGAGACCTTGCATCCACTCCCACTGGAACTCTTGTATCTTTGCAAAGACTCTTTGGCCTAGACTTTGAGGCTTTCTGTTGTGGTGAAAACCCCAGAAATGCCCAAAATTTCTAAGTCCCTTGAACCCTGAATTTCTATCTTTGTGGGGATGGGACTGGAGTCAGGCTGGGGTTCTCGCATGCGAGGTTTGTGGAGGCAGTTGGCCATTCAAGTCACCAGCTGTCTCTGCTGAATTGGGATTTTGGAAGGCCGGGAGTGTGTAACCCAGAGTATGCAGATTAGACCAGGTAAGAGCTGGTCCGAACTTGGTCAACTCATTTGGATTACCAGGGTACCCCTTTGGAGAGGTAAGGAACCCCTTTGGGTAGGGTCCCAGGACACATTTGGGAGATGTAAGGCACGCTTTGGGTTTGTTAAAATTAAACATGATTAAGCACTTTTACATACAAACTCATTGGAACTGTCAAGCTGCCACAGAACTGTCCAGCTGTCAAGGAACTGTCAAGCTGTCAAGGAAATGTCAAAGCTGTCAAGGAAATGTCCAAGGATACTAGGTCAGTTGGCATGGAGAGGGGAAGGACAAAGTGTGGTGGGTGAGAGCATGGATTGACATAGTGGTTATCATTGTGGGATGATTGGAGGCATAAGTTGGAATAGGAGGTATGAAGGGTCATGGGGGTGTGTGGGTTGACATAGGTTGGCATGAATGGGGAACAGGGAGTGTGTTGGGGTGTGAAGGCTGGAGGGATGTTTTTTGTTTTAATATTTTTTGTTATTTATTTAATAACAGTGCCAGTGAACAGAGGAAGACTTCCCCCAGCCCACCTCCACACTTGTTCTGGGGTCGCCCGCCCTGTCTCCTAGTTGGCGGACATTTTCAAAGTCAGGTTTGTAGATGCAGGAAATGTCCCCACTCTGCACAGCCAACCTGGGGTGAAAATCTGGGCCTTTATTTCTACAGGCATTAAGCCCAAGCTTCACAGGGTTAAGATCCAACACTACTTTACAATACAGCATCAAATCTCTGTGAAGCAATGTGTAACTTATAATTGCGTATAATATTCTTTTGGCATTAATTAAAATGAAGTTATTTTAGTTCTTTATCATTCCGCACTTGTGGAACATTAAACTGGGATGAGAAGTGAATTACTTATGATTGATTTGGGTATGAACACAGTTATCTCATGTTTCCTGATGCTGTATTAGTAAATGTGGTCATGAATGTAATAATGAGCAGCTACATATGAACCATGTGGACCAGATAGATTACAGGTTGGACCTATGATCTATACTGCATTAGGTAATCTCAGATGACCTAACGATGAGGGCCATATGTAAGATAGTAGAGCAATTTTTTGCAAATTTAACGAGATATTACTGAAGCCTGACCAAATTTAATGTACCAGCATGGCGTTAATGGGCCAACTTCTTTAAAACTTGATGAACTGAAACATTTACCTTGTTTTTTCGAACTGCTGACAAAATACAGATAAGGATGTCAGACTGAATGGGGCCACCGTGCTACAGTCAGACATTTGCATCAAGTTAAGGAAACAGAGCTTGAGAGTTCTGTGAAAATGCTCCGAGGGGAAAATGTTCATGTTGGCGTGGGGGACGGGCCCGGCACACTGATGTGTAAAATGACGCGTGGTGATGTCAGGCGTGTGTCCCGACATCACCGCGTGTCATTCAGACCTTTTGTTCAGCGGGCGCGTGCAGGAGGCGGCTGAGCATCCGCTGAACCGTCCAAGGCTTGTTAAGGCCATTAAGAAACCAATTACAGCAATTATCAATGCTGCCCGTCCCAACCTTAAGGTTGGCGGGCAGGCAAAGTGTCCAAGCGGCCTTCGCGTTTTTTAGGAACCCTTACCCACGAGCGGGATGAGGTTTTCTAAAGCTTTTAATAATTAAATAAATATTTTTTCCGCAATTCATAAACATGTCCCAGCTCATGTGACACTGTCAGGTGAGGGGACATGTCTACATAATTTTTATTTGACACTTTCAATTTGAACTTGATCTCCCTGAGGCAGCTCTGTGCCTCAGGGAGGTTTCTGCAACTGAGCGCGAAAGAGCGCAGGCCCGGACTCTCCCTCCTCCCCCCACCCACACGTGTAGTGCTGAGCGCCTACTGGCCATGTGTCACCCTGGGCGGGCCAATTAAGGCCTGCCCATGTAAAACGGAGGCGCGCAGCCGATGGCAGGCAGCGATCAGCTCCACACCTGCCCTTGCCTGCGCCTGCCCACGACCGGCCCGCCCGACAGGCAGAAAATCCTGCTCCTAGCTATCACAAATTAAGGACCTGCTGCAAACTATGCATTCCTGTCAGGCATAAGTAACCTTGAGGTCCATTGATCATCAATAAGGGTAGGAGATACCACCAGTGGATGCTAGCCAGCATAATTTGGGGCATGTATGCACCTGGAAGAAAACAAATGTGAGAACTGACTCTCCAGGAATTCTAGCGCTCTTCTGCAGCAGTCAGTTGGATGGCCTGATCAGTCGTACAGAAAGAAGCACCCCTCCTTGTCACTCAGCCGATCACTTGTTAACTTGGCTGTATGTATAACTTGTCTTTTTTTTTTGTTAGGGGGTCAGCTTTGTGCTGTAAGGTTTCCTGCAGATGTATGCTGGATTTAGCTTTGTGTTTAATAAATACGCCAAATTTTCACCCTGAAACTGTGTCTGGTGTTAATAAGGGTCCAAATCTTGAAACCTGTAGATTTGGTATTGCATTTAAATATACAGCATTTTGTAACCTCTACATGTGAATGACACCATGCCTGAAATAATGGTTTTTGGGATACTGGAGGACAAGATAAGGTGAAGCTGTGATGGATCCCAGAGTCAACTCACTAGCTCTATTCGCACATGAATAATCAGGTTGGTATGTGTTGAATGCATTGTCCAGTTTAGGCCCCTATGTTCAGGATAGCAAGGAGAAAACTAGGGTGGTGGGGGGAGGGCAGTGGGGAAGTCTTGGGGGGAGGAAGGGAGGGAGAGCATAGAAAATCTAAACACTAAAACATCCTTCTTTAACTCTTTCAAGATGTGAGAATTGTGATAAAGGTTAATTTGGTGGGGTTGGCATGCAGTGGCTTTAGGAATGATGCACATGGCATTGAAGCAAGCCCTGGATGTGAGATGATTCATGAGTAGACCCTATAATCCTATAAGTAGGGGTTTTTAGGTCTCCAGTTATACAAAACAACTTCTTGATAAGGGAATAATAAATTATTTCTGTTGTGCTTCCTGACTGGTAGAAGTTATCTCAAGTGTGTGTAAGTAATTATATTTAAAAAATTGAAGCATTTTTGTCGAAGTAGTTGTAGTGCTTCATCCAATCTTAGTTTTCACAATTCCAAGAGCATTATTTTACTACAAGTACTGTTTGGTCAATGAGACCTCCTGGGATGAACATATGCAGACAACTGGTCCAAGTTATATGCATGGCCAAATGTTCCATTGTATGTCTTTTAATGTTAAAAAGATTCAAAATGGAGTTTAATAAGAAACTTTTTTAATTAAAAAAGTTCTATTGCAACCAACATGAAGCCAATGGGGCATGAGGTGCCTTTAGATGATACAACATACTTCCATCAATGAGATGCTGTTTACTCCATATTTAGGTTATGCTAAGTAGTTTATGTTGATGTGAAAGGAAAACCACTTGACATCCAACAGATTGTGTAGGACAAGCTGTCTGCATCTGAACAACAAAAAAAAACTGTGATGTTAATAAAGCTCTGGTTAGGCCACAACTAGGGTTTTGAGTCATCACACATTAGGAAGAACGGGTGGATCCTTGAATGGGTACAGAGGTTTACCAGAATGGTTCAAGGTATGAGAGATTTTAGCTACAAGGTTAGGTTGGAGAAGCTGGAATTGTTCTCATTGGAGCAAAGGGGTTTGAGGGGAGATTTGAAAGAGGTGTACAAGGTTATGACAGGTTTAGATAAGGTAGACAATTAAGAAAATATTTTCCCATTAGCTGATGGTACAATGACTAGGGGACACAAATTTAAGATTTTGGGCAAAAGATGTGAGGAAGAACTTTTTTATGCAACAAGCAAAGATTGGCTGGGTGGTTAACAGTGAGGTTGAGTGTCTTGGGTTACAGGAAGATTTAGATGGTATGGTCAAATGGGCAGATAAGTGGCAGATGGAATTTAACCCTGAAAAGTGTGAGGTGATACACTTTGGAAGGAGTAATTTGACAAGGAAGTATTCAATGAACGGCATGGCACTAGGAAGTTCTGAGGAACAAAGGGACCTTGGCATGTGTGTCCATAGATCTCTGAAGGTGGAGGGGCATGTTAGTGGGATGGTGAAAAAGGCATATGGGACATTTGCCTTTATCAATTGAGGCATAGATTACAAAAGTAGGGAGGTCGTGTTGGAGTTGTATAGAACCTTGGTGAGGCCACAGCCGGAGCACTGTTTGCAGTTCTGGTCGCCACATTATAGGAAGGATGTGATTGCATTGGAGGGGGTGCAGAGGAGATTCACCAGGACGTTGCCTGGGATGAAACATTTAAGTTATGAAGTGAGGTTGGATAGACTTGGGTTGTTTTCATTGGAGCAGAGAAGACTGAGGGGTATACCTGATCAAGGTATACAAGATTATGAGGGGCATGGACAGCTGTTCCCCTTAATTTAAGGGTCAGTCACAAGGGGGCATAAGTTCAAGGTGAGGGGCAGGAGGTTTAGCGGGGATGTGAGGAAAAACCTTTTTACCCAGAGGGTGGTGACGGTCTGGAATGTGCTGCCTTGGAGGGTGGTGGAGGCGGGTTGCCTCACATCCTTTAAAAAGTACCTGGGTGAGCACTTGGCACATCATAACATTCAAGGCTATGGGCCAAGTGCTGGTAAAAGGGATAGGTAGGTAGGTCAGGTGTTTCTCACATGTCGGTGCAGACTCGATGGGCCGAAGGGCCTCTTCTGCACTGTGATTCTGTGATTCTGAAGTGGCAATGATCTGGAACTCACTGCCTATGAGGGTGATGGCAGCAGACAACTCAATAATTTCCATAGGATACTGAATAGGCACATGAGGGAAATAAACTTGTAGGGCTACGGAGATAGAGCGTGGGAATGGGACTGATTGTATTGCTCTACAAAGAGCCAACATGGCTCAATGGGCCGAATCGCCTTTTACTGTGCCACAACGACTCTATGACAAATATTGTAAAGTATTTATTTACATCATAGAAGTAGGCCATTCATCCCAGGATGCCTCTGCTTATGCTCCACATGAACTTCCTCCCACCCCCCTCCCCACCTTCATCTAATCCTATCAACATGTCATTCTATTTATTTTTCCCTCATGTATTAACCTGTTTCCATTTAAATGTATCTATGCTATTTGGCTCAGCTGCACCTAGCGATAGCAAGTTTCACATTCTAACCATTCCCTGGGTAAGGACTTTCTTCCGAACGCCTCATTGGATTTATTAGCGGCTTTCTTAGTTCTGGCCTCATCGGCAACGTGAATCAGGCGTTCGAAGATTTCTTTCCAATGTTTGACTTGCCTTTCTCTTAGGTACAAGTCTCACCTCGTAATCAATATCCAGATGATCAAACTCTCCTTTGGTTCGAAAGTGCTGCGTGTGCTTATCCACGGTGAAGTTCACTTGTTTGTTGTAGCGTTCGATGGTAATGGAGTGCCAGTGCTGATCGTCCAGCAGGCTCCCCAATGTGACTGAGGTGTGGCCGTTGATGGAATGCAACTTTGTGCTACCTAAAATATAGAAAGGCTGTACAGTTACATTTTCCCACATCAATGAAAGTCTTGACAAATGTGCATGAAGCTATTGCCTTAGGAATGGAAATCCAGCTGAGCTACATAATGAAACATGGGAACTGTTAAATCAACAGAGAAAACTGGTTCGCAAATTTTTGAATGGTGGGTATCCACCTGAAACATTGAATTTTGTAGCAGGGAAGGAGCCCAGTCATAGAATCAAAGAATCTTACTACATTGTAGAAGGCTTCTCGGATCATTGGGTCTGAAAAAGGTCTTTGACAGAGGTATTCAATTAGCCCCAAAACCCTCTTATTTCCTGAAAGTCCTGCTATTGTTACCTTTTCAGGTAATTATCCAATTCCCTTTTGCAAGTTGCTATTGATTCCACTTCTACCACCCTTTCAGGCAGTGCATTTCCAGGTCATAACTCACTTGGTTCAAAAGAAAATCCCCTCATCTCCCCTCTGGTTCTTTTGCCAATTATCTTAAATCTGTGTCCTTTGTATGTGGCACCTTGCTGCTTCTCTATACTTATTTTAGCAATATCTTCATAATTTTGAACGCCTCAATTAAATCTCTCCTGAAACTTCCCCACTCTAAAGAGAACAATCCCAGCTCCTCAAGTCTCTCCATATAACTGAAGGCCCTTGTACCTGGAATCACTTGGGTAAATCACCTCTGCACCTTTCCCATTGACCTTGATATCCTTCTCAAAGTTTGATGTCCAGTTGTTGGACATAATAATCCAGCTATAACCTAAACTGGTGATTTATGAAGGCTTAACTTCCTTGTTTATGTACTTCAAGCTTCTATTTATAAAGTAATGGATTACAATATATTTTTAATAGTTTTGTCATTTCTCCTGACGCCTTTGAGATGTGTATATCTAAGCCCTTTGTTTCTGTGCCCCTTTTAAAATGACATTGTTTAGTTAATTTTACATCTCCTCAGTTTTTCCTTCCAAAATGAATCACTTCACATTTCTCTGCATTAAATTTTAACTGTCATGTGTTTCCACATTCTCTTTGTTGTGCTTGTATCCATTATCTTTTTTGTCTTTTCCTCTGTCCTTTGTCAATCCCCTCATTTATCCACACTCCTATTTAAAGATCTCATGTGTTCTACTTCCAGCACTGGATGGAATTTAATGTCCCCCCTGCCCCACTCTCTCGTGGGGTTGATGGGAGTTGGTGGGGTAGCCGTTTGATTGGGCGGGAGAGTACAATGGGGAGATCTGCTGCCACTTTCCTGACTACCTCCCCCAACCCACTTTTCCGGCCCTCATGCTAGATGACATTGTAAATGGTTCCCATTCCTCAGCAATTGTTCACATCCCTTTCAAAACTAATCTTACCATTCTCTCTTCAAAAATTTCCATTAGTGTTCCCTCAGTCCTTGTCCCCATAGTTCTGCATGTCTCATTGTCAGCCTCTTTAAAATCAGTGAAAGTTTATCACTTACCAGATTCACGCCCATCCTTTCCACAATTTCGGGTTTGGATTTGTCCAATCATGCTTACTGTCCACCAATAAAAGTGAATGTAACAAACATTAAAAAATATCTGCTCAGTAACTCTGTATATGGTGCATTTTCCCTCCTCATCTTCGTCAAACTTTCTGAATCTTCTGGCAAGGTCAATCACATGATCCTTTTTGCTATCAAGCTCATTGCCATGTCCCTTACTTGGTTCCACTTCTATCTATCCAACTGTTGCCACAGCATCTCCAACAATGGAGACTCTTCCCACCCAACCCCCGCCCCCACCATCTTTAACTGTAGAGCTTCCTCAAGATCTTTGACCATTCCTCTGCCTCATCTATATCTTGCCACACGGGCTGGATTAGTGGGCTATAATTAATTATTATTGCCAATTTGGGTATTTAAATACAAACCTAAATTGATCTCCAGCGAGAGTTTGCCTTTCTTTAGCTCCAGTGTGATACAATCTCCCCTCTGTCCTTCTCCATGCAACATGACTCCGTCACTTTGCATCGTTTTGAACTTCAAAGAAATGATGTCCTTGACCGTGCTCATGCTCTTTTGATTGAATCTGTAAAGTAGGGAACTTCTGCCGTCAAAGTCAGCTACGTCAGATTCTACAGAGGAAGAAAAAGTATTCATGTCAAATTTCGAAAACGTTCTTTGATGTCTCATGCCAAAGCTAAAACTGAGGGGTTCAATATCCATACAGCATCAGCTACCATGACTTCAGCTGAAAATCCAGGGAAGCTCTGGAGGCACAGCATCAATACCATCGGCAGGATTTTCCACTGAAGTTACAGAAACCAATCTGGAGAACCCATGGAAGAATTCATCACTCACCATCAAATACGTATTAACTTATTTCCATTGACCTCATCCTCATATCTGATCACAATGGGATTGAGACCTTCTCACTATGCCACCCCCCCTCCCCCTCCTGAACACCCCCACTATGGATTTGAGCACATTGCCAGACAATTGCCATCTCCAACAAGAGAGAATCTAACTAACTCCTCTTGACATTCAATGGCATTACCGTCGCAGAACCCCCACTATCAACATCCTGGGGGTCACCATTGACCATAGACTGAACTGGACCAGCCACATAGGCACTGTGGCTGCAAAAGCAGGTCAGAGGCTGAGAATTCTGCAGTGAGTAACTCACATCCTGACTCCACAAAGCCTGTCCACCATTTACACTGGTCAAGTCAGGAGTGTGATGGAATACTGTCCACTTGCCTGGATGAGTGCAGCTCCAACAGCACTCAAGAAGCTCGACACCATCCAGGACAAAGTATCTGATTAATCAGCACCATCTTAAACATTCGCTCCCTCCACAACTGACACACAGTGGCAGCAGTGTACACTGTACACAAGATGCACTGCAATAATTTGGCATGGATCCTCTCTCTGATAGTATCTTCCAAACCTGCAAACCTTTCCCAACTAGAAGGGCAAGGGCAGCAGATGCATGGGAACAACATCATCGACAAGTTCTCCTCCCACCTATACAGCATCCCGATTTGGAAATATATTGCCATATCTTCATTGTTGCTGAATCAAAAACCTGCAACTCCCTTCACAACAGCACTGTGGGTGCACCTACACCAGATGGACTGCAGTGGTTCAAGAAGGCAGCTCACAGCCACCTTCTTAAGGGCAATTAGGGTTGGTCAACAAATGTTGGCCTTGCCAGCGATGCCCATATCTAATGAAAGAAAAATGGGGAAGGCAATGGCTATTATCTATTCAGTTGCACATAAAAGATCCCACAATACCATCCAAAGTAGAGTATAAAGTTCTCCTGGTGTCTTGGTCAAAGCTAGAGAAATATGATATGCTCAACCATGTCAAAGGCTAAAGAGGGATCAAGGAGGATGAGGATGGATAATGCACCATCGTCACAGTCAATGAAATGTAACTTTAGTTAGGCCTCTTTTGCAGCTGTGCAGCTACAGAAACCTGTTGGAGAAATTGAAACATAGGTCAGGATTTTACGGCTCCTCCCGCCAGCGGGATATTACAGTCCAGCCCAACTGATTAGAGGTTTAAATGGCTCGCCCCATCCACCGAGGTGGGGGGGAGACACACCGTATAAAATCCTAGGCATAGAATCAAAGGAAAGATGGACTTGGATTCTGGAGCTGAAAGGGTTGGTTGAAGATGAGGCAGTAGCTTGTAAGGATGTAAGCGTAGCGTGGTTTTTCTGAGGAAAGTACAATAATGGAAGTTTTGAAAGAAGGTGAGACAGTAACCTTGGAGACAAAACCATTTATATTGTCGGCTAGGATAGGGACAGCTAGGAAAGTGCTGAGGTTAGCAACATAATAGGAGCGGAGTTAAGGGAGCAGAAGGTTCGTATTATAGATGAAATGACCTCAGAGACACAAGGAGAGGGGATAAGAAAGAAACAGCTCCAACAACACTCAAGAAACTTGACACCTTCCAGGACAAAGCAGCCCCGCTTGATTGGCACCCCATCCACTAACATTCACTCCCTCCACCACCGATGCACAGTGGCAGCAAGTGTTTACCATCTACAAGATGCATTTCAGGAGCTCACCAAGCCTCTTTAGACAGCACCTTCCAAACCCACAACTGCTATCATCTAGGAGAACAAGGGCAGCAGGCACGAGAGAACACCTGAAAGTTTCCCTTCAAGTCACTCACCATCCTGACTTGGAAATATATTGCCGTTCCTTCACTGTCGCTGGGTCAAAATCCTGGAACTCCCTCCCTAACAGCATTATGGGTGTACCTACAGGGACTGTAGCGGTTCAGGAAGGCAGCTCAACACCACCTTCTCAAGGGCAATTAGGAATGGGCAATAAATGCTGGCCTAGCCAGCGATGCCCACATCCCATGAATAAATTTTTAAAAATGAGAGAGAGATGGAGGTTTAAGGCTGGTGCAGCAGTCAGCTTACAGCAGCTATGGTTTTGTGATTAGCAAAAGGGAACAAGCAGCAGAGATAGCTGAACTGATGGTCTCAACCTCAGTGACAATGAAGTTCATCAACTTTTCACACTTGCTGGATGGAATTTAATGCTCTCCCCGATGGTGAGGAGGTGGGGAGAGGTGGGGAGGGTGGGGGGGTGGGGGGTGGGGGGTTGGGACCCTGCCACCTGCCACCTTCCCATGTCCACCCTGAGTAAGTCCATGTTGGGAAGACCCGCTGCAAATTGAGGCCTGTAAATGGGCAATTAATGCGGCCAGCACTAGTATTAACCCACTAACTGGTAGAGGGTGAGGCGGTGTCGGGGAGGCGGGTGCTCGCCATGCAGGGGGCATGACAAGCAGGCTCCCGGGAAGTAGAGGGTTTGGTGTCTCATTCAAAGGCACTCAGTGCCTGATTGAGGGATGCGGCATCAGGAAGAGGTGACCCCCTGAGAGCCACCCCTTGCCCTTGTCGCTGACCCCCTCCCTCCAGCATGACATACCTCTTCCCCAAAGCCCATCCCCCACCCAACCCCTCTCCTGCCATCACTCGCCTATGGCTTGGGATCCAGTGACGCTCCTAGGCAGCTGGTTTTGTCATGTTGGCAGCAGCCACTGCCTCACCACTGGCTCTGCTGTTCAATAGAGCTTCAGGCTGACCAGCAACTCTCAGCTGGCCCCAAGGAAAGGCCTACTACTGTCCTGTTAAGTGCCTGAGTGGTACTTAATTTGACAGCCCTTGCCTAAAAGGTGACATAGGACTCTCGCTGGCTCGCCAACTAGGAAGCAATGTCCCCATCACCTCCATTACATACCAACCACTGGTGAATGTGAAAGTGAGGGGACAAGGGAGTGGGGTTTAAGGAGATGGTCAGTGGTGGATAAAAGAAGCTGGGTACCATCTACGCTCAGCTGGGTGATTTTGGAATAGTGACGCAGCCTGATTTAGCGATAGATGGCTAAATCAATTATCAATCAGGAAATCTCACGTCTTCAGCTTGGTTGTGGATGGTCACTTGCCAGGGCCAATCCGGGCCTTGGCTTATATCCCTTCTGAAAGGCAGCACCTCCAACATTACTGCACTTCCTAAATGTTGCACTGAAATGTCAGTTTAGATCATGCCCTGGCGTTTCCACTCAGGACACAATCAGCAAATTGTACCCTGAAGGCACCCGTTAGCTGCACTAGTTACATCCAAATTTCCACACAAATTGGTTAGCATAAGCCCAAAGGCAAAGCCTCCCATGAATTGGCAGAGTCCAGCACTGTAATCGATTTGTGAATGGGACAGGGCATTCTTCAACATCACAAAGAAAATTCAGATTGCCAGGAAATAAGCAACTTCAGTTCACCAGCTTTAATGAGCCACTGATTTATATGTCAGCCATGGCTCCATTGGTAGTATACTTACTGCTGAGTTACCATAGTTGTGAGTTCAAGCCCGATTTCAGAATTTAAGCACAAAATCTAGACTGGCACTCCAGTCTAGTGCTGAGGGATCACTGTACTCTCAGAAACACTACCTTTCTGATGAGATGTTAAACTGAGGTCCTGTTGGCCCTCTTAGGTAGACATAAAAAATCTATTTTTGAAGAAAAGCAGGGAAGTTATCCCTATTGTCCTGGTCAATATTTACCTTGTCAACAGCACAAAAAAAGCATATCTGATCGCTAACACAATACTGTTTGGAGTCTCCTCTACATTCGGAAACCAAACGCAGACTGGGTGACCGCTTTGCACAACATCTCGGTTCTGTCTGCAAGCATGGCCCCTGCAATGCTCCAGTAATGACCCCTGCAATGTCCTAGTAATGCTCAACACACGCTTGATTATAAGTACCTCATCTTCCGTTCAGACGTTACAGCTTTCTGGGCTCAACATTGAGCTTAACAACTTCAAACCATGAACTCTGTCCTCCATTTTGTACTTTTTCCCCTAGTGCCAGTCTGCATTTTGTTCTCATGATTTGCTTTCAAACAACATGGATCTTTATTTTGATATTAACACATGCTGCTATTTTGCTTTCACACCATGCTGACCTTTATTCTGCTATTAACACCTACTCTGGACCAATGCTCTGTTCCTTCACCACTATGACTCCCATTCTCTTTGCCTTTTGTTCCCTGACATCTTTGTAATTGAATCTCCCCTGCCCTCTAAGCAATCCCTGACCTTCCCTTTTCGCTCCACCTGGCCCAGCCCTCCTTTCAACAGCTTAAATCCCATCACATTTCTTCCTCTCATTAGTTCTGAAGAAGAGTCATATCAGGCTCAAAACATTAACTCTGTTGCTCTCTGTGCAGATGTGCTAGACCTGCTTAGTTTTTCCAGTACTTTCTGTGTATATTTCAGATCTCCAGCATCTGCAGTATTTTGCTTTTATTTTACTGTCTGTGGGATTTGCTGTGCGCAAATTAGCTGCTACGTTTCCTATTTGACAACAGTGGCTACACTTTAAAAGTACTTCATTTGCTGTAAAAAAACTTTGAGACATCCAGTGGTCATGAAAGGTGCTATATAAATGCGAGTCTTTCTGTTTTATTATTTCTGCAGCCACAGGGCAAGATTGTGGCTTCAGTTGATTGTTGGTCACTGTTGTCTATAATTAACTAAATGGTATTTCTGCAGCAGCACACGGCAGACCAGTGCCTTCAATTGGTTGCTGCCCACTGCTGGCCTGTGATTAACACTGGATTAATGTGACAATAGGTATCTATGCGAAACCCCGAACAAGTGCAACGGGTGGATACTTGCCTTTCTGACCTGGGAGCATGGCCAGTTGTGGAGACGAGACTGCTTCAGGAAGAGGCTATTGAATCCATGCAAAAGATTGGTGATGTCCGAGTGTAAAGTAGGAAAGGACGTAACACTCACTTTAAATTCCTTGATCTTTTACGCAATTTGGGGCAAGGCAAAAGTGGACAAGAAATGAAAGGTGGAAACAGAGAGGCTTTAAATAAGCACAACAAAATCTTTAGCAGCTGTATTCTCCTGATTAGACACTTTACAGCCTTTTGGACTCAAGTGAGTTCAGGAGTTTCAGAACATGGCCGCTGGTCCCATTTTATCTGGACAGCAATTGCGCCAACAGCCCTTTTGGTACGTAATTTCTCCAAGTTTCCATTCTGCTACAGACATTCCTCTTTGTTCTTTCCTCCCTTCCAAGTGAAATATTGTGAAGTTCTGAGTTATTGAGAAATATGTTTTGCATACAAATTAGTTCAAAGGAATACTACAATACCTCCCAGCATCAGTCGTCCCTAAGCACCCCGCTCCCCCACCCCAGCCAATCATCACAAAGTTTTGCCACATTAGCCCAGGACTTCTCAGAGTGGTCGATTGACAGGCATCAGATTATGTAAGGAATGGAAGAAATTCTAAAGAAATTTTCTTTTGTATTATATGGTGCTGTGTAAAAAATTGTTTTCTTCAACAATCTAGAATTACAATCAATGAATTTCCATTGTGGAAAGCAATATATATTCATTTGATTTGAACTTTCAAAATATTATTTCTTTCTTCAGTGTGAGAGTAGGTTTGCATGCCTGAGTCCTTAATAACTGTCAGCATTGATGGAAAAAATTACTGAAAGAATCCAAATAAGTCAGCACTGCATGCTTGCGAATTATAGGGAAAATATAATTTTCCTTTCAAAATAATTGATTTCAGTCACTGTTATTATATAACTTTCATACCATAATTGAATGCAGAGTTTTTTTTTCTGCAGGTTTGTCCCTTTGCAGTTGTTCAGCATGCACCTCTCTTTGTTAGAAAGTCGACTTTGATACATATTGACCTCTGATTAGGTCAGTAGCATCCAATTCACAGAATAAAATAATTAAAAATATAAGAGCCCATGAGGAGTAATGTGCGGAATTATATTCCACCTACTTTCAATAAAAGTTTACAGAAAATCTTCAAGCCATTGACAAGAATATATTGATAAAAGCAAAAAACTGCGGATGCTGGAAATCCAAAATAAAAACAAAAATACCTGGAAAAACTCAGCAGGTTTGACAGCATCTGCACATCACCAGCTTCAACACCTCTTTGTGCTTTTATCTATGACATTTTTTGGTTATCTCCACCTATCGCTGGCCCTCTAGCCAGCTCTACCTGTCCCACCTCACCCCTTTAACCAGCTTATATTTCACCGCTTTTCTATTTTTCCTTAGTTCTGTTGAAGAGTCATACGGACTCGAAACGTTAACTGTATTCCTCTCCGCAGATGCTGCCAGACCTGCTGAGTTTTTTCAGGTATTTTTGTTTTTGTTTTGACAAGAATATATTGCCCATAGTTATGAACAAGTGGCCAACCAGGCCATCATAAAGGAGGAGCAATAAACTAGCAAGCACAAGGATGGGCTAAATCCTTAGTTACATTATCAGAGCTGCTTTATGTGATGAAGGAAAATCTTATCAGAAGCTGTTCAGTACTTCCTTGCAATACCATTCTGAAATAAAATCAGGTGTTGGCCTGCAACTTCCTCCATGGTGAGTTGAGTGTTAAGTCCCAGGTATTAGGGGAGTTGGTGTTGTAGTGGTAATATCACTGTGCTAGTAATCAATAAAGCCCAGGTTAGTGCTCATAACAACTGGTGAAATTTAAATTGAATTAATAAAATTTGGAATTGAAAGCTAAGGCAGAATTTTTCGCTCGGTGTGCGCCTGACACTCACAAGCGTGAAATAAAGCGTGTTGACGTCAGTCGAGCGTGCCGATGGCAATGCGCACTCTTGCAAAAGTTAGGTTGGCCGCTCACAATTAAAAGGCCTATTAAGGTGATTAAGTTAACAATTGCGCTGAATCTTTCACTGCCCATTCAACCTAACGGTTGACAGGCAAGCAAAAAGGCCAGGCTGGCTTTGCGTTTTTTTAATAAACCTAAAGCAAATAAAAATGAAATAAAAAGTTTACACTTGAATTAAAAACATGTCCCTGCTCATGTGACAGTGTCACATGAGGGGACATGTTTCATGACATTTTTATTTTGTTCATTAGTTTTTTCAAAACAGCACTTCATCTCCCTGAGGTAGCTTCGTGCCTCAAGGAGATTGAAGCACTCTTTCGCGCGCATGCGTGAAGTTCGCGTTAGGCCCGCTCGCACTCCTGCCCCCGACCGCACAGGCAGCGCTCAGAACTGCTGCTCACATTCCATGCTGGGCGGGCCTTACTTGGTCCGCCCACGTAAAATCGTGGTGTGGTGCCGATTGCGGGCGGCAGTTGGCTTCCTGACTGCCCCTGCTCGCCCCCGCCAAAGGCAAAATTCTGCCCCTAGGCCAGAATTCTTACCTTGTTGGGCGGGCGGTCCCCACCGGCTTGGCGGCGGGCGGGCAGCCAAACTCCGCCGCCGAAACGGGGCCTGCTGCCATTTTGAGTGGGCGGGCCAATTAAGGACCGCCCAGTGGCCTGCCCGACGGGAAGCGCTATGCCCTTCCTGTGCAGGGGGTGGAGGGATTCCCCATCTGTCAAAGTGCGCTCTTACGTGCATCCGCGCGGAAGAGCGCACTGCTCCCTGAGACTAAGTGGTGTCTCAGGGAGATCACTGACAGTGTAAAAAACATTAAAAATAGAAAAATATAAAAAATTAACATGTCCCCCTCATGTGACAATGTCACATGAGATGGGACATGTTAATAAAATGGACATAAACTTTATTGAACTTTTAAAAAAGACATGAAACCTCATCCCGCCAGTGGATGAGGTTTAATTTATTATCAGGAGCCCACTGGGGCTCCTGGCCTGCCCGCCAGCCTTAAAGTTGGACAGGCAGGGCCTTTAATGATCTTAAACAAAAACAGAAATACCTGGAAAAACTCAGCAGGTCTAGCAGCATCGGCGGAGAAGAGCACAGTTAACATTTCGAGTCCTCATGATCCTTCAACAGAACTAAGTAAAAATAGGAGAGGGTGAAATATAAGCGGGTTTAAGGTGGGTGGGGGGGAGAAGTGGGGGGGGTGGTTGTAGGGACAAGCAAGCAGTGATAGGAGCAGATAACCAAAATATGTCACAGACAAAAGAACAAAGAGGTGTTGAAGGTGGTGATATTATCTAAAAGAATGTGCTAATTAAGAATGGATAGCAGGATGAGCAAGGTACAGATAGCTCTAGTGGGGGTGGGGTGAAATAAGACTAAAAGGGCATAAAAGGTATAGATTTAAAAATAATGGAAATAGGTGGGAAAAGAAAAATCTATATAAATTATTGGAAAAAGCAAAAGGGAGGGGGAAGAAATGGAAAGGGAGTGGGGATGGAGGAGGGAGTTCAAGATCTAAAGTTGTTGAACTCAATATTCAGTCCGGAAGGCTGTAAAGTGCCTAGTTGGAAGATGAGGTGCTGTTCCTCCAGTTTGCGTTGAGCTTCACTGGAATAATGCAGCAAGCCAAGGACAGACATGTGGGCAAGAGAGCAGGGTGGAGTGTTGAAATGGCAAGCGACAGGGAGGTCTGGGTCATTCTTGCGGACAGACCGAAGGTGTTCTGATCTTAATTAGCCTGTCAATGGTCTTAATTGACCATTGGCAGGTCGGAGGGCGGACAGCTGATTTTGCTGTCCGCCCGCCTTCCTAAAAATTTAAAGGAACCGGGATGACGTCGGGGGTTCCTCCCGATGTCATCCCGCATCATTTTCCCGTCGGCGAGCAGGCCCCGCCCCCAAATCGCTGATGGGAAAATTCTGGCTCTAGTCTCAGTAATGAAACTATTGTCACTTACCAAAAAAAAAAATCTGGTTCACTAATATCCTTTAGGGAAGGAAATCTGCTGTCCATGCGAGGCCTACATGTGACTCCAGACCCACAGTACTGAGGTTGACTCTTTACTGCCGTCTGAAATGGCCAATCAGTTCAGGGAAAATTAGGGATAGGCAACATTGCCCACATCCCATGTCAGAATAAACAAAAATATGCCACCAGAGGGAACCTACAAGAAGAGGCCAGGCACCACTCCATAGGAAAGAAGGTCAAGTTGCCTTGGCGTTCTGCAGCCAGGTACAGAGCAACACTAGTAAAGACTAGAATTCATGGCACACAGTGAACTATTAAATATGTGAAACAGTACAAAATAACTCCCCCAAAAAAACGTTTTTGGGAAAAACTTAAATATCCTTGAGAAATATTAGCTCAGACGACTCTCCATTATCAAGGAGACCATTTCACCAACCGGATTGTTGCAAAGTCTCCAAATAATGATTCTTCTTTTCATTTATAATTCTCTTTCTATTTTAGGTTACCAACATATATTTATTATTGTATTTTGTATTAACAATAAAAACATCATTAATCAAAATATAATAGCAAACAATGAAAATTGTTGCCGCAGTCTGACTTGCTCATAACACAAAATCTTGACTACAGGCCAAAATCTTCACAAAATGAAGCTGATTCCATGTGGGACATTTACCATTACTGAACAACTGTTTTCTTTTTACCTGCTTTTTACCTCCTCCTTTCTCACTATCCAAGGTTCCAGATACCCCTTCCAGGTGAAACAGGGATTTACTTGTCCTCCCTTCAGTTTAGTGCATCATATTCGCTGCTCATAATGAGGTCTCCTCTCCATCGAGAAGACCACATGCAGACTGGAAGACCGCTTTGCAGAGCATCTCCATTCGCTTTGCAAGCATGACTCTGGAGCTTGTGTTACAACCAGGGAGGGACGAAATGACTCCCCTATTCTCCAACTCCAGGTTTGACCATAACAGGGTTCTTTTTTGAGAACTTAGAGGGGGTGAGCTTTGCCGATTCTGTAAGAGTCCCACTATTTACACACTTTGAGGTTGCATAGAATTATTCAGACAGGTTTTCTCAGATTTACCAAAGAACAAGATAAGTTTTGAAAACTATTTCCTGAGCTAAAAAAAGAGCTGGATGAATGAGGGGAGATAGTGGCATAGTGGTATTGTCACTAAACTAGTAATCTAGATACCCAGGGTAATGCTCTAGAGACACAGGTTTGAATTCCACCACTGCAGATGGTAAAGTTTGAACCTAATAAAAATAGGAATTAAAAACCTGATGATGGCTGGAAGATAATTGTTGTAAAATCCCATCTGGTTCACTAACTCCCTTTTGAAAAGGAAATTTGCTAGCCTACATGTGACTCTAGACCCACAGTAATGTGGTTGACTCTTCGGAACAGACAATAAATGCTGGCCTAGCCAGCAATGCCCACATTCCACAAATGGTATTTTTAAAAATCGCAACCACTATTCACATGGCCACATGCTGTAGTCAGGACCCCCCCCACACACACACACACCAGTACAGATGGCAGAGTAAGCTTAGAGCATTTTTACAGTTCATGAAAAATAAATCAAAGGAGTTTATTGTTAGCTGTTCCTTGGCTGGTTTCAATGCGCTGGCTCCTCAGGGTAGCATCCTTAAGGAGGTTCTGAAGGAATGTCTTTGACACGAAATGTTAACTTTGTTTTTCTCTCCACAGGTGTTGCCAGACCTGCTGAGTATTTCCTGCATTTTATTTCAGATTTCCAGCATCTGCAGTATTTTGTTCTGGTTTTTCAGTTGTTGACTGATTGGATACTTCAGCATGTCCTGTTTTCACTTTGGAACATTTGATCTGTGACTATTCAGGCCTTAATTCTTCAGAAAAGCATGGTTTCCCTTTGCTTGAGCTGTCAGCTGCGTCTCAGATTCGGGGCCAGTGCTCTTTTGAGCATATGCGTGAAGGAGCACTTCAAACTCCCTGAGGCACCTCAGGGAGATTGAATCGCTATTGAAATGATTAAATAAATGGGTTAAAAATTTATTTAAACATGTCTCCTCACATGTGACCGTGTCACGTGAGATGGGACACACTTTTATATTTAGGAATTTTAAAAAATGTAATTAATAAAATCTTTAGGGAACCTCATCCCACTCGTGGATGAGGTTTCCTAAAAATTATGAAGGCTGCTTGGCCTTTTCACTTGCCGGCAACCTTAAGGTTGGACAGGCACCATTAACAATTACATTAATTACTTCCTTAATGGCCTTAATAGGCTGTTTAAATATCGGCGGGCGCGCAGCCAACTCAGGCACGCGCCCGCCGAATGAAACATCACTGGACGCACGCCTGACGTCATTTTACGCGTCGGCGTGTCGGGCCTGCCCCTGCATGCCAACTGAAACATCCTGCCCCAAGTGACAGGTGCCACCCCAAACAAATGCTATGGACCCCTCATCAACTCACCCAAGACGCTTGTCACACTGTGAGCTAACTGGCCTCACTGAACTCCATCTTTCACATGAGGGTTTCCAATCTCCACTCTCAAAGAACCTGCTTTCGACTTTTCTCCCAAACAAAGCTTTCTCTCAAAGATCTTCCGCAAGGGCCCACCTCCAGGGTTTCAAACTCCCCTTCTAATGTTCCTCTCTCCTGGTTCACCACGTGTATTCAAGTCTTGCCTTCATGCACTCTCAGTTACTCAGTCACACCAGCAGAACAGCACTGCTTCACATGCCCATAGTAAGGAGTCACCAATCTTTAGCTGTCTCCTCGAATGTTCTGGCTTCTCACAAGCCTATTTTGCTTTAAGTCCACATCCTGCAGCTTTCTCTCCTTAAGCTTGGAGCCTTCCTCTGCTCCTCACTCTTAACTTCACTTAACAGGACATTTTCTAGATTCCTGTTCTTCTTTTGACTAGAAGGTCTTCTTGAGACTTTTCTCCTGTTTCACTCCCTGGTTTTGGCTTCTTCTCTAGTTTTGGGCTTGCTTTGTCCCTTTGTCCCTCTACTACGCTGTTTCCCCTGGCAACTCCTTTCAGCTGAACTGAAAACTATTTTTTCTGTTTTTCTCTGTATCTGTGAATCCCTCTCTCTGGACCCCTGTTGCTAGGCAACAGCACAGTTTTTTTTCTACTTTGTGTTTGCTTTAACTTCCCTCATTAAAATGCAGGCATTTTTAAAATTGAAACCAAAACTCAAGTCCCCCTTTCTTAACACATATTACAGAAATACAAATTAAGCTTAAGCTTAAAGCTAAAGCTCATTCCTAACATCCACAAATACAAATATAACTTACTTAAATTATCTCTAGTTCCTAGCAATTGGTAGAAGGATTTGAGGGGAAATGAGGAAAAAAAAAATTCACCCAGAGGGTGGTGGGTGTCTGGAATTCACTGCCAAATTTGTGGTTGAGGCTGAAACGCCCAACTCATTTAAAAGGTAGCTGGATCTACACCTGAAGCGTTGTGACCTGCAAGACTACGGACCAGGCGCTGGAAAGTGAGATTAAAAAGAGTGGCTAGTTTCTTTTTTTTTCTCTCTTTTTGGCCGGCACAGACACAATGGGCTGAATGGCCTCTTTCTGCTCCATAACCCTTCTATGGTTCTAAGAACAGGGGCAGGCTCCTGGTGTTCTGCCAGCATTTATTCTCCAACCAATAGCACTAACAAAAAAACCTCATTGTTGTTTGGTGGGACTATACTGTGTGCAAATTGACTGCTGTGCAACCTTATATACAACGGTGACCATAGTTGAGAAGTGCCTCATTAATTCTGAAGCATTGTGAGATGTTCTGCAGCCACGCAAGGTACTATATAGACGCAAGTATATTATTTCCTTCGTTAAAAGCACTTACTTACCAAGAAATAACTTTGATAGCTTAAAATGCATTGCTGGTTGATCTACTAATCTCAGTAACTGTCCTTCACCTTTGAAGCCCAGATTTAAATCCATTTGGGGGAAGGAGATGAATGTCTCGTCTCACTGACAGCTGCTCAGATCCCAAAAAAAAATAAATGGAAGGTTCTGTGAGTCATCGCCAAGTCTGCAATGACCTTCTGTCCACCTAATCTCCCTGTCTCAGGTCTTCAGAGAGCAAATGGTTTGATATGTGACAATGCAGATAGAGAAAGCACAACAAGGCAAAAATCTGATTAGCTGCAATCCTGGCTGGAGAAGGTGAGTAGCATAAAAACATTAAAAAAATATAGAAAAAAACTCCATTATTTGACAAAAACACTAATCGCACTCAGTGCTAACAAGAAAAATGGATAATTAATATGAGGAGATAAAAGCATGGAGCCAGTGACTCAATGAAGATGCAAAGAAAGCACACCAACAAATTATGTTATTCAGCTGACTGATTTTCTTTTCCTTAAAGAAATCAATAGGGACTGTCTATCTACTCTATTTATTTTATCATAGCAATTTGTATGCTGACTGTGGATAGGTCCTCTTTCAACACACTTCAATACATGGAGATTATTATTTTTTCACTTACCATGCCTGTATGCTGACTCGTGAGATTGCAAATCAAAGTCTTCTATCTAACCAACAGCAGTTTTACACAGGCAAAATTATAGTATTAACCAACATTTCTGAAAATTATGGAATTGTTGAAATAATATTGAATATAAATATTTAACCAAATTACTAAATCAAAATTAAATGTCACTGCAAAAGACACTCTTTGGGTGGTACCTAACGGCAGCAATGATGAGCCAGCGGGAGCCCCACATGGCCTCTTTACGGGAAGGCCCACCACATTAAGTGCCAATCAGGCATTAACTGGGCAGTGAAAATTTCAAAGCTGAGGTTTTTGTCCGCCTATGATATTGAGGGTTGCAGAACCAAGGGGGTAGATGGATTTAAGATACAGATCAGTAATGATTGAGTTGAATGGCCGAGTCCTGTTCCTATATTCCTATTTTATTTTTTATTATTTATTTAGTGAATGCAGATCCCTGAAGCCAAGTGACTGCCTCCTCATTTGCTGAGTTTAAGGTAATTAGTCCATCACTTAGTCTGTAGAGGGGCCACTCCTCAGTAATGTGCAGCATTGCTTGCATCTTTCTACAAGTGCATGAGACGTCTGTATTGAGACCTCAGCAGTGGAGGTTGGCTACATAGGCCTGTCCTGAAACAATTTAGCAAGGACCACTGTTGCCATGCTAGTTCAAAGCCTCCCATTCGGCAGATGGGGTTTGTCACAAGGAACTTATTAGCGACTTCCCATTCCTTGATCCAAAGGATATCTGCTGGTTGATCTTGCTCAGGAAGGGTGCTCCATATGGGACACTGAGATGGAAGGCAGGCAGTAGTGGGTTGAACAGCTCATCAGAGAGTATAGGTGAGGAGCAGCATGAATAGTTTCAACCAGCTTGTATGTTCCTATGATCTCACTATACTACTTCCCCCCCTTGGGAATGTCCATTTGATGTCGTATCTCTTGGGACTAGCTAATATGGAGAATACAATAGGAGTTGATTTCCTTAAGTGATGGGCAGGACATTGACAGTAGGTACTTTACTTTTCATATGAATTCACTGGGGTAAAGTTTCTGCTTTGGGTGCACTTGCCAAGCTGGGCGTAAATTGTGCTCAAAACATTGCAAGTTTTCCAAAATGAAGCTATGGCTTGAGTTTCCACTCAAACCCTTTTGCATAATCACAAACGTTTTTCTATGGAACTAATGCAATGGGGCAGCATTTTAGAGCATAATTGGTCAATAAAATAATCCTTCATGTAGAATAATAATGATATTTTAATTCAAGAAACTAAAGGCTGAACAGCAGAGCAGCTTACATCAACAAAAATACCGAGGAGAGGTAACCGAGTACATTTTTATTGAGATAGTTGAAAATGGATCCATCACAAAAAAAAGCATTTTATCGCAGCGTGGAATTTTCCACTCCCACCAGCAGCAAGAATGAGGTGGACGCTTAATTTGGCAGGAGGCAGAAAAATCTGTTTCCCAACAGCGGGATAAACTCTGGGAATTTTGTCCCCCCGACTTTCAAGGCGGGTCAAAGGGGGAATCGAGCTTCCCGACAGACAATGTCTGATACCCGTTTGCATACGTTAGCATCTCATGCCCGCTCATTAAAAGGCCACCTCACCGGAATTAAGCTCACCCTCCAAATTAAGTTCTCCACAGTGAGAATTTAGAACGTCCAGTTTTACGACCGTACTTAAGTGGCGTGCACCTGGCGAGCTTCACTTCTTCCATGACTTTGAGATCAGGCGACGTTGCTTTCTCCCTCTCAGTGATCTTGCACAACTTCACTCGAGTGCCACTCGCAAACGCTGTTTGGAGAGTGTCTGGGGAAGGGCGGGGGAATGTCTGGGGAAATGGGGGGGTGGTGAGTGTCTTAGATGGTGGTTTCTGTGGTGTCGACAATGGGGTCCTTGGGTGTACTGGTGTTAGTGGTAACAGTCACAGTCAGAGGGGGGAGTGCAATGCGGTAGGGTTGCAGGTCCAGCATGAGAGTCTGGTAGGTGAAGGTCTCATTGGGTGGGCCATGGAGCGAGACATGACAGGCGGCTCAGAAAATGGGAGGGGGCAGGGTCAGGGTGGGCATGGGGACGGTAACAGGTGTCGGCTCTGAGGAGAGGAAAGGCGTGTAGAGGTGGATCGTGACAGGGTCCAGGGTAACCGGGAGGTTCAAGGGTGACAAAAGGGAGAGGAATGGTGATATTGGGTGGATCTAGGGGGGGGAGAAGTGGTGGCTGACAGGGATAGGGTAGAAAGTGGTGGAGCGAGTCTGAAAGGTGACACCGATCATGTTTCCAAACTGACCTTGACCACGCAGTCAGTGAGATCCCTCAAAGTGGGAGGAGGGTCTTTTCGGGTGGGTGGAGCTCAAGGTCAGCACAAGTGCTGACTGAAGAGACACCAGACTGAATTTTCCATTCTTTCCGCCACAGGTTTCATGGAGGGTGGGAACAGAGAATCCAACGGTGGTCAAAAAGTTACCCACCAGCGCAAAAGTAATTTGTGGTTCTACCAATGGCGGGTTACTGGCGGGTCGGTTATTCCACCGCCTAGTGGCACCAACGCAATTTGCATTCATTACCATCTCATGAATGCACATTAAAATAGCGGCTCGCTGGAATCTCGTGACGCCTTCCAATCTTGCATCACAGAAAATTACATCGGCCTTAAACCTGTTTGAAAAGGAGAGGCATGCACACCTCAGATCTCAGTTCGTTCATGACTTCAAGGCCATAGCGTTACGCCAGTCTTGTTGCAATGAATGCCACCCTGCTGGGGTTGTAAGTTTGGTCTGTTCCTATTCTTTGCCTACGTTGTCCAGAAGGACACCTCTAATCAGTGGTACTCAGGCAGAACTCCACTCTCAGAAATGAGCATTTTGACCAGGGGTGGGGTGTGAGGGGAGAGTGGGGATAACGAACACAAGTTGGGTGGGGTGGGGGGGGGTGCAATAGGGAAGGAAGGCTGTTCAATGGCTGTAAGGGGTGAGATAGGGTATGATGGAAGGCAGAGAGGCTAGGAGGCGGAGGGGGATGGGGAGCAATGGAAGGCAGAGGGTAGACCTAGGGGTGGGAAGCTGGAGCCCAACAAGAAACATGAAATGTTGACATTCAAGGGAGTCAACGGGATAACACCTGTTTCACTGGAAGGGGATGCACACAGACTCTGGAATAGGAATGGGGTGGGGGTGATTGTTAGTGTGGCACAAGAGGGATGGAGTTGGAGGTGGCTCACTCCAATACACTCCCGACAAGGTTTCCCACATCATCGCAGTGTGTTACACCCTTCACAATCTGGCAATGCAAAGAGGTGATCCCTTGCCAGAGGGTGAAATGGAGGAGGATGAGAGCTCATCAGAGGATGAAGGTCCGGAAGCCCAGGAACCTTCGGAGGTTGCTGAGGGTCAGTATGAACGTGATCACGCCATGGAGGAAGCAAGATGTAGGAGACATGCCCGTGATACGATAATTGCTGACAGGTTCCAGGAAGACTGAAGGTAAGGGAGGGCATATGGCCACATCTCTCCTAGACCTCGATGCCACTTCCTTTCATCTCAGGGGATGCACAACTACTCACAGCGAGAACAAGTTCAGCATTCACACTTGCGCATTCTGGCCTCATGAATCACCAGGCCATGATCTTTGCTTTGGTCCATGGGGCCCTGTGAGTGATCTCACTCCAGGAACTGAGAGTCCACTGGGGAACGAGAGCGATGCGAGAGAAGACTTGAAGCTTTCTCCACCGTATAATGATGCAAACACTGCTGCGACTGCGATGTGGACATGCCCACGGATCTCCTCCCCCCGTGCATGTCTTGTCTTCTGCCACTACCACAGAGGAGACACAAATGCTGCTGGAATATCAATGCTGAGGAGCTGCCCTCACTCAATGATGCTCTTTGAGGAAGAAGGGCCAGAAATGCTTATATCACACACTTCAAATAATGATTTAAACATATCTCCCTGACATCACACAAATGTGCGAAGACTAGTTCAAGAGAGGTTGACATCACAAGAATGTTAATTTCACAGTGGGACAATATCACTGAATGGGAGGATGGCTAAACCTCTATATAAGCCGATTCTAATGTACAAAATAATAATGCCTTCAGTTGACCAAAACATTCACATAACTATCAACTGTGTTCGCAGAAGTGCAATTTCTTCAGAGTTATAGCACACTCACCACTACGACTTGGTGCAGCCCCGACATCCACAGCAGATGTGGAGGCAGCCTACTAACTGCTATGTCCTGATGTCTGCAATGACCTCGGCAGACGTACTCTGGTGGTCTGAGGCCTGAAGGGCCCCGGCCTGATAAGAGTCTCCTGCTCAGGTGCAGAGGCACCCTCAGCAGCGTGAGTAGCTAGAGCGGATGGGGTCACAGGCACAGCAGACTGTGAGCAGCTGCACACCCTTGAAGTCTCCTGAGAGGAGGCCCCCAGGGGTGTCTGGCTGGCACTCACCCTCCCTGTGGGTGCCCGAGGGCCCCATCCTGACTCCTGCAGGCGACGGTGCACCTGGAGGGAGGTCAAGGTGCCTCGTCACCATGTCGCCTACATCTTGATGGTGCCCAGCAGGGTGTGTGGCCATGGGGTGCAGGGCCCAGCACAAATCTGGCTAGACCTGCTGGACCAAAGTCTCCATGGTGGTCGGCAGCCTTCCCATGGTGACCTCAAGGCACTCGCATGTCCGAGCCACAACATCAGACAGGATGTGGATGGACTTCTCCATCGTTCGCTCTGGTCTGCTGAGTGACTGTCGAATCTCTGCCTGATGTTCCGCTGCCTGTCATTACATCTCCAGCATTGGGTTGGCGGCTACTTCCAGAGACTCATCATCTGACTCGGACTGAGTGGGTTGCTGGTCTCCAGCAGCGCTCCGAGTGCCAGAGAGCTGGGTTGTCCCTGCCTCCGATTGCTGCAGGGACGTGTCAGTGAAGTGTTCTCCAGAAAGAGAGCCTGAGCCTAATCTACATCTGTGCCCCACCGACGTGTGTGTCTCTGAGCTGGTGGAGGGTGTGGATGAGCGCAGTGATGGTTCTCCCAGAGCTTCCTCTATGGACGTGATCCAGGGGCTCGGGCTGGTGCTCAACTGGCTTGTGGGCCTCGATCTGCTGCTGCCCAGAAAATAGAGAATAGAGTTTCAGTTGATGAGCATGAGCTAGATAAGACGGCATGTGGCTCATTGTGACTGTCAGGATTTGATGAAGTGATGGAACTGTGAACCGTACTAGGTTGGTGGGACAAACCGATCTCCCCTTCCCCACAGGAGCAATCCCTGTCCTCCCCAGCCAGCTCAGTTGCAGCCTCCTCAAACTCAGTGAGGGCAATGATGTTGGCCGTCCCTCCCCAAGATCTGTGCCCTCTCGTGCCTGTTGTGCACCAGCTTGGCCTGTATGAAGATGAAAGAAAGGCATGTTATGAGAAGGGATGGAGTAGAGGTTGGGTGAGATGCATGTCCCCTGTGTGTGGTGAGCCCTCCCCAGAAGGGCCAGAGGATGGAGTGTGAGTAACATGATAGATGGGATGGCGGTGATGTGAAAGTCTCCATGAGAGAATGAGTGTTGATATGTGTCCCCTGCTATTGGTTGTGTGAGATCCCTGAAGAGGGTAGCAGTTTGAGTGCCTGATGACGTGATGAGAGTTTGATATTGGAGGGAGTTGAAGGATGACTTACCCTGGCGGAGCGGATGAGATCATTCATCCTCTTCCTACTGGGCGGCATTTCAGGTGCAGTTGCCAGCCACACTGAACTACTCTGCGTCTCCCAGGCCAGAGACATGAGGCTGGTCTGCTTCCTAGATCCATCCCTGGCATACAGGGCATGCCTGTGTGCCCGCACTCCTCTGATGAAGGCCTCGAGGGCCTGATGGGTGAAGTGGGGTGCTGCCTTCTTCTTGAGGCTTACGGCCTTCTTCTTGTGTGCAGAAGACATCTGTAATGGTCTCCTGGATTCAGGTGGGCTGGAGAGAATGAGAGGTATGTATTTGACATTAAATATGGCACCTGAACTTTTGACCCACCAGCTGATAGCAGGTGAATGAATCAGCTCCCAACCTGCCAGGTGATTCGGCCCGATACTCGCCTGTGCATAATTGATGACCCTCCAAGCGCGGAGTCGGGCGCGAGTTCCTGCCATTCCGGCCAGCGGGGTGGACGTCACCAAAACTACCCGCCACTGCACTTAGTCTCATAAATAGAAAATCCCGACCATCTCAATAATTATGAGGCAGCTGGAGGTCAAAGGTGTTAACTTGTGTTCTCCTCTCTATGGCGAAGCTCATACAGCAGCATGTTTGTTGCCAACTCATGGGTCTCATAACATCGAGATCCAAGCAAGTTGTGGAACTCATTTTGTGCCATTTGCCATCAACTGCTGCCAGAGGCAGGGAAGAAGGGAAAGAGGGAGGTGGATGCCTCCAGTTGGCTGGTAGATGGCAGCCAACTTATGCGTCTCATGGGTGAGAAGGAGGAATTTGAGGAAATTAGTGTTACTAAAAAAATAGTACTGGAGAAATTAATGGGACTGAAAGCTGATAAATCCCAAGGGTCTGGTAATCTACATCACAGGATACTAAAGGAAATAGCCTTGGAAATAGTTGGTGTGTTGGTTATCATCTCCCAAAATTCTGCAGATTCTGGAACAGTCCTGGCAGATTGGAGGGTAGCAAATGTAACCCCACTATTTAAAAAAGGAGGGAGGGAGAAAACAGCAAATTATAGGCCGGTCAGCCTAACTTCAGTAGTAGGGAAATTGCTAGAATCTATTATAAAGGATGTGATAACAGGACCCTTAAAAAATATCAACAGAATTAGACAAAGTCCACATGGATTTATGAAAGGGGAATCATTTTTGACAAACGGACTGGAGTTTTTTGAGGATGTTACAACAGAATAGATAAGTGCATGTGGCACATTTGGATTTTCAGAAAGCTTTTGATAAAGTCCCACATAAGAGGTTAGTGTGTAAAAGTAAAGCACGTGGGGTTGGGGGATAATATATTGGCATGGATTGAGAATTGGTTAGCAGACAGGAAACAGAGAGTAGGAATAAGTGGGTATTTTTAGGAGTGGCAGGTGGCGACTAGTGGGGTACCACAGGGATTAGTGATGGGCCCCAGCTATTCACAATATATATCAATGCTTTGAATGAGGGAACCAAATGTAATATTTCCAAGTTTTCCGATGACATGAAACTTGGTGGCAATCTGAGTGGTGAGGAGGGTGTAAAGAAACTTCAAGGTGACTTAGGCAGGTTGAGTGAGTGGGTAAATACATGGCTGATGCAGTATAACATGGACAAGTGTGAAGTTATTCACTTTGGTAGGAATAACAGAATGGCAGAGTTTTATTTAAATGGTATTTGATTGGGAAATGTTGATGTACAAAAGGGACCTGGGTGTCCTTGTACACCAGTCACTGAAAGCAAGCATGCAGGTACAGCAAGCAATTAAGAAGGCAAATGGTATGTTGGCCTTCATTGCGAAAGGACTTGAGTACAGGAGCAAGGATGTCTTACTGCAGCTGTACAGGGCCTTGGTAAGAACACACCTGGAGTATTCTGTGCAGTTTTGGTCTCCTTACCTAAGAAAGGATATACTGGAGTGCAGCGAAGGTTCACCAGACTGATTCCTGGGACGGCAGGATTGTCGTATGAGGACAGATTGGGCTGACTAGGCCTGTATTCACTGGAGTTTAGAAGAACAAGTGGAGATCTCATTGAAACGTATAAAATTCTGACAGGGCTGGACAGACTGGATGCAGAGATGATGTTTCCTCTGGCTAGGGGCTCTAGAACAAGGGGTCACAGTCTCAGGATATGGGGTAGATCTTTTAGGACTGAGATGAGGAGAAACTTCTTCTCTCAGAGGGTGGAGAGCCTGTGGAATTCCCTACCACAGAAGGCTGTGGGGGCCAAGTCATTGAACATATTTAAGAAGGAAATTGATAGATTGATTTTGGGACTCTAAAGGCGTCAGGCAGTATGGGGAGAGAGCAGGAATATGGCATTGAGATGGAGGATCAGTCAAGAACCTACTGAACGGTGGAGCAGGCTCGAGGGGCTGAATGGCCTACCCCTGCTCCTATTTTCTATGTTCCTATGTAACTCATAACTCCAAGCGTCCATCCTCACAATTGAATGGTCATGGCTGACAAGGGATCATGTGATTAGTCTTTCTAAGCTGCTAAGACAATGGTCTCTCTATAGAGTCTCAAGTGTTGTGGATGCAAGCAGAAAAACGTCCAAATGAGGCTTCTTGCACATGACTCTCATCACCCTGGTCAAAGAGCAATGTCTCCATACGCAACCATGTATGAACTGGAGGAACACCTATCTCTGGTCCTCCAGGATATCCTTTACCTGGAAAGGGTGTGGTGGAATTTCCATGCCTAGATGGAGGCCAGGTGAAGGTTTACTACTTGCCTAATGGCTTTGAGATAGGTGAAAACCTAACAAGCACATGCTCAGTAAATTTATCACTTCAATTCGTTCACATGTCCACTGAGGCAATGACAATGCAGGCTGTAGGCAACCCTGCCTTGGTAATGGCTCTCATCCAGATGAGGAGGAGACCCATCGCAGGTTGGCACAGGGCCAGGAAGAGCAAGGGTTTGAGCAGCAGGAGGCAGCAAAGCCCCTATAAGGTCAAGATGCAGGTGAACATGGATGACTACAATGGCAAGCATTGGCCCGAACATGGGTGTATCACCAAAGGCGCTCTTGTCTAGAGATGAGTGAAAGGCAATGCTGGAAGCACCCTTATATGTCCCGGGATGTGGCTGCTCACATCTGTCAGCTTCTCCAGTACGAGCTGTGGCTGCAAGGGCTCTGGTGGAGTAATGCGGAGCTCCTGGCCTGCATTGAGTGAATGTTTGTCCGAGTGCCTTTTCAATATGGCAGCTGGACCTTTGACCCCCTCAGGTGGCAGCGGGGCAGGCGTCTTTCTGCCTGCTCCGCCACGAGAGTCGCCGATCTCCTCGCGGATGCATAATTAACGAATTGACCAACGGAAGATTGCAGAGGTTCAGCCGTCCCAGCGCCAAGCGGGCATCACGCCGACTTTCCCGCGCATCACTGGAATTAACCCCCCTGAGTGGAACATTCCGCCCAGTGCCTAGTTCACTATCTGTTGAATAACCAGATTATAAATAATTAAATAAGATTTTTTTAAAAACTATACAGAGATAACTGCTGGATTCATTGGGGCACAGTTGTCAGTTTCTTAGTAAATTAAATGCTTAATGTTTGAAAGCTTTTAAAAGGTGCCAATTCGTTCCCTGGCAAATGATAAAAAAGCTTAATTTTAAGAATCTCCTTGAAGACCTGCAAATGAATGCAACTAATGAAAGCTCGCCATGCTGATTAATTCGGTCTGGGGAGCACTGCCAGTTTTGCAAATGGGGCCAGCTTCCATTGTGATATTTTATAAACAGCGCGTGATGGCAGAAGCTAGGTTTGCACTTGCCATAATCTGCACTTGATATTCCGTGAAGTTTTGCATTGGTTTGGCCAACTTCCAGTGAACTTCAAATCCGCAAAAACTCCGACGTATCTAATTGTAGGATACTTGATATTAACATGCGTCACCAAGAGTGGGAAATAGATCTATTGCCCAGCACTAAAAACTCATGACCTGTGTACAAACTGCAGCAATTTTTCAAACACATAATTTGAATTCAAATCACACAGAAATGAGGACAGTATATTTTTATTGACAGCAACTACAAATGGGGCCACCGTTCGTTTGAGTGTTTGTAGTTTAAACAGAGCAGTAGAAATAAATCTCAGATATGCTACCTGTGAGCTTATTTTTGAGTGCTGGCGTTAGCCGGAGAAAGGATGAGTCGGGTAGGAAGTGGATGAGTTAACGATGCTGCTGATCTGCAACCTGATTTCTCACATTGTCCACCAGTACTACTGCTGATTGGAATAATGTCAACTGCAGCAGTTCCTGTCCCTTCCATAAGAGGAATCCAATCTCCTGGGGCTGAAAAAGTTACAAGTAGAGAGCTGAATCATATCCTTCTTTTACGATATTGCTTGAGGTGTGTAAATCTAGATCATCAGTAAAGTGATGTAAGGGGTCATTGACAGTGCTATCAAGCAGCACTTGCTTAGCAACAACCTGCTCACTGACACCCAGTTTGGGTTCCCCCAGGGCCACTCAGCTCCTGACCTCATTACAGTCTTGGTTCAAACATGGATAAAAGAGCTGAACTCCAGAGGTGAGGTGAGAGTGACTGCCCTTGACATCAAGGCAGCATTTGACCGAGTGTGGCATCAAGGAGCCCGAGCAAAACTGGAGTCAATGGGAATCAGGGGGAAAACTCTCTGCTGGTTGGAGTCATACCGAGCACAAAGGAAGATGGTTGTGGTTATTTGGGGCCAGTCATCTCAGCTCCAGGACACCACCATAGAAATTCCTCAGGATAGTGTCCTTGGCCCAACCATTTTCAGCTGCTTCATCAATGACCTTCATTCCATGGTAAGGTCAGAAGTGGGAATGTTCGCTGATGATTGTACAATATTCAGCACCATTCGTGACTCCTCAGATACTGAAGCAAATGCAGCAAGACCTGGACAATATCCAGGCTTGGGCTGACAAGTGACAAATAACATTTATGTCACACAAGTACCCAGGCAATGACCATCTCCAACAAGAGAAATCTAACCATCGTCCCTTGACATTCAATGGACTAGCCATAACACTGTGGCTACAAGAGCAGGTCAGAGGTTAGGAATCCTGAGACGAGTAACTCATCTCTTGGCTCCCAAAAGCCTGTCCACCATCTACAAGGCACAAGTCAGGAGTGTGATGGAATACTCCCCACTTGCCTATATGAGTGCAGCTCCCACAACACTGAAGAAGCATGATACCGTCCAGGACAAAGCAGTCCACTTGATTGGCACCACATCTACAAACATTCACTCCCTCCACCACCAACGCACAGTGGCAGCAGTGTGTACATCTACAAGATGCACTGCAGGAATTCATCAAGGCTCCTTAGACAGCACCTTTCAAACCCATGACCACTACCATCCAGAAGGATAAGGACAGCAGATAGATGGGAACACCACTAACTGGAAGTTCCCCTCCAAGTCACTCACCATCCTGACTTGGAAATATGTCGCCATTCCTTCACTTCCACTGGGTTAAAATCCTGGAACTCCCTTCCTAACAGCACTGTGGGTGTACCAACACTACATGGACTGCAGCGGTTCAAGAAGGCAGCTCACCACCACCTTCTCAAGGGGATCTAGGGATGGGCAATAAATGCTGGCCCAGCCAGTGAAGCCCACATCCCGTGAATGAATAAAAGAAGTAATGAAAAACGAATATCTCCAAAATGCATTCTTGAAAAAACATTTTCCCATGTTCACTGACTTGTAATGACTAATGAAAACCATACAATGGGTCTCCCCACCCATTCGAGCGTGAAATGACGTGCGTTGATGTCGGCTGAGCGTGCCGACGTCAACGTGCAATCGTGCGATAGTTCGGTCGGCGGGCACGCGCCGGAGCCGGCAGCACGCCCGCTGACAATTAAAAGACCTGTTAAGGCCATTAAGTGATCAATTAAATAAAAATTTTAATTTTTCATTCATAGCATGTCCCTGCTCATGTGACACATGAGGTCACATGAGGGGACACGTTTCATTACATTTTTAAAAAATATCTCTTCATCTCCCTGAGACGGCTCCGGGAGATTATGCAGTGCTCACTCGCACACATACGCAAAGTTTGCACTCAGCCGGCTCGCCCTCCTCCCCTCCCCCGCAGAGGCAGCCCTCAGCACTTCCGCTCACATTTCACACTGGGCAAACCCGAATGGGCCCGCCTGGGTGAAATCGCAGTGTGACCGAGCACCCCCTGCCAAGGGCAAAATTCTGCCCAATAGTTCGGAGCTCAAAATTTTCGAGGAGGGTCTGAGATATTCAAATGAAAACTTTTTGTAAAGGTGTTAAACAACAATAGACTACTTAAAGTATACATTTAACCATGTTATTGTGAATCGTGATTTTCTTTTTAAGTTGGTCAACGCCCTTATTTTGGATGTTTTAAACTTTAGTTCCTGAGAAAAAGTATGACTGGGAAAATAACTATCCTGAAATCCTGCAGCTACATAACACAGTCTCAGGCGAATAGACTGGGGGGGTAATTTTGACTTTTGGCAATAGTATAAAGTAGGCAATATCGGCTCATTCGCCTGTTGAACACCTCTCTCCATTTTTGCGCCCATTGACTTTACTGGCACAGCACAGGGTGCACAAGTTTAATTCACAACTGCCTCTCCCCAATTTCATTTGTCGAATCAAAACCTACCTCTGCATCCACAGATTCAACCAACTTTGTTGACCTTCTATCTATTCCTGCTCAGTCTGTCCCTTTGTGAAGTGCCTTTGGTTGCTTTGAGATCCTCAATGCAAAGGAGGGTAAATTAAAATCGTTGTAGAAAGAAAATCAGGTGAAATGTATAATGGGTGGCCAACCTGCTACCGCCCATTTTGTGTCCTGGCCAGATGTTGAATTTTACCCCCTTACTGAGTGTTGCTCTGAGAACTGGCCGAGCAACATGGAAACATGTCCTACTGCCTATAGCTTTGATATTTTATTTTGATCAGTGCAAGAACAGCAATTTAACTTGAGACAAAATATGAATTTGAAATTCTGATTAGATGTTTTTGAATATTATGGGCTAATTTATTTTGCACCATCATTCTTTCTACACGTCCATTGATATTGTCAGGAGTTAATTGAACCAATGACATTTACATTATCTTTTCAATTCTAATCATCATTCATGTGAAATTAAGACAACATCACTTCTGTGAAAATCATTTATTGCGAAGATTGATAACGTTGAACTTTTGTACACTGGATTTTAATGAGCAATTGAAGGAATCTCTTAAAGTGTTAAGTTTTGACAACTGGATTGACTAACTCATGCGAATCAGCGAGACAAAAATCACATGAAAATAAATTCTGTTTCAATGTCTTATATCATGCTTTTGTCCCTTTCTTATCAATAAATCATAAGCCCCCAAGCACCAAAAATACAGATTTTATTTTATTCCTGTAGTTTCAATCTGTAATGAGATGCAAATGTTTAAAAACTGAGTTTTGTGTATAGCACTGAGAAACATGGACTCGCAGCAGGCAGCCATTGTTGAATAGACTTTACTTGCACCTGTCCTGCAGAACAGAGAGGGCAGCAAAGAGGGCAGGTCTACAATATACTACACTCTCCCCCTACTTCAAAAACGCAACTTGTACATTAAAACGTAAAATGGTATATGTACATCATTTCCCAGATACCATATGATGAAACTGATGTCAACAATGCCTGAATTTTAACAAGTTGGGTTGCTTACTTTGCTTTTCCTGTAATCGCAACCAAAACATATATAACCAACATGCAAGAGCAATTTATATTTTTTATAAATCTTTAATGCTAGCATATTTAACAAAAATATCATCATCTGACAAGAAGCAATGATAAGAACAGCTTATTTTTCTTCTCTCTTCCGGCATGCTTTCAAGTAACCATTCTGGCTTCTTTCTCTTTCTATCTGGATATCTCCTTCCATTTCTATTAGCTTGACCATGCTCCCTCAACATCTCTATTTTGTTAAATCTGAACTTTTACTTCAAGAGAGCATAGATCGATTATTTGAATAGAAACAATGTGCAGGGGTACAGGGAAAAGGCAGGGCAAAGGAACTAGGTCATAATGCTCTTTTGGAGAGTCAGTGCAGACACGATGGGTCAAATGGCCTCCTTCTGTGCTGTCAGGATTCTGTGATTAAGGGTCTCAATAATCCCAAGGGCAGATGAGCTGCCCGATGCCTACCTCCCGGCTTCCTCCCACACCCCATCCTCATGAGAAATTTCAGACAGGTCGGGGGCAGGTGGGTAGGTGGTGGGAATGCCACCTGTTTGATTTTACATGGCCTCCCCCCACCCTTCACCTCAGAGGGGGTACATAAAGTCCAGCCCCATAAGTACACTAAATACTCCTACATCTCGAGTTCGATAAGTAATGGTTAGTTCTATATGATATTGTAAGACACTGGCTATGAAGTGTTGGTTAATTCATTTAGAATCCCGAGACATAGAGCAGCCATCTACATAGCACAGGGTCGTTTTTTCATTTGTCCATTCATGGGATATGGGCATCAGTGGCAAAGCCAGCATTTATTGCCCATCCTTAATTGTCCTTGAAAATGTGGTAGAAGCCACTTTCAAGAACTGCAGTATTCTGTGTGGTGTTGGCACACCCACAGTATTGAACTTCCCATCCAGATTTAAAACCACCAATTAGAAAAACTGTCCAATTTTCATTCCTAATTAACCCGAGCCCCAAGTTTAAAATCAACCATTATGTGTCTCACGTAACGGGCAGGATTTTCCGTGCCCGTCGGTGTTGGACGTGTTTGGGGGCGTGAGCGGACAACATGGCATGATCAATTTCACGACGGTGTGAAACCAGTTTGCGATCGGCTGCTCAGCCCGCTAATGACGGGCTGCGTTTCCCGCCATCGGATGTCGGGAACCTCATTGTAATTGATCAGCATATCATCATAAGAGCAGCCCGCCGAACTCATCCCCCACCGTGTCTCCCCCCCACTGGATTGTCTGCCCATGTCGGCGGGAAAAGACGCCAACGTGTTTCACAACAGCACATATGCAACATGCACCTGGCGGGCTTCACTTCGCTCGGGACTTCAAGGTTTGTTTGCCTACCTTGTTTCGGTCAGCACTCACTGTCATCAGCGCCAGGCTTCACAGACAGCACCACATCACTTTTAGGGGGGCTCACGGGCAGGTCTCTACCTACCCGATCAGCCATATGTGGGGTGGCTTTTCAAAGGCTGCTGGGCGAGGGTTTGCTTGGGGAAGGGGGAGAAATGGCCTCAGGCAAGGGAACAGGCTGCAGGGTGAGGGCTGTACTGTTGAAGGAGGGTATCCAGAGGTGTGTGTGGGGGCACATGTTGATCTGTACAAGTGGCCTCAAGATGGTGAGGGCTGAGTAGGCGGTCTCCAGAGGAGATGAGGCCAGATGAACATGTGAGGGTATGTGTGTGAGAATGGGTGGTGATGTCCCTTGAGCTGGCAGTGAGTGAGATGCCAGTGAATGTGTGATGGGCTTGAGTGTGTGAGTTTAGAGTGATGAGATGGTTGCCATACCCTGGCTGCACGGATGAGATCATTCATCCTCCATCTGCATTAAATGGCCAACCTCTTCTGTGCAGCATTGGCACTGATCACCACTGCCATTGCCTACCAAGCAAGAGTACTAATGTAGCTGTCACTTCTGCAGCCAGAGCGGGGTTACAGGACATCACAGTGGCTTCCACAGCATCCAAAAGGCACTCAAGGGCTACAGTCTTTTTGCCTTTCGCGGCCATGTCTTCTTTGTTACAGCCCTGGTCTGGAAGCACTGAGCACAGCTGTACTTTAAATGTGGTGCCTGGTGTGATGAAGCGGCAAGGTGAAGGTAAGGTGGGTGAATGAGAGCCCACCCACCATGGAAACGGTACGTTTCCTGGGAATGCATAAGTAATGCAACGGGTTTGGGACGCTATGGCGTGAAAACCCGCCATCGTGCCTGCTATCGCACTTAATGCAAATCTGGGACAATTCCGCCCAGTGTCTTTCCTGTGCATTTTTAAAATCTCATTCCTGCTTTCAGATCCCTCCTTGGCCCTCTCTATCTCTGTAATCACCTTCAGCTCTACAACCCTCTGAGATCTCTGGGCTCCTCTAATTCTGGCCTCTTGCGCATCCCCTAAAATGATTCATTCCACCATTGGCAGCTGTGCCTTCAGCTGCCGAGGCTCTAAGATCTGGACTTCTCTCCCTAGACATTTCTACTTCTCTACCTCGCATTCCTCCTTCAAAATGCTTCTTAAAACCTACTTCTTTGAGCAAGCTTTTGGTCTTCCACTTGACTATTCCCTTTTGATTGCTAAAACTCCTATGAAATGCTTTGGGATGTTTTACTGTCTTAAAGGCATTGCAAAAATGTGAGTTTATTGTGGTGTTACATTAATAACACCTAGTAATGCACAAAGTGATAATTTTTGCATAGTGTATAATTGATCAGCATCCATCCTGCCTGCTTGTACTGCAAGCCATTTAATGTTTGCGGTTTAGAATTAGTGAAAGCTGTTTTATACCAATATACCACTTGTTGACAGATGTTAAAGTTTTATTGATCACAAATCTAAACTCGTAAGTGAGAGTAACAGTATCGTTTACTTTGGGAGGGGAAAAATACATTTATTGATCCCTGTTTTAAAATGTTGTTTTATCAAAAGATTATACAAGACAGTGATCTGACTTTAATGAAAAATATTGACAAAATAAAAGAGACATTACAACAAAATAACAGCAAACCACTAGAAATCAGGTAACATAACAAAGACAGCTCAACTCCATTCCATATGACGGGAATAGTGAACCTATCTGGCCCTGCAATGATAGAATTAAATGGTTCATGCACTTAGAATGATTGTTTGTTGCAGGAATATAGTCATTCTGAACATGGAGCATATCCCTGAATTAATGCCTCCCTCAATGGTTTTCTGTCCTCCACTCCCTCAAGTTGTTAACTCATTTTAGGATTTAGTTCCACAGGCATTTTTAATCCTCTAGTACCTCATCCAACTATTTATTGCTAAATCTGAAGCTACCTTGCAAGCAGCATTAGCAAATTCATGAAGTTATTTGAGCAGAGGTGCTGAAACCATCAGTAGCACTAATTCAACGCTTATCATAGACTTGCACACCAATGCTCTCCAAGAAGGGTAATTCAATAACCATCAGGAACAGGAGCAAAAACAGAAAATGCTGAAAAAACTCAACAGGTCTGGCAGCATCTGTGGAGAGAGAAAGAGAGTTAACGTTTCGAGTCCTTATGACTCTTCTTCAGGGGAAAATTACGAGTAGGTGGTCTGGAAATTGCTTTTGGTTCATTATTAAGCAACTCATTGATAGTTACCTTCAGTTTTTGAGCATTAGAAAGAAAGCTAGTTGGCACATGTTTTTGCTGAATCAAAATTATGACCAATATATTGGTCTAATATATTTAACTCCTTCCACATTGAGCGCCATTAACACTCAATTTCATCATAGGAACAGCAGTTCATTTAACCCCTTGGCCCTGTTCCACCATTCAATCTGATTGATTCCAGAGACCTATTTTTGTTCCATATCCCTTGATACACTTACCCAACAAAAATCTATTGCCTCAATCTTGAAAATTTCAATTGACTCAGCATCTTCAGCATTTTGGCAGAGTCATTTCCAGGTTTTTATTCTGCTTTGTGAAAAAATTCTTCACTCCTAAATAACATAGCATCTCATTTTAGGATTATGCCCCCCCTGTCTATCTTCTCCACCAGTGGAAATAATTTCTTTGTATCTACCCTTCCGAATCACATTATCATGATGAACACTTTGATTAGATCATCACTTAATTTTCCAAACCAAATTTATGCAACCTCTGTTCATAATTTCACCCTTTAAGCCCTGGTATCAGGGCTGTAAATTTCTGTTATGTTCCTTTCAAGGCCAATATATCTTTCCTGAGGTATCTAAAAATAAGCACAGCTTTTGGGGTCTTACTTTGTACAACTGAAGCATCACCTCCTCACTTCTGAATCCAACCCCCTTGTGATAAAGGCCAACATCCTATTAGCTTTTTTGATTACTTTTTGTACCCGTGAACCAGCTTTTAGTATTTGTATGCATCAGCACCTAAATCCTTTCACTCCTGCCTGGGATGCAGGCATCACTGGCAAGGCCAGCAATTGTTGTCCATCCCAAATTATTGCCCTTGAACTGAACGGCTTGCGAGGCCATTTCAATGGGCTGTTTAGAGCAAATCACATTACTGGAGTCACATGTAGGTCAGGCCAGGTAAGGATGGAAGACACTAAGATAAAAGCAAAATTCTGCAGATGCTGGGAATCTGAAGCAAAAACAAAAATTGCTGGAAAAACTCAGCAGGTCTAACAGCATCTGCGGAGAGAAAGATAGAGTTAACGTTTCGAATCGGTATGACTCTTCTTCAGAACTTTAGTTCTCTTTAGCTCTGAAGGATGGAAGACACTTCCCTAAAGTGGCATTAGTGACCAGATGGGTTTTTGCAACAATCATGATGGTCACCTTTATTGAGACTACCTTTCAATTCTATTCATTTTTTAAGAATTTAAATCCCACCTGTTCCCATAGTGGGATTTGAACCTGTGTGCCCAGAGCATTAGCCTGGACCTTTGGATTACTAGTCCAGTGACATCACTATTAAGAGTGTATTCTGATTTGTCTTCCTTAGATCCAAAATGGATAACCTCACGTTTCCCCACTTCTAGAGAGCCCCTCAGCCTTTCTATATTCTTCTACAACCTTCTATTCTCAATGGCAAAACCTGCTAACTAAGTGTTATTTGCAAATTTGGATCTACAACACTTTCTTACTTCATCCAAGTCCTTAATATTTAATGTAAAAAGCTGAGGTGCTGGTACCAATCCTTGGGGAGCACCATTTCTCACATCCCACCAACTGGAGGACAAACCTTTCATGCCTACTCTCTGTTGCCTATCTCCAAACCAATTCTTGCCCCATGCCTCAACGTTCAATCCTGTGCACTCTCATTTTTACTAATAATCCCTTGTGTGGAACTTTACCAGATGGCTTCTGTTTAGATTTGAAATGGATAAGCTCACACTTTGCCATGTTGAAATCCTTGAGCCTCTTCTGCTATTGATTATGGTTGATCTCTAACTCAATTCCAACTACCAGCCTTGGTTAAGTAATCCATAAGTGATGTGCTAGTCTCTGCATCAACAATTCTTTGTTGCAAAGCTTTCCATGCTTTAACAACTCTCTGCATAAAAAGAAAATCCTTTTAACCTTCCTCCTCGGTGATAATTTTAAACTGATGACCCCTCAACCAAAAGAAATAATCTTTCCCTATTCATAAATATACAAAACATTAATTAAACCTCCACTTCGATTCCTTTGCTCCAGTGGAAATAATCCCATTAACTCAAGTGCTTCATTAGTAGCATTAATTCCCATCCTGATCATGATCGAAATGAAGCTCTGCTGTATGCCCTATGTAGCTTCACTGCCTTTTCCAGAATTAGATATCAAAGACTGTGCACAGTACTCTAACTGTAACCTTATTTCTGAGGCATTGGGACTGGTTCAGGGCAGGTGAGACCTGTACAAGATAGACGGGTTGCACCTTAACAGCATCAGGACTAACATCTTTGCAGGAAGTTTTGCTAGTGCTGTTGAGGAGAATTTAAACTGGATTGGCAGGGGGATGGGAACCTGAGACAGTGCTCAGACTGGAGGGAAGCAAACCTGATATCAGGAAGTAGGAAAGTAGTAAGCGAAATTAGAAAGCAGGTGAAGTGAAGGCAGGCATCAAATAGGATCAGAGTACAGAATAATGCTAAAAAGACAAAGTCAAGGGCACTGTATCTGAATGCGTGCAGCATTCGCAACAAGGTGGATGATTTGAAGGTACAAATAGAGGTAAATGGATCCAATTTAATTGCCATTATGGAGAAGTGGTTACAGGGAGACTGAGACTGGGAACTGAATATTCATCATTTAGGAAGGAAAGGTAAAAAAGAACAGGAGGTGGGGTAGCACTGTTAACAAGGAACGAGATCAGTACATTAGTGAGAAAGCATCTTAGATTGGAGGATCAAGATGTAGAATCAGTTTGGGTGAAACTAAGAAACAGTAAGAGGCAGCAAACATTGGTGGGAGTTGATTATAGGCTACCAAACTATAGTGGTAACATTGGGCACAGTATGAATTAGGAAATTAGAGCTGCATATAACATCGGTAATACAGAAATGATGGGTGACTTCAATTTATATATAGATTGGGTGAACCTAATTAGCACTAAGGCTATAGAGGATGAGTTCTTGGAGTATATATGAGATGGATTTCTTGAAGAACCAACTAGGGATTGGATGAATTTAGATTTAGTATTATATAATTAGAAAGGGATAATTAATGAACTTGCTGTAATTGCTAAATTGTGATCATAATATCAGAGAATTTTACATTAAGTTTAAAAGTGATCTTGTACAATCTGAAATCTGGACAAAGGAAACTATGAAGATATGAGGGGCAAGTTGGCTATGGTGGATTGGAAAAATACACCAAGGGAAAATACACCAAAGGACAATGGCTAGTACTTAAAGAAGTATTGCATGGCCTACAAGAAATATCCATTCCTCTAAGACACAAAAATCCAACAGGAAAAGTGAATCAACCATGGGTAACAATAGAAATTAAAGATTGAATCAAATCAAAGGAAGTGCTTTATAAGATTTCCAGAAAAAGTGGTAAACCCTAAGGTTTGGGAGCAATTCAGAATCCAGCCAAGGAACTGTAAAAAAAAAGGGAAAAGAGAATAAGAGTGTAAGCTAGTGAGAAACATAAAGGTGGACTGCAAAAGCTTTTTTAGACTTGAAAAGGAAAAAGATTAGCAAAGACAAATGTGGGTCCATTACAGATGGAGACTGGACAATTTATAATGTAGAATAGGGAAATGGTGGAGAAACTTAACAATTGTGTCTGTCTTCAAGGAGGAAGATACAGAAAATCTTCCAGAAATAACCTTGGCACCAAGAGACTTGTGAAAATGAGGAACTGAAATAAATTTGTGTTAATAAGGAAGCAGCACTTGAAAAATTAATTGGATTGAAAGTTGATAAATCCTCTGGACCTGATGAGCTACACCCCAGAGTGTTGAAGGAGGTGGCTATAGAGAGAGTGGATGCATTGGTGGTTATCTTTCTAAATTCTATAGATTCTGGAAGGGTTTCTGCAGACTGGAAAGTAGCAAATGTAACCATACTATTTAAGAAGGGAGGGAAAGAGAAAAGGGAGAACTACAGACCTGTTAGTTTGATATCAGTAGGGAAAACGTTAAAAGCTATTAGAGAGGATGTGATAACTAGGCACTTGGAAAATAATGACATGGTTGAGTGGAGTCAACATAGATTTATGAAAGGGAAATCATGTTTGACAAACCTTTTGGAGTTTTTTTTGAAGATGTTACTTGTAGCATAGACAAAAGGGAGCCAGTGGATGTGCTGTATTTGAATTTTCAGAACGCTTTCAAAAAGGTCCCCCACAGGAAGTCAGTAAACATAGAAACATAGAAAATAGGAGCAGGAGTAGGCCATTCGGCCCTTCGAGCCTGCTCTGTCATTCATTATGATCATGGCTGATCATCCAACTCAATAGCCTGCTCCTGCTCTCTCCCCATACCCTTTGATCCCTTTCACCCCAAGAGCTATATCTAACTCCTTCTTGAAAACATACAATGTTTTGGCCTCAATTACTTTCCATGGTAGCGACTTCCACAGGCTCACCACTCTCTGGGTGAAGAAATTTCTCCTCATTTCAGTCCTAAATGGTCTACCCCATATCCTCAGACTGTGACCCCTGGTTCTGGACTCCCCCACCATTGGGAACATCCTTCCTGCATTTACCCAGTCTAGTCCTGTTAGAATTTTATAGGTTACTATGAGATCCTCCCTCATTCTTCTGAACTCCAGCGAATATAATCCTAAACGACTCAATCTCTCCTCATATGTCAGTCCTGCCATCCCAGGAATCAGTCTGGTAAACCTTCGCTGCACTCCCTCTATAGCAAGAACATCCTTCCTCAGATAAGGAGACCAAAACTGCACACAATATTCCAAGTGTGGTCTCACCAAGGCCCTGTACAATTGCAGCAAGACATCCCTGTCCCTGTACTCGAATCCTCTAGCTATGAAGGGCAACATATCATTTGCCTTCATTATCGCCTGCTGCACCTACATGCTTACCTTCAGCGACTGGTGTACGAGGACACCCAGGTGTCGATGCACATTCCCCTCTCTCAATTTATAGCCATTCAGATAATAATCTGCCTTCCTGTTTTCGCTAACACAATGAATAACCTCACATGTATCCACATTATACTGCATCTGCCATGCATTTGCCCACTCAGCTTGTCCAAATCACCCTGAAGCATCTCTGCATCCTCCTCACAGCTCACCCTTCCACCCAGCTTTGAGTCATCTGCAAATCTGGAGATATTACCATAAGACATAAGACATAGGAGCAGAAATTAGGCCATTCGGCCCATCGAGTCTGCTCCGCAACATTTAATTCCCTCATCTAAATCATTAATATATATTGTGAATAGCTGGGGTCCCAGCACCGATCCCTGTGGTACCCCACTAGTCACTGCCTGCCATTCAGGAAAACACTCGTTTATTCCTACTCTTTGTTTCCTGTCTGCCAACCAGTTTTCTATCCATCTCAATACACTACCCCCAATCCCATACGCTTTAATTTTACATGCTAATCTCTTATGCGGGACTTTGTCGAAAGTCTTCTGAAAGTCCAAATAAACCACATCTACTGGCTTCCCTGCATCAACTCTACTAGTTACATCCTTGAAAAATTCCAGTCGATTTGTCAAGCATGATTTCCCTTTCGTAAATCCATGCTGACTCTGTCCGATTCTGCCGTTGTTTTCCAAGTGCTCAGCTATTAAATATTTTATAATGGACTCTAGAATTTTACCCACTACCGACATCAGGCTGATTGGTCAATAATTCCCTGTTTTCTCTCTACTTCCCTTTTTAAATAGTGGGATTACATTAGCTACCCTCCAATCTGTAGGAACAAAACTAAAGCACATGGGATTGGGGGTAATATATTGGTATGGATTGAGAATTGGTTAACAGACAGAAAACAGAGAGAAGGGCCATTCTCAGGATGGTCGGCAGTTACTAGTGATGTACCACAAGAGTCAGAGCTGGGGCCACAGCTGTTCACAATCTACATAAATGATTTGGATGTGGGGACCAGATGTAATATTTCTAAATTTGCCAGTGACACAAAACTAGGTGGGAATGTAAATTGTGAGGAGGATGCAAGGCGGCTTCAATGGTAGTTGAACAGGCTAAGTGAATGGGCAAGAACATGGCAGGTGGAATATAATGTGAATAGGTGCGAAGTTATCAACTTTCGTAGAAAAAAAAAGGCAGAGTATTTGTTAAATGGTGAGAAGTTGGGAAGTGTTGATGTCCAAAGGGGCCTGGGTCTCCTTGTGCAAGGATCAATAAAAGCTATCATGCAGGTGCAGCAAGGAAGGCAATTCATATGTTGGCCTTTGTTGCAAGGGGATTTGATTGCAGGAGTAAAGAAGTCATGCTGCAATTGTATAGACCTTTGGTAAGGTTGCATCTTGAGCATTGTGAAAAAGGCAAAATACTGCGGATGCTGGAAATCTGAAACAAAAGCAAACGTTGCTGGAAAATCTCAGCAGGTCTGACAGCATCTGTGGAGAGAAAGACAGAGTTAATGTTTCGAGTACGTATGACTCTTCTTCAGAACTAAAGAGAAGTAGAAATGTGGTGAAATATATACTGTTTAAGGGTGGGGGGGTCGGGGGTGGGACAGGTGAACCTGGGTAGAAGGCCAGTGATAGCTGGAGGCAAAGGAGAGATTGCAAAAGATGTCGTAAACAAAAGGTCGAAGGGGTGTTAATGATCATGATACTGGCTAAAGGAGGTGCTAATGGTGACATTAAGCGTAAAAAGCAGGATGAGCAAGTGACAGATGGCCCTGGTGGAGGTGGGGTGGGGGGAGGGGATGGTGTGAGCTAAAAGATCAAATTAGGCTGAAATTCATTCATTCATTGAGAACTGTCAGCGTGATATCGGCCGTCTCAATTTCTCTGCTCCTCTCACCCACTCTAACCTGTCTCTCTCTGAACTTGACGCACTCCGTTCTCTCAGGCCCAACCCTGACTTTGTTATCAAACCTGCCGACAAGGGTGGTGCTGTTGTTGTCTGGCGTACTGACCTCTACCTCGCAGAGGCTGAGCGCCAACTCTCAGACACTTTCTCCTACCTCTCCCTGGACCATGACCCCACCACCAAATATCAAGCCATTGTTTCCAGGACTGTCACTGACCTCATCTCCTCTGGAGATCTTCCACCCACAGCTTTCAACCTCATAGTTTCCCAGCCTCGGAGAGCCCGCTTCTACCTCCTCCCCAAAATCCACAAACAGGACTGTCCCGGTAGACCGATCGTGTCAGCCTGTTCCTGCCCCACGGAACTCATTTCTTGCTATCTTGACTCTGTTCTCTCTCCCCTTGTCCAGTCTCTTCCCACCTACATCCAAAATTCCTCTGATGCCCTACATCATATCAACAATTTCCAGTTCTCTGGCCCCAACCGCCTCCTCTTCACCATGGACTTCCAATCCCTCTACACCTCCATCCCCCACCGGGATGGGCTGAGGGGTCTCCGCTTCTTCCTTGAACAGAGGCCCGAACAATCCCCATCCACCACCATTCTCCTCCGTCTAGCTGAACTTGTTCTCTCACTGAACAATTTCTCCTTAAACTCAGCTCACTTCCTCCAAATAAAAGGTGTGGCTTCATTGAGTTTTTCCAGCAATTTTTGTTTTTGTTTCTTGAGCATTGTGTACAGTTTTGGTCTCCTTATCTAAGGAAGGATATATTTGCCACAGAAGGAGTGCAACAGAGGTCAACCAGATTAATCCCTGGAATGGCAGGATTGTCTTATGAAGAGAGATTAAGGAAACTGGGCCTGTGTTCTCTAGAGTTTCGAAGAATGAGAGGTGATCGCATTGAAACTTACAAAATTCTCACAGGGCATTATAGGGTAGATGTAGATAGGATGTATCCCCTGGCTGGTGAGTCTAGAACCAGGGGACACAATCTCAGGATAAAGAGCAGGCCATTTAAGACTAAAATTAGGAAGAAGTTCTTCACTCAGAAGGTGGTGAATCTTTGAAATTCTCTACCCAGGAGGGCTATGGAAGCTCAATCATCGAGCATATTGAAGACATAAATCAATAGGTTTCTGGATTCTAATGGCATATGTGGATAGTGCAGGAAAGTGGCTTTGAGATAACTGATCGGCCATGATGAAATTGAATGGATGAGCAGGAATGATGGGCTGAATGGTCTACACCTACTCCTATGTTCCTATATTCTTAATCTTGTCTACAGTTATGTTACTTCTTTTATCAGTAGGGGGATTCAGATCCTATTGCCATTCTAATACTTGCCTGTAGACCATGTCCAACCTTCAAATCTGCTTTGCAATCCCTTGTTTTTTTCTTCTTTTCTTCCCCACTCCCCAACCCCCAGATAAACTTTTGATAAGACTGAAAAATCTAAATAATTGCAACTGTTGGGAAAGTTGAAATTATTTTGGGCCTCTTTAAATGACCAACTCCTTGTAAGTGGGCGACATGCTATCAATGTTGGCAGTGCGCCACTGACACAATGCCTGTTTAGGCCAGGCAACTTGCCATGTAAAGCTAATTCAGGGTGGCCTTGGGGAATCCCCAGGAGTGTTGGCAAGCATCAAGACCATGCTGTTCAGATCCCAGTGCTTTGGAAAACTAGCCATATTGTGTCCTTCACACATCAGGTCATCATGGAGAAAGTGACTCAACTCCTTTTCAAATAGAGCACAATGTTTGTCAAGCAACCCCTTATGAATTTTGCCATCCTTTTCAAATAGCAGTCAAAATAATTTTGAGTAGCACATGTCATCCTACCCCTTTTAATCTGATAAACTACTTTGACAGGTGTTACCAGGAACAAAATGGTTTATTTATCAACAATAATAACAACTTGTAGCTTTTTTGTTCACTGTGGCTCACTCTCACTTCTGAGTCTGGTTGTGGGTTCAAGTCCCACTCCAGGACTTAAGTGTAAAGATCTAGGCTGCCATTTCAGTGCATGACTAAGGGAGTACTGCACTGTTGGAGGTGCTGCCTTTTGGATGAGATGTTAAGCCAAGGCCAAGGCTGACCTTTCAGGTGGGCTTCCCAGGGCACCATTTTGAAGAAGAGTAGAGGAGTCATCCTCAGTGTCCTGGCCAATATTGATCCTTTCATCCACATCACTAAGATTATCTGGTATTCATCATTTTGTTGTATGTAGGAAGTTGCTGTGTGCAACTTAGCAGACACATTTCCGACTTTACAACAGTGATCACACCTCAAAAGCATTTCATTGGCTGTAAGGCACTTTTGGACGTCCTGCGATTGTGATAGGCACCATATAAATGCAAGCCTTTCTTTTCTTTATTTATATATTCAAAAAAAGAAGCATTTTTTAAAAATGGAATTAAAAATTGGACTTTCCTATCTGAGTATCAAAATCGTCAGGTACATGAAATTGGTCATTAAAAAAAAATGAACGTTTGGCCAGCATACACTCTAAATATGTAGTTTCTCATTAAATACTGGATATACTCTGAATCACTTCTAATTCAGTATTTAATCCCAAACACAATTCTCCACACCCCAACTTTTTTATTATTAAAAACTTTAACACTATTTTTTTTTTATTCTTTACCAGGTATGGGCATCGCTGGCTAGGCCAGCATTTATTGCCCATCCCTAACTGCCCTTGAGAAGATGGTGGTGAGTTGCCTTCTTGAACGACTGCGGTCCATGTGATGTAGGTACACCCACAGTGCTTTCAGAAGGGAGTTCCAGGATTTTGACCCTGCAACAATGAAGGAACGGAGATATATTTCCAAGTCAGGATGGTGTGTGGCTTGGAGGGGAACTTGCAGGTGGTGGTGTTCCCATCTATCTGCTGCCCTTGTCCTTCTAGGTGGTAGAGGTCACCCTTGGGTTTGGAAGGTTTGTTGTAAGCCTGCTAGACTTTGGTAAATGAATTAGTCATGCTAGATAAAGTGTACATTCATTATTTGCATTGTAATCCATGTGCCAGCCTTCCCTCTCGTAAGATTATGGCCTGCACCATGGTGGTCAACCCTGTGTTAAGCATCGCCTGGTGTGGTTCAGGAACTCTACTCTGGCATGACAGTCCTTGCCATATTTGCAGCAGAGGAAGACAGTGGGGCTGAAAAGATGCTCGATTCGCTGGCCTCTGTTTTCATTGGGCTCTCCTCTTGGATAGCTGAGCTTTTTATTTCAGCTCGCCTCTCCCAATGCCCCTCCAAACAATCAGTCTCTAGAGGTCACTGCCGTCAGCAACTATCTCCCAGTTGTCAATATCAATGCCCGCCATCTTCATATCTTTCTTGTATGTGTCCTTGTGGTGGATGTCTGGATGCCTAGGAGGTCTTGATCCTGTGGCTAGTTCACCGTAAAGAAGGGCTTTGGATTTACGGCCATCATCCTTCTGATTAACATAGCCGAGCATTGTAATATGCAAAATGTGTACCGTTAAAATTTTCTATGTACTAACAGGACCATGAGGGGCAAATAGATCAGATAGTTATATTGTATACTTTGGCCTTGTGATATATGGTACTTGTGACCAAACAACTAAGTGACTCCAACTAAACCAAACCAACGAACAATTACTCAGTAAATGCAGTTTCATTTAGTGAAAAGTCTTGCTTCAAGACATGCTTTCATAGTTATGTTTCCATGCCGTCATTGTGCAAAGGTGAGTTGAATATTTGCTGAGTTCAGCAGGATTGCAATAAGGCTGTAAGAAAATTTGAGATTCCCATGCAGTCACAGAAGGAAAATGAAAAGAAATATGAGATATATCTATGAAGGCAGCCATCAACAGGCACGATAATTAAAACACCCATAAATCATAATTGCTTAAAGTGCTGCTCTTGTAAAACAGGCTCAGAAAACAACCAACTGAACATACAATTAGAATAAATGAACAATCTCTCAAGAGGACAATGATTTACATTATCAATCATACTTTACTGTAATCACCATCTGAAAGCATTCTTTGCCAAATTTCACCTAACTAGGTTAATAGTTACTAAACTAACTATTCAGAACTTTTAGATTAAAGCAAAATGCTGCGGATGCCAGAAATCTGAAACACAAACAGCAAATGGCTGGAAACACTCTGCAGGTCTAACAGCATCTGTGGAGAGAGAAACAGTGATAACGTTTCGAGGTCGAGTGACTCGGACTCGAAACATTAACTCTGTTTCTCTCTCCACAGATGCTGTTAGACCTGCTGAGTGTTTCCAGCATTTTCTGTTTTTACCCAGAACTTTAATATGCCTGCAGCCCTTTCCATTGAGACAAAATGTATGAATTCCACATGACAGATGTTGACAGATCCAAAGTTTAGCAGTATGGTCAACGATTCTCTGCCAATCCCGCTCCCTCGACCGGCAGAAAAGGGCCTCGGTGAGGGTTCAAAACCCTAAATTCTAGACTCCGCCCCCAAGCCATCAAAATATCAATTACTATAATATTAATGCTGGCGATTCAGGCACTGGGTGGAGGCCCATGCTAAAAGCAGGTGGGACTTGCTCAAAATTCGAAAGTTATGCCCCAGTATGTAATTGGTTACATATTTTGAGCACTTTGTGCCCGTGTTTACTAAGGAAGAAGATGCTGACCAATTATCAATAGAAGCAGAGATGGTACAGGTGATGGGATTAAAATTGAGAGGTAGGAAGTACTGCAAAGGCTGGCTATGCTGAGAGTGGATATGTCACTTGGTCTGAATGGTATGCATCCCAGGTTGCTAAAGGAAGTGGGGGTGGGGATAGCGGAAGGGCTTGCCATAATCTTCCAATCTTCCTTATATGCGAGGGAGGCAACAGAGGATTGGAGGGGGGCAAGTGTGACACCCTTATTCAAAAAAAGGTGTAAGGGCAACCCAAGTATCTACAGGTCAGTCAATTTAATATCAGGGGTGGGTAAGGTTTCAGAGAATAAAAATCAGGGAAAACATTAACAGACGCTTGGAAAGTTTTGAGTTAATTAAGGAGAGCCAGTGTGGATTTGTAATTTAATTTAATTGATTTTTCAATCAAGTTACAGAGAAGGTTGATGAAGGGAATGCAATGGATGTTATTTATATGGATTTAAACAAAGTTTTTGACAGAAGTACCACATAAAAGGCTGTTTAACAAAATTGAGGCTCTTGGAATAGGAGAGTCAGCATTAGTTTTGACAAAAAAAATGGCTTAAGGGCAGGAGAAGCAAGTCATGGTAAGTCCTGAAGAAGAGTCATATACTCGGTTTCTCTCTCCACAGATGCTGCCAGACCTGCTGAGTTTTCCAGCATTTATTGTTTTTATTTCAGATTTCCAGCATCTGCAGTATTTTGCTTTTATAATATTTAAGTTGTGGTAAATGGTTGTTTTTCAGACTGGAGGATGGTGGACAATGGTTTTCCCAAAAGGATCAGTGCTGGGACCACTGCTTTTTGATATATATATATATATAAATGACTTGGATGGTAGAATACAAATACAAAGTAAAATTTCAAAATTTGCTAATGACATACTTGGAGGTGTGACAAACATTGAGGATGATACCAAGCAACTACAACAGGGCCTAGATAGGCTAGTAGAATGGGCAGACAAGTGGCAGATGGAATTTAATGTAGAGATATGTAAGATGATGCATTTTGACAGAAGGGATAAGGAGAGACAATATATATTTAATTGCACAGATCCAAACAGTGTGGAGGGGCACAGGGACCTTGAGTTGCATGTGCATCAATCTTTGAAGCGGGCAGGATACATTGAGAGAGTGATGAGCAAAGTGTATGGGATCTCGGGCTTCATAAATAAGGGTGTTGAGTGAAAAAGCAAGGATGTTATGCTGAACCTCTATTAGGCCACAACTAGGGTATTGCATCCAGCTCTGGTCACCACACATAAGGAAGAATTTGAAGGTCCTTGAGAGGGTGCACAGGAGCTTTACCAGAATCGTTCCAGATATTTTGGCTACAAGGTTAGGTTGGAAAAGCTGAGACTGTTCTTCTTACAGCAAAGAAGATTGAGGGAAGATTTGATAGGGTATAAAAGCTTGTGACAGGTTTAGATAAGGTAGACAAAGAAAAGCTTTTCCCATTAGCTGATGGTACAAGGACGAGGGGACAACAATTTCAGGTTTTGCGCAGGGGGGGATGTGAGGAAGAACTTCTAACAGAGCATGTGACTTGGACCTTACTGCCACAAGGGTGATGGAGACAGAAACAGTCAATAATTTAAAAAGGAATTTGGATTGTCATTTGAAGGAAATAAACTTGCAGCACCACGAGAATAGGGTTGGAGGATTGGGGCTGACTGGCTTGTTCTACAGAGAGTCAGCATAGACTCGATGGGCCGAATGCCCCCTCTCTGTGTTGTAACCTTTTTTATTTAATTCATTCACGGTCTGTGGGCTTCGCTGGCTGGGCGAAGGTGGTGGTGAGCTGCCTTCTTGATCCGCTGCAGTCTATGTGGTGTGGGTGCACCCACAGTGTTGTTAGGAAGGGAGTTCCAAGATTTTGACCCAGCGACAGTGAAGGAACGGTGTTATATTTCCAAGTCAGGATGGCGAGTGACTTGGAGGGGAACTTCTAGGTGGTGGTGTTCCCATCTATCTGCTGCCCTTGTCCTTGTAGATGGTAGTGGTTGTCGGTTTGGAACGTGCTGTCTAAGGAGCCTTGGTGAATTCCTCTATGGGTTGGATTTCCATGCCACAAAGAAGTTGGAAATGGGTGCAGGAGTCGGCAAATGGAGGCTGCAGGGCTAGAAATGTTAATTTTCCCCCCAAAAAGAGCCTCACGCAAACTTCACATAGGCGGGAAGAGTTTTGGGTTAGTTTTGGGTTGTGACTCCGCACGCTCAGTCTGTGAGATCAGGTCGTCATTGAAATTTATGGCCTAGGAGAAATTTATATTTCACATTGCAGAGTATTTTCATCAGGATGGGCGATTTTGAGACGCCTTTGGGAAACCCTCCTAGTAATAGAGTTCAAGAACCTCGGGGCAGCCTGCAGAGGAGTCAGGGACATTGGGACAGGTAAGTGTTAAATGTTTTGACAACTACAAATGTCATTAATAGATGTTGTGTGTGTGCTTTTGCTGCAGTTACTGATCATCGGGTTCTGCCCTGCAAAGGTAAGTTAACCATTACGTTGACTAGCATTGTGTAAGTGTTGAGACGTATGAGAGTACTGTTTCCCATTATGTATTCAAAACTGAAGAAAACGTTGCCTGGTGACTCTCCTGTCAAGATGTGAACAGTGATTTAAAGGTCCAGAGCGCTTTCATTTAGAAAAAAAAAAAATGACCTGCTGCTTAAATTTAGCAAAAATAACAGTCACTTGCTCCACTCCTTTGACAGGCCATCTGCTTTGAAATAGAAAAATAACATCTGGTCTTTCAGGTTCAATAAGCTCCATTGTCTGGAGCTATGATCATTTGAGTATTGTGTGTAATAATTTCCTTGCATTTCTTAATGGGCTCCATCCTACACTCAAATTCACCTATGAAATGGAGCAGCATGAAATGAACTCCCCTTCCTCGACGTACTAGTTGAGAAATCTGCCAGGGAGTTCTCTACCACTGTCTACCGCAAGCCTGCTTTCACTGGTTAATATATGCGTTGGGATTCTTACAGTTTCACACGCTATAAGATTGGCCTTATCAGCAACATTGTAAATAGGGCCCGAGCCATTTGCTCACCATGCAAACCTGATGGTGAAATAGGGCACATCAAAGGCATCCAGCAGGATAATGGCTGCCCTGATCAGATCATTTTGCACTGTATACCACGCAAACTCATGAACGGACCCAAGGCCGTCACTTTCAGCCTTGAAAAGTGCCCAGTCTATCTCAGATTACCCTGGAAGGGCAAGCTATCTCAAAAATTTCAGCAACAGGTAAAGCTAGCTGTTTCACGCTGTTACTATGCAGTAGCAACACGAGTGGTACTTGCCACTAACATGATGCACGTTCTGCCTATCACACAAATGAGTAATGTAGTATATGAATTTCAGTGCCAGTGTGATGCTAGGTAAGTAGGCCGTACGTCCCAAAGACTGGCGACAGATCATATCAAACAGCATGTCCCAGCCATTGTTTGCAATGGGCAGGGTACAGACCGTACCCAACCAGCCTCCTAAAACTCAAACCAGTGTCCAACATTAGACATGATTCCGCAATTGGACAGCATTTACTAAATAATCCTCAGTGTTCCAAGAACTATGCTGACGACCAATTTAAGATTGTCAGTTGGGCTCGCAATGTAGCGTATTTGCGTGTACTGAAAGCTACATATATTAGTACACAGGGCCCTGTTCATTGCAGACAGAAAGAACATGTACATACATTGCGCCTGTTTCAGTTAAATTTAAGCTGACTCATTTCTCAGGGCAATGCCTTGACTAATCAGGGTCAAGCTGCCTGGTTTAAATTTAAAACAATGCTTGGCATTTAACTGTCAGTTATCATAAGCGGTGCATTCTCCATGGCCATGTCACTTGCCAACCAATCAGCAATCTCTTCACATATAGTATAAGTTGTTGTTTTCTCCCTTAGATTAGCATTCTTGCAAGTCTCCTGATAAGTGCAAGGTGAAAAGTTTAAACATATCTCTTTTTTTCAGCAATACTCAAGTTCTGTACTACCAAACAACTATTTATAATAATTTGTTTTGACAGCTGAGCCTACTAGGAATGTTTGGCTGAGTTTCAAAAGCTCTGAAACACTTCACTCAGCAGGTTGTTTGTTTACTTGGGACTGACAGCATGGTTCAATTGACAGTTTTAAGAGGGTATAATAGTACTTTCTGTCCTTGGTGTGGTTTCTTGAAAAGATGATTGCTTGCTTTCACAACTGAATGCTCACTTAAGGGGATTTAACTTTTTTCAATGGGATTAAAGTTCCTTTTTCTATTCAGGGTGAATGGCATTGTGTTTGACTGACAGTGTTATTAGGTTGTTAGAGGTTTTTTCCCCAACTCCATTGATAAGGCTTCCAATTGCTATTACATGGCTCCTGAGGTTTGTCCATAGTGGATATTGGGTGAGAGGCTATGAAAGGTACATGGAGGGCGTGGAGGGGGCATGGGAGTATGAGGTGGCGTGGAAGGGGCATGGGGGATATGAGGGGGCATGAAGGGGCAAGGGTGAAATGAATGATCATGGAGGGAGCATGGGGCTGGGTGGAGAGGTCAGAGGCCTGAGGGGTGAGGGTTGGGAGCAGAAAGACAATGTGGAGTTCTGGGTGGATGCCTCAAGAACCGAGGCGGGCATTTTAATTTGGCCACCTCAGCACCTGCACTACTCTGACACTGCCTTCAACCTGCCTGAGGAAGGCAGCAGACCCGAACCTTGCCCAGCAAATCCCTGGGAGACGAAAATATGGTGGGTATAGGAGGAGGTGACAGGTTCGCTTTGGTGAAGTCAGGATCTGCCCTGACTTCCATTTCCCAAACCCAAGACTGAAATCCAGCCCTATGATTCTATGGTGCCCCAACGTAATTTTAAGATTCATGCTGGAAAGCCTTGCATGGTATGACACCCAGCAGCAGTAACGTGGCAGAAGGAACCACAAATCACTCAATCCTTGAGCCTTTTCTAATGCAGAATTCTCACAGAATTTCAGGAAATTTTCAGCCCAAAGGCTCCTTGTGTCGGCCAACGCAAAAACACACTCCCTAGCCCCGCACCAACTCTGATCACAACATGCCCATGGAGTTCCCAGCCCTGTCTGATCCCAGTGAATTCTGGAGGCCCACCACCAACTGAGTGACGGGAACCTTAACCGCATGTACCCAGCTGCAGCCTTCCACAGCCAAATTATTTAAATGAGGCCCTGTGGTTAAAATAGGCATGGCTTCCACAGGAAATTAAATGGCCATGTGAAAAGCTCCTGATATTCAAAGGTAATGTTGTAATTTTCAAAGATAGCTCACTGATATATGACAGTGTTTTTAAGCACAGCACTGATCATGTTAAGTCAACTTTTCAGTTTTTATGTTAGTGTACACTCGGATGAAATATTATCCCGTTGAGTGACAATTTAAACTACAGTAGGTTGGGTAACACATAAATCATCAGTTAGCATTCTAACCGGAATTGCAGATGAATCTCCCTATGTGCTCTATCATTTCTAGACTTCCATCTGAATCCATCAAAGCTTTTGGCTGTTGCGTTTCACGTCAAGAAATGACGGACCTTTACGGTAAGGGTTAAATTCCACTATGCAATTATTTCACCAGAACTTCACCTAGTGTATGTGAAATAGATTCACTCTAGATCTTGAGATAATCCATTCTAAATTATATTCAACACTGTTTTTCAATTCTAAACTCAGGGTCTTGGAAATATTTGCAAGAAAATGGGAGACCTATGAGATTCAAGGCGCCAGGCAAATAATTTGGGCTGCGTCTGCCTCAGCCATCCTCTTTTCAACATTCCCTAGTTCTAGTTTCTTGAGCATCCCCTATTTTAATCACTACATCATTGGCAGCAGCACCTTTGGTTGCCTCTAAGCTCTGGGATACTCTGCCCACATCTCTCCAACTCACTTTCCTCCTTTAAGACATGTCTTAAAACCTACCTCTTCGACCAAGCTTTTGGCCATCTGATCCATGATCTTCTTATGTAACTAGGTGTCATATTTTGTTTTATAGTGCTGTCGTGAAGCACCTTGAGATGTTTCATTATACTAAGGGTGCTCTACAACTATGAGTTATTGTTGTTGTTACTTGCTGCTGGTCACGCAGCTTTTGGGCTGTCTAATATTGTGTTTTTTTTATTCATTCACAGGATATGGGCTTCACAGTATATCACTTGCTGCTTATGCTGTTTGGCACGCAAGTAGTCCTGTGCTGTACACCTCATTTTTAGGTATGCCTGGTGCTGCTCTTGGCATGCCCTCCTGGTCTCTTCATTGAACCAGGGTTGATCCTCTGGCTTGATGGTAATGCTAGAGTGGGGGATATGCCTGGCCATGAGGTTACAGATTGTGTTCGAGTGTAACTCTGCTGCTGCTGATGGCCCACAGCGCCTCATGGATGCCCAGTCTTGAGTTGCTAGATATGTTCAAAATCTATCCCATTTAGCACAGTGGTAGTGCCACACAACACGAAGGAGGGTATCCTCAATGTGAAGGTGGGACTTCGTCTCCACAAGGACTGCGCGGTGGTCATTCCTACCGATACTGTCATGGACAGATGCATCAGCAGCAGGCAGGTTGGTGAGGATGAGGCCAAGTATGTTTTTCCCTCTTGTTGGTTCCCTCACCACCTGCCCCAGACCCGGCCTAGCAGCTATGTCATTTCAGACTTGGCCAGCTCGGTCAGTAGTGGTGCTACCGAACCATTCTTGGTGATGGACATTGAGATCCCCCACCCAGAGTACCTTCTATGCCCTTGTCACCCTCAGTGCTTCCTCCAAGTGGTGTTCAACATGGAGGAGCACTGATTCATCAGCTGAGGGGGGCGCAGTACGTGGTAATCAGCAGGAGGTTTCCTTGCCCATGTTTGACCTGATGCCATGAGACTTCATGGGGTCCGTAGTCGAATTTGACGACTCCCGGGAACTCCCTCCCGACTGTATACCACTGTGCTGCCACCTTTTCTGGGTCTGTTCTGCCGCTGGGGCAGGACATACCCAGGGATGGTGATGGTGGAGTCTGGGACATCATCTGTAATGTCCCAGATTCCGTGACGATGACAATGCCAGGCTGTTGCTTGACTAGTCTGTGAGACAGCTCTCCAAATTTTGGCACGAGCCCCCAGATGTTAGTAAGGGGGACTTTGCAGGATTGACAGGGCTGCGATTGCCGTTGTTGTTTCCGTTGTCTAGGTCGATGGTGGGCGGCCCTTCCGGTTTCATCCCTTTTTTGTGCCTTTGTAGCAGCTTGTTACAACTGAGTGGCTTGCTAGGCTAGGCCATTTCAGAGGGCATTTAAGAGTCAACCACATTGCTGTGGATCTGGAGTCACATGTAGGCCACACCAGGTAAGGACAACAGGTTTCCTTCTCTAAAGGACATTAGTGAACTAGATGGGTTTTTACAACAATTGACAATAGTTTCATGGTCATCATTAGACTCTTATTTCCAGATTTTTATTGAATTCAAATTCCGCCATCTGCCATGGTGGGATTCGAACCCGGGTCCCGAGAGCATTACCCTGGGTCTCTGGATTGCTAGTCCATCAACAATACCACTACGCCAAAAATCAGCAAGCAGCCTCTCGGCACATGTTTGGGGCATGAAAGTTACAGGGTTCATTAAGATGAGATTGTCCATTAGATTAGACTGGGCTTCCCACTCTACCCGCTACATGGTCTGCCCATGCGTTCTGTCAGCCAACCGTTCAGAAGGTAAAATTCGCCGTATTAAGTATTCCTCTACTAATAGGATATGGCAGTTTGGTGATTGTGGTATTAATGTAGCAACCTAGAGGTCATAAGTTCAGATCTTTCCAGGCTAATTGTAAAAGAGGCTGGGAATTCTGCAGTGAGTAACTCATCTCCTGACTCCCCAAAGCCTGTCCACCATCTTCAAGGCACAATTCAGGAGTGTGATGGAATACTCCCCACTTGCCTGGATGAGTGCAGCTCCCACAACACTCAAGAAGCTCGACACCATCCAGGACAAACCCGCTTGATTGGCACCCCATCCAACACCTTCAACATTCACTTCCTCCACCACTGACGCACAGTGGCAGCAGTGTGTACCATGTGCAAGATGCACTGCAGTAGCTCACCAAGACTTCTTCGACAGCACCTTCCAATCCACGACCACTGCCACCTAGAAGGACAAGGGTAGCAGATGCATGGGAACAGCACCACCTTCAAATTCCTCTCCAAGCCACACACTATCCTGACTTGGAAATATGTCACTGTTCCTTCACTGCCGCTGGGTCAAAATCCTTGAACTCCCTTCCTAACAGCACAGTGGGTGTACCTACACCACATAGGCTGCAGCAGTTTAAGAAGGCAGCTCACCACCTCCTTTTCAAGGGCAGTTAGGGATGGGAAATAAATGCTGGCCAAGCCACCAATGCCCACATTCTGTGAATGAATAAAAAAAAGTAAATTCTGTAAATTTTGCCGAATTACTCAAGAAACAAAACCGGTCACTGATGTCCTTCAGGGTGGAGGGCTTGCCACCTCTACTCAATTTGACATCCAATTGACTCTAGTCCAGTAGTTCTCAATCACCGATCTAAATTATAATGCTATATAATACTCATACAATGGAAGTATCACATTTAAAGGCTGTTCTAATAGTTCTTCTGAGAAAACAGTTATCTATTTACAAATATCAGTGTGATGGGTGCGCCTGCATCTCACTGAAGAGTTTGTCTAACCTTGGCAGGACAAAAAGATGGCAGGAACCTAGAGAAAGCAGGTGAAAAAAGGAAGTGGAGCACAGACACAGCAGGAGACTGGAAATAGATGGAGGATAGTGAGAGCCGGAGCCCAGAGAAAGCAAGAAGCCAGAGTGTGTAGGAGTACAGAGGGAGCAGGAACCCAGAGAGTGTTGGAGCATGGAGAGAGTCAGAACACAGAGAGTATAGGAGCACAGAGAGAGAACTAAAGGAACGGGGGAGAGCAGGAGCATGGGGAGAGCAGAACACATGTCCAACTAGCACTCACTCGCTTTCTCTTAAGTACAGCACCCTTAGAGATCACCCACATCGCCTCTCGGACCCCTGGAACATCTCTACAGAACCAGTATTCCAGCCCATATGTTGTGTTTGATACTTAATGCCCTCTAAAGTGGCCATTCAACCTGCTCTATAGTCCAGAAGAAAGCTGGCTACCATTTTTGAGGGTAGCCAGAGGCGGATAAGAATCAACAGCACCTTCCAAACGCACGACCACTACCATCCAGAAGGACAAGGGCAGCAGATATATGGGAACACCACCACCTGGAGGTTCCCCTCCAAGTCACTCACCATCCTGACTTGGAAATATATTGTCGTTTCTTCACTGTCGCTGGATCAAAATACTGGAACTCCCTTCCTAACAGCACGGTGGGTGCACCTACACCACATGGATTGCAGCGGTTCAAGAAGGCAGCTCACCACCACCTTCTCAAGGACAACTAGGGGTGAGCAATAAATGCTGGCCCAGCCAGTGAAGCCCATATCCTGTGAACGAATTTAAAAAAAATAAGGTGGGAAAGGAGAGTTGAGGTAGAAGATCATCCATTGAATGGTGGAGCAGGCTGAAGGTACCGAGTGCCTACTCCTGTTCCTATTTCTTATGTCCTTATAAGTGTAATGGAGAGCGAAATTAGGCAGGGTGTAAAACCATGGCTGCACCCAATCCCATCACTTCACCAAAGGATGGGTTAGTTTCAAGTCCCCAACTTCGGTTCTGAGTTAGATTCGTAAGTCATGGATTGATATGACTTGGAAAATGGTTCCGTCAAACAGGATGAAAGTTAATTTCTTAACTCAATTTCCAAAGGGTCGGACATTAAGTTCCCGTTCTATACCTGTTTCCACTCAATTCAGCTTGCTGTGTGGACCTTGTTCAGGTTCTTTTAGGACCAGTGCATTATAACCTGAACGGATTGAGATATCTACACTAAACATTGTGTTACTGTTATGTGCTGAGGTACTGGGGATTATACCTACAAATTCAAACTAAAGTGGGAAGAGTGCTTCATTGCTTTAGTTTATTAATGTTTTGTAGTTTATTTTTGAGACACATTGCACCTAAGTTACAAATTGTAAAATATTTAGTTTTTTAAAAAGTAACCTGAAATTAAACACATTCTAGATTTTATATCCTTATTTGCAAAGGCAATCATTTTTAAAAGTTTTTCTCAACTTCTTTCTTTCCTGAAGATGTTAAATCTTTGCTAGTGCATTGATGTGCTGGGGTATACTTCCATAAATAGCAATCAGCTCCAATCTTGTGCCTCTCTCAAGCATTTGTCATTGATGCTAACCTCTATCACCAGTCCATATCACTGAGACCAGCAGCACTATGCAGCTCAATCCTGTTTGCTTCCTGTTAACACTTCCACTGGATAGTGATTAAGACTATGGTTGCTAGTTGATTTCCCTCCTTCTCAGTTGTTGGCACTGAGGTCAAATATAGTGATCCAACCATAACACCAACTGAGTTGGGGCATCATATCTCGGAGTTATGACTTAGTTAATCACTGGATCTGGTCAATAAGCAATTGGGAAGGCTAATTTTCCTGTCTTTAAGTAATATTTTGCATGCCTGTTGTCAATTTTAGGAGCAGAATTTTAAAGCAAATCCATGTTCCTTTCTCGGCATAAATTTTGTGCATAGGTCTCAAACTAAGAAGTGACAATCATCCTGAGAGTTTAAAAGGAAACATTTCTGACGTAAGGTGCAGTGACTCGCTATCTGCATTCATGGTTCAAAATGCCAAACCTCCCCAGGAGACTCAGATAGATGAAGAGAAAGAAATGGGAAGAATAAAATCAAAGAAAAGCAGATCAAAGGAATGATTATTACAAAATTCACAAAACTGGATACTCCACATGAAGACAATTTGAGATATGAAATGAGGGCAATCAGCGCTCTTTTGTGCACATTTGCAAGTTGCTTTTATGGTGTGATTATTCCTATGAAAATGAAATAGCTTCAGACTTAAAGTAGATGTCTATATCAGTGAAAGTTACTTAGCCTTCAATAGGGATATAAATCTGAAGTAGCCAATGTCTTCTCTCAGAATGAATTTATTTTAAAGCCTGCAGCCACATTTATATAATCTCCAATATCGATATGCCCAGTTATTTTTTCTTACAAAACAATTAAACTACCACATTTCCATGTCAGTATTTTAGTGATATGGGAATGAAGTATATGTTATTCTTTGTTAAGCAAAACAGTTGGGGAGAAGATGCAATAGAACTAATGCATGTAATGAGCATTAGTATGGACTGTTAGTCTTGCTGGAGAATTAGCACACTTTTCTTCTCATTTCCAAGGCTCCTCCTGGGACTGAACCAAACTAATGCACACTAACTCGCAGATTCAATTGCTCTGGCTTGTTATGGGTTTGTTTATCATTAATACATTTATTAATTCATACCTTTGTTTCCTTTGGACTTGACTACTCTAACATACCATTGGCTGGCCTCATACATTCTACCATTTGTAAACCTGAGGTTATCTAAACCTCTGCGGCCCATGTCCTAACTCATAACATGTCCTAACTCATCTCAAAGCCCATTCACCCATCACCACTGTGCTCATTGACCGACAAGGGCTCCCGGTTAAGCCACACCTGGATTTTAAAATTCCCATCCTTGTTTTCAAATCCCTCCATGGCTGCACCCCTCCCTAACTCTTTCCTCCAGCCCCACAACTCTCCAAGATACCTGCACTCTTCTAATTCTGGCCTCTTGAGCATCCTTGAATTTAAGTGCTCCACCATTGGTGGTCACACTTTTAGTGGTCTGGGCTCTAAGCTCTTGAACCCCTTCACTAAACCTTTCTGCCTCTCTATCTCACATTTCCTACTTTAAGATACTCCTCAAAACCTACCCTGTGACCACGCTTTTGGCCATACTGCCTCATATGTCCTTATATTGCTCAGTGGCCCTGTGAAGCACCTTATTATGTTAAAGGCTCGATATAAATATAAGTTGTTGTTGCAATAAATCTGTGAAGTCTATAATAAAGTTGATATTAATGCAATGGCACGGATACCAGCAGAGAGCACAGCTGGGCACCTTGTGAACAGCAATGCAGGTGCCTCAATCCAGACCCAGCAGTGTGGATGAATTGGCATATGTGCTGTTACTGAACAATAAGGAGGAGCAAGAGGAAGCCAAACAGTAGAGGAGGCCATATAATGAAGACCACTACATCCACTATTGCGTTATAATGCAAGCCACCAGAAAATGGCAACCTTGAGGAGGAACAGAATGTCAGGAGCCTATGGCTCAAGAAGAAGGCAGTAAATAAATAGTCACTTAGACTCAGATCTGCATCTATACAACAATATCATGTCCACTTAGAGTAAGCATGGTAAATAATAGTGCTCAGCTATTCTTTTCTTTTAACCACAGGTTTCTTCCAGGCAATGGCATGGAAGCAAGCATTTAGTTTGTTTATGGTACTTTACTATATTATGCAGGTCTCAGATTCCCTGTTTTAACGTGCCTGTGAATACATTTAAATCAGTGCCAACAAACAGCAGCAGCAAGAAAGGCTAACAGAGTTTTCAAAACAGGTGGAATTTCGAGAGCACACGGTGACCACTGACTGCATCCACATGGACTTCAAGCATCCATGGGGCAGTGAAGTTGGGTTTCTGTAGAGAGTGGGAGTTTCGAGGCACAGATGCCAACTCGGACAGAAATATCAATGGGAAACATTTCTGAATTTAATTACTTGAGCTGAAGATCCCAGAACTTGAGGTGGAGTTGGAGATATAGGAACATAGGAACAGGAGTACACCACTTAGCCTCTAAGCCTGTTCCACCATTCAATGAGATCATGGCTGATCTATATCATAGCTCCATATACCTGCATTTGGCCCATATCCCTTAATAACTTTGGATGACAAATATCCAACAATCTCAGATTTAAAATTCATCATTGATCTAGCAGCAATTGCTGTTTGCAGAAAGAGAGTTCCAAGCATCTACTACCTTCTGTTTGGAGAACTGTTTCCTAATTTCACTCCTGAAATGCCTGACTCTAAATTTTAAGATTATGACCTCTAGTCCTGGACTCCCTTACCATCGGAAATAATTTCTTTCTCTCTACCCTATCTGTTCCCCTCAATATCTTAAAAACTTCCAGCAAACATCTGCTAGCTGCTTATGTAAGCATGTCAGACTCAAATATCAGATCTTCATCAGCAATGACATATCCTGGTCTGCCTGCACACAATTACTTCTAAGAGTTTTTGATGTTGCTTGTCCAGAGGAAGGGGCATCCATTAGTACGGGACAGGTGAGGAGACAGGTGTCTATGCTGAAGTGTGGCAGAGGCAGATTGCGTAGCAAATTAAGTTCACATGATAAGTTCTGGTAAGTCCTTTTCAGGTTTTAACTATAGATTAAGAATCAAGACGCGACATAATACTAACCTTCAAGTAAGTTAGGTTCAGAAACAGAAACAGAAATACCTGGAAAATCTCAGCAGGTCTGGCAGCATCGGCGGAGGAGAGCACAGTTGACATTTCGAATCCTCATGACCCTTCAACAGAACTTCTGAGGACACGAAACGTCAACTGTGCTCTCCTCCGCCAATGCTGCCAGACCTGCTGAGTTTTTCCAGGTATTTCTGTTTCTGTTTTTGTTTTGGATTTCCAGCATCCACAGTTTTTTGCTTTTATTTAAGTAAGTTAGGTTAGCTGGTTAAACAGAGAACTGCCTGGAGTGGCAGTTATCTGTCAATTACAGGAAAGAGTTGGTTCAAGTGATGTCATTTACTGTAACAGGAAGCTAACTAGTTAGTGACTCATCAGAGGTTCTATAACAGAGACAGGCTTTTCAAACTGCATGATCAGTAATGGGCACATGAGGAGACAGGCGACTACGCTAGAGTGAGACAGAGACTGAGTGAGAAGCGAATTAGGTTCACATGTAAATTTGGTGCATGGGGAAAAAAGTGTAGTATATATAGGAATTATTTTAAGTTAATTAAGTGAGTAATTAAATTAAGTTAGCTAAATGACATAAGTAACAATGGCAGGACAGGTGTTATATTGCAGCTGTGGAATGTAGGACTTTTGGACACCAAGGCAATCCATGATAAACACGTCTGCAAAGAGTGTAAGCAGCAAGATGAATTCCAGATCAGGATTATTGATCTTGAAGCTGAACTGCAGACGTGCAGCATAAGGGAGAGGAAAAATGTCTGGACACTTTGTTCCAGAAGATGGTTACGCCTCTTAGAATAGGGTCATCTGTTTTGGTCAGCAGTGAGGGACAGGAGGATGTTACCGTGAGTGAGGCAGGTAATGGGACTGAGCAGGCAGTAGTGGAGGAGCCTCAGACTTTGCAATTGTCAAACGGGTTTGAGGTGCTCACAACCTGTGTGGATGAAAGTGAGTCTGCAAGGTGGGTGACCTGGCTGGCCATGGCGCCATGGTGCAGAAAGACATTCAAGCAGGGAGAGCAAACAGCAATGTAGTGGTAATAGGGGATAGTGAGGGGGATTGACACTGTTCTCTGCAGCAAAGAGCACATCCAGAAGGCTGTGTTGCCTGTTCTGTGGCAGGGTTCGGGACATCTGCTCAGGGCTGGAAAGGAACTTGTAGTGGGAGGGGGAGGACCGAGTCATCATGGTCCACGTAGGTGCCAACAACATAGGCAGGACAAGGAAGGAAATTCTGCATCGTCAATAAGAGAGGCTAAGTACCAAATTAAGAAGAAAACATCAAATGTAATAATCTCTGGATATTACCTGAGCCACATGCAAATTTGACACAGGCATAGGGCAAATAAGATTAGAGAAATGAGTGTGTGGCTCAAAGACTGGTGTGGGAGAAGTGGATTCCAGTTTGTGGGGCACAGGCACCAGTATTCAGGAAAGTGAGGCCTGTACCGTTGGGACGGTCTACACCTGAAGCTTGCTGGGTCATGTGTTCTTGCAAATCGTGTAACTAGGGAAGTAGAGAGGGCTTTAAACTAAATAAGGGGAGTGAGATATCAAGCTTGGGTAGATGTGACAAATCAAGGAATGGATTCAAGGCAGAACATCATAATAGTCATATGGGAAATTAGGGTTAGAGAATAGCAGGAAAGGACAAAGAGATAAAACCTAAAAATACACCAATAGTCAAGTCTGGATGTTACAAAGATAACAAAAAGATAAAACTAAAGGCTCTGTATCTGAATGTGCATAGCATTCATAACAAAGTAAATGAATTGACAGTGCACATTGAAGTAAATAAATAGCCATTACGGAGACGTGGCTGTAGGATGACAAGGATTGGGTCCTGAATATTGATGGGTACATGACATTCAAGAAGAATAGGAAGCTAGGTAAAGGTGGAAGGGTAGCACTGTTAATCAAGGATGGCATTGATGCAATAGTTAGAGATGAACTTGGTTCAGGAAATCAGGATGTAGAATCCATTTGGGTGGAAATGAGGAATAGTAGGGGAAAGAAGCCACTAGTGGGAGTGGTCTGCAGGCCCCCTAACAGTAACCACAATGTAGGACAAAGTACACAAGAAGAAATATTGGGTGCTTGTGATAAAGGGACAGCAATAATCATGTGTGATCTTAATATACTTTTTTTTACTAATTTGTGTGATGGTTAGGCCAGCATTTATTGCCCATCCCTAATTGCCCTTGTTTTGAGAGTCAACCATATTGACGTGGGTCTGGAATCACGTGTAGGACAGGTCAGGTAAGGACAGCAGATTTCCTTCCTTAAAGGACATTAGCGAACCAGATGGGTTTTTATGACAATCAACAATGATTTCAAGGTCATCATTAGACCTTTAATTCCAGATATTTATTGAATTCAAATTCCACCATCTGCCGTGGTGCGATTCTAACCTGGGTCTCCAGATAATTACCCTGGGTCCCTGGATTACCAGCCCAGTGACAATACCACTGTGCCACTGCCTCCTTGAAAAATCAGATTAGCAATAGTAGCCTGGATGAGGAGTTCATAGAATGCTTTTGAGATATTTTCTTGGAGCAGCACGTCCTGGAACCAACCAGTGAGCAGGTTATATTAGACTTGGTACTGTGTAATGTGACAGGATTAATTAATGGCCTCAGGGTAAAGGCATACCCAGGTAGCAGTGACCACAATATGATTGAATTTTACATCCAGTTTGAAAGGGAGAAGAGTGGATCTAAAACTGGTAGTTTAAACTTAAATAAGGGCAACTATGTGGGCATGAAAGTTGAGCTAGCAGAAGTGAACTGGGTTTCTAGGGTAGTGGATAAATCAATAGAGAAACAGTGGCAGACATTTGAGGGGATATTTCAGAATACTCAGAATAAGTATATTCCTACTATAAAGAAAAATCCTAAAGGGAGGACCCATCATCCACGGTCAACTAAAGAAGTTAAGGAAAACATTAAACTTAAGGAAAAAGCATATCCCTACGCAAAGCTAAATGGCAGGTCCGATGATTGGTCAGAATATAAAGAATGGCAGAGAATGACTAAAAGGTTAATCAGGAGAAAAGAATTAGAGTATGAGAGGAAGCTAGCTAGAAAAGTAACAAAGAAGAGCAAGAGTTTCTACAGGTATTTAAAAAGGAAAAGAGTAAGTAAAGTGAGTGTTGTTCCTCGAAAGAGTGACAGTGGAGATTTAATAGTAGATAATAAGGAAATAGTGAATGAAATGAACAAATGAAAGAGCAAACTGATGGAGCTGCGGACTGACAAGTCTCCGGGTCCTGGTGGACTTCATCCTATAGTCTTAAAAGAGGTAGCTAATGAGAGAGTAGATGCATTGGTGTCAATTTTCCAAAATTTGCTAGAACTCATCAGACTGCAAAGAAACAAATATTAACCCCTTTATTCAAGAAGGAGGGAGGCAGAAAAAAGGAAATTATAGGCCAGTTAGTTTGATGTCTGTTGTGGGGAAGGTGTTAGAATTGATAATCAAGGAGATTATAGTTGGACACTTAGAGAAACTCAAGGTACTCAGGATGAGTCAGCATGGTTTTATGAAAGGGAAATCATGTTTAACCAATTTACTGGAGATCTTTGAAGGAGTAACATGTGCTGTGGATAAAGGGGAGCCTGAAGATGGGCTGTACTTGGATCTCCAAAAGGCATTTGATAAGGTGCAACAACAAAGGTTTTTTTCAGAAGATAAAAGCTCATGGCATAATGGGTAACATATTGGCATGGATAGAAGATTGGCTGGCTGGCAGAAAACAAAGAGTATGTGTAGTAATTGTAGGCAAAACCTTCCACACTGTTATGGGGATCATGTGACTGTACAAACAAATCAGCCCTAAGGGCAGGTAATCTTAGGGGTGGAGTTTTCTAACCTTGGTCTTGGTACAACCATGTAGCTTTAACAGGAGCTCTGTAAATAAAGTTTACTGTTTTAACAAGAAACCTGTCCATTACCCCAAGTTTATTACAATTGGAGATGAGGGAAATAGCTCTGATGCTGCACCTTGCCTCGTGAATGTGAGTATTTTGATTTTTAAAGGAAGAAAGGGAGGTATACTCAGCAGCCATGCTGCTTATCGGCAGAATTGACCCTACAACTCGTCCATAAAAGATTGAAGTCAGTACATGGGGCGCATAGGTTTCTACTGTGTGGCGAACGAAATAACGGCGGAGGAGAAACAGGAGGCAATTTTCCTAAGTGTCTGTGACAGCAAGATCTATAACCTAATCTGTAGTCTGATGGCCCCGAATGCAGCAAATTCCAGAATCTTCAACAAGCTGGTAGGCCTCACCAAGACACATTTTCAACCTAAACCATCGCCAATCATGCAAAGATTCAAGTTTAACTCTGGAGTAAGGGTTCCCGGTGAGTTGATTGCAACATACATCGTGAAGTTAAAACAGTTCACGGCGCACTGTGATGTCAGGGATATTCTAAACGACATCTAGCAAGATCGTTTGGTATGCAGTGTACACAACAGCGCCATTCAGCTCTGTTTACTTGCAGAAGTTAATAGAGACCTGAAGCGTACCATGGAGATAACGCTAGCAATGGAGAGTGCTGAGAGGGACTTGCAGGCTTTGCAGAGTGTACAACATGGAGCCGTTCTTCTGTCAGGGCGAGAACATGCTGCCGTGCGTGGCACAAAAACCAGGGAGGCCACCGCGAAGCTGGACACGGTCCCTACTATTCGAAAAACAAAAAGAAATACTGAAAGTAGCTCACTAGTAATTTAGAAATTAAAGTATTGCTGATGTGGAGGTAAACATAAGACCATAAGATATAGGAGCAGAAATTCGACCATTCGGCCCATCGAGTCTGCTCTACCATTCAATCATGGCTGATAAGTTTCTCAACCCCATTCTCCCACCTTCTCCCCGTAACCTTTGATCCCCTTACCAATCAAGAACCTCTCTATCTCGGTCTTAAATACACTCAATGACCTGGCCTCCACAGCCTTCTGTGGCAATGAATTCTATAGATTCACCACTCTCTGGCTAAAGAAGTTTCTCCTCATCTCTGTTCCAAAAGGTCTTCCCTTTACTCTGAGGCTGTGCCCTTGGGTCCTAGTCTCTCCTACTAATGGAAACATCTTCCCCACGTCCACTCTATCCAGGCCTTTCAGTATTCTGTACGTTTCAATCAGAGCCCCCCTCATCCTTCTAAACTCCATCGAGTATAGACCCAGAGTCCTCAAACGTTCCTCGTATGTTAAGCCTTTCATTCCTGGGATCATTTTCATGAACCACCTCTGGATCCTCTCCAGGGCCAGCACATCCTTCCTGAGATACGGGGCCCAAAATTGCTCACAATATTCTAAATGTGGTCTGACCAGAGCCTTATAAAGCCTCAGCAGCACATCCCTGCTTTTATATTCTAGTCCTTTCGAAATAAATGCCAACATTGCATTTGCCTTCCTAACTACTGACTCAACCTGCAAGTTAACCTTAAGAGAATCCTGGACTAGGACTTCCAAATCCCTTTGCACTCCAGATTTCTGAATTCTCTCCCCATTTAGAAAATAGTCTATGCCTCTATTCTTCCTACCAAAGTGCATGACCTCACACTTCCCCATGTTGTATTCCATCTGCCACTTATTTGCCCATTCTCCTAACCTGTCTAAATCCTTCTGCAGCCTCCCCGCCTCCTCAATACTACCTGTCCCTCCACCTATCTTTGTATCATCTGCAAACTTAGCCAGAATGCCCTCAGTTCCTTTATCTAGATCATTCATGTATAAAGTGAAAAGTTGTGGTCCCAAAACTGACCCCTGCGGAACTCCACTAGTCACCGGCCGCCATCCTGAGAAGGACTCCCTTATCACCACTCTCTGCCTCCTGCCAGACAGCCAATCTTTATTCCTTATACAACCTTAAGGTCAGGAAAACTGAACCAATCACCATTACCCTTCAAGTAAATAGGAAGCCTCTAGTCATGGAGGTTGACACAGGAGCATTGACCACAGTGGAGGGAAAACACGACTTTGAATACCTCAACAAATGTACTCAACCATTGAGTTTGGAGCAGTCCACAGTTCAGCTAAAAACGTATACCGGAGAGGCAATACATGTGAAAGGCATCACCTCTGTACCTGTATCCTATAGGCAACAGACAGCTCAGCTGCCAGTAATTGTTGTAACAGGTGAAGGACCCTGCCTCCTGGGCCGTGATTGGTTAAAAGAAATTAAACTCAAAACATTTGGCCAACTTTGAAGAGGTTCTGAAGAGATTTTTGGAGGCTGGCATACGTTTGAAAAAAAGAGAAGTGCACTTTCCGAATGATTGAAGTCATGTATTTGGGTGATCGAGTGGGTGCCCAATGATTGAGGAGAAAGTCAGGGCAATCAAGGAAGCACTCTCTCCTACCAGTGTCACCGAGCTCAAGGCCTGAATTTTCCCCGTGTTGGACAGGCTTGGCCGGAGCAGGCCGGGCGGTTACAGAGCTGACCACCACCTGCGATCGGCTCCGCACTGCCATTTATACGGTGGGGGCGGGGGGGCGGTGGAATTAAGGCTCATCCAGCATAATACACAAGCAGTAGAGCGCTACCTGTGCAGGCGGTTGGAGGAGGGAGAGTCGGGTCCAACATGCGCGCAAAAGAGCACTTCAATCTCCGAGGCACGGAGCTGCCTCAGGGAGATTGAAGCACTTTTGAAAAAAATAAATAAATGTCATAAAAATTTAATGAAACATGTCCCCTCACATGTGACTGTGTCACATGAGATGGGACATGTTTTTATTTTTCATTTAAAACTTTTTATTTATTTCATAAAAGCTTTAGGAAATCTCATCCCGCTCATGAATTATCGATTATTGGCGGATGCACAGCCAACTTTGGTGCGCGCCTGCCGAATGAAACATTGCAAGGCAGCGCAATGACATCGGGATGCATTCCCTGCGTCACTGCGCATCATTTTACGCGCTGGTGTGGTAGGCCTGCCCCCGCACACTGACTGAAAAATTCTGGCCCAAATCTTTTTTGGGCATGATAAATTACTACGGTACCTTCTTGCCTAATTTATCTACAGTATTAGCCCTTTTACACTTATTATTGAAGAAGAACCACAGATGGTCCTGGAAGACACAGCAAGAGGAAGCCTTCATAAAAGTCAAGAAACTTATACACTTGTCATGTCTGCTAGTACACTATGACCTGTCAAAGGAATTAATACTCACTTGTGATGCATCTGCCTATGGAGTGGGAGCTGTATTGTCACACAAGATTGTGGATGGATCTGAAAGGCCAATAGGTTATGTCTCCAGAACCCTCTCTGCAGCTAAGAAGGGTTACTCACAAATTGGAAAAGAAGCCTTATCAGTCATATTTGGAGTAAAGAAGTTCCATTAATATTTGCACAGTCGACTCTTCACCATAGTGTCAGATCATAAGCCACTATTGGGTTTGTTTAGTGAAGATAAAGCAATCGCACTGACAGTCTCTGCTAGAATTCAAAGGTGGGCTTTAATTTTGTCGACATACGAGTACAATTTTATGTATGTATTATGCATATACCAAATCCAGACACCTCAGTTGTCTTCCTTTGCCAGATAGCAACACACATGCTCCAGTACCTCAAGAAGTTGTAATTGTGCTGAATTTCCTGGACTCCTCACAGACTTTGCGAAGCAGCTAAAGAATTGGACAAACCGTGTCCCAATTTTATCAAGAGTCCGAGAACAGGTATTGCAAGGATGGTCAAATGCCCAAGCCCCTGAAGGGTTAAAACCGTTCTACGTTCGTAAATCTAAACTAAGTTGTCAAGATGGTATCTTTTTGTGGGTAGCAAGAGTCGTCGTCCCTTCTCAAGGAAGAGAACCACGCTTGACAGACCTTCACAGTGCGCACCCAGGCATTTCGACAATGAAAATGCTCACACGAAGCTACATCTGGTGGCCAGGCATAGATAGTGATATAGAACAAATGGTTAACACTGTCTCCAGTGTTACCAACAGCAGAAGTTGCACATTTCAGCTCCTCTGCATCTGTGGGACGGGCCTAGTCGACCTTGGATTAGACTACATATAGACTGTAGATCCATTTTAAGGTGCCATGTTTTTAGTGATTACCGATGCACATTCAAAGTGAATGGATGTGTATGAGGTGAGATCACCTACATTGTGTGCAACTACTGAAAAGCTGTGCCAATGTTTTAGCGTACATGGCCTACCAGAAGTCATTGCATCAGATAATGTTTTCGCTAGTGTGGAATTCCAGAGATTTATGAAACTAATGGGATTAAACATGCCAGAACAGCACTGTATCATTCCTCATCCAATGGTTTGGCAGAAAGAGCAGTACAAATCTTTAAAACAAGCAAGAAGAAATTTTCTGAGGGAACGTTAGAAATTTCAAGATTTATTTTCAACTATCGCATGACTCCTCATGTAACTACAGGTTCAACACCATCTGAATTGCTAATGAAACACCACCTTCGTACAAGATTGAGTCTAATATTCACTAACTTAGAGGGGAAGGTGGAGAAAAACCAGAGTAGTCAGAAAGCAGAAGAGGACATAAGAAGGTTGCTGACAAATGTAGATAGGTTGAGTGAGTGGGCAAAAATCTGGCAGATGGAGTATAATGTAGGAAAATATGAATTTGCTCACTTTGGCAGGAAGAATAAAAAAGCAGAGAATTAATTAAATGGAGAACAGCTGCAGAATTCTGAGATACAGAGAGATCTAGGTGTTCTAGTGCATGAGTCACAAAATGTTCGTATGCAGGTACTGCATTAATTAAGAAGGTAAATGGGATGCTATCATTTATTATGAGAGGAATTGAACATAAAAGTAAGGGTGTTATGCTTCAGTTACGCAGGGCATTGGTGAGACTACATCTCGAGTTTTGTGTGCAGTTTTGGTCTCCTTATTTAAGGAAGGATGTAAATGCATTGAGGGCAGTTCAGAGGAGGTTTACTAGATTGATACCTGGAATCAGCGGGCTGTCTTATGAGGATAGGTTAATCAGGCTGGGTTTGTTTCCACTGGAGTTTAGAACAGTGAGGTCTGACTTGATTGAACTGTATAAGATCCTGAACGGTATTGACAAGGTGGATGTAGAAAAGATGTCTCCTCTTGTGTCCAAATCTAGTGGGCACTGTTTTAAAATTAGGGTTGCTCTTTTAGTATAGCGATGAGGTGAATTTTTTTCTCTCAGAGGGTTGTGCAACTTTGGAACTCCAAAGGCGGTGGAGGCGGGGTCACTGGATATTTTTCAGGCAGAGGTAGATAGATTCTTGTTCGGCAAGGGAGTCAAAGGTTGTCGAAGGTAGATGGGAATGTGGAATTCAAAACACAAACACATCAGCCATGATCTTATTGAACGGTGGAGCAGGCTCGAGGGGCTGAAAGGCCTACTTCTGCTCCTATTTTGGATATTCATTTGTATGTATGAACCTTCAGACAAGATATCAGTGGTGGTGCGCTTCTAACAGTATATCCCTGTTAAAGACTGGGTTAATGTGGGACTGAGTGCAGTACTGCCCATACAGTGATGTAAGAAGACACATGACCCAGGCCTAGGGTCAGTGTGGTGTTGAACAAAGATGTGTTAAGACCTACACATGAAGATAACACCTTGCCTGTACCCTATACTGTATATGTAGATAGCTACAAGTTGTTGATAAAAACTTGCGGTTAACATATAGAAGACTACGAAGACTTCTTTAACAGACACATTCTGTAACCGACACCATCCCAATACGGCGTCAACTCAGGATCAAAAATCCTCAACCTCACAGAAATGCTGAAAGACTAAGAAAAAATAAACCTTCAACAGAAATTCTGACCTGAAAGAAGCTCCCAACTGAAGCTGATGACACTGAGGGAATTCGCCAGGAAAAGCTCCAGACAAAAGAGCCTGGAAGCTGAAGGCAGAGATTTCACTGCAGAAGAAGTCTCCATAGAATCTCCCTTGGAAGTCCAGTTTCAGCAGGCAGAGCCCAGAGCCTGCAAAGGTGAGCTAAATATTTTTAAGGTCCAGGCTGTGGCCGGTCCTGAGAACCCTTTTTAATAATCCAGGGTCAGAAGTGCCGTTTGAACAAAACTCATTGCTAAACCTGATCCACAACTCTGACCCTCAACACGTAGCCTCTAAGTTCAAAAAGGAAAAAAATAATTAAGTAAATTACTCAGCCTCTTGGGAACGTTGTGACCGTCTGATTCGTAAAACAGCAAGATTGCGTTAACGCCTAGCTACTCTCAACAGTAAATCGCTGAATGAAATTGGTCGGCAGACAGCTGACCCATGCAGCCATTGTTAAAAAATATTCTTCTGGAAGTGCACCGCCACCATTTTGTGGAGCCCGCCAAAAACTGGCAAGCTCGGGAAATCCTTTGTCCTCCAGTGTGCCTGTAAGATCTTAAAGCTGTACCCACACTTTAAACATCTTTAACATGGATCACAATTCCACATTTCCAGCTCCACTTGGACTTGCCCAAGGCCCAGACCAGTCACAAAATTGGGACCTTTGGAGGGAAATATTTTTAAGTCACAGCATTGTGAAAGGCTTCAGCAAAAGTCTGCAGAACTGCAAGCAAAAGATAATCTAACCCTAGACAAGGCAATCTGGATAGTTGGACTGTCTGAGCTACATGAGCAACACAGGACAATCCGAAGGGAAGAGAATACAACATGGGGCAGGAACCAACCTTTGGTCCAGCTTATCAGGTCACAAAGGCGCAGGGACAATTCAAGTCTGGGAAAGCAAGTCCCAAATCGCCCAACAGAGAGACCTTCCCAGCGCTGCAGTGCAAAGCGCCCTCACTGGAGAGATCAGTGTACTGTGAGCACTGCCCAATGCTCCCACTGCAACAGACAGGGACACTTTAGCAAACTGCAAGTCAAAACCTCAGCACCGCACAGGCATCCCAAAGGTAATGCACAAGGCTGAGACCAAAGCTCCATTAGACACACAGCCATGCTTCTTGGGTGAGGTCAAAGGTTGTGGTTCTTTATTTTGGAATGCTGACATCTTGGTAAATGGTAATCTAATAAATTTTAAATTAGATTCAGGTACCAGTGTGACCGTCCTGTCAGACAAGGAACCATGGCTCAAAGACCTCCGGCTTCGAACAACAGACTCTCCAGTTCATGCGGCAGGAGGTATCCGCCCTCCAGTCAAGGGCACCCTGCAGCCAACTCTGAGGTTTAAGGACAAAACGATCTAAACAACCTTCTTCGTTGTCCACAACCAGGACTACTCTCTATTAAGCCGCAACACCTGTATCACAGTATCAAACTCAACCTCCTGCAATGGATTGATGATGTCAGCCGACGAGGGCCTGCCTGCAGATACAGGCATGAGTTCCTGAAGCTCTTCACATGACTAGGCCGCCTGGCCGCGTACAGGATAACGCTCAGCGATGGTGGGCGTTTTTTCGCTTGACGGAAAGTTCCCCGCCCCCTCATGAAGAAAGTGCAGTGCCAACTGGATGAGATGGTGAACATGGAAGTAATTTCCCCAGTCAAACAACTCACCGCATGATGCTCCAGGGTGGCCCCAGTCCAAAAAATAAACAGGCCCCTCCACATCTGCATCGGCCTGACACAGCTTAACAAGGCCAAAGTCAGGGAGGTTCATTCCATGTCCTCAGTGGATGAGAGCCAGATTAAAATCTCCAGGAGCATGGTGTTATCCCAATGAGAGGCTAATAGCAGTTTTTGGCAGCCTCCCCTCGATTAGGACTCCCGGCTCATAACCACATTTATTGCCCAGTTTGACAGATTTTGCCTCCACCTCTGTCCTTTATGATTACGTCAGTGCCAGAGATATTCCAACGCGAGATGTCTGACATCTTGCAGGGCCTTCGGGGAGGCAGGGGGCAGTGGGGGGGGGGGGGGGGGGGGGTGGTCATTTGCCACATGGACTATGTTTTGGTTCATGAGGTCACAGTGGAAGAGCATGACGAAAGACTCGCGGCAGTCTTGGACTGACTGCAGGGGGCAGGGCTGACACTGAACGGCAAATGTGAACTCACCAAGACCTGCATTTGGTTCCTGCAACAAAGCAGCAACAAAGGCATCACACTGGACCCACAAAAATCCGAACCCCTCCCTCCACCCCTGACCTCTAATGTCTCCTGGGGGTGGTGAACCAGATGGCAAAGTTTTTACCTAACTTGGCTCATGTCACAGAACCGATGAGAAACCTGCTCAAGAAAGACCAAGCATGTTAGTAAGATTCCCAGCAAGAGCAAGTGTTCACTTGCATCAAGGCGATGCTGCTCTCACTGAATTTCTGGCCCACTATGGCCTGGCCCTGCCCACCATCATAGTGGCCATTGCTTCATCCACAGGCCCCAGGGAGGCCCTCTTTCGGGAGCAATTGGGTGGCAGTTGTTGACCCATCTACTACACTTGCAGAGGGCTGTCGACATAGAGACAAGATATACCGTCATCGAGAAAGAAGCTCTTGCAGTCACATGGGCCTGTAAGAAGTTATCCAACTATATTATCGGCCTCAAGGTCACAGTCAAGATGGACCATAAGCCACTGGTCTCCTTACTGAATGAGAAGGAGCTCACAAAGATGCCTCCTAGGATCCAATGGTTTCACCTACACCTCATGAGAGTTACCTATGACACTGTCTACGTCCAAGGAAAAAAATCAGATGACGGCAGGTGACTGTGAGCCTCCCGACAAAACAGGACTTTGTTGACTTTGTCGCAGAGCTTGTGGCCTACGCCCAAGCCGGTCACCCTGCTGATAACCACAACCAGGCCCCAGCAGATCAACCAGGAGCAACTCCGCGATGGAGAGTGCACTCACATCCACACCTACTGCCAATAAGGGTGGCCATGACAGAGACCAAACAGAGGTGCAGCTCAAATGTGATTCGAGCAGCAGAACCACATGGATTTTGGCTAATTGTTAACTGGGCAGCAGCAAATAGCTTGTAGGCTCTCGAATCATAGATAAACTCCTTGTCTATGGCAAATGGCTGGTCATCCCAGCCTCCTTGTGGGCAGAGTCCTTCAAAAGATATATCAGGGTCATCTGGGCATCACTAAATGCAGGGCATCTGGTGGCCAAGCATTTCCAAAGTGATAGAAGAGACCATCATCGCAAATTGCCAAGTTTGTGCATTGCACTGCCAGGGCCAAAGGGAGCTATTCATTCCCACGCAATTTTTCAACAGGCTTTTGGAAAGGCTGGGCATCAACCTGTTTATCCAGAATAACAAATCCTTCCTGACAGTGGTGGACTACTTCTCCAGATGGAAGGGGGCAAAACAACTTTATACGACCACCACAGAGACAGTCATCAAAGCGCTAAAAGAGATGTTTGCGAGTCATGGCTACCCGAACAAGCTGATATCCGATAACAGCCCACAATTCTAGCACATGTTCACAGGGCTTGCAGTCATAGCTGGTTTCTGCCATCGCACCAGCTCCCCAAGGTACCCACAGTCAAACAGTGAAGTAGAACAAGGGGACCATACGGTGAAAACCCTCCTGAAGAAAAATGAGAACTTCCTCACCACATTGCTCACTTACCTCGCAGCGCAGCCTGTCCCCATCCGAGCTCCTGATGGGCAGGAAACTTTGCACACAACTTCCGATTCTGCCAGAAGAAGTCATGCCAGGGTTGGTAGCCAAAGACTACTGGGACATCCAAGCAAAAGAGCAGTCAGACATACAGAAGAAGCTGCTGCCTACAACAGATGGCACTGCACCAGGCATTTGCCACAGCTACAGCAGGGTGACAAGGAACGGTCCTCCAGTGGAACGACGACTAACCCCAGTCCTACCAGAGTGCATGGCAGAGGGCACAGTCTGGCGAAACAGGAGGAGTCTCTGCCCTCTCCCTAGACCGACCCCTCCCATCGCAAAGTGGAGGACTATTGATGATGAAACACAAAATCCAGTCCAACCTCCAAACCTTCAGCAAGAACCAGAACCAACAGAGCTTACCACTCTTTCGACAGAACTGCAAATGAGATGTGGAAGGGTTACAAGGCCTCCAGACCACCTGAACCCCTAAATTCAAGAACTTGAAGGGGTAAGTTAGTGTGAATATAGTAATAGCAATAATGTTGGAATAACTTTAAGACTGTAACAACAGGGTAAATGCATAACACTATTAACAATGTAAGACATGAAGTAAACTAGTGTAACTCCATATCCATTGGATAAAGACTCAGGGGGAGGTGTAGTATTAGGGTCTGGCATATACAGGGTTAATGTTGGACAGAGTAAAGTGCCTCCCACACTGTGACGTAAGAAGACACATCACCCAGGCCTAGGATCCATGTGGTGTTCAGCGGAAACATGTTAAAACCTAGACATGGTGATAGCTCCTTGCCTGTACCCATTACTGTAAGTAAATAGTTACATGTTGTTAGACTTGCTGTTAACATACAGTTGACTACAAAGACTTCTTTAACAGACACGTTCTGTAACCAGCACCATCCCACAGTGGACTTTCGGCAGAGGCATGGATTTGTGACATCATGCAATATTTAACTTGAATATTAATATTCGAGAGTCAGCAAAAAACATTGCAGTTGTTAGTGTATATGTGCCTAATTATAGATAACTCTCACTCCTACTCCACTGCATCTTTTAAGGTTCTCCCTTTTCAATTCCATTCACCAGTAATTCTGAATAATGTGCATTAGAAACAAACCCGTTTGACACCAATATATCAGTGGCTATATTAGAGGTAATTTATTCAAACTGGATGAGAAAAAACCCATGCATGTGTTGAGACACAGCAGGAAGAAAGTAATCAAAATTGTTAACAGTTGCAGAATGACTACTACAAATGCCTATTAAAAGTGTTATTTGGCATTGTGGGGCTGGATGGTTACATTAGTTTTCTTTTGCAAGGGGTAGGGACCTGGATTCAAATCCATTCCAGAGTAATGGAATCTCTGTAAGAATCCTATTCTGTAGCAGCCTTCCATCGCGTAAGATGATGGTTTACGGTGTCATGGTCAACTCTGTGTTAAGTATCACCTGGTGTGGCTCAGGAGCCTCACTCTGGCATGGCAGTCGCTGCCGCAGTTGCTGCAGAGCAAGACCATGGGCTGAAAAGGTGCACGATTCACTATGTGAAATAATGACCTGGCCAGCATCAACTTGTTTCCTGGTAGATAAAGAACAGGTTCAAAACACAAGTGAACTCATAAGTCAGCACTAATTGGTAGCAAATTGGTAGTTTTGCACAAAAAGGCCATTAGAACAGCTGGTTTGGGAAATGCACAAGGCCACACTGGTGAGGCAAAGCTGTTAGGGTGATGCATGAGTCAAGGCATGTTTGTGGCGGGGTACAGAGCAATTTACTTCAGACCATCCTTGCTGGACCCGACTTTGGAAAGTTTACCCAATAGTTAACAACAGTTCGGACCCGTACTCTTGTTTTCCAGGTTTTACTGGTGTTCCATTTTAAGGTATACAAGGCCAGTTCAGACCAGTATTCTTATTTCCCAGTTTTCAATGTTCTTTTGCTCTGGGTAACGATAACACATCCCTTACCTAGAGTGCAATAATCAGTAGAAAATATACATGTAGATGTATAGGGTGTACTGAGTTTTTAGGAATTGGTCTTCCAGTAATGGTAAAGTTTCTAAGACCAAGCCAGGCATGTTACCAGTTGAAATGGCTCCCACACCTCCATTTTTAACTTGCCTCCACTGGTTGATGAAGTTGACATTGCCTAATCATAACGCTCATTGGGTTTTTGTGTCTCGGTACTGTGGTCCATCCAAGGTCAAAGAGAAAGTCAATTCCAGCCTCAGAGATCACACTTCCTACTAGATAAGTAGCCAAGTAGAATAATGTGTTTCCGAATGCTTGATCGAAAGCTCCAACATGGAATTTGGCTAATTTTAAACTGGGCAGCAGCAAATAACTTGTAGGCTCTCAAATCTTTAGCAAGCCCGTCATATGCTTTCATGATAAACTGTCCCTCTCAGATGTGAGTAGTGGGTATTCAACAAAAAAGCTGAATTTTTGTTTCTGATTTTTGTCCTCATCGTCAAATTTTTTTTACATTTCAGTTTCAGGTCCACCTAAAGTATTTTCAGTTTATGGTGAGAAAAAGCGAACTTTGCAAGTGTTTGACAGGTGTCTTACAGTGTATCGATCCAGAATGTGTACATTGGCAATGTCTGTAATCCTCTTGTCCCATAACCAGACCTACCACTCCCCAGTGAATAGCTTGTTTTCTTTATTCCTATTTGTGAAGTGCTTTGGGTCACCTTTGTGCATGAAAGGCAATAAAGAAATTCAAGGTAGTCTTTTTTTTTATGTTTATCAATGTCAAATCATTAAGTCTTTGAAATCACTTAAAATTGCATTTGGCTTCCTGGATGAAACCAATTGTCCCTCTCCTGGCCTTAGTCATATCTTTTTCTGACCTTAGTTGTAAATTTCTTTCTTCAGGTACTGTCCAAGGTGTTGTCCCCCTTTCAAAACTTCCATCAAAGGACTGAATGTACCCGACCTTTTGCGTTTCCTTTTTTGTTTTATGACAACCCTGTGCATGATGGCATTCTGTGAAGGTGTACACAAAACTGAGTTGCGATTTCTGAAAACTGCTCCACATTCCTCACTCTCTCTGGGCCTCACAAAAAAATGTCAAGACCGCTGCTGCCCCGGGCATTCCTTGCAAACCCTTGAAATGGATCCGATTGCACCTTCCCCCTGACCTGGGTATTTAGCTGTCCGTGAATAGCCAGGTGCCTCTCCATTCGTCCATCCATTTCTAGTGGGCAGCTGGCTGGATGTAAATGGGGTCTAGAAAGTAAAATAGCCCAGGTGTCAAATTGATGGCACTGGGGTGGTTTCATGCTCGATTCTGCCCCGACTCCCCACCTGTCCAGAACCCACTCCCAATTTAAATCATGCCCAACGGAATCAGTCAAAATGCTGATTTATTCAAAATGATTTCAACATGAATGCAAATTCCTTTCAGATGTTTTAGCCACAAAGCTGTAAGAAGTGTCAAGCCATTGATCTGAATTATTAGTTATTCTAATAAAAGTTTGCTTTTAAGCTGAATTAACATAAATCAGTTATGTTTAATAACTGTATGTTCTTGCAGTGAAGCTGATAAAGATTCTGACTTAATTTTCACTGACCTTCATTATAAGGCACCTCATCTTCTGTTGGTTGATGCAATGACTGTCGTTCAATTAACTTTTAATAAGATTGTCTCCAGGACTGTTCATTTAAATCTCTGCGGCATTGAACTACAAAGTGCCGGCATTCCTCATTTCAGTTCAGCTTACCCAAACGATAACAGGACTTGAGAAATACACTTTTAAAACAGAGCCCTTTGCGTTATTAATTTGTACTTACTGTACGAACAGCCATAGACTTCAACCCTCATTCCTATTCTCCCATGCGGATTCCACTCAAGAGGAACAAAACGAAGGAGTCTTGCTTTAATAGAATGCTGCAACTTGTGTCGCACAACACCATCCGCATTGGAGTTCCCTGTAAAAGCCTGTGGAGGGAATAGAAAGAGTAAAAAGAAATCAGGCAGGAAAGCAATAATGCCCTGCTACTGATGTGGCTGGAACAAGATTGGCATTAAACTAAATATTTGAAATAGAATCTTGAAATCTCCTTTGAAACAAGTGGTATCCAAAGTGCAGTACATCATGGCAATTAGATCATTGAAGCACCACCAGCTTAGTCCTCTGTGCACTTATTTATCTTCATTACTGGTTTTCACCTATGAGAATGAGTCAAATTGAAATCAATGGGAATCAAGGGAAATCTGTCCACAGATTGGAATTGCGTACAGCACAAAGGAAGATAATCATGGCTCTTGCAGGCCAATCATTTCAGCCCAGGATATTGTTGCAGGAGTCCCTCAGGGCAGTACGCTAGACCCAATCATCTTCAGCTGCTTCATCAATGACATTCCCTCCATTATTATATCAGAAGTGGGGGTGTTTGCTAATGATTGAATAGTGTTCAATTCCATTCACCACTCCTTAGATACTGAAGGAGCCCACTTCCCACAAGTAACAAGGTCTGGAAAACATTCTGGCTTGGGCTGATAATTGGCAAGTAACATTTGTGCCACATAAGTAGCAAGCCATGGCGATCTCCAACAAGAGAGTCTAACCATCTCCTGTTGACATTCAAATACACTATCGTCACTGAATTCTCCACCATCAACATGCTGAGTGTCACCATTGACCAGAAAGTTAACTGGACAAGTCGCATAAATATTATAGCTAAAACAGCAGGTCAGGCAATGGGAATGCTGTGGAGGGTAACTCACCTCCAGTATATCCATCATCTACCATGCATTAGTCAGGAGTGTGATAGAATATTTTCCAGTTGCCTGCTCCAACAACACTCAAGAAGCTCAACACCATCCAGGATAAAGCAGCCCGCTTAACTGGATTAATCCCATCCACCAAATTAAACATTCACTCCCTCAAAATCCTGCGACTCTATCTAACAGCACCTTGTGTGTGCCTGCACTACACAGATTGCAGTAGTTGATGATGCAGGTAGCTTAGCATCAATTTCTCAAGGGCAGTTTGAGCTGGGCAATAAATGCTGCCCTTGCCAGCGACGCCCACATCCCATGAAATAAACAAAAAAGATGTGTGCTTGGGTTATTAGAGGGGCTATTCTTAGTATTGTTACGTCAATGGTGGGCAAATTCACACAGGAAGTTCTGTTAGGATTAGTAGTTTGAGATACTTGCAAATTAATCTAAACTTGGATTTATATTCATATATGCCTCCGAAGCTCTGTGGTACATACCTATGTAGCCCATTGAGACTAAACATTTGGACATTTCTGCCATTGATTATAGCCTAATAATAAAAGATGATATAAAAGCAGTGCTCAAGAAATGTGTTCACCTGTTTCCAATTTTGCTTTTGAAAGAAAGTATACATTGCTGATATTGTGTCCATTGGTCATTATCTGTGCAAAGTTCCAGTAGCCGCATCTTTTAATGAGTAACCCAGAATGGATTAGCTCACAAGAGAGCCCTTGTGTAATCATTTTGTAATGTAAAAGAATAAGTAATGAATAACACTGAGGTTTGCAGCTTGGTGGTTCCCAGGTTCAATCCCAGTCAGTGCTGAGTTAGCTGATTTCAGCAGTGGAGCACTTGCAGTTGACCTCAGTATCCTCAGCCTGAGAGGAGGGAGATTTAGTGCCAGTTGGGGGGGAAGGGAGGGAAGTAATTTCGGTGAAATTGGCCTGTGCCAGCAGCAGGAATTGGGCGAATGCCAATTTTCCATCATTCTTTTGATTTTTTTATTTTCCATTGACTCTGAAAATATTGCCAAGTTTTTTTTAATTTCAAAGCAAATAAAAATGACAGTGAGACAAGGAAATGAGTCTTCAAACAGGGTTTGAGGTATTGTTTTGTGAACTTCAATGTAAACAAGATTGGGCGTGGTGATAACTCCGCTAACGTAGACCAAGTTCTCTGCCCAGGATTTCTTGGCCATGATATTAGATCACACTTCAGCGCCCTGGGGTTAAGGAGGGAGCAATTCAGTTAAGATTCCTGCTGCTAATCACCATAGATGACTCCCGTTGAAAAGTACATATGTCTGGCATTCAAACAAAAACAGTAGTGTGTTCAACTGTGGTAGCCTCCTCCATATAAAAGAACAAAAGATCATTTGATCATTTCATCTTTTGATGAAAGGTCACCTTGACTTGAACCATTAACTCTGCTTCTCCCCACAGATGCTGCCTGACCTGCTGAGCGTTTCCAGCATCTTTTTTTTTGTTATATTTCAGATTTCCAGCATCTGCAACATTTTGCTTTTGTATTGAGCAGATCAGAACTACTTTAGGCATTTCTATTGGTAGAACAGCTAGCAAAAATTAACTCACTGTCAAGTGCACTGCTATTAGATTGTCAGTAGGTTGAACCATTGTCCAGTCGCACAGAACTGAAGTACCACAGGTCAAGACTTCCAATTTCTTTGTGTTACAAAAGGAATGCAGGTGAAAAGAGAAAATGTGTGACAATTGAAGTAGAATCAAAAGATTTTTTTAAAAGTCCTGAAATAATGAGGAAACTACTTCTATGAAGAACGTTTTAGGCCTGTGTAAGTTAACAATTTATGTAATATTTTTCCAGTTGTCCCCAATTCAACCTCTCTTCTCCCAGCCCCAGCATCCAGCCATATAATCTTTTACAACTTGAATAAATCGCTATTGATTGAACTCTTAAGAGGTAAAATTTCCTGTGTATGTGTGCCAGTAGACATATATAATTGGGATGTAAAGCAAATACCTATAGAGTAAGAGACAGAGGAAGCTTGACAGCAAGTGCGTTATGTATATAATTGCACAAAATTTATTCCAGAGATGGGCCCAAAATCTGCCCATTAGTCAACCCTTGCCTCCAATGCATCTTGGTTCATTATAATGGCTCTGCCTTCAGGCTTAAGAAATATATACGCAAACCTTCTGCAATTAGGCTAGTCCAAAACAAAAGATATAAAATTTCAGACGCAGCCAGAAACATAAGTTATTTCTTTGGTGCATTATTGTTATATTCTCGACAACTTTTAAACAAAAAAATAATTACCCTCACTGAAACCTAAGATAAATTTTTAGTTTCTTTGACTGCATTTTCATGGAACCAGTATTATTTTGCATTAAAAATTGAAATTGAAAAGCTTTTACAGTGCAAGTTCTTAAATGTGTTGTGCTTAGTGCACACAAATGATTGCTAGATTGTTCGATACTTTGGATGGACTTTTCCATTCCGGAGACTAAATGCATGGCGGGTGGGATTAGCGGCGAGATTGCCGCTGATTGGCAGGTCAGGTTCTCATGCCCAATCTTACGCTTGAAATCTCATTAATTGTGCAGATATGAGCTGTTCGCTGGATCAATCGGTGCAGCAGGCACTGATTTGTCCGCCCGCCCTGCCACCTCATGGGGTCGAGGTTCCTGGCACCATATTTAAATGCCACCTGAACACACACATTACTGTCTGCAGCCCTGCAGTGTGATTGAAAATTCCAGAGATGGGCCCAAGGAACAAGAAGGGTGCATCAAGGTTGAGCCACTGCTCCCTGGAGGTTTCAATTAGAGGTGCCTGCCAGCACTGGGAGGTTCTTTTTCTCAGGGATGGATCCAGGATGTACGCCAACCTTACCTCACCAGCCTGGGAGGCGGAAAAGAAGGTCAGCTCTGCGGGCAACCACCGGGAAAATGCCAACTGGTGCAGGAAGAGGTTGAATGACCTCATCTGCACCGCCATGATAAGTCAATCTTCAGCTCACTCCAAACACACTCAGTCACCATGATATTATGCACTCAAAGTGTCACACAGCTCAGGGATCTCTCACAATATTACTGGGGGAGGAGTCAGCATTGAAAGCCTAATCATCAGCATCTCATCTATCATCCTGCACAGGCAGCACCTTCAGTCCTTACTGGGGAGGGCTCAGCATACCAGTAGGCATGCACAGCTCCCCAGCCTCTGCTCCATCCCTTCTCATCCACTTGTCTTCATGCAGGCCAAGCTTGCCCACAACAAGAGGAAGAGATCCCAGACTGGAGGAGGGATGGCCGACATTCAGAAGCTCTCCAAATTCAAGGAAGATGCCGCCGAGTTGACAGGCGAGAACAGAGGTTTCTCACGTGCCAAAGGCGAGGTCAGCCTCTCTCAGCAAGCCAGTACGGCCCTCAATGAGCCCTCCATGAGTTGATCACATCCTGACATTCACAGGACAGATGCAATGTTGTATTCAGCCTGTTCATGAAGTAAATCTATCTTCTCTCTCTAACAGGCAGCAGCAGGTCCAGACAGAGCAGCAAAGGCAACTTAAGCCCCAGCCCCGAGGCCACCTCAGAGGAGGATTCTGAGGTTCCATTTGAAGATGACCCATCACTGTGTTCATCTGCACCCTCCACCAGTGCGGAGACACACACCCTGGTGGGTCACACATCTAGATTAGGCTCAGGGTCACATTCTGAGGAACACCTCACTGACACATCCCCACGGCATGGGGAGGCAGTGACAGCCCAGGTCTCTGGCACTCAGAGGATAGATGGAGAACAGGCTCCCGCTGAGTCTGAGTCAGGTGATGAGCAAACATGCTGGAGATGCAAAGAGTTGTGAGAGGCAGTCAACAGACTAGAGTGAAGGATGGAGGAGTCCGTTTGCTTTCTGTTTTTTTTTTATTCGTTCATGTGGCTGGCTAGGTCAGCATTTATTGCCCATTGCCAATTACCCTTGAGGTGGTGGTGGTGAGCTGCCTTCTTGAACTGCTGCAGTCCATGTGGTGTAGGTGCACCCACAGTGCTGTTAGGGAGCGAGTTCCAGAATTTTGACCCAGCGACAGTGAAGTAACGGCGATATATTTCCAAGTCACGATGGTGAGTGACTTGGAGGGGAACTTCTAAGTGGTGGTGTTCCCAAGTGTCTGCTGCCCTTGCCCTTCTAGATGGTAGTGGCTGTGGGTTTGGAAGGTGCTGTCTAAGGAACCTTAGTGAGTTCCTGTGGTGCATCTTGTAGATGGTACACACTGCTGCTACTGTGGTGGTGGAGGGAATGAATATTTGTGGAAGAGATGCCAATCAAGTGGGCTGCTTTGTCCTGGATGGTGTCAAGCTTCTTCAGTGTTGTGGGAGCTGCACTCATCCAGGCAAGCGGGGAGTATTCCATCACACCCCTGACTTGTCCCTTGTAGATGGTGGACAGGCTTTGGGCAGTCAGGAGGTGAGTTACTCGTCACAGGATTCCTAGCCTCTGATTCGCTCTTGTAGCCATAGTATTTATATGGCTAGTCCAGTTCAGTTTCTAATCAATGGTAACCCCCAGGATGTTGATAGTGGGGGATTCAGTGATGGTAATGCAATTGAACGTCAAGGGGTAATGGTTGGATTCTCTCTTGTTGGAGATGGTCATTGCTTGGCAGTTGGGTGGAATGTTATTTGCCACTTGTCAGCCCAAACCTGGATATTGTCCAGGTCTTGCTACATTTGGACATGGACTGCTTCAGTATCAGGTTGAGTGAGTGGACAAATACATGGCAGATGCAGTATAATGTGGATAAGTGTGAAGTTATCCACTACGGTAGGGAAAACAGAATGACAGAGTATTATTTAAATGGTGATACATTGGGAAATTTTGATGTACAAAAGGACCCGAGTGTCCTTATACACCAATCACTGAAAGCAAGCATGTAGGTGCATCAAGCAGTTAAGAAGGCAAATGGTATGTTGGCCTTCATTGTGAAAGGACTTGAGTACAGGAGCAAGGATATCTTACTGCAGCTGTACAGGGCATTGGTGAGACCACAACTGGAGTATTGTGTGCAGTTTTGGTCTCTTATATACTTGCCGTAGAGGGAGTGCAGCGAAGGTTCACCAGACTGATTTCTGGGATGACAAGATTGTCGTATGAGGAGAGATTGGGCCGACTAGGCTTGTATTCATTTGAATTTAGAAGAATGAGAGGGATCTTATTGAAATATATAAAATTCTGAAAGGGATGGACAGACTGGATGCAGGGATGATGTTTCCCCTGGCTGGCCCATCTAGAACAAGGGGTCACAGTCTCAGGATATGGGGTAAGCCATTTAGGACTGAGGTGAGGAGAATCTTCTTCATTCGGAGAGCGGTGAATCTGTGGAATTCTCTACCACATGGAGTCCAAGTCACTGAATATATTTAAGAAGGAAATAGATAGATTTCTGGACTCTAAAGGCGTCAAGAGGAATGGGGAGAGCGCAGGAGTATGGCATTGAGTTAGAGGATCAGTCATGGTCATATTGAATGGCAGAGTGGGCTTGAAGGGCTGTATTACCTACTCCTGCTCACATTTTCTATGTTTCTATGTTTCTATGTCTCAGCTCCCTCCCGTGCAGATTACTTTCTAGTTTCGATTTTAAACTGCATCATAACTTAGAGGTCTCAAGGCGGTGATGTCGCATTTTATTTCAAGACCAGCTATGACTCTTCTCCTGTCAGTGTCCAGGTCTCTCCACGATCTTCCTTGAACCTCACAATTTGCCAGTAGAGCTCCTCTGGTGATTCTCCAGCCACCCGCAGTAAACCTGGATCCCATTGTCGTTTTGGTGGACATTCCTGCCCTTCCCCCCGAACCCATCACTGTTGATGTCCCCATGCCCCATGTAGACCTCACCCTTCCCCATCTTGAGGCTGTGTGCCCGGTGACATACAGAGGCGACCCCCGTCCCCACCCCACCCCACCCTCCAAGAGAGCTTTGAGTATACCCCACTTTATTATGTTTTCCCTATTTACAGGCTACAGATGTCTCCCCTGACCATGACCATCCTATCTGCAGTTCAGTACTGAGCCAGATACCCTGTCAGGCCCAAGTGTGAGACTAGGACCACGCCTTACACAGAAAGCTGTTCCTGATACCTATTGAGCACACAGGCCTTTCTCCTCCCTGGAGTGGGAAGACAGTGTGCGTGCCATACATAGCCCTGTAGCATGGCCTGCAAAGCCCCAGGACTGCCTTTAATTTCTCACCCCAGCTAAGTGTTCCACAGACCCACAGGACTGCCTTTAGTCTCTCACCCCGACTTCTTGACCCCAGTCTAGGGACTACGATTATCTTTTACTCAGCTCACGAGTTCCTTCAGGACATTTCCCCTCCATGAGTCTCTGTGCAACCCATCCCTCTTGTGCAAGCCTTCCCCCCTGACACCGCTCATGATCTATGTGTAACCCTTCCCTCACGTGCCACCTAACGCCAACCCCTACCCCACTTCCCAGTCCAGCGCCTGCATGCAGCCCTTCACATTCATGCCCATCTATCCGCCCTCTGTGTCTGCGTTTCAGTGTCCATGTCAGCCTCCAGCTTCCCCACCCCTAATCTTCCCTCTGCCTGTCATCGTGAAACCGCCCTCCCCAAACATCATAACACTCCCTTCACCCTTACAACTTAGTCTTCTTCTCTGCCCCCCCAAACCCATCATACCCCTTCACCCTCATGTCTCCATCATCTACTTACTCCCACCCCCCTCCCCCGCCCCTGTCACTATGCTGGTCTCTCTTTCAGAGTGCAGTCCTACCTGAGGCACACAGCACACAATGCTGCTGTCCCAGTGTAGCCCGGCACCCATCATGAACAGCCCAAGCATAAACCCCCACCAGCGTGTGCTAACACTGGTATCGCTGAGGACCCAGAGCAACGCTGTCGCAGGTTGGCACTGAATGTTGCACTCACCTTGAAGTCACGAGCGAAGTGAGGGTGGACTGCTGCACACCACTTATATCCGGTCGTGAATGAGACCAGTCTAATTTCCCGCTGGTGTGGCACGTAATTAGGAGGGGGGAACGTGATTCCGCGTATTCATAAGTATTCATGACATGCTAATGCATGGCGCTGGGGTTCCTGTCATGGGTCAGTGGGAAATCTGACCCACACTCAGTCAGCCAAGAAAGTGGCGAGGGGGAAATTCCGACTTTTTTTCCTGCCGGTGGGATTCCGATTCTTGGCCTCTCTCCGAATTGTCTGCTCTCACCTGCCACGAAACCCTCTGCTGGCGGGACCAGGAGATTCCGCCCTTTACTTTTCGTACTTAAAAACGATGTGCAAGTTCAGTGCGTCCCAACCAGGTGAGATTGTTCACCATGATTTCTGTTTATTAATACCCATTTCTACATGACGTTGGAACTGAATGAGATTGTCAGGAAACTTGGGTACAAATAGACAGCATGAGTGATGTCTTCAGGAGAGGAGAGCAGACTATTAGAAAAATACATGCTTCATCCCATAATTGTATCCCCCTTTATCTGTTAGACACTACTGGCGTTCAAAGGAGTAAGATTGTCTCCAAACAATACTTAGCTAAGGTACACAAGAGCTAGTTCAAACATATCCTTCATGATGCCAATCATTACAAAGATTTTTAAGCTATTGAACCAACATTCAATCAAGGGAAGGCAGGTTAACATTGCTAAGCTTCTCTTGGTTTTAGATTATTTTCAAATGTAAAGCCAGAATTTTAATGGGCCAAATGGCCTCCACCTATGCCATAACGACTCTATGGTGATAATGCTATGACTGCAGGGGTGAAAATCAGCGGTCAATAGTATGAGTGCAAAATACAGTCCAATTAATCTCTAGACCTGGACATCCAAGTGATGTGCCAGATCAGGTAGAAACTGCTTGATTGTTTCCTTTCTTTTGGATGAGACGTTGGATTAGATTTTACGGCACCCCACTGATATGTCTGAAGGCAGGGGGGCTTGTAAAATGCAGCGCGTGGCCTGCCCACTGCCTTTCCACCCACCCCAACCAATTACTGGCCACTTAAGTGCCTCAGCACATCTCCACTCCTATTTTACCTATGGCAGGGGGGAGGCCCATGCCAGGTGAGTAGCCTGCCAGCTTTTACAGCACAGGTTCATGTTGGCCAAAAGTGGGGTGGGGGTGACCTTCTTTACGGATCCCCTGTGCCCATCGGAGGCAACCTCCCCCCCACCCCACCCTATCTTGTCTCTGGACCCCCCCACCTTCTCACTGGTGTCTGCCCCTTAATTTCCTCTTGTTCGGGGTCTGGCTATGGTACCAGCAATGGTCGCTACTTGAACTTGGTGCTGCTGAGACTGGCCAATCAGATTGTCTGGCAGCTCTCTAAGGCAGGACTTCCTCCCCAGATGGGGGGCGGGAATCTCACACTGAGTCTATTAATGCCCCTCAAGCAGCAGGGCAGCCTGCTTCTTGGTGGGTGGGCTCCTGACCAACTTTTTAGTCGGGGAGACGAGGAACACGGTGTCACGTAAAATTCAGCCCATTAAATTAGGGTGCAGTCTTCCCACTCTGTCGGACAGAAAAGATTCCAAAGGACGATTTCCAAGAAGAGTAAGGGGTTTCTCCATGGCGTCCTGACTAATATTTATCCTTCAACCAACACTCTCTAATACTGTTTATGTGGTCATTATCCTGCTGTTGGATGTGGACCTTGGTGTGCATGATTTGGCTGTCATGCTTTCTACATTACAGCACTGATCGTACTTCGAAAGGGCTTCATCGATTGCAAAGCACAGGAAGGGGTCTTGAGGTCATCAAAGGCATTATATGAATGCAAATCGTCCTGTAATTTTTTTTAAATGAAAAAAAGAACAGCTGCCATAGTGAATGACTGATCTGCAACCTCAGTTTTACATCTGGGCAGCAAGTTGAAAATCTATGCCATTCCTTTTCAACTTTATATCGGTCTTTTTACTTTCTCTATTTACTCTCTCTTTCTGGCCACTAGGCCACACATATTTGGTTTTGGAGCTTGGGGACTGTGTGGTTAGGAAAAGCAAAGAAAAAAAATAAAATTATCATAGCAGAAATGTTCAAAGCTCTTCAAAATGAATTACTTTAGAATGCAGCAACTTCTACGTACATGCAGAAGATGCTTTGTGCAGCAAGGATAATCGCCATTAGGTTTCCATAACAATATCAGTTTTCTTCCTAATTTCTTTAAGATTGAATGGATGTTTCTATAATAGATCAAATACAGTTACCCATTCACAAACCAACATAACTGGATTAAGTACAGGTAGTGGGAAGCCAAATTCAACTGACTGCTTATAAAGGATCAACATCCTTTCCATCTTCTCTCCACCCAATCCTGCCCCATCCCCACCCCCCAGCTGAAATGTTCTCTTCAAGCTGCTGTGTTCATCTCCTTATGGCTCACAAAGCAATCACTGTGATGCATGAAATATCAAGTTGCTTAATTTTGTTTCCATTTATGCTGCTCATCTGCTTATATTAAATTACAGGGCTAATTTTTAATGGCTTATCCTTCATAACAACATCGCTGTACCCGCGTAAACAAAGTAGCACAGCTTGCAAAGAGTTCTGTATCAATATCTGGAAAAGTGTCAAAGTATCAAAGAACAAAAATAATGGGATCCTGCAAGGTAATACAATATTAGTTTTAAGCAGTCTGGAATATTGAGCAAAAATTTCTACTTTCGGTAGATTTATACTACACCTAATTAGGGTGTTGTGATTCATTCATGGTGATATATAACTATAATCAAGAAAGTGTTTGCAAAGACTGTGATTTAACTCGTATTTAATGTGTTCAGCTATTAATAAGACATTAAAGGTCATGTATAATCAGTTTATCTCTGATTTATGTAGAGCTTAGGTAATGATAATATTAAATGTATTCATCATAAAACAAGTGAATGAATAATGTGTTTCCTATTGTTTAATATAAGGCACTAATAATTTGGACCAAACAATGGTGGTGATTTTTCTTAGTTCTTCATATTTATGCGTCACTTAATGCAACTCCAAAACTTTTGGCCTTAAATTATGTGCAATGCTATGGGAAATGTCTGCATTACTTGCAAAATTGATTTCAAGCTCATTTAATAGCGTTCAATTTTTAGTTTGTAAAGAAAAACAACCTATTCATAATACACCAGATTAGCAGCTCGCCAATTGAGAGGGGGATAAAAATCATAAATATTATTGCAGAGCTTTGAAAAGCCTGCTGTATATAACACAGGAAAAACAGAAGCTGCTGGAAATGCACAACAAAGTCTTCTGTAAGGGAAAGATTAGTAGCTTAACTTTTCATGTGTAACCCTTCAGCATACTCAATATTAATGAAAGGTTGCAGCTGAAATGTTATCCCAGCTTCCTCTTTTAGGATGACTGACTGTTCTGTGTTTCTGCAGGGTTTTGCTACATGTCTATCATATTGTAACATCCTCCGCACAGTTATCTGGCTGAAGCATAGTTTGATCGAAATTATGAGCTAGCTTATATGGGGAGTCATATTCACCAGACCTCCCCCGACTGAAAAGTCAGCTGGGAACCCAAAAGCCGCTACCCCGCAGCTATTTTATGCTACCGGGGCATTAATTGACTCAGGGTAAGACTACTGCCTCCAGCTGGGGAGGAAGTCCCAGTTTATAGTGTAGCTGGCCAATCGATTGGCAGGCAGCACTATAGACCCAGCAGCGCCAGGTTCATATGGTGGCCGCTTCTGGGACTACAGGCAGTGCCTGAAGGAAAGGTGGTCAGTTAAGCACGGTGTATTGATGGGATCTGACTGGCAGGCCCTAGAAAAGGAGTGAGGGGATCGGATGGCCAGGTTTGAGAGGCTGTGAGGGGAGGTGTAAAAGCCCTGAGGGGGCGGGGTAAAGATCAGACATGATAAACAATTGACTGTGATTCTCCACAAGCCTGTTTTGTGCTGCTGGCATAGACCAGTTTCATCCCCTCAAAGTCTATTTGCTGCTAGATAAACACTGGCTGAGTTCAAAAATTCAAAATCCCTTCAATCATGACAAACAAATAAATAGCGAGCGAGCATAGGGGGAAATGGTGGCTTAATAATACCACTGTACTAGTAATTCAGAGGCATGGGTTCAAATCCCACCATGGCAGCTAGTGAAATTTAAATTCAATTAATATATATGTTTTAATTCATTTACAGGACATGGGTGTTGCTGGTTAGGTCAGCATTTATTGTCCATTGCCCTTATTCAGAGGACATTTAAGAATCAACCACATTGCTGTAGATCTGGAGTCACATGTAGGCCAGACAGACCAGGTAAGAACCTAAGGGACCAGGTGGGCTTTTACAATAATGGTTTCATGTTCATCATTATCCAAATTTTTATTGAATTCAAATTCCACCATCTGCCATGGTGAAATTCAAACCCAGGTCCCCAGAGCATTACCCTGATTCTCTGGATTACTAGTGCAGCAACAATACCATCACCTCTGGAATATAAAGCAAGTCTCAGTAATGGTGACCATGAAGCTATTTTCAATTGTTGCAAAACCCATCTGGTTCACTGAGTCCTTTTAGGGGAAGGGAATTTGCCGTCCTTACCTGGTCTGGCCTACATGTGACTCCAGACCCACAGCCATGTGGTTGACTCTTAACTGCACTCAGAAATGGCCTAGCGTGGCACTTAGTTGTATTCAAGAAGATGACTTACCAACGCCTTCTCATGGTCAGTTAGGGATGGCCAGCATTTGTTGCCCACGTCAGCGACACCCACATCCCAACAAAGAATAAAGAAAAAATAAACTATTTGTCATGCTTCCACTGAAAAGTTACATTAATTACTTTGATTTACCCTCGGGTTTTCGGGGACGGGGGGGTGTGTGTGGCCTCTTAATCACAATAAAATAGAGAAGGAGCCTGTACCCACAGCATGCATCTATATCTAGGACCATTGACAACGGATCAATGTTTAAACCTAACAGATTAATATAACTAATTGCACCACTTTCAGTTTCTCTCTCATAAACCTTGAGATGATGTAAATGTCTTTGTAACCCTACAGATACAAATGATATAATTAAACCTTATTATTGATAATGCAACACAATACAATGCCTCAGAGATTAACATCAAATGGATTTCAAGGGGAGACATGCAGATTTTCTGCAGTTTACTCTCAAAGCCTGGGGAAAATGCTATTTTGGACTTGCACACTTAATAGCCTTGCTTGGTTCATTGGCTAAGCATGTGATAGCTTGATTGGATTACCAATAGCAGGTAGAGGTTCAATTCTATCCATGCAGTTTATGCTGATATTAATCCTGGCTTTCTCTCCATGTGAAATTGAATTCTTCAGTACCTACTTGATAGGGAGAGAACTGATTTTACTGAACACCCTACAACACAGATAACAATTTATTTTATTAAATTTGCCAAGTTTATATTTTTGCAAGCAATCATACAGAGTTAATCATTTAAAAAAAAAACAATTTGCCTAAATATCAAAAGCTAAGATGCTTTTATATTATTCAGCTGATGTTAAATCTGACTTCTTGCTTGCATTGTACATCATAGTTTATTGAATGTTCATATGGGTAAATATATAATGATAAAATCAATGCAAGTTTCTGTAGAGGTGCATTTTAGTCTTTAAGGCTTCAATATAGCTGTCCGTGGGCATCATGGATTTACTTCCAGGGATAAATTGTTACTATCCTTGTCAAAGATGCTGCATTTGAGACTGTCAGCATTGAATCAATTCATTTTAATATGGGTATGTTTCGCCAGTGTTACTAAAGCATCTTAATACCTAAAATTTTCACTACCAGCTTGAAGACTGGGACATTTTTATTCCTCCATATTCTTGCAGAGGTTGATAATGAGTAGGCAATCATTTCCGTCACCTCTGCCTGGATTTAACACATTCCTCTCACGCAGGCATTTCTGACTGTAGGGGTAATACTACAGAGATCTGGTAAATTAATTCTGAAATAACATGGCAGAATCGACCCTCTTAGAGAAAAATGAGTCTTAAGACCCAAACAAGCTGTATTTTCCCATCAGATTGGAAGTAATGAATGGCAGGGAGTCATTACAAGGCAATAATCTCATCTCCCAGTTTACATGACATCTCAAACTGTGAGAGCTAAGCTTTGAGTGCTTTATAACTGTCATCTAAACCAGACATGAGATTGCAACCTTGAAACAACTCTCATGCATTTTTTTTCATATATATATACATATATATAAATATTACAGTGTTTAAGGAGGTGGCTTCATTCTGATTTGCCTCAATTCATCTACACAGTCTCTATGGATTGGAAGGTAGCAAATATGACCCCAATATTCAAGAAAAGAAGGAGAGAGAAAAGGGAAACTACAGGCCAGTTAGGCTGATGTCAACAGTAGGAAAAAGGCTGGTATCTATTATTAGGGGCATCTTAACAAGGCGCTGTATGAAAGGGGATTTGTGATTGACAAGTTTGTAAAATCTTTTTTGGAGGCTGTAACAATAGGCTGGATAAGGGAAGATCAATGGATGGAGTGTATTTGGATTTTCAACAGCATTTGTGAAGGTGCTGTACTGTACACACATTAAGGCCCATGGGGTTTGGGTGATATATTTTATGATTATATATGCATATAATATTTTTTTAAAATCTCTCTCTCTAATATATATGTATGTATGTAGAGTGAGACAGGTAAACGGATGGGCAAGTGACTGGACAAATGGACGGATGGACATATGTCATTTTCAGGTTGGCAGGCTGGAGCTAATGGGGTATCACAAGGATCAGTACTTGGGTTTTAATTAATTATAGTCTATATCAATGACTTAGATGAGGGGAACGAATGTTGACAATATAAAGTTAGGTGGAAAAATAAGCTCTGATGAGGATGCAAGGAGGCTGCAAAAGGATATTGGTAGGTTAAAAGAGTCGGCTAAAACATAGCAGAGGGAGTACAGAGTGCAGAAGTTATCCACTTTGATAGGAAAAATAGAAAAGCAGATTTTTCTCAAATTGCGAGAGTGTGTAATGTTGGCATTCAGAAGGTTCTTAGTGTCCTTGTGTTTGAATCACAGAACATTAATAAGCAGGTGCAGCATGCAATTAGAAAGTAAAATAGTTTATTAGCCTTTATTACAAAGGACCAGAGTGTTACTTTGATCAAGAGTGCTGAGAGTTGGGTGAATGAGGGAATCTTAATCAGTTTCTAAAAATCTAATTTTGTTTGCATTTAACATCTAACTGGAACTTACTGTATAAATTCTAAATTTCAACCAGGCTTAAGCAGGGATCTGGGAACAGTGTTCTAGCGAGCCACATAACCAGAGAAGTGAAGAGGATTTTAAACTAAATAGTGGGGGCGAGGGATCAAATTTGGGAAGCGGTGGTAAATCATAGAGTAGAGGCAAGGCAAGAGAGAAATATACTTCTATGGGAAATGATAAACAGACCGTGACAGGAAGAGATTGGAGAGTACAAACCTAAGGGCAGAATTTTAAACTTGGCATGCGGGTGTACGCCCGACCTGCTCGAGCATAAAATAGCATGTGATGAAGTCGGGCGAGCGTCCCAAGCTCGAGTGATATTTTGGTCAGCGGGCGGGCGCAGAAGTCGGAAGCGTGCTCACCAGCAATTAAGAGGGCAATTAAACCCATGAAAGTTCCAATTGTCCCCGATCTTTCGTGGTCCGTCCAACTTTAAGGTTGGCATGGGGCGAATCTGCCAGGCGGACTTTGCATTCTTGATGAAACCTCATTCAAGGGCGGGATGAGGTTTCTGTTATTAAATCAAAAATATAAAAACGTATGGACAAAATTTTAATCATGAGCATGTTCAGGTGACTGACTCTGATGCATGGACATTTTTTTCTGGATTTTAATATCTTTCTTTATCGTTTTTAAATTCTTCCGCTCCCTGAGGCAGCTCTCTACCTTCAGGGAGCTTTCATTCTGTGCTCCCCCCGGCGCTTACATCAGCACCCGCCCTCCTCCCGCCTCCACCTCAGCCGTGCTAAGCATTTCAGTGCGCGTTTCACGCTACCTGGCCATTAATTGGCCAGCCAGTGTGAAATCACAGTCGGGGGCCAATCGCGGGTGGCGGTCCCTTCCCCGGCCACTCCCAGGCCCGTCGATTGCACCCGCACGCTGACCTAAAAATTCTGCCCTAAGAGTAAATTAGCAGATAACGCTAGAGGTTACAAAACTAATAAAAAGATAAAACTATAGGCTCTGAATCTGATTGCACATAGCATTCAAAACAAAACAGATGAACTAATAGCTCAAATAGGAATTTATAAGTACGATCTGACAGCCATCACTGCAGGTTGACATAGATTGGGACCTGAATATTGAAGGGAATGTGACATTTGGGAAGGACAGGAAGCTAGGAAAAGGTGGAGGGGTGGCTCTGTCAATTAATGATGGAATTAGCACATTAGAGAGGGATGACCTAAGTTCATGAAACCAGGATGGCTTGAGTAGAGATGAGAAATGATAAAGGTGAGAATTCACTTTCGGGAATGGTGTGCAGACCCCCTAACATTACCCGCACGGGGTCGGACAGAGTATAAAGGAAGAAATAATGGGAGCTTGTTGGAAAGTTACGACAATAATCATGGGGGATTTTAATTTACATATGAACTGGAAAAATCAGATGGACAAAGGCAGCCCAGATGAGGAGTTCATCGAAATTTTTTGGGAAAGCTTTTTTAGAACAACTTGTTCTGGAGCAAACGAGAGAGCAGGCAATACTAGACTTGGTACTGTGCAACAAGATAGGATTAATTAATGGCCTCATAGTGAAGGCGCCTCTTGGTAGAAGTGAACATAATATGATTGAATTTTACATTCAATTTGAGGGAGAGGAGTCGGTACAAGGGCAATTATAAGGGCATGAAAGCACAGCCAGCTAAAGTGAACTGGCAAATGAAGTTAAGGGATAGGTCAATAGAGGTTCAGTGGCAGACATTTAAAGGGATATTTCAGAATACACAGAATAGATACATTCCAACGAGAAAGAAAAATTCCAAGCGGAGGACCTACCATCCGTGGTTAACTAAAAAAGTTAAAGATAGTGTCAATCTTAAAGACAAAGCATATAATTGTGCAAGGATGGGTGGCTAGTCAGAAGATCGGACAGAATATAAAGAACAGCAAAGAATTTACTGTAAATCATGAAAAGGAAGGTAGGGAGAACTGAAGAAAATTATAATCTCCAGGGAAGTGGTACTGAGCAAATTGTTGGAGTTGTGGGCTGTCAAGTCCCCGGCTCCTGATGGACTTCATCCTAGGGTCTTGAAAGAAGTGGCTAATGAGATAGTTGATGCGTTGGCTTTAATTTTCCAAAATTTCCTAGATTTGGGGAAGGTTCCACTAGACTGGGAAGTAGCAAATGTAACTCCTTTATTCAAAAAGGGAAGGAGACAGAAAGTTATACAGGGCATTGGTGAAAGCACACCTGGAGTAATGTGCACAGTATTGGTCTCCTTATTTATCAAAGTATGTAAGTGCATTGGAAGCAGTTCAGGGAAGATTTACTAGACTAATAGCTGGATTGGGTGGGTTGTCTTATGAGGAAAGGTTGGACAGGCTAGGCTTATATCCGCTGGAGTTTAGAAGAGTAAGATCCTGAGGGGGCTTGACAGGGTGGATGTGGAAAGGATGTTTCCTCTTATGGAAGAATCTGGAACCAGGGGCCACTGTTTAAAAATAAGGGGACACCTATTTAAGACACAGGTGAGGAGATTTTTTTTCTTTGAGGGTCATGAGTCTTTGGAACTCTCTTCCTCAAAAGATGGTGGAAGCAGAGTCTTGAAGTATTTTTAAGACATAGCTAGGTAGATTCTTGATAAGCAAGGGGGTGAAAGGCTATCGGGGGTAGGTGGGAATGTGGAGTTGAGTACAATCGGATCAGCCATGATCTTATTGAATGGTGGAGCAGACTTGAGGGGCCGAGTGGCCTACTCCTGCTCCTAATTCATATGTTCGCATGTATAACAGTAAATAAGTCTTCCTGATATTGTATGGGGCTTTGGTGAGACCACACTTAGCAAGTTTAGTCTTCTTATCTAAAGAAGAATATATTTGTCTTGGAGGGAGTGAAAGCATGAGTGAAAGTCTGATTCCTGGGATGAGAAGATTATCCAATGAGGAAATATTGAGTGGATTAGGCCTATATTCCCATGAGTTTTAAAAGAATGTGAGTTTTTTCTTTATTTGCTCAGGGAACATTGACATTGCTGTCAAGGCCAGCATTCATTTCATTGAAATATATAAAATTCTTAAGGAGCTTTACAGGGTAGATGCTGGGAGGATATTTCACCTGGTTGGGGAGTCTAGAACTAGGGAGTCACAGTCTCAGGATAAGGGGTCAGCCATTTCCGACAGAGGTGAGGTGAAATTTCTTCACTCAAAGGGCTGTGGACCTTTGGAACTCACCATCACAGAGAGCTGTCGAGGCTGAATCAATGTGTATATTCAATCCAGAGATCCATAGATTTTGCATATTAGTGGAATCCAGAGATAGAAGGATAACGGGAAGAGGTATAGCCATTTTGTAGCTTTTCCTTTATGTGGTGCCCAAAAGTCATTCCCTTTAAGCTTTTATTTTGGGCCATGCACCCATAATTGTATCAGAGAACCTGGAAGCCAGGCCTGTTGTTGACCCCTTATCCTCCCAGCACCCTTACCCCAAGGCTGCAGCTCATTCATACACCTTGAACTGTAATTCCTGCTGTTGAACAATTGATGTCCCACTTTAACTAGCAGCAGCCCTTTAAAATCTGCAATAGAATTCTAATTTCCCTCCTTTCTAGTGGCAGTAACCAAATGAGGAACAGTATTAATGTTTTTCACCTGCCCTTGGTAATGCCGAAATTTTACCGGCAGGATTGTAGTCCCGACATTGAGGCAAAATGCGTGGCCCAAGCCTGCGCCAACTTTCCTTTAACTGCAATCAATGTCGGATATTTTTATTTATTTTTAGGAAAATGGTTGGATGCTTATTAACAAAAAGAGGTATTTATCAAATTAGCTGCTGCCCTGTGGCATTGCTTGGAATCTGAAGCACAGTGTAAAACTCACCTGTTAGCTGGTCCTGTCCCTTTCAAACCACTTCTGTGGAAAAATAAAGTCTTGAGATTGTCCAGTGCTAGTGAGTTGCTGGCTCCATGTCAAAAAGCAGGTGCTTCTGTTGCCTTCAATTTATGCTTTTGACACTTAGGTAGTAAGTATGACCTACATTCGCAAAATGTCTATGCCAATAGAAATGTTGACTTAAAACTTAGATAAAACCAATTATGGATTTAGGAATTCCTTAAACATTAATTAATTATTGAAATTTGTTTTCTCTCGAAAAGAGAAAACCAAGGGTGGCATAATAGAAGTCTCTACCCAATCAAGACTCTTCATAATTTTAGAGTTGGTCACACGTTTCCACTTGTGCGAGAGTCAAAAAGTCAGGGTCATAAATATAAGAAAGTGATCGATAAACCCAGTAAAGAACAATTAGGATAAACTTCATTACCTCGAAGGTGGTTAGAATAGGGAACTTGGAATAGTTGAGGTAACTATAGATTGTGTGCATTTAAGGGGAAGCTAAATAAGTACATAAGGGAGAAAGGAATAGAAGGATAAGCAGATAAGGTTAGATGAATTCAAGTGGGAGGAGGCTTGTGTGGAGCATAAACATTGTCATAAACCAATTGGACCAAATGGCCTGTTACGTTGCTGTTAGTTCTATGCATGTGCATGTGGATGCTATCTTACCCCTCTAAGTTATATATAATTGTCCAGTAAGAGTGCCCACCTCAACTTTAATCCTCAGCACCCAATAACAGCAGGAGGTGCAATGATTAAAAATGTCTTACCTAACCCATTCTGAACACAAGCATTGCATGAGGTCCTCATTGACAGACGGGCATGGGCTTCATTGGCACTTATAAATTGGGGTCTGACAGAACCTTAAAACCTCGCTAGGGATATGGAACCACGGACCCAGAAAGGGGACAGAAAAGTTAGTCACCGTTATTTTAATTTAGATTTCCTTTAAAAGGCCACAATATGGCAAATACTGATTTACCCATGTGTTAAGTTGCAGGGTTATACCCATGATCCTCCATCTTGTGAGCTGCTAGAGACTACATGAAACAATAATTCCCCAAGGGAGGGAGAATCAGATCAAGTTTGCCTCTCCTGCCTCACACCTCTAAGAGACACCGACACAGCAACAGGATGTAAAAAGAAAATTGACACAAAAAGGAATAAATCATTTTTAAATTAACTATCCACGGAGGTAATTCCACACTCCCAGCACGGGGCCGTGCTAGTTGGCAGCACATATTGGAGAGTCATGGTTACAATATTGTAGCCCAGACTCCTTCCTGCACCTCCTTTCAGCATGGTTTCCTGCTGGGAGCAGGTGATCAAGAAATCAATTCTTTTTTATGAGTTTTTAAAATGTTATAAATTCATTAAAGACAAAACTATTTTTTTTTAAATCTGTATAAATAACACAATGTGTTTGAAAGAAAGAAAAACTTGCATTTATATATTGCCTTTCATGACACTGGACATCTCAAGGTGCTTTGCAACTATTAAAGTACTTTTTGAAATGCAGCCCCTGTTGTAATGTAGGAAATGCAGCAGCCAATTTGCGCACAGCAAGCTCGTACATTTTTGTGAAGTTGATTGAAGAATAACTAATGGCCAGGACACAAGGGACAACTCCCCTTGTCTTCTTTGAAATTCTGCCATGAGATTATTTACCTTCACAGAGAGAACAGACAGAGCTTCAGTTTAATGTATCATCCAAAAGACAGCACCTACAACTGTGCAGCACTCACACAGTACTGCTGTACTGCACTGGAATATCAGCCATGATTGTTGTGCTCACATTCTGTGATGGGACATGAACCCTCAGAAACTGTTACTCAGAAACAAGAATGCTGTCAAGTGAGCCACAGCTAACATTCAAATGTAATTTAGGATAATTTACAAAAATTACAATTGTACATCATGGAACAAAAGCTTACAGAGGAGGAACCATTACTACACTGACATCACTGGCACTGATGGGCTGAATGGCCTCCTTCTGCGCTGTAAATCTTTCAATATTCCATAATATTTTTTTTCCCACTTTTTGTGTCAAGCCACCCAATGTTGTCTCTAATTGGCACTCTGTTCCAAATTGTGGGCAGTCTAGAAATAAAACAGAATGAGACTGAATAAATTATTTTCATGTGAGGTCCTGATAATTATGAGAGGGATCAGAGACTTGCATCAAACCCCCTAGCCTGCTCCTCTATTCAGCATGGGTGCTCCGGCCCAAATTTTCCTGAAGTTGGGAGAATCTGGAGACCTTTAAAAAAGGGTGGAGGGACCGGATTCTGAATTTCCTTCCCTTAATCCTGTTTCCAGCAACTTTTGCTGGTGCAGGATAAGTGTGCTGGCAGCAAGACCAGGGGTAGGCATTTCAAGGACACCATAATTTTCATGGGGTCAGGCCCGTTTTATTAGGAGATGTCGTTCATGTCACCACGGGGGATTCATGAACCAAGGGGAAACTACAGTCTTGAGACAGGAACCACAAAAAACACAATTATGCTATCGCCATTCCCTTTGAAAAACATTGCCTCTCCTACCTTCTCATAAAACTATCAGTCAAACACAGGCAGGTGGATTGAAATCTGTTTTTCCAGATGGCCTCATCACCAATGCTTGACTGAGCTCCAAGAATGACTAATGGACACAGCTCAGGAGGGATTTATTTACTCAGTGCTAAGGGGAGTGCTAGCTTTGCATGGCTGACATCTTCATAGCTTTGTAATCATCTGATCTTTCTTTCCAGAGGGTTTTCAATGCTTCTGTGTTTAACTGGACAAGATTAAGAGGTGTGAAGTGGATTAAAGGCTTTCCCAATGGGACTTTGTCTGTGTTTCATTGATAGATTTATGAGAAGGTAAGAGGGACAATGTTTTTGAAAGGAAATGTTGAATGGCTGTTTTGTTTTTTTCTGAAGAGCTTTTCAAAGCATTGCCAGTGTGATTATAAAGATCATTGGTTGTGAAGCTAGTGCATATTGGATGAATGAGCATGCAGGGCACATAGGGCATTTGAAGGGGTATGGGAGTGGGTGGGGACGTCAGAGCAAGATGGGCTTTTTGAATACAACTGTAATAATGCCCCACTAAACTGCCAGCCTTGCCATCCGCCCACCTCTGTTGCCATCTTGGGCTTGCCACTGAATAGAGACGGGGTCACAGAGTCAGGAAAATTCCATATTCCTGAGACCTGTCTCCTTGACAAAAACTCAGCCCTCTACATCTCAACTCCATAAAATGTCTTTGCTACATTTTCCATAATACCCCTACGAAACAAAAATCTAATGAAAATTTAAATTGATCCAGCGTCCACTGCCTTTTACTGGGGAGAGTTCCAGATTCCCAATAGCCTCTTTGTGAAGTGTTTTGTGATTTCACTCTTAAATGACTTAATTCTAATTTTAAGATTATGTTGATTATTGCTGAAAAAAGAGACGTGCTATCAAAACCTTTTGACTTGCACTCATCAGGGCAGATTGCAAGAAATTACTAACAATGAAGGGGGAACAACAGTTTATACTACATGCCAAGATTGGTTGTCAAGTGGACTCTATGTGTGGATATATTCACACACAGGGCCCTGGTCTTTGTAGACAGAAGGATCATGTCCACACATTGTGCTTTTTTCAATTAAACAAAAACTTGGAGAGAAGTCATTCCCTGGTTCATCCCCTAGGGCAATGCCTTGATGATTCAGAGTCGACCTGCCTAGTTTGAATTTGAGCAAAGCTGGGCAGTTAATTGTTCCATGCTGCATTCTCCATGGCAATGCATCTAAAGTCCACTTGCCAACCAATCAACACTCTCTTCTCATGCAGTATAAATTGTTGTTTCCCCTTCAATGTTAGTGATTTCTTGCAGGTTGTCCTGGTTTTAGGTTTTAGGAAAAGGTTTTAGTTTTATCTCTGGCAAATAATTAGAGGGCAAAGTTCTCAGGAGGAGGAGTTAAAGAATCAGACAGAAGATACAATACAGAATCTGGCCATTCAGACCAACAAATTCATGCCAGAATTTATGCTCCACTCGAGCATCCTCTCATCCTTCCTCCCCTAATTCTGTCAGAATAACCCTCTAATCCTTTCTCTCTCATATGCTTACCTAGGTTCCTCTTAACTGCCTGTACAGATTCAAAATAATTTTAAATGCTGAATTCCTCCACCTGATCTGCTATCAAAGTAGCAGTTAATGCAGAAATGTAATATTGGAACTGGAGGAGAGCATCTTGGTCAATCCAACAAAAATAGAATCAGAAAGCCCGAAATCAAATCAAATCCCCTTGATCTATTGTATAAATTATGCATCAGATACCCTGAACATACAGTCAATCAAAAATATATACAGCACTGCAAAGACTGGACTGTCAAGGGATAAAGCTCAAGCATTTTAAAAATACGACAGATGGAACACCCAAAAGCAGATGTTTGACTCCAGAGTTTAAATAACAGATGAATCTTGCAAAGGGCAGTTAAGAAGAATTAGGGATTGCATCGTTCTCTGAAAGAATGTCAAATGGATGTTACAATAGAGAAAATACATAACTTCTCCCTGGATCAGTTCATATAGAGCAAATTCTTCCTACATAATGATTTCACATGGTTATGAAACCCTTGCAGAAATGTAAATCAGCTAATAAACTACTTACATAAGGCTTCATCACTTGAGATCATCTATACCTTCTCACAGTAATAATGGCTGATGCTATCATGTGCAAAATGGGTGTACCTGGTAACACATCACTCAGAACTCAAGTTTACAAGCTACACAAGGGTATTCAAAAAGGGACTGCTGTGGATCTGGTTTTATATTGGTGGGTGATCCAATTCATGTTCTGTATCTGATGTTACCACAGCGAGAAGATGTCAGAGAATGAGGATTTGAATATAGTTACCTTTCGGTGGAATCCTGTGGTCACTACAAAGATTGCTGATTAATTGTAGTGAGTACATTAAACCTGAAACATCCCTTTTCTGGAAATGTCCTCAACAGTTTTCTCTAGTGGGAGTAATATCGATCTGTCTGCTATGGGAGTGTTAGAGACAAACTTGACAGTGGGCCACATCAGGACTTGAAGGGCAGATGACCAAAAGCATGATCAAAGAGGTAGGTTTTAAGGAGAACACAAGAACACATGAATTAGGACCAGGAGTAGGCAATTCGGGCCATCAAGCCTGCTCTACAGTTCAAGAAGATCATGGCTGATTTGATCATTGCCTTAACTTCACTTTCCTGCCTGCTCCTAGAATCCTTGACTGTCTTGTTGATCAAAAAATCTATCTAACTCAGCCTTGAATATATTCAATGACCCAGTCCCCACTGTTTTCTGGAGAAGATGATTTCTCAGACTAAAGGCCCACTGTGGGAAAAATATATCTCCTCATCTCAGTCTTAAATGGGAGACCCCTAAGTTTTAAACTGTGTCCCCTTGTTCTAGACTCCCCCAAAAGGGGGAAAATCCTCTCAGTATCCATCGTGTCCAGTTGCCTCAGGATTTTATGTTTCAATAAAATTACCTCTCAATCTTCTAAACTCTGATGGGTATATGCCCAAGCTGCTAACCTTTCCTCCTAAGCTAACCCTTTCATCCCAGGAATCAGTCCAGTGAATCTTCTCCGAACTGCTTCTAATACAATTACATCCTTTCTTAAATAAGGAGACCAAAACTATACACATTGTACTCCAGATGCAATCTCATCAAGATCTGTACAGCTATAGCAACACATCCCTACTTTTATGCTTGATTCTCCTCGCAATAAACATTAGCGTTCCATTTGTCTTCCTAATCACTTGCTGTATCTGCATACTAACTTCTCCCGATTCATGTACCAGGACACCAAGATCCCTCTTTACGTCAGAGTTTGCAGTCTCGTTCCATTCAAATAGTATACTGCTTTTCTATTCTTCCTGCCAAAGTGGACAAGTTCATATTTTCCCACATTATACTTCATCTGCCAAATTTTTGCCCACTCACTTAACCTATCTAAATCCCTTTGTACACTATTTATGTCCTCTTTGCAACCTATCTTTGTGTCATCAGCAAATTTAGCTACCATGCTTTCATCCAAGTCATTGCTATAGATTGTAAATAGTTGAGGTCCAAGTACTGATCCTTGTGGCACTCCACTAGTTACAGCTTGCCAATCCAAAAATGACCCACTTATCCCTACTCTCTACATCCAATTAGCTAACCAGTCCTTTATCCATGCTAATATGTTACTCCCTATGCCTTAAGCTCTTATTTTGTGTAGTATCCTTTGATATGACACCTTATCAAATGGCTTTTAGAAATCCAAGTGCACCACATCTACTGGCTCCTTTATATCCACCTTGCTTGTTACTTCCTCAAAGAACGCTAAAAAAAATTGTCAAACATGACTTCCCTTCCACAAAAACATGTTGACTCTGCCTGATTTTATTCTGATTTTCCAAGTGTCCTGCCATTACCTCCTTAATAATGGATTCTAACAATTTCCCTATGACAGATGTTAGGCTAACTGGCCAATAGTATCCTACTTTCTCCCTCCTTTCTTGAACAAAAGTTTAACATTTGTGATTTTCCAATCCGCTGGAAACTTTCCAGAATCTATGGAATTTTGGAAGATCACAACCAATGCATCTAATCACTCTGAACTTCTTTTAAGACCCAAGGATGAAGGTCATCAGATCAGGGACTTGTCAGCTTTTAGTTCCAATAGTTTTCCCAGTACCTGTCCCCTAGTGTTTGTGATTGTTTCAAGTTCCTCCCTCCCCTTTATCTTTTTATTTTCAAGTATTCTTGGGGTTTTTTAATATCTTCTACAGTGAAGACAGGCACAAAATCCCTGTTCAACACTTCCTCCAGTTCCTTGTTTCCCAATATTAATTCCCTAGTCTCACTGTAGATCTTTTCTTTCAATTTGATACTATCCTTAATTTCCTTAGTTAGTCATAGATCATGCATCCTTCTCATGGTTTTCCTTTCTTAATGGAATATATTTTGCTGAGAGTTATAAAATATCTCTTTAAATATCTGCTCCTGCTCCTCTACTGTCTTACCTTTTAACCTATTTTCCCAGTTCACTTTAGCCAACTTTGTTTTCGTATTCTTGTGATTGCCTATATTTAAGTTGAAGTCACTTGTATTAGACCCATAATTCTGACCCTCAAACTGAATGTGATATTCTAATATAATATGATCACTATTGACTAGAGAATCCTTTACGATGAGATCATTGGTTAGTCCTGTTTCATTTCACATTACCAGGTCTAAAATAGCCTTTTCCCAGGTTGGCTCTAGAATGTACTGTTCTAAGAAATTATCCTAAAACACTCTATGAACCCATTTTTCAGGCTGCCTTTGCCAATCTCTTTCATTCAATCTATGTGAAGATTCAAATCACCCATGATTATTGTAGTACATTCCTTCAAGCACCCATTAATTCTTCCTGTATACACTGTTCTACAGTGTAGCTACTGTTTGAGGGCCTATTAACTACTCCCACAAGTAACTTTTTACCTTTGCCATTTCTTATCTTTACCCAAACTGATTCTATGTCTTGATCTTCTGAACTATGGTCATCTCTCACTACTGTAGTAATGTCAGCCTTAATTAACAGAGCTACCCCACCACCTATTCCAAGCTTCCTGTCCTTCCAAAATATCAAAGACCCTTGAATAGCTAGATCCCAGCCTTGGTCATCTTGCAACCAGATCCCAGAAATGGCCATCTTCCTGAAATGGTTACCAGGTCATACATATTTATTTCTATTTATGCTATAAATTCATCCATTTTATTATGAATGCTACACACGTTCAGATACAGAGCCTTTAATTCTGTCTTTTTACCATTCTTGCAAACTCTGGCCTTATCTGCTGGTGCACATTTAAGCTTGTATGCTCTGTAACTTCCTGCCACACTCTGGTTATCATTATCCATATCACTACCATGCTCTATTTGCTTGTCCTTTCCTTTAGTTTACTACATCTCCCCTCACGTGATTCCCCCCACCTCCCTCCCACCCCACTATTTAGTTTAAATCCCTCTCTACCGTCCTAGTTACATGACTCGCCAGAACAGTGGTCCCAGCACGGTTCAGGTGAAGATCATCCCAACGATACAGCTCCCACTTTCCCCAGTACTGGTGTCCATGAATTGCAGCCCATGTCTCACACACCAACCTTTGAGCCACTCATTCAAGTCTCTGACCATATTTACCCTAAGACAATTTTCTCATGGCTCGGGTAGTAAGCCAGAGATTATCACCTCTGCGATTCCGCTTTTTAATTTAGCGCCTAGCTGCTCCTAATCCCTAAACAGAACCTCTTCCCTAATCCTATCTATGTCATTGGTACCCACGTGGACCATGACAACTGGATCCTTCCCTTCCAACTGAAAGTTCCTCCCCTGCCCCAAGCAGAAGTCCTGGACCTGGTACTGGGCAGGGGCATCTAAAAGGAGAAGCGAGAGAGAGACAGAGAGATGGAGAGGTTTAGGGAGGGATTTCCAGAGCTTTGGACTTTGGCAGTGGAAGGCATAGCCACCAATGATGGAGCTATTAAAATCGGGGCTGCACAAGAGCTCAGAATTGGTGATGCGGAAAGATCTCGGAGGGTTGCAGGGCTAGAAAAAGTTACAGAGATAGAGAGGGCTACAGATAGGGAGAACTTTGAAAACAATAATGAGATTTTTTTTAAATTAAGGCATCACCAAGCTGGGACCCAGCGTAGGCCAACAAGCACCTTGGTTAAAAGTGAAGGTGAGCTGGTGCAAGTTCAGATATGAGCAGCAGAATTTTGGATGAGGTCAGGTTCATGTAGGGTTAAAGAAAGCAGGCCAGCCAGAAGATCAATGGAATAGTCAAGTCCAGATGTAACAAATACATTGACGATGGCTGCAGCAGCAGATGAGCTGAGATAGGGGGAGAATTGAGCAATTTTATGGTTGTGGAAGTAGGCAGTCTTGGTAATTTCCTTTTCTTTATTCTTCCATGCGATGTGGACATCATTGGCAAGGCCAGCATTTGTTCCCCATCCCTAATTTCCCTTGAACTGAGTGGCTTTCTCAGCCATTTCAGAGGGCAGTTAAGAGTCAACCACATTGCTCTAACTAGTGGAGTGCCACAAGGATCAGTCCTAGGGCCTCAATTATTTACCCTCTATATTAATGACTTGGAGGAGGGGACAAAGTGTAATGTATCCAAATCTGCTGACGAGACAAAAATAGTTGTGATGAGGACATAAGGAATCTGCAAGGGGATATAGATAGGTTGAGTGAGTGGACAAAAACTTGGCAGATGGAGTTAAATGTAGGAAAGTGTGAGCTCATGCACTTTGGTAGGAAAAATCAAAAGGCAGACTATTATTTAAATGGAGAGAGATTCCAAAAAAGTGCAGCACAGAGGGATCGGGATATTCTTGTGTATGAAACACAAAAAGTTAGCATGCAGGTGCAGCAAGTAATTAAGAAGGCAAATGGAATTTTGGCCTGTATTGCTAAGGGGTTGGAGCTTAAAAATAGGGAAGTCTTGTTACAACTGTACAGGGTGTTGGTGAGGCCACACCTGGAGTAGTCTGTACAGTTTTGGTCCCTGTATTTAAGAAAGGATATACTGGCATTGGAGCCAGTTCAAAAGAGATTCACGAGGATGATTCCTGGGATGAAGGGGTTGACTTATCAAGAATGGCTAAACAGGTCAGGCCTTTATTCATTAGAGTTTAGAAGAATGAGAGGTGATCTTATTGAAATGTAGAAGATTCTGAGGGTGCTTGACAGGGTAGATGTTAAGAAGATGTTTCCACTAGTGGGGTATCTCGAACTAGGGGATATAGTTACAAAATAAGGGTATTAGGGAATTAGAATTGAGATGCAAAGGAATTTCTTCTCTCAGAGGGTAGTGAATGTCTGGAATTCTCTACCTCAGAGAGTTGTGGAGGTTCGATCACTGAAAGTATTTAAAGTGGAGGTAGATAGATTTTTTAAATATCGGGGAGTTGAGGGCTATGAGGAGCTGTCACGAAAGAGGAGTTGAGGCTTGGGGCAGGTCAGCCATGATCTTATTGAATGGCAGGGCAGGCATGAGGGGCAGAATGGCCTACTCCTACTCCTATTTCTTATGTTCTTATGTTCTAAATCCCCAAATTAATTATTCCAAAGTAAATCTTCACCAAGACAACAATAACCCATAAACTTAAACAGGCACCAGGCAAAGCACATTTTATCTTACAAATTGAAAATGAGGTTCCTTTGCAATTTGTTTCCTTTGCAGACAGTTGTAGGGCTTACAGGTGGCTTAGATATTAGATGCCTCTGACCTACACATACAAAACTCTTTTCTGTATTTATCTAGCCTTTCCTTTGAATGTAAATTCTCATTGTATCACCAGGCCTTTGAACTCCACCTCTTCTAACAATAAAACCCCTTTCATAGAACCAATTTTATTAGTAATGTAAACATATTGCTTGGTGTCTCCTCGCTTGGTGCAAGATTTCACCCCCAGTGTTGAATGGTTTATTCAACAAAATGCAAATGTACCCTCTACCTTACTATTTAACATATCAAAACTATTATACATCAAAGCACCCAGGCTAGCTGGCTTTAATCCAATTAAGACATGCACACTCACACCCACAGACAACAGACCCTACTACAAGTCCAATTTAAAATAATTTCCAATAACATTATATACCTTAATATCTTCATGACAATCAGCATATCATTATTAGGCCAGCCCGCTGGAAATGTCCCCCGCCATTGGATCGTCTGTCCACCTTGGCGGGAAAGCACGCCGAAGTATTCTCCACCCCCCCCTCAACAATCTGTCATTCCTTCAATGATTGACCCATTTGTAATTTTCTTGGCTTCAGCTAATCACTGTTTCTTGAATTATCATATACTCCCCTTCACTGAAGCTTCTTAGAGGTGAAAAATTATATTGTGGTAATTACACCATGTGATGTGTTTCTAAGCCAAGAAACTCGTAGGTCTCAAGTTAGATCCCAGATCCCAGTGTCTACTATAAGCCCACGGAATCGTATAGCCACTTTGACTACACTTCCTCCCACCAGATCCCTGTAAGGAATCTATTCCATATTCCTAGTTTCTCTGTCTCCGTCACATTTGTTCTGATGGTGCCACCTACTGCATTGGTATACCTTCCTTTTCCCTCAACTGAGGATTCTGCCACACTGTGGTTGACAGGGTCCATTTCCCAAGAGGGTACTCATTTTCATCTTCCACACTGTCAGCCTCCACACTGAATGAATCATCGTCCACCATATCCATCCTCCCCTCCCTTTTCATCATTTCAAAGGGACAGTTCCCTCTGCGATACCCTGTTCCACTTTTGCATCACTGCCCCCCGCCAACACCCACTCCCCTGACCATGACACCTTCCCATTCAAGTGCAGCAGAATTAACGCCTACACTTTCATCTCATCCCTTCCCATGCTCAGAGCAACAAACCCTCCTTCCAGGTGAAACTTGTGCTTTCAAATTAATGCACCATGTTTGCTACTCATGATTGCGGTATTCTTAACGGAGAAACCAAAAGCTGATGGAATGATAACTTTACTGAATGCTTTTGTTCAGTCTGCAAGCATCTTTTGTTTTATGTTCCTTTTGCCTTACTCCATTGTCCCTTTATTCATTTAATCAATCCTGATTTCTGCCCTATTGCACACCTGCCCATTTGTTCCTTTCCCCTCTCTCTCCCTCTTTCCTTGTCTCAGTACTAACTTAAAACCACCTACTCCTCCAACTTCTCCCAGTTCCGATGAAAAGTCAGTGAGCTGAAGTAACGGGCTGAGTTTTCCCAGCCCACTGGAGACGGCTTTGGAGGCTGGGGGCTGCGGGGGTGGGGAAGGCCGGGACGGAGAGGCTGGGCCGAAGGCTGGGGAACCAGCAGGAAGCCACGATGGGCTGCCTCCCTGACGTCATCCTGTCTCCAGGCCGCTTTCCCAGAGGCGCGCTCCCGTGGGAATCGGCAGCCCGCTGCGTGGAGTCCGGCAGGCAATGAAGTCAACTAGGGCCCCAATCAAGGGCCATTTTCCTGCAGTGCATCAACTTTCCTGGTGTCACATGGGACCCCCCCCATAGGCCAGAATCAGAACTTGGGCAGGCAGCATCTGTGGAACTCTACCCAGGGATGAATCAAGAGAGGGGATAAAATTGAAAAATGTAAGTAAACTGGGATGCAAAATCTCAGCTGCTATACCCAGGATGTCCTACTATCCTGCTGAAAACAGACATAAAAGCATTGCTGATATGACGCATTTCCTGGCACTGTACTGTGGTAGAAGGTGGTTAATTGAATTATTATTTAATCTACCTACAACTGCAATATTTCAAGTGGCAGTTTTAATCAAAACTAGTTTTATAAACACAGAGTCATTGGGTGGAATTGTCCGGTCCCATTGGCAACGGCCGTCATGGCGGGCGGGGGTGGGGGCGTTGGTGGACAATTCGGCTGGAGGTGCAGAAATCGGTTTCATGCCGACGTGAAATCACTGCGGGATCATTCGATGAGGGAACACGAATCCCGCTGGAGGCAGGCTTGCATCCCGCTAATGGGATGCAAAGTAAGGCCCGACCGGAATTGTCTCCCAACACCCAATTGACCATTAGGCCGGCGGAAAAACACGTCGGCCCAGAGCACGTCTGGACAAGCGAGACAGGCAGAAGTTGAGGGTCAACTTTGGGGCCTCGCTCAGATTGCGGACGTCCGAGCAACAGAAGATGCTGGAGCCCTGCAGCTACCAGACCCTGAAGGAACGCGTGCATCGCACGCTGGGTGGATTCTCATGGACATGGCTCCGCCACACACTCTTGGAAGGTGGGAGGTCTCCATTAATGCTTTGTGTCTGCTCTAGAACATCATGGTTTTGGCCATGGGCTGCTATGGATGATTATCAGGTGGTGGGTGGAGAGGAAGGTCAAGCTGTGAGCAGGAAAGGAAGGTGCACTGACAGGGGTGGGTGGGGTGGGGGGGGCATTGGTGGGAGAGGGGGGTCTAGCCGGGGGCGGGGGGGATGGGGCGGTGGTCGGTGGGGGTGAGGTTGAGAGGTGTGGGACAAAGGTATTGGAGGGGGGCAAGGTTGATTGGGATCAAAGGTCTCGCGGGGGTGACGTTGTGGGTGGGGAGGAAGAAGGTTTTGGGGGGGTGAGAGTTTGGAGCATGGAGGGGTCTGTAACAGGTGAGAATACTGTAATTGGGGAGGTAGGTGTAAGGGGGAGGAAGGTGTAAGAGAGGAATTTCGGAGAGGGGACGGTGTCCAGGGAAAGGAAGGAGTAAGAGTGGAGGCGGGAGTAAGTCGGGGGGATGTTGGGGGGAATGTCCAGGTGATTGTGCAAGGGAGGGAGTCTATGGATTCAATGACTGCCTCCTGGGGAGCGAACTGAGGGTGGGCATGGTAGGGGGGAATGGTGAGAATGAGGTGGGCAGAAGGAAGCTGTAGGATGGGAGGGCGAGGGTGTGTCGGTAGCTGTACAAGGGACAGCGAGGGTGGTTGGTGGAGACTCGGAGGCAGACACGGAGCCTGGAGTTGGGAAGGAGGAGGTCAGGGAGGTCAATCGGGGTGGGGGTGGGATTCTCAGGAAGGTAGGGAATGTCCATGTTCACCTGGACATCCTGGAATGACAAGGGTTTGGGTTGGCTGTTGACATTGGGAAGGTAGAAGGGGATGCCGGGGGTGGGGTCAACAGTGATAGGAGAAAGGGCATGGGCAACTGGGGGAGGAGAAGGGGTGGGGCAGCTGATGATATACTTGACCACGACCATGGCTGTCAAAATTGAGAGTGAGCGGAGCCTTGTGTTGGACAGGCACAGGTGCTGCATGGGAGTGCAGTCAGTGGGTGGGCGGAGATGCAGTTCAGCTCAGATGGACAACTGAAAGAGAACCCCAGCAGGCAGCATTGAAAATGCTCGAGACAGTGAGATGAGTGTAATGGATGAAGGCTCCGCGTGGGTAGAAGAGTATTTGCATGAAGCCCAGCCACACACACACTTCTCCCTCCAGAATCTCTTGTGGCCTGGCTGCATGAAGTTGAACTGCTATCCAGCAAGGGTGGGGATTGGAGGCGGGAGTCGGGGGGGGCTGGTGAGTGGATGCAGTGGGAGGACTCACCAAGCCTGTCAATGAAGCTGAAAGACAACATGGCACATTATTCAGTGAAAGTGAATATATTTTCAGATTATGAAGTAACAAAATGTGTTCACCTGTGCAACCACTTATGTTCAGAATTTCTTAACTTTTCTAGGCCTACCATCTTATAGGTGCTGCCCTGACATCCTCAACAGGTGTGGAGACAGCCTGTGCAATGCTTGGTCCTGTTGCCTCTGATGACTTCAGCGTGGGTCTTCTGGAGAGCTGAGGCCTTGAGGGCCCTGGCTTGCTTTGGCTGTCTTCCTGTGGGCCAGCTGCTCCCTCTGCAGTGACAGAGAATGAGGTTGAGGGGGTCAAAGGCAAAGGGGACAGGGAGGGAGAGGACAGTCTGCGCGATTCCTGAGTGGATGACCCAGGGGTGTCCAGCTGCTGCTTCTCCTCCCTTTGGGTGCCCAAGGGCCCCAGCCTGACTCCTTGAGGGGAATGAGTACCTGGAAGGACATCAAGGTGCCCTATTTCCCTCTCGCATTCCACTGCAGGAACTCATCCATGGCCACCACGCATCTCTGCATTCTGCTGGACCAGGGTCTCCATGGCACCTGCCATACTTCCCATGGGGACCTCCATACATGTGGGCACCACTTCATTAAAGAGCAGGCGGACACACTCCTCCGACTCGTGTGCCACTCTGTTGAGGGCTTCCAACAGCTCTGCATGATGTTCCTCCACCTTCAGCTGACTCTCCACGATAAGCGGAAGGCCAAATCCAGAGGCTCGTCATCTGACTTGGACCTCGCCTCTTCCCCAGAAGTCCTCCAGGTGCCGGCAAGCTCGACTGAACCTGCCTCCTCCTGCTGCGGACACATGTCCATGTGTGTGTCCGAGGTGTGTGTCTCTGCGCTGGTGGAGGGTGTGGGTAGGCACTGTGACGGGTCTTCCTGGCTGCTTTTTTCCAGCTCTTCAATGGAGGAGGTGTCCTCTTGACTGGAGGTAAGGACCTGGATGGAGCTGAGGGACTGTCTGGCTGAGGGTGTCGATCGCTTGGCAGAGCTCCCTGTGAGCCAAAGTAGAGATAATTAGTACGTGGCAGCAGAGTCAAAAGCAGGAGAGAGAGCACTCACAGTTGTGTTGAGAGAGGATAATGTAGTGCAGGACCCTCACATGGGTGCTCATCGCTGACCTCACCATCGCCGCAGGCACGGTCCATGTCCTCACCAGTCAGCGCGATGGCACACTCCTCATAGTGAGTGAGGAGCCTAATATGGGCCACTCCACCCGCAGTCTGGGACCTCTCCCTGCTGTTGTGAGCCAGTTTCTTCTGCATGAAAACAGATGGAGAGTGTGTGAGCAGGGCACATGAAACTGCGAGGAATGTTTGTGTGGTGAGTAGAGCCATGGATGGGATGAGGACACAAGTGCCAGAGAATACAAATTAATAATGAGGTGGGTTGCGCCAGTAAGGGAACCATACGGCGCTAAAACCCGCCATTGCAGCCGGCAGGTAAAATGCCATCTTTCACGCCCGCTATCGCACTTAGTACAAACCTAGGACGATGCCGCCCATTGTCTTTCTTGGTCAGGAAAAGTGCTTTGTACTTTCATACAGACAGGAAATTCTACAATTTCCCAAGTCTTTACAAATTTCTGCACGATTACATTAAAAAAAATCTAATTCTCCAAAATTCTACAAATGGCAGCTATACTGGGTTGTTTTTGCATTGCTGCTATTAACAATAATTTGTGATAAGGAGCTTCATCAAAGACACTAATGTACAAATGTGATATATTTAAATTCAGTGGCATTCAGCTACATTCAGTGCCAACTGTTGAGTATCTATAGATTCTTTTTTTAAACCTCGTGCATGCCTGAAGTGATAATTGAGGTTTCTTGATAATTTATGTTTCACAGCACTGACCCAGTTTAGACTGAACAGTATATATCCAAGTTACGAGCAGCAGATTTATTGCTCTTTTTTGTACAGGGGTTCTTTATAGTTGGACCAAAAGTAATTTTAATTATAACCACATCTCTGCACTTGTATCTAGAACGCAAGCGTAAAGGTGCAAGAAATGAAACTTGCTCTAAGCAGAATGAATTCTATATTGTTTCAAATGTGAAAGGAAAGCAAATAAAAGAGCTCCACACAGCCAGCCAACAAAATAAATTCAAAAAACAGATTAGTTGAGAACATAAACTCCATGTACTGGCATGCTGAATGGTTGTTCTTTGGAACTCACTGTTCTCTGTGGGGATACTTAAGTCTGCCATTGTTCTGAAAAGCACCTTTGTTCTGATGTTCACATAACAGCCGGCAACACAGACACACAGCGAAGACTAGAGAAAGAACATGCTCAGCAAGGCCAGTCTCATTGTTCCCTTAAATGCAAATATTAGCGCAAGATGCACAAGGTGCAGGTGGAGTTGCCATCCACCCATCTTTCAACCAGACAGTTCATTTTGTCTGTCCATTGAGTTCAAGATTTTGTAACTAGTGAACTCGTGTATGTATTCTCATAATGTAAACGTAAAGGGGTACAAGACAGCGCTCACATTCATTGTGCATAGAATTACACAGAATTAACAGGCCATTCAGCCAAACTGGTCTCTGCCAGTATGTACCTCCACACAAACCTCCTCCATTGTTACTTCATCTAAAGCTACACTATGGGTAGAACTTTCCCCCCCGTCGGGGGCTTGTGCAGGGGCGGGCGCGGGCAGGCACGGACCGATCAGTGCCCCCGAACGGGTCGATGCCGCCATTCTATGTGGGCGGGCCAATTAAGGCCTGCCCAGCGTGACGCACACCCTGTGCAGGCGGGTGGGGTGGGTGGCGGTGGTTGCCTAAGTCGGGAGTGCGCTCTTTCACACATGTGCACGAAAGAGTGCAGAAATCTCCCTGAGGCACTACAAGTTTTAAGAGGTTAATAAAGTGGAGAAATAATTTTTATGACACGTCCCCTCATGTGAAACTGCCACATGAGCTGGGGACATGTGCATTAATTTTAATAAAACTTTGTTTGAAAATTTAAAATCATTCATGAAACCTCATCCCGCCCGTGGATGAGGTTCCATGAAAAACGCGAAGGCCGCCTGGGCTCTTCGCCTGCCCCCCCGCCAACCTTAAGGTTGGACAGGCAGCTCAGGTAACTGCTTAATTGCCTTTTTAAATGTCCTTAATAGGCGTTTGACAGTTCGGCGAGCGCGCAGCTGAGTCGGCCTGCCGAATTGATCATCTAAATGACGGGCGGTGATGTCGGGAAGCACACCCAACATCACCCCGTGTCATTTTATGCCACGACGAGCGGGTTCAGGCCAATGCGTAGAATTGACTGCAAGGAATGTCTTTCCATAGGAAGATTCAAAACTATGGGTGGAATTTTATGGCCCTGTCACAGTGGGGGTGGGGCTGGAAAACGCAGTGAGCCATTCCAAAGTCTGTTGACGTCAATGGGACCGGAAGACCCTGCCGGTGAGAGGGGCTGGAAAATTCCACCTGTACCAGTTGCCAAGATTAAGTGATGAATTCATCAATATTAATGCATCACTTCAACATGCCAGTCTGAAACTACCTCTGGCAAGCTGGGCAGCATCCTCTGCAGCTGAGGCATAAGTCGGTCTGCCAGAGTAATTGAAAGGCAACACTTGTGTATATTTTCTGCCTTTGAATTAGAAAATCATCACGCTTACATTTTAATAGGTTTGACTGAAGTATTGTTTAAAACTAGTACGCAATAATAAATGTGTACCTTACACAGCAATCCACAGTATGTCCACAAAGCACTTCCAGAGCTGTATCAAAGCTGAATGTTGCTATTTTGGCTGGCTGTCTGCTGCTATTCCCAGGGAACATATATTCAGAAGTTCTGTGTATTTCAATTTGATTTACATATGAGGCAATCAATCACTATAGACTGTAATAAATTTGCAGGACTTTTAAAGGGGAATGTGGTCTGGATAAATTGATCATAAAATATTAAACCATTGATAAAGTTTTTCAAAAATGTTTTGGTACCTTTGTCAGGCACCTAAATGGCAGAAACATGTTTTGCGTGATTTTAATAGTGAAATGTAATTGGATGATATTCATTTTATCTATAATATTCTGTTCAATAGCTTTCCCCAGAATCATAGAATAGCTACAGCACAGAAGAAGGCCATTCAACCCATTGTGCCTGTGCTGGCTCTGTTCAAGAGCAACTCAGCTCATTCCACTTGCATGCTCTGTCCCTGTTGGAGTGTTAATTACTGTACGGCAACTGGTGTAAGGGCAGAAATTGCATGTCCAATGGAACAGCTTCATGTCACACAGGTTTGGTAGTAAATTGGTTAGCCATCCTGTCAATTGAGGAAGATATGTGATAGTTAAAAAAGAAGCCGGAGATTAATATTGGTGGGGTTCCTGTGCTGGTCAGGGAAAGGAAAAAGTGTACCTGTGCATATTTTCCTTTGGGAGCAAGGCTTTCTATATAACATTGGCTTCGATTTTGTGGTCAGTGGCAAAGCAAGGGCGCTTGCTGCTGACCTTGAATAAATCCGTCTGTAACGAGTCAGCGATCTCTGTAGCATTGCTTTCTCTTTTCACATTGCAGTTTAAATCAGGCACCAAGTCAAAGGGCTCTCCAGATGTGCAGCAGCAGTGATATCAGCAAATTGGATAAGCAACCAATTGCCTTAAAGTATTCTCACAATGAGCAAGCTAGGAAGTGAATTTAAAGTGTCAGACAGTGAAATAAAATGATTTATGATGGGACTAGTATATAGCCTAAAATAAAGATAAAATAAATAATAGATATCAATAATAGATGATAAAGATTAAAAGATAAAATAAAATTAATCTTTTCAAAAATCATTTTTAAAAGGTACATTTTTAAAAATAATAATGGAGAAATTTAACATTCCGCAATGTTTCCCAGGGCCAGTGAAGGTGTTTAGCAGTAATTGTAAATTTATCAGAAATAATAATTATTGAACATCATTAAAAAATCCTGTTACACCTCATTGAAGAAGGCATAACTCTTTCAAGGCATTTATTTTACAGTGAGATGAAGAGTGTAAGAGTGGAAGCTTTCATCAGCTCAATGATTTCCCACTGATTACAGTCTGCTGAAGGGTAGAGTCATTGACTTTGTCTTTATCACAACAGAATCTGGGTGCAGGATTTTAGATGTTTTGCGGGGTGGTAGTCTAGAACCAGGCGACACAGTCTCAGAAAAAGGGGCAAGGTATTTAGGACTGAGATGAGGAGGAATTTCTTCACTCAGGGGGTAGTGAATCTTTGGAACCCAGAGGGCTATGGAAGCTTAGTTATTGAGTATGTTCAAGACAGAGATCGATATATTTCTAAATATTAATGACATCAAGAGATATGGGAAAATGGCATTGAGGTAGACTAAAATTATGATGTAGTTGAATGGCAGATTGGGCTTGAAGGGCTTAATGGTCTACTCCTGCTCCCATGTTCCTATGATAGGATTTCCACGTTATTCTGCACATGTGCAGATGTCTTTAGTTTCTGTCAGTTTCAGTGGAGTAATGATGGTGAATGCTGACAGTTTCACCGTCACTACCACCACAAATTACCAATGTATTATTGGCAATTCCTCAACTAAAGTATCAAAACTTTGTCAGGTAGTTTTTCCTTGAAGCATTCCACATAATGAGACACTCTGGCCCGCATTTTTGCTCCTGGGTCAGAAGCAGAGCCGGGACAATTCCTGGCTTCACAAACCCGACCAGATAAAGTACCCGGGAAGTTCAATCTTTTGTCCAGGGTGATGGCGGTGGAAGTGGGGGTGGGGGGGTGTCGGGATGGGGGGGGAGGGGGGATTTTGGGGGTGTTGCAGGTGAAAATGGGAGTCATGGCGGGTGACCCCAGAAAGAGTTTGGAGTGTGCCAGATGTGGAAGTGGGCTGGGTGGAAGGCTTCCCTCGGTGCTCTGGCACTTTGTCGAAGTTACCAAAAAATCAATAAAACAAAAACTGCCCTCACCCCTCACACCCGCTCACCGCTCCCACACACTCCCCATGCCCCATCCATATCAATCCATACGACCTTATGCCCACCAGCCATGTCCATGGTCCTTTATAGCCCCATGCTGACTTAATACCAACTCATTCAAACCCATGCCACCCACCCATCACCCTTTGCCCTTACACTTGCTCTACCAACTCACTCAGTATCTAGCATGGACAGACCTCAGGACACAGGCTGAGAAGCACTTGGAGCCATCAATAAAACTGTGAATTGGCAGGCACCCCACTGTGACAATGAAAGGTTACAAAATCAGTCATGCAACACTAACTCTGTAATGATAACCCTTAAGGTTATATCAACAGACAGTGAAATAACAAGTGCTGACTTTTTTCAAGCCCACAGGCAGTTTTTTTTATAATATTAAAACGGCAGGACATTTAAATGCCTTAATAGTTCTTTTGACAGTTCATATTTAAATGCCTTATCAGATCTTTTGACCATTCTCTTGACAATTTTTTTGATAGTTCTCTTGACAGCTTTCTTGACAGTTCCAATGAGCTTGACAGTTCCAATGAGTTTTTACACTTTTTATGCACATTCATGTCTAATTTTAACAATCACAAAGGGACCTTACCTATCCCAAAGTGCACCTGACCTCTCCCAAAGTTTTCCCAGAACCATGTCTAAAAGAATACCCTACCTCTCCAAAGAACTTTGACAGCTTTAGACTTTCTTCTCCTATTAGGTCTAAAGTGCACAAGTCATGGTTTGACATCCCATTCGCTAATTCAAATTTGACTGTGGCAACTGCATTTTAACATATGCATTTGCATCCATTAACCACAGATGTGCACATTAGATTCCACCCAATTTCAGCAGGACAACTGAGCCACCATTTTGGCAAAGATGAAGAGCCTCTCCATTTACGCAAAAATTCTGGCCCCTTTCTCTGTTCTTATCGTGTGTTTGTAGAATGGTTTTAAGGGAGGTCAGCGTCAGGTACCATGTGAAATCAAGGATGAAATGGCTTCGAGGCAAAGGCCACAATGGCTAGGAGGCTTCACAAGGTCACACGGACCATTAGAAATATGGATGCTTTTAACATATATATTGGGGGCTTAGAGCAGAGATTGATGGGACATTTCTTAGGGCAGGGTTTTTAGTTCGGTGGGCATGCGCGATCAGCGGACCCGGGACTGGCCAGGGAATGGACCGCTGACCGCGATCGGCCCCCGCCCGCGATTTCACGTTGGCTGGCCAATTGACGGCTAGCTAGCATGAAACGCGCGCTAAAATGCTTAGCGCTCCCAAGGTGGGGGCAAGTGCTGACGTAATCAGGGGTGCAGGGGAGCGTAGAACGAAAGCTCCTTGAACGCAGAGAGTTGCCTCAGGGAGCTGAAGAATTTAAAACCAAGAAATAAATATTTTAAAACCCAGAAAAAAATGTCCACGCCTCGGAATCAGTCACCTGAACATTTGATGATGAAAATTCTGTCCAAACATTTTTACTTATTTAATAACTGAAACCTTGTCCCACCCTTAGGTGGGGGTTTCGTCAAAAATGGAAAGTCCGCCTGGCAGATTCGCCTGTCCGCCAACCATATGGTTGGACGCACCACAAAAAATTGGGGACAATTGGAACTTTATTGGGAATAATTGCTCTCCTCATTGTCAGCGGGCACGCTTCTAACTTCTGTGTGCAGATGCTAACCAGAATTTCGTGCGAGCATGGGATGACATCGGGACTCTCAGCGGACATCATCATGCGCTATTTTACACTCGAGCGGGTCAGGCGCGCGCCCGCACACCAAACTAAAAACTTTGCCCTTGGAGCAGAACTGGATATGCTCAGGTGGTTGCAAGGCAAACTCAACCTTGATTACCTCAGAACCTTGTAGAACCATAGGCAGCATCTTTCAAACCTACGTCCACTACCATTCAGAAGGACAAGGGAAGCAGACACATGCGAACTCCACCACCTACAAGTTCCCCTCCAGGCCACTCACCAAGCTGACTTGGAAATATATCGCTGTTCCTTCATTGTCGCTGGGTCAAAATCCTGGAACCCACTCCCTAGCAGTATTACGGGTGTAACTACACCACAAGGACTGCAGCAGTTCAAGGAGGCCCTTCATCACCACCTTCTCAAGAGAAATTAGAGATGGGCAATAAATGCTAGCCTAGCCAGTGATACTCATGTCCCATGAATGAATGATAAAAGAAATGTTAGATTTTATCTCAAACTCAAACTCATTATGCTATAAGAATGATCATTGTATTTTAACTTCTTTACATCGTGTAGATTCTTCTGTGACTGTAATAAACATAAATATTTGGAAAAAGTCTCCTTCTAATCTCTGAGTATCAAAGCCCACATCTAATATAAATTATGCACATGGAATATAAATAGTTTTCCCTCCTCATTATGAACAAATGGTCCCTGCCAGTAATTGGTCATGTGTGTATGTGTGGTTAAAACTTCCGCTGTGTTTAAAAAGTACTCAGAGTATACATGAAACAAAATCATGAGTAAATTGTGCAGATAATCCCAAATAATGAAGTCTGGATGCAGGAGCAGGTGGCTGGCAGTGATTTACAATATAGTAATCAAATCAAGTGGCTTTTTTGATTAAGTTATAAATGGTGAAAGAAGCTGAAGAAGGAAGAATACAAAATAGTGGATTGATTTTGGTTTTACATTTAGTGTTAAATATTAATGTTTAAGCTTGAGTTGCCAATTTACATTGAGCATGCTGGTATGTTATGTTGATTGCTTCAGAAAATATTCTTGTTGCACTTTGCTCCTGGAATTATCACCCGACTCTTTGGTAGGACACAGCAGCCTAACATCACAGACACTACTTGCTATATTACCATGCTGCAGCTCTTTGGTCACTCTAAAAAAAACATTCAGAAAGAGGGAGAAATGATATCCCAGAAATATTCTCCACGAAAACTATGTTTTAAATATATTCTTTCATGGGGTTGAGGGTGTCATGAAGCTATTAAAGTATTTAATATTATTGGAAAGTATTTTTCCTTTAAAATACAAGTTTAGTCTGTGAGTGTGTCATAACTGGATTAAAGTCAGCTAGTCTGGGTACTTTGATAAGTGCTAGTTTTGAGATGTAAACAGAGAGGTAGAGTGTATTTGCATTTTTTTTGAATAGAGCATTCAAGAAGTGTAGTGAAAACTGACACCAATCTAGCAGATACCAAGCAATATGTTTATATTACAAATAAAATTGGTATTATGAAAGGTGTTTTATTGTTAAAAGGGTTTAGTTCAGAGGCTGGTGATACAATGAAAATTTACATTCAATGGCGGTGGTGTGTATAACTTCAGCAGTTTTGTGTGTGCAGGGCAGAGGCAATGTAAGATCAAAAGGCCCTGCAAGCCTCCAACTGTCCCCACAGGAACCAAAGTGAAATGGACCTCATTTTGAATTTGTAAGGTGAAAATGCTTTGCCTGGTGTTTGGTTAAGTCTATGTGTTGCTGTTGCCTTAGTGGAGATTAGATTGGGAATTTGTTAAAAGTTATGATGGTAGTAATTTGTAGCCATGTATATATATATTTTAACCTCTGTAAATTAATAGAATGTTTAATTTAGTTTAATGTAAAACCTCGAGAACTGGTGGTCTGATTCCTGAATTTAGAGTTGCATCTCAAACACAACACTTAAAATTATGGGTTATGACAGCTGTTTAAAGTTTACCTCTGGGATTTTTAAACAACTCAGCTTTACCAACTGCATTGATCATAACAAAGGGTCACTGGCTAGGCCAGCATTTGTTGCCCATTCTTGATTGCCCTTGAGAAGGTGGTGGCAAGCTGCCTTCTTCAACCGTTGCAGTCGGTGTGGTGCAGGTGCAACCACAGTGACGTTATGAAGTATTATAAACCAGACTCCCAAGTTTTTGGTAAGATCAGGTTAAGGACTGGTATCATTTTGTTTAAAACAGATGAAGTTTGAGATTCAAGAAACTCACTAAGAGAATAAAGCCACAAGATTCCAAAGGTTTTGATCAAACAAAAATAAACTAAATAATGTCGGGAAGATAAAACAATTTACACTATCTATCTTATCCTCTAACATTCAGTGTTAATGAGGTACATGTGAAATAATAAGCAAACTGTGGTCAAACACACCCCATTACACAATAAGTGGCAGAGGTGACCTAGACTAAGACAATGGATTTCTCAACAACCCACCCAGACGTCAGTAAACACTGTGAGTCAGCCAATTTCACTGAAACTCAGGCTGGATTTTCTGGCCCTGACATGGCGGGACCTGCTGTGGGAGAATTGGTGGCCCAGCCAAAAGTCCATTGACTCTCCCGCAGGACCAGACAATCTCGGTGGCAGGTGGGGCCAGAAAATCCCACTCTGTCCCTCTCATGAGGGATTCCTGTCTTCACCTTCAAAGATCTAACCTGGGGAATTCTCTCTAAAAGTCGCTCCAAGTTGGACGGCTCAACAGTGGCTCACCTCATAGGGTTTCAATCTCGTCTCCTAAGACTTCATTTCCCTGGATTCCCGAATCTGCACTCAAGCATCAATTCACAAGCACAATTTAAGATCTTTGGCCACACTGAGGAGAACACTACTGACCCAAAGGGCTACTTTCACCCCAACGGCCCACAGCAGGGAGTCGCCAACCTTCTGCTACCCTCTCTGTTTGCCTCAGCTTCTCCTGAGCCCACTTCACTTAGAGTCCGTTAACCGCAGCCATTTCTCTGATTGGAGCCTCTTTCTCTGCTGCGTAATTTAAACTTAACTCTCTTCCATGTCCCTTTTCCCATGCCTGGGACTCTTCTTTTTGGGACCTCTCCCTGTCCCGTCTCCCTATCCCCTGCCTGGGACTCTTATTTTCAATGGAGTCCGCTCCCGGTCACATGATCTGGGTTTTTTGCACCTTTTTCTTCATGCACAGGCGTTCTGGGCCCAAAGAACATAAGGATTGCAGCATTGTGCATATGTAGCCCTGCATTGTGCATGCATGGAAACTCAGAGGTCTGTCCGGACTTGGAGTCCCTGACCTTAGCTCTTAACTTGGCATTCATAACAGAGGGGAATTTTAGGTTTTTGACCTGGACACAGTGAAGGAATGGTGATGTAGTTCCAAGTCAGGATAGTGTGTGCCTTGGAGGGGAACTTGCAGGCGGTAGTGCGCCAATGCATCTGCTGCCCTTGTCCTTCTAAATGGTAGAAGTTCCAAGTTGAAAGGTGCTGGCAAAGGAGCCTTGATAAGTTGCTGCAATGCATCTTGTAGATGGCACACACTGCTTCCATTGTGTGCCAGTAGTGGAGGGAGTGCTGATCAAGAGGTTGCGTTTTCCTGGATAGTGTCAAGATTCTTGTGTGTTATTCAAGCTGCGGTTATCCAGGCAAGGGAAGAGTATTCCATCATCTTCCTAATGGTGGACAGGCTCTGGAGAGTAAGGACGCGAGTTACTCACCGCAGAATTCCCAGTCACTCACGTGCTCTTGTAGCTACAGTATTCATATGGCCCGTCCAGTTAAGTTTCTGGTCAATGATAACACCCAGGATGTTGATGGTGGGGGATTCAGTGATGGTAATGCTGTTGAACGTCAAAGGGTGATGGTTAGATTCTCTCTCGTTGGAGATGATCGTGGTCTGGTACTTTTGTGGGGCAAATTTTATTGCCACTTATCAGCCCAAGTCTGAATGTGTCCAGATCTTGCTGCATATGGACATGGGCTACTTCAACATCTGAAAAATCGAGAATAACACTGAATACTGAGCTATGATTTGCGCATGACCCCCCCCCCCACCGCCTTCAGATTTTATGATGGAAGGTAGGTCATTGATCAAGCATCTTAAGGTGGCTGGGCTCAGGGACTCCTGCAGCAATGTCTTGGGCTCAGATGCTTGGCATCCAACAACCACAACAACCTTCCTTTGTGGTAGGTATGACTCCAACCAGTGGAAAGTTTTTCTATTGATCCCCTTTGACTTCAGTTTTGCTAGGGCTCCCAGTCTGATTGGCTGGCAGCTCCATCAGTCCCAGCAGCACCAGGAAGACGTCAGTGGCAGCTTCCGGAACCAGAGCAAAACAGGAAGGTCAAAGCCCATGGATCCCTGGAGCAGATAAGCCCAGGGTCTTGGACCAGGAGGTTTTGGGCAGGTTATTTGGAGGGGTGGGGGGTGTGTAGGTGGGGGGGTGGTGTGTGAGGGATGGGTTTACAGAAGGAAGCGGGTAGGAAGAAAGGGGGGTGGGGTTCAAACTAAGTGGGGGCTGCCCCGCAATCAGCCATGTACAGCCCCCAAGACCGACCCCCACTTCCTCCCGCCTATTAAACATTTAAGTTTAAAAATCGGGCTTTCCACTCCCGCCCTGCTATCCACTCCAAACTTTTTGTAGTGTGGGCAGCACATTATGAGGTTTAACTGGCTTGATAACAAGCCTCATTGACCCTTAATTGTTCATTTAAATATGGTGGGCGGGCTGATGATTCTGGCGCCCGTCCACCCCCTGATATTACGAGGGAGAGCATGGGGGTGGACGGGAGGGTGGTAGGATGGGTGCCCACCCCACTTTATGTGCTCCCCCCCACCCATGAGAAACACACCCACTGGTGGTACGTAAAATTCAGCCCTAAGAATCTTCGTTTTATCCCAACTCTTCAGGTATATCAATTTTTATTCACGCCAAAGGTTCCCATCAATTCAGCGCACCATAACTTTAACTAGTAACGGTTTCTGTGAATTTACAAATAGCTTTTTAAAAATTCATTCATGGGATGTGGGCATCGCTGGCTAGGCCAGTATTTATTGTCCATCCCTAATTGCCCTTGAGAAGATGGTGGTGAGCTGCCTTCTTGAGCCGCTGCAGTCCATGTGATTTAGGTACATCCACAGTGCTGTTAGGGAGGGATGTCCAAGATTCCCGTGAAGGAACGGCGATATATTTCCAAGTAAGTTTGGTGAGTGGTTTGGAGGGGAACTTCCAGGCGCTGATGTTCCCATTTATCTGCTGCCCTTGTCCTTCTAGATGGTAGCGGTCATGGGTTTGGAAGATGCTGCTTAAGAGCCTTGGTGAGTTTCTGAAGTACATCTTGTAGATGATACACACTGCTGCCACTGTTCATCGGTGGTGGAGGGAGTGAATGTTTGTGGATGTGTTGCCATTCAAGTGAGCTGCTTTGTCCTGTATGGTGTCAAGCTTCTTGAGTGCTGTTGGAGTTGCACTCATCCAGTTTAGGAATATAGGAACTTAGGGACATGAGGCAGTCATTTAGACCCTCAAGTCTGTTCTTCCATTCAATTAGATTTTGGCTGATCTGTGACCTAACTCTAGATACTGTCTAAAATAGGAGAAGCATCAATTCCCTCCACTCTACCTTAATTATTCTTATCTGAAACTTTTCTATGAGGCTAGCTGGAGGTGACCTACCTTTCAGAAAGCCATAGCAATTTCCTAATTATCTTCCACTTTTCCAAGTGACCATTTACTCTGTCCCTAAGAATGGTCAGATTCTAATAACATGATAACCTGATGCCAGTTCGAATCCAGATCCAATGATTTGTGGCCCTGCCATGAATCCCAGTACTGTTGGGAACAGAGAGTATTGGAACTAGAAGATCAGGTTTGCAGTTCAAACAAATACATTGCCAAGAATGACCAAAAAATCAGATCATCTGAAAAAACATTGTAGTTGTTTCTGAATTTGTGTAGCTCCACAAACCCTGTGACACTTGCCCCCAAACATGGATTAGACAAGCACCCCATTTGTGTAATTACTTTGCATGGATACTAATGCAAATTAATTACAATCGCTTGATCTTGGTACTTCTGAAGGAAGCAGGAACATTAGTTGTGTTTGGGTAGAGGTTCCACCGTGTCCTCAAGGCCTCTCTAGGAATTCTATTTCTTAGTAATTATTTTCACGACTGATATTAAATTCAGTGCCCTGCAGTTGCTTTGTTTCTCATTTCCAACGCACCATTATTATCTCAGTTTCCTGGTCTACTTATTTTTAAACTCTATATTGCAAAACTTCAGAATGCGATAAACAGGGCTAAGCAATTCCACAGCCAATGGATCAGATCATAGGTTTGCATTCATGGGACATCCAGTCATGAATTGTAATGGCCAATTAAACAACTAGCCAGAGGCAGAGGCTCCACAAATATCCCCATCCTCAATGATGTGGGAGATCATCACATCTGTGCAAAGGACAAGGCCAAAATTTTGGCAGCCATCTACAGCCAGAAGTGCCAAGTGGATGATCCAACTTGGCCTCCTCCTGAGGTACCCAGCATCACAGATGCCAGTCTTCAGCCAATTCGATTCATTCCACATGATATCAAAAAATGTTGAAGGCACTGGATACAAAGGTTATGGGCTCTGTCAGAAGAATGAGAAATTACCTTATTAAAAAAGTTTAGAAGAGCAAGAAGTGGTCTTAGTGAAACATTTAAGCCCTTGAAGACACTCGACATGGTGGATACTGAGAGGATGTTTCCCCTTGTGAGAGAGACAGAGATGAGGAGAATTTTATTCTTTCAGAGTGTCATTAGTCTGTGGAATTCTCTTCTCCAGAGAACAATGGAGGCAGCTTCATTGAATATTTTTAAGGCTGTGTTAGATTCTTAATTGATAACGGCATAAAAGGTTATCAGGGTAGACAGGAAAGTATAGTTGAGGTCACAGTCAGGTCAGCTACGATCTTATCAAATGGCAGAGCAAGCTTGAGGAACTGAATGGCCTACTCCTGCTCCTAATTTGTATGTTTGTAAGTTTGCATGTATGACAACATCTCAGCTGTAATACTGAAGACTTGTGCTCCAGAACTAGCTGCAACACTAGCCAAGTTCCAGTATTCCAGTACAGCTACAAGACTGGCACTTAATAAAAATGCCCAGATATGTCCTATCCACAAAAAACTGGGCAAATCCAATCTGGCCAACTACGACCCCATCAGTCTACTCTAAATCACCAGTAAAGTGATGTGAGGTGTCATTGAAAGTGCTATCAAGCAGTCCATTTGATCGGCACCCCATCCATCAGCTTAAACATTCACCCCCTTGACCGCCGGAACATATTGACTGCAGCGTGCACCATCTACAAGATGCACTGAAGTATTTCACCAAGCCTCCTTTGACAGCACCCTCCAAACCTGCGACCTCTATCTCTGAGAAGGACAAGGGCAGCATCTTCATGGGGTCAACACCTGATGTTCCCCTCCAAGTCACTCACCATTCTTGACTAGGAAATACTTCAGTGTTCCTTCACTGTTGCTGGGTCAAAATCCTGGAACTCCTTCCGTAACAGCACAGTGAGTGTAGCTACAGCAGATGGGCTGCAGTGGTTCAAGAAGGTGCCCCACCACCAGCTTCTCAAAAGCAATTATGAGTTGGGCAACAAATGCTGGCTGGCAGCAATACGCACATCCCATGAAAAAAAAATTAAAATGGCTGTTGCATGATTTGGGGCATCTCAAAAATGTGATTGAATACAATATTAGTGCACGCTCTTTCTTACTTTTAGTTGGAAACCATCCAGGTCTCCAAGCCTTTCTGAAGTCAATCTCATTGGATTTTCCATTTTCTCTTCATACTAATCCCTGTTTACATCTTCACTAATCTCTAGCCTTGCTTGCAGAATTGGATTTGTATCCTTTCTTTTTTCATTGCGAAAACTAAGTAAAAAATATTACTTTGGCCGTTCAGCCACATCATTATCCTCTGCCGCTAAACATAGAAGCTGATTTTAATGGGCTTACATCTTCTTTTGCCACACTGTCGCTTTTTTAGCAACTTAAACAGCATTTACTATTAGTCCTGATACTCTCTGCTGGTTTGTTTTATACTCGGCCACCTTATTCCCCCTTGTTACTTCACCAGCTTTATCTTTTGTTGCTTTCTATAATGCGCAGGACAACACAAGCGTAGATCGTCAAAATGCCCTGTGAAATTTATTCTCAGTTGGAATTGTAAGTTTTTAAATCAAAACTTCTCACATTTAAAAATGCAATTTTCGCAACAACATATGAAAGGTTATTTATTAAAAAATTGGACATTTCTTGTTGGCCAGAAATAGGTCACACACCTTTCTGCCCCCAGCCTACTTCCAGTGGATTGGAAAAATGCTAATATAATGCCCTTATTCAAAAAGGAGGGGGGGGGAGGCAGAAGGTAGGAAACTATAGACCAGTTAGTTTAACGTCTGTCATTGGGAAATTGTTGGAATGCATTATTATGGAAGTAGTAATGGGACATTTGGAAAGTCAAAATGCAATCCATCAGAGTCAGCATGGTTTTATGATGAGTAAATCGTGTTTGACTAATTTGTTAGAGTTCTTTGAAGATGTGACAAGCAAAGTGGATAATGGGGTTCCTGTAGATGTACTATATCTGGACTTCCAGAAGGCCTTTGATAAGGTGCCACACAAAAGATTAATACACAAGATAAGATCATATTGAGTTAGGGGTAATATATTAGCTTGGATAGGGGATTGGCTAACCAACAGAAAGCAGAGAGTTGGGATAAATGGGTCTTTTTCTGGATGGCAAGCTGTAAATAGTGGAGTGCCACAGGGTTCGGTCCTTGGGCCCCAACTATTTACAATCTATATTAATGACTTGGTTTCAGGTGTAGAAGGTACTTTAGCTAAATTTGCAGATGATGCCAAAATAGGCAGGAAAGTAAGTTGCAAGGAAGAAATGAGAAATTTACAAATGGATATGGACAGGTTAGGTGAATGGGCAAAAATGTGGCAGATGGAGTTTAATGTAGATAAATGTGAAGTTATCCATTTTGGTTGGAAGAATAAAAAGGCGACTTATTATTTAAACGGAGAGAAACTTCAGAACACTTCAGTGCAGAGGGATCTGGGTGTCCTCATGCATGAATCGCTGAAAGCTAGTAAGCAGGTACAGTAGGTAATAAGGAAGGCAAATGGGATTTTGGCATTTATTGCTAAAGGAATAGAGTATAAAAATAAGGAAGTGTTGTTGCAACTGTATAAGGCATTGGTGAAACCGCACCTGGAGTACTGTGCACAGTTTTGGTCCCCTTACCTGAGGAGGGATGTAGTTGCACTGGAGGCGGTTCAGAAGAGGTTCACTAATTGATTCCAGAGATGCGGGACTTGTCTTATGAGGAGAGATTGAGCAGTTTAGACCTATAGTCACTAGAGTTTAGAAGGATGAGAGGAGATCTAATTGAGGTATATAAGATGCTAAAGGGGATAGACAAAGTAGACGTGAAGCAGATGTTTCCCCTTCTGGGGCAATTTAGTATGAGAGGCCATAATTTTAGGATAAGGGGTGGTAGATTTAAATCAGAGGTGAGGAGGAATTATTTTTCTCAAAGGGTCGTGAATCTGTGGAATTCTCTACCTCAGAGTGCAGTGGATGCCAGGACACTGAATAAATTTAAGGAGGAGATAGACAGATTTTTAATTAGTAATGGGTTGAAAGGTTATGGGGAGAGGGCGGGAAATTGGAGTTGAGGCCAAAATGAGATCAGCCATGATCGTATTGAATGGCAGGGCAGGCTCGAGGGGCTGAATTGCTGACTCCTGCTCCTAGTTCTTATGTTCTTACTGCAGTATTCCAATGAAGGTCAATGTAACCTGGAGGAACTGCACCTCATCTGTGATTAAGTACTTTACACACATTTGGTTGCCAAATACAGACCGTAACTTCTGCCCCCTTTTTGATTCCTTTTTCTTTGCAGGTTTTGTTTTAGTGCTTTGTTTTTCTTTTTCTTTGCTTTTGCTCTGCCATTCACACCTCCTCTAGGCAATCTTGTGTTTCATTAGCAGTCCCATTGCCACTCCTGTTGGCCTTGCACCACCAATACCTTTGTCATTTAACTGCTGCTGTCTTCCACACTATTGCAGACCTTTCCTTTTGTTCTTTTTCTGAAGCTCTCTCCTTTTCCCTTTCTTAAAACCTATTCCATTCAGAACTTTTCCCAGCTCTGAGGAAAGGCCATTGACCCGAAACATCGGGAAGGGATTTTACCAAGACCCCTCAAGGCTCCGACATTGGCTGGAAATACATGGTGGCAACACGCACAGGCGGCTGGCAAGGGGGTTCCTTGCCTAATGTTACGGGCGGCGCCCAATTAAGTAGCTGCCAGTGGGGTTGCTGTCCCACTCAGGATAGCCGCCGCCCCCAAGAGCTGTCAGCCCAATCAGAGGGCTGTCAACACAGCAGCCTCAGCAGTGCCACCAGGAGCAGTGGCTGCTGCTGAGGTAGGAAGGGGCCCTCCTGCATTCAGGAGGTTGGCCGAAAAGAGTTAATAAAAAGTAAATGTTCAAGAGTTGGGGGGAAACCAGCCTACCCTGCCCGCAGCCCCCTCTATACTTTTAAAATCCTTTTCCCCAGGCTGCCACTGGGAGGTCACCTCCATTCAGCTGGCAGCACCCCCATGCGGCAGGGAGTCGATGCGCTGTTGGCAAAATGCAAATGACATTGTAAAAGGGCCCTTTATAGTGCCTTTGCATATTTAAATTAGCTTCTTGCATCATTGTGCTGGGAAGCCAGTCCCACCGTTAGTAAAATTCCCCAGCAGCGGGATGTGGCTGGGGATATGGTTGATCCACCATGGCTCCCTGAAATTTTACTGCAACCCCACCCCCTGCCTTGCTCATGCAGGCTGGTAAAATTCTCCTCTTTAACTCTGTCTCGCTCTCTATTGATGCTGCCTGGGCATTTCCAGCATTTTCAGTTTTTATTTCAGAATTTCAGCACCCGCAAAACTTTGCTCTTGCATCACCCCGTCAACCAGGCCAATCAGATCCACACCACAGAGTTGAAAGGACAGCGATCTAAAGCATGGTGGCACCTTGTCTTTTTATCTCACTTGATCATATGCTCCTAATAAAACAAACATCGTAATCTTGTTATATTTCAGTACATTATCAGGGAAATATTACTCCAGCCCTCAAAAGGGCAATTGTCTTCCTCAAACACCTATAATGTAATTCTGCAGAATAGAACATGAAGTTGTTGACTATCGGTATTCGATTTCAGTCGTGGGAGATAATAAATACTAAAATTGGCTTTTCTTTCCTGATCACTCCCTGCCAGCAGCAATACCTAGACAAGTCCATAACACAAGCAGCCTTCTTTGAACTAATTAATGAAAGGTTCCAAACAGTCCTCTTTACCAGAACCTTGTGGAATTTTTTAAAATGCCAAGGCTCCTGCAAATAACAGTCCATTATATTTAAGGACAACATTTGTTTGGTTTGAGAGTAATGGTTTGCAAATTCAAAAATGAAACTCATATTTGCACCTCACAAGTGTATTGACGACCTGTCAAAGTCAAAGACTGAATGTTGTTAATATTGATCACTCTTTACTGCAAGCAATAATGGTGTTATTCTTACAGTAAAACATCTATTTGTATGATGAAAGGCGTCCGTCTGTATTTGTTGGCTTAATGTGTTGTTAGAGTGGAAGCTAATATCCACTTATGTAAAGATCAACCTGGAACATGGGCTTTAGAGATCGTTACGATGAAAAGAGAAAATGCTGGAAATACGCAGCAGGCCAGTCATCATTTGTGAAAAAAGAACAGATTACGGTGTTCTGGGTGTGTCCCTAAAGATTTTCAATTTCATACTTATTTCAGACTTTCCCTTTTTAGTTGCAGATCTCTGCGTCATTCCAGGACAATGAATGTTCTCACTTCCTTAATGCTGACAAAGAAAAAACATATGGTGCACACTGATTTTAAGCTTCATTATATATTTTCTAGCTGCATATTGATAAAAAAAAATGCTCCTTATCTGGTTTATGGAGCAGAAATAAGGGGTCAAATGGCAGATATCAGGTTGTTCGCATAAGTGAGAACCAGGCTGAATATAGAACATTCAGAGGGGAAGTGGAAAAGGAAATAAGGGGGTCAAAGAGAGAGCTTGAGAAGAGACTGGCAGCTTACATGTAAAGGAATCCAAGAAACCTTCTATAGGCATAGAAATAGCAAAAAGGTAGTAAGACGAAGGGTGGAGGCGATTAGGGACTGAAAAGGAGGCCTATCTATGGAGCAGTGGGCACGGCTGAGGTGCTAATTGAGTACTTTGTATCTGTCTTTCCCAAGGAAGTAAATGCTACCAGTACCGTCGTGGAAGAGGAGGTATTTGAGATATTGCATGGGCTAAAAATTGACAAAGAGGGGGTACCAGGCTGGCTGTACCTAAAGTTGATAAGCCACCAGGATGCAATGCATCCTTGGATGCTGAAGGACATAAAGCCGAAAATTCCGAAGGTACTGACCACAATCTTCCCATCGTCCTTAGTTACAGGAATGGTGCCAGAGGACTGGAGGATTGTAAAAATTACACCCTTGTTCATAAAATGATGATAAACACAGCAGCTACAAGCTAATCAATTTAACCTCAGTGGTGAGGAAGCTTTTAGAAACCATACTCTGGGGAAAAAAATTTATAGTCATTTGGACAAGTGTGAATTAATTAAGGAAAGCAAGCATGGATGTTAAAGGCAAATCGTGTTTAAGATTGAGTTTTTTGATGAGGTAACTGGGAGAATTGATGAGGGTAATGATTTGATGTGATGTATACATGGACTTCCAAACAGTATTTGATAAAATGTCATATAACAGTCTTAACAGCAAAGTTGAAGCCCATAGAATAAAAGACAGAGTGGCAGAATAGATAAGAAGTTGGCTGAGTGATAAGAAATAGAGTGTAATGGTGAATGGTCATTTTTTGGACTGGAGGAAGATACACAGTGGAATTCTATGGGGGTCAGTACTAGGACCACTGCTTTTCTTGATGTATATTAATGACTTAAACTTGGGTGTACAGGATACAATTGCAAGATGACAAAACTTGGGAATATTATGAATAATGAAGAGGAGAGTGATAGATTTTAAGAGGACATAGGCAGGCTGATAGAATGGGCAGACATAATTTAACACAGAGAAGTGTGAAGTGATTTATTTTTGTAGGAAAAACAAGAAGAGGCAATACAAACTAAAGGGTGCAATTCTAAATGGGGCGCAGGAACTGTTGGTATATGTGCATAAATATTTGAAAGTGACAGCGCAGATTGAGAAAACTGTTAACAGAGGGCTTTATAAATAGGGGCATAGGGTATGAAAGCAAGGAAGTTATGATGAACCTTTGCAAAAGATTGGTTTGACCAGCCAGTCCAGAACTGGAATGTGAAGGCTTTAGAGATGGTGCAGAGAGGATTCACAACAATGGTTTCATGGATGAGGGACTTCAGTTACATGGATAGGTTGGAGAAGTTTTGGGTTTTCTCCTTTCAGAAAGGAAGAGCTAGAGGAAATTTGATAGAGGCGTTGAAAATCACGGGGCAGGAGTTTTCGCTCGGCGGGCAGGCACGCTTCCGACCCGCTTGAACGTAAAATGACTCGCGTTGACGTCGGCCAAGCATGCCAACACCAACGCGCAGTCGCACAATAGTTCGGTCGGTGGGCACGCCTAATGGTTGGCGGGCAGGCAAAAAGGCCAAGCGGCCTCTGTATTTTTTTGGTAACCTCATTCACAGGTGGGATGAGGTTTCCAAAAGCAAATAATAATAAAATAAAAGTTTTAAAATTTAAATTAATAACATGTGTCCCTGCCCATGTAACAGAGTCACATGAAGGGACATGTTTCATGACAATTTTTTAAATGAATTTTTTAAATATCTCTTCATCTCCCTGAGGCAGCTCCATGCCTCAGGGAGATTATGCAGCGTTCACTCGCGTGCATGCATGAAGTTTGCACTTGGCCTGCTCGCACTCCCCCGCCCAGCACAGGCACTACTCAGCGCTGCCGCTTGCGTTTCACGCTGGGCAGGCCTTACTTGGCCTGCCAGTGTGAAATCGCGATGCTGTGCCTATCACAGGTAGCTTCCCGACTGCCCGGCCCGCCCCTGCCAAGCACCCCAACCAAGGGCAAAATTCTTCCCACAATGCATCTAGACCAAGTAGGTAGAGAGAAACTGTTCCCACTGACCAAAGGTCGGGAACAACAGATTTAAAATGATTGGCAAAAGAACAAAAGTTGACATGAGAAAAAACTTATTAGTGCAGTGAGTGGTTAGGATCTGGAATGTACTGCTGAATGTGGTGGAGGCACATATTCAGTTGTGGCTTTCAAAAGGCTAAGCACTTGAAGGGAATACATTAGCACAGCTATGGGGAACAAGTAGGGTGTGGTACCAGCTAAATTGTTCTTGCAGAGAGCCAACACATACTCAATGGACCAAATGTGTTGTAACCAGTCTATGATTCTACAATTCAGTCTAGGATGTTGGCATGGTGCAATGTCTGATACAAAACTTCAGGTACACGAAGCCATAAGGAGTTTTTAACATGCTGCCCAGATGTAACTGGTATGGTGGATCGACCATAGAAGCCACTTGGTTTTCATTTCCATTGCACTTTCTATAACAGATGACCATTTTGTAGTGTTAATGCAGATTGAAATTCAATTTTGCCCATTGTGTCTTTGCTTGTAAGAAAGTATTGGATCTGACTTTAAAACACGGATGAGGCGGGAACGAAGGGCAAGGGGGTTGCTGTACTAAGTAGAGATAATAGTGCAAAAAATGGATAGATAGCTATTCTGGCAATCATGCCTGGATTATGGCCACTGTTGACCTCTAGTGCTGACTTTTTGGAGTTAGTAGGATTCATCGAAGATCTCCCCATCTGAATGACCCTGGAAGGAACGTGTCACTGATGGTGCACCATAGGAAAAAGGGGCAGCCTGTATTCTAGCCAGTTATGGATGAAGTGCGTTGGAAGGACTAAGAATGATTAGCCCTAATGCCATATCACTAGAGCATAAATAGAGGAAGGACTTGGATTTATGCACGGCACTTCACATCCTTTATATATTTCAGAGTGCTTCATGAACAATGAGTTACTTATGTAGCAAGGACATTGTGGTTTTGTGGGTAATACATCAACCAATTCACTCAAAGTGAGATCAGATAAACAGCAACAAGATGAATCATTTGTTAATCTGCACTGTTTGAGCAATGAATGAGCCCAGCAACAGAGCATCACTATTTTTAAGGCTATTTTTTCTGTGTTTTGGGAAGGCAGTTTAATGTCTCATCCAAAGAATGGCATCTCTTAGTACTGTTCTGAAGTGTCTGCTTAGAATATATGTTTTGGAGTTGGACTTAAACTCATGATTTCCTGGTCGAAGGCAATTGTGCTACCAGTAGCCCAAGGTTGACACCAAATGGTCCATTTGTTCAATGTGCACAGCCAAAATCTCTTTATTGTCTTGTGCAGTTTTCTCATCCTCAGCTCGCTTATCCTGCCTGCATTCCCAAGCATTTTCTGTGTCAAATACAAACTTTTCCTGACTCTTTAACCATAGTTACCTGCTGCTTCCCTTCCCTTCACCATCTCCCACACTTCTCAGCAACCAACTGCAGCATATGCCTCCCCATTCCAACAGCTCAACAACATTAAAACAACTTAATTTATATAGCACGCTAATACCATCAATGTTGTCTGTGGAAGACCTTACATATTAAGTGGGAGGACAGGTTCACCAATATCAGTGTCCTCTCACGAGCAGGTACCACAAGCATCGAGGCAAGGATCATCTGCCATCAGCTTTGTTGGGTTGGTCATATTGTTCAGATGTCAGGCACCAGGCTCCCAAAGCAGATCTTCTTCTCTCAGCTCAGCCAGGGCAGATGCACCAGAGGAGGACAGAGGAAGCACTTTAAGGATGTGCTGAAAGCTAACATGAGGAAATGCAACATTGACGTCAACTCCCGGGAGACCATCGCCCCGGACCGGATGGCGGCAGAGTCTGTGGGAAGGATCCCAGTATTTTGAGACCCAGCGATGACAAAATGAAGAGGAAGAGCAAAAGTGGCGAAAAGAATATGCTATGGCTCAAACTGATAACAAACAACCAGACAGCCCACATGACAACAAATGCCCTACTTGCCAAAAAGTCTGCAGATCCTGAATCAGCCTCATCAGCCATCTTCAGACTCATGGAAGACAATCATCCTGGCCTAGCGAGGGATAGCCAAAGTTAATAATAAACATAGTAAAACACCCCAAGGCGTTTCACAGGAAGATTATTAAACAAGGTTTGACACTGAGTCACGTAATAAGGCATGAGGGCAGCTGACCAAATGCTTGGTCAAAGAGCTAGGCTTTAAGGAGTGCTTTAAAGAAGGAAAGAGAGGTGGAGTGCAGGTGAGGTTTAGGGAGGGAATTTCAAAGCTTAGGGTCTTGGCAGCTGAAGACATGACGGCCAGTGATGAAATGATTAAAATCAGAGTGGGCAGGAGGCCAGAATTGGAGAAGCACAGATATCTCTGCGAGTTATAGGGCATGGAGAGATTCCAAAGACAGGGAGTGGCAAAGCCATAACAGGATTCGAAAAGAAAACTTTTAAAATTGAGGCATTGTTTAATAGGGAAGCAATGTTGGTCAGTGAGCACAGGGCTGATGGTGAACAGGACTTAAGGTGCAAGTTAAGATATTCACAGCAGGGTCCACACACTGCTTCTTGCCAGTATCTGAGCTCTCCCTTTTATCTAGCTCTTTCCCTCAGTCCACATTACAATCCTTTTCCTGCGTCCACCACCTAACATATCTCAAGCTACCCAAACCAGTCCAATTCCCCATTCACCATTTCCCTTTGGCTTATAACGTTATTGTGAGCATCAGCACAGACAATTTACTGGCGTTCTTTAAACCCAGCTCTTTTTTTAGCTGTTCACTTTTATTGAAAAATTGAACTTACTTATGTTTTGATGAAAACCTTTTCATTATAAAGATTTTTCTGTGTACTTATCAAACTGAAGGTTTTCAGTGTTGAATAGCACATTGTTTCCATTTGTTACGTCCAATGTCACCTTCATTCATCTCTAGAACAGTTTGTCTCTAAAGGACATGACAACATTCTTGGATGGTGAAAGGACAAAGGCCATTTTTAAAATTTCATATCTTTGTTAAATTTCCTGCACACAGTGAGGTTTTAGTGTTGCTTTGTTGGTATGCTTATGTATGGTCAAAAATAAGCGCGCAACCCATTGCTGTGCGCCGTTGCACCCGAGGGCAAAGGCAGACTATGGACCTGTGTGTTTTCAGTATCCTGGGCCTCTACGTGACTCTAACCATGATTTTAATTTAAATGGAAGGGGAATAGACAGGTAAACATTCAACAATAGAATCTTACAGCATGAGATAGGGACCATTTGGCCCATTGTGCCTGTGCTGGCTCTTTGACAAAGCTGTCCTATTTAGTCCCACACACTGATCACTGGACAAACACCTAATAAACACAGATAACTGCAACCCAGAATTCCTGACCGAAAACAATTGTGTTGTAACAGGCTTACTGATATGTGGCATACTGCACCCACTGCCCCACTCCATCCCCACAAAATCTGTCCCTTTCGAGTATTTATCCAGCTGCTTTTTGAAAGCTACTATTAAAGCTGCTTCCACTCTTTCAGGCAGTACATTCCAGGTTGATTTATGAGGAGAGTTTAAGAAGACTGGGCCAATGTTCCCTGCAGTTTAGAAGAGTGAGAGGTGATCTCTTTGAAACTTATTTGTAGTAATTGTTGCTTTAAAGAATGTAGTGACTGTAGCTTTAAGACTTACTGTGTTGTATAGTATCACATGACAGTGTGGACGAATCAGCTCCAAGCATGGGAAACCTTAGAGTAGGAGTTCTTCTTCTAGCTGTGGAGCTTGAGGGAAGCATGTAACTGCTGCTGCAGCCAGTAAATAAAGTTCAATGTTTCTAACGGGAAAGCTGTCTGGAAAATCAAGTCCCTGACAATATTAAAGTCCGAAGGGTAGATGTTGACGTTTCTCCTGATGGGGAATTCTAGAATACGGGGTCACAGTCTCAGAATAACAGGGCATTTAGGACTGAGACGATGAGGGATTTTTCTTTCACTTGAAAGGTTATCAATCTTTGGAATACTCCACCGTGGAGAGCTGAGGATATTCAGTCATTGTGTATATTCAAGGCAAAATGTTTGGTTACTAAGGGAAATAAGGGATATGGATGAATGCAGGAAGGTAGAACTGAGGTAAAAAATCAACCATGATATTTCTGAATAGCTCAGCAGGTTCAAGGGACCAAATGGCCGACTCCAGCACTTATTTCCTATGTTCTTATGCTACAACGTACTCTGTAAAACAAATTTTCCTCAATCCACTACCTCCATCCTCAGATTGTTTTGCTGATTATCTTAAATCTGTGTCCTATGGTTACTCCAGCCAGTGGAAACAGTTTTTCCCTATGTAGGTCTATCAAAACCATTCATAAATTTAAACATTTCTATCATACCTCCACCTTAACCTTCTCTGATGTAAGAGGAACACTTCCAACTTCTCTTGTCTCTCCACCTAAAGGAAATATCTCACCCCTGCTGCCATTCTGGTAAATCTCCCCTCCTCACTCTCCAAGAACTCGATATGCCTGATTTCCCACTGCTCTGCATTCAGGTGATCTAGAATGTCTGAGCACGGGTCTTTCAAAACATCTCCAGCTGTTCATCTCCAAAACCGCTCACAAAATTGTGCGAGTCTTAGGACAGCAAAATGGCACTATATGTTCACACACAATTATTCTTCTTTAAAATATCTTTGTTGATGCCGATCCACTACCTGCAGTGATGCCCAAGATTCATTAAACTCAGGACTGCCTGATAGAATGCATATGCTCCTGGCTTTCCTGATACAACCATGCACTGGCAGCCTTTAGGCAAGTTAGTGTTTCAGAGGGAGACTCAAACAAGTGCCAGGTCCTTTACCTGTATTTGCAAAGGGCCTGGAGCCCGTTTTAGGTGTTGGCTCTGGATGTGTGTTTTTTTGCCTGCCCCAATATGGTGAGCACTGCACTTTCAACTCAAAATGAGCGTGCACTTCCAGCTTGACATTTTAGAGGCTCAAATGCCTGGTTAGTGCCTCAATGTTCTCTTTGCTGCCTAACAAGCATTATGCAAGCTGACCAGCTTTCACCCTCAGATAATAGCATTCCATTACCTAGCAATAGTGGGGATTTCTGTCATAAGAAGCAGAAGATTAGAGTTCCCGCTATGTGCGTAAGCTGTTAATTTCCCTGTTGATCCATACCTTCTAATGCAGAGACCACGAAAAGTGAGGAGGGCAACAAAATTGAGAAACAAACCAAATCCGACAGTAATGAATAGGAGAAGCATAGCTGTTTCGATTTTCCGTAATACTGAAGGAATAAGGTTTCATGATGATTACAAAAAAGTTGCACGTTGTTGTTCTGGTCCTCATTTCCAAGCACAAGAGTCCACCTACGCCATGAAAAATAAAAATACACTTGCATTGATATAGTCCCTTTCACAACCACAGGATGCTCCAAGCCCTTTGCAGCAAATGAAGTACCACTGAAGCGTAGGCACTGTTGTAATGTGGGAAACAGAACAGCCAACTTGCACACAGCAAGCTCCCACAAACATCAATGTGATAATGACCACGTAATCTGATTTTGAGATGTTGGGCTGAATAATACAGATGGCACCCAAACCCCGGAACCCGCTCTGCAGCCATAAAGCAAGATGGACTGCAGAATGGACTAAAGAGGGCCAAGCGGGGCTCCCTCCCCTCATTGGGGTGGGAATTCCATCTTCTGAAGCTGCCGGCCAATCCGATTGGCTGCAGCTCCATCAGTCCCGGCAGCATCAAGAAGGCGTCAGTGGCCGCCTGCTGGGTTTGCCGAAGGAAAAGGCGATCAAGGCCCATGGATCCCGGAGCTGGTCAGTTTGAGGTCTTGGGCCAGAAGGGTTTGGGTAGGTTAGGGAGAGTGGCGTGGGGGGTGGGGGGGTGGCGGGTGGAATGGGTTTAAGAGAGGGAGCCAGTAGGAAGAAAGGGGGTGTTTGACCTAAGTAATCGGCAAAGGGCAGCCCCCAGAGAGTAACCACCCCCTTCCCACCCTTTAAACATTTAGGTTAAAAAGCCGTGCTTCCTGCTCCTGCTCTGCTGTCCACACCAATGGAGTGGGCAGCATATTACCAGGGTCAATGTCTTGGTAACAAGCCTAATCGACCCTTAATTATTCATTTAAACATGGCAGGCCAACCCCGCCCCGTATTATGCAGGTGAGCTCAGGGGGTGGAGGGAAGGTGGTAGGATGGGCGCTCACCCTATTGTACATGGAAACATGCCCACAGGGTGTAGTAATTATAAGTAATACCTTTCATACTGTTATGGGGCTCATGTGACTGTACGGAAAAATCTGCCCTAAGCGTGGGCATTCTTAGGGGCGGAGTTTTATCGGCACGGTCTTGGTACAGCATGCAGCTTCATCAGGAGCTCTGTAATTAAAGTTTACTGTTTCTAACAAGAAACCTGACCAGTACCCCAAAGTCTATTACACAGGGCACGTAAAATTCAGCCTATTGATTGAAGAATAAAAATTGGACAGGCCATCAGCAATAACTCCTCTGCTCTTCTTGAAAATAGTTTTTTTTTTAATTCATTCATGGGATGTTGGCTTCGCTGACTGGGCCAGCATTTATTACCTATCCCTAGTTGCCCTTGAGAAGGTGGTGGTGAGCTGCCTTCTTGAACCGCTGCAGTCCATGTGGTGTAGGTACACCCACAGTGCTGTTAGGAAGGGAGTTCCAGGATTTTGACCCAGTGACAGTGAAGGAACGGCGATATATTTCCAAGTCAGGATGATGAGTGTCTTGGAGGGGAACTTCCAGGAGGTGGTATTCCAATCTATCTGCCCTTTTCCTACAAGATGGTAGTGGTCGTTGGTTTGGAAGGTGCTGTCAAAGGAGCCTTGGTGAATTCCTGCGATACATCTTGTAGGCGGCACACACTGCTGCTATTGTGCGTCGGTGGTGGAGGGAGTTAATGTTTGTGGATGTGGTGCCAATCAAGTGGGCTACTTTGTCCTGGATGGTGTCAAGCTTCTTGAGTGTTGTGGGAGCTGCACTCATATAGGCAAGTGGGGAGTATTCCATCACACTCCTGAGTTGTGCCTTGTAGATGGTGGACAGGCTTTGGGGAGTCAGGGGGTGGGTTACTCATCACACAATTCTTAGCCTCTGACCTGCTCTTGTAGCCACAGTATTTATATGGCTAGTTCAGTTCAGTTTATGGTCAATAGTAACCCACAGGATGTTGATAGTGGGGGATTCGGTGATGGTAATGCCATTGGATGTCAAGTGGTGACATGGACTGCTTCAGTATCTGAGGAGTCACGAATGGGGCTGAACATTGTGCAATCATCAGCGAACATCCCCACTTCTGACCTTGTAATGGAAGAAAAGTTATTGATGGAGCAGCTGAAGATGGTTCTGTTGAAGAGTCATGCGGACTCAAAACGTTAACTGTGCTCCCTTCCACAGATGCTGCCAGACCTGCTGAGTTTTTCCAGGTATTTTTGTTTTTGTTTTTGATTTCCAGCATCCGCAGTTTTTTGCTTTTATCAAGTGGTGATGGTTGGATTCTCTCTTATTGGAGATGGTCATTGCCTGACACTTGTGTGGCGTGAACGTTACTTGCCACTTGTCAGCCCAAGCCTGGATATTGTCCAGGTGTAGATGCATTTGGACATGGACCGCTTCAGTATCTGAGGAGTCACGAAGGGGGCTGAACATTGTGCAATCATCAGCGAACATCCCCACTTCTGACCTTGTGATGGAAGAAAAGTCATTGATGGAGCAGCTGAAGATGGTTGGCCAGAGGAAATTACCCTGAGGAACTCCTGCAGTGATGTCCTGGAGCTGAGATGACTGACCTCCAACAACCATCTTCCTTTGTGCTAGGTATGACTCCAACCAGCGGAGAGTTTTCCCCCTGATTCCCATTGACTCCAGTTTTGCTAGGGCTCCTTGATGCCACAGGATCTTTAACATCCACTCAAGAGGGTAGACGGAACCCCAGTTTAATGCCATATTCAAAAGACAGCATCTCCAACAGTGCAACAGTCCTTCAGTACTGCGCTGCAGTGTCAGCCTTGATTTTTGGCCTCTAGCTCTGGAGTGGGACTATGAATCCATAGCCTTCTGACTCAGAGGTGAGAGCGTTATTAACTAGGGCATGTTGACAGCAAGCACAACCAGGCCGTATAAATATCAGCGCTGACTAAATTTCGGCAGTCTGAGGCCCTAACAGGTGCAGGCCAATTTTTACAGTTCCAGTAGCAATTGCGAGAAGCCTGGTGTGCTAATAATCTTTTGTCCACTGCATAGTTACAGCTACCTTGGATTTGTCTGCCATTGGTAGCAGTAGCAAATAAAGCGCCCTGATATGGCTGTGATTGCTGCACTTTGGAAAGACCAAGCTTATAGGAGTCTCATCAACGAAATATAGCTTCAGAAGATAACTTTTCCCTTCCTCCCTTTCTTATTGAAGTGAATAGATAAAAGTTCCTTGTTAATTGAGATACTGCAATGGGATATAGATAATGGCTGTCTGTAGCTATGCTCCAATGAAAGAATAGTTGCTTCGGAAATTACTAAGACAATGTCAGTTATGGTCATGGGTGAAGTTAAACTCATTTATGAAGCTTTGTAACAACAGAGTAGAAGTTCACAGTTGATGAGTTTTCCAATGGTTTGCATGTTAAGCTTTTGTCTCCACCAATGCTGCCAGCTGTGTGTCTTGCTTCTCAAATATAATGAAATGAGGCACAACAATGTGTGCTGAATTGACAGGGTAATTAATTCTGCAAAGAAAGAGTAATTAGCAAGCATGGTACAATGTCGCGAGCTGGGCTTTCCTAAATCTTTCCTGGGGATATGCTCTTTATTGGAATGCAATTGCAATCGGCTCAATTATGCTGATATCACTGACAGAATCTTACAGCATAGAAGGAGGCCATTCATCCCATCATACCTCTGCTGGCTCTTTGAAAGAGCTGTTCAATTTTGTCCCGCGCCCAACTTTTTCCCTTTAACACTGCAAATAAGTCCTCTTCCAATACGTGCCCAATTCCTCTTTGAGTTTGTGTACTAAATTTCCAATTACTTTAAACATGTGACTTTTGGTTACTGACCACTTGCTAAAGGAAACAGTTTATCTCTATTTGCTCTATCAAAAGCCCTCATAATTTTAATACCTCTATTAGGTCTCCCCTTAACCTTCCCTGCTCTCAGGAGAACAATCCCAGGTCCTCCAATCTCTCGATATAACCCTTATCTCTGGTATCATCCTGGGTAAACTTCCTCTGTACCCTCTTTAAGGTCTTGACATCCTCCCTATAACGTGAAATCCAGAATTGTACATAATACTCCAGCTGAGATTGAATTGTAAAGGTTTAGATAGAATCAAACAGGTATGGTTGACTCCTCCACCACATTCCTCTCCTCGTATTAAATATCCATATTTACAAGCCAATTACCCTGCCTTATCAACTTAACCCTGTCAACTTCAAAAAGGTCCTCCAGGCCCCTCGTTTCTTGCACCCTCACCATCAAATTAGCGCCACTTACATTATCCAACGGAGAGGAGCATGTGAATGGGGCCTACTGGATTGCTCTTTGACAGAGCCAGCGCAGGCACGATGGGCCAAGTGGCCACCTTCTGTGCTATCCCATTCTATGGCCTGAGTTTCACACTTGACGGGCACTCCAAGTCGGCCGGAGCCTAGGCGGATGTTGAATCCGGTCCCAGCCCCGGTTGCACTGCAAACACGATTTCACGTTGGATGGCCAATTAAGGTCCGCCCTGCGTGAAAGGCGTCTTCTGAATAATCGGGAAGGGCTGGGCGGGGGCAGGGGCCTGTCGGGCATCGGGTCCAATGGCGACCCGGCGGGCGCTTTAAAACCTGCAAAGGCAGCTCCCTGAAAGCTGCCAGGGGAAAATCTTTAGAGTCACTCCAGAGACTGGAACAATGACCTCACCAGCAGCTGAAAACGACATGTGGGAAGGCTAACCCGGTGGCTACTCGGCCCCCCTCCCCTGTTTATCAGGCGAGTGCCTCGCGGCCCTTGTGGAGGAGGTCGGTGTCAGGTGGGACACTCTCATACCCAGGGACAGCTGGAGGAGGCCACTGCACCTGACCAAAAAAGCTTGGGAGGAGGTGGCAGCCAGGGTCAGCGGCCATGACGCTGTGTGGCGCATGTGGTTGCAGTGCCGCAAAAGCTTCAATGTCCTGCTGCGCTTGGCAAGGGTGGATTGCTCTTTGACAGAGCCAGTGCAGGCACGATGGGCCAAGTGGCCACCTTCTATGCTATTCCATTCTATGGCCTGAGTTTCACACTTGACGGGCACTCCAAGTCAGCCGGAGCCTAGGAATACTGAGTTGGCATGAATCTGTGTGGAGAAGTGTTAAGTGTTGGCCATCCCCCCGTGGAGCTCAGGGGTGTTAGACTCTGAGTGCCAACTGTCAACGACGACTGAGCTGGCTAAGGGGGTGAGCCCTGGCTGTTTGGCGTGAGTGCCTTGCGGGTCGAGGACCACAACTCAGATATGCCCTGCAAAGTGTTCCTCAGGTGGGGTTGGCCAGGCTGCAATGGTGCTGCAGGTAGAGAGTGGACTAATCAATTCTCCTCTGTCCTTTCAGGAGACGTGAAGCCATAACACCATCAAGGGGTCAAGGACAGGCAGAGGGTCCTCAAACCTCCTAATTTTGGCGATTTCCGAAATGGATGCATTGGAGCTGGAGAACCACCACCCACCTCAGTCAGCCGGTCGTGGAGAGGCAGAGGTCTCTGATGAAGGTAAGAGTGCAGTGCACAGAGGTGAGAGTGTTGGATGGTGCAAACATTCTTGTGTTCTCATTATTATTAGGAGCCTCAAACCTGGAGTCCCCATTGTTCATGGAATGACGATGGCACCATGATGCAGATCTCCATTGTCTCACCAGGGCGCCTGACATGCACAGTGACAGTATAATGACTTAAACTAATGGTGTGTCATTTTTCTCCCTTAGATTTGCCAGCTCGCACTCGAACACAGGACTCTGAAGAGCCACCCTTAACGCCATAGGACCATGGGGCTTTAGATACACCTGCATCACACCCCCTCTCTGAACTGGGCACCAGATACCAGTGCCTCGGTGGGCATCATATTGTTGGTTAGAGTGTTGGTGCACAGCGGTGAAAGCGCTTCACACTTGCTTCAGGAGCAGGTGGAGGCAAAGAGTGCCCACGGCGCCAGCAGTCAGAGGACTGCTGGAGAGCAGGACCATGCTGAACTGAAGGCAGATGATGAGCTTCTGGAGTCGTCCATTAGACAGCAGATGTCCAACGGGATGTGCGAGAGGATCGGGCGGAGATAATGAGGGTATGCGTGTCATGGTCTCTGTTATGGAGGAGTCCATGCAGAGCATGAGCACAGCGTTGACCCTCATGGCCGAGCGCACTGCCTCCTCCAGGGACAGAATCAGGGGTTCCTGGGGTCATGCTCGGACATGCAAGCCCTTATACAGGTAATGATCTCAGGTGATCAGTGCCAGTGTGGGAGATAGATGAGGCACCCAGTATTCCAGCTACGTGCCCATCCATCAATGGTGAGCAGGGAGGTCCAGAGCAATATCATGTTGGCACATGACCTGCATGTGGGCTCATCTCTGGGTGCTCTGGATGATGGCAGCAGCTCCTCTGTCCTTCTGCCAGTGGCCGTGCCATCTGGTGAGGCTACAATGACTGGGGAGATGTCAGCCGTGGCACTAGATGGAGCCTCCCAGGCGGGGCCAGCACAGGTTCCACTGGCCAGAGGACGACCACCGAGGTCTTCAAGGCCAACAGGACAGCACGGTCAGCAGGCTGGCTCCAATGCCTCTGCCAGCGATGAGGGAGGGGGTGCAATAAGACGCAGCACTCGCAAACATAAGTTTAAGGTACCATGAGCACAAGAGGGACTGTTCACAGGTGATCTTCTGTTCTGTCATGTTTTGTTAATATGTTTACTGGTGTGGCCATTAACACCATATATAGTTATGTTCACTTGATGTGAGTGTCAAAATGTTATAAATTTTGCTTTTGCCTTAATGGCCTGAGTATGCTTCACTTGTTTTGCAGGTGCAGGGCACACCAGTATCCCATGATGGACGTGAGTGGCTCTAAACATTATTGTGCAAGCACTGAGTGGACTTTGGGTTCAAATGAAATGGTCATTTCAGACATCTGGGATGGAGGCAGCAGCCCTGGCTTGATATGGAATCAGATCTTTGGCAGCCTGACTGAAGGAACATTGGATCAAGGCGTTCCTAGTGTCCCTGCCTCCCTGAAGGATCCAAAGGTCTGCCACCACGGCCTCAGCATTCTCCTCACCGTACTCCTCTTCTGACTCACCACCGGATTCATCCTCTGTGGCTTGTGGAGCTGCTTCAAGATCCTTTTCCTCCAGTGGGTTCCCCCTTGCCAGTGCCAGGTTGTGGAGAGTGCAGCATGCAACCACTATCAGTGACACCCGCTCTAGGGGGTATTGTAGTGCTCCCTCTGAATAGTCCAGGCATTGGAAGCACATCTTCAGAAGACTATTGTCCTCTCCATCTCTGCCCTTGTGGAGGCATGACTCGTATTATAACGCTGCTCTGCCTCTGTTCTTGGATGGTGGAGAGGCGTCATAAGCCACTTTTTCAAGGAATAGCCCTTGTCACCCAGCAGCCATCCATCCAGTCAAGCTGGAGCAGTGAGCAGCCTTGGTACCTATGAGTGTCTGAGGGTGCAAGGGTCATGGGAGCTACCAGGTTACCTTGCACAGACTTGCAGAATCTGCATCTTGTGGTCACAAACTAATTGGACGTTCAAGGAGTGGAAGCCCTTCCTGTTGACTGAGGCACCGGCTGACCCGCTGGTGCTTTGATGGCCACATGTGTGCAGTCGATTGCACTCTGCATGCAGGGGAACCCAACAATCGCTGCAAAGCCTTTGGCTCGCTCAGCCTGACTGGCCTCATCCAGTCCGAAATGAATAAATGTCACTACTCACCTGAGAGAGCATCAGTGAGCAGCTTGACGCAACTGTGGCTTCTGATTGGGACACTCCACAAAGATCCCCCACTGACCTCCGGAAAGAGCCGAAGGCATAGACATTGAAATGGAATCTTGATGTGACCTTCAGAGCCACTGGCATAGGGTGTCCACCCACACATTTGGAGGTGGTCTCAGGTCCCAATCATCTGACAAATGAAGGCTACAGTCTCCCTAGAGAGGCGGAGCCTCCTTCAGCGTTGTACCTCGGACATGTTGAGGTAGCTGCATTACTGCCTGTAAACCCTAGCAGCAGGATAATGGTGTCTTCTGTGGCCCCCTATGCATTGGACTTCCTGCTGGCTCTGCGCCTCTTGTGACTGCACCTCTCCTCGCACAGGTCACTCCCCTGGAAGCTGCATAGGGACACCTGGCCTCCTCTCCCATCTGCCCCTCCTCTGAGGAGGTGCCACCGGTGGAGAGCACAATCCCCATTACCAGGGCAACAGGAGGCTGTCTGATACCTGGAAGGGCCCACATGGTCTGAATCCCCTGGGTCCTTGGAGATACCAATGAGTCCTGAAATGAAGCCTAGAAATGCTATGACTGAAGTTCAGCACAGAGATGAAGATGTCAAGTTCAAGTAAGCATCTAGCAGCTAACTATCTCTGAAACCCCTCACTACTCACAATGGCAATGCAGCCCCTATATGAGGTTTTGTTAAAAGTGGGCTGCCCGCCTGCCCTTTTTGCCAGTGCAACGAGCGTGGAATCGCGTGGGCAATGTAAAATGGCAAACAATTGCCTTTTTAATGGTCTTAAGTGGCCTTTTAATTGTTGACGGGCACGGCTCTGACACCCGCGCGTCCCCGCCGACCTGAAGATTTCTCGCGTGCAGGATAACATCAGGACACTCGCCCGAAGTCAGTTCAAGCTATTTCACGTCAGTTTGGGTTGGCCGCGTGCCCCCCCCCACCCCCCACCAGGGGTAAATTTCTGCCCTATGATTCCATGGTATCTGCTTCAGGGATAACTTCCAGCAACCCTGTTGTTGATATGTTGATCGTACTTATTTATGGCTGTGGAGGAATGAGGTGGAGGGGTCCACGGTGCCTGTGTGACTCTTATATAAACATGATGAAATAGATTTTCGGCAAGCCTTAAAATTTGAGTCCCTTTTTTTTAATGGTGGTTTTGAGGCAGTTGTCCCATTGGTGGATAGTTGCTAAACCAGAACATCATGATCCCTTAGCAACACCAACTTGAGATGTCTGCAAATTTTGTGTGGATTAAACTGCCATTTATAACCAAAAAAATCCAAAACGAGCTTGGACATCCCTAATTTAAGTACTTTAAAATATTGTTTTTAAAATGCCAGAATTACTCAAGGTAATGCATTTATAATGGACTCAATTGGAGTTGTTAATCCACTGGAAATTATTGTTTTATGCTACATTAACTCCATGTCAGTAATTGGGAACCATCAAGACAAACCTTAACGCCAAGAGGCTCATTGGGAAGTTAGCTTCAAAATATTTAGAAAATAGGGCATCCTGTTAAGTAAGAGGCAATTTAGCTCCGGTTATAAAGAATATACAATTGAAGTATGCCGTGCAAATAGTTATCGTTAGAATTTTTCTGTAACTTTATTCCAGAAGGAAAAGCTTGCTATAAAATTAACTCGTGGATTAAATTTGACCATTGGAGCCCAGCAGTAGCTCATAATTAACTAAGCACTGAAATGATGAATAATGCATTCCCATGAGCGATTATATTACAATGGTCTCCTTCAGAGGATCGCTAACTGATCAATGCCTTGGAAAAAGTACCTTAACATCCAATGATTGCCCTGTAATCACTTCCACATACCAGGAGATGGAGTGGAATATAATCGGGGAATTTTATTTTAGATTTTGTATTTGACCAAGTTTTAACTTGCACCATGTGCCATTCATCCATCTTCCTTGTACTCGTTGATCCACATTGGCTCCCAGTCAAGCATCACATTGATTTTTAAATTCTCCACCTGGTTATCAAATCGCTTCATGGCTTGCCTCTCCCCATCTCTCAAGTCTCTTTCAGCTCCACAACCCTCCAATATATCTGCACTCCTCAAATTCTGGCCTATAAAGCATCGCCAATGTTAATCACCCTATTGGTGGCCCGTAGTTTCAGCTGTCTAGGCCCTAAACTTTACAATTCCCTCATTGCACCCTTCCACCTCTGTTCCACGCTCTGCTCCCTTAAATCAATCATTAAAATCTGCCTTTATGATCAAGTTTTGGTCAGCTGGCCTAATATTTCCTTATGCGGGTGGTTTGGTGTCTAATTTTGTTCAGTAGTGCTCCTGTGAAGTGCCTTGGGATGCTTTATTACATTGAAGGTGCTATACAAATATAAGTTGTGTTTCTTTGTTCAGAACCAGCATATTCTTTGGCTTAGTCAACATATTGACGAATCAATGATTGTGGTCACAGGAGCATAGGAACAGGAGCCCACAAGTCAATGGGGATCAGGGGGAAAACTCTCTGCTAGTTGGAGTAGTACCTAGCATAAAGGAAGATGGTTGTGGTTGTTAGAGGCCAATCATCTCAGTACAAGACATAGCTGCAGGAATTCCTCAGGGTAATATCCTGAGCCCGACCATCTTCAGCTGCTTCGTCAATGAACCTCCCTCCACCATAAGGTCCGAAGTGGGGGATGTTTGCTGATGAATGTACAATGGTCAGCACCATTCTCAGATACTGAAGCAGTCCGTGTCCATATGTAGCAAGACCTGGACAACATTCAGTTTTGTGCTGGTAAGTGGCAAGTAACATCCGCACCATTCTTATGCCAGGAAAGGAACATCTCCAACAAGAGAATCTAACTATCTCCCCTTGACATTAAATGGAATTACCATTGCTAAATCACCTGCTATCAACTTCCTGGGGTTACAATTTTCCAGAAGCTGAAGTGGGCAAGCCACATAAATAACTTGGCTACCAGAGAAGGTCAGAGACTGGGAAATCTGAAGCGAGCAACTCACCTCCTGACTCCCAAAAGCCTGTCCACTATCCATAAGGCACAAGTCAGGAGTGTAATGGAATACTCCCCACATGCCTGGAACTCCCTCCCTAACAGCACTGTGGTTGTACCTACACCACATGGACTGCAGCGGGTCAAGAAGGCGGCTCATTACCACCTTCTCAAGGGAAATCAGGAATGGACAAAAAGTGCTGGCCTCTCCAGAGACGCCCATATCCTGTGAACAAATAATTGAGTGCGGCTCTAACAGCAGTCAAAAAGTTTGAAAGCTCCCAGGACAAAGCGGACTGCTTGATTGGCACTCCATCAACCAAATTAAACATTCATTCCCTCCACCATCTGTGGCAGCGAGATGTACCATATACAACATGCAGTGCAACAACTTACCAAGGCTCCTTTGACAACAGCTTCCAAACCCGTGGCCTCTACCACCTGGAAGGACAAGGGCAGCAGATGCACGGTAACTCCACCACCTACAAGTTCCCCTTCAAGTCACACATCATCCTGACTTGGAATTATATTGCCTATCCTTTCCTATTGCAGGATCAAAATCCTGGTACTCCCTTCCTAACAGCACTGTGGGTGCACCTACACCATGCTGTTCTCGCCAGCTACCCCCATATCCCATGAACAAATTTTTAAAAAGTGGACTGCAGCGGTTCAAGGCGGCGGCTCACCACCACCTTCTTAAGGGCAATTAGGGATGGGCAGTAAATGCTTGCCTTATCAGCGATGCCCTCATCCCATGAAAGAATTCTTAAAAAGCCCTTCGAGCCTGTTCCCATGTTCAATGAGATTATGGCTTATCTGTGACCCAACTCCATCTACTCAACTTTAAAAGAAATGAAAGACTTGCATCATTTTCCATAACCAGTGGGTGTCTGAAAGTGCTTTGCAGCCAATGAAATACTTTTGAAATGTTGTCACTGTTGTAAGTTATCCCTTTAACAAAAGCCTATCAATCTCAATTTTTTTAATTAATTGCTATTTGTGGAACAGGATTTGAATTTCTCCCACCCCCTTGTGTGTAGAAACGTTTCTTAAGTTACTCCTGAAAGGCCTGGCTCTGTTAGGTTACGCCACCTAGACTCCCCAACCAGCTGAAACAATTCTTCTCTATCTAACCTGTGAGTTCCCTTAATATATTGAAAACTTTGATCAAATCACCTTTTAAATTCCAAGGAATATAGCCCTATCAAGTGACAATTTGATTATTAAATGACAACAAGGACATCAGCGGATTCTATTGGAATAAAAACAGAAAACGCTGGCAAAACTCAGCATGTCTGCCAGGATCTGTGGAAAGAGAAAGGGGGGGTTAACGTTTTGAGTCGAAGGAAGTTGCTTAGATTGGAATTGGAATATCAATTTTTTTACCCAATAAACAGGTAAGGATGTGTCAGGTCTGAGCGAAGTTACAAATGCATGCTGGGGAGCTTGCATGCAAATGGGTAAAAATAGCATAACTACTGAATATTCTATTTTTAAAAAAATGAATAAAACATTGCAAAATACTTCACATTTAATTTTACTGGGAACAAAAGGAGGTGTGAATGTTCCAATTTGCTTTCTTTCTCTGCAAAAGCTGCTTCTGGTACTCGAATAAAATGTGATCCAGCAAGTTGACCTGCTGCAATTCACCCATGAGGCAGCAGCCTGGTTGGTCAGGACATTAGTTAAATTATTTAGCTCCTCTTATTAAAATTTGCATGGGAGTTCAAATTGTTCTCCACATTTCTCTTCAAAACATAGATGCAGTTAATAGCGGTAGCAAGAGCTGGGATTTGCATTATCTGCGTTAGATAAGATATTAGAGTCGTCACATGAATCAGGATTTATGCACTTTGGCAGAATATTTATAAGGTTCAATCTTTTTCTGAGATTCCCAACATGATAACTAAAGTGCTGTTTAGGAAACAAATGGTGAGATAAACAGATTCAATCACATTGTCTCACTATGTATGTCATAAATGTATTTTACTGCATTGAATTGCTGGTAATTGTTTAAACTGTCTAGTGTATGGAGTGAATTGTGTTAGTGTGCTAGCGTAAACACCAAAATTAGATTCTCATCAAACTCCACTGAGGAAGGAATCCAAGTTTATTTGTCAAAACATTTTATTCAGAGCAAGGGCTCTGAATTTGGTTTAGGCATGCTGACTTTGTAAATATATAGCCATGATATAGATGCTGACCCTTTAGAAGAGATAGAGATTAGTGTGATTACTATTGAAGAACGATACTGGCCTCACAATGTTTCCGGTCTGCTAAGCTTTGATGTTGCTTGTAGAAGATGGAAGCTATCATCAGTATGAAACGCTATCAGATCACAAATGAAAACTCCTGTGCTAATTTTCTTGACCTTGAGCTAAGCTTGCTTGTCCCTCAAGAAGAGTAAGCACCTACCAATCTAGAGAAATCTCCAGTAGCTTTGGCAATCAGCTTCTTACTGAGTTCAGGAAGCGCTGATTTAGACAAGCTCTCCATAGGGAAAATGGGAGCAGTGGGCCTTAAAGGCACAGGCCAGGATAGCAATAAAATTTCACAACCAGATTACGAACACCATAGTAGTCGTGAGTAGTGCAGGGAGAGATCACTTACTTTTAGCAGTGAAAAATTATTTTGCTCATGCATGCTTTCACAGTGGCAAATAAATATAACATCACCATTTTCCCTATCAACATAACAAATGCAGAGAATTGAGGATGCGACTTTGAGCTTGCAGTATACATACTGGCAGACTTCAAACAAGTTGAATAATGGCACTACCTGTCAACTTTGTCATTCCAATTTTAGCAGATGGAGGGGAGATCGTGGAGAGGTTCAGACTTGAGTGGACTAAGGGGTTGTTGGAGATTGCGGGGAGGAGGCTAGTGGGAAGCATGCCCTGTGGGGATGGACATGTTGGGCAACCAATAGTGGGAGGGTTGAGGGGAGGGTGGTTTGTGGTCATGTGATGGAACCATGCATTCACCTTGAGTTGACAAACCTAAGACCAACCTGGAGATGCAGTGATAATGAGGCAATTATCAGACATATTTTCTCAATGCTGCTGCTACTTGGAAACTCAGAGTACCCAAAATCTAATGCAGTGAAATATTTGGTGTATGGTAAATCACAAAATCATCCTTTTAAGCCGCTCATTGGGGCCAGAATATTATGAACCTTTGTCCTGGCTATTCCACTATCATGATCAAATCAGAATCATTTACACCCTCCCCTGCTCTCAGTAAGACTTCAAATATGGAATAGAAGTTTTGACATATCTCTTTTTTTCAGAACTATGCTAACATACACAAAACCACAAAATTGCAACGATTGTCTGTTGGCTTGAATATAAAACATGTGTTGATGTGAGAACAGCCATTGACTGTGATCCTTAGTACATAGATACAAAGATAGCTGATACAAAGTCAACACTGATCGAGAAACTGTTATATTAATGTCACTTCCTCAGAATGTTGCCCTCTTATTTTTAATGCAGCAGTATATCTACGAAGCAGCAGTTTAGAAACTTTTTCCAATTAAGCCTAAAAATGCATGTATAAGCAAATCATCATAATTAAGTGAAAATCATAAAATGCCATTGACTTCATAAACTGGTTTTTGTACACCTGAGCAGGTTAAAAGAAAAAGCTTGCCCTTGCTCAAGTATAATTGATTACTCATGTTCTCTTCGGAAAGAAAATAGGTTTCTGGGTGTCTTATATGGCAAATAAAGTCATTTTAACCAAAACTAAAGATAGATAGGTCAAAGCATTAGTAACAAGAGTATCCCTGCACTGTCCAGATTGACTCAACAAGCTGCAGCTCCCAACTCTGTATTATAGGAGATTTAACTGAGTTCTCCAAATGATGAACGGTTTTGTTAAAGCAAATGAGGTAGAAGTGTTTCCATCATCTTAAAGACGATAAACAAAGGACCAATTTAAGGTTATTGGCACAAGAACCAGAGGTAAGATGGGGAGAGGTTTTTTTTGTGTAGTGAGTTGTTATGATCCGGAATGCAGTGCCTGAAAGGGTGGAGGGAACCAGTTCAATAGTGACTTTCAAAAGGAAATTGGATAAATACTTGAATGGGAGAAAATTAGAGGGCCATGGGCAGGGAGCAGGAGAATGGGACTAATCAGGTAGCTATTTCAAAGAGCCAGCACAGGCACGATGGACTGAATGGCCTCCAACTCTTCCGTCGTAACATTCTATAATTCTAAAGTAACTTTTAAAGAGAGCTACTTGCAGGCTTTTTTTGTGGCCTCTCTTTAAAGAGGTGGAGGCCATTGTGGAGCTTGAAAAAGCAGTTGGAACTTTTAAAACTATTTGGCGATAGGAGACTCATCTCAGTGTTGAAATTAGGTTTGCACTCATTTCAAGTGGATGTCATGCTGGTGAAAGAAAGGCACTGCTGAATTCACCTGGGTACACATGCAAATTAGATGTTGGCCTCCTCCCTGCAAAATCTGTCACCATTGCACCCATTCTACACTCTTAAAATGGGAGCAATAATGTTGAATTTAGGCCCTTATACCTTTATAAAGAAAGTCAGTCACAAGAATGGCAAAAGATATGCATAAAAGTCAAGCTTTCAAAAATATATTGTACCCTGACATGTATTGCATTACCAAAAGAGTTATAGCTGATAGGTTAGCAATTTTTATGTATGGCTTTAGAGATTCATTAATAAACTTTGGACATACATTAAATAGCACTAACCGGAAATATAGTGGGAGATTTGTGGTTGTTCATTTGACTTCTCTCCTACTTTAAGATGCTCCTTAAAATCTACTTCTTTGAGCAGGCTTGTCCTAATATCTCCTTAGTTGCTATGAGTCAAATTTTGTTTGATAATGGTCCTGTGAAGTGCTTTCGGACATTTCAATATGTTAAACGCGCTGCATGAATGTAAGTTAGTGTTGTAGTTTGGATGAATGCTTTCTGTTACTCTTATCAATATGTTACATCTATCTGCTTGAGACTCAAAGGATGAATGAATGCACACTTTAATAAGGGAACAATGTTTAGTAATAGTGGGCAATTAACAGTGAACTTTAAGGGCAGAATTTTCCGATTGCGCCTGACCGACTCGGTGGCGGGCGGGCGGCTGATTGCCACTGAAGAAACGGGCCGTGCCGCCATTTTCCACGGGTGGGCCTAGCGGGTAAGCGATTCCCATGGAGAACGGGAATACAGTCGCGTGGGCAGGCGGCCTCAGACCACCAGTTCCAATGGGGAACCGGCAGCCAGTATAAAGAGTAGACAGGCAGCCTGCTTGAGGCAGTGGAGAGCAGCATGAGCAGGAGGAGGGGGGCAGGCTGCAGGAGAGGCCAGCGGGGGGTCACTGTGCCCCCCGATTTTCCGATGCGTGCCTTGCTGTCCTCCTGCAAGAGGTGGGCATCCGTCGGCACCTTCTGTATCCGGAGGATGGGAGGAGGAGAGCCCCCCATGTCACCAGCCAGGCATGGGAGGAGGTGGGTGACGCTGTAAGCACCCATGATGATATGTGGTGCACTGGCACACAGTGCAGGAAACGATTTAATGATTTGCTGCGCTCTGGAAGGGTGAGTACCATGTCGGCCTTGGCCATTTGACCCAGAAGGCAGCCTTAGCCTTTGACGCCCCCCCCCCCCCCCCCACCCCACCACCATCACCCCCCCCCCCCCCCCCACCCTCGCCCCACCATGTCTTGCTGTTGTTACTGCACAGGGCATCTGTCATACACTGGGTGGGTAAATGGGTACTGACCATGCTTACATCAGCCTTAGTGGTTGAGGAGAAGATGGATTCTCCCCGCAGCATATGTTGGTCTTTGTGGCATTTGAGTAGTCTGGGGGCAACCTGCAGGGGAGGCCGCTAGACACCTACTCAGAACTCCAACACATGTCTTATTGATGGTAATGAGATGGTGCAAGGGGTGCCTCAAGGTGTTTTGGGCAAGTGTCATCTGCTGGCATTGGTGCCGCACCTAGTTGTGCCTCCTTGCCATGGGCGCTAAGAGCCGTGTGATATTCAAGGTGATGGACGCCGAATGTGTCCAAGGTGGCCGTTGAGGGAGGAGGTTGGGACCAGCTATGCTATCTCCTGGGGACTGATCACCAGTGGTGTGGACAGGAGCCGCTGGAGGCCTCAGATTGGCCACTGTGGTCGGGGTGCAGTGTGCGTGTGCAGAGTACATGAGCGATCAGCCCCAATAAATCCTCTTCTCTGTTTTGCAGGCAAAAACTCACCATAATGACTGGGAGCGCCAGAGGACTGGAAGTGGGTGCGCCCTCCTGCAGCACCTCAGGCCTTTTGAAGAGCAGGTCATGGAGCTGGGCAGGAGGCAGGAGGCCAGGGTGGCCGGGGCAGCGAGGCTGGGGTGCAGCGGCCAGGTATTTGAGGTCCACAGTCCCATCCACTCTGTCTGCCCACCATCCAAACCACTGATGGTTGCTGCAATCGTTAATGCTGCAACAATGCTCATTCACAGACTGAGACATTCTGACGTGTGGGTCATACAGAGGGACCCTCGTCCCCTTGAGGAATCGCGTCTCCACCACCTTCCAAAGTCACCTTATCCCATTTGTGACCACTATCCCCATGGCCTAACATGCCATTGGATCGCTGCTGCACAGCCAAAGAATTATTTCATTTGAGGGGGTGCCCCACATTACTTTGTCCAAAAGGTCCTCAGCACCTCAGCTGTGGACATCATGGCACTCAACTTAGATGAATGCCAGCACGTTACTCATCCCTGCGAAATGTTGCCTTCTGCCCACCCGGTCTATGCCCCTCTTTATGGAATGAAGGCCAATAATGTGACCTCTCAATCTCCTGTGATCGACGGCAAATGTCGCTACTGTTTGCGATGTTTCCTCAGCCCCGCAACTATCCAGTCCACAATGCATCCAGGTCAGGTACCTCTGTGCTCTCCCCACTCCTATGGTACATAACATGCCATGTGGCATTCCTGAGGCCATCTGACCAGCCTCTCTGCATGTGCGTTTAATGTTTGGGGCTCGTCTTGACTCTTTTTCACCTCACCAATGTTCATCTCCTTAGGGTCTTGAAGGGTGAGTGACTTATGAGGCTGGGGGGAAAGGGATGAAAGGTTGAACTGAATGCCCGTTAACTGATGCACTATCCTTGTTGTTAATTTCAGCATCACCACCAGAGTGACCCGCACCTCGACCCCGCGGCCCCTCCCCCACACCTGAGGGCTAACAAGTGCAACTTGCAGCACAGCATTTCAGCCAGCCAGGCACCAGCGCAGACACACGGAGGTGCCAGGCAATGCTGGACCTGCTGATCGACGTGTGTGGAGCTAGCTGAATGTTCGTTGGATTAAATTGTCCCGGGTGTCCCTGCCTCCTTGGTGTAAATGCGGGTCATCGTTCTGCCCCTCATCATTGCCCTGTGCTTCCTCATCCTCTGAGCCACTGCTGGATTCATCATGTGCAGCCTCAACCAGGGTGTCAAGGTCTTCATCGTCAACTGCATCCCCCCTTTCCAGCGCAAGATTGTGCAGAGCGCAGCATGCAACCACTATCACAGAGACGTGATCTGGGGGGTACTGGAGTGCGCCCCCTGAGCGGTCCAGGCAACGGAAGCACATCTTCAGAAGACCGATGGTTCTCTCCACCACAGCCCTTGTGGAGCCGTGACTCCTATTGTACCGCTGCTCAGCTCCTGATATTGGATGGTGGCGAGGCGTCATGAGCCACCTTCTGAGGGGTTAGCCCTTGTCACCCAGCAGCCAACCATCCAGCCGAGTTGGAGCACTGAAGAGCCCCGGCACCTGGGAGTGTCTGAGGATGTAGGCGTCGTGGGAGCTGCCTGGGTACCTTGCACAGACTTGTAGAACCAGCATCCTGTGATCACACACTATCTGCACGTTAATGGAGTGGAAGCCCTTCCTGTTGACAAAGGCACCGGGCTCACCTGCTGGCGCCTTGATAGCCACATGTGTAAAGTCTATTGCACCCTGGACACGGAGGAAGCCAGCAATGGCCGCAAAGCCTCTGGCTTGCTGTGCCTGGCTTGCCTGGTCTCAGCGGAAGTGGATGAAGGTGGATACCCGTCTCAACAGAGCGTCTGTAACCTGCTTGACACAAGTGTGGACAGCTGATTGGGAGACACCGCTAAAATCAACCACCGAGCCCTGGAAGGAGCCAGAGGCATTGAAGTGGAGGGTAACTGTGAGCTTCAGAGCTGCTGGCATGGGGTGTCCACCCACACAGTTAGGAGAGATCTCAGGGCCAATCATCTGACAGATATAGTTGACTGTCTCCCTTGAGAGATGGAGCCTCCTTCGGCACTGCACCTCAGTCATATTGAGGTAGCTACTTCGCCGCCTGTATATCCTGGCAGCTGGATAGTGGCGTCTTCTGCGGCCCCTTGCAACTTGGACAACTTCTTGGCCCTACGCCCCTTGTGCCTGCGCCTGGCCTCCCAAAGGTGGCTCCCCTGGAGGCTGATTGTCCAGTCCTGGCCTCCTCCTTATTCTATCCCTCCCTTCCTCCTCAGGGGAGCTACCTCCAGTGGAGAGGTCAGAACTCATATCCCCAGGCTAAATGGAGGCCTCCGGAAAGCTGCAGGCCCGAGAAAGATAACTGTCTGCAGACTGGTTTCAAAGTACACAAGAAGCTCTTGGAAATCGATGAGAACTACTAACAATCACACAGGCAACTTGTAAACACTTTCATCAATTATAACTTTGTCAAAAACATGAACAACCCCTCTGAGTCCACATATCCCGACATTGCAAAAGTTTTCTTAAATAATCTCCTACCTGCCTTCCTGTTGGGCCCATGCACCGACCCGAAGTTCGCACAGGGGCCCCTCAAAATCGTAGACAATTGGCAAGTTAAGGGGCTTAACGAGCCCTTCAATTAATGGCGGGCGAACTGAGCGCGACCGCCCACCGAAATATCGTGATGGCACGCGCTGACATCGGCACGCCTGCGCGTCATTTTACCCGCTGACGTGCAGTCTACCACATCCGCACGTCAGGCAGAAAACTCTGGCCTAAAGTGTTTGGAATTTAAAAATAAAATTCAAACATTTTATATATTATTCAGTGTAAACTTATCTTAATGCTTTTTTGCAATAAGTTTTTATGTATTCAGCTTTATGAAAGCTGATAGATATTAAATATGGATGGAAACATCACAAAAAGTGCACATTTGAATAGAGAAAAACCATAGCAGCTCCTAGCTAATCCAGGTTTATACCCATTCCCGGACATATTCATTTACTTGAATGCTGCGCTTCATGTGAATATCACGCTTCATTCCACACTGCCAGAAGAATTAAACCATTCCAACCAACCATGCAAACATCCAGGGAATCACTAAGCCAAGGAGAATCTAAATTACTAAACTTCTGAATTTGACTGATATAAACAGGCCTGCCATCCATTGCAAAATAATAAATAGGCGTTCATGCAAGATTAAACTTTAACCTAAAACACACTCAAAGATATTTACGCCTCTCTGGCCCACACTCTAGTAAATATTTTAGACAGGTAAGTGGCTATCTGTCAGGTATATTATAAATACTGCACTCCTGTTTAACAATTACTTTATGCAGGCTGAATAATAATAGCAGGAATAAGCAAAGTCACCTGTAATTTTTTTTTTTTCATTTTAAGTGTAATCACAGAAATACAGAAGAAGCTATTATTTTATATTAATGTCTTGCAATTATGGCTATTCATAACAGAACCTTATTTGCCTCACAGGTTTTCAAGAAGCTTTGGACCAGATTTTCAAAGTGAGGTCAGGAACCTGATGCCCGAATGACTTCCAGGTCCCAACAGCATGCCGCCACTGCATCACTCGCGCGATACTATTTTGAAATGCTCATGCCCTAAATGGGCAAAAGGAGAGCTCGGCACCCAATTAGTGGTGCCTACAACTCAAGGTGCCGGGAGCTGCCTGCCTGGCGTCAACTGCAAAGGCAGATGGCAGCCATGATGGGGCCTGCCGCTTCTGTTGCCTTGCCGAACAAAGCAGGCAGCACCTCAGAAGGCCAGCAGTGATTAGGCAAAGGAGCCATGTGTTATAAAGCCATGCTTCATATTGAAAATGACAATTTAATTATTGGGCTGAAAGCACTGGTTGACTTTTAAAAGGCTGAAACATTCTAGTGACTTAAAACAATAGCTTCTAAGATGGCTAAACATTTGCAAGACTTTACCTTGCACATTGTAAAGCCAACACAATGGAATCAACCTGTGTAGAAGGACCACCTCTTGACCCATTCACAAAACATCCAGACAGCACCTAGGTATTCAACTGGGTGTGGAACATGCATTGGATGTAATCACTTTGTAAAATAGACTCTGGCTGAGAAAGGAACCCACACAGCCTTAATCTAAACATGTAAACCATGAACCCAACTTGCGATGACCACGTTTGAGTAACTGGTCAGTTGGGGAGAGGGGTCATGTGATGAGCCAACTAACCCCACCCTTTTTGTTTAAGAAACCACATTTCTCCAAGCCACAGAACAGGAGCAGACGAGACACTGAAGAAGTAAAACCCTGAGTGGGCACTCTCTCTCTCTCTTCACCCATCCTGCAAGCTTGGAGCCCTACCTGTTGTTTAACCATCCGCTCACCGTAGGCAGTGTTTTAGGAATCAACCCAGCAGCTGCTACTTCTAGATAAGTCATCTTTAAACTGTCTTGATGCTGAATTCTGAGGTAACATCGAGCCCAGCCTGAAACCATCCAAGTCATAAAGCTGCTTAATCTATCTTCCTACTCAGTAACTTACTTGTGCATGTGAACCTTTGAATGATTGTGTGTGTGAGAGTCAGAGCATTTTTATTATTTTTCTTTATACTGGGTGTTAAGTGCAATATTATTCTCCTTTTTAAAAACTTACACGGAATCCTGTCTGTATGTGATTTTTACCCCCACTGCATTTAAACAGTTAAACACTCGCTGAATTAGCAAGGATATCCCTTAAAAAAATTCTTGTTGCAGTCAAATAAGAGTGGGAAAAGCGGGGAGTCAGTCTACCCCTCCTCACCTGATCAGAACACATGTGTTAAATGTAACATGCTTGGGAGAAAGGAGGTGATTTTGGAACTATCCTTAATGTTTTCCAACATTAGGATTTCTCTTGTGTCATTTCTGGGTTTCTTGTAGGTTAATTATTAAAGATTGATTGCTATGATCAGTCAACAGTTCCACTCTCATTGTATAATGCTACAATCTGGATATTAGATGGCAAACTAGTGGATCTTGGTCTTTTTTTGTTGAGCATCCCTATGTTCCTACAAGATGGACCTTTTTCCGCCAACATATATGCAAAATAGGAAAAGTAGCTAAAGCTGACTAACAGCTTTACAAAAATTGTCTTAAGCCCAAAAACTGATAATGCCCTTGGTGAATGAAAGCAGGTAGTTTATATGGGCTTTGTATCTTAAGTGTAGTAATGCACGTGTACTTGAGGAACAAAAACCAAGGACTTGAGAGGCTGAAAGGGAAAATCCAAATGCAGAGGACAGAAATTGGGGATGCATGTTTGGTGGAAGCTGCTGGTAAGGGGCCATGTTCTCTGAAAAACAGACTTGCATTTAAATAGCACGTTACATGATCGTCAGACATTCCAAAGCACTTTACAGCCATTGTAGTACTATTGAAGAGTAGTCGTTGCTGTAATGTAGGAAATACAGCAGTCAATTTGCACACAGCAAGCTCTCGCGAACAGCAATGTGATAATGACCAAATAATCTGTTTTTTGTGATGTTGCTTGAGGAATAAATACTGGCCAGAACATTAGGGGAGAACTCCCCTACTCTCCTTCGAAATGATGCCATGGGATCTTTTACATCCATCTGAGAGAGCAGACAGAGCCTTGGTTTAATGTCTCATCTAAAAGACAGCACCTCTGACAGTTCAGCGCTCCTTCAGTGGTGGTCTAGTCCATAAACTAGTAATATAGTCTAAATAAAATCCTCTCCTTCTTGCTTGCTTATAAGAAACAATGAGCTTGAATTTGTACCATGGGTTTTACACAAGCTCAGGATGTACCAAGGTGCTTCACACCCACTTTTTGAAGTGCACAGACTTCAAAACAGCCCAATTTCTGTTCAAAAGAATGAGATGAACGGCTTTCTAAGGGGGAAGCGTTCTTTACATCTGAGTGCATTGGAAAGCCTGACTTTAGCACGTGGAGGAAGATCAGATGAGAGGATCACGTGCCCATAAGGTCAATTTTCTTCTCTGTGCTTCACAACGCATAGTCCAAGACACCTCAGTGCAATAATAGGAATAGCTGCTTGAATCTATCTTTGAGGGAAGACTATGGCATGAGTTTTTCAGATGGTGGGGTTTTGCTTCCCCCTATCCGAAGAGTCAGCAGAGCACACATTTCCACTGACTTAGACTGCCCCGCAGCCAATTTACACTCCTACAGGCATTAATTGGCTGTAGGTGGGACTTCCACACCTCCCTTGGGAGGAAGTCGCGCCTTAGAGAGCTGCTGGTCAATCTGATTGGCTGGCAGCTCTACAGTCCCTGCAGTGACAGCGCTGCAGTGGATAGAAGAGGAAGTTCAAGTAGACATCAGGGACTAAGTCCTGGAACCAGAGGCCCAGGTAAGTTCAAGGGGTCCCAGAGCAGGGAGGGTAGGAAAGGCCTCGGGGGAGTGGCATGAGGCAGGTGGGGGGGGCGGTGCGATTAGGGTCTCGGGGGAGAAGCTGGTGAGGAAGGAGGCTACCGGACCTTTGGGGGGTGGGGGAAGCACCTGATTTCAGAAAGGGGCTTCTGATGGGGGTGCCCCACCCCACCCAAGTCCCCACCTTCCCGCCCGAGATGTAACTTTGTTGTATTTTGGGCTTCCCCTATGGGGGTTAGATCTTCTCACCAGCCTAAACATTGAGGCTGGGTGGGTGGGTTAAGTAGCCACTTAAGGGCCTCAACTGGGGTAAGGGCAGGCTTCGCGCCCAGGGCCTTGCCAGCTTCAGTATAAATTTGCTACATGGTTGGGGTGGGCAGGAAACCGGAGGAAAACCCAACCCTTCAATTTCACGCTACCCAACCCCCACCCCACACCAATCCCTGCCTAAAAACTCGCCGGTGGGGTTGGGGGGCAATTAAATTCCGGCCAATTAGCTACAAAACCAGGAGAGCTTCCTACTCTTCTTTCAGTTGCTCAATGGAATTTTTTCTGTACACTTAAACCAAGAGGACAACCAGCTAGGACCTTTGTTCATCAATTCTTCCATAGCACCTCTAGCACTGAGACTCTCAAATGTCAACCAAGAATATGTGTGAAATTATGACTGGGAGATTGAAACCATAACTCCTGAGCGAGTGGTTAGAGTGTGACTAGCTGGACCAAGTCGTAACATCTTCATGCACAACATATACCACAAAGTTTTCACTTATACTAGTGTCTTTCACAGGCCAAAGATATTTCAAGACACTTGCCACACAATTTTAACTTCCCCTGCTCTGCCCATCTGACCAGTCCATTGATATCCTGCTGCAGTTTACGGCTATCCTCCTCTATTTACCACCCTGTCAATTTTTATGTAATCCATGAACTTCTTGATCATACCCCCTACATTTAAATCCAAATTATTTATTTACACCACAAACAGCATTGACTCCTACAGAACCCCACTGGAAACAGACTTCCAGTCACAGAAACATCCTTCTACAATCACTATCTGCTTCCTGCCTTTCAGCCAATTTTGGATACAATGTGCCACTTTTCCTTGGATCCCATGGGCTCTTACTTTCTTGACCAGTCTTCCATGAGGGACCTTATCAAAAGCCTTGCTAAAGTCCATGTAGGCCACATCAAATGCATTATCCTCATCAATATTCCTGGTTACCTCCTCAAACAATTCGATCAAATTTGTCAAACATGACCTTCCCTTAACAAATGCATGCTGACTATCCCTAATTAATCTGTGTCTCTCCAAGTGCAGATATATTCTGTCCCTCAGAATTCTTTCTAGTAATTTCCCCACCACCGAGGTTAGACTGACTGGCCTGTAACTTCCTAGTCTATCCCTTCCTCCCATTTTTAATAATGGGACAATGTTAGCAGTCTTCCAGTCCTCTGGCACCTCACCGCTGGATAGAGAGGATTTGAAAATTAATGTTAGGGCTCCTGATATCTCTTCCCTTGCCTCCCTCAATGCCTGAGATACATCTCAATCAGGCCTGCGGATTTATCCACTTATAAGGCCACTAAACCCGCTAGTATGCCCTCTCTATGTTAATTTCCTCTAATATTTCACAGTCCTCCACCCTGATGCCTACATCTGCATTGTCCTTTTCCATTGTGAAGACTGACGTAAAGTATTCATCAAGGACTGTAACTCTTTCGAGTTATCAACAGTCACAGATTGTAACTCTTTCGAGTACATTCACAGTTCTTGGTTTCCGGGAGTGGGACATGAACACACAACCTTCTGATTCAAAGGCGAGGGTGCTATGAACTGAGCCACAGCTGACACCTCCATCAAGGACTGTAACTCTTTCGAGTTATCAACAGTCACAGATTGTAACTCTTTCGAGTACATTCACAGTTCTTGGTTTCCGGGAGTGGGACATGAACCCACAACCTTCTGATTCAAAGGCGAGGGTGCTATGAACTGAGCCACAGCTGACACCTCCATCAAGGACTGTAACTCTTTCGAGTTATCAACAGATCGCATGTAACTCTTTCGAGTACATTCACAGTTCTTGGTTTCCGGGAGTGGGACATGAACCCACAACCTTCTGATTCAAAGGCGAGGGTGCTATGAACTGAGCCACAGCTGACACCTCCATCAAGGACTGTACTCGCGTCTTCTGGGTCCACACACAGATTACATCTATGGTCCCTAATTGGCTCCACTCTTTTCCTAGTTATTCTCTTGCTCCTAATTTATTTAAAAATAACCCTTTGGGTTTTTCTTTATTCTACCCACAGATGCTTTCTCATGCACTTTCTTAGCTTTCATAATTTCCTTTTTAGGTTCCCTTCTGCAGTTTTTCCACTCCTCGAAGGACTCTGCCATAATAAGCCCTCAGTGTTAATATGGCAATCACCTTGTTAAAACCAATTGCTATTTAAACAGGTGACGGGCATTGATTCCCATCTAAATAGAATAAAAAGACACAGCTGGAACACTTTGTGTGGAAGCTACCTGGAAGTCAGTAGCTGTCTTGAAAATAAACCAGCTTAAGCCAAAAGACCAGCCTGAATTAATTATTCCACCACAACCTCTTCTTGTGAGTAACATGGTTGCAGAGGATGAACTTTAAGCTTTGCAGATTGATTGCTGTATATGAAGATTTCTGACTCAATCCTCAGAGGGAAAAGAAGTGTACTGTTGCTGACAGTTTAAGTTATGGAATGGCACAAGGACAGTGTAAACATCGCAAGCTTTGATTATCCACCAATTTTTTCTGACTCTGAACCTTATCAGCAATGGAAGGCTGGAGTTGAAATGTGGACCTGGGTTATTTCTATACCCTGGAAGAAGCAAGGTGTGGCTTTGATGTTATCATTACCAGCCAAAAGTAAGATAAGGAGTAAGGTGGATGATCTTTGATAGGTTTAGGAAAACAGATGATCAGCCCATGGAAGAATACATCATGGCTTTTGATAAATGGTAAAGGAGGCTACAGAGCTTTGAACTTGAAATTCCAGAATTAGAATTGGTATTGGCACTGGACTGTGCTCGCATTTCCCACATTGGTAATCTTTTAGTATTAACAGGGGTTCAGTTCCGGGGGAGAGAGTCTCTCTTAGATCAAATGGCTGCTGCCCTAAAAAAAGTTCTGGAGAAACAGTCATTCCCAGCCACATTTTTAGCAACTGCGAACAACTATGCTGTGAAACAAAGGATAGAGGATTCAATAGTGACCGAATTTCACGGTCAACCAAATATTAGATGAAGATTCCAATACAAAGATGGGATTAATGACAAGAGGTCTGAAAATAGTCATAACCCTAGCCAATTTGAGAGTCAGGACAAAAAGCATGTCTGGGACAGTGGCTGTAGGTGTTTAAACCCAAATAATGCATGGGGAATGGTTAATCCGAGTGTTTCTGGTGTGATTCCCAGTATCATTACTTGAACTGCTCACAGCGAAGGAATTGCATTTTGGAAGTGACCCACAAGATGGATTCATCTGAAACGGAAAAGGGTGATGGTGACTGCCATAGTGGAATTGTATTGATCACAGTTTGAATTCGGTGATGAGTATCTTGATGGTAGATCCCACCAACTGTGCAGTTCTGGACAGTGATTGTACTGCTATGGTGTGCGGCATGGACTGGCTTGACTGCTATCTTGAGTCTCTTGATGAAGCAGACCAGCGGAAGGTCAAGGAGTATGAAAGCTCTACCTGCTTCAGGTTCGGAGATGACAATACATTAACATCCTCCAAACGGGTGGTCTTCCCTTGTAAGATAGCAGGGATCCATCTGTTTATCAGTATTGATGTGGTTTCTAGCGAGTTACCATTATTGTTGAATCGATCTATGATGAAGAAGGCTCAGATGATGAAGAATGATAGAGCAGTCGTGTTTGGAAAAAATGTGGATCTACATTTCACTCGGTCAGGCCATTACTGTTTGCCAATAAGGAAACTAGAGATTTTTCATCAAAAAGTTTATGAAGTTTTGTTAACTGCTGAGAATAAGAACTTGGTGGACAAATAGAAGATAATTTGCAAAATTACATAGACAGTTTGCACATCCGGCGCCACAGAAACTGAAGACTCTACTTCGAGATGCAGGAGTGGTCAATAAAGGATATCATGACCTTATTGAATAAATCCCTGCTCAGTGAGAAATTTGCCTTAAATATCGCAAGACACCACTGTGTCCTGTTGTGAGGTTGCCACTAGCCAGAGAGTTTAACGATGCAGTGGCAATGGACTGGAAAGTTTGGGACAAGGATAGGGGTATTTTTTTTTACTGCACTTCATAGGTATGACAACCAGATTTAGCCTATCCACTGTGATACATAGTAAAGACAAAAGGACCATTGTCGATAAGGTCATGGAGAAATGGATAGGAACAGGGTTAGGAACACCAACGAAGTTCCTCACAGATAATGGTGGGGAATTTGCCAATGAGGAATTTTGAGATGTGTGCGAAAATTTAAACATCATAGTTATGCACAATGCAGCTGAGAGCCCATTTAGTAATGGTCTTTGCGAAAGAAACCATGTGGTAATAGATGACATGTTACATAAAATATCAGCTGATCAACCAGACTGTAAATTGCAATTGGCGCTAGCATGGGCAGTGCATGCAAAGAATTCTCTGCAAATGGTTGGGGGGCACAGTCCCTACGAGTTGGTGTACGGAAGCAATCCAAAGTTACCTACAGGGTTGTCAGATGCTCCCCCTGCTCTAGAAGGGACTAGCATTAGCTCCACCTTTTTCTGCTCATCTGCATGCGGGCAGAAAAGCTTTCGTTAAAGCTGAGGTTTCGGAGAAAATTCGGTGGGCCCTATGGCATTGCCTAAGACCATCAGGAATACAGTTTAGTCAAGGAGACATGGTATATTATAAAAGGGAAGGCCAGGAGGAGTGGAAAGGACCTGGCAAAGTAATAGGGAGTGATGGGGAAGTAGTAATTGTGCAACACGGCAATCAAACTGTTAGGGTACATTCTTCATGGTTAATTGGTACTGACTGTACCTTGTACAGGTTCTGAACAGGACATAGAACGCAAGGAGGCACCATACACTTCACATACACATACACTGGGTAGTTATGAGGAGCAGACGATGGCAGATACAGGGTTGACTGACTATGAACAAAGTAATACTGAAGTACAGGACAATGCTAATTATCCAAAAGGGCAATTACCCGAAGTAGGGACAAAGGTAACATACATGCCAGAAGGGACCGGTGTGTGGAGGGATGCCACAATCATAGGGAGAGCAGGAAAGGCCACTGATAAATGCAAATATTGGCTAAATGTGCAGGTTGAAGGAAAGGAGACGAGGCCTATTGAATGTAAACTGAGGTAAGGATGTGGAAACCCAGAAAGCGTAGTATAAATTCTGGCAGTGGACCAGAAAGTGTCTGCGACCCTAGAAAAAAATCACAGACTTGCGAACGGAGTTCTGTTCGCATGGGAGGACGATCATATAGTAGCAGTCCAGAAAGGGAGAGGAATGCGAGTAGAGGCCAGAGCTTAACAAGGAGGACTAGAGATCAAGCTGGCAATCTCAATAGAAGTAGAAGTCCTTATGACCGAGAGATTCTAGTAGCTGCTAATAAATTGGAAAGTAGGCTTATAAAGAAAGCCAAACGGAAAGTTAGAAAGTTGGAAGGAATTTGGGGTATATTTTGAAAAACCGGACAGCCAGCTTCATCTCCACAGATGGATCAGTACAAAAAAGGTACTCCCAGATGGCACATACAAGGCCAAAGCGAGATTGGTAGCCCAAGGCTTTGAAGAGAGACGAGGAGATCAAGATGTCAGAGTGGACTCGCCTACTGCGGGGAAAGTGAGTTTGAAGATTTTTTAAACTATTTTGGCATCCTATTCCTGGGAGTGCAAATCAATTGATATAACGGCTGCGTTTTTACAGGGGGTGAAGTTTCAAAGGGAAGTTTTTTTGGAAACCATCCAGAGAAGCCGGGGATGTAGAAGGAAAGCTATATGAATTGAACAAGTGTGTTTATGGATTGAATGATGCATCGAGAGTTTGGTATTTTTCCGTGAGGTCTGTCCTGTTGAACACAGGTTGCATTCAGTTAAAGGCAGACCCCGCGATGTTCTACTGGTACCATAAGGGGAAACTAGCTGGAATCTTTATCGCGCATGTCAATGATTTCCTGTGGGGAGGTTCTGTAGAATTTGAACAATGGATAATTGAGAAGATAAAGAAAGAATTCCAGGTCGGAAGTCAGGTTTCAGGGGGCCTTTAAATACATAGGCTTAGATATTAAGCAGAGCAAGTTAAGAGTGACATTGAATCAACAATCTTATCTAGAAAATGTTAATCATATCCTAATAAGTCATGGAAGATCCTCACAAAAAGAGGATCCTGCTACCAAGGAAGAAACGGAACAGTTGAGAAGCTTGATTGAACAGCTGAACTGGTTGTGCACTCAGAGGAGGCCTGATACTGGTTATGATATGTTGGACCTGAGTACCAGGATGAAACATGCCACAGTTGAAAATGTTCTGAGAGCGAGCAAATAAAACACTAAAAATTAAATTCGGAAAGATGTGTGCTCAAGTTTCCAGTCTTGGGTGATCCAAAAGATATGAGGTTGGTTATTTTTAGCGATGCTTCACATGCCAATCTTCCAGATAGGAACTCTAGCACAGCAGGGTTTCTCATATTCTTGGTGGGAAAGAATGATAAATGTTGCTTGCTGGCTTGGGAGGCCAAGAAAATAAAGGGTAATGAAAAGCACCTTAGCTGCTGAACGTTAACCTTGGTAGAAGCATTAGATATGGGGGTTTACCTATCCAATATACTGACAGAAATATATAAGGGGCAATGTGGGAAAAGTTTGCCCTAGAATGTTATGTTAATAACCGGTCTCTTTGGAACAACGTTCATTCCACGAAAAGTATCACTGAAAAAAGGCTAAGAATAGACCTAGCCAGCATAAAAGAGATGTTGGAGGGAAGAGTGGTCTCTAAGATACAATGGGTTGACACAATGTTGGAAGAGGGGTGTCTTATAATGATTTTATAAAAAAAATTTTCTTTTATAATTGTATGGTAAAATAAATTCAGGAATTATAGATGTGGAAATACGTGACATTATTTCCTTCTGTTTGTTTAAAAAAATGTTCTTTAAGTTTTTTTTTAGTTTTAATTTAAGAAGAAAAGAGAAGAATCTGTTAATGTGGCAATCACCTTGTTAAAGCCAATTGCTAGTTAAACACGTGATGGGCATTGATTATCCCATCTAAATGGAATAAAAAGAAACAGCTGGAACACTTTGTGTGGAAACTACTTGGAAGTCAGTAGCACTGAGGAATTATCTTGAAAATAAACCAGCTTAAACCAAAAGACCAGCCTGGACTAATTCTTCCACCACAACCTCTTATTGTGATTAACACTCGGTATCTGGCATAAGCTTTTTTTTTCTTAATCCTGACCTTTACGTCTCTTGACATCCAGGGTTCTCTGGACTTGGTTTCCCCCCTCCCTTTGTCTTTAAGGGAACATATTTGCCCTGTACTCTCGCTATTTCCTCCTTGAATGTCTCCCACAGCTCTGACACAGTTTTATCTGCAAGTAGCTGCTTCCAGTCCACTTGGGCCAAATCTTAGTAAAATTAGCCTTTCCCCAGTTTAGGACTTATGTTCCCGGTCCAACCTTGTCCTTTTCCATAACTATCCTAAATTTAACTGAGTTGTGATCACTATCTCCAAAATGCTCCACTATGGATACGCCTTCCACCTGCCCGGGCTTATTTCTGAATATTAGATCCAGAACTGCCCCCTCCCTTGTTGGGCTTTCTATGCACTGGCTAAAAAAGTTCTCCTGGATGCAATTTAAGAATTTTTCTCCCTCTCTACCTTGCACACAAAAGCTATCCCAGTTAATATTTGGGGAGTTAAAATCCCCTACTATCACTGCCCTATTATTCTTACACTTCCCTGAAATTTGATTACATATTTGATCCTCATATCTCCCTGACTATTTGGGGGCCTATAATACACACACAACAGCATGTTTGCCCCTTTTGTGTTTTTTACTTCTACCCGTATTGCTTTATTTGATGATCCTTCTGGGATATCATCCCTCCTCACTGCTATATTTGATTCCTTGATCAATATTGCAACCCCCTCTCCTCTTCTATCCCCCTCTCTATCTCGTCTGAATACCTTCTAACCAGGAATGCTGAACTGCCAACCTGTCCTTCTTTTAGCCAAGTCTCAGTCATAGCTATGGTATCATACTCCTCTATGCCCTCAGCTCATCTGTCTTATTCCTCAGGCTCCTTGCATTAAAATATATTCCATTTAGCCTTGCTAAACTCATTTCTTTCTTAATTAGCCTACGTTTCCTCTGCCTTCCAGACTCACTTACTAGCGCTTTCACTTCTAATTCTATCTCAGCTTCTCTCCCCTCGGAACTACTTTTCAGGATCCCATCCCCCTGCCAATTTATTTTAAATCCTCCCCAACAGGATTGGCAAACCTCCCCGCGAGGAGGTTGGTCCCACTCCTGTTCAGATGTAACCTGTCCAACTTGTACAGGTCCCGCCTCCCCCAGAAATGGCCCCAATGCCCCACGAATCTAAAGCCCTTCCTCCTGCACCATCTCTCCAGCTACGCATTCATCTGCTCTATCCTTCTGCACCTATACTCACTTTGGGAGAGGAGTGCGTCAGGGCTGCCCCCTATCTGGCCAATTGTATTCTATCTGCGTGGAGCCTTTCCTTCCGCGGAGGTTGTCAGGAATGGTTCTGTGCGGGCCGGGCATCGGGGTGGTCCTTTTGGCTTGTGCTGATGACGTGCTCCTCATGTTTAGTGACCCGGCTGACCTGTGGAGGATGCGTGAGCGCCAGGAGGTTTACTCCACCGCGTCCTCTGCCAGGATCAACTGGGGTAAATGTTCTGGAATCCTGGTCGGTCAGTGGCAAATGGATCCCCTACCCGAGGAGCTCAGGCCTTTCACCTAGAGCAGGACCAGCCTCCTCTACCTTGGGGTTCGTCTCTGCCCTGCCGAGGAATCCTGGCCAGCGAACTGGCAGGAGCTGGAGACCAAAGTCACCACTTGCCTGCGGTGCTGGGCAGGACTGCTCCGAGCGCTGTCTTATCGGGGTCGAGTTCTGGTCATAAACCAGCTGACTGGCACCATGCTGTGGTACCAGCTGGTCACTTTGACCTCTTCCCTGGACTTTGTCACAAAAACTCAGAGGATGCTTGTTGACTTCTTCTGGGACAAAAGGCTGCACTGGGTGGCTGCTGAGGTCCTGAGTCTCACGCTTGTGGAGGGCGGTTAGGCATTGGTGTGGCTACGCACCCAGGTGGCGACCTTCTGCCTTCAGGCCCTGCAGTGATACCTTTACATCGGGCACCCTCTGAGATGGTGTGCACCCTCGCGATGTATTTCTTCCCCCAGGTGCACGGCCTGAACTATGACTTGCAGCTCCTGTTTATAAACCTGAGGAGCCTTAGTGGCTCCTTGCAGGCATAGCCCGTCTTTTACCAGGACCTGATCAAAGTCTGGAACGTGGTCGCCTCGCGATGCAGCTCTCCCCCGTCAGGAGTAGCGGTTATCGTCAGAGAGCCACTGCTCAGGAATCCGCCCCTCCATCCATTTCAGTGGCTGGCGGAGAGGAGGGCTGTGGCTGCCAGGATGACCAGGATCGGGGACGTGTTGGATGGCGGAGGAGTGGGCTGGATGCTCCCACAGGAGTTGGCGCATCATGCATCCGTGGACATCCGGCTCGTGGCCAATGCCATTCAAGACCTCAGGGCGGTCGTGCTCGGACCTGACGTTATACTGAGCCTTGAGATAGCACAGGTGCGTGGTGGTCTTCCGTCTGAGCATACCCCTGTTCGGACGTAATTCCATATTGGCCCTGAACCCTCCCTCGGGAGCCTGTGCCCCGCAGCCTGAGTCGCCTCGTGGAAATGCCCTCCATGTCCTTTAGCACAGCACGGAGGGGTTTTCTGTGCAGGCTGCTGCTGCACACCCCCTCAACCGCCGCCCGGACAGGCCCTGGCGTGCCTTTTTGCTGTCCGGCGGCGGAAGTCCCCATTAGGGGGGCCCTCTACGGAGGTGTCCTCCCGCTTTCCATTGGGGACCTCTGATGGAGGGTGTTGCATCCAGCAGTCCCGAATAGCCGTAGGATGTGGCGGTTCACGGACTCCCAAGATACCTGTGTTTTTTGCGGTCTTGTGGAGTCCGTGGACTACATATATATAGGGTGTTGTAGGCTGCACTCCCTTTTCAGTTATTTAAAAAACCTTTTATTGATGTTTTGTTTGCACTTCAGTCCCACACTCCTGATCTACGGGCACCCGGCGCAGAGGGGGCCGGGAGGGAGGAGGACCTCTTCGTGAACCTGCTCCTGGGCCTGGCCAAGTTAGCCATTAACAGGTCCAGGCAGTGGGCGATCGAGGGGGTCATCTATCCCGACTGTCTGCCCCTCTTCTGTGGCTACGTTCGCGGCCGGGTGCCCCTGGAGAGGGAGCACGCAGTGTCTACCGACACTGTCGAGGCCTTCCGTGCCCGGTGGGCACCACAGGGACTGGGGTGTTTTATTGACCCCCTTAATCACATTTTGATTTGATGTTTGTCAGTTTCCTTTAAATTCTGTCTTTGGTTTTGCAGTTCCCTAATTTAGGGGCTGTGTTTATTTTGTCCCTCAGTTTGTTAATTTAGTTTATTTGGTGGACTCTAAAAGAGTAATACTTGCTACTGCGTGATGCTAGGAGTAATCTGGAGATTACTACCTTTGAAGCCCTGCTTTTCATTTACTTATCTAACTCCCTAAAGTCTGCTTGCAGGACCTCATTTCTCTTTCTGCCTATGTCATTGGTCCCAACATGGAGCACTGCCTCTGGCTGTTCACCCTCCCCCTTCAGAATGTCCTGCAGCCATTCTGTGACATCCTTGGCCCTGGCAACGCGGAGGCAACATACCACCCTGGAGTCACATCTACGGCTGCCAAAGTGCCTGTCTACTCCCCTCACTAATGAATCCCCCATCACTATTGCCCTTCCACACTTCTTCCTCCCACCATGAACAGCTGGACCACCCACCGTGCCTTGGCCTTGGCATTGGTTGGCCTCCACAGAGGAACCATCACTCTCTGTGTTTTCCAAGGCCGAGAAATGGTTTACAAGCGAGATGCACTCGGGGTTTCCCTCACTACCTGCCTGGTCCCCTTCTTCTGTCTGACAGTCACCCATTCCCTCTCTGCTTGCATTATAATTATACACAATTTTATTAAAACTATGCTCTTATGTTCAAATACTTAGACAGGCACATGCAATTTAAATAACACTCTAAAATGCCCCAAAAATGCCATGGAAACTAGAGCTGGTTAGAGGCTGGTTATTCTGCGGCAAGTTATTTAATTTCCGACTCCAACGCGATCACCTACAAGGCACAAGTCAGGAGCATAATTGAATAGTTTTCATTTGTCTGGTTGGATAAAACTGCAATAATACTCAAGAAGCTTGAGACCACCTAGGGCACAGTTATCCATTTGGTCAGCAACTTATCAACTAGCCTGTCTACCCCTCTACCACTAGCATGCTAACTGTAAAGGTGAAGTGCAGCAACTCACAAAAGGCTTCTTTGAAAACACTTCCCAAACCCACAATCTCCACTATCTACAAGAATAAAAGCAGCAGGTGCATGGGAACATCATCATCTCTAGACTTCCCTCTAAGGCACACACCATCTTGAGTTGGGTGTATATTCCCTTCCTTCATCGTAGCTGGTTTGAAATCCTAGAACTCTCTACCTGACAACATTGTCGGAGTACCTTCATCCCACAGACAGCAGTGGCTCAAGAAGGCGGCCAACCAGCACTTCTCAAGGGCAAGCAAGAATGGGTAAATAATTGGCGCAGTAACAAATGCTAGAAAACAGCGTCAGGTGCTTTCAGCCTTTCTCTTTTTCTCAGTTGTTAGCTGTTTCAGCATAGTAATTATCCTTGCAAATATATGGTGCCAATTCTGCAGGGATAGAGAAAAATAATTTGCAGTGATTACAGGATACTCAGTACACCCGGGGAACATTGCTATGTAATATTAGCAATGCAAATGTTTAGTGCATATATAACAAATCCCTTTGTCTGCAATTTAACTGTAATTTAACACCCATTGAAAATGAAATTGATGGACCAAAAGGGTTTCTTTCTTTCTTGTAGCCTGAACTGAAATAGCAGAATGAGGTCTCTGAAATGAGCTCAACTTTGCAATTCTTTCCATAATATTGTATGGTGTATTTCCATGATAATACATTTACTAACGGCTTTCTTCCACTTCTGATTGACAGCATTTTAGAGTTTCAAATTTATTTCTGGATCACTGCTGGCACTAAAGATAATGGAGTGGAAGATGTAGACATCGCCTCCACCACCCTTTACCCCTCACAGCACAATCACAACAGCATATTGATGAACACTGTTAAAGTGAGATTGACTCCCCATGGATGAATGATCGTTAACCACACCAAGTTAAGTTAGCAATCTTGTCCAAGAAGAGAGTTGCTTCAATACTGCTCGACTACTGTTATCTTGCAGCATAAATAGATGCTGTCTTATTCCTGCTTGGGCTGTCTAAGCAGATAGAAACTGGGAAGCATTCACAGGTAGAATTAGAGTGAGACGGACACCTGGGAGAGGTGTACACCAACAATGATCACAGAGATGCTTTGCATTAAATGCTTTATTCCTCAAGGATTTGGGGCTGGATTTCCCCATTCGAGGTGGGAATTGGGACCGATCCCGGTTTGCGTTCTTGCCTCTGTTGCCAGTTTGCTGGGTGGTGGAATTAATGACCCTAGAGATGGGTTTGCCACCCAGTTAGTGGCAGTGGGGGAGGGGGGGAGGTAGGGAACCAGGGAAGCGGGCCATACCCTAACCCAAATAGGCAGCCATTGCTAAGGCTACCTTCAGTGCATGGTCTTAAAAAAATGAGAGGACCTTCATCTTCAAGGTGGCCAGGGCAAATAGAGAGCCTGAGTAAGGTAGGGGAAAGTTGGTTATTAAAATTTCATTGGTGCTTAGGACTACTTTTGTCCAAACTTGCATTTTTTTTCCAACAAATAAAACTGTTTGGGTACTGCTGCGCCTGCTCCCACCACATTGAAACCTATCAGCTCCAGAGAGCTCTGAATGACCGCCCGCCCCCATGAAAATCTCGAGGGGTCAGAAGCCGAGCTCTCAGTGAGCAACACACCCAATTAACAAAGTGGGCGACTTCACTTTCCCACCCACACCTGCCCTCCCCCTCCGTTCAGGAAAGCCAGCAGAGCCGAGAGCGGAGATGGAAGCCACCTTGGTTCCGACCTCATTCGGAATGGGAAAATCAGGCCCTAGGTATCCTCCTTTATCACACACCAGTACCTGCGTGTCGTCTACAGCAATCAAGTATTTTGCACTGTCTCCTGTTTTTGTGGGTAGGGGACTTGTTGGTAGTCAGATGACTAGCTTACTTCAAGCAGGGTATGAGATCAGTGCCAGCCCACAACTATGTTGTCATTAATTATCGGGAACTATATGGCGGCAGTCAATTCCAGCAAAGAGCCACACATTTCCTGTGAGCTGCAGGCCATTATTAGCATTCGAATGGATAAGTAGAGGAGAGAGCCATTGCTGGCCCAAGGACATTTCAACAGTGAGTACCCACACTCAAATAAAGAATGTGGCAATTATCTGTTGATGTTTTCAGTTGCCTGGCAACAGTGCCACATCCACAGCCACCTTCTTGAGTCATACAGAAAATGCTGGAAACACTCAGCATCAGTGGAGAAAGAAACAGAGTTAACATTTCAGGCCGATGACCTCAGAACAGGACAAACGGTCATTGACCCGAAACGTTATCTCATTTTCTCCCCACAAACGCTGCTTGGCCTGTTGATTGTTTCCAGCATTTTCTGTTTTTATTTCAGATTTCCATCATCTGTTATAATTATGAAGTTTATAAGTTTATGTTATGCTTTGTGTTCTGTGCCTTTAAATTTAGGGTAAAATGAAGCGGGCCAAGTGACCTGTTCTGGTGTCTATCTGACAACACAACACCCTTCCTGTCACTTTGAGCAAGCCTGGTGATTTTATTTTATCCCTTTGCAGCCTTTGAGTACTGCCATTAGTTGATATGCGATGACAGCAAGACTAGAAGATGCGCTGGATATCATTCCCATCCCCACTGATAGTCCTCTGACTTGGGGGACATTTAAAGATGCAGAGCCACTTGAAGTGAAGTGCAGTGATCAAACTGAACATCTGCAGTTCCTCAAAAATTCTGGATGGTTTCCGAACTTCCATTTTTTGTGCGCACATCAGAAAAAGAAAGAGGTCCTGAGATTGCGTAGGAATAATCACTCTGCAGAGAATGATGTCTACTAAAATACTATTCTATAACATTCATTGTCAGTTTTCATTGGCTTTTGGGTGGCTGTACATTATATACCCAATTACTCAAGTTCCTAGTTCCACTTATTGTCATTTACTCACTGGCAACTTCCGCTATTGAAATTTAATGGCATATTATACTTTTCTCTTTCTAGATCATTTTAGCTATTAAGTTCAAGTTGCCTCGCTTTAGAACCTCATTTCAATGTTTAGCATTTGTTTGCAATTCCTCTCCAACTGATTGGCACTGTGACATGGAAAATGCTTCAATCTAAGATGTAAAAGATTTCATGATTTTTGATTGTTAGAGATTAAAGGGGGCCCAGTTTGTTTTACTGGGCGGAAGGTACAATGTGTTTACGATTGGAGACAATCATAGCAGCCTGTGTGCTAGCAGTGGATAGGCTGTAAGTCTCCAAAGTCCCAGAAAAGTGTTGAGAATGCTGGGGTTGTAAACAGTTGTGCTTTAAACTGTCCATTTAGTTCCAAGATGAAAGAGAGTTGGGGTTTCAAGGATAGCTAATGAGCATCTCTAGCCAGATACAAGGCCCACATGATGCACATTGCCATGGTGATGGGCTTTGAGATGGGAAAGGTACAGAGGAAGCTATTGTGAGGTCGGATTGCAGGCTTTCCTAAAATATCACTGAATATTTCAGTCAGTTAGTTAGAGTCTGGAACAGAGAGCAGCTAGAGGTCAAAAGTTTCTATGGTTCACTATGTCAGAGCACAGGTGGAAACTTGTGCTTGGTTTGAAAAGACCAAATTCGTTTTTTTATTATTATTTCTTCATGGGATGTGGGCATCGATGGAAAGGCAAGCATTTGTTACCCATCCCTAATTGCCCTTGAACTTAGTGGCTTCTGAGGACATTTCAGAGGGCATTTAAGAGTCAACCACATTGCTGGGGGTCTGGAATCACATGTAGGCCAGACCAGGTAAAGATGGCAGATTTCCTTCTCTAAAGGACATTAGGGAACCAGATGGGTTTTAAAGACAATCGAAGATAGTTTATGTTCCTGATTTATTAACTGAATTCAAACTCCACCAGCTGTCATGATGGGATTTGAATCCATGTCCCCAGAGCATTGGCCTAGGTCTCTTGGTTACCAGTCCAGCAACATTACTGCTACACCACTGTCTGCCCTGAGGGCTGACAATGTGGCTAGAAGATTTGCCTAGCTTGCGCTAGAAGGAGGATCACCAGTAATACTCTCACCGTGTAGGACATTTCTGGGATTAGAAGTTCCCAGGCTGAGAAAGGAAAAATAAAACAAAAGTAAACCCTCAGGAGCTAAGAATCATTTCGGGCTAATTCTGGGAGAATTGAATGTCTACTGGAAGGACAATGTAACACATGCCTGATGGTGGAATTTCGACTGTGCTAGAAATATGAAGGCTGGTATTCCTTTCTATAGTTTAAAGACTATGTTGCCTACAAAAATAGCATTTAGTCCTCAGTGCTTTTTCTCTGTTGGAGAAAAGGTCTTAAAATGTGAAATCTTAACGTGTCATTCTTTCAGCTGTTAACTGCAAGGTTGGATTTCTTTCTAAAAGCTATTGGTCTCCATAGGGATCATAGCACGTCCATAGTATTTTGGCATTTGTAACATTCTTCAGCCATCCTCCATCTTGTTTCTTCCGTAGATGCTGCAGATAATAAATGATTCTTTCTCTTGTTATGACTACACGAGAAGGGGTGAAATGACTCGTGTATTCTCCCATTCCTTGGGCAGAATTTTCCGCTCCGGAGACGAAGTGTAGTTGCGGGGGGGGGGCTGGAAAAGCAGTGCGTGTCCCGTCGGCCAGAGTTGTGGGTTTGTGCACCAGATCGTCTGCTTTTCAGCTCAATATATATGCATGAACGTGATCCATGTCAGATCACATGGTGGGGTGGGCTGCGATTCGTCTGCCCCGCCATGACCTCATTGGATCATCTTTCCAGGCACCATATTTAAGCCGTGCCCACACAATCATTCCTTCTCTGCAGCCCAGGACTGGTCGTGGTGAGTGACGGCCCCCAGAGGAAAGCAACCAACTGCCCCCAGGTTTAGTGACAAAGTGCTGGGAGTACCTCTGGATGCGGTGAAGACACAATGGGACGTCCTTTACCCCAGTGATGGGCGACGGAGGTCCACCAGCCTCACCATTCCGGCTTAGGAGAAGGTCACCAGTGCAGTCAGTGCCAACACAGCACACAGGAGAACCACCATCCAGTGCAGGAAAAGGATAAATGATGTCACCCACTCCACCAGGGTAAGTCAGCCTTCTCCTGACTCTCAACTCACACTCTCATAAGCCCGTCAGGTTTCGCAGGGTTACATTCCACAGGGATCTCACACACTACCAGCACAAGGGGCATCACCGCTGACTCTCTCTCACACATTTGACACCTTCATCTCTTCTCACGTTCTTCACAGCTCATGTTCGCAGGCCCACTCAGGATCTACAGAAGGCAGGCATCCCTATCGTCTGCCCTGGCATCCATCCTGCTCACAGTCTGTCCACCTGTCTTTACGCAGAACAAGTTCGCTGACAACAACAGGGAGAGATCCTGGACCGGAGTGGGAGGGATGATTGAGCTCAAGCCCCTCACAGAGTTTGAGGAGCGCGCGATAGAGCTGCCCAGCAAGGAACAGGACCATGCCTGTGCCGAGGGTGAGATTGGTGCCTCCCAACCCATCACTATCTTGCCCTTCAGCCGACAAAACTGAGTGCTTTGTTACGTTGGTCACTCTGCTAATAATCTCATCTCTCTTTGACAGGTACCAGCACAAAGCGGGAAAGAGATACAGGCAGCCAGCCCATCAGCCCCAGCACCCACACCACCTCAGAGGACCCACGAGATGAAGACGCATCACAGCTTTCACCTGCACCAGCACAGAGACACAAACCTCAGTGGGACCAAGTTCTAGAGCAGGTCGGGGTCACCATCTGGTGAGCACAGCACAGATTCGGGCCCAGAGCAGGTGGAGGCCGGGACATCCGAGGTCACCACCAGCACTCAGAGGACTACTGCTGGAAGCCAGACTCCTGCTGAGCCTCTGGACTAGGCCGTAACACAGATGTTGGAGCTGCAAAGGCAGGCAAGGGAACATCAAGCAGGGTTGTATGAAGCCGCCACCAAATTGCAACACAGGATGGAGGAGCCCATCCACACTCTGTCTGATGTCATTGCTCTGATATGCCAGTGCATCAAGGGGGGGGTCAACAAGGTAGGATGGCGACTGCCATGGAGACCTTGGTACAGGACATAGCACTTTTCATATGACAGGTCCTGCATTCCATCACTCCAGCCCCAGGTGAGCTGGGCACCTCAACCTCACTCCACTGCTTGACTAGCCTGTGAGACAGCTCTCCTAATTTTGGCACAAGCCCCCAGATGCAGGAGGACTTTGCAGTGTCAACAGGGATTGGGTTTGTTGTTTCTGGTGCCTAGGTCAATGCCAGGTGGTCCAGTTTCATTCCTTTTTATTGATTTTTTTTTAATAGCCATTTTGACCAACTACAACTAATAACTGAGTGGTATTTCAGAGGGCATTTTAAGACTCAACCACATTACTATGGATTTGGAGTCACATATAGGCCAGGCCGGGTGAAGACAGCAGATGGGTTTCATGGTCATCATTCAAGTTTTAATTCCAGACTTTTATTGAATTCAAATTCCACCATCTGCCACAGTGAGACTTGAACCTGGGGCCCCAGAGCATTAACCTCAGTCTCTGGATTACCGGTCCAGTGACAATACCACTACACCACTGCCTCCCCCTAGTTGGCCAGGGCATTAATGAGCCCTGCCTCAGAGGCTCATGTCATGATGCCTCATGATTTCAGAATCTGCAGGCTGCTTTAATCCCCCCCGCCCCCAGCTTCCACATTGTGGATTAATCAATGTGTATCCAAGAGGATTTAATGGTGGCGCGCAGCGAACAGAAGCTTGCAGTTTTTATGCGCTTCTGTCTGCCTGCAGTGTTATCTCAGATGTGGGCCATTGTATCCCTAAACATGTGAAGGCGTCTACGGCACTGTCTCTCGCCCATCTGGAGGAATGGAGGAGAGACATCTTCTGTACACCCTTGATCTTGCCTTACATAATGCCCCTGGCAGCCTCTGTTTCTGGGGTGTTGAGGGGGCCCCGCTGGTCCTTGACTATCAGGGTGAGGCTCTTTCCTTGGCCCAACCTAGCGATGATGGGCCCTTCTTCTCCTCCTTCTTTGTTACCTGATTGCCAGGATGGACACAACCTTCCCTGCTCCATCCACCATGAGCTCGTGCTCATCTCTGCAGAAGCAATGGACAGAAACATGAATGAACATGAGGCTGAAATGGTCATGTTACATTCGCCAATGAGGGAATCTGTGTGGAGTCCATGGGTTCCTATCATCCCAGCCATTACATCCCCACTTAGTCCCTCTGCAGCGCTATTACCGGCTTCCGGATCACTGCTAACGCACCCACGACACAACCCCACTCACTCCCCCAAAACAACACACGTTTAACAGTGCTTCAACACAGGAGCTTGGATGTCAATGAGTTCTGCCAGGCAGCAGAAGCCTCACTCAGGGCACTCTCAGACTGCATTCTTTGGATTACACAGGAGTCCAAACTTGTAATTATGGTATGATAGTTTTGGGGGAGTCAGGGGGTGGGGGGTGGTGGTTGGTGGAATCACAAACATGTCAGCTGCAAGGTTTAGAGGTCTTAGGGCCATTGGGCAGATGCATTTTGGCCGATGGCCCTTTTTCAATTGGTGCCTTCCGACCCTTGGGATTTCCCACGAGAGGGACAAAGGGTTTTTGAAAGTCAATCCGACAATGGCTCCAATCAGGATTATACTCTTGCATGAATGCGCTACAGAAGTTAAGGTGCCACGTTCCCTAAGTTGGCTTTCAAATGCTCCTAACATGTCTCAGTTGTGCCTTCCTCTCAATTTGGAAAAGCAAAAATTAGTTAGTACCCCTTCAATCGCCCCACAGTTATAGCGGGCGAGTCCTCCCATAAGCCCTAAGAGCCCTTCTAGGGCATTTCTTTTCCATATTTTTTTTTTCAACTGCATCATTGAATCAACTTGAAAAATGGTGGTGCTGAGGTTTTACTACCTTTGCCCCCACCCCACCCCAACCCTGTGACTGTCAAGATCCCTCCCACCATGCTGGAGAAACATCATGTCCAGGTTTCTCTGCCTCCAATCACTCTCCTTCCTCACCCTCTGATCCTTACGGATCGTGAATGTCGTTGGTATCCCAGCCCTCTCCGCTAAACCATTTGATGTTGATATCCCAATGCCCCATGTTGACCTGGCCCCTTCCCTTTTTTTGAGGCTTTTTGTATGGTGACTTACAGAGACTATCCCCCACCCCCGAGACCATCGAGTGTCCACCCCTACATTACCTCTTCCTCATCTGCAGGTTGCAGATGCATCTCCTGATTGTGACTGTACCATCTGCGGCCCAGTATGAAGCCACCAACCCCCAGACCTGATGTGTGGGAGGGAATGACCATGCCCTGTGCACGACCCTGGGCATGGCTGACACAGGGCTGCCAGGCCCTCCCCCTCCCTGGACTGGCATGCCAAGCACAGCCCTCTAAATTGTGGTGCGGACGCATAAGCTTTCTGGCTCTGACTGCATTAAACCTCCCAGCCACCCCATGATGCATCTGCATGCACCCTTCTCCAGTCTTACCCCTGCCCGCAGTCAAGCATTTGCCCTCCAGCCCTTTCTCTTGCCTCTGTCTTGTCTCACCGCCACTCCACCCCACCCCTCCATTCAAGTCTTTGTCCTCCAGCACCTTCCACTCAAGAAAAGTACAGCACCAGGAACAGGCCCATTGGACCTCCAAGCCTGCGCCGATCATATTGCCCGGCAACTAAAACTCATCCCCTGCCTTCCCGCTAGTCTCGCGAGATAAACCTTGGTCTCGGACCGCATCCCCCACTCCAACTCGCCTTGAGTTCCCACTGGTCTTGCCTGCACAGTCTTGGCACGGACTCAGAGCAACCAAGAGCACAGTGCAATGAAAGGTAGGTGAACGTACCTCGAGGACGTGAATGAAGTGGTGCTCGCCAGGCGCCCATCGCTTATATCCAGTTGTGAATCACGCCGGTCTAATTAGCTGCCGGTGTAGCCCCATGATCTGGAATGGGGTCATGATTCTGACGAGTTGCCTTTATAAAGAGTATTCGTGATATTTAAATGAATGAAAATGTGGTTCCTGATGGGCTGCCTGGCCCTCTATGAGAGTAGGGGTTGGGCAGTCGCAAAACGTTCTTTATGCCAGCGGGAAACCGACTTTTGGCCCTCCTCCACATTTTCCTGTCCCACCCGCGATAATGCTGACTGCTAATGGGGCCGGAAAATCCCACTCCTTGTTTGCCCACAGCATGGTCTGTTTGAGAATTTAGAGAGGATGCACTTCACCGATTCTGTAAGAGTCGCACTATTCACGTTTTGAGATTGCAAAGAATCATGTTAAAGAATTAGGTTAAACAAAGAGCAAAATAGTTTCAATGAATTTATTTTCCGAGCTGAAAGAAAACTAGTATGTCGCAACCACCATTCATACAGTCGTATACATTCATCTGGGCCCACACACACACACACACCAGTACAGATGACAGAGTAAGAGATTCTTGATCAATAAGGGGGTGAAAGGTTATTAGGCGTAGGTGGGAGATTGCAATCAGATCAGCCATGATCTTATTGAATGGTAGAGCAGGCTCGAGGGGCCAATTGGACTACTCCTGCCCCTAATTTGTATGCTCGTGAGAAAGAGGATAGGCTCATAGGATTTTTAAGAGCTTATGACAGTTAAAACAAGGAGTATACAGTTAGCTGTTCCTTAATTGGTGATTCAATGGCGGACGGTGGTGGATCAAAGTTGTGGCCATTTTATTCCGTTGTCCTCCTGGGTGTGGTTGGATGGAGCAGATTGCCACATTTTTGTTTTCAAAGATCTATGTTCACAGTTGGTTTTTCTTCTCAGTATTGTTACCTTGCAAACCAGGCACAGAACATCCAAGGGAGAGAGAGAGCACAAAGCTTCAATCGGCCTGTGTTCAGGACAGCATTGACAGAATTGTCTTTTTTCCCCTCCTGTGCGCTTGGAAAAGCCCCTTGAAGTAACTTGCCGGTTGTATATTCCAGAGAAATTCTATTAGTTCATATCTGCTGCAGTTATTGATTCCAAACAGGTCATTGCATTTTGATCTCTCGCCTCATGGTGCTGTGAATCAACAGGGGCCGGGGTCTTTCACACTCCCCAGGGGTTGAGTGTCTGTCTTCATCCCGACTGGTGAAGTGTGAAATTGTGTATGCTGCAGCAGTCCGGGCAGTTTTCCTATTGTCTGTGAAGGGTCCCAGCTTTTTTAAAATCCAGCCAGAAAAATAAAAAATAAAAATTGTACCTTCAAAAAGCACATCCCGTTAACACTCTATCACAACATTATAGAGCACACAGTGCACCATTTCTGCCTTATAAACCTTCTCTGGGACATTTTGTAACTTCACACCCAGAGATAGAGGCATCAAAACTGCAAGGCTTTGTTCAGTGAGCACCCTTCTTTTGGGATACCACTTTGACTAATGCCATCAGCGAAGGTGGAAGAGGATAGCTCAAATCACTCTTCCATTCAATTTGACATCTCAATGGAACAGCTCATAAATGTTGCGCTGTCACAACTCCCGTAACAGCAGGTCTCAGGCTGACGTCATGCACCATCTGGATAATGATTGAATATTGTGCTTCCTTTAATCTTTGTAGGGCATGACCTACTCTAATGAAGTCAAAATGGGCTAATGTCCACAATTTCGTGTCCTCTACCAGTAGTAAATTGTCAATTATCACAGAGGCCTCCAACATGGATGTCTGCTGCTGTGGTTGGTGACAAAGTGTGCTTTGTGGGTATGTGCCTTAGTGAAACTTGAATAACATTGTGGATGCACCAGTGCACTGTGGCATGGCTCATTCCTTTCAAAGTCTTCTGTGGCACCTTTTAGAAACTCTGAAAAATAACAGTTGAATGTTGTGGTCACTTTAAGACACAATGGTATAATTTTATAACTTCTGTGGCAGAGGGAAATTTTACTGGCAGGTCTTTAGAGCATCACTCCCAGCACTAAACACAACCGAAAACACATAACTATCAGGGAAGGCAGGTCAGGTTGAGCCTCTTTTCAGTAGAAAATAGAAAGCTAAAGGCTGATCAATTAGAGGTCTTTAAAATTAGGAAGGGGCATGATAGGGTGGACGTAGAGAGGATGCTCCTACTTGTGGGGAAGTCCAAAACTAGCTGTTATCATTATAAGATAGTTACTAATAAATCCAATAATGATTTCAAGAGAAACTGCTTTAACAGAAGAGTGGTTAAAATGTGGAACTCCTGACCACATGGAGTTGTTGAAGGGAATTGGGTTGATTTATTTAAGAGGAAGCTAGATAAGTACATGAGGAAAGTAGGAATAGAGGAATATGTTGACAGGTTCAGATAAAGTAAGGTGGGAAGAGACTCATGTGGAGAATAAACACAAGTATAAACCAAGTAAATGGTTTGTTTCTGTACTGTAAATTTAATTCTATAGTCCTAAAAAACAATTCAAAAGACATGTTCATATCTTGGACTTTACCACTTTATTTCTTTCATTTTCTTTCTATGATGCTTACCTATGGTATTGTCATTTTAATGTTTCTTTTACCTTACTGTCCAATGTTTTCATTTTGTTTTAATGCTTCTTATTTAATTCTGTGCTTGTTTTTTTGTTTTAATGATCCCTTTTTGCCGGAGTGTACAATTTCTATCATTCCCAAGACACCTGTGGCAGAGGGTGGATAAACGGCTTCCAAATATTTGCCGGTGGCATTCTGAAATGTCCCCTAGGAAACACATGATAGCAGCTAGAGAAGAAATATGATTTAATTTTCTCCTCCCCTCTGCCCTATCTTAGTTCAGCTCCAATAAATCATCTAAGGTTAATGACTCCCTACATGCAGAACTATTGTGATTCGCTGAAATAAAAAATACGAAAGTCAAGTCTAATTCAACAGGATAGAAAATTACTCAAGATCATTTATAGAACACATAAGTTTAGATAATATGACAGCAAATAAGGCCAGGAGAAAGGATTACTGACAGTTGAATGTTGCTTTATATCAACAAGATGGATCATGTGCTGGAAAGCACGACTAATGCATTTGACTACATATTCCAGAATGTTTACACCATGGAAACAGGCCACTTGGTCCAACAAGTCTAAGGCGATGGTTCTCTCTTTGCACTACAAAGTCAAATTCTATTCTGTTCATTCACCTGTACTCTTTAATGGTCTTATTATTCAAGAAACCTTTTTAAATTTGTACCCTTTTATTAATATCTCACTGAACATTGCAAACAAACTATCAACATTTACCCCATCTGTCACGTCCCTAAGACATGACAGAGATCACAAACGGTTTAAGTCAAATCTTACTTTTTTGTTTATCTAAAAAGTAGACTTTACTGAATCAAAAGATGGTTGTTACATGTCACATGATTCACGAGTTTCTGGAAATGTCCAACAGCAGTTACAGGACAAAAGCTCAACCCTCAACTTTGTGGAATCTCACGCCTCTCATTGTGAGGACACATTACAATCAATGAAACCAGGGACCTACAGATAATCTATCTCTCCAGCCTGGTCCCATAACAAAAGGAGAACCATTGAAACTTATTATACCTGCAGAGGCACTAATAGCCATCATCTACCTCCTAAGGTGAACAATGGATTTTGACCAGAGGCATAGAAACTGTTTGGTATCCTGCAACTGACTCAGTAATCAGAAATGTCACATGACCTAAGTTTCTGGTCTTTGGAAAGCTTTAAAATTACATTTCTAGACTCCTAACTCAGTCTGCTGTTTAGCCTCCAGCCTGAAAACACCACAGCAGGACTCCAGGCTAACCAACAGCCTGCATCAAGTCTAAGCTTCCTCAAATCTTTGTCCTCTGAAAGATACCTGCCATCACCTGATGCACAGACCAAGTCTTTGCATACCAACCTCATCTCGCTGTGTCACCATCAACTTTAAAGGAATTCTGCAATTCCTGCTAGCTGAACCACCTGAACCATGACTCCTCCGTGAAGGAACTCTCCCTGGATCCTGACTTTCTGGACTCTGGCAATCACGTGAAGTGATTATTTTTCTTTTAAGTTATTCATAGTTGTAAAAACTCTTCCTTCCTATCTTCTTATTGTGTGCATGTATGAAGTTGTGATTATTCCCCAGGTTTGAATGTGTGAGTAAACTATACTTCTGATTTAACTCTAAAAAGAGTTTGCTGCAAGTCACTTTAAAAATTGACCTCACAAACCAAGGATTTGGGGAAACATGCCACAGCCTATTCAAAAATTAAAATATCTGTGCTTACAGGCAGAAGATGAGAAAATAAAGGAGTTCAGGTTTGTCGCTTTCCTCCATCCATAACACATCATAAACCGTTCATAATCTTGAGCAGGTTTAATAAGTTACCCTTTAACCTTCCTGATGCCAGTAAAGAAGTCCTAACTCCTCAATTCTCTTTCTAACTGCAATCTTCTTCCCTAGTAGAAATCTAATGAGTGATTCTTCCACATACTAGAATACCTAAAACTACTCAATATATAAACTAATCATAACTATGGCCTATCTAAGGCATTTTGTAGCTTACTACTTTCCAGATGTTATGCATTATGTCCTTGATACAAAACCAATGATTTGTTTCCCTTTTTTCACCTTTCACTTAAAGAAATTAAAATAAATAAATACTTTCACTTTTATAATGCCTTTCATATCCACATGACATCCCAAAGTTCCTCACAGGCAATGGAGTGTTTCTGAAGTTTGGTGACTGTACTAATGTAAGAAACATGACAGCCAATATGTGCACAGCAAGCTCCCACAAACAGGAATTAAATAAACACTCAGATCATCTGAGCAACATCTAACTGTTGTACTGTAATGTGTCATTGCGTGACGAGTGTGTTCCTGAAATTTCAGATCTGTTTTAGGTAATGGTTGATGGTCAATTCCCTAATGGTGGGGCATTATGAGAACTTGCCTCCCTTCTTTGAATGGTTCACTTGGATCCCTTAAATCAACGTGAGAGGACAGATCATGGGGCCTTCATCCAACGGTGCAGCATTCCCCAGTAATGCACGAAGATGTAAGCTCAAATGAAGTGCTAAAACCTCTTGAGAGGGATTTGAATGCACAATCTTCTGACTCAGAGATGAGAGTGCTACGATGCTGACAGTCAATGACCTTCGTATTTACACATCAAGGCCCATCAGTTCCTTGCCTTCATTTAAAATCTTCCCATTTAAATTGTATTCTTTTATCTATTCTTACCTCCATAAAGTGTTACTTCAGCTTTCTTATTGACCTATACCTGATACTTATCTGCCAATCCTGCCTTGTTGACGTTTTTCAATGTGTTTGTCAAAATTTGTCATACTCCTCAAATTGGTACATTTAGTCAATTATTGATTTAATTCCCTTAATTTTGAAGTATAGATCATTTATTTGTATAATTGCATGCAATGTTACCTTTGCCATTAATCCTTTATACGATATGCTATTAAATGCTTTTTGAAAATCCATTTAAATGACGTCCATTGCATTTCCTTTATTCATCCTGAATGTTATTTTCCTTCAAAGAACTCGATACAGTTGCTCAAGCCTGACCTGCTCTTTAAACGTCCTTGGTGGCTGGGCCTGATTAACCTCCGTTTCTCCAAGTGTTTGGTAATTTTTACCCGTGATACAAACTCGAGGGTCCCAACATTTATGGAAAGGCAAGGAGGGCATTTGCAGAGTTGAAAACGGCCGCAGAGCCTGCCAAGGATGCAGTGATCCGATCAATGGCTTTCTTGGGAGGCCTGGGCATAGGGAGGAGGGGTTGCAGGTGGGGGTGGGGGGTGGGGGGTGTGGGGGAGGATGCCTGTTCCTTCTGGCCCACAAGGAGTGCTGAGGAAGGGACTGACCTTTTGTGAAATCTATCCACCAGCAATGAATTTTAAATTGGGTTCCCAATTGCAGAGTGGGAGTACAATTTAATATGTTAATGAAGTGTTCCGCCACTCCCTAATATTGGCCCTCGTAACAATGGGTGGAAATGGGCCTGTGCATGTCATGTTGAAGATCTAGTCACTGTACTTAAACCTTACATTGAGGCCTAATAGTTTACACAAACCAGAAGTAAGTCTACCCGGCTTACTGCATCTCCTTTTTGAAGAGGAACGTCACTTATATCATCCACTCCTCTCCTACAAATGTCCTTCCTATCAATACCTAGAGAATCATAGTAATTTCCTCAGCTTCTTTTGGAATCCTTAGATACAAACCATCAGCTCCCTGCAATTGTTTTACTTTAATTCTGCGTAACTTCTTCAATACCATTTCTCAAAGTATAATTTTCCACTGTTCTGTGCTGGTTCTGCAATCCTAATATCTATCCCCTCTGTGGGAATTGAGGTAAAGAACTTGAAATAGAGCACAGTTTAAAAAACCTGCTCGCCCATGCCCCACCACAATTTTACCTGTAGCAGGCGAGGCGTCAAAGGCTCATCCACCCTTGGGCCAATTGAGACCCTTAAGTGGCCAATTAATGGTCCCTCCTTAATGGGCCACTCCAGGTTGTGCTCCCCCATTACCGGTTTTCCTCCCACTCTGGCGTCTCTATGCCGGTCCTCCAGCTGCCTCACCATTCCCCCCTCTCCAGCTGCCTCGCCGGGGCCTTCTAGCCTCACCCTGGCAATACCCACCAGTGGCTACTTTATAGCAGGAGTATTTCATCCTGTTTATCATCCTGTGATGCACACTAGGGTCATCAGGTTACCACAAATCTTTTGAAATGCATCTTTTTTTCCCCATCTGCAATGTTTTCCCTCAGTAACTGAATATTCCTGTGCCTTATATAAGGGCTTTGAAAATATCTATTTTTAAGGTACTTATTTTATGATAAGATGAAGAAGTGTGTCCATTGAATTGTCTTTTAATACCTTCATTAGAGCTTTTGGTTAAAGGTCTCAGCCTCTTGCCTGGGTGTGGACTTGATCTTTTTGCCCAGGTTTGTGGCAGTGCAAATTGTATATTTTTACAAATTACTCAAACATACCTCTTTTAAAAAAAAATTATGTTACTTTTCTTAGCTCAACATTTGTTTCTCTCTCAATTAGACAAACAGATTAAGAAGCTTCAGGTTAGAAAACTATTAACTTGTACAGAGGTCACTGCAAACAAGAAACCCACCAAACAAACCAGAACATATATAACAAGGCCAATTAAAATTGAGATCATAAAAAGCACCAGTAGCTAGATGGATGTTAAGTGAAAAGAAACAGAGGCCAAGCAAAACAATATTAAAATTAACTAGCAGTAAGTGAGAAGAAGTGATAAAAGAGCAAATGAATATTCATAATAACAAAGGTATGGATACATTATATAAGAGATACCTAACCAAGAGGTGTAAGGTTGCACTTCTTTCAAGCAGTCCAACTGGCATCATAGTCCATCACCTTCAACATTCACTCCCTCCACCACCGACGCATAGTGGCAGCAGTGTCAGCCCTCAACAAGATGCACTGCAGTAACTTGCTAAGGCTCCTTTGACAGCATCTTCCAAACCCACAACCTCTACCACCTGGAAGGACAAAGGACATGGGAACATCACCACCTGCAAGTTCCCCTCCAAGTCACCATCCTGACCTAGAACTATATTGCTGTTCCTACACTGTCGCTGGGTCAAAATCCTAGAACTCCCTCCCTATCATTAGTGTGGTTGCATCTACATCACGTAGACTACAGCAATTCAAGAAACCAGCTCCCCAGCAATTTCTCAGCGGCAATTAGGGATGGGCCTTGCCAGTGATGCCCACATCCCATTGAATAAAAAAAGAGCAAAGCTTAAGGTCATTATAAACAACAGCATAAACTCTAAGTGGAACTGCATTTGTAATCCAATCCAAAATCGTTTATTCTATAATCCTTTTCTTTTGATAGATGATTTTTTAAAAATAGGGTTTTATTTATGATAGCTGTGTAACGACATTAAAACCTTGAGTTATCATGATGATGTGAGACCAAGTGACATTTGTCCTGATTGTGACAATGAACCTGAAGGTGTAGTGTATTAGAGTGATCTGCTTTTGTTTCTTATACAGTAATATCTGGATGAATTTAGAAATTTTGGGGTGCAGTTGTGAGGGGTGGAGAGTGGAGCTTTTGACTACAATTTTACTCTGGTGCAGATCCCACCAAAAATTACTATAAGTTAATTATATTTTGTGTCAGCTGTGGCTCAGTTAGGTTCAATTAAGTCCCACTCCAGGGCTTGAACACCACAATCAAGGCTAACACTCCACTGCAGTGCTGAGGGAGTGCTGCACTATTGGAAGTGCTGTCTTTCAGATGAGACATTAAACCGGAGGCCAATCTGCCTGCCTGGGTGGATGTAAAAGATCCCATGGCACTATTTAGAAGAACAGTAGTGGAGTTATCCTCTGTATCTTTCCCATTATTTATCCCTCAATCAACTTCACAAAAACAAATTGTCTGGTCATTATCAAATTGTTATTTGCAGCAGTTTGCTGTGTGCATATTGGCTGCTACACTTCAACAATACTTAATTGGTCGTAAAGTGCTTTGAGATATGTTGTACGGTGGCTGAATTGTACTATTGATGATAAAGTTGATCTGCAGACACTTCTTGGGTGGAAAATTTAAGTTTATTTAAAATATACTCAGCAGCAAATACACGTGTGTTTCAACTCCAACTCCAACTCTGCACTGACTGCTGAGGTAGCCTGTGCTACTCTCCAATTGGTTACTACAGATCATGTGATCTTCCTTAACAAATATTATTCTTAAAGGTACATTGTACACTAAATAAAACCATAATGGAAGATGTCACTAAAAGTGATATATAAATACAAGTCTTTCTTTTTGTGTCCTCTATTATTCAGAGGCTCTCAGACATCACTAATCCAACCTGCTATACTAAAGTTACACCGAGAGGGAGCAAAGCCTTTTGGTGCTGCATTGCACAATTTTCCTGTATGAAACTTTCCTGTTGTTTGTTGCAAACTGGACTGTGCCCATGTGCCCTCTTAAATATCGAGTATCATTCCATAAGAATGTATGAAAAGGACAAAAAGGCTTTAGGCCCATCAAACAGAGTACCCTCGTGCACTAACTTGCCTGTCATATCATCTAACTGTATATTGAATGATCACAATGTTTTTGCACCTACTGCCTGTCCTGGCAAGTTGTTCTAAACACCTATCACTTTTTGTATAACACATAATAGCTTGACACTCCAAACCGCTCCTTGAAACATCAACAAAAACATCAAAAGCTTTCATTAAAACTACAAAACTTTGACTTATAATTCCATACAAACAATTTGAATATTATTAAAAAAACCTTGCACATGTTTTCTGTCCACATGTCATAATTTGTGTTGTCACAATTTTTGGACAGGCACTTCTGTCAACATTTCTTAGTTAATTTTGCTGTGTGAACTGTCACAGCACAGTGCTTGCTCTGACTACTAGGTGGAATGGACTGATGTTTTTCCCAAGCTTCTCTCCCAAATCCATCATGATCGAATAAATGAAGGATAAAACCTCCTATTCATCAGCTGTCTGAGAGTAGTGTCACAGACTATTTACTGGTATATGTAACAAACAGCAGAAAATTGGTCAATCTCAGGATTCAGTACGATGCAAATAAACAGTTTATAGTATTAAACAAATGTTTGCATTAGGGTACAACTGAGATAAAGAGATATCTAGAGGGAGATAAGAAGAATGTAAGACAAACAGGAAGAGAGAGAGAGGAAGGAAAAAAATAGATGAAAAGAGAGAGGTATCTATAGCCAGAAAGATACCAACATTTTTTGTCCATCGGCAATAGCTCAGGAGATTCCAGACACATAAGTGAAATAATATCAAAAAACTATCTTCATATGAAATGGAAGAGACATTGATGTGCTGAGGCATCCTTAAAATAATCTATGCTTATCTGTTCATTAGGCAAAATGCTTCGTTCATTACATACACATTATGAAAAAGTACTTGATCGGCTGTACAGTGCTTTGGAACGTCCCAAGGCCGCGAAAAGGCTCTACATGGATGCAAGTTGTTCTTTTTTACATTACTCAGTGAAAATGTAAAACGTTGTAACAGTATGGAAGCACCATTCACTTCATATCCATGCAATGTAGCAATGTGCCTTCTCATGAAAATGAATAAATTACAATTAAAGATCAAGAGCTCATCATAATTCCAATGCAGCAACAGTTAGTGCCAGTCTGAATTATAGAGACTAGGCTTAATTATCAACATAAAGACAAATTGTACCACTTTGTAAAATGAAAGCTGTTGAAGGTAGAAAATTCATGTGCTATAAAAACTAATCGAGCAATTGCCTGATCTTTTGAATTGAATAGAATAGAGGCCACAATCTCAATAAATAACCAAAAAAAATGTTTGAACTGGTAAGCACCTTATGATATTATTTGAAAAATAGGGAAGATGAAAGCCTTGCTCACCTCGATCTCATAACATCCATTAGTATCAAAATATTACTGTCATCATAATTACATATCTGTATAATTTAAACTTCCCGCTCAACTCTGACAGGTCACATAATTTTTACACAGCCTGGTGATAATCACTACGTTTTTGACCACTCAGAAACCAGGTTTGCTTTAAACATAGACCTACACATGTACAATCATGGCATCTGATGTTCAGTCTCATCCATTGCAGACATAAATGACAATGTTTGCTGAAGGTGCTCTTCATCTCAGAGAAAGTTCAACGACCAAGGATATTTTGTCAGTCTAATGCAACTGTATTGCTGGTTTGAGTGAGAGTTGACCTGTGGAGTCAGATTTACACTGGTAAATCAATGCAGCTGAAGTGAAATCACTTTGGAGCAGGAGGAATACAATTCTCAGTGGCTACACTGGTGAAAGTGACTGCCCTTGATATCAAGGCAGCATTTGACTGAGTGTGGCATCAAGGAGTCCGATCCAAACTGGAGCCTTTGAGCATCAGGGGGAGAAAAATCTCCACTGGTTGGAGTCATACCTAGCAGAAAGGGAGATGGTTGTGGTTGTTGGAGACCAATCATCTCAACTCCAGGACATCACTGCAGGAGTTCTCGGCCCAACTATCTTCAGCTGCTTCATCAATGGCCTTCCTTCCATCATAAGGTCAGAAGTAGGGGTGTTCGCTGATGTTTGCACAATGTTCAGCACCAGCTGAGACCCCTCAGATGCTGAAGCACTCCATGTCCAAATGCAGCAGGACCTGGACAATATCCAGGATTGGGTTGACGAGTGGCAAGTAACAGTTGTGCCACACAAATGTCAGGCAACGACCATTTCCAACAAGAGAGAATCTAAGCATTATCCCTTGACATTCAATGGCATTACCATCATTGAATCCCCACTATCAGAGGCGATGGCAAAGTGGCATTGTTGCTGGACTAGTAATCCAGAAACCCAGCGTAATGCTCTGAGAACTCGGGTTCCAATCCTGCCATGGCAACTGGTGGAATTAAAAGTCTAATGATGGCCGTGAAGCCATTGTCAATTGTTGTTAAAAACCCATCCCTTTAGGGAAGGAAATCTGCTCATACATGTGACTCCAGATCAACAGCAATGTGGTTAACTCTTAAATGCCCCCTGAACTAGGGCAACTAGGGATGGGTAATAAATGCTGGCCTGGACAGTGATGCCCACATCCAATGAATTAAAAAAGAAATCAACATCCTGGGAGTTACCCTTGACCAGAAACTGAACTGGGCTAGTCATAGAAATACTATGGCTACAAGATGAGGCTAGGAATCCTGCAGTGAGTAACTCACCTCCTGACAACCCCCCAAAGCCTGTCCACCATCTACAAAGCAAAAGTCAGGAGTATGATGGAACTTCTCTGGATGCGTGCAGCTCCAAAAACACTCAACACTCAAGAAACTTGACATCATCCAAGACAAAGCAGCCCGCTTGATTGACACCACATCCACAAACATTCACTCCCTTCTCCACTGACACACAGTGGCTGCAGTGTGTACCACCTACAAGATGCACTGCAGAAACTCACCTTTGACAGCACCTCCCAAACCCACAACCACTACCATCTAGAAGGACCATGGGAACAGCACCACCTGGAAGTTCTGCTCCAAGCCACTCACCATCCTGACATGGAAATATATCGCTGTTCCTTCAGTGTCGCTGGGTCAGAATCCTGGAACTCCCTCCCTAACAGTGCTGTGGGTGTACCTACACCACATGGACTGCAATGATTCAAGAAGGCAGCAATTACTGCAAGTTACACAACTCCAATTAACATTAAGCTCATAATCTTGCACAGAAATTCAACAAGATTAGACAGCATTGGGAATGTGATCTTCACCAACAAATTATTCTCTCACATTGGACTTGGGGTACAAGTTACAGCATTTAAAAGAAGCATCAACTGTTCTTAACTTAGCACTGCATAGCTTCATTGGATGCAAAGTGCAATAAGAAGTTCTATTCTTCTCACTGGCAAGGTTCATCTTGAAAATAAAAACACTCACCTTGCCTTAAACTAAAAATATAACGTTCAGATTGTAATTCGGAAAGAAATATTTTTGTAAAAAAACACAGGTTAGGGTTAGGGTTAGGGTTAGGGTTGTCTGCTGCTCGAATGTCAATCCTCAACAAGGTCATGATTGAATTGGCACTATGAGAGTTGCTGGTGCTTAAGCCAGATCTCCATTTCCTGCTGCTGCAGCTGCATCTTAAGCTTCTCGTATCAGGCCAAAATGTCACCGGCAGTTCAGCTTCACATCACCTTCCATCTTAGTGGTGAAACTCTCTCAAACACTGCTGACTGCAACCCCGAAATGGAAGGTTACTCCATGGAACCAGGGCTACTGGTGAGATTTGTGTTCAGCAAGAAAGTGTCTCCCAGCCGTCATACTCTCAGCAATCAACAGCAGCAAACTTGCTATAGACATCTGTCCTTATTGCAGCTGTATCCAGCTGCAATTCATTGCTATGCACAAACACTTTAAATCTCAATAAATATATGTAGGAGGTCCAAAATGGATGTAGTTGAACACTTCATAGATAACAAGATGTGATAAAAAGATTAGTGCCTTTGAAGATGAAAACACTTAAAAAACCAAATTTTCATTTACGTTATTATATCTAATGGGAAATTAGGATGCATTGATTGCAGTTCAAGCTAACCATATTGATTTTAAAACCTTGCAAAATGATTTTGTTCTATCATTATCTGAATCCTTCTGCTAACAATAACAAAGTGGCTGACAAGGAAATCACATGTTACAACTGAGGAGTTGATAAAAATAAGATTCCATCGAATACATAATTATGTATAATTGCAAGCTGTTGATTTTGCTTTTCTGAAGACAGCTTATCAAGAATGTTCTGATGAATTTTTCATGCTGTGTTCATTGCTGTCAAGGATAATGAATCTATCTTCTGCTGGATAAATTGGGATGGAAATTGGTATGTGTTTCAGGTCATAAAACCAACGCAACGCATACCAATTTACTGTCAGGGTGGCCTCTGTCCAACTTGCATAGGCAGTAGCCTTGCTGCCAAATTGAAAGGGTCCAATTTAAGGCTGAAAGTGTGGATGCCTAAAGGAGGCTCTGCATACCTTGAAACCATCAACTGGGGGACATATTGCCTGTTTAAGGACCCCTTGGACAAATTATTTACCTCAGGAATGGAGTAGGCATCTGGCCTACCATATTCAGGCTTCTTCAACAGCCCCACAGTAAAAAAAAACCATGGATAACTTCTTGAGTTTAAAAACCTTTTTATAGAGCCAGGAGGAGCAGGAAAGCTCCCCTAACTCCACAGCAGTCACAAGGATCTCATTCCCTCCCCCACCCCATCTGGGACTTACCTGAATGCCACTTCCAATTGTGCCAGTAGTTTATCCCATGAGAGTATGGCAGCCCTGAATACACAGACAAGACACAAGGACCAATTTTGATTATGCCTAGGGTGTCTACTGCCACTGCAATGTTGAACCTTGGTCTGAAAACAAGCCCACATTAATTTCTACCCCATGGAAACCGCCACATGATTATTTCCCTTCACAGACAGAATCCTTTCTCTGCTATATTCTCTTTGTATTCCTTCCCCCGTTTTCCTACCATAATTTTATTGTAAATTGATATAGCTGTGTGGCAAAAATGAATATTTTAGTGTGATGCTTAGCTTTATATTAGCCTCTTTTTGTCACGAGACCAGCTACTCTCATAGAAATCATATTTCAGCTTACATTCATATAATGTTGCAACAATTAATCAACTTGACCTCAGGGTTGTTCATTTGAGGAAGGAACCAGGACAGGCCTTGAGGGAGGGTCTTGGTGAAGCTACACCCGGAGTCCTGTGTACAGTTTTGGCCTCCTTACCTACGGATGAATATACCTGCCATACAGGAAGCACAACAAAATTTCACTGGACTGGTGCCGAGGTGAGAGGGTTATTCTATGAGGAGAGATTGAATAGATCAGGCCTATATCTCCTAGAATTTAGAAAAAATGAAAAGGGATCTCATAAAGTGCTTAAGGGCTTGACTGGATAGACGTTAGAAGGATGCTTCCTTTGGCTGGGGAATCTAGAACATGGGGCCACAGTTTCAGAATAAGGGGGTCGGCTATTTATGACGAAGGTGAGGAGAAATTTTTTCACTCAAAGGATTACGGATCTTTAGAATTCTCCACCTCAGAGAGGTGTGGAGGCTCAATTGTTGAGAATATTCAAGTTGGAGATCGATGGATCTTTGGATCCTCGGGGAAATCAAGGAATATGGGGATAGCACAAGAAGATGTTGCGGAGATAGAAGATCAACAATGATCTTATGAAGTGGTGGAGCAGGCTTGTAGGCGCCACTCCTGCAACTATTTCTTATGGTCTTAAGCCAAGTAATTCAAATATAAGCATGCCTGTGATTTCTTCCAAATAATGTGTCCAGTTGGCAACGTATTAACTTCAAGGATTGCATAAATTAGCGAAGCAGCTCCAGTTCAAACCGCCAATGACTGGAATTCTTCAAAGAGTGATTATGTGACTGGGACTTCTGAAGGAAACATAAGCTGGGGAACTTCTGTAGCCAGTGAGGAAAGGATTAATAAATAACTGTGAGAAGATAATTCTAGTCATAGCACAAGATTTGTAAAAAAAAATATAACTTCCCACTATGGAAGGAGCTGATAAAGTTTAACAACTATTATTTTATGCATTGAGCTATTAAGAGCATGGAAGGTTCTGGCACTGGGAGTGGATAAATGCTTGAACTACTGTGAGACCTACAACTATTGTGAGAAAGCAGGGCAGTGGGATTAGTTTTAGATTGGACTCGCTAAGCACCTGCATGGATATGATAGCTTCAATTCAGGCACAATTTGCTAAAATACATTCCTAATATTAGAAGCACTGAAGTGGAAAATTTTCCAGTATACTGGGCAAATGTGGCAAGTTCAGACCATAGATTACTCACAGATGTACTGGGCGGAATCTTACAAACCTCTGACACACCGACAGGTCATTTTCAGGTTTGGATCCCAATTCCTCAATGTGAGGGCTTTGGGATTGCTCTTTACACCTATTACAATCAGAAGAAGAAGGGTCAAATGGCTCCCCTCTTTTCCCTCTCATGGTTTGACTGCAACAGATTTCTTTGTTTGAAAATGATATACTTGCCAATTCAGTGAGTACTTAACTGTTTACGCACTGTGATCATAAAAGAACCAGGCAGGTTTTGTTGGCTTTAATGAAGAAAGAGGTTAGCTTTATTACTTATACTAATCCAGTAAAATAATAAAATATGCACCAACTTTCACACACACTTTTACACCTACAGTTACTTCATCAATGGCCTTCCTTTCATCTTAAGGTCAGAAGTGGGGATGTTCGACGATGATTGCACAATCTTCAGCAGTCGCGACTCCTCAGATACTGAAGCAGTCCATATCTAAATGCAGCAAGACCTGGATTCAAGCAATATCCAGCTAGACTTGAGCTGACAATTGGATAGTAACATTCACGCCACACAAGTGCTAGGCAATGAGCATATCCAACAAGAGAGAATCTAACCATCATCCCTTGACATTCAATGGCATTACCATCACTGAATCCCCTACTATCAACATTCTGGGGGTTACCATTGACCAGAAAATGAACTGGACTAGCCATATAAATACTGTGGCTACAAGAGCAAGTCAGAGGCTAGGAATCCTGTGACAAGTAATTCATCTCCTGACTCTCCAAAGACTGTCCACCATCTACAAGGCACAAGTCAGGAATGTGATGGAATACTCTCCACTTGCCTGGATGAGTGCAGCTTCAATAACACTCAAGAAGCCTCTCTGCTTTCCCTTGTTGCAGGGGAAGACAGCATACAGCTTGTTGAGAGGCAGGGATATGTGTCAGGGGGAGGGAGAGCAGTGGAAGGAGATCCCCTAGTAACAGACACCTTGTTGGCTACTGATTCACCAGGCCCACTGGGAAGAAGGTCTTGTTCCAGGGGGCTGCAGATGTCAGCAGTGACCTGCCACGAGAGAGCTCGAGCCTCCTGAGGCACTGGTGCTCAGACATGTCATGACAGCTGATCCTCTGCATTGTTGACCCTGGGTTGGGGGGGTCTCAGATCCTCTGCATTGTTGACCCTGGGTTGGGGGGGTCTCATCTCCTTCCGGTTGGATCTTGGTTTCTATCCCATCTGCCCTGCAGAGGGGCATTAAGAAGAAGGCAACTGCTGCTGCTGGTGCAAGATGGGGAGCCCTCCGCCCTCAATCCTCAGCAGAGGTGAACAGTGGAGCTACATAAGCTGTTCCCATGTCACCCTGTTGGTTGGCAGCAGAGAAGTGTGGCTAAAGGTGGGTGACATGCTTAACAGGTGAAGTGCCTTCCAAACAGTTGGCAATCACCTGCCAAGCCAAGCCTTGATAGCGTTTCCTGAGGGGATATGAACTTTGAACTCCAGTCTCGCACGTGGCCATGGCTGGAGATCTCCAGGACTCACAGACTTTTCATTAAAATGGTTGGGAAAATTCTGCAGAATTTCAAGGCCAGTGTATTTTTGCTACTCAATAGCACAGTTTGGATTCTGGCCCCTGGGAAGCACCTCTTTGACGGGTGATGTTCCTTTTATTTCACTGATCTTGTTCTATGTATTATCATTGACCTCCTATGGGAGTCTTATAGCCTTAGGGATGGACGCAATGGAATTGGAGGAAGATGACTCATTGTGGACATGAAGAACATATGTAATACAAAGTTATTATTGAAAACAGGAACATGAAACGTAAAGTGATTACTGCAGGTGTCAGACAGTCAAGAATAATTTATGTGATTCTGGGGACCTGAGGAGTTACAAAACAGAACTTCACTCATGGAAATCAATTGCTTCAAAATTGCTATCATAAACAGTGCTTTTAATTTCCTTGCATTACATGCTCACCAGACTGATGAGTCTCAGGCAAAGCACTTTCCCCTTCGTAAATAGAACTGCTTAGTATTCATGGCTAAGACCAGGTGTGCCATTCTTGTTTGACATTTCAAGGTTGGTACTTTTATGTATGGTATCTGCATGTTGTTAACTGAATAATAGGTTCCCCCTGATGGGAGTGAGAACATTTTAGCAATTAGACTCCAAGATGGCTCTGGTGTTAGTTATTCCTTGACAGAAGATTTCAGAGTGTTCTTTTCAACTTAACAGATGTGATGCAGTTTGAACTTCTGTTTGTTATGTTCCAGCCTTTTTCTTGTCATTTTGAAAGCATGATAATATGAACATATGAAATAGGAGCAGAAATAGGCCACTCGACTCCTCGAGCCTGCTCCGCCATTCAATAAGATCATGGCTGATCTGTTTGCGTTTCAAGTTCCATACTCCCATCTACCACCGATAACCTTGGATTTTCTTGCTTAACAAGAATGTATCTACCTCTGCCTTAAAAATATTCAGTGACCCTGCTTCCACCACCTTCTCAGGCAGAGAGTTCCAAAGTCGCACAACCCTCTGAGAGAAAAAAAAATCTCCTAATCTCTGTCCTGTAAGGACGACACCTAATTTTAAGGACTCACCCACAAGAGGAAACATCCTTTCCACGTCCACCTTGTCAAGACCATTCAGGATCTTACATACTTCAATCAAGTCACCCCTCACTCTTCTAAACTCCAGTGGAAACAAGCACAGCCTGTCCAACCTTTCCTCATAAGAAAACCCACTCATTCCAGGTATCAATCTAGTAAACCTCTTCTGAACTGCCCCCAATGCACTTGCATCCTTGCTTAAATAAGGAGACCAAAACTGTACACAGCATTCAAGGTGCGGTCTCACCAATGCCTTATATAACTGAAGCATAACATTCTTACTTTTATGTTCTATTCCTTTCATAATAAAGGATAGCATTCCATTAGCCTTCTTGACTACATGCCGTACCTGCATAATAATTTGCTGTAATTCTGTGATGCTTGTGAAATTTTAAGAAACATATTTAATCATCTAACAGAGCCAGTGGATTTGATCTTATCAAGTAGATAGCATCTTTTCTGTGCCAAAAAGAACTCACAGGTGGAGGTGGAAGTCTTCCTTTGAACTGCATGCTGCACAATGTCAGCCTCGACTCAGCTGGTAGGCTTGGCATCAGGAGATTATTGTTGCGAAGGAGCTTTGTAGTGCCTGTGGTTAAACATGCTGATCAACACTCTGCTGAATAGGTAACATCATCACAGGAAGAGATGCATGTTAACATGTGATATAGTAGTTGGAGCAGCGTTGATCAGCAGGTAACACGTGCATGAAGAGCTCTCCTGGGATCCTCTTACTCTTTATAGAGAACCCTTGTTTTAGATTTATCAATCATTGGCATAGTGCTTGGTACATTTAGAACCAATAACACAATAGTTATGGGTCCCAGTCCAGGTATTTGAGAACAAAATCTAGCCTGCCACCCCAGGGCAGTCCTGAGGGAGTGTTGTCATGACAGAGGTGCTATTTTTTCAGATGAGACGTTGAAACAAGGTCCTCTCTGCCCTCTCTGTAGACTTAAAAGATTTCAGGCAATATTTTGAATAAGAACAGGGAAGTTCGCCCCAGTGTCCTGACCAGTATTTATTGCCCAAAAGTCATCACTAACGAATATTACTAGGTCATTTAAATATTACTTTTATGGATTGTGTGCTGTTACTACATTTCCTACCACAGTGACTGCACTTCAAAAGTATTTCATTGGCTGTAAATGGTCAATTTTAGCTGCTTACTCTATTTATCTGGGACTTCTGCTGACTATCCACTGGAGTACCCTAACATAAATCTCAGCAACTTTACATATCTTCTACAGGACCTCCTTTAGGTGCTATCATTTAAGCCTTACAGCATTAGATATGGGAGGATTTGAGTTCCACAAGAGAAACTCTGTCATCAACTGGTATCAATGGCCCAGTGATTACATTACTAGACTTTTAATCTACTTAATTAGCATCTTGTAAGACAGCTACGTTGGGTGGGCCACATCGTTTGCATGCCTGACAAGGCTCCCAAAAGAAGCTCTCTACTCCAAACTTCATCGTGGCAAGCAGTTACCAAGAGGGCAGAAGAAATGTTTCAGGGGCATCCTCAAAAGACGCCCTGAAAAAATGCAACAATCCCACGAATTTGTGGGAATCTCTTGTTTGAGACCTGCCAAACTGGAGAAGGAGCATCCGGTTTGCAACCATTTCGAACATCTCCAACATGCCCAGGTGGAGACCAAGCATAAACAGTGGAAGGAATGTACTAAAATCTGACCAGCTGTGGCAGAGTGTGCGGACCCAGCTTTAGACTTTTTAATCACCTCAGGACCCACAACCTCAAGTTGGAAGAAAGTCATCCTTGGTCCCGAGGGACTGCCTAAAAAGAAGGGACTCTTAATCCAGCGATGTGAATGAATGTCACTGTAGTCCCAGAGGGCCATAGACTGTTCTCTCATTAGAGAGAGAAATGAGTGGTGGTGAGTATAACCTCAGGCAAGGGGTGAGGGTGGGGCCTTTATGGATGACCTCAGCCAGTATGAGAATTGAACCCACACTGTTGGCATCACTCTGCATCACAAACCAACCGTCCAACCAACTGAGCTAACCAACCCCCTCCAGAGGCTTAGTCTAGAGACATAGGACAGGATCTTCCCCCTGTCAGGTGGGTTGTGCGGGAGCGGGCACGAGCGGGCGGATTCCTGATTGGCGCCCTCAGTCGGGGGCGCGCTGCCACTTTACATGGGCGGGCCATTAAGACCAGCCCAGTGTGACGTCCGCCAAGAAGTGCTATGTGCTCCCTGTGCAGGCATGGGGGGAATTCCCTGAGCCAGGAGTGTGCTCTTCCACACACGAAAGAGTGCACAGATCTCTCCCTGAGGCAAAGTGCTGCCTCAGGGAGATCGGCTCAGGTTTGAAAATTTGATTAAAGATGAGAAAAAGGTTTCGTGTTTTTTCAGAAGCCCGTCTGGGTTCCCGGCCTGCCCGTCAACCTTAAGGTTGGACGGGCAGGTACATCGATTACCTCAATTACTTTATTAATGGCCTTAAGTGGCCATTGACAGGTCGGCGGGCGCTCAGCCCACTCGGCTCCGCGCGCGCTGACCTGAAAATGTAAGTGACGCAGGGCGACATCGGGACGCCCGCCTGATATCACCCTGCATCATTTTACACATCGGCGAGCACCCCCCCCTCCCCCGCTCGCTAACCAGAAGATACAGCCCATAAATTCAAATCCTGTCCCACAGTTGGGAATTTAAATTTGGTTCATAAATAAAACTGCAATTGAAAAAAAACGCCATTGTACCTGTAATGGTGACCAGATACTGGCTTGTTGTAAAAACATAACCAGCTCATCAGAAGGGATGTTGTTGGGTTCTTACCTGACATCGCCTCTATGTAACTCCACAGTAATGGAGTTGATTCTTAATCTCCTTCTAAAATAGCCCAGCAAGCTACTCAGTTGTCAAGAAGATGGCTCAATGCCACCTTCTCAAAGGCAATTTGGGGTGAGCAATAAATGCTGACCTTGCCCTCAGCGTGTGAATGGTTCAACAAGAAAATTAACATTTCCAATTATTATCCCAGTCACCTGAAGTAAGCCTCTTTCATTCAGCTGTTAACAATAGTCCATGTGTCAGTGTGCAGTGTGGTAACAACTAGATGAATGCTAACATGCAGACCTGCATAACAGTTTCCTTTTGAACTGGGAATAGCAGAAACTGAACTGGACTAGCCATGTAAATACTGTGGCTACAAGAGCAGGTCAGGGGCTAGGAATCCTGCAACGAGTAACTCACCTCCTGACTCCCCAAAGCCTATCCATCATCTAAAAGGCACAAGTCAGGAGTGTGATGGAATACTCCCCATTCTCCTGGATGAGTGTAGCTCCCACAACAGCCAAGAAGCTGGAAGTCATTCAGGGCAAAGCAGCCCGCTTGATTGGCACCACGCCCACAAACATTCACTCCCTCCACCACGGACACACAGTTGTAGCAGTGTGTACCATCTACAAGATGCACTGCAGGAATTCACCAAGGCTCCTTCGACAGCACCTTCCAAACCCACAACCACTACCATCTAGAAGGACAATGGCAGCAGATAGATGGGAACACCACCACCTGGAAGTTCCCCTCCAAGTCACTTACCATCCTGACTTGGAAATATATCGCCGTCCCTTCACTGTCACTGGGTCAAAATCCTGGAACTCCCTTCTTAACAGCACTGTTGGTATACCTACACCACATGAACTGCAGCAGTTCAAGGCGTCAACTCACCACCACCTTCTCAATGGCAATTAGGGATGGACCCAGCCAGCGAAGCCAACATCCCATGAATGAATAAAAAAAAAGTTGAAAAAACAAACCAAATCTCAGGTCACCCTCCTTGTAATAATTATGATTTTAGTTAGTGCGCAATGTACCTTTAAGAATAATACTTGTTAAGCAAGATCACATGATCTGTAGTGACCAATAGGAGAGTAGCGCGGGCTACCTCAGCAGTCAGTGCAGAGATAGAGTTGGAGTTGAAAGCACACATGCTGCTGAGCATATTGTAAATAAACTTAATGTCTCCACCCAAGAAGTGCCTACAGATCAACTCTCTCATTAATAGTTCAACTCGGCCAACCTACAACCTTCCTGTTACCTGCTTTAAGATGTTACAACTCCGAGCTCAGTCGAGTTATCTGAAGGTCACACTGTAAGATTTCATGGGTTATCATTCATTTCATCTATGGCTGAGGTGCACCAGGATAGAACACATTCTATGGAGAGCTCAGCATTAACATTCTATCAACCTATAAATTAAACTAACTTCCAAAAGTATATACATTGATATAATATTAGTGTTCCTGTCTTGAATGTTTAATTTTTTCACAAATTGATCCAGAACTGAATAGAATAGTATGGTAATGTAGAAGCTGCACTGAAGTCTTGCAATGTGTAAAAAAACTGAGAATTAATTGATATGGAGATGGATTTCCTGTCCAATTAGAGCCAGTGGGGCGTGGGAATGGAGGTGGATCAGATGAAGTGTGGATCTCATTTAGACTCCCACGCAGCCATCACTGTGGTTGCTGGTTGACCTAACGGAGAGATTTGCAGTTTGTGCCAAAGCCTTCCATCCCACCAAAGGAAGTGAGATGTCACAGGATGGCCAGAGACCTGGTAGCTGGGGCAGGCAGCTCCTCACTTCAATGATGCCAACCTGGATCTAATGCTGGAGGCCGTGAGGGAGAAAAGAAGGTCCTCTTCCCAGAGGGTGGCAAGGGGAGGCCACTTCATCATGCAGCAGGGACACCTCTCTGTTCAGCGTCATCTCCCTCTACTTCCAATTCCTCCTCTGTTCATATCTCCTACTCCTGCTCCATTCCCGATGCTCCTGCTAGGGCTCACTGTCCTCAAGGCCCACACCTCTCTGGAGGGCCACGTGATGGCGAGCGCAACAGACCACCACAATGTCTGAGACCCTTGCAAGAGAGTACTGGAGGGCACAACCCAACCCAATGCCTCTGAACCAGCAATGTTCCATCGATTGTGAATCTGATGTGTTGTCCAGCCTTGGCCAAGAGGGCCTCTGTCCCCTGGATGATGCACCAATGTGCAGCCGCCTGTGAGATGCTGCAGAAATCCATAACTGACCTTGAAAGGATACAGGAGCGAAGAAATTTAGCTTGACTGCTACTGGCAAGGTATCACGATCAGTGATGCTAGGTGGGAGGTCCTCACTGATAAGGGCGCCAATATCTGTGCCCATCTGCTTCAAGAGTCACATCCCCTTCGACACTGGTTCTCAGTCATGTCCAGATTTCTTTGCCTCAGGGTCGTGTCGCCTTCTCCTTCGTGCCCTTGTACCTCTCCTCTGGCCTCCTGATGCCAAGAGATCTGCCTTCCTCTGCAGGCTGCTGATCTTCCTCTCTAGTGACCTCGATTTCTGAGGGTGCAGCACCCTCTTCCAGCTGCACTCTTCCTGGTGCTCAGGTAGAATCCAAACAGCCGTGCCCCCTGCTCCGATGACCACGCGATGCCAGGAGGGTGATGACCCTCTGAACTGGCAAAGTTCTGAATGCTGACTCCTCCCCTGACCTGTGATGGGCTACTACAACTTTTCCTTCAAAATGGTAAGCCCTTTCACCTACAATCAACATTTAGACTTACCATCAGACATTTTTGTCTGATCTCTCTGACTCGCCCCCGACTTGCACCACGCCTGACTTCAGGCAGGCAGCTCCTAAACACCGGCTGCCTCCACCAAAGTTGAAAAGCTGCAGAAACTCAGGCTTTTAACAAGCCCTCAACATTCCCAATGGGCCTCAACAGGAGTGCAGACCAGCTTGCTGGCCTGGACCCCGCACTGCCCCCATGAATAGTTCTCACACCCTGGGTGCATGCTGGCACACATGACATTGCCACCATTATTTTCGGCCTCCCCCACCCCCCACCCCTCCTCCCCCCCCCTCCTTTCAGACCTGATGTGGGCCACAAAGATCCAGCCCCTTGAGTCTTGGTAAAAGTAAATATGTTAATATTGAGTGGAATATTCTTTGGTATTTAGAAGCAGCGAAACTGAGCTGGAGAGGTAGCGAGGAATGGAGTTGTGGATGTTCAGATCAAAGCCAGGGCCTCAGCTGAGGAGTTCTTTAAAACGTTGTCTCCACCAAGCACTGACTGCCTCCTTGTTATTGATGTGCTCTCTCCATGCTTGGCTCTCAGCGGGTTGGACCCCTGTTTGCTTGAGCCATAGATCGCCTGGACAGCGCTGAAGAAACCGCATATATTTATACGGACTTGAAATGTCAACTGTATCCCTCTCCGCAGATGCTGTCAGACCTGCTGAGTTTTTCCAGGTATTTTTGTTTCTGTTCTAGATTTCCAGCATCCGCAGTATTTTCCTTTTATTAAACCGCATATCTTGTTGCTGGCTGTGAGCTGCTGGATCTCCCAGTGCCTGTCTACTTTGTTCTTTATGTCCATACAGATGAACATACAATTAGGTGCAGGAGTAGGCCACTCGGCCCCTCGAGCCTGCTCTGCCATTCAATAAGATCATGGCTGATCTGATAGTAATCTCTGCGCCATATTTCTGCCTACACGCTACACCAGAGCTAGATAGATTCTTGATTAACAAGGGGGTGAAAGGTTATCAGGGATAGGCATGCACATGCGGTTGAGGTTATATTCAGATCAGCTATGATTTCATTGAATGGCGTAGCAGGCTCGAAGGGCCGAGTGGCCTATTCCTGCTCCCAATTCGTATGATTGTATATTCTAGGTGGTATAAGTTGCAGGTTTAGAGGGTGCTGTCAAAGGAGGCTTGTTGAGTTACTGCTGTGCAACTTCTAATTGGTACACACTGCTGCCTTTGTACATCGGTGGTGGAGGGAGTGTATGTTTAATGTCGTGGCTGATGTGCCAATCAAGCAGGCTAGATAGTGCCCCACTTCCTGCGTGTTGTTGGAGCTCAACTCATCCAGGCAAGTGGAGAGTATTCCATCACACTCCTGACTTGTGCCTTGTAAATGGTGGACAGACACTGGGGAGTTAGGAAGTGAGTTACTTGCCGCAGAATTCCCAGCCTCTGACCTGGTCTTGTGGTCAGAGTATTTATATGGTTGATTCAGCTCAGTTTCTGGTCAATGGTAGACCCCAGGATGTTGATAGTGGGGCATTCAGTGATGGTAATGCCATTGAATGCCAAGGGACGATGATTAGTTTCTCTCTTGTTGGAGATGGCCATTGCCTGGCACTTGTGTGGTGCGAATGTTACTTGCCACTCGTTCAGGTCTTGTTGCTTTGAGGTCCTTAATGTTAATTTTCTTGCGGCATTGCTACAGTTGCCCCTGCTGTTTGGGGGGCAGGTTGATGGAGATGGTGAATCATATAAGGCGATGACTGGTCCAGCAGCTGTCAGTGCTTGTTGTCGTGTGGGTTATGTGGACATCTGTGTGGTCCCTTGCTTGAACTATGAAGTAGTTGAGCAAGTGCCAATTTGGGCCGTGGGTGTTGCCAAGAGATCTTGTGCTTGTCTTGCTGGCATAATAGGGTGTTGGTTATGACCATAAGATATAGGAGGATAAGTAGGCCATTCGGCCCATTGAGTCCGCTCCGCCATTCAATGAGATCATGGCTGATCTGAAAATCCTCAACTCCACTTTCCTGCCTTTTCCCCATAACCCTTGATTCCCTTACTGATTAAAAATCTGTCTATCTCAGCCTTGAATATACTTAACGACCCAACCTCTACAGCCCTCTGCGGTAAAGAATTTCACAGATTCACTACACTCTGAAAGAAGAAAATCCTCCTCATCTCGGTTTTGAATGGGCGACCCCTTACTCTGTAATTATGCCCACTGGTCCTATACTCTCCCACAAGGGGAAACAACCTCTCAGCATCTACCCTGTCAAGCCCCCTAAGAAGCTTATGTGTTTCAATAAGGCCGCCTCTCATTCTTCTAAACTCCAATGAGTACAGTCTCAGCCTACTCAACCTCTCCTTATAAGAAAATCCCTTCATACCTGGAATCAACCTAGCGAACCTTCTCTGGACTGTCTCCAATGCCAGTATATCTTTCCTTAGATAAGGGGACTAAAACTGTAAACAGTATTCTAGATATGGTCTAACTGGTGCCTTGTATAGTTTTAGCAAGACTTCCCTATTTTAATATTCCATTCCCTTTGAAATAAAGGCCCACATTCCATTTGCCTTCCTTATTACCTGTTGAACTTGCATGTTAGCTTTTTGGGATTCATGCATGAGGACTCCTAAATCCCTCTGTGCTGTGGATTCCTGCAGTCTTTCTCCAATTAAATAATATTCAGCTCTTCTATTCTTCCTGCCAAAGAGCATAATCTCACATTTTCCCACATTATATTCCATCTGCCACTCTTTTGCCCACTCACTTAACCTGTCTATGTCCCACTGTAGACTCCTTGTGTCATCCTCACCACTTGCCTTCCCACCTATTTTTGTATCATCCGCAAATTTGGCGATAATACATTCACTTCCCTCATCTAAGCCATTAATATATATTGTAAATAACTGAGACCCCAGCACTGATCCATGTGGGACTCCACTAGTTATGGGTGGCCATCCTGAAAACTCCCCCCTTATCCCAGCTCTCTGTCTTCTATTAGTTGGCCAATCCTCTATCCATGCTAATATACTATCCCAAACACCATGGGCTCTTATCTTATTAAGTAACCTTATGTGCAATACCTTATCGAACGCCTTTTGGAAATCCAAATATATCACATCTACAGGCTCCTCTTTATCTATCCAGCTAGTTAACTCCTCAAATAATTCTAATAAATTTGTCAGGAATGATTTCCCCTTGATGAAGCCATGCTGACTCATACAGACTCGAAACGTTAACTGTATCCCTCTCTGCAGATACTGTCAGACCTGCTGAGTTTTTCCAGCTATTTTTATTTTTGTTTTGGATTTCCAGCATCTGCAGTATTTTGCTTTTATCTTAGTGTTTAATTTACTGCCACTCCTCTTCCAGGAATGCCTACCTTGAAGAAATACTGCTCTTCTCTCCGACAGGATTTCCGCTTGTCTCTTTTGCCCTGTTCACCTTCATTGCTTTCCATTTCTCTCCTGGTGTTTGACAAGGTGTTTACTAAAACTCGCTTTCGTAGCCATATTTCCTTCCTCAGTGACTGTCTCTGTCTCCGACTTACCCCACGTGGATTCCAATTGAAGTTCCATCCCTCATGTTTCGAACCCACCCAGGATTACAGGTATCTCCGGAACATACAACGCTCCTCGGACTGCTATTCTCGTCACATCCTGAGATCTACACTCAGTACCATGCGCCGCCATATGAACATACTTGACCTCTCTCTCCAGCAGCACCGACTCACCCTATCTCTAAGCTGTCCTTGCCCCCAGTTTCATTTTATTCTTCGTCGCCTCAACAACAAACTTTGTCTCTTTCTTGCAGGTGCAAAGGAACGCAAGGTTCAACAACTCATCGACACCACGCCCATCCAGGACCCTCCACCCCTGCCCGTCCTCTGACCCCATCCCATCTTCCAATCCCATCCCGACCATGTAATCACCATACCCCCTGACCTTCCCTCTCTGATGCTAAACCTTCAGTGCTCAGCAAAGGACTTAGTTTCATACCCTTATGCCCTCACCTCAATGAATTTTGGGCTCGGCACGATGCTGAACTCTCCTTCCGCCAACTTCGTCCCCGTGCTCACTTCTTTGGGCAGGAGTCCTCTCCCGTTCAACGGATCCTTTTACCCACCTCCAATATTCTCCCTCCACCTGGACCCCTCCCTCTGGATTCTTACCTTCTCTTGATCTTTTCTTTGAGAACTGTCGGCGTGACATCAGTCGTCTCAATTTCTCTGCTCCTCTCACCCACTCTATCCTGTCTCTTTCTGAACTTGCTGCATTCCGTTATCTAAGGCCCAACCCTGACATTGTCATCAAACCCACTGACAAGGGTGGTACTGTTGTTGTCTGGCGCACTGACCTCTACCTTGCAGAAGCTGAGTGTCAACTCGCAGACACTTCCTCCTACCTCCCCCTGGACCATGACCCCACCACTGAACATCAAGCTATTGTTTCCAGGACTGTCACTGACCTCATCTCCTCTGCAGATCTTTCCTCCACAGCTTCCAACCTCATAGTCTCTCAACCTCGTACGGCCCGCTTCTACCTCCTCCCCAAAATCCACAAACAGAACTGTCCCGGCAGACCGATCGTGTCAGCCTGTTCCTGCCCCATGGAACTCATTTCTTGCTATCTTGACTCCATTTTCTCTCCCCTTGTCCAGTCTCTTCCCACCTACATCCGCCATTCCTCTGACACCCTACATCATATCAACAATTGCCAGTTCCCTGGCCCCAATCGCCTCCTCTTTACCATGGGCGTCCAATCCCTCAACACCTCCATCCCCCACCAGGATGGCCTGAGGGCTCTCCGCTTCTTCCTCGAACAGAGGCCCGAACAATCCCCATCCACCACTACTCTCCTCCGTCTGGCTGAACTTGTTCTCTCACTGAACAATTTCTCCTTAAACTCCTCTCACTTCCTCCAAATAAAAGGTGTGGCTATGGGTACCCGCATGGGCCCCAGTTATGCCTGTTTCTTTATGGTGTATGTGGAACATTCTTTGATCCAGTCCTACTTAGGCCCCCTACCACAACTCTTTCTCCGGTACATCGATGATTGCTTCGGTGCTGCTTCATGCTATCGTCTGGACCTGGAAAAATTTATTAATTTTGCTTCCAATTTCCACCACACCATCATTTTCACATGGTCCATCACTGATGCTTCCCTTCCCTTCCTTGACCTCTCTGTCTCAATTTCTGGTGATAGACTGTCCACCAATATTCATTACAAGCCTACCGACTCCCACAGCTACCTCGACTACAGCTCCTCACACCCCGCTTCCTGTAAGGACTCCACCCAATTCTCTCAGTTCCTTCACCTCCATCGCATCTGTTCTGATGATGCCACTTTCCAAAACAGTTCCTCTGGCATGTCTTCCTTCTTCCTTAACCGAGGTTTTCCACCCACGGTGGTTGACAGGGCCCTCAACCGTGTCCGGCCCATCTCCCGCGCATCCACCCTCACACCTTCCTCTCACTCCCAGAACCATGGTAGGGTCCCCCTTGTCCTCACTTATCACCCCACCAGCCTCCGCATTCAAAGGATCATCCTCCTCCATTTCTGCCAACTCCAGCATAATGCCACCACCAAATACATCTTCCCTTCTCCCCCTGGCGGCATTCCGCAGGGACCGTTCCCTCCAGGACACCCTGGTCCACTCCTCCATCACCCCCTACACCTCAACTCCCTCCCACGATACCTTCCCATGCAACCGCAGAAAGTGCAACACCTGCCCCTTTACTTCCCCTCTCCTCACCGTCCAAGGGCCCAAACACTCCTTTCAAGTGAAGCAGCATTTCACTTGCACTTCCCCCAATTTAGTCTACTGCATTCGCTGCTCCCAATGCAGTCTCTTTTACATTGGAGAGACCAAATGCAGACTGGGTGACCGCTTTGCGGAACACCTTCGGTCTGTCCACAAGCATGACCCAGACCTCCCTGTCGCTTGCCATTTCAACACTCCACCCTGCTCTCATGGCCATATGTCCATCCTTGGCCTGCTGCAATGTTCCAATGAAGCTCAACGTAAACTGGAGGAACAGCATCTCATCTTCCGACTAGGCACTTTACAGCCTGCCGGACTTATCATTGGGTTCAACAACTTCAGATCATGAACTCTCTCCTCCATCCGCACCCCCTTTCCGATCCCCCTTTTTCCAATAATTTATATTTTTAAAATATTTTTTCCTTTTCTCACCTATTTCCATTATTTTTAAATGTATTTCCATCCTTTGTTTCTTCTCCAGCTTTTAGCCTTTTTGATCCCTTCCCCCCACCGCAGCCCCACTATGCCTATCTGTACCTTGCTCATCCTGCTTTCTACCCTTAATGTCACCATTAGCACATTCCATAGCTAATATCACCACTGTCAACACCTCTTTGTCCTTTTGTCTATGACATCTTTGGCAATCTCTTCTTTGCCTCCACCTATCACTGGCCCTCTATCCAGCTCTACCTGTCCCACCCCCCTCAACCAGCTTATATTTCACCTCATTTCTATATTTCATCAGTTCTGATGAAGAGTCATACAGACTTGAAATGTTAACTGTGTTCCTCTCCACAGATGCTGTCAGACCTGCTGAGTTTTTCCAGCTATTTTTACTTTTATTACCATGCTGACTCTGCTTGATTAGATTATGTAACTCTAAATGCTCTGCTATTACATCCTTTATAATAGACTAACATTTTCCCAATGACAGATATTAAGCTAACTGGCTTATAGTTACCTGTTTTTTTGTCTCCCTCTCTTTTTCAATAAGGGCGTTACATTGGCAGGTTTCCAATATTCTGGGACTTTTCCAGAATCTAAAGATTCTTGGAAGATTACTACCAGTGCATCCACTATCTCTGTAGTTACTTCCTTTAATATCCTAGGTTGCAACCCATCAGGTCCAGGGGACTTATTGGCCTTTAGCCCCATTAGTTTCCCTAGTACTTTTTCTCTAGTGATGGTTATTGTATTTATTTCCTCCTTCTCTTTTTCCCCTTGATTATTTAATATTAGAACGCTATTAGTGTCTTCTACCGCGAAGACTCAAGCAAAGTATTTATTCAACTCCTCTGCCATTTCCTGGTCCCCATTATTATTTCCCCAGCTTCATTCTCTAAGGGGCCTATGTTCACTTTGGCCTCTCTCTTCTTTTTATATCATTAAAGAAGCTCCTACTGTCCATTTTTATATTACATGCTAGTTTATCGTCAAAGTTTATTTTCTTTCTCTTTATTTTTTTCTTGGCCATCTTTTGTTGGTTTTTAAAACTTTTCCAATCCTCTGGCTTACCACTAATCTTTGCCACATTGTATGTCTTTTCTTTTAATTTGATACTATCCTTAACTTCCTTGGTTAACCATCATTGGTCTATCCCCTTCATTGAATCCTTCTTCCTCACTGGGATGCATCTTTGTTGTGAGTCACAAACTATTTTCTTAAACATCTGCCATTGTTCCTCAACTGTTTCTTTCTGCTAAAATCCTATCCCAATCCACTCTAGCCAACTCTGCCCTCATTCCTTTGTAATTACCCTTATTTAAGTTTAGCACAGTTGTTTCGAGCCCAAGTTTCTCACTCTCTAACTGAATGCTAAATTCTACCTAATCACTATTTCCTAGGGAACATTTAATCTGAGATCATTTATTAAACCTGCCTCATTACATATTACCAGATCCAAAATGGCCTGATCCCTGGTTGGATCCACAACATATTATTCTAGGAAACTGTCCTGAATATATTCTATGAATTCTTGCTCGTGGCTACCTCTGCCAATTTGATTTTCCCAATCTACATTAAAGGTTAAAGTCACCCATGATTAATGTGCTGCCTTTTTACATGCTCTCATTATCTCCTGATTTATTCTCTGTCCTACAATATAGCTACTGTTAGGGGGCCTATACACTACTCCCACCCGCATCTTCTTCCCCTTGTTATTTCTTAACTCCACCCATATGGATTCTACATCTTCCGATCCAAGATCATTTCTTGTTATTGTACTTATTCCATCTCGTACTAACTAAGCTATGCCACCACCCTTTCCTTCCTGCCTGTCCTTTTGAAAAGTCACATACCCCTGAATATTTAGTTCCCAGCTTTGATCTCCTTGTAACCACATCTCCATAATGGCTATAAGATCACACCCATTAACCTCTATTTGTGCTGTTAATTCACTTACTTTCTTACGAATACTACATGCATTTAAGTAAAGAGCCATTAACTTTGCCTTTTTACTATTTTCACCCCTTTGACCCTACTTGCTGCTTTATTTTTACGCTTGTACACTCTGTCTCTTCCTGTCACACTCTGGGTATCATTAACCAAATAGCTGCCCTGCAAAGCTGCCATATCCTTTTGCTTTGTAAGCCTACGTATTCCCTTTCCAGAACCCTCCCCCACTCTGTTGAAGTTAAAGCCCTCTCTGCAGCCCTAGTTCACCAGGACACTGGTCCCAGCATAATTCAAGTGAAGCCCGTCCCACCAGAACAGCTCCCTTCTACCCCAGTACTGGTGCCAGTGCCCCATGAACTGAAACCCATTTGAGCCACGCATTTAACTCCTTGATTTTATTTACCCTATGCCAGTTTGCCCGTGGCTCAGGTATGACAAGGTCATGTTCTAGACATTTCATCAAGAGGGCCCTGTTGCAGTTTGCTTTCCCTATTCCTTCTGTGCCTATCATGCCCTTTCATAGATTCGTGTCCTTCCCTTGTTCTTATTTTCCTTCTTCTTTCGGCTTCTCCCATTTTACTTGGGGTCACTACAATTCTGGTTGATCACCCTTCTCCATCTCCCCCTATCAGTCACCCATTCCTCTTCCAAACTCACTGTGTTTAAGTCTCTCTCACCACTGCATCTTTCCACCTGGCCTTCGATCTTCTTCTTTCTCCTGCTTCCTAGCAGTCCCATCTCCAATACCCTCCTCACCACATTTTCTCTCTCGCTCTGAAATAGTTGGTCATATCATTTCAATTTCTTCTCAGCTACTTTTGTTGATGCTCCCACAATCTTCACTCACCCCTTGATGTGTTGGTTCCTGATTTTGTGCTTTCTTGTCACTCCACACACCCGTCTCAGCATCTGCATCTTATTAGTATCTAAGTGTTGTTCCTTTCCTCTTGATGTTGCCCAAGTTTCTGCACTGCATAGCAAGGCAGCTCTCACAACTGGCTTCTAGATTCTTCCTTTCAGTTTCAGTGCAACTTTTCTATCACATAGCACTCCGCTGCACTTCTTATAGAGTCATAGTCATAGAGATCTACAGCATACTAAAAGGCCCTTTGGCCCATTGAGTCTGTGCTGGTCAAATAAGTACCTAACTATTCTAATCCCATTTCCCAGCACTAGACCCATAGCCTTGTATGTCATGGCATCGCAAGTGCACATCCAAATACTTATTACATGTTATGATGGTTTCCACCTCTACCACCCTTTCAGGCAGTGAGTTCCAGATTCCCAACATCTTCTGGGTGAAAAAATTCTTCCTCATGTCCCCTCTAAACCTCCTGCCCCTTACCTTAAATCTATGCCCGCTGGTTATTGATCCCTCCACCAAGGGGAAAAGTTCCTTCCTGTCTACCCTGTCTATGCCCCTCATAATTTTATACACCTCAATCTCCTCTGCTCCAAGGAAAATAACCCAGTCTATCCAATCTCTCCTCATAACTAAAACTCTCCAGCCCAGGTAACCTCCTGGTAAATGTCCTCTGCACTCTCTCTAGTGCAATCACATCCTTCCTATAATGCAGATTCCAGAACGGCACATAATACTCTAGCTGTGGCCTAACCAGCATTTTATACAGTTCCAGCATAACCTCCCTGCTCTTATATTCTATGCCTCAGCTAATAAAGGCAAGTATCCCATATGCCTTCTTAACCACCTTACTTACCTGTCCCACTACCTTAAGGGACCGATGGACAAGCACACCAAGGTCCCTCTGATCCTCGGGACTTCCCAGGGTCCTACCATTCATCGTGTATTCCTGTGCCTTGTTTGTCCTGCCCAAGTGTATCATCTCACACTTATCCAGATTAAATTCCATTTGTCACTGATCAGCCCATCTATATTCTCCTGTAATCTAAGGCTATCCTCCTCACTATTTACCACACCACCAATTTTCGTGTCATCCGTGAACTTACTGATCAACCCTCCTACATTCAAGTCGAAATCGTTTATATATACCACAAGCAGCAAGGGACACAACACCTCTCCCTATGGAACCCACTGGACACAGGCATCCAGTCACAAAAACACCCCTCGACCATCACCCTCTGCTTCCTGCCATTCAGCCAATTCTGGATCCAATTTGCCAAATTGCCTTGAATCCTATGAGCTCTTAACTTTGTTATCAGTCTCCATGCGGGACCTTATCAAAAGCCTTGCTGAAGTCCAAGTAGACTACATCAAATGCATTGCATCATCTACACACCTGGTCACCTCTTCAAAAAATTCAATCAAATTGGTCAGACATGACCTCCGCTTAACAAAACCATGCTGACTGTCCTTGATTAATTCCTGCCTCTCCAAGTGTAGATTAATTCTGTCCCTCAGAATTGCTTCCAATAGTTTCCCCACCACTGAGGTTAGACTGAATGGCCTGTAGTTCCCTGGTTTATCCCTTCCTCCCTTCTTGAATAACGGTACCACATTTCTTCCAATTACTCCAACCAGAGCTAATCCATTGCTTCATTATCATTTCCATATTTCCATCTTCTGCCACCACTTACCCCCAGTACTTGAAGCTCTTCACTTTCTCTAAGTCTTCACCCATAATCTTTACACCTTCACTCTGATCCTCCTTCCTAGGCTCAAGTCGACAGTCCATAAATAGGGTCTTTGGTCTACAGATCGTCATATCCTACCTTCCAAAGCTTTTCTCCATTTCTCCAGATGCTTGGTCATGTCATTCGCATCCTTCCCAATTCTGATGTTGAAGTCTCCGAGGAGGATCAGTCTGCCGCCAGCTGGGATTTGGGCTAGGGATTGCTCAAGGTCAGTGTAGAACCCCTCCTCGGCTTCATCTGTGGCCTAAAGTGTAGGATTTTATGCACTGATGACAGTGGCATGTTGATTTCTCATCAGGATGAGCCAGGTCGTAATGAGATGTTTTCTTATCCTACAGGTGGAGTCACTGACATCCCCAGACAAGCTCATTTTTGACAGTGAAGCCCATTGCATGGAGGTGTTGTGCCTCTTCCGGAAGGCCTTTCCAGAAAAAGGTGTACCCGCTGCCTTGTTCCTTTAATTGACCTTCTCCTGAATATCATGCATCACGTCATGTCATCTACACACCTGGTTACCTCTTCAAAAAATTCAATCAAATTGGTCAGACATGACCTCCCCTTAACAAAGCCATGCTGATTGTTCTTGATTAATCCTTGCCTCTCCAAGTTAGATTAATTCTGTCTCTCAGAATTGCTTCCAATAGTTTCCCCACTAGACTGAATGGCCTGTAGTTCCCTGGTTTATCCCTTCCTCCCTTCTTGAATAACGGTACCACATTCCTTCCAATTACTCCAATCCGGAGCTAATATCATGTCAATGTCGATGTCGGGGCGCCTGAGTTCCTGAGTATGAATGCAGTGCGATGTTCAGATCTGTCAATGCTGGGCTTGTCCACGAGGGTCCTGATGTTCCAGTTCCCAAACTTCAATGTGATGAGTGGTAGAGTGCATGATTTTTTTTAAATGTAGTGTGACCATTGCACACCGACTACCACACAGTCTCAGCAGAGCGAGACCTTGGTCCAATGGCAAGGGGGTTCCAAGATGAGTGGAGGCCAGGCTCTGCTATGAGACATTAGCAGAGTCTGTGTACAATGATAAGCAGGTGGCCAGCATAACCTGTGGCCTGGAAAAGACTGAAGGTGAAAAACCAGTCGAACCAGTAGCCAGACACAGGCTCAGCAGGGGACTGAATTCTCTCAATCATTTCAGTGGTGCGGGAGGGCAGTAGAATGAATCAAGAGACTTTAGATTTCACAAGAGATCAGTAAGACAGAAACAGAAATTCCGGTGTGTTCCAGAGCAGAAACATCCTCTTTGACGTCAAGAGGAGTCCAGGAATCTTGAAAGATGAGGTGGATTTATTCCACAGATCACGGAGCAGAGAAAAAATAATAACAGGAGATAATAACAGACGCAGAGCCTAACTATTTTTTTCTATTGTAGTCCAGTGCAGAAGCATTGTCCAGATGTCCAGTGAAGTCCAGGAATTTGAAGCCAAATTAAAGAGAAAATCCAGAGCCAGATCTTTACCAGGGCTCACAAGGTAATTCAGAGGATGGGTTTTGAATCATCTGACAGGATGCACTTAAGTCCAATATATTCATCCAGGCTAAAGAAACACTCCAGCGCAGACGCTAATAGGTTTTGCTGTATGTAACATAGCGTGCATTTGGACTACAGACGCACCCTGACTTAACATCACAGTGATGTAGAAAGTGTAAATCCAACTTGACGCTCATTCCACTGGTACCAGAGATTGTACCACCTAAGTTTAGCGACTTCTAAAGACTGCTGTCCATTTAATGTTTAAAAAAAATAACAACTTGCATTTACAAAGGACTTTTCACAACCTCAGGATGCCCCAAAGTACTTAATAGCCAATGAAGTTCTTTTGAAGTTCCAGCACTGCTGTAACGCTGGCAATGTAAAGTGTCCAAAATTTGTTTTCTCAATGTTTTAGGGCCAGTGATTTTGGGTAGAATTTTCCACACAGGGAAAGCCTGCGTGTGTCCTGCTGCTGTCAACAAGTGAAATGGCGGCTGCATTTCTCTCTCAGCTTTCCTGGATGTTTTATTGTATTCGATAAACAAAACTGACAGCACCTATGAGGAAACTAATAACACTTTCATTCAAGAAGACAAAGTGTTTTCTACTGTACTTCATATGAATGTACTGCTGAGCTTAGAGTACAGTAAAATTACAAGCAGTCAGCTCCCGCCATTGCCAAATCATGGATGTTTACTATTGATGGACAATGTCTGGTATGAACCAATTTATATTCAATTAATGTGGATTGGGAAGGATGATCAGGACATGATCTTTTTGAGTTCAATGGATCTCAGGCCATGAGATTAATGCCAAGGTGAATTTTCATTAGGTGTGTGAGGGCAGTGAGGAATGGCATGTGCGAAATCTGGCAGTAAAGTCAGACTCTCTGATTTTGACTTGATTGTATCATTAAATTTTACCTTCCTGATTTTGCATCACCAAGCTGCACAGCAGGTATGATATGCACCAGCTTGATGCAATCTGAAGTCTACTACTTAAAGGGCCAATGCTGGAATGGACTTTAGAAGAGCCATGGGCTTTTTAGCACAAGTTCACAAACAGCAAGGCCAGCAGCCAGAATCAGTGATGCTTCCCTTGAATTACTGCTGTCTGAAGTCAGGAGCAGAAGGGACATGGGGAGGCGGTGATGTACTGGTAATGTCACTGGACTGGCAATCCAAAGGCCCAGGCTAATATTCTCTTGACACAGGTTTGAATCCCACCACGGCAGGTAGTGGAATTTAAATTCAATTAATAAATCTGGAACTTAAAAAAAAAACTTGGCCTGAATGTTACCCTTGGCGGGTGGGAGGGATCGCGACCAGTCGGGAAACAGGCCGCCCGCCGCCTGCGATCAGCCCCCGACCGCGATTTCACGCTGGTTGGCAAATTAAGGCCCGCCTAGCTTGAAACGTGTTTTCCCAATGGTCGGGAAGGGCCAGGTGGGGGTGGGGACCCATCGGCCGCTGGGTCCAATGGTGACCCGGTGGCCGGTTTAAAAACGTCACAGGCAGCTCCTTGAAGGCTGCCAGGGAAGGACATATTTGTAGCATTCTGAACATTAACGTTATGGCCTCAAGTGCGGCTGGAGACACCAGGCGGGAGGGCAGGTCGGGTGGGCACTCGGCCCCCCTGGTTTTCGGAAGAGTGTCTCGCGGTCCTCCTGGAGGAGGTGGGCTGTCTAGGAGGGACACCCTTGTCCCCAGAGATGGAAGGAGGAGGCAGCGCAGATCAGCAGTCGCAATGTTGTGCGGCGCATGGCCTGCTGCGCTCAGGAAGGGTGAGTATCATGTTGCCATGGAACAGTGTGGTGATGTGTTAAGGGCTGGCCATCAGGGGTGTCAGAGCCTGAGTGCCAACTGTAATTGACGCGGAGCTGGCCAAGGGGGTGAGCCCTGGCTGATTGGACTGAGTGACTTGCACCTTGAGGGCCACAACTCGGATGTGCCCTGCAAGGTGTCCTTCAGGTGGAGTTGGCCAGGCTGCAATGGTGCCGCAAGTAGAGAGTGGACTAACCCATACTCCTCTGTCCTTTCAGGAGAAGACAACCCATAACAACATTGAAAGGTTACAGGCAGGCAGATGCCCCCGAAACCTCCTAATCCTATCCAGATTCGAGCAGGACACTTTGGAGCTGGTGCGGCACCACACACCTGGGTCAACCAGCTACAGAGAGGCTGGGGTGTCAGATGAAGATAAGAGTGCAGTGTATAGAGGTGAGAGTTTCGGATGTTGCAAACATTTTCGTGTAGTCTCATCATTGATGTGAGCCTCGAACCTGGAGTCCCCACGGATCTTTGAAAGACAATGGCACCATGATGCAGATCTCCATGGTCCCACCAGGTGCCTGGCATGCATAGTGACAGTGTGAAGACGTAAACTAATGACATATCCTTGTTCTCCCTTAGATTCGCCAGCACACACTCATTCACAGGACTCCGAAGAGCCACTGCTGACGCCAGAGGACCGCCAGGCTTCACATGACCCAATATCACATCCACTCTCTGAACCAGGCACCAGTGCAGATACTACCTACAGCCCCGCCTCAGCTGATGAGCAAGTACTCCTCCATGCTGAACACCGTGCAATTTCGTGCTCATGCAAAACGGGCAGCCCACATTTTGCAAAACCTCATCCAAGGGTGGGATAAAAATGTTCAGCAGCATTGCCAGTGTGAGTAGTGAAGAGTTCAGGAGACAGTTTGCTGCTGGTTGCTTATTTGGTCTGGAATGCACTGCCTGTGAGGGTGGTGGAGGTGGATTACTTCACATCCTTTAAAAAGTGCCTAGATGAGCACTTGGCATGTCATAATATTCAAGGCTATGGGCCAAGTGCTTTTAAATGGATTAGGTAGGTAGGTCAGGTGTTTCTCATGTGTCGGTGCAGACTCAATGGGCCGAAGGGCCTCTTCTGCACTGTGTGATTCTGTGATTCTGTGATAAGTGCAGCTCCAACAACACTCAAGAAGCTTGACACCATCTCGGGCAAAGCAGCCTGCTTAAATGGTACCCCTTCCACAAACATTCATTTCCTCCACCACCGACGCACAGTGGCAGCAGTGTGTACTACCTTTACAATGCACTGCAGCACCTCACCAAGGCTCTTTCGACAGGGGCACCACCTACAAGTTCCCCTCCAAAGCACACACTATCCTGACTTGTAACTACATCACCATTCCTTTGCTGTTGCTGGGTCAAAATCCTGAATCTCCCTTCCTAGTAACACTGTGGCTGTACATACACACCAAATGGCCTGCAGCGGTTCAAGAAGGCAGCTCAGCACCACCTTCTCAAGGGCAATTAGGGATGGGCAATAAATGCTGGCCTAGCCAGTGATTCCCACATCCACTGAAAGAAGGAAAATAAATACATTTCCCCAGTAAAAAGAAGAAGAAAACCTGCGGCTCTCACCAAGAAGATGTGGTTGGTGGTGAGAGACAGGGACATTAATGTAAGCACTTTATTGCCAGCCTAGATTTGTGTTCAAGTCCTGGAGTGGCACTTGAAATCAAAACCTTCTGAGTCAGAACCAAGAGTGCTATCAACTAAGGCACAGCTGACGCACATTGTTTCCTTTCATTATTTAAATGGCATCATAGAAATTGGCAAGGTTGGCATTCCTTTGGCATTCTAAATGGTGAGGGAAAATGCAGGCGCAATAAATACTTTTCTCTCTACATCAGTCATAATCCTGGGGGGCCTACATTTATAGACCTCTCCATCCACCTGGACATATCAGAGGTCAGTCTTCGCTGCCTCCACTTTGCAAAACAAAGCATTGTGCCAGAGGCTGCAGGATGACTGGTAGACAACATCTGGAAAAAGGTCGGTTCTTCTTGTCAGAGTGAACGTTCCCACTGTGTGAAGTTCCTCCCAAGGTGCCTGAGGAAAAGGCAGCTTATCAGGTATATTTCAGAGCAAGAATCAAGCAATTTACAGCTGCCATGTTTGCAAGTCGACCACACCTTCATCAGCTGGACATGCCACAGAGCTGTCACTGGTGACAGGTTTCTCCTTAATGCAAGGCGAGACCCATGTGGGCATCACATTAGTGCTGCACTTTACATGCATAGAAAAGGTTTGTGTTCAATCAATGCATCTGACCACAGAAACATCATTAAACACATCATTGGCCATTGTCCAGTAAGCAGTATGATGCCATCACTAAGCAGCAATCCACAGTGGCTATGTTTTTAGAAGGAGAGGAAACATGGCAATGGGTGGGAACAGCTCTAGAGGACAAGAGCTAATTTCTTCAGAAGCCCAGCAACAGAAAACAACCTTTCCCTGCAAGCTAGGTTATCTGTCTGCCACTTTATGTCTGCCAGAAATGTTTCTCCTGAATTCCCTACCTGTGACTAAGTGATTCAATGTAATGGCATATGATATGTTTGTGTACAGGAAATATGGGAGTTCCCAAAATGGGTTGTCATTGCTTGATAGACCATTAGAAAAATAGGTGCAAATGTGAGAATGACCTGACTCTTCACCTTCCCCCTGAGTTTAGCAAAGATGGGGCTTAGGCAACTGCATTTGTCCATCAGGAGCCTCCCTCAATGCGACTTGCACCTGTTCTTTAACTGGAAGGTGGTCTTCATTCCCAAGGAGGACAATTCTCCTTTGGTACATCTACAAGAAGAGCTTAAACACTTCAACATCAAAGGGAGCCATCTCGGTCACACATCTTTGCTGTGCCACTCTGATCAATTTCTCTGCTTTCCTATCTTCATCATAAACCACAGGACAATTGCTCAGTGTACTGAAAAGCAAACATTTCTTCTACTGCAAGCAAAGGGGGTGTTTTTTTTTGTGTTTGAGATAACATTATCATTTAAGGAGTGTTTGGTAACTGAGTAGGGAGAACTGACATGAAAGATGTGAGGGTATTAAAGTGGACAAAGTCGTTTTGGGGTTATTGAAGGCTATTGTTGTGCTTTAGGGGAGTTGTAAGAGCCCATACCAAGAGTGTAATGTGTTGTTTTAAGAGGGTGAAGAGTGTGGTGGTGCCCACGATGGGCAAGGAGAAGAGAAGTGTGGTGACATTGGCTGCTCTCCTGAAGTGGTTTCACTTCTTTCTGCTCTATTACTCAGTTTTGGGTGCCAGTGGCAGTTCACAGCAGCATGATTGATGTTGGTAGTTGGATTTCTTCAGCATGGTGCCTTGGAGTGGTGCCCAGTGGGCACAGTTGGCACTTAGGTGTGAGCAGTAATGCCAATCTGGACTGATGCTGTGGGTGAGAGATGCGTCATATGATATGACTGTTGGTAGTGTTATGCTACTAACAGACATCCATAGAGTCCTTTAAAGAGTTAGTGCTGTTACATGGAAGTTTCCTGAGCAGGAGAGTTTTGCATCGTTCATAATTTCTACACTTAAATTTCACCAGAGATGCACTGAAAACTGTAAATTAACTTACACCAGAAAGCTTGTGTGTTAATCTCTCTGATGGCGAGCAATGTAACTGTGCAGCGCAAGTAGAGCATAACTGACATCAAGGAAATTCAGGGACTTCTGCCTTATCAAAGAACAGATAGAGTGATCTAAAAGCCTGATGGCTAAAATAAACTATAAACCATGTTTAAATTGAGTCACTTAAAATGGATTGTGGTTGCAATTTAATACTCATCTCAGACAGAGTACTTCCTAGATTGCAGCCTGAACCATTAGACCCATCCCTTTGAAGATCAGTAGATCAGTTAAAATTGGTTTTTACAATATGCAGTTGAGTAAACATGTTGACTACTGAGGTGACAGGGGTTGAGCATTATTGTTATATCTGAGAAGGCTATTATAAAATACCTTTTTTCATGCATAATTCACGAGAGAGATTATCCATAGCTTGTTATTTTCTGGAAGTTCAAATTTAATACCAGCAGGTAAGAATGTTTTATCAATACAATGTATGCTACTAGACCTGGAGTTGGTTTTGCTGAGTTTCACTGCAAGAGCTATATTACCACTTAAATTAAAATGAAAGACATATCAGCATTTGCTGGACTTGTTTCTGCATTTTGCATTAACTTTTAGCATTACGGTATATTAATAAATGATAAGATAATGTTTGTATTTCCCTTAAGTATGAAGAGCAAACATTTCAAAATGTCTATAAATGGCTGCTTTCTTCCCCTATTCAATAAAAGCACAAACATTTTCCAGAATTTTACTGTTCTTCAACCTATAAAAGTATATGTTATTAGCTTCATCACATGCATTGATCTACACCACTTTAAAAGAATCACTAGTCAGAACTAGTTTCCAGACAAAAACCATCATTTCAAGAGAGCAATGTAAAACATGATTCAATTTTTTAACAGCAACACATTCTGAGTGTTCTCCATTGGGCATCAGAGTGGTGATAGGAGTGTTGGTGGAGGGTGCTGTTGGGCTGTTGTGTGGTAATTGTACTCTGCTGAAAATGGCACATAAAATACTTACAATGAAAATTGCACACACTATTGCCCTGACATGTGCAGGGAAGTCCAGAAGAGCCAGGGACATGACAGCCCATCAACCCATAATCTCATTGAATGGCAGAGCGGGCTCAAAGGGCTGAATGCCCTACTTCTGCTCCTATTTCTTAGTCATGAACAACACTTTGTTATACACTGTGGAATACTTCAAGTTATAATTATCAAAAATTGTCCAAGCATATTATACCCAATGAGACCTTTCATATTTGATAGATCATCATTGACTCTTAGCCTTCTCACCACCCAGAGTAAGAGGGAAAATGAGTAGCTTAAATAAGTGGTTGAGTCTAAATTATGTCTATTGACATGGTAGGTCTTTATCTGATGGCTGTTTTTGCAAGCACTGGTTGGATTGGTTTTATTGAGATTCCAACTATCAATCAGGCACTCTTGTTTGCACGTGATTTAGTTTAGTTGTGTTGAAAATGTAAGCCTGTGTCTGAATTGGTCGATGAGTCCAACTAACGAGTTTAAGTACATTGTAGAAGTGAGGGATAGTTCAATTGCCAGAGACTAACAGAGTGAGGAGGTAGCTATGTGAGAGGAGTGTTTGGCAAAAGTAGTGTATTTGGCTTGGTTCTATTTTCAATCACAGTGGTTTCCCCATTTATTGTGTGTGGCTGTGCTGTGGCAACTGTTGGAAGGGACTAGTATGATGACACAGTGACTAGGCTAACCAAAGATATTCTAAAAGGCACCTTCATGTGAAATCACTTGAGCTCCAGAAACCAGTACAGATTTTCTGCATTAGCTGGGAGGTAGAATAACTTTTGAAAGGCTATTGTTGCACCTGACAACTAGAAGACTAGTAAGGCAGAGGAAGGAAAGAGGTTAGCAATTCCTTGGAGGAAAAGAAAGGGAGAATATGAGGATGGTAGAGTAGGAAATTGAAGACGCTTGATAAGTATACAGTGCTGGATGTTGATGATTACAATAAGAATAGTGACACAGTAGAAGGTCCTCATGAGTGATATTAGAGCACTGTTGGGCAAATGGCGTTCTATGGAAGAATAAAGTGATGTCGAGAGAAATGATAACAGTTGAAATGTCTGTTTTTTAAAGTTTGCCCATAACAAATGAAGAAACATTCCAGAGTTTAACAATGGTAGGGGCTTGGAATTCTTTGGAATCAAGGATGCAGAAGAAGCCTTTTAGGGGTGGGAAATTGGCCAAAACCTGGGAAATGTCAGGTCTGCAGCTGGTGAAGTGGGCATGCAAAGCTTCAGTTTGGGCCTAAGATAAATGGAAGTTCTATTTGCTCTTTAGAATATCCATGATAAGGCCTGGAGGAAGGCTTCACCTGCCAGGGTTCCTATGGCAGATACCTCCTTTCCACCGGAAAGAAGTCCATGTCAAGTGCATGAAAGGTCACAAGTAGGACCCTAATCCTGTTAGGAATTTCTAATCCTGAGTGTCACAGGGGGCTGTCAGTTGTGATCAGCTTGCCCTCTATACAGCTAATGGTGCTACACCCTCTGCTCACTCCTTGGATTGGTGTTCATCAAATTCTGTACTGGTGCAGGAGTCCATTGGCAATACTGAGACTGGCTGACCTCTGATATTCCGGCAAGGTCAAGAATGGAGGTCAGTTATGAAGTGGGACTCCCACTCTGGTGCTTATGCTACTAGAGTAGGCAGAAGGATTCTTGTGCATTAATGTTCAATCATTTTGGATGTTACACAAATTGATTTTTCTCTTATGAAAAGAGACCTTTGAATAGAACAGTAATTCTATATAACCTACAAAGCCTAACAGTCCCAGTTTTTTCAAAGAAAGTCATTGATAGATAAAAGTACTATTACTTGTTTTTTCTATTACTCTACCGCTGCTTGAGAGTGTAACAAGCTTGTTATTTGAGTATTGATGGGGACTTTTTCCATCAGGATTCAGCCACCATTTAGATTGAAATTGTTTTGCGTATTTCACACCTGATCCATATGTCTCTGCACTCTTGCTTGGTTATCAACAGTAAATTGGTGCTAGAGAAGCAATTTCTTAAACTCTGCTGTGTAAGCACATACCTATGGCTTGAGAGAACTTTGCTCTTTCATTTGGAGCTATTAATCTACTCAATCAAAAGTAATTATCTTATCAATTCAGTTTTCCTTTAATGGTAAAATATGTATTAGTCTTGGATAGCACTTCTGGTGTATCAGGATATGCTTTATTAGTGTCATTCCCAATTTCAGATTTTTCACCTCCAGTAGTTTGCTCATTGTTGGTTATTTTGTGTTAGCAGTGGCTCAGTTAGTAACACGCTCACCTTGAAGTCACAAGGTTTTTGGGTTTGAGTGCCACTCCAGGGTTTGAGCTCAAAAATCAAGACCAGTGTAGTTCTGAGGGTTTGCTGCACTGTTGCAGGTGGCATCTTTTGGATGAGATGTTAAACCAAGGCTGCATCTGCCTGCATGGGTGGACATTAAAGATCCCGCAGCACCATTTTGAAGAAGAGCAGGGGTGTTATCCACAGTGCCTTGGCCGATATTTATCCCTCCGATCAACATCCCAACACAACAGATTATCTGGTCATTATTATATTGCTGTTTATGGGAGCTTGTTGTGCGCAAATTCATTGCTGCCTTTTCTAAATTACAACAGTGACTATAATTCAAAAGTACATTATTGGCTGTAAAGTGCTGTGAGGCATTTGGTGGCTGTGGAAGCACTATAGAAATGTAAGTTTTTATTTTATGCTTGGACACAAATAAATATTGCATATTATTTTTTTCTATTTGCAGATGTCAGTGGACATAACTTTTTCCTTGTTGACCTGTCAGCTGTAGCTTCAAGCCTGTTTCCACCTCTTTGCAAGGATGCTGTTAAGTCGATTGATGGGCAGTGTCCCGTGGTGTGGCATAGTAGAGAACTCTCCTTCTGATGATCTAAACTATATAACCTCACCTTCAGCAGCCATCCAATACAGTTGCAGACAGCTCTGTCAATTGCCTGCAGGTTTATGTTGGGTGACCATTTCCACAATGTTTTGTCCAGTTTAAAAAAAAAAATGCCCATCTCCTTTTAACCTTGGGTGAAGAAGAATGAAAGATATTGCAGGAGGGTATTCACTTTGATAGCTTCTTACCCCTCAAACTGTGGGCATACATTTACCACACGGACAGCAACAGCTCAAGAAAATCGCTCTCCACCACCACCTACTCGGGCATCTAGGGATGGACAATAATGATTGACTTTGCTAGTGATGTCTGTAATCCTGAAAATTAATTTCTAAAATCTCTTTCCGGATATTATCCCTTGACTATCTCTTGTCTCTTTAGTCAATTGATATTTTCTTGCAATAACTTTCCATTATTCTGTCATATTATGACTTGGATGCAAAACTTCCATCGAGCTTTCTTATCGTTAACCTCATTGAAAAATTATGTTCAAGTATTCAAACAGTCATATGGGTAGCAGTGTCAAACCTTGAAAAAAATCACATGGATCATCTCAAGGTCTCCCCTGTTTTCCTAAGAAAATTGAGTCAACCTGTTTAGTCATTCCTCAAAACTTAAATTCTTAATATCCGGAATTGTCTTTTTTATTGCTAGCTTCAGTATCCACTTGCAGTCCTTTTGATTAGGTAACCAAACCTAATCATACTAATCCAGACGGGAACTGAACAATGCTGTAAGCAACAACAGCGCCACTTTTCTTCTTAAAGAAAGCTTTCTCTGTCGTTACAACCGGGTACCTATTTGTCTATTTTATCTCAGTTGTACCAAGCATACATCAATTTATCCATTAAAACCCCAAAAAAAATCGCTTTCCATGAACAGCACTCACTCCGGTGCCTTGGCTTAAAAGATCTAAACAGAGATGGTGCTGAGATAAGAGGTAAGGTTAAAGAACAGCATAGCAAAATAGGAAGAGGTAGTAGAGTTACAGCTAAACGAAGAGGAGGGAGTGGATGAAGAACACACTGGAAATTTAATCTAATTGAAACTATTTTGTGTTACTTATTATTGTATAGAAAGCCATATCAGGTCTCACTTGGAAAGGTAAAAATGATAGTTAATTTCCGTTTGTACAAGAGCAAAACAGCAGAAACTCTGGGCAGGATTGTCCCTGTGGGCCATGGGACCCTACCATCAAAGCTGTGTGAGGAACACTCTCACGGCTGCGATTTTATTTTCTCCCAAATTGGCCAATTAGTATCCAGAGAGTAGGCTTGCTGCCCAATTAAGGACAGTGGGTGGGTGTTCGTAGCTGAAGGGCCAACAGCAGGTCCCTCCAATGTGGAAGAAGGAACAGGCTGCCTTTTCAGGTAAGTGAGAGGGTGTACCAAGAGTGCCTTCTCTTTTCAACTTCCTTTAACTTTAAAATAAGAAATGCCCTTAGCAGCCAGGTTACCATTCTGGAGACTCCGCAATGGTGGCCTGGCTGCTCAAGGTAGCTGAAGCCAGACAGGTGGGAGGGAGGGCCTCATAGCCTGCCTGGAGTGCTGCCCTGCTTCCGACATGCTAGGAATCACATACATTCACACACAGGGCTCTGTCCCTTGCAGACAGGAACACGTCCATACGTTGCACCTTTTTCAATGAAACAAAAGCTTGGGGAACAGTCAGTCCCCAAGGCAATGCCTTGACCAATCAGCACAAAACTGGGCAGTTAACTGTTCCACTTCCCAACCAATCAGTATTCTCTTCTCATGCAGGAGAATTGTTGTTCTCCACTACTGTTGGTAATTTCTTGTGATCCATCCTGATGAGTGCAAGACAAAAAGCTTTGATAGCACATCTCTTTTCGCAGCAATACGCAAATTACAATTATATGTAATTGTGGTGATTTACCATTAGTATAACATCACAAACCCATGCATATCTGTTAAAATTAATAACAAGTTCCTTTGAGAGGAGATTTGATGAGAACACATAAAAAAAGCTAGGCAAGTGGAAAGAGCTTCCTTCAAATCTCAGTTGATGGGTTCAACGTCTGGTGTGGATCCAAGTTAAATACAGCAAAAAGTCTCCATTCAATCACCAACTTGTGCTGAGTTAGTTGGGCAGGGGTCATTCCGGTTAGTCTTTAGGCTGGGACGAGAGCTAGGGAGATGTATATGGTCCCTGCTCTTGATAGTTTTCCAGAGACGCTTTCTGGAAAATGCTTTATGCATGAACTTCAGGTAGGAAGGGAATCTGATTTGGCTGTGTTGCTTCGCATGCCTAATGCCTACCAGTTAAGCTCATATGAAGAATTGCCACTTGGACAAGGTGCTAGATAAAGCTATAAGGGAAAAGAGAATAGAGGGTTATGCTGATAAGGGTTAGATGGGAGGATGCTCGAGGGGACCACAAATGCCAGCATGGTTGGGTCTGTTTGTGTTGTAGAATCTATGTAAAGGGGCCTGAAGGAGCATGTGAAACAATATATTAAACATGAGTTAATGTTTTCAGGAAAGGAAGGAATTTTGAGAAGTGCAAAAGATATCCAAAAAGGGCATGCAATTTTGTTTTAGAAAAGACTACAGCAGCATTCAGTAATACTGTCATATAAATTCAGAATGTGAACACTCCATCTAATAACTTGGAAACCCAGAGAATTCATTAGCTAAAGCGAAGGGCACAAGTATATTAGTCCCACAGTTTTATGCTGAGGCGGGGAGGGAGTAGGAGCTGTTTTGCCTCAGGGAACTCAAAAGAATGGATCTGCCTCAGATCCTGCCAAATTTCAGGGGGAACTCAACTGGTCAGGGTTAAACCGAAAATGGAGAACTAATCCTAAAGCAGGCAGCCTCACTATTGTATTGAAATGAGCTAGTCACCCAAATACAGTGCACAGTTCCTTTTCATTTTTGTTACTTTGATCAAATCACACCAGAGTGCGTCCAATGATAGTATGAGAAACAGCAGAATAGACCTTGACTTTGTACGATGATATAATACAGATGATAGCAAGTCGTCAGCCTGTTTACATCTCTCCTGATTTTTATCCCCCATTGAACATCGAAGTCAAAAGAAAGAAATTCTATTCCACCAATGCAGATGGTTATCAAGTGCAGTTCCCTGGCAGCGCACAAACTGTCCCAATCTTAAGCACTGTATCTCAATGAAAGGGCAGGTTAAAAGAAGTTATTCACTGCAGCTTTGACTCCTGAGGCCCTCCAATTGCTTACATTCCATGAACATTGTTGACATGGCAGTATTTATTATCCATACCAAGTTCTACTTGAGGACGTTAAAAGCCAATCATGCAATGAATGGGACCAGATTCACATGCAGGCCACAGTGGGTAAAGATAATAGGTGCCTACAGTAAAAGACATTAGTAAACTTATTGGATTTTACAACAGCCTAGCAATTTTGATTATCTTTCCAGCCCACATATAGCCACATTTAGTGAATTCAATTTCACAACATGAACTAATGACACAATATGTTGCTGGTTCAGTTCCCTAATCACTGGGTTATCATTCTCATTTTTTTAAATGACCTTCAAGTTTCAATGGAGAGAATTGCTTCTGCCAAAAAAAATGAATCCAAACTAACAATTCGTCAAAATGTTATTCAAGAAAATCTAACCTCCAGTGTATCCTAGGTAAGAATGAATTGGCTACAAATGCTTTGCTTCCACAGATGTGTACCTCAGTGCTCTTTTGAATCTGGTCTTGCTAACAGCAACACGTTGTCCTATAAAGGTCCATGTAGTTTTCTGACTTTACCTCGATGGCAATAGTTTGTAAAACTGAGGATAAAGAGTCTTAAGAAGTACAGCAACAAGCACAGAAAAATGCGGTAATAGCAGGTGATCAGAAATGAGATGCAAATTGTTTAACCTGACACAAATAATTTTTGATCAAAGATAATAAATTGGAGATAAAAGCAAAATACTGTGGATGCTGGGAATCTGAAACAAAAACAGAAATTGCTGGAAAAGCTCAGCAGGTCTGAGTGCATCTGTGGAAAGAGAAAAAGAGTTAACGTTTCAAGTCTGTATGACCCTTTCTTAGGGTCATACCGACTCAAAACGTTAGCTCTATTTTTTTCTCTCTCCACAGATGCTGTCAGACCTGCTGAGCTTTTCAAGCATTTTCTGTTTTTGTTTCAAAATAAACTGGAGGTTTGAAGAAAAATGGGTAAAAAGAATACTTGTTGGGTACTTGTATATGAGCGGGTAAAAAGGGTTTTAATATATTCTATCTAATAATCATGATGGCTATTTGCATCATACATTTCTTGTATTATGACACAGCTGATGGTAAAGGCTAAGTTGTTCAAATCCCAGGGGGAAACAACTGTCATAACCCAATTTTTGCAATGTGTATGTTTTGAGATGCAGGCTTTGAATTCAGTCGTAATAAGACCACCGAGTCTCAAGTGTTTTTTATAAAACTAAATTAAACATGTATTAATACAAGAAAGATTGTAAACACATATATATGTCTACAAAATTACTACTATAATAACTGCAAAAAATCCCCTAAAAATTAATCTGACTCTCAGTTACACCCCTGTTAAGGCAACAGTAAATCTCATAGATTTAAACAGACACCTGGCAAAGCACATCCTGCACAGACGCATTCAAAATGAGTTTATTTCAGCTCTGGGTCCTTGCAGACAGCAGCTTGAGGCTTACAGGCTGGAGGCTTCTCACACCTGTTGGACCTTAAAATGCCTCTACCTTACACACAATTTCCTTTTTCCTTTATATATATCTTTCTCATTGAATATAAATTTTCCATTATATCAATAGGCTTTTAACTTTACCTTTTCTAACAATAGCATCCTTTCATTCCACCAAATTTATTAGTAAGCTGAAAAAAATAAACACATTTTTTGGGGTCTTCTAGCCAGGTGTAAGATTTCACCTGCAGTCTTGAATGGCTTCTTTTAACAAATGCAAATTTACCATCTACCCTCCTTATATTTACCTAATTAACATTTCAAAATGTATTTACATCAAAGCATCTAGACTAGCTGGTTTTAATCCAATTAAGACACACACATAGGCACAGACCCCACTAGAACTCTATTTCAAAAAAATAATTCCCAATAACATTATAGGCATTAATGTCTCTTCATGACACTTGTTAAATGCATTTCACAATTTTTATCCTTTTCTAACATTTTATACTGAGAGATTGAAAATAATTGTGTGAAGCACATACCCAAATGCTGTCTTCTTGACGATACTGTTTCCAGTTCCTTCCAGTATCACTGAACATTAACAGGTAACTTATTACCCAGTCTGAACTACCATATCGACCTTGAGTTGCTACAGCAGTGATTCCTGTCCTCTCGCCGAGATCTATCTGCAGCCACTGGTGTTTGTTAGATTCCAGTGGGGACCATCCACCTGCCCCTGAAATAACATTTTTTTTAAAAGCCATTGGTAACAATGGGCTATGGACTTCCCTTAAGTTACCTTTAAATCACTATGGATACTTGCATGTTTTATATTAAAATAAAATTCACATTTACAGAAAACACTGCAAAAGATAATTTCAGAAGCTTTATAAAGAAGATGTGATCATTCTATGTGAACTAGTGGTGAGAATGCATCCACATGCAATAGTTGATGAGAGGCTGAGTAAATTGGGTCTATATTCTCTGGAGTTTAGAAGAATGAGAGGTGATCTCAGAAGCACATGGACATCGGAACATACGAATCAGGAGTGGGAATCGGCCATTCAGCTCCTCACGTCTGCTCTGCCATTCAGTAAGATCATGGCTGATCTGATTGTGGCCTCAGTGCCACTACCTTGCCAATCATCGATACCCTATGATTCCCTTATCTACCTCAAGAATCTATTTACCTCTGCCTTAAAAATACTCCATGACTCTGCCTCCACCACTCCCTGGGGGGAGAGTTCCGCAGACTCACAACCCTCTGAGAGAAAAAAAATTCCCTTCATCTGTGTCTTAAATGGGAGACACCTTATTTTTAAACTGTGTCCCCCAGTTTTAGACTCTCCTAAAAAGGGAAACATCCTTTCAGCATCCATTCTGTCAAGCCTCCTCAGGATTTTATATGTTTCAATAAGATTACCTTTCAATCTTCTAAACTGCAATGGATACAGGCCCTGCCTGTACAACCTTTCCTCATATGATAACCACCCCCCTCCCCATCCCAGATTTCAGTGGCGAGAACCTTCGCTGAGCTGCTTAAAATGCAATTATGTCCTTTCCTAAATAAGACCAAAACTGTACACAGTATTCCAGATAGGGGGCAGGATTTTCCCATCGGCGAGCGGGGGGGTGGGGCCTGCTCGCCAACGTGTAAAATGACACGCGGTGACGTCGGGCGGGACTCCCGTCACCGCGCCCCATTTAAATTTTCAGGTAGTTGGGGGCACAACAAAATCAGCTGTGCGCCCGCCAACCTGTCAAGGGCCAATTGACAGAGTCATTTAACTAATTAATGGACCTGCCCGTCCAACCTTAAGGTTGGCGGGCAGGCCAGGAGCCCTGGTGGGAATTAGAAAAAGCATGAAAACTCATCCACGGGCGGGATGAGGTTTCATGTAGGTTTTTAAAAATTTTATTAAAGTTTTTTTTTAAAATTATGGACATGTCCCATGTGACAGTGTCACATGAGGGGACATGTCAGGGATTTTTCTTCTATTTTTAATATTTTTTATTGTAGAGGCGATCTCCCTGCGGTAGCACTTAGCCTCAGGGAGATGAGTGCGCTCTTCCGTACGCATGCGTGAAAGAGTGCACTCTCAGGCTTAGGCACTCCCCACTCCGCCCGCACAGGGAACGCATGGCGCTTCCGTGCGGACGTCACGCTGGGCGGGCCTTAATTGGCCCGCCCACGTAAAATGGCGCCGCGCCCCCAATCACGGGCGCCGATCGGAGGCACACCTGTGCGCACCCACACTTCAACTTTGTCCCCAACGAGGGGAAAATCCTGCCCATGGTCTCACCATTGCCCTGTACATCGGTACCAACACATCTCTATTTTTTATTACATTCCCCTTGCAATAAATGAAAATATTCCATTTGCCTTCCTAAACACTTCCTGTACCTGCATACTAACTTCTTGTGATTTATACAAGATTCCGAGGGGGCTTGATAGGGTGGACGCTGAGAGATTTGTTTCCGGGGGAATCTAAAACATGCAGGCGCAGTCTCAGGGTACGGGGCCAATCATTTAGGACTGAGGTGAGGAGGAATTTATTTACTCAAAGGATTGTGAATTTTGGAATTCTCCACCCCAGGAGGTTGTGGATGCTCCATTGCTGAATACATTTAAGGCTGCGATAGATAGATTGTTGGTGTCTCGGGGAGTTAAGGGATATCGGGAGTGGGCGACAAAATGGACCTGAAGCCCAAGATCAGCCATAATCGTGTTGAATAGCGGAGCAGGCTTGATGGGCCGTGTGGTCTACTCCTGCTCCTATTTCTTATTTTGAGGTAATAGCATAGATGCGATTAAGGGGAAAGTAGCGAAGTACATGAGGGAGAATATGGTGATTGGATGAGGTAAAGTAAAATGGGAAGAGGCTCATGTGGAACATAAACAAGGGCATATGCCAGTAGTCTAGGGGAAAAGAAAAATATGAGGAAAATGTCAATGTGTAGTTGAACTGTTAACATAAAGATGTTCCCAAGTTCCAGAGCACTGCTGGGGTGCTGTAATCAGCCCCAGCGCCCTCAGGTTAGGATGAGGAAATTTGGATGGTATTTCCACCTTGGTTATGATTATTTGAACTCTGATTAATTGCATTTTCCTTCTTTTTGTCTTTTGTTTGTCCAAATAATGCATATTTCATGGGCACAATGCACAGGAGAAAAGTGCTGAAAAGTGTTCCATCGGCTCTCAAGCAACTTTTACTAGCCTTATACCTCCAAGGGCAGCCATCTGATTCTTAGGCCACACACATTAGGTAGATTCCTGAACAGAGCACTGCCCCTGATTAGTGGGTGTTAGTTCTTGTGTCCAGCCTTGCTCAGATTGCCACCTAGTCATAGTCATAGGGGTGAGTGTTGTGAGCAAGCGCTCACTGCAAAAACTGGTGTGAGCTGAAATAATCTGCAAATAGGAACTAAATTAAAGAACAGGTCCTCAATGGTTATAATCTCCGGATTACTACCCAAGCCACGTGCAAATTGGCATAGGGACACGAGAATAAGGGAAGTAAACACGTGGCTAAAGGAGTGGTGCGGGAAAGAGGGGTTCCATTTTGTGGGGCACTGGCATCAGTATTGGAACAGGAGGGATCTGTACCCCTGGGACGGTCTCCACCTGAACCAATCTGGGACCAATGTTCTAGCGAAAAGGGTTAATAGGGTGGTCAACAGGACTTTAAACTGGAAAGTGGGAGGGGGAGGGAAGGGTAAAACCCCAAGAAGTATGACTAATGGGAAACAAAGCAGCAGGTTAGCATGTAGGGAGAAGAGGGGGAATTAACTTCATGGAAAATTATGAAAAAACTGAAAAGAAAGGAGAGCCCAGGAGAGGTTATTAAAGTCTCCAAAACACAAAATAGGACAGAGTGTTTGGAAAAGGCTAGGAATCTAACTTCAAGCACATCAGATAAAGGGATGACAATGAGAAAGGGGACGGGAAATACAGGACTGAAGGTGTTGTATCTGAATGCACGCAGTATACGAAATAAGGTAAATGAGCTTGTGGCGCAGATTGAAATTGGCAGGTATGATGTGGTGGGCATCACGGAGACATGGCTGTAAGGGGATCAGGACTGGGAGCTAAATATCCAAGGATATACATCCTATCGAAAAGATAGGCAGGTTGGAAGAGGGGGTGGGGTTGCTTTGTTAGTAAAAAATGAAATTAAATCGATAGCAAGAAATGACATAGGGTTAGATGATGTAGAATCTGTGTGGGTAGAGTTGAGGAACCGCAAAGGTTAAAAAACCATAATGGGAGTTATGTACAGCCCTCCAAACAGTAGTCAGGATGTGGGGCACAAGATACACCAAGAGATAGAAAAGGCGTGTAAGAAAGGCAAGGTTACAGTGATCATGGGGGATTTCAAAATGCAGGTAGACTGGGAAAATCAGGTTGGTAGTGGATCCCAAGAAAAGGAATTTGTGGAATGTCTACAAAATGGCTTTTTGGAGCAGTTTGTGGTGGAGCCCACTGGGGAACAGGCAATTCTAGATTTAGTGATGTGTAATGAGGCAAATTTAATAAGGGAGCTTAAGGTGACCTTAGGAGGAAGTGACCATAATATGATAGAATTTACCCTGCAATTTGAGAGGAAAAAGCTGGAATCAGATGTAACGGTATTACAGTTGAATAAAGGCAACTACAGAGGCATGAGGGAGGAGCTGGCCAGAATTGACTGGGAGATGAGTCTAGCAGGAAAGACAGTGGAACAGCAATGGCAGGAGTTTCTGGGAGTAATTTGGGAGACACAGCAAAAATTCATCCCTAGGAAGAAGAAGCATACTAAAGGGAGGACGAGGCAACCATGGCTGACAAGGGAAGTCAGTGACAGCATAAAAGCTAAAGAGAAAGCATACAATGCGGCGAAGAGCAGTGGATTGGGAAGCCTACAAAGACCAACAGAGGACAACTAAAAAAGAAATGAGGGAGAAGATTAAATATGAGTGTAAACTAGCCAGTAATATAAAAGAAGATTGAAAGAGATTTTTTAGATATATAAAGGGTAAGAGAGAGGCAAAAGTGGACATTGGGCCGCTGGAAAATGACGCTAGAGAAGTAGTAGTGGGGAACAAAGAAATGGCGGAGGAACTGAATAGGTACTTTGCGTCAGTCTTCATGGTGGAAGATACGAGTAACATCTCCAAAGTTCAAGAGAGTCGGGGGTCAGAGGTGAGTATGGTGGCCATTACCAAGGAGAAGGTGCTAGGAAAACTGAAAGATCTGAAGGTGGATAAATCACCTGGACCAGATGGATTACACCCCAGAGTTCTGAAGGAGATAGCTGAAGAGATAGTGGAGGCATTAGTGGTGATCTTTCAGGAATCACTCTAGTCAGGTAGGGTCCCAGAGGACTGGAAAATTGCTAATGTAACTCCCCTGCTTAAGAAGGGAGTGAGGCAAAAGACGGGAAATTACAGGCCGATTAGCCTGACCTCGGTCATTGGTAAGATTTTAGAGTCCATTATTAAGGATGAGATTTCAGAATACTTGGAACTGCATGGCAAAATAGGGCAAAGTCAGCATGGTTTCATCAAGGAGAGGTCATGCCTGACAAATCTGTTAGAATTCTTTGAGGAGGTAATGAGTAGGTTAGACAAAGGAGAGCCAATGGATGTTATCTACTTGGACTTCCAGAAGGCCTTTGACAAGGTGCCGCACAGGAGGCTGCTCAGTAAGATAAGAGCCCATGGTGTTAGAGGCAAGGTACTAGCATGGAGGCAGAGAGTGGGGATAAGGGGGTCCTTCTCATGATGGTGGCCGGTGACTAGTGGAGTTCCGCAAGGATCAGTGTTGGGGCCACAACTTTTCACTTTATACATTAATGATCTAGATAAAGGAATAGAGGGCATTCTGGCTAAGTTTGCAGATGATACGAAGATAGGTGGAGGGACAGGTAGTATTGAGGAGGCGGGCAGGCTGCAGAAGGATTTGGACAGGTTAGGAGAATGGGCAAAGAAGTGACAGATGGAATACAACGTGGGGAAGTGTGAGGTCATGCACTTTGGTAGGAAGAATAGAGGCATAGATTATTTTCTAAATAGGGAGAGAATTCAGAAATCTGGAGTGCAAAGGGACTTGGGAGTCCTAGTCCAGGATTCTCTTAACATTAACTTGCAGGTTGAGTCGCTAGTTAGGAAGGCAAATGCAATGTTGGCATTTATTTCGAGAGGACTAGAATATAAAAGCAGGGATGTGCTGCTGAGGCTTTATAAGGCGCAGGTCAGACTACATTTCGAATATTGTGAGCAATTTTGGGCCCCGTATCTCAGGAAGGATATTCTGGTCCTGGAGAGGGTCCAGAGGAGGTTCACGAGAACGATCCCAGGAATGAAAGGCTTAACATACGAGGAACGTTTGAGGACTCTGGGTCTATACTCGATGGAGTTTAGAAGGATGAGGGGGGATCTGATTGAAACTTACAGAATACTGAAAGGCCTGGATAGAGTGGACGTGGGGAAGATGTTTCCACGAGTAGGAGAGTCTAGGACACGAGGGCACAGCCTCAGAGTAAAGAGAAGACCTTTTAGAACAGAGATGAGGAGAAACCTCTTGAACCAGAGAGTGGCGAATCTATGGGATTCATTGCCACAGAAGACTGTGGAGGCCAGGTCATTGAGTGTATTAAGACCGAGATAGATAGGTTCTTGATTGGTAAGGGGATCAAAGGTTACGGGGAGAAGACGGGAGAATGGGGTTGAGAAATTTATCAGCCATGATTGAATGGCAGAGCAGACTCGATGGGCCGAATGGCCTAATTTCTGTTCCTGTATCTTATGATCTTATCCATTGTTTTAACTCCCACAATCAGTGAAAATAATTTTTCTGCATCTATCCTGTCCATGTTCATAATTTTAAAGACCACAATCTGATCTCCCTTAAATCTTTTCTAAAAGGAATGAAACCCTAATTAGTTCAATGTTGCTGGATAGCTTTCATCTCTCAGAATAGGTGCCATCCTTGTAAATCTTTTTTGCACTATCGAGTCGGTATGGAGACCAGAATTGTGCACAGGACTCCAAGTGCAGCCTGTACAGCATCCTACAGCTTCAGTGCTTTAACATAGCTTTATTACTTTTGAATTCTATATTTGAATTTACACTTTCTATGTCTTTCATTATTTTAAATAAAGTTATGAGATCATCAATATTCGTCTCCTTTCTCCAGGCTGGAAGGATCAAACGTCTCCAGTCTTTCCTCATGACAGTGTTCTCTGACCAGTTTGAAGATGGCTTCTTCTGACATACTTTACTTTGGCTACATTTTCAGTGTAGCTCAATGTTCAATGTGATTTATTAATTGCTGCCTATCAGTGATTGTACAAGTTAAATGATGGATCTACTAAATCTGCTAAATTGACTGGTGCTGAATCTCGAGATCTCTTTCAACTTGTTCCTCTATGGAGTACCTTTGTTGGCAAATCTTTCTTTATACATTACTTTATATTACCCATGTTAAATTTCATCTGCAGTTGTTCCACCGACTTTCACAGTTAATACACTGCTGGGTGGCTCTGCTGATTCAATCACCCACGCCCTCATTTTTGCACCATCTGTAAGTATGACCATTTTACATCCTAATTGGGGTGCTAAAATGAGTCACTGCATTCCAAAAATAATCTTTTGAGAGGTTTTGATCTGAAAAGAACTATATAAATGCTGGCAAACAATTTAATTTAAAAATAGGTATTTCACTAATTTTGGGGGGAGATGGTGGGGTAGTGGTAATTTCACTGGATTAGTGAATCAACAGAACAGGGTCATGAGGGCTCGAAACGTCAACTTTATTCTTCTCCGCCGATGCTGCCAGACCTGCTGAGTTTTTCCAGGTAATTCTGTTTTTGTTTTGGATTTCCTGCATCCGCAGTAGTTTTTTGTTTTTATCTCCCATCCTCGATATGCTTCAATGCAATCACCTGACATTCTTCTAAATTGCAGAGAATATAGACCCATTCTAACTCAATCTCTCCTCGTCGGACTGAACCTTCTCATCCCAGGAATCAATCTTAAAATTTGGAGGACAACAACATGTAGTATGGGATAAAGGCACTACACCCCACTCCGTCATCTTCAGAATCAGTAAGCATCTTTCTGCCAACTCAGGGCACATTGATGCAGTGCAGCTGTTTTATTTCCTTGGTTTTTTTGTTTGTCTTGCTCCGTCTTGTGCAGTGCTCATATTTCTTAACCCGGCATAGTTTTTTTGGCCCCTAGTGTCAACTTTATATCAGCTCCACATATATGCATGGTTACTTTTCTCCCTGCTTCTGCTAGACTATTTTCGTGTCGGTTTACATTTCCTGTCAGATATGAGCAAATTGTAACTTTTATCTAATGTAAAAACAGAAAATGTTAGAAAAAACTTAGCAGGTCTGGCAGCATCTGTGGAGAAAGAAATTGAGTTAATGGGCAGAATTGTTCATATGGCGGGAGCAGATGGGGGCAGTCGCGGAGCTGATCGCCACCCACGACTGGGTCCGCGCTGCCATTTTATGCGGACTGGCCAATTAATGCCTGCCCAGCGTAATACATGAGCCATAGCGTTCAGCACTACCTGTGCGGCGGGGAGAGGAGGGAGAGTCGGGGCCAGAGCTCCTTTGCATGCGCACGAAAGAACGCTTCAATTCCTCTGAGGCACGGAGCTGCCTCAGGGAGATTGAATGGATATTAAAATTGTTAAATAAAAGGTTTAAACATTTATTTAAACATGTCCCCTCATGTGACTGTGTCATATGAGATGGGACATGATTTTGTATTGATGAAATTTTTTAATTTTTTTATTTAATAAAAGCTTTAGGAAACCTCATCCCACTCGTGGATGAGATTTCCTAAAAAAACGCGAAGGCCGCTTGGGCTTTTCGTGTTAACAATGACAATAATTGATTTGTTAATGGCCTTAATAGGCCATTCCGTCAGACGCGCAGCCGACTCCGGCGTGCGCCCACCGAACGACATATCGCGGGACTGCACGATGGCATCGGGACGCACGCCCAACTTCATCGCGCGTCATTTTACGCGTGGCATATCAGGCCGGTCCCTGCACGCCAACTGAAAAACCATGCCTGATATTTTTTTCATTCATTCATGGGACGTGGGTGTCGCTGGCAGGTCCAGCATTTATTGCCCATCCCTAGTTGCCCTTGAGAAGGTGGTGGTGAGCTGCCTTCTTGAACTGCTGCAGCCCATGTGGTGTAGGTACACCCACAGTACAGTTAGGAAGGGAGCGGAAAAACTGAGGCATCACTTACAACTTAGAAACCTGAATGGGGTAGAAGAGTAAAGGGATCCAGGGATATAGGTGAACAAATCATGAAAAAGTAGCATCATAGATCAACAAATCCATTAAAAATGCTAACAAAGCACTGGGATTCATTCTGGGGGTATAGAATTCAAAAGTAATGAAGCTATGTTAAAGCACTGAAGCTGTAGGATCCTGGACAGGCTGCACTTGGAGTCCTGTGCACAATTCTGGTCTCCATACAGAGAAGATAGTGCAAAAAAGATTTACAAGGATGGCACCTATTCTGACAGATGAAAGCTATCCTGCAACATTGAACTAATTAGGGTTTCATGCCTTTTAGAAAAGATTTAAGGAAGATCAGATTGCGGTCTTTAAAATTATGAATTTGAACAGGATAGATGCAGAAAGAATATTTTCACTGCTTGTGGGAGTTCAAAATAATGGATAAGACCATAGGACATAGGAGCAGAAATTAGGCCATTCAGCCCATCGAGTCTGCTCTGCCATTCAATCATGGCTGATAAGTTTCTCAACCGCATTCTCCTGCCTTCTCTCCGTAACCTTTGATCCGCTTACCAATCAAGAACCTATCTATCTCAGTGTTAAATACACTCAATGACCTGACCTCCACAGCCTTCTGTGGCAATGAATTCCATAGATTCACCACTCTCTGGCTAAAGAAGTTTCTCCTCATCTCTGTACTAAAAGGTCTTCCCTTTACTCTGAGGCTGTGCCCTCGTGTCCTAGACTCTCCTACTCATGGAAACATCTTCCCCACGTCAACTCTATCCAGGCCTTTCAGTATTCTGTAAGTTTCAATCAGATCCCCTCTCATCCTTCTAAACTCCATCGAGTATAGACCCAGAGTCCTCATACATTCCTTATGTGTTAAGCCTTTCATTCCTGGGATCATTCTCGTGAACCTCCTCTGGACCCTCTCCAGGGCCAGAACATCCTTCCTGAGATACGGGGCCCAAAATTGCTCACAACATTCTAAACGTGGTCTGATCAGAGCCTTATAAAGCCTCAGCAGAACATCCCTGCTTTTATATTCTAGTCCTCTCGAAATAAATGCCAACATTGCATTTGCCTTCCTAACTACCAACTCAATCTGCAAGTTAACCGTAAGAGAATCCTGGACTAGGACACCCAAGTCCCTTTGCACTCCAGACTTCTGAATTCTCTCCCCATTTAGAAAATAGTCTATGCCTCTATTCTTCCTACCAAAGTGCATGACCTCACACTTCCCCACGTTGTATTCCATCTGCCACTTCTTTGCCCATTCTCCTAACCTGTCCAAATCCTTCTGCAGCCTGCCCGCCTCCTCAATACTACCTGTCCCTCCATCTATCTTTGTATCATCTGCAAACTTAGCCAGGATGCCCTCTATTCCTTCATCTAGGTCATTAATGTATAAAGTGAAAAGTTGTGGTCCCAACACTGACCCTTGCGGACCTCCACTAGTCACCGGCCGCCATCCTGAGAAGGACAGCCTTATTCCCACTCTCTGCCTCCTGCCAGACAGCCAATCTTCTATCCATGCTAGTACCTTACCTCTAACACCATGGGCTCTTACCTTACTGAGCAGCCTCCTGTGCGGCACCTTGTCAAAGGCCTTCTGGAAGTCCAAGTAGATAACATCCATTGGCTCTCCTTTGTCTAACCTACTCGTTATCTCCTCAAAGAATTCTCACAGATTTGTCAGGCCTGACTTCCCCTTGATGAAACCATGCTGACTTTGCCCTATTTTACCATGCACTTCCAAGTATTCTGAAATCTCATCCTTAATTTAGGGAGTCGTAAATCTTCGGAATTCCCTACCCCAGAGGTTTATGGGTGCTCCTTTGTTAAATATATTTGATGGATGGACAGAGAGACTCTCAGGGAATTGAGGGGTATGGAGAATGGACAGGGAAGTCAAATTAAGACAGAGGTTCAGCCATGATCATGTTGAATGGTGGAGCAGATTCGAAGGGCCATATGTTCCACTCCTGTTCCTATTTCTTATCTTTTTATGTTTTTGCATCAGGAAAATCCCCTGTTCTTCAAATCATGGCCATGTAAATTTTTAACATTCATGGGAACCAATAGAATAGGCAGGCAGGATCAAGGTTTAAAATCGCATCCAAACAAGTCTCAGGAAGAATGCCTCTACTCAGAGTGATAATTATTTTGCTTGGATTAGGAGGAAAAAGCACAGGCTTAGTTCAAATGTAACTCTTTCGAGTTATCAACAGATCGCATGTAACTCTTTTGAGTACATTCACAGTTCTTGGTTTCCGGGAGTGGGACATGAACCCACAACATTCTGATTCAAAGGCGAGGGTGCTATGAACTGAGCCACAGCTGACACCTCAGTTCAAATGTAGTTGGACATTATGATGGGCGATTAGGGTACCACAGAATGGGCTTTAATTGGACAAATGACATCAGGTTCACTAACTCTTCTCAGCCAATTCTCTCTTGAAGTTGCATTAACAATAAGGGTTTAAATATTTTGAAAATGTGGGAAACAAAGACAGATCGAAAGGGAAGAATGCTACCATTGATTATTATCTTCCATAAAGGTATTTGGAATTCTGAAAAAGGAGTACTGAAGGAGCGACCCAATTTCTAACTTCATACCACGCACAGTTTGAAGTACAAGTTATAGCATCTGACCTTTTGCACTTATCAAACTGATGAAAGCGAATACACCTTTTCATTGTTATTCAAGTCCTGTATAATAAACATGAATGGTTGTTGATCAGTAGCTTGCGTCTTACCATCTCGTCTGTTCAGCTTTGCAAAACCAGGGCTGTGACTGCTCGACAACTCGGAGGAGGAATCAAACACCAACTGAGGCAAATCAGACACCAAGTGATCATCACAGTCATCTGCCAGATGAAGAAAAGCATTAAATTTAAATCAATTAGCCTCACAATATGTTTCTGCTATTTGCAAGTGCAGCAGAGAATCCTAACAAAGCCTTAGAGACCTAGGTGGTTGTCAAACTGAAATCACTGACATATTGTGAACCAAAAATCTGTGCAGTCTATTAGACTAAGAGCACACAAATAACAATGTATACACGTGTCTGTTTACACATTTTCTCCTTTTGGTTGATTATTTTCAACCCCTGCTTAGGGTTCCCCCATGACACTCGTCGCTACTCCACCAAACACTACACTACACTCCAGGCCAAATGAAGGGAGCCTGCAAACAGCCTGCTTGCAGTCCTCTGCCAATGATACCCTGCAACTAGCCAATATGAGGTGAACAAGAATGGAGGAGGTTAATTCACCTTCCACTTAGTTCCCTTACTAAAGTGCCATGTCTTGAACCAATGCCTCCCCTTAAACAGCTCAACCGAGGTAGGAGTACCCACCACATGAAATGGGGAGCTTAGCCACTACCAATCTATAGCATAGCAGAGGCCAGGATTTTCCCTGCCCGCTGGCGTCGGGCATGTTTAGTGGCGTGAACAGACAATATGATCAGTGCGATCAGTTTCACGACGGTGTGAAACCAGTTTGCTATCGTCTGCTCAGCCCACCAATGGCAGGCCACGTTTCCAGCCACCGGACGTCAGGAAACTCATTGTAATACATCTGTAAATCATTATTAGGCCTGCCCGGCGGAAACCTCTCCACCTCCCAACCCCCCCACCCCCCCACCCCCCCTCCCCCCCCACGCTGCTATATCGTCTGCCCACATCGGCAGGAAAACACGCCGATGTGTTTCACAACAGCACATAAGCGACATGCACCTGGCAGGCAGCATTTCACTCGGGACTACAAGGTTTGTTGGCCTACCTTGCTTGGGTCAGCACTCGCAGTCATCAGGGCCAGGCTTCACAGACAGCACCACATCACTTTTAAGGGGGGGCTCACAGCAGGTGTCCACCTACCAGATCAGCCATATGGGGGTGGCTTTTCAATGACTGCAGGGCTAGGGCTTGTTTGGGAAAGGGGGAGAAGAGGGCTGCACTGGGGAAGGAGGGTATCCCAGGGTGTGTGGGGGGGCACATGTTGATCTGTGCAAGTGGCCTCAAGATGGTGAGGGCTGAGGAGGCAGTCCCCAGAGGAGATGGGGTCACTTGGACATGTGTGGGTATCTGTGTGAGAATGGGTGGTGATATCAATTAAGCTGGCAGTGAGTGAGGTGCCAGTGAATGTGTGATGGACTTGAGTGTGTGAGTTTAGAGTGATGAGATGGTTGCCATACCCTGGCTGCAGGGATGAGATCGTTCACCCTCTATCTGCATTGGATGGCTAACCTCTTTTGTGCAGCATTGGCACTGATCACCACTGCCACCGCCTCCCAAGCCTGGTCGGTCATGCCACTGTCCATCCTGTGGCCAGAGCGTGGTTAGAGGACATCACGGTAGGTCTCCAGGGCGTACAAATGGCGGTCGAGTGATGTTTCACTAAACCTGGAGGCTGCAGTCTTTTTGCCTTTATGAACACCTTCCATGCAGAAGTTATGGGCTGGAAGTACTGAGATGTGTGCATGCGGCTGGACTTTAAATATGGTGTCAGGTGTGATGAAACGGTGAGGTGATGGCATGGCGGGCAAATGAGACCCCGCCCACCATCGAAATGGTGCATTTCCCGGGAAAGCATAAGTAATGCATTCTGGAATGAGTGGGTTGTCTTATGAGGAAAGGTTGGACAGACTGGGCTTGTTTCCACAGGAGTTTAGAAGAGTGAGGGGTGATTTGATTGAAGTATACAAGATCCTGAACAGCCTCGACAAGGTGGACGTCGAAAGGGTGTTTCTAGGGGGCACTGTTTTAAAATTAGGATTTGCCTTTTTAGGACAGAGATGAGGAGAATTTATTTCTCTCAGAGGGTTATGTGACTTTGGAACTCTCTACCTCAGAAGGTGGTGGAGGCGGGGTCATTGAATATTTTTAAGGTGGAGGTAGATAGATTCTTGTTAGGCAAGGGAATCAAAGGTTATCGGGTTAGATAGGAATGTGGAAATCGAAACACAAGAAGATCAGCCATGATCTTGTTGAATGACAGAGCAGGCTCAAGGGGCTGAATGGTCTACTCCTGTTCCTATTTCTTACGTTCTTCTGTTCTCATGTTTGGGACAATATGGCGCGAGAACGTACCATTGCAGCCGGTGGGTAAAATGTCATTTTACCCGCCTGCTACTGAACTTAGTGCAAATCTGGGATGATTCCACCCAACCCATAATCACTGTGTAAGGTGACTATGTTACTTGCTCAGTAAGCCTAAAGTGTTTCTTAGTTTACACCAATAAATTAAACAGTGATGGCGAAATGAAGAAGTGAGAACTACTGTCTATCTGGCTTCTGTTTAGAAATGCATTGTTTGCACTACAGAAGATGCATTTAGAGAAAATTAGAACATAGATGGATGGCTCGAACGATTACCCAGGTACAATCTATGAGCCTGGAATGAGTTAGAAAAACTTGCACTGGGGAAATTGCAAAGCTCCCTCAGTGTAATATACACTTGAGGAATTCATTAATAACAATGCTCCAAACTGCTGATGTTCATCAGATCATAAATATTCACTACACTCACAGCTTCTGTCATGACAGATGGCTTCTAGTGTACACATTCATTCAAAATGGGTAACAGTTTCAAAACAAATTATACTGATTTATTTCATCTGTAAAATGATCTTAAATTGTGTCATTCTATAAAATAAAACACATTGAGGAAAGCATTAGTATAATGAAAATAAATAGCTTAATTTCACTCCAATATGCTGCTTTGTAAAACTTTCTTCTTGTTTTTTTGTTATTCATTCGTTTGTGGGATGTGGGCATCGCTGGCTAGGCCAGCATTGATTGCCCCTCCCTGGTTGCCCTTGAAAAGATGGTGGTGGTGAGTCGCCTTCTTGAACTTGTGGTTCCAGGTATCAAACTTTATTTTGTCTCATCAAATTATTATGGAAGTAGTTACCTTTTCTTTCACTTTGGTATTGTGGTCTTGTGTAACCTCGGGATCAAAGTTTTGATGATTTCCACGTTTCACCAGTTTATGTACACATAATCATCATTACCTAGGTAATGATACCAAGTCCCACACTGTAGAAATTGTAATTTTCTTCTAAATTTATACAGGGTCCGTTATTTTATTTTAATTCACATTCTCAATTACCACTTGATAGCATGGCATTACAAACCATATGGGATGGCTGGATCGTTGTGTGAATTACATTGTGTATCAGTGGGCTGAATTTTACACTGGGGACATAAAAGTTGAGGGTGAGCCTGCCTGTGCTTTGCCAGCTCACCCTGCAGCCATCTAAATGGTCGTCAGGCCTTTCGTTGGCTTGATGGAGAGGAGGCCCCGTGTCTGAGAGATCCAGGAATCGGGTACTGCTGCCTGCTAATTAGGGTCGTGCGGGGGAGCTGCAGGGCGCAGAGGGCACTGGAATCTGAACTTTTAAATTGTATTTGTATGTTTTGAGGCCCGATTCTGGTTGAAGGATGTCGGGGGATGGATCAGCAGTGAGCTTGCATGGTCTGTGAAAAGTTGACCACGTGACGAGGCCTGCAGTGTGAAAACCTGACCAAGGGACCTGGAGGGGGACGTGAAAGAGAACCCACATGACAACATTAGTCCAGAGCCGAAGAGGCGACAGCTGAGGTGCTGTTGTTAGCTTTGTGCAGCTGCGGTTCAGAGAAGCCCATGGGGAGCTGGGGTTCAGAGAAGCCCAGGGGCACTGGTAGCTCTGTGCTGCTGGGGAGTGGGGGCTCAAGGAGCTACCTTCCCCCCAGTAGTAGTTGGCAGCTCAGAGAAGCTGAAATGAAGCTGTCTGCTCCATGAAGCTAGCAGTGGGGGAAAAGAGGAGCCCATGGTGATCATGGTGTCTGCTTAATACAGCTTGATAGCTTGGATCATACAGCTAGTTAGATACTGGGTTGCAGCCAGGCCACCCCAGTGGGACGCAGTTTCGGATGAAGTGATTGAGCAGCTGAAGGTGAGCAGTTGTTGGGGCAGCCTGAGCTGGAGTCTGGTTGCCTGACAACTCATTGCAGCAGAAGAAGCAAGAAGGCTTCCAGCAAAAACAAAAATAGCTGGAAAAACTCAACAGGTCTGACAGCATCTGCGGAGAGTCTGTATGACTCTTCATCAAATCTAAGGAAAAATAGAAATGAGATGAAATATAAGCTGGTTGAGGGGGTTGGGGTAGAGCTGGATGGAGGGCCAGTGATAGGTGGAGGCAAAGAAGAGATTGCCAAAGATGTCATAGACAAAAGGATAAATGGGTGTTGACGGTAGTGATATTATCTAAGGAATGTGCTAATGGTGACATTAAGGGTAGAAAGCAGGATGAGGTACAGATGGCCCTAGTGGGGGTGGGGTGGGGGGAAGGGATCAAAATGGGCTAAAAGGTGGAGAAGAAACAATAGATCGAAATAAGGCTTCCAGGTTTGTTGGAGCTGCTGTTGAGGGAAATAAGAGGCTATATCCTTGAAGGAGCGAAGCTAAAATCCCTCACGTAGAGGTCAGAGTTTTAAAGAATGTTTCTGACTCTCAGGGCGGAATTTTCCAGCCCCACCACGGCGGGGCCGGTGAGCCATTGAAATCCCTGTTCACGTAGGCGGGACCGGAAGATCCCACCGGCATGAAGGGATAGGAGAGTTCCACCCTCTGACATCTGGGTGGGTTGCTGAGAAATTTGTGGGATTTGTCTTGGCTGTGTCTGCCATTTAACGTGAAGTTTGTGATGTAGACAAACACAATTTGCCTGTTAATTCATGTTTACCTCCAGTTAATTATGGATGTTGGAGTATACGATAGACAGTATTAAGTGTTTGTTTTGCTAACTCTTTACCTGGCAGCTTGGTCACTCAGCACCGGTCTCCTTCGCTGCAAGGACAACCCCAGTGGCGATGGGTGGAGGCCCTTAGGTGACCATTGGTTGACCACTTAGGGGCCTCAATTGGCCCAGGGTGAGCAGAAAGATGGATGCCTGCCAAGCTGCAGGTTAAATATCTGGGGGGGGCGGACAGGTGTTGACTGACTGGCCATGGAGCCCAATTTTACACCCCATCCCACCTTACAACCCAGCCTCGGGTGGAATGTAAAGTTTCTGTCCATCACTTTTGTTCGAATTATGGGACTCAGTCACTGCAGCCCACAGACGTACTAAATGACGAGTTTGTTTGCCTTCTTGTTTTCAAATGAATTACATTTTCTGCATCGATATAAGAGTAGGTGTTTCAACTTTAGGTTCAGCAGCTCATTAACACTCCAATTGATCTTCACTCTCCATGCTTATGATATTATCTGGGCCAATGAATGTATTAGTTCCTGGGAAGATAACCCAGACAATCGTACCTGTAAATTGTGTCTTATTTTGTATTTAATGAGCAGTGTTCCATGAGTAATTGCAGAGGGAACTAGAACAAATGATTGCTTTCTAATCTTGCAGATGGGGAAAGATTGTACTTCAGTCTTTTGTTACGGATGGGGAGAGATGTGATATAATTTTCCCCTTTTCTCACTTCTCGGCTGACTGCAACAAGATATATTTCTGAGAAGGAGCGTTTTAACCTCTTGAGTGCTGCGACTTCGAAGAACAGACACAAAGCAGGCTTTCTTGTAAACTTTTTTAACTCAAAAGGATAAACGTTTATTTATTTCTCACAACACCCGAAATGTAATTGCATAAACACACACGCGCGCGTGCACGTAGGAAAAGATGATTTCTAAAGGTGTAATATTCAGCTAAATTATTTGAAGGGTAAAAGAAACAGGTCACTCCTTTAAGCATTGCAGCCTTAATGGATTCTCTCTTGGTTACCGAGAAACAATGGAGGTTGGAGTTTTCTAGCTTTTTCAGTCAAAACTATGGTCAAGTTCCGGTAGCAATTTATAATTCTGCAGCCAAGATGTATTAGCCCTATGTCACTGCCTGCGATGACTTTCTTTTCGAGGCAGGATCCAATCTTGTGCCGGGCTAGAGATAGTTTCCTTCTGGTCTTCATATCCCTTACTGGCCCACTGGTCGGCCCCCAAGCAATAATAAGATATTGGCTATCTCCAAACAGTTTCAGCTATGTGACAACAGTACCCATGTATTCCATTGCCCACACAAATGATTCAATGTTATAAGCCATTGTTACACAACGGGGAATGATTGGTGGCCGTTCACACCTGCTGCTGATGTGGTTGATATAAGATTCCTTCACACCCCACTCTGTTAGATTTCAAGTTTGCAGGCACCGAGCCAGCGGTAACCATTATATTTGAGTTTCCGTAAATAACCGGACACTAGTACCTGTAAATTCTCCAGGTGATCTTATTGTATCCTGATTCTCTTCAATGGAAGATCATCCACAAGGGCACTTACATGTTAATGTTTTTACACAGGCATGTTCAGACATGAGGTAAGTCTTGTCTATAAAGAAACCACAAAAGAAGTCACCTGGCTCCCCAGAATACATTTTGTTATGGTAAATTGTCCATTCCATGCTGCCTTTTAAAATCAAGGTTAAAGTGTCCATCTTCCTAATAAGTTTTACAGGCATAGAACATGCCTGTGACATCTACAGTACATAGATTACCAATATGTGGGGAATCTACCTTAGTTTTGCTCCCCTTTACAATCAGTCCTTAAACAACAAGGCACAATATTTTTTGAAAAGGAAGAATAGGTTATTGAAAATTTTTGTTCACTTACATAATGCACTATATAATTCCATTATCAATTAAAAATATTGAGAATTAACAGTAGGATTACTATTTCAGATTTCTAAGAAAATGAGAGATCTCAATTCCCCATCTGAGGGGGGAATTTCCATCCTGATTATGGGGTGGGAATGGAGGCGGATGGACATGTAATTTTGTGCTGCTGGCCAGCCTAACTATTTGCCGGCAAATGCATGAGCCTGGGCCATTTTCTGGAGGCAGGATCGGGTATGGAGGAGCTACATGCCTGAGGCTGTAGCGCGTGGGAGCTGATGGGCACTAGTGTGATCCATGGCAACCACATCTAGTGTAAATGTCTGTGGCTCAAGGAACTTCGGCTCTGACTTGACGAGCTGGATTCTGAGCCTCGGAGACTGCGATACATCAGGAAGGGGGACATTCTGTTCCAGGGGGCAGTCCACACCCCTTAAGCTAAGCACTTTAGATTTGGTCCGTAGTCAGGGACAGGAGGGTGTGACTGCAACTGAGGCAGGCATGGGCATCCAGAAGGTAGCAAAGAGCCGGTCAGCCCTTGAAATTTTCAAACAGGTTCCAGGTTCTTGCAACTCATGTGGACAAGAGTAGGGACTGCAGGGAGGATGAGCAATCTGACCACAGAACCATGGTGCAGGGAGCCATTCAAGGAATGTAGTTGTAGTGGAGGACAGTATAGTTGGTGGGTTAGCTGAGAGCAAGTGCCTCAAAGGCTGTGTTGCCTGCTTGGTGCCAGGGCTAAGGACATCACCTCAATGCCGGAGAGGAACTTGGAGTGGAAGGGGAAGGATCCAGTTGTTGTGGTCTCTGTGGGTAACAACAATGTTGGTGGGACTAAGGAAGTTTGAGCAGCTAGGGACTAAATTAAAAAGCAGAAACACAAAGGTAATAAGCTCTGAATTACTACCTGAGCCACGAGCAAATTGACATAGAGTAAATAAGGTCAGAGAGTTGAATGTGCTCAAAAGATTGGTGCGGGAGGAATGAGTCTTGATTCATGGGGCACTGTCACAAGGACAGAGGAAAGAGGGAGGTGTAACATTGCGATGACCATCACCTGGTCTGTGCTGGGTCAAGTACTTGTGAATTGTATAACTAGGACTGTAAAGAGGGCTTTAACATTCCAAATCTCCCCTCACATGAACCTTCCATCCATCACTATTCATTTTAAAGAGAAAGGACAAAGCAATAGTACCAGGGTATGATGTGGGTAATGATAACCAGAGTGTGACAGGAAGAGACAGAGTGTACAAACATAAGAGTGCACCAGCAAATAAGGTCAGATAAAGGAAAAATGGTAAAAATACAGAATTAAAGGGTTTTTATCTGGATGCATGCAGCATTTGTAACAAGACAGATGAATTGTTAGCACAAATAGCAATAAATATGTATAATCTGATAGCCATTAAAGAGGCATGGTTGCAAAACGACCATTGCTGGGACCTGAATCTTCAAGGGTAGTTGACATTTCGTAAGGATAAGAAGAAAGGAAAAGGAGGTGGGGTGGCTATGTTAATAAAGGATGAGAGCAGTACAGTAGTGTGAAATGGTCTTGGTGTGGAGGATCAACATGTAGATTCAGTTTGGGTGGAGATTAGAAATATCAAAGGAAAGAAATCACTGGTGGGATTGGATTATAAGCCCTGTGGCAGTAGTTATGCTGTAGGAAAGAATACAAATCGAGAAATAATAGGGGTTCGAAAGAAAAATACTGCAATAATCATGGGCAATTTTAATCTTCATATAGATTGCTCGAAACAAATCAGCAAATGTAGCTTGGAGGATGAGTGCATAGAGTGTATCTGGGATAGTTTCTTAGAATAATACATTCTGGAACCAACCAGGGGCCAGGTTATTTTAGACCTGGTAATGTGTAATGTGATAGGATTAATTAAAGACCTCCAAGTAAAGGATGCTCTAGGTAAGAGTGATCATAACATGATAGGATTTCACATTCAGGCTGAGAAATTTAGGCCTGAAACTAGCTTCTTAAAGTTAAACAAAGGCATTACAAGGGTATGAAGACAGAGTTGGCTAAAGTGGACTGGGAGGAAAGTTAAAAGGTAGGACGGTACAGAAGCAGTGGGAGATATTTAATAACTCTCAACAAAGATATATTCCATTGAGAAAGAAAGACTCTATGAGAAAGTTGCACCATCCGTGGTTAACTAAGAAAGTTGAGGATGGTATCAAATTGAAAGAAAAGATGTGTAATACTGCAAAGATTAGTGGAAGGCCAGAAGGTTGGGAAAAGTTTAGAAACCAGCAAAGGATGACTAAAAAAAAATGGAGGGAGAAACTGGGTTATGAAAGAAAACTAGCAAGAAATGTAAAAGCTTCCACAAGTATCTAAAAAATAGATTAGCTAAAGTAAGTATTGATCCCTTAGAGGGAGAGACTGGGGAATTAATAATGGGAAACAAGAAAACGGTAGAGACTTTGAACAAGTATTTTGTATCTGTGTTCACAGGAGAAGAAACATAAATCATCCCAAGAATAGTAGAAAACAAAAAGAATAAAGGGAGAGAGGAACTTAAATCATGATCACCAGAGAAACAATACTAGGAAATCTAATGGGACTAAAGGCTGACAAATCCCATGGACCTGATGGCCTACATCCTAGGGTCTTAAAAGAAGTTGGCTGCAGGGATAATGGATGCATTGGTTGTAATCTTCCAAAGTTCCCTAGTTTCTGGACAAGTACAGCAGATTGGAAAACGGCAAATGTAACACCGCTATTCAAGAGAGAGATGGGAAGCAGGAAACTATAGGACAGTTAGTCTACAATCTGTCATTGGTAAAATGCTGGAATCCATTAATAGTAGCAGGACATTTAGAAAACCAGAATACAATCATTTGGATTCAACATGGTTTTATGAAAGGGAAATCGTGTTTGACAAATTTATTAAGTTCTTTGAGGATGTAACAAGCAGGAAGGATAAAGGGGAACCAGTAAATGTAGTATACATTTGATTTGCCTTACAATAAATGCCAACATTCCATTTGCCTTCCTAATCACTTGCTGTACCTGCACACTAACCTTTCATGACTCATGTACTAGGGTACCCAGATTCCTAGAGTAGAGTTCTGCAGTCTCTCTCCATTCAAATAATATACTGCTTTTCTATTCTTCCTGCCAAAGCGGACAAATTCACATTTTCCCACTTTATATTCCATCTGCCATTTTTTTTCCCCACTCACTTAACCTATCTAATGCCCTCCGTAGAATCTTTATGTCCTCTTGACAACTTACTTTCCTACCTATCTTTGTGTCATCAGCAAATTTAATGACCGTACATTCGTTCCCTTCATCCAAGTCAATGACATAGATCGTAAGTTGTAGAAGGCAGATGGGCTTTGGCCTTTATTGCAAGGGAGATGGAGTATAAAAGTAACAAATACTTTTACAGCTGTACAGTGCATTGGTGAAACCGCACCTGGAGTCTTATGCATAGTTTTGGTCTCTTCACTTGAGAAGGGACATGTTTGCATTGGAATAAGTTCAGAGAAGTTCACTAGGCTGATTCTGGGATGAAGGGGTTGTCTTATGAGGAAAGGTTGGGCAGGTTGAGCTGGAGTTTAGAAGGATGAGAAGTGATCTTATTGAAACAAACAAGATCCTTCGGGACAAAATACTGTGGACGCTGGAAATCAGAAATGAAACGAAAACAAAAAATGCTGGAAAAACTCAGCAGGTCTGACAGCATCTGTGGAGAGAGAGACAGAGATGATGTTTCGAGCCCGTATGACTCTTCTACAGATCAAATCCAACTTAAATGGAACAATGGTACATTGGTGACCCAGGATCTGTAGAAGAATCATATGGACTTGAAACATTAGCTCTGTCTCTCTCTCCACAGATACTGTCAGACCTGCTGAGAAGATCCTTAGGGGGCTTGGCAGGGTAGATGCTGAAAGGATGTTTCCTTTCATGGGGGAATCAAGAACTAGGGAACAGTTTAAAAATAAGGCGTCTTCCATTAATGATGGAGATGAGGAGGAATTTCTTCTCTGAGAGGCTTGTTGACCTTTGGAATTCAATTCCACAGAAAGCAGTGGAGGCTGGGTCATTAAATATGTTCAAGGCTGAGTTAGAGAGATTTTTGATGTACAAGGGACTTGAAGGTCACGGGGGACAGGCAGGAAAGTGGAGTGAAGGCCACAATCAGATCAGCCATGACCTTATCAAACAGAGCAGCAAGATTGATGGGCCAAATGGTGGCAGTCAGGAACATGTCATCTGCCTACACACAGCCTCCCAATGGCAGACTGACGGGAGAGAAGGGGCAGCACATCTCCCCAGGCAGGCGTAACTGGCCATAGCCACTTCCTCTCTCTACAATGGTGACCCAGGAGCTATGGCCATTTTTTAATTCAACTTTTTAAAAATTTGCCAAGAGGGCACTGCAAGATGGAGGCACCCTCTCTCTCTCTCTCCCTCACCTGCACTGGCCGCCTGCAACTCCTTCCGTGCTGAGTGGCCTCCTATTGGCCCTTTAGCTTCAAGGGCCTGCCAGCTGTCCTCAATTGGATGGCAGGCGTGCCCACTGGCCAAGAACTGAGTAATTCGGGGATGATCACTGTTGGGTGAACGCTCCTAAGAGAGCATGGGGTCAGGACCCCTATTTGGAGTCCTAATCCAAAATCCTGCCCAAGGGTGACCCAAATTTTATTCAATGATATGAAGAGTAGCTAATTTTAAAGAAAAAAATTCTCACTGCCAGGGTACAGAAGACCAGAAAGGCTACTTTTATAAAACAGAAAGGAACGCTATCAGGATGAAAAGGCCAAAAACATCATGGAATTCATGCCTGGACAAATTTAGTTTAATGTGGGTTAATTTAATCAAGTCCAGGCACATGCAAGTGAAACCTCCAAAAAGTTTTGAAGAATTTTGGTTGTAAAATTTTGTATCTAATGAATTGATTGCTCAGGTCGACAGCCCCAGTGTGTATTTTTGCAGAATGCTTGAGGCCCTTCCTTTATTTACCCAAAGGGAAACACTCCCTTATATGTTCATAGGTTCCTATAGCAACTCCCATATTATTAATTGAAGGAACTCTGCCCACAAAAGTTTTAAAACCACATTACCATAAAGAAATGATGAGCAGAAAAATCCAATGAGCTGCTTTAATCTTCTCGTTTTAATTTTCCATTTAAAGTGGCGCTGAATGACAGAACAATATTAATTAGTTTGAAACTACGCAGAGAAGTATGATGAGTGATAATTACTCTTAACTTTAGAGCACTGCCACTTATTTATCGCAGAAAAGTAATTTCTTTGAAAAATATTCAGTAACATATCAACAGAATAGACTCTGCTCCATCAAGCAGAGAGTTGAGTGAATGCACTGATGGAAGTTAAACCACAGGTGACTACGTAAAATATATATATTTCTAAGAATAAACAAAAAAGGCCACCATGCTCCAAAGCCTAACCTTTTTGATTAATTTCAGTGCCACCTACTTACCTTCTCATCATATCTCTTAATCCCTTCTTTAAATCTCGTTGCCTCTTGCACCAATTTACCTATTCTCCTCAATGGCTTTGACCTTTAATTTGGTCGGAAGGTCCAATACCCATTGTTAAATCTAACTTCCTCAAGTTTAACTCATCTATTCCCGCAATCCCCTTCCATAACTGGCAAGTGGAGAGTTTTCCATCACACTCCTGTCGGGTTTATGGTGGTGAGGGGGACCTGTATATCATTTCTAGATGGAGGAGTTGGGATAAACTAAATGTCTTTCTCATCTGGGTTTTCCTGAGATCTGCCCTCCATTACTGTAATCTTAAAAGTCTCAGTTTGGTCAACTCTAAAGCTTTTCTTTTCCAAAGTGAAGTCCAACGTTCTTCCCCGTTCTTCCCAATTTACAATAAATTCTTGATAAGTCAAATCCCAGGGGAGCCACCTTCAAATTTGGGTTAAGCAGAGCCTTGTGATAGCTGAGGAGGCCCAATTTGCCACCTGAATGCATTTCCATGTTACCCGATATGTCTACAACCGCAGTATATACTGTAGTACCTATTTGAAATGCTACTTATTGAATCATTCTAACACTTATAACTTTCTATTTTTCAGATTCAAATGCTGAATAAACAACACATAGTCAAACACTAAAAGAGTAAAAAAAAAATCTTTATTTAATTTGTTCACTGTGTGCTGATGTTGAAAAAGGCCAGGGGTTGGCCGTGAGAAAGGCCAAGATTTAACACTGGAAAAATTTCCGTAATCTTTTTCTGCTTGGAGTGCTCTTTTCCCACGTGCATGATACAGTCCACCATGTTGTCAAGACAGGCAAATGTGTTTTTGGTGTTTTTCTGCTGCAGTGCAAAATCCCGACGTATCTCTACAGCCTTTGCGGCATTAGCCAGGCAAACAAGTGGGCGAGCAGGCAGACATTCATTGGAATCCTCATGTGTTTAGGCCTCCTCGGCTGAAGAATGTAATGCATCGATGATGGCATCATCTGTCAGAAATTTGAGCTTAGGCAGCACCTTCCAAACCCACGACCACTACCATCCGGAAGGACAAGGGCAGCAGACACATGGGAACACCACCACCTGGAAGTTCCCCTCCAAGACACTCACCATCCTGACTTGGAAATATATCGTCGTTCCTTCACTGTCACTGGGTCAAAATCCTGGAACTCCTTCCCTGTACCTACACCACATAGACTACAGCGGGTCAAGAAGGCAGCTCACCACCACCTCCTCAAGGGCAATTAGGAATGAGCAATAAACGCTTGCCTTGGCAGCAACGCCCACATCCCGTAAATACATTTTTTAAAAGTCGATTACTCCTCTCTGGTCAGTGCAGCCACATGACCCTGGTGGAAGAAGCCGGCTTGCTTGTACCGTGGAAGCACCCCTTTTGTGACGGATTTCAGCATTATTTGTCTTGCCAGTGCTGAACAAGGTTTGGCTAACCTGGATCAACCACCGGAATTTTAGCTAATCATGGGCATTGTTCTATAGTTTTTAGACTCATAGAGGTTTACAGCACAGAAGGCCATTCAGCCCATAGTGTCCGCACCGGTCAACAAAGATCTGACAACACTAATACCAGCGCTCGGACCATAGCCCTGGAGGCTATGGCAATGCACGTGAATATCTAAATATTTCTTAAATATTACAAGAGTTTCTGAATCAACTACCCTTTCAGCCAATGAGTGCCAGACTCCTGGCACCCTCTAAGTGAAAAAGATTTCTCCTCAACTCCCCTCTTAGCCTTCTAACTCTTACCTTGAATCTATGCCCCCTGGTTATTGACCCCTCTACTAATGGACAATGTGCCTTCCTACCCACCCTATCTATAGACATCATAATCTTATACACCTCTATCAGGTCCCCTCTCAACCTTCGCTGCTCCAAGGAAAATAACCCCAGCCTATCCAATCTTTCCTCAAAGCTCAGACCCTCTAGCACTGGCAGCATCCTGGTAAATCTCCTCTGCATCCTCTCCAGTGCAATCACATCCTTCCTAAGTTGTGCTGACCAGAACTGCACGTAGTACTCCAGATATGGCCTAACCAGTGTTTTATACAGTTCCAGCATAACCTCCCTGCTCTTGTATTGTGCCTCAGCTAATAAAGGCAAGAATCCCATATGTCTTCTTAAACACCTTATCTACCTGCCCTGCTACCCTCAGGGATCTGTCTATATGCACACCAATGTCCCTCCAATCTTCAGTACTTTCCAGGGTCCTATCATTCATAGTGTCTTGCCTTGTTAACCCTCCCTAGGTGCATTAGCTCACACTTTTCTGGATCGAATTCCATTTGCCACTGCTCTGCCCACCTGACCAGTCCATCGATATCCTCCTGTGGTTTACGGCTATCCTCCTCACTGTTTAGCACCCTACCAATTTTCATGACATCCATGAAATTCTTGATCATACCCCCTACATTTAAGTCCAAATCATTTACATACACCACAAACAGCAAGGGCACCAACACTGAGCCCTGTGGAACCCCACAGGAAACAGACTTCTAATTATGGAAACATCTCTACCATCACCCTCTGCTTCCTGCCCCTCAGCCAATTTTGGATCCAACATGCCACTTTGCCTTGGATCCCATGGGCTCTTAATTTCTTGACCATCTGCCAAGAGAGACCTCATCAAAAACCTTGCTAAAGTCCATTGTCAAGAGGATATAATAATTCTCATAATATTATTGGAATTTATTGTAAAAGAGGGTAATAGTGGGATGTGTCTTTGTGTCTATAGGTTTGTGTGTGTGCGAGATTTAATTGAATTAGAGGCAGCTAGACTGGGTGCTTTGATCTAAGAAGAGAGGGAAGGTTTGAAATGTTAATTGGATAAACACAAAGAAGTTTAGAAACATAGTTGTCAAGGGAACATTTGCATTTTGAAATGAACCAGACTAGATTGTTTTCAAACAAGGGCTGAAATGTGTCATTTAGCCTAAGAGTGGGCAGGATTTTTCAGTTGGCATGAGGGGGCGTGCCTGCCCGACACACCGACATGTAAAATGATGCGTGATGACGTCGGGCGTATGTCCCGACATCATCGTGCAGTCCTGCAATGTGTCGGTCGGCGAACGCGCGCCAGAGTCGGCTGTGTGCCCATCGAAATGTAAACGGCCTATTAAGGCCATTAACAAAGCAATTATTGTAATTGTTAACACTGCCCATCCAAACTTAAGGTTGGCGGGCAGGCGAAAAGCCCAAGCGGCCTTCGTGTTTTTTTTAGGAAACCTCATCCACAAGTGGGATGATGTTTCCTAAAGCTTTTATCAAATAAATTTTATAAATTGCATCAATATAAAAACATGTCCCATCTCATGTGAAACAGTCACATGAGGGGACATGTTTAAATACATTTTTAAACCCTTTATTTAATCATTTTCATATCGACGCTCATCGAAATGAGCTCTGTGCCTCAGGGAGATTGAACAGCTTTTTCGCGCATGCACTGGTGCCAACTCTCCCTCCTCCCCCCGCCTGCACAGATAGCGCTGAGCGCTATGGCTCATGTATTATGCTGGCTGGGCCTTAATTGGATCACCCGCATAAATGGTGGCAGCGATCGGCTCAGCGACTGCTCCTGCCGAGCCCACCCACCATATGAAAAATTCTGCCTAGTGTGTTTATTTTTCCCAAAGATTACTGGTAAAACTTAGTGCTATGAGAGGGTTTTATTATCAGGGAGATAAAGTCCAAAGACATAGTGAAACAATGGCTATTTGCATTCAAAGAGGAAAGTGTGTTTAAAGAAGCAGCAAGGACTGTGTGTATGGGAAGGCATTTTTAAGATCTTACAAGTATGAAAAGCCTTCAGCAGGTATGCCTCAAGCTGCTGCCTTCAAAGGACTAAAGTAAAGAAAACTCACTTGGAAGTTGACTTATTCACGGTATCATGTTTCTTTGCCTGGGTCTTTTAAAACCTATGAGTCTTCCTGTTGCCTTAACAAAAGTGTAATTGGGAGTTAGAATGAGTAGGGGATTTAGAAGTTATCATAGTAGTAATTTGTAGATCTATATATGTATTTAAAATCATTTCTCTTATTAATAAATGTTCAATCTAGTTTTATAAAACCTATAAGACTTGGTGGTCTTATTACCATTGAATTCAAGGCATGCGTCTCGGAATTTAGACAAATTGAAAATTAGTTGTGACAGTTATTTCAAGTTTCCCTCTGGGATTTAATCAGCTCGGCATTTACCATCTGCTGTGTCATAACATCCATGTAGAACACATCAAATGCATTACCCTCATCAACACTCCTGGTTACCTATTCGACATATTCGATCAAATTTGTCAAACACAGCCTTCCCTTAACAAATCAATGCTGGCTATCCCTAATTAAACTGTGTCTCTCCAAGTGCAAGTATATTCTGTCCCTCAGAGTTCTTTCTAGTAGCTTCTCCACCACCGAGGTTAGACAGATTGGCCTGTAATTCCCTGGCCTATCCTGCTTTTTTAAATAATGGGACAATGCTAACAGTCCTCCAGTCCTCTGGCATCTCACCTGTGGCAAGAGAGGATTTGAAAATTATTGCCAGGGCCCATATCATCTCTTCCCTTGCCTCCCTCAACAGCCTGGGATACATCTCATCCGGGCCTGCAGATTTATCCACTTTTAAGATCTCTAAACCCGCTAGTACCTCTTCTCTCTCTATGTTAATTTCCTCTAATATTTCACAGCCCTTCACCCCGGTGTCTTTATCTGCATTGTCCCTTTCCATTGTGAAGAACGACACAAAGTATTAATTGAGGACTGTACCCATGTCTTTCGGGTGCACACAAAGATTACTTCTATGGTCCCTAATTGGCCCTATTCTTTCCCTAGTTATTCTCTTGCTTATTTAAAAAAACCCTTTGGGTTTTCCTTTATTCTATCCACCAATGCTTTCTCATGCACCCTCTTAGCTTTCCTAATTTCCTTTTTAAGCTCCCCCATGCACTTTTTATACCCCTCTAGGGACTCTGCCATATTGAGCCCTTGTTATCTGCCATAAGCTTCTTTTTTTTTCTTAATTCTAACCTTTATGTCCCTTGACATGTCCCTTATGTCCCTTTTGTTATTCTGCTGCTGGGAATGGTTGATAACTTCGGCACAAGTGGAACTTCATATCATCCAAGTTTGCCACATCAAGATTTCACTCTCGATCCAAATGTACATAATCATCTTGGATGTTCATCATTCTCAAGGGCAAGACCCTTCTTATAATTTAATTGATAGAAGTGAACCCATGCTCCAGATTAGGATCATATACAGCAACAAAATATATTCTGATATATACTTTATTCCTTTGCTAATTTAGTGCAGCACCTTATTTACTTTTGAGGCTTCATGAGGTTATCCAAAATTCTGGTTCTCGGATCCTTACTCCCGTCAAGCCCTGTTCACCCATCACCTTTTGCTGCTGACTTATTTTGAGTCCTGTTTAAGTAAACAGAGTGCAGCTGAGCTAACTAATGTTGCTCTTAAATTTTAATCTAGTCTTAAATTAGCAGTAACTAGAAAGTACCGTGTAACTAGGCTGAGTTGTTTCATTCTTGCAGTTTAGATGGGGTAAACTCACTCTCAGCTGTAGGAGCTGAGTAGTTAATTAGCTAACTGGTCAAATCTGGTTATTATGGCCCCAGTTCAGTTTACTATAAATTCAGGGTTCTTCAGTGCAACCTTGGCAAATGGCAGTGCAGTTGAGTGAAGATTTAGAGTTTGGTGAGAAGTGGGTAGGGTAGGGTAGGGTAGGGTAGGGTAGGGTAGGGTAGGGTAGGGTAGGGTAGGGTAGGGTAGGGTAGGGTAGGGTAGGGTAGGGTAGGGTAGGGTAGGGTAGGGTAGGGTAGGGTAGGGTAGGGTAGGGTAGGGTAGGGTAGGGTAGGGTAGGGTAGGGTAAGGAAAGGAGTTGTTTGTTTCCTCTTTCTATCTTCCTCACCTCATGGAAATTGGTGTTTGTTCTACTACAGGGAAAGGAGCTAGCTGTTTGGTGAGTGTCTTGTGAGTGGGTAAGTTCTATTCTACCCCTAAGTTATAAAATAGTACATAAATTGGTGATAAATTTAATAAAATATATAAGAAAACAACATTAAGTGATTAATATAATTAAGTAATTATTTAAAACTCATTAAGGGTGACAGGACAGTGATATATCAAGGCTGCAGCATATGGGAGCTGCTGGATAACTCTGTGATCCAGGGCAAACACGTCTGCAGTAAGTGTTTGCAGCTTGAGGCCGAGCTGCGAAACATCAGGAAGGGGGAAAAGTAATCTGGATGCTTTATACCAGGAGGCAGTCACACCGCTTAGGATAGGGTCTTCTGATTTGGTCAGTGGCCTGGGACAGGAGGGTGTGACTCTGAGTGAGGCAGGTAAGGGGGCCCAGAGGGCAGGGGTGTGAGCCTCAGCAATTGTCCAACAGGTTTGAGGTTCTCTCAGCTGGTTGGATGAGTGGGTGCCGCAGGATGAATGAGCAAACTGACCATGGCACCGTGGTACAGGAAGACATCCAAATGGAGGGAGCAAAAAGGAACATAGCGGTAGGAGGGGACAGTATAGTGAGGGAGATTGACATTGTTCTCTGTAGCAAAGAGCGAGAGTCCAGACAACTTTGTAGCCTGCCCGGTGTCAAAGTTTGTGACATCTGCTCAGGGCTGGAGAGGAACTTGCAGTGGGAGGGGGAGGATCCAGTGGTCATGGTCCATGTAGATACCAACAACATAAGCAGGATAAGGAAGGAGGCTCTGCATAGTCAGTATGAAGAGCTAGTCACCAAATTAAGAAGCAGACTTTAAAGATAATAATCTCTGGATTATTACCTGAGCCACATGCAAATTGGCATAGGGCAAATAAGATTAGAGAAATGAATGCGTGGCTCAAAGATCGGTGTGGGAGGAGTGAGTTCTGGTTCATGGGGCACTGGCACCAGTTGTGGGGAAAGTGGGATCTGTACCATTGGGATGGTCCACACCTGAATGGTGTAAGGCTGGTGTCCTCTAGAGCTGCATAACTAAGGAAGTGAAGAGGATTTTAAACTGAATAGTGGGGCAAGGAATTAAATTTGGGAAGATGTGGTAAAACAAAGAGTAGAGACAAGACAAGAGAAAAAGGTATTAATATGGGAAATGTTAAACAGACTATGACAGGAAGGGACAGAGAGTACAATTTTAAGAGTAACTCAGCAGATGAGGCCAGGTGTTACAAAAATAATAGAAGGACAAAAGTGAGGGCTCTGTATCTAAACGCACGTAGCATTTGAAACAAAACAGATGAACAGATAATGCAAATAGAAATAAATAAATACAATCTGATAGCCATTACAGGGACATGGCAGAATTTTACGTTCCATGGGTGGGTGCATGCCTGACCCGAACGGGCATAAAATCGTGCAAGATGATGTCAGGCGCGCATCCTGAGGTCATCGCGTACTCACATGATATTTTGCTCAGTGGGCATGTGCAAAAGTTGGAAGAGTGCCCATCGACAATTAAATGGGCAAGTAAGCCCTTTAATGGCGCAATTCAAAGATTTTTCTTTTTGTGGCCCGTCCAACCTCCTAGTTGGCGGACAGGCCAATCGGCCAGGTAGCTTTTACATTTTTGATGAAACCTCATCCAAAAGCGGGATAAAATCTCCATTAGGAAATAAAATAAACATAAATATCTAGGGACGGCATTTTTGAGGTATGCTTTCAGGTGCTTGATTGTGCTGCATGGACATATATTTTTGCAGCTTTTTGTGCTTTATTTTATTGTTTGGAGGTCTGCAGCTCCCTGAGGCTGCTGTCTGCCTTCAGGGAGCTTTGTGGAAGCATGCCCTGCGTTGCCTACCCTCTCCCCACTCCCACCCGGCAGCGCTGAGCTTTTCCGCATGCATTTCATGCTGGCTGGCCGTTAATTGGTCGGGGGTCTCTTTCCCAACCGCTCCTGGGCCTGCCAATCACAAACGCCTGATGAGGGAAAAATTTAGGCCATGGCTACAGAATGACATAGATTGGGACCTGGATAGTGAAGGGTACGTGTCATTTAGGATGGATAGGATGTTGGGAAAAGGTGGAGGGGTGGCTCTGTTAACTAATGATGGTATTAGCACGTTAGAGAGGGATGACCTAAGTTCAGGAAACCAGGATGTAGAAGTGGTTTGGGTTCAGATGAGGAATGATAAAGGCAAAAAGTCACTTGTAGGTATGGTGGACAGGCCCCTAAGTGTAACTACACAGTAGGACAGAGTATTAAAAAAAAATAATGGGAACTTGCCAGAAAGGTACAGCAATAATCATGGAGGATTTTAATCTACATATAGACTGGAAAAATCAGATGGGCATCTAAGCTACCTTTAGCTTAGATGAGTTCACAGAATGTTTTCGGGATAGTTTTTTAGAACAGTATGGTCTGGAGCCAACCAGAGAGAAGGCTAATATATTGAGCAACAAGATAGGATTACTTGATAACCTCATAGTGAAGGTACCCCGAGATAGCAGCGATCATAATCTAACTGAATTTTACATTTATTTTGACGGAGATATGAGTGCATCCAAACTACTATTTTATACTTAAATAAGAGCAGTAATGAGGAGATGAAAATGGAACTAGCTAAAGTGAACAGGCAAAAATAGGTTAAGGGATAGGTCAATAGAGGTTCAGTAACAGACATTTAAAGGAATATTTCAGAATACACAGAATAGATATTCCAATGAGAAAGAAAAATTCTAACGGGAGGTCCCACCATCCGTAGTTAACTAAAAAAAGTTAAATATATTGGGTGGAATTGTCCCAGATTTGTACTAAGTGTGGTAGCAGGCAGGAAGAGCGACACTGTACTAGTCAGTCGCAATGGTGGCTATTTTCACACCATATCGTCCCAAACCCACATTCCCAGGATGCACGCTGTTTCCATGGCGGACGGGCTCCGATTTACCTGCCATGCTGTCACCTTGCCACTTCATCACGCCAGGCACCACATTTAAAGTATCGCCGCACTCAATGCTTCCAGCCCAGGGCTGCAGCAAAGAAGACATGGCCCTGAAAGGCAAGAATACTGCAGCCCTCGAGCACCTTTTGGATGCCATGAGGCCTATTGTGATGTCCTCTACCCCCGCTCTTCCTGCAGGAGGGGCAGCAACATTACCACTCCAGCTTGGTAGACAACGGCTGTGGTGATTGGTGCCAATGCTGAACAGAAGAGTTTGGCCATCCAATGTAAATAGAGGATAAATGATCTCATCTGTGCCGCCAGAATAAGGAAACCATCTCATCACTCTAAAGTCACACACTCAAGCCCACCACACATTCACTGGCATCTTACTCACTGCCAGCTCAAGGGACATCACCACCTATTCTCAAACACATACACTCATGTCCATCTGACCTTATCTCCTCTGGAAAATGCCTCCTAAGCCCTCACCATCTTGAGGCCACTTGCATAGGGCAACATGTGCCCCCACACACCCTGGGATACCCCCATAGTGTAGCCCTTGTCCTGCAGCCTCTTCCCTTGCCTGAAGCCACTTCTCCCCCTTCCCCAAGCAAGACCTTGCCCTGCAGCCATTGAAAAGCCACCCACATATGGCCTACCCCTAAAAGTGATGCGGTGCTGTCTATGAAGCCTGGCACTGATGATTGCGAGTGCTGACTAAAGCAACGTAGGCAAACAAACCTTGAAGTCCCAAGTGAAGTGCAGCCCACCAAGTGCACCCCTTATATATGCTGTTGTGAAACATGTCAGCCTGTTTTCCCGCTGGCCTGGCTGGACGAACCAGTGGGGGGGGGGGATGAGTCCGGCGAGCTGGCCTTTCAATGATATGCTGATGTATTACAATGAGGTTCCCGATGACCGATGGCGGGGAACGTGGCCCACCATCGGCGGGCTAAGTGGACGATCATGAACGGGTTTCGCAATGTCATGAAACCGATATTTGGCGTTCTCGCCATATTGTCCACTCACGCGACCGAAAACGCCCGACACCAGTGGGCAGGGAAAATCCTGGCCAAGATCAAACTTAAAGAAAAGGCATATAATTACATAAAGATGGGTGGCAGGCCAGGAGATTGGAAAGAATAGAAATAACAGCAAAGAATGACAAAGATTAATTAGGAGGGAAAATTAGAGTCTGAAAGAAAGCTAGCTAGTAATATAGGTGCACGCCCAACACGCTCAAGCATGAAATAGCGCGTGATGGCATTGAGTGAGTGTCCCAACATCATCACGCACTCTTGCGATGTTTTGGTCGGCGGGCGTGTGCGAGAGTTGGCAACGTGCCCACTGACAATTAAGAGGCCTATTAAGGCCATTTACGTATTAATCAATGATTTTACGTTGCCCGTCCAACCTTACAGTTGACGGGCAGGTGAATTGGCCAGCCGGCCTTTGCCTTTTTGAGGAAACCTCATCCAAGGGCGTGATGATGTTTCCGATATTAATTTAAAAAAATAAACAGAGTTTTCATCCTGTATATGTTAAGGTTAATGTTTCTGATGCATGGGCATTTTATTTCCAGAATTTAAAATCTGTTTTTATTGCATTTCGATTCTTCAGATGCCCGAGGCAGCTCTCTGCCATCAGGGCGCTTTCTGAGAGCACTCCACGCTGCCCGTGCTGACCTCAGCGCTCGTCCTCCTCCAGCCCCCCCATCCCGGCAACGCTGAATATTTCAGCACCCCGACCTCAAGGAACGGGCTCTGGCCCATCTCCCGGCCGCTCCCAGGCCCGCTGGTCGCACCCGCACGCCGAACTCAAAATCCTGCCCAAAAACAAGGATAGTGAGAGTTTCTATAGATATTTAAATAAGAAAAGAGTTAACCAAGTGAGCGTTGCTCCTGGAGAAAGTGCTCTGGGGAATTGATAATGGAAAGTAGGGAGATGGTGGATGAATTAAACAGGTATTTTGCTTCAGTCTTCACTATAGAGAAGACAAGTAACATCCCGGAAATAACTATAAATCAGGAAATGGGACGGAGGGAGGAACTCAGGAAAATTACAATCACCAGGGAAGTGTAACAAATTGTTGGGGCTGTGGGCTGACAAATCCCCAGGTCTGGATGGACTTCACCCTAACTTCTTAAGAGAAGTGGCGAGTGAGATAATTGACGCACTGGTTTTAATTTTCCAAAATTCCCTCGATTCGGGGAAGGTTCCACTAGATTTGAAAATTGCAAATATAACTCCTTTATTCAAAAAGGGAGGGAGACAGAAAGCAGGAAACGACAGTCCAGTTGGCTTAATATCCGTCTTAGGGAAAATATTAGAAACTATTATTAAAGATGTTATAGCAGGGCACTTAGAAAAATTCAAGGCAATCAGGCAGATTCAACATGAAAGGGAAACCATGTTTATCCAATTTATTGGAGTTCCTTTAAGGAGCCACATGTGCTGGATATAGGGGAACTGGTGGATGTACTGTACTTAGATTTCCAGAGGGCATTCGATAAGGTACCACATCAAAGGGTATTGTAGAAAATAAAAGTTCATGGTATAGGAGGTAACATAATTGCATGGATGGAAGATTGGCTAGCTAACAGGGAGCAGAGAGTTGGCATTAATGGGTCTTTTTCTGATTGGCAGGATGTGACAAGTGGTGTGCCACAGGGATCAGTGCTGGGGCCTCAACTTTTTACAATTTATATAAATTACTTGGATGAAGGGATCAAAAGAATGGTTTCGAAATCTGCTAAAAACACAAGGGTAGGTAGGAAAGCAACTTGTGAAGAGGATGCAAGGAGGCTACAAAGTGACAGAGATAGGTTAAGTGAGTGGGCAAAGTTCTGATAAATGGAATATAATGTGGGCAAATACAAACTTGTTCATTTTGGCAGGAAGAATAAAAAAGAAGCGTATTATCTAAATGGTGAGAGATTGCAGAGTTCTGAGATTCAGAGGAATCCCGGTGTCCTCATGCAAGAATCACAAAATGCTAGTACGTAGGTACAGCAAGTAATTAGAAAACGTTAGGGCCTCCACTGCATCTCCATGACAGGAGCATTCTCTCAGAGGGTATTGGCGCTGAGATAAGCCAGACTGGAGTCAAACTTTCACAATTGCAATGTGAGGGTCTACAGGGACACCTCACTGCATGTCGTCATCATCCTCCACAAATCTGGCAGCTGAGGGCCTCCCGAGTGCGCCTGCCTCATCAAGTTGGTGCGAAAACCTCATCCCTGTCGTTGTCACCACCGAGGACCCCCTCACCCTTATCCCTGTCAGCATCCTCCTCATCGGAGGAGACATGCAGCTCCTCCATCTCCTCCTCGGCCAGCTCCTCATCCCATTGCAGCGCCAGGTTGTAAAGGGCGCAGCAGACAATGACGATGCATGACACCCTCAGAGTAATACAGGTCTACAGCACAGAAAAAGGCCCTTCGGTCCATCAAGTCTGCGCCAGTGAAACAAGTATCTAACTATTCTAATCCCATTTTCCAGCATGAGGCCCATAGCCTTGTATGCCATGGAATCACAGGTGCACAACCAAATAATACTTAAATATTATGAGGGTTTCTGCCTCTACCACCCTTTCAGGCAGTGAGTTCCAGATTCACACCACCTTCTGGGTGAAAAAATTCTTCCTCACATCCCCTCTAAACTTCCTGCCCCTTACCTTAAATCTATGCCCCCTGGTTATTGATCCCTCCACCAAAGGGAAAAGTTCCTTCCGGTCTACCCTATCTATGCCCCTCATAATTTTATACACCTCAATCATATCTCCCCTCAATCTCCTCTGCTCCAGGGAAATTAACCCCAGTCTATCCAATCTCTCCTCATAACTAAAACTCTCCAGCCCAGGCAACATCCTGGTAACTCTCCTCTGCACTCTCTCTAGATCCTCGGTACTTCCCAGGGTCCTACCATTCACCGTGTATCCCCATGCCTTGTTTGTCCCGCCTAAGTGCACCACCTCACACTTATCCAGATTAAATTCCATTTGCCACTGATTAGCCCATCTGACCAGCTCGTCTATATCCCCCTGTAATCTAAGGTTATCCTCCTCACTATTTACCACCCCACCAATTTTCGTGTCATCTATGAACTTACTGATCAACCCTCCTACATTCAAGTCTAAATCATTTGTATATACCACAAACAGCAAGTGACCCAACACCGATCCCTGTGGAACCCCACTGGACACAGGCATCCAGTCACAAAAACACCCCTCGACCATCACCCTCTGCTTCCTGCCACTCAGTCAATTCTGGATCCAATTTGCCAAATTGCCTTGGATCCCATGGGCTTTTACTTTCGTTATGAGTCTCCCATGCGGGGCCTTATCAAAAGCCTTGCTGAAGTCCAAGTAGACTACATCAAATGCATTGCTCTCATCTACACAGCTGGTCACCTCTTTGAAAAATTCAATCAAATTGGTCAGACATGACCTCCCCTTAACAAAACCATGCTGATTGTTCTTGATTAATCCCTGCTTCTCCAAGTTTAGATTAATTCCATCCCTCAGAATTGCTTCCAATAGTTTCCCACCACTGAGGTTAGACTGACTGGCCTGTAGTTCTCTGGTTTATCCCTTCCTCCCTTCTTGAATAACGATACCACATTGGCTGTCCTCCAGTCCTCTGGCACCTCTCCTGTGGCCAGAGAAGTATTGAAAATTATTGCCAGCGCCCCTGCCATCTCCTCCCTTGCGTCACTCAACAGCCTGGGATACATTTCATCCGGGCCTGGAGATTTATCTACTTTTAAGCCTGCCAGACCACTTAGTACCTCCTCCCTTTCTATGTTAATTTCCTTAATTATATCACAGTCCTTCTGCCTGATTTCCATGTCGTTCCCCTCACTTGTGAACACCGACACAAAGTATTCATTTAGAACCCTACCTACATCTTCCGGCTCCACACACAAATTACCACTATGGTCCTTAATAAGCCCTACTCTTTCCCTAGTTATCCCCTTACTCTTAATGTACTTGTAAAATAACTTTGGATGTTCTTCTATTTTACCTGCCATTGTTTTTTCATGCCCTTTTGCTCTCCTAATTTCCTTTTTAAGTTTCCCCCCCTATACATTTTACACTCCTCTAGGGCTTCCACTGTTTTGAGCCCTCAGTATCTGCCATAAGCCTCCTTTTTTCTCTTTATCCAATCCGATATATCCCTGGACATCCAGGGCTCCCTAGGTTTGTTGGTCCCACACTTTGTCTTTACTGGAATATGTTAGCCCTGTATTCTCCCTATTTCCTTCCTAAATAAGTCTTACTGCTCTGACGCAGATTTACCTAAAAGCAGCTGCTCCCAGTCCACTCTGGCCAGATCATAACTGATCTTATCAAAATCGGCCTTCCCCTAATTTAGAACTCTGATTTCTGGCCCATCCTTGTCCTTTTTCCATAACAACTTTGAATCTAACGGAGTTATGATCACTATCTGCAAAATGCTCCCCCACTGATGCCTCTACCACTTTCTCGGCTTCATTCCCTAAATTAAGTCCAGGACCACCCCCTCTCTCGTAGGACCTTCTACGTATTAGCTTAAAATGCTATCCTGGATGCATTTTAAGAATTCCGCTCCCTCTAAACCTATCACTCTATGACTAACCCAGTTAATATTGGGGAAGTTGAAATCCCCCACTCTTACTACCCTATTATTTTACACTTCTCTGAAATGTGCCTACATATCTGCTCTTCTATTTCTCTCTGACTGTTAGGGGGCCTATAGTATGCTCCCAGCAATGTGATTGCTCCTTTTTTGTTTTTAAATTCTGCCCATATGGCTTCGTTTGAGGAGCCTTCTAAGATGTCATCCCTCCTTACTGTTGTAATTGATTCCTTGGTCAATATTGCAATACCCCCTCCTCTTTTACCTCTTTCCCTGTCTCGTCTGAAGACCCTATATCATGGAATATTGAGCTATCAATCCTGCCCTTCTCTCAACCATGTCTCTCTGACAGCAATGATATCATACTTTCATGTGTCAATCTGTGCCCTCAGCTCATCTGCCTTATTCATCAGACTCCTTGCATTAAAATAAATGCCATCCAACCTTGCCAAACTCCCTTGTGCCTTAACTGACCTATAATTTCTATGCCTTCCAGACTTACTTGCTCTCTCTTCTAATTTTGGCTGTGCATCTCCCCCTGCTGAACCTTTTCTCAGGATCCCAACCCCCAGCCAAGTTAGTTTAAACCCTCCCCAACAGCACTAGCAAACCTTCCCATTCCGATTCAGGTGCAACCCATCCACCTTGTAGAGGTCCCACTGCCCTCAGAAACAGTCCCAATGTCCCAGGAATCTAAAGCCCTCCCTCCTGTATGATCTCTCCAGCCACGCACTCATCTGGACTAACCTCCTATTTCTATACTGACTAGCGCGTGGCACCAGAAGTGCTCCAAAGATTACTACCTTTGAGGTCCTGTTTTTTAATCTGTTTCCTAGTTCCCTAAATTCTGCTTGCAGGACCTCATCCCTCTTTTTACCTATGTCATTGGTACCAATATGCACCACAATCTCTATCTGTTTGCCCTCTCCCTTTAGAATGCTATGCAGCCGCTCAGTGACATCCTTGACCCTGGCACCAGGGAGGCAACATAGCATCCTGGAGTCACCTCGACGGCCCCAGGAATGCCTGTCTATTCCCCTTACTAGCAAGTCTCCTACCACTATTGCTCTTGCCCTCTTTTTCCTCCCCCCCTGTGCAGCTGAGTCACTCACAATGCCATGAGTGTGGCTGCACTCCCCAGAGGAACCATCACTCTCACCGTTTTCCAACACAGAAAAACGGTTCTCGAGCGTGATGCACCCTGGGGATTTCCTAACACCTTTCTTCTGGCTGATGGTGACCCATTCCCCTTTTGCCTGCACTTCCGTAAGCTGTGAAGTGACCACGTCTAAAAACATGCTATCCACGGGACTCTCAGCCTCACGGATGCACCTCAATGCCTCCAGCTGCCGCTCAAGCTCCGAAACTCAGAGCTCAAGTAGCTGCAGCTGGTGGCACTTCCTACACACGTGGCCGGTGCTCAAGGAGCGTCTAGGACTTCCCACATATTGCAGGCGGTACATAACACAGGACTGAGCAGTCATGCCTCGAGTTGAAAAAAAAACCCTTACTTTAAGTTAAATACAGTAAAAAATAACATTAAATTATTCATGTACTTTAAATAAAAACTAGAACCCTTACCTTTCTTTAGCTTAATCTATTTTGAACTGGAGAAAAACACTTACCCACTACTCACCAATGAGCTCTCACCTTTGTGCTGACATCACTTTTTGAAGCTTCCCCGCACTCTCGCTGGTTCTGATCTCTCCGCCGTTCTCTCATTCTGTCTTGTGATGTCACTTTTGTTATTTTCAGCAAGAACTGACTGCCTGACACTCTTCCCAGACTGCTTCACCGCGATGCTGACTGCGGGACACTCTTCCCAGACTGCTTTACTGCAATGCTGACTGCGGGATGCTCTTCCCAGACTGCTTCACCGCGATGCTGACTGCAGGACACTCATCCTACTCTTTGCGGACTGTATTGCAGGCCTCCACCAGGCCGGTCCAGGCACCGGAACCACATCTTCAGCATCTCGATGGTCTGCTGCATGTTGCGAGCTGCTGCACAAGCCTCATTATCGCAGTCTGAGGCTGCCGCACGGGTGTCATCAGCCACGGCCTCTGCACCCTTGTCTCCAAGGAGCCAATTCTGCAGCCTCTGTGGACCTTGGAAGACTGCAGGGATCTGCGAGCAACTCAGCATGTAGGCATCGTGCACACTCCCCGGAAACCGTGCGCATACCTGCAGGATGTGTTGCTGGTGGTCGCATACCAGATGCACAGTTAGTGAGTGGAAGGTCTTGAGGTTGATGAAGTCCACCGAGTGTAGCGACAGAGACCTGAGTGCCACGTGAGTGCAGTCAATCGCACCCTGCACCTGTGGGAATCCTGAGATCAGGACAAATCCAATGGCCCTTGCATCCTGGCTGTGGGTGACAGATTGTGAAATCCCACAGAGGCCACCTGTAGAGCCCTGAAAGGAGCCACTGGCATAGAAATTGAGCGTCGTGGTCACTTTCACTGCCACAGGCTGGGGATGCCCTCCATGTCCTCTTGACGCCAAATCCTTCAGTAAGGGCAGATGTGAGCCACTAGGTCCCTAGACATGTGCAGTCATCAGCAACACTAGTTCCCTGTCATCTGCAGGAATGGCAGGCGGCGTCTATAAACCCTGGGTGTCGCTAGGCGCCGACCAACCACAGCTCACTGTTGCTCCTGGGCAGCATGTGCAGGAACCCCTGCTGCTGCTTCTTCATGAGTTTGCTGCTCCTGCCTATGCACGGCCAGGAGCCTCAGTCACTCACTCCTCTGTCTTCTATGGTCTCTGTAGGCCATCAGGCATACAGCTAGGTCACCACGATCCATGATCCTGACATGGTCCTCCTGCAGCATGAAAGAGAGAGAGACGTGGTTATCATGGCTGTAATTAGCACCTTTCTTGGCCTTGTGTGGCCGCCCCTTAATGCTTCCCGGAGAGCGCTGGTCACTCCTCTAATGGCCAGAGATGAATGCGTTGCATGGCTGCCCTGTTGACCTGCGACATGGGGGACACTGGTCCAAACTAGGATGCTGAGATTGCAAGGGGCTATGAGGCCCTCCAGCAGTGACTGCTCCATGGTCAGCATTGGCGAGGAGATTGTACAACGTGTGCAGTCCAACTGCTCTGCAGTCCATTAGGTGGTGGCGGACTCAAAGTCTGTACCAGGGGTTGGGGGAGGTGGGGGAGGGTAAGATATGGAGCACTTGGTGGCCCTTTGGTGCCTCTGTGTTGCTTGCATGGGCGGGCAGGCTGGGAGCCTGACCTCCATCATATCACTGTTGCTGCGCCTGACCTGTCTTAGTTGCAGAGGTAAGTTTATACAGGTGTCCCAATGCATGGCCATTCCCCTCGCTTACCCTGCCCCCCCACCTCAATTGCTGTGCGTGGGATGCAGCGCCAGGGCAGCACTTGACCCCCCCCCACCCCAGCAATTGCCTCCAAGGCTGGCCAGCACTTGTCCTCAGACATCCCCCAACCCCCAGCAGTCGTCTGCGGGGCCAGGCACCAGTTTCCCCCACCCCCTGGTGCCCCTGAGGCCTGTAAACAAGAGGCGAGCTGTGGAGAACGCTGCTGCTCACTCACCTCCGTTCCCCCAAAGTGAAGGCCGCCAAGTGCAGGTCACCTGCGCGCTGTTGTGAAACACGTCGGCCTGCTTTCCCACCGACTTGGCGGGACGATGTGGTGGGGTTCCAAGAGACTGGTGGGATGGCCTTTTAATTAGATGGTAATATATTACAATTAGCTCCCCGCCGACCAATGGCAGGAAACGTGGCCCACCGATGGTGGGCTGAGAGGAAGATCACGACCTGCCTTCACACCGTTGTGAAGTGGGTCTCGCCATAATTTCCGTGCATGCCATCTATCACGCCCACTGCCAGCGGGCTCAGAAAATTCTGCCCCACATCTGGAGTGTTGTGTACAGTACAGGTCTCTTTATTTAAAGAAAGATGTAAATGTGTTCGAAACAGTTCAGAGAAGCTTTACTAGGCCATTACCAGGAATGGGCGGGTTGCCTTATAAGGAAAGGCTGGACAGGTTAGGCTTGAATCCACTGGAATTTAGAAGACTAAGAGGGGGCTTAATTAAAACCTTTAAGATCCTGAGGGGTCTTGACAGGGTGCATGTGGAGAGCATGTTTCCTCTTGTGGGAGGATCTAGAACTAGGGGGTCACTGTTTAAGGGGTCACTCAATTAAGAGAGACAAGGAGAATTTTTGGAACTCCCTTCCTCAAAAGGCAGTGGAACCAGAGTATTTGTATATTTTTAAGGCAGAGCTAGATGGATTCTGGATTAACAAGGGTGACGGGTCATCAGGGGTAGGCTGGAACGTGGCGTTGAGGTTACAATCAGATCAGCCATGATCTTATTGAATGACGGAGCAGGCTCGAGGGGCCTGCTCCTAATACATATGTTCATCCTGGTTTTCAATTCTCCCCATAGCATCAGCCTTTCTCCGTAATCTCCTCCAGCCCCACAACCCTCCAAGGTATCTGCTCTCATCAAATGGTGGCCTCTTGGGTATACCTGAGTTTAATTGCTCCATCATTTGTATCTGTGTCTTCAGCTACCCGTAGACCCCAAGTCATGGAATTCCCTCCCTACACCTCTCCACCTCTCTTTCCTCCTTTTAAGACTCTCCTTAAAACCTGCCTCTTTGACCAAGCTTTTGGTCACCTGACCTAATGTCTCCCTTTGTAGCTTGAAGTTAATTCTTCACTTTATAACTTTCCTGCGAAGCACCTTGGGATGCTTCATTATGTTAGAGAAGCTAAATAAATACACATTGTTATCAACAGATGGGTTTATAGATGCATCAATAATAACCATCATGATTTCCTTCTCCCAAACTAATTCCTTCACATTGCCCCTGTGGCCCAATTACCTTAATGGTCCTGATCCTTCTGAATCTGGCTGCACTTTTCTTCATTGTTTGCAATTCCAATTATTTTGGAATCATCTGTGAAGATAAATATTTTGCTTCCAACTTCCTTATCAAAGTGATTTTCATGCTTCCAAAATGGATTTCATATTTTACCCTGCTTGTTTCTTTCAGTGTCCACAAAAAAAAAATTAACAAGGAAAAAATGTAACTCAAATTGTTAAATGTTGTCATATAGGAAGGGCATTAATGATTGCTTCTTACTGGCATGTCTCATTAGCTTAAAAATCTTCACACACTGAAAATGACTTGCTGGCAATCTAGGCTAAACCTCCACACGCACGGCGTAACAACAACATGCTTTTATGTACCACCTTTAATGTAGTAAAACATCCTAATAACTCATTCATTCCCCTGGATATTGTAACATCCTAGTTCTAAAAATACATTTGTTGTATCAATTGTGATGAAAGTATAATAATTTTCATGATACTTTTCTTGTTTATTGTGAAGTAGGTTTATGGGTGTGATTATAGTCGGGTCTGTTTGTGTGATTTAATTACATTTTGGAGTCCAGTATACTGCAATCTTGAAATCATCAAAAGAAGCTAGGTGTAGAAATGTGCTTGACATGCTAATGAGTAAACATGGATGCTAGCTTATCATGTAAGGTGTGAAGGGAATTTGCATTTTTAGATAAATGAAGGGATTGTTGGATTTAAAAGGGATCTTAGTCTGTTTACAACTAGCCAGATAAGCAAGGCTAAGGGGTGCGTTTATTTTTCCCAAAGGTTACTGACAATATTGGCAACATGAAAGTTTTATATTATGAGGAAGATACAGCTTCAAAGACATATGGAACAATATTATTTACATATTAAAGAGAAAGGAACATATATAAAGGGAAATGAAAGGCTGTGAGAGAAGGCCATGTGAGATCTAAAGGGTGTGTGAAACAACCTTCAAGAAGCCTCATTTGTGCATAAGTCTGCTATGTAAAGTAACTGAAGATGGGGGAAGTCATTTGGAATTCCACTGCCAAGTGGGTACTGCATTACTTTCTGGTTCTGTTTAGATCTAAAATCTATTTTGGACTGTTACCTTAAAGGGGGTGTAACTTGGGGTCGGGTTAATTCAGAATTTTAGGAGTTGTTATAGTAGTAAGTAATGGTAGTCTTAAGTATGTGCTTAAAATCTTTTAATTTGTTAGTAAATATTTTAATTTAATTTTTAAAACCTCTAAAGGTCTTGGTGGACTTATTACTTCTGAATTCAATGCACATATCTTCTCATAATAAATACAAATTGAAAAACCGCTGTGATAGCATGACCAAGTTTCCCTTTTGGATTTGGTCTGCCTGGCACACATCATCTGCCACGTCATAAGGCAATAAGCTATGAATCAAATAACTTGGACACCAGTTTTTCTCTCCCTCTTTCTTGTTTCACTGCTAATTCTCAATTTTCCTTAATTTGCATCCTGAATCCATATTTATTCCCTGTAATATGAAATTTCCACATAATTCCCATGTAAAAGTGAAATCTCCATAGCTATGGGAATGTCAGGTAAACAACGCAGATTTCTTTTTTATTGCTGCTGTTGTAAGCATCCAATTCATGACCAAATGGTTAAGTGCTTTTCTCTTCCCCACCACCACCCCCTCCCTCCCCTCACCTCCTCAGCACCAGCCCACCCTGCCTTCACTCCACCATTGGTGGCAGAGCCATTATTCCTCTTCTCTTTGGAAATCCCTCCTTCAACAACTCAACCTCTCCATTTCTTTACCTGTCTTTACAAAACCCCATCCTTTCAGACAAGCTTTCTACCACCTCTCTAGCTGTCCCATCCTGGCTCAGTGCTATTCCTTTTACCAAATTTTTCCCTAACATCACGGTCCCACCTTGCTCCTTACAAAGCACCTTGAAATGTTTCCTATATTGAAGGTGTTGTATCAGCACAAGCTGTTGCTGCAGCATTCTGTTCACTTTATAAAACTTGAACGCGGTATTGCACAAGCGGTTTCCATTAGCTGTGAACACAAATTTGCAAGACAAGTGTAAAATTGCCAAGTTGAAAGGGTAAAAGCATTTTTCTCCTCATAGCCTCATCGTGTAGTGGGTATGTGGGACACATTCCTGGCTAAAACAGGAAATGTTATCAATCGAAGACTTTAAGAAAGAAGAATAAAGCTAATTTAAGATTATCAGTCGGGCTCACAATTTAGCTCACTTATGCCTGTTAGAAGCTATATCAATACGTGGGGCCCTGTCCAATGCAAGCAGAAAGAGCATGCCCAGGCATTGCACCTTTTCTAGTTAAACAAAAGCATGGGGAGCAGTAGCTCCCTGGTGTATTCTCCATGACAATGCCTCAACCAATAAGAGCTGACTGGCCAACCAATCAGCACCCATTTCTCATGCTGTATAAATTGTTGCATCCTTTGAAATTTAGTATCCTTGCATCTGTCCTGATGAGTGCAAGACACAAAGATTTGACAGCATGCCTCTATTTACAGAAATACTCAAGTAAAGGTATTAATAATCACAAGCTCTGTGTCACTTGACGGTTCCTACAATGCTGGGATTATAATAGCACAGCAAAGCAAATGTGACTTGTAAAAAGAAATAGAAAAAAAAATTGCAATATACTTAGCACCTTTCACTGTTTTACAACTAATGAAGCATTTTTGAAATGTTCTGTGTTGTGTGGCACTACCGCTGTGCTAAATGGGATAGATTTCAAACAGATCTAACAACTCAAAACTGGGCATCCATGAGGTGCTGTGGGATATCAGCAGCAGTAGAATTGTATACAACCACAATCTGTAACCTCATGGCTTGGTATATCCCCCGCTCCACCACTACCATCAAGGCGGGGGACCAATCCATTCATAAACAGCAGGCCACTCACCGCCCGATTAATCTGCTCTCAATCAGCAAAGATATGAAAAATGTCATTGACAGTGCTATCAAGTGGCACTTACTCAGCAATAACCTGCTCACTGGTGCTCGGTTTGGGTTCTGCCAGGACCACTCAGCTCCTGACCTTACTACAGCCTTGGTCCAAACATAGACAAAAGAGCTGAACTCATTAGGTGAGGTGAGAGTGACTGCCTCTGACATCAAGGCAGCATTTGATCGAGTGTGGCATCAAGGAGCCCTAGCAAAACTGGAGTCAATAGGAATTGGGGGGGGAAACTCTCCATTGTTTGGAGTCATACCTAGCACAAAGGAAGATGGTTGTGGTTGTTGGAGGTCAATCATCTCAGTCCCAGGACATCGCTTCAGGAGTTCCTCAGGGTACAGGCCTAGACCCAACCACCTTCAGCTGCTTCATCAATGACCTTCCCTCATCATAAGGTCAGACAAGGGGATATTTGCTGATGATTGCACCATTTGTGACTCCTCAGATACTGAAGCAGTCCTTGTCCATAAGCAGGAAGGCCTGAACGATTTTCAGGCTTGGGTTGATAAGTGGCAAGTAACAAGTGCCAGGTAATATCCATCGAAGAGCGAATCTAACTGTCTTCCCTCGATATTTAATGCCTCTGAAATGACCCAGCAATCCACTCAGTTCAAGGGCAATTAGGGATGGGCAACAAATGCTGGCCTTGGCAGTGATGCCCACATCCCATGAAAGAATTTTTTTAAAGTTTGAATACTTTGTACTTACAATTTGTATTCCAAAAACTGTAAACTGAGTATATTAAAAAAAACTGAACTGAAAACTATTAAAGAATCATAATGAATTAAAGCATAATCACCCTGGCATTTCCATAATTAATTTATTATTGCCACAACTGTTGCAACATTGTATTTAATAATAAACATTTGGCAGCAGTCAGGCATCACAACAATCTTTTAATTTATTCAAAGAACAACCCATCAGGTTAATGTTAAGAATGTACTTGATATGAAAATATTTAATTTTTACCGCTACATGTTTAAACAGGTTCTGCACACACACTATGGAGAAAATAACAAAATAATTTTCAGCAGATCATAGGACGCTATCTGGGTATATGCACAAAGTGTGCTTCACTGTATTTGAAAAATTGGCTTAAGGCATTTATGGCTTATTAAAAAAGAGATTAGTGTAAGGGAACAACTAGATTTTGCTCCCTGCTCTAACCTATATTGAAGGGAGAACATTAATTGCATCCACAATAAACTTCATTAACTTGGAAAAGCAACTCTTCAATAAATACCAGTTTGTCATTCAACGATATATACATCAAGCATTCATGTATCTATTAAGAAACAATCAAACAGGAGACGGTATCAATAAAACCACTTCTCCTGTAGCAAAGTGCTGAAAATAAATTCTCTTTATTGCCACGCAATATCTGCTTCACTTTTTACTCCTATTGTCAGTTCCCCAGAAAGGATCAGGAGGTCATCTCATTTGCATTGCTTAATTGAATGTTGCAGAGCATTAGGGTTATTATTTTGACATTAAACATAAGTTGCAGTACAATATCAATCCAAATTATTAATTATGTGATTAAAATATTTCAGATCTTAGTTAGTTAACATTTTTCTACAGAGCACATACCTAGCAGTCAAAAATAATAAATCTATCGGTTCAGATGAAAATAACTGTGGAAAAAGATATACAGCCAAAAAAGCATTACCAATCAAATTTCCACTTAATGACTGGAATTCTACGGCCCCTTCGCAGCAGGGGCAATAAATTGCAGAGAGCCATTCTAAACTCCATTGACTTTGGCAGGGAAAATAAAATCCCACTGTTGTAAAATTCCGCCCACTGTCATAATTTTAAACAAAAGCAAAACAAAAAACCTGCAATTTAATTTCTTGGTTCCTTGTTGTAAAACCAAATGTTAACTGCTGAATTGTCCTTTTTTTCTGAATTTGGTTAATGAGAGCTTGAAGCTTTTGTTGAAACGTTATGCTGCATTAGATCTCAATGGGGTGTCGGTAGTAATTAGAGTGGACAAGTCCCCCCACCTCCACATTTTGCCAGAACAGAAGGCTGATTTTCTGGACACTGGTGCCAGCCACACAAGACCTAAAGGGCTCCCTGTCTGCAACTTGTGCCTATTCACAAGGGGTGGCTGCTAGCACACAACCCGCCCATTTCACACCCCACCTTTGTACCTGCGTTTCTGGTAATCAAGTCCACAGTTCTGGTTGTCTGTTTCTTTTTCAGTCATTCCATCATTGGCGGCTGTGCTTTCCATTATGCTCTGGAATTCCCTCCCTAAACACCTCCAGTTCTCCACCTCTCCCTCCTCCTTTCAAGAAACTTCTTAAAACCCTACCTCCTTTGATCAAGCTTTGGGTCACTAATATCTCCTGATATGGCTCTGTATTCAATGTTGTTTGATAACAATCCTTCGAGAGTATTACTGAGTTAAAGATGCCAAATAGATGTAAGTGGTTGTTGTAACCAGACTCCCAGTCATTCCTTCCTGACTATTTCAGGAAGCAGACCAGAGGGAGAATTTTCTCCCCGTCGGGCGGGCCGGTCAGGAGCTGGGGCGGAGCTGATCGCCACCCACCATTGGCTGCACGCCGCCATTTTACGTGGGCGAGCTAATTAACGCCCGTCCAGCGTGACGCGTGCCCGGTAGCGCTCAGCGCTACCTGTGCGGGCGGGGGGGGGGGAGGGGGGAGTGGGAGAGTCGGAGCCTGCACTCTTTCATGTATGCGCGTGAAAGAACGCAGGAATTTCCCTAAGGCAGCTCCGTGCCTCAGGGAGATTAAGTTGAATTTGAAACTTCACAATAAAAAAAGCTAAAAATCATTGACACATGTCCCCTCATGTGATAGCGTCCAGCCCTGCATGCTAAACAGAAAATCCTGGCCCAGGAGCTTTCTCCAAGCCGATGCCATAATGTCTCTGGGTTCACAGGTTCTGCTGCACGGGGAGTACAGTTACCTTGACAAGCCAGCTTGCAGCAAATTCCAGGCCTTATATTTGTAAGACTTTCAACTGTGTATTCAAAAGTGCAGCCTAGACCTGCAACGCAAAATGATCACATTAAGAAAAATCTGTGTCGCTTCAGGATTGTACGATATATTGTGTAAGGTCCACCATTCCCAGGTTGCACATGCACATTTTCTTTTTTAAGTGAACAGATTAGGATGAAAGGCCAGCAGATCTCTTCTTTATTGCGGTAATATCTCCATCCCAAGAAGCTGTACAAAGCACGACTTCGATTTATCCAAAGTATTTACAGCAGCATAATGAAGGATGACTTTGTAAGGTCAGATTAGTTGAGTGAGGTACGGGTGCCTGGATATCCTGTTGCTAGCATAACCGTTAGCAGGCAAACTGGGCATCTCTGTAATATAATAGAATTCGAGCTTGTCTGGTCATTAAATCGCAACTGTGTAAAATCATAAAACAAACTTGAAAAAAATGAGAATTTATTTTGCAATAATCAGTTTCAGGTTTTCTATAGCACAGGAGGAGGTTATTCAGTCCATACTGGCAGCTCTTAGAAAGAGCATTCCAATAAGTGCCACTGCCCTGCTCTTTCCCCATAACCCTACAGAGAGTTGCTTTTCAAGTTCAGATGTATATCTATTTATATTACTGAAGAACCATTGTTCATTTTCTTCCTGAGATACATTAAAATGGGATTTCTTGAACATTGATTCTAGATACTAAGCCTGTCCATATGGCAGCTGGTTCAAGAAATACATGTCCCAGTGATCAGTGACTCCCCCAAACCAGCTTCGTATACTCAAGTAGTTGCTGGACTACTTTCTACACTGGGTTAGCTCTAAAGCAGCAAAGGAACGACATTTTTGAAATAAATCACGGGCAGGATTTTCGGGCATTGTGGGCAGGCCCGGGACTGGCCAGGAAACAGTCCGCCACCTGCAATTGGCCTCCGACGATGATGATTTCGCACTGGCTGGCCAATTAACGGCCAGACAACGTGAAACGTACGCTGAGAAACTCTGCCGGGGTGGGGGGCGGGAGGATGGTGAGCGCTGAAGTCAGCACAGGCACAGGGGAGCACGCAATGAAAGTTCCCTGAAGGCAGAGAACTGCCTCAAAGGGCTGAAGGATATAAAACCATCAAATAAAGATTTATAAATGCAGAACAAATGTCCACACATCAGACTCACAAACCTAAACATATGGGGGAGAATTTTCCTGGCCGTTCTGGAATGGGCGCAGGCAGGAGTGGAGCCAATCGCCGCCCGCGATCAGGTCAACGCCGCCATTTTAAGCCATGAAACACGACTCCCGAGGATAGCGGGAGTGGGCGGGCGGTGGCAGGAGTACAATGACCTCTGGGTCCAATGGCGACCTAGCGTTCAAATACAGCGCTGGCAGCTTTGCGAAGACTGTTCATCACGGCCAGTAGAAGGGCTCCCCAGAGCGCTGCTGGAGAGCAGGCCAGGCAGGAAGGTAGGGCAGTGGGGCAGTGTGCCCTCGGTTTTCGGATGAGTGCCTAGCTGCCCTCCTGGAGGAGGTGGCAGCACGGAGGGAGGTCCTCGTTCCGAGGGACAGGAGGCCGAGGCCTCCCCACCTGACCCAACGTGGCTGGGAGGAGGTGCGGACATAGTCAACTCCCATGACATGGTGGGATGCACATGGGTCCAGCGCCGCAAGTGATTCAACTACCTCTTGCACTCGGGAAGGATGAGCACCATGCTGGCAAAGGACACTTAACACAGCGGGTAGGCTTTCCCCCCAAGACCCCACCCCCAACCCCCCGCCCCCACAACCCCCAACAGTGAGTGCAGTTACAGCATTGAATCCTTCACAGCATGTATCTCTCGCTGGGTGGGCCAGCAGATATTGCCCATGCCTAGTTCACCCTGAGAGGGTAGTGCTGAGATGGGTTCTGCACCCACAGCATGTGTGACTACTGACCCAGAATACTGTTTTGGGGGCAACCTCAAGGATCTGCACCCAGGCGCAGTGCTGGAACTGCAAAACATGTCAATGTCAGGATGCTGACAGGCTGGGAGGGGAGCTTCCAGGTGGCAGGGCACCAATCCATCTGCTGGCCTTTGTGTTCCACGTGCTTGTGCCTGCTTGCTTCGCAAGGTTAGACCATGTGGTGCCAAAGGTGATGGAGGCAGCATGTGGGCAAGGGGGGGGTCAGCCCTGGCTTCTTGGTATGAGTATATGGCAGCTGTGGGGTGACGAATCACTGGAGCCCTGCAATGTCCCACTCAGGTTGTGGTGACAGGGATGTGATGGGAATCCAGGTACAGGGTGGATTAATCAATGCTCCTCTCTCCTTTTCAGGAGAAGACTGCACACAATGCTGCCGAGTGGATGCGGACTGGCAGAGGCCAGGCCCAGTCATCCTTGGTAACCAGGTAAGAACAGGTGAAGGATCTGGAGAGGCGCCATGCACCCAGGTCTACCGGTGGTGATGAGGCTGGGGTGCCACGGGAAGGTATGTTTGCCAAGCACTGCGGTCACCATGTGTGTCCCAGCAGCCACGGCACTGCTGAATGCTCAGCGATTGCAACATGGGTTGACCATTGATTATGGAATGATGAGCACATACTGATCCGGGGGACAGGGATGCACACTGACATTGTCTCCACTTTAATCAAATGTCCTTGTTCTTCCTTTCAGCATCACCGGAGCAGGGCTGGGAGGAGGAGGCAGAGGGGCCCCCTTTCTGCCCTGAGGGCACAAAACATATCGACTCACCAGCGTCACACCATCTCTGCCAGACAGGTACAAGCGCAGATATTAGCACATGAGTGGGAACTAGATCATCGGCTAGTGTCCCAGGGCACAGCGGTGAGGGCACTTCACGCTCACCTGAGGTGCAGGCAGAGACAGAGAGTGCCCAGGGCGCCGGCTGTCGGAGGAATGCTGGGGACCAGGCACATGCTCGGTTGGTGGCTGATGATGTGGCTCTGGAGTTGTCTATGAGGCAGCAAATGCTGGAAGTGCAGCAGGGTATCCGGGAGGATCTGGCAGAGATACATGAGGCAATGCGTGGCATGGTGCCCGTGCTGGAGGAGTTCACGCGGAGCATCACCGATGCAATGAACCTCATGGCCGAGCGCCATGCTTCCTCCATGGAGAGAGTGGCGACTCTCGTGGAGAGGCTCCTCCAGGAGAACATTCAGAGCCTCCTGGGGTTGTGCTCAGACCTGCAAGCCCCCACAGCAGCATTGACCTCAGCTGGTCAGTGCCAGTGTGGGAGATGGTTTGGGCACCAAGTATCCCATGGTGCCTATCTATCTATGGTGAGAAAGGAGGTCCAAAGTGACTTCACGTCGGCACAGCAGCTGCCTGTTGTCTCTGCGGGCTCCTCTCAGGGCACTCTGGATGAGGGCAATAGCTCCTCCGCCCCTCTGCCAGTGACTGTGGGATCCAATGAGGCTGCGGCGACTGGGGAGATGCCAGCCATGGCACTGGCTGCTCCCTCCCAGGCGGGGCCATCAAAGGCTCCACAGGCCAGAGGATGCCCGTCAAGGTCATCGAGGCCAACAGGACAGCACATTGAGCAGGCTGTCTCAGATGCCAGTGCCAGTGAGGGGGGAGCACCCAGACGTAGCACCCGGAAATGTAAACTTAAGGCACCTTAGGCACGGGTTTCTCACTGGTGGTTTTATGTTGCCCGCTATTAGTTGATGAACACTTGGTGTGATGTGTAACATCCTTGCGATTATTTTTGTGCTTCATTGTGTTAAATTATTATATTTTGATATGTGAGCATGGCTCAGGGTGATTCCCTACTTCTGCAGGTGGACGGGAACCCATGATGCTATGAGTGAGTTGTGTCACATTGAGCTTTATTGATAAGGCAATAGTTAATGCTCCTAACCAGGCGGATGTTGCTCTCACGTATCGAGTATGGAGCCTGCAGCCCTGACGTGTGTTGGAGGTCCATCTGTGGTGGGCTAGCTGAAGGTTCATTGGATTAAAGCTTCCAGGATGACCCTGCCTCCCTGGAGGCTGCCCGGGTCAGCGTCTACCCCCTCAGTGTTCTCCTGTGCGTGCTCATCCTTGGGCTTACCACGTGCAGCCGCAGCAACTGAGTCTACGTCTTCTTCCCTTTCCAGCACCAGATTGTGGAGAGCGCAACATGCAACCACTATCGTGACAAATGATCTGGGGGGTACTGGAGTGTGCCCCCTGAGCGGTCCAGGCATCAGAAGCGCATCTTGAGGAGACCGATGGTTCTCTCCACCACAGCCCTTGTGTAGGTGTGGCTCCTATTGTACCCCTGCTCAGCTTCTGTTCTTGGATGGCAGAGAGGTGTCATGAGTCTTCTTCTGAGGGGATAGCCCTTATCACCCAGCAGCCATCCATCCAGCCGGGCTGGAGCACTGAAGAGCCCCGGCACCTGGGAGTGTCTGAGGATGTAGGTGTCGTGGGAGCTGCCTGGGTACCTTGCACAGACTTGCAGAATCTGCATCCTGTGATCACACACTATCTGCACGTTCATGGAGTGTAAGCCCTTCCTATTGACGAAGCCACCCGGCTCACCCGCTGGCGCCTTGATGGCCACATGTGTGCAGCCGATTGCACCCTGGATGCGGGAAAGCCAGCAATGGCTGCAAAGCCTCTGGCTCGCTCTGTCTGGCTGGCCTTGTCCCATCAGTAGTGGATGAAAGTCAATGCACGCCTGAACAGAGCATCTGTCACCTGCTTGACACAAGTGTGGACATCTGATTGGGAGACTCTGCAAAGATCACCCATCGACCCCTAGAAAGAGCCGGAGGCATAGAAGTTGAGGGTGGCTGTGACCTTCAATGCTACTGGCATGGGGTGCCCACCCACACAGTTGGCGCAGATCTCAGGGCCAATCATCTGACAGATGGAGGTGACTGTCTCCCTTGAGAGACAGAACATTCTTTGGCACTGCACCTCAGACATATTGAGGTAGCTGCTTCACCGCCGTATACCCTGGCAGCAGGATAGTGGTGTCTTCTGCAGCCCCTTCCACCTTGGACTTCCTGTTGGCCCTGCAGCCCTTGTTCCTGCGCCTCTCCTCCCAAAGGTGGCTCCCCTGGAGGCTGAATGTGGACTCCTGGCCTCCTCCCCTGTCTGGCCCGCCCATCCTCCTCAGAGGAAGTGCCTCCAGTGGATAACACAACTCCCATTCCCAGGCTAAGGGAAGGCTTCCTGAAGCTAGCAAGGCCCCAGAAATGATGTTTACTCAGAGACCTTACCTGAAGGCTGTTACTCCTGTCCAGGCAGCTGGTATGAGTTTTGAAGTATTCCTGCTCACACAGGCAAGTATCAGTAACTTTAAGCATTAAATGTCTGACAAATAACATTCACGACCCCACTGACCCCTCTTATCCCGCCCGTGGATGAGGTTTATACAAATGTGGCCTACCCGCCTGCCCATTGCGCCCGTGCGACATCCTGAAGATCGCATGGGCCCCGAAAAATCGCCGTCAGTTGGTGCCTCAAGGGCCTTAAGCGGCCCATTAATTAATGTCGGGCGCGCATCGGAGATCATCGTGCTCCGGCCCACAGAAATATCACGATGGCGCGCGGATTCTGGCCATGCATTACAAAAATTCTGCCCAAACATTTTTATTTTTTAATTATTTAATTATGGAACCCTCATCCCGTCCTTGGATGAGGTTTCCTGAAAAACGCAAAGTCTGCCTGGCCGATTCGTCCGTCCGCCAACTGTAAGATTGGACAGGCAATGAAAAATCGCTGCTAATAAATACTTTAATGGCCTTAATAGGCCTCTTAATTGGCAGCAGGCGCACTGCCAACTCTCACGCGTGCCCACGCACAATGGCGTCAGGACGCTCGCCCGACATCATCATGCACCATTTTACGCGCGATTGGGTCAGGTACGCGCCTACCTGCGGGACGCGAAATTCTGGCCCATGAAGTGAAACAAGTCACTGCAATGGAATTGTTTTCAGAATCTGATAGATTAAAGGTACAGGTAGCAATGTTCAACATCTTGGGGTTTTTAATGTGATATAAAGTTAAGCCATTTCCCAGTCATCAGCTGACCTGAGCTGTGCATCCATGTGGTTCATCAATCCTCTATTTGGCTGGATTGCAGGATCCTTCCAATGGTTGTCGCTTGGTGTAGCCAAGCACCTACTCTGACCTCCTGGTCAGCTTTCAACCTGATGACCAGGTCCCATCACGTGAAGCACCATTATATAAGGTCTTTGGCAAAGACGGCAACCTACATGGACACCTCATAGCATGTGCACATACAACCCCTTCATCTTCTCTGGGGTTGTCCTATTGACCATCTACCTCACCCTCCTCAGGGAAATGCTTCTTCCTCCTCTCCCTCATTGTCATCCTCGTCCTCGTCTTCCTCGCCTGAGGATAGACCCCATTGCTCCTCATCTTCTGGGTCCAGAACCAATCCTCTTATCAGTGCCAGGTTGCAAAGCATGCAGCAGATCTCAATGATTCTGGAGACTCTGTGAGGTGTCTACTGTAGCAAGCCTCCTAAGTGGTCCAGGGACCTGAACATCATCTTTAGAAAGCCAAAGGCCTGTTCACTTAGCGTTCTCAAGTAAAGGTGGCTCTCATTGTATCTTCTCTGTGGTTGGGTCTGCATGAGTGTGAGAAGTCATATGTTCAGAGGATAGGCCTTACCTCCGAGTAGCTATACCCACAACCCGTAAATGATTTAAAAGTAAGAGTACCGCAAGCAGAGATTCTAAGGCAGCATTTTACATCAAATATGTTTCTTGTATTTCAAAATTGAGCACTTCCTCATTACATGTGGTGAGCACAACAAGCAGGTTTGATTATACTTTTTTGTTACATGATGCATTTCCCAATGCTTTTAATTTAAAGAGGAGTTAGATTTTCTGTGAGGGTGAAGCTTGACTGAATCATTTTAATATTTTTATTTTAAATATGCCTTATTTTTATTCTAAGTCTCCCTTTAGGCAACTGCAGCATAGCTGAACAAAAAACCACCAAGGTCCAGCTGGTTTGCCTTCTCATCTCCCAGCCTTCACATGATACAATTGTAATGGGGTAAATCAATTGGACTAATCGTGGCAATCAATAACCCAATTAGTCTACAGCAGGTCCAGATGTGACATGAGGAAAACTCCAGTGGTGAAGAGCTTTGGGAACTGTAGTTCTAATCTAAAGCAATCTTTTTCCTCCATACTTATCACGTCGCATTACAAATTGCTCACATACTGCATCCTAAAATGTTATTTTTGGAAAGAAATCTGATTTGAATTTAAATGTAAGAAATACTCACTGCTTCCACCATCTCCCTCACCGAAGTTATGAAGAAAATAAGTTACTGCAAATGCTGGAAATCTTAAAACAAAACCAAAATAAAAAACAGCCCTTGAAGCTCAGCTAGTCAGGCAGCATTTGTAAAGATAAGCAAATATCATTGGGAAAAATTTTACGCTGGCAGGATTTTAGGGTCCTGCCGAAGCTTTTGAATGGCTCATTACATTTTATATCCCGGCCCCTGCTGTGACAGGACCGTAAAATTCCACCCAATGTTTCAGAGATAGCCCTCCATCAGAACATGAACATTTTACATATGAAACAGAAGAAACAAAGTTCAGAAAAGGAAGGTGCAAGGAAAAATAGGGGCCACATGCACAAGGAAAGAAGAAGAATGAGACGTTAATTGGGTGGAGAATAATGGTGTAAGACAAAAGGAGACATTCCGATAGAAATTAGCGATATACAATCCAGGGAACGCCTGAACTGTCTCCTATTCAGAGCATGAAAACCTGGCAAGCTCCACAAGTCTACTGGAAGTAAGAGGCAAGTCAACACAAGTGGTGCAGACCATGCCATCAGTAGTGTACCGATGCAATAAATATTTATGTTTTGTAGTATTGCTGAAAAAAGAGATATGTTGAAGCTTTTTGTCTTGCCCGCTTCAGGACACTTCGCAAGAATACCAATATAAGGTGAAAACAACAATGTATACTGTCTGAGGAGAGAGTGCTGATTAGTTGGCAAGTGGACTCTGATTGGTCGAGGTGTTGCCATGGAGCATGCAGAATTGATGGTGACTGATAGTTTACTGCTAAGCATTGTTTGAAATTTAAACCAGGCAGCTTGACCCTCATTGGTCAAGGCATTGCGCTGAGGAACGAGTCAGAGAATGGCTGTCGCTTATTTTGTTTAGCTGAAACGGGCACAACGTATGTATATGTTCTTTCTCTCTGCAAAGAACAGGGCCCTGTGCCTACCTTGGGCTTAAACCTCGTTTATTTTCTGGCTTTCCCCCTGCCCCAGAACTCCTCCTGCCAGCCTGAAAATTGAGGCTGGGTGGGAAACGGCACTTGAGTGGTCAATAATTGGCCACTGAAGGGCTTCAACTGGGGCAAGGGTGGGCGGGCCAGCCTAGGGCTCACCTGTCCAAGTGTAAAATTGCAGAGAGGTCAGGGCAGGCAGGAACCCGGCGCAAAGACCATCCGAGAAATGCTATGCTCAGCTCCAGCCTACAAAGCCACTGGCGGGGGACTGTCAAATTCTGCCCACAATCTCCGAGTAGCTGCAAAGAAACCTTTAAGCCAATTCAGGAAAAAACAAACTTTGGGAAATTCCATTCTGTCTGCACCGCTATCCTTGTTAACCCACCCACGTTCAGTAACTTACAGGAACTTATCTAACTCCATTTTGAACACTCATCGCAAATTAAAATTCACCACTGACAATATATTCCAAAGGTTGATGCTTCTCTACAAAAGACACCTAACCTGGCCATGGTCTTGCAGTTTACACAGATGTCCACTTGTTCTCACCCTTTACGCTTCATTAAGTTTTTTTTAAACTTTGGCTAGTGCGATTGTCCTCATATTGTCCTCAGCATGAACTCAAGCTATTATGAGCTTGAAGACTCACACTGAACCATCAAGCTGCAAGAGTTGAACCAGTATTAACAGCCAGTTTGCCAATCAGCATGATTGGAAAATCTGGTGATTCCTCTGTGGAGGAAGTGATGAGTCAAAGGGGAAGGAGCAATTGTTGGTGGCGGGAAGTGTATGGCAGGGGGCACAGGAAACAGTGCAGGACAGATAAGTTTGCAGTCGGCCAGGGATTTTCTGTCATGTGTGGTTCAGTAGGCAACCTTTGAGTTGGTTGTGGGTTCAAGTCCTGCACCAGGATTTAGCACAAAAACCATGGCGGACACTCCAATACAGTATGATATGCCTCCCAGAAGGAAAATACAGTTTGGACCAGTACTCTTATTTCCCAGTTTTTACTGGTATTCCACTTTAAGGTTCAGACCAGTGAGGAAAATTTTTAGCTCATCGGGTGTACGTGCACCTGAGCGTAAAATGACGCGCGATGATGTCGGGTGAGCATACCAGAGTCATCGTGCACTCGCATGATATTTCGGTCGGCAGGAATGCACCGGAGTCAGCAGCACACCTGCCAATAATTAAAAGGCCTATTAAGGCCATTAGAAAATTAATTGAAATAATTTTTTTGCTGCCCGTCCAACCTAATGGTTGGCGGGCGGGCGCAAAGGCCAAGCGGCCTTTCTGCCGGAGGCAGCTCTCTGCATGCACCTGTGAGCATGCACGAAGTTCGTGCTCGCCCTCCTCCCTCCCTACCCCACACAGGCAGCGCTGAGCACTGTCGTTCGCGTTTCACGCCAGCGCAAAATCACGGTCGGCTTTCCGACTGTCCCCGCTTGCTCCTGCAGGGCCCGCCCAGCCAGGGCAAAATTCTGCCCAGTATTCTTATTTCCCAGTTTTTACTGCTTTTTCTTCCTTCTGGTCTGTTTTTGTTCACCTTAAAGTAGGTGCAGCTACGACTTAGGTACACCACGAGATAGGAAATGATGTAAGGTACGACATGTTAGGTAGCCAGCAGTGTGTAGTCATCCAAGTAAAATGAGACATCAAGAGCTCTCCACAATTGTACATGTGTCACTTAATCTTCATGAATAAAGAACCCACATTTGAGTTTAACAATCCATTTAAGTGGTTCATGTGTTGGCGTTTGGCAGTAAGAATAGGAAACACAACTTTTGGATGAGATGTTCAATTGAGGTCCCGCCTACCCTCCCAAATGGATGTAAAAGATCTCATGGCACTATTTAAAAATGAGGAAGAGAGTTATCCACGGTGTTCCAGCCAATAGTTATCCCCCAATCAATATCCCAAAAAAACCCCCAGATAAACTTGTTATCACCACATAGTTGTTTCTGGGAGCTTGCTGTGTGCAAAAAAGTTGTCACGTTTCCACCAATATAACGGTGTCTACACTTCAGAAGTACTTCATTGGCTGTGAAGTGCTTTTAACATCCTGTGGTCATGATAGGGGCTATATAAATACAAGTCTTTTTGTTTTTGTCTGTGAGTACTCACATCTTTATTAGAAACCTTCTTCACTCATAGAAGCCTGAGGGGTGGACCTACTGTGGGGGATGAAATTTTCCTGATTTTGATCCAGATGATGTTACAAGCCGTAACCTTAATGGGTCAGCTGATTCTACCTGCGAAACCAGCAGCAAATTACAGAACCACAGAATCACACAGTGCAGAAGAGGCCCTTCAGCCCATCGACATGTGAGAAACACCTGACTCGCCTACCTAATCCCATTTATCAGCACTTGGCCCATAGCCTTGAACGTTATGATATGCCAAGTGCGCATCCAGGTACTTTTTAAAGGATGTGAGGCATCCCGCCTCCACCACCCTCCCAGGCAGCGCATTCCAGACCGTCCCCACCCTCTGGGTAAAAAGGTTTTTCCTCACATCCCCCCTAAACCTCCTGCCCCTCACCTTGAACTTGTGTCCGGAAGTGCCCATGCTGATAGGCAACCCTGGTCTGCCTGGCTGAATTCTAGCAACAAGAGTGCACTCATTTGGATTCCCTTACATAAACTCTCTCATCTTGGGTAACCAAGTAGAGAGAGTGTGAAGAGGGCGTGAGTTCAATGTTTCATGTGTAGACTCTTAAACATGCTGATGGATTTCTGCATAACTCAGGTGAGCAACTGAGTTATTTAAAAAAAAGTCACCCAAAAGGCCACTAATATGGGGAAGAAAAGGCAGAGTTTGTCGAAATAATGAGAGTGGGGATGGCGTAGTGGTATTGTCTCCGGACTAGTAATCCAGAGGCCCAGGGTAATGCTCTGGGGACATGGGTTCAAATCCCGTCATGGCAGATGGTGGAATTTGAATCCAATAAAAATCTGGAATTAAAAGTCTAACAATGACCATGGAACCATTGTCGAATGTTGTAAAAACCCACCTGGTTCACTAATACCCCTTTAGGGAGGATAATCTGTCATCCTTACCTGGTCTGGCCTACAAGTGACCCCAGACCCACAGTAACTGCCCTCTGAAATGGCTGAGCATGTCACTCCAATGTGATAAAATCACAAGAAAGGAATGAAACTGGACAGACCACCTGGGATCGACCTAGGCACTGGAAACGACAACAGCAATTGCAGCCCTGTCAACCGGGCAAAATCCTCCTTACTAACATCTGGGGGCCAGTGCCAAAATTGGGAGGGCTGTCTCACAGACTAGTCAAGCAGCAGCCTGACATAGTCATCCTCACGAAATCATACCTGACAGATAATGTCCCAGACTCCACCATCACCATCCCTGGGTATGTCCTATCCCACCAGGACTTGCCCAGCAGAGTTAGTGGCACAGTGGTATACAGTTAGGAGGGAGTTGCCCTGGGAGTCCTCAACATCAGCTCCAGACCCCCATGAAGTCTCATGGCATCAGGTCAAACATGGGTAAGGAAACTTCTGGCTGATTACTACGTACCACCCTCTCTCAGCTGATGAATCAGTGCTCCTCCATGTTGACCACTTGGAGGAAGCACTGAGGGTGGCAAGGGTGCAGAATTTATTATGGGTGGGGGAACTTCAATGTCTATCACCAAGAGTGGCTTGGTAGCACCACTACTAACCGGGCTGGCTGAGTCCAATATGACATAGCTGCTAGACTGGGTCTGGGGCAGGTGGTAAGGGAACCAACAAGAGGGAAAAACATACTTGACTTCATCCTCACCAACCTGCCTGCTGCAAATGCATCTGTCCATGACAGTATCAGTAGGAGTGACCACGGCACATCATTGTGGAGATGAAGTCCCGCCTTCACATTGAGGGTACCCTCCATCATGTTGTGTGACACCACCACTGTGCTAAATGGGATAGATTTCAAACAGATCTAGCAACTCAAGACTGGGCATCCATGAGGCACTGTGGGCCATCAGCAGCAGCAGAATTGTACTTGGACACAATCTGTAACCTCATTCCCCAATATATCCCCCGCTCTACAATTACCATCAAGCCAGGGGATCAACCCTGGTTCAATGAAAAGTGCAGGAGGGCATGCCAGGAGCAGCACCAGGCATACCTCAAAATGAGGTGTGAAGCTATAGCACAAGACTACTTGTGTGCCAAACAGTATAAGCAGCAAGTGATAGACAGAGCTAAGCAATCCCACAACCAATGGATCAGAACTCTGCAGTCCTGCCACATCCAGTCGTTAATGGTGGTGGACAATTAAACAACTCACTGGAGGAGGAAGCTCCACAAATATCCCCATCCTTAATGATGGAGGAGCCCGGCACATCAGTGCAAAAGATAAAGCTGAAGGATTTGTTACAATCTTCAGCCAGAAGTGCCATGTGGATGATCCATCTCGGCTTCCTCCAGAGGTTCCTAGCATCATAGATGCCAGTCCTCAACCAATTCAATTCACTCCATATGATATCAAGAAACAGCTGAAGGCACTGGATACTGCAAAGGCGGTGGGCCCTGACAATATTCCGGCAATAGTACTGAAGACTTGTGCTCCAGAACTTGCCGTGCCCCTAGCCAAGCTGTTCCAGTACAACTACAACAGTGGCATCTACCCGGCTAAGTGGGAAATTGCCCAGGTATGTCCTGTACACAAAAAGTAGGACAAATCCAAATCAGCCAATTACCACCCTATCAGTCTACTCTTCATCATCAGTGAAGTAATGAAAGGGGTCATCAACATTGCTATCATGTGGCATTGGTTAGCAAGAACCTGCTTGCTGACGCTCAGTTTGGGTTCCACCAGGGCCACTCAGCTGCTGACCTCATTACAGTCTTGGTTCAAGCACGGACAAAAGAGCTGAATTCCAGAGGTGAGGTGAGAGTGACTGCCCTTGACATCAACACTGCATTTGACAGAGTGTGGCATCAAGGAGCCCTAGTAAAACTGGAGTCAATGGGAATCAGGGGGAAAACTTTCCACTGGTTGGAGTCATACCCAGCACAAAGGAAGATTGTTGTGGTTGTTTGAGGTCAGTCATCTCAGCTCGAGGACATCACCGCAGGAGTTCCTCAGGATAGTGTCCTTGTCCCAACCTCTTAAGCTGCTTCATCAATGACCTTCCTTCCATCATAAGGTCAGAAGTGGGGATGTGTGCTGATGATTGCACGATGTTCAGCACCATTTGCAACTCCTCAGATACTGAAGCAGCCCATGTCCAAATGCAGCAAGACCTGGACAATATCCAGGCTTGGGCTGACAATGGCTAGTAACATTCGTGCCACACAAGCGTCAGGCAATGACCATCTCCAACAAGAGAGAATCCAACCATTACCCCTTGATGTTCAATGACACCTCTGAATCCCCCACTATCAACATCCTGGGGGTTACCATTGACCAGAAACTGAACTGGACTAGCTATATAAATACTGTGGGCTACAAGAGCAGGTCAGAGGCTAGGAATCATGCAATGAGTAACCCACCTCCTGACTCCCCAAAGCCTGTCCACCATCTACAAGGCACAAGTCAGGAGTGTGATGGAATGCTCCCCACTTGCCTGAATAAGTGCAGCTCCCTCAACACTCAAGAAGCATTACACCATCCAGGACAAAGCAACCCACATGATTGGCACCACATTCACTCCCTCCACCACCAATACACAGTAGCAGCAGTGTGTACCATCTACATGACACAGTGTAGGAATTCACCAAGGCTTCTTCGACAGCACCTTCCAAACCCACGACCACTACCACCTAGAAGGACAAGGACAGCAAATAGATTGGAAGACTACCACCTGGACATTCTTCTCCAAGTCACATATCATCCTGACTTAGAAATATGTCACCGTTCCTTCACTGTTGCTGGGTCAAAATCCTGGAATTTCCTTCCTAACAGCACTGTGGGTGTACCTACACCACATGAACTGCAACAGTTCAAGAAGGCAGCTCACCACTACCTTCTCAAGGGCAACTAGGGAAGGGCAATAAATGCTGACCCAGCCAGCGAAGCCCACATCCCATGAATGAATTTTTTAAAAAAATACTTTCCTTTAGAGGCCCATAAGTGATTTTACAAAAGCTCTTTTAATGATAATACCCAAATGGCTGCATCCTTTGAAAAAGTCAAGATACAGTGGAACGGTTCACCAGAAAACCCACATTAATCCATCTTTTCAGTAAGTTTGGGGAACCATATTCTATTGTTTTGACTGGGAATCGCAGTATTTCTGAGCCATGAAATTGAAAGTCAAAAGCTCTGAAAGATTTGCCAAAGGCATTTTGGTGACCAAATAAAAGGTTGCTGTAACTGAGGTGCTGTAACAGCCTTTGCATTCATTTTGAACACAATTAGCAGCAAGATACTGACGAATTGTGACTGGGGATCTGGATTTGATCGCTGCTTATGGATAGCCATGATCTTTGCTATCCAGATAAGCAAAAAAGATGGTCAACAGGAATAATTGAAATCGATAAAATCAGGATAGAACATAGTGTCGAACAATTGTTTGATAAGGCCTTCAAGAAATAAAGCACATTTCTGAAAAAGACCCGTGGATTTTTTTAATGAAACTGACTTTTAACCAACTGTATCGTGTAGTGAATTGAAGATTGCATTGTGCATTCTTTTCCATTTGAGGCTACCATACAGAGAGCATCTGCTAGGAAGAGACGATCCATGTTTAACAGTTCATGAAGTTCTAATTCTAAAAGTCTCTGGCTGAATATATAACTGTTTCTATCCCAGGAACTTCACAGATTGGTTTAGTTCTATTAAAAGGCATCAACCTGAAAAGTTAACTTTCTTTCTCTTCCCACAGATGCTGCCAGACTTGCTGACTATTTCCAGCATTTTCTGTTTTTACTTCAGATTTTCAGCATCCTCAGTATTTTGCTTTTGCTTTAGGTTTGATCTAGTTTTGGTTGATTGTGTTAAACCACTTTTTTAAGGTACATTTGATACATAGCCAGGAATTTCAGATGTCTTTTAACAAATATGATCTTTGACCTCTCCATAGCTGAAGCCTTCCCAAATTTTTACCATTGTAGATCATTGGATTTGACTTTGAGATGGAAATGTGTTATATCACTTTCTTACACATTTCTATCACAAATGCCAAATTAAACTACACAAGCTCTCTCTTCATATTTCAGAGTGGAAAGGAATGATACTGAAATAATTTTAAGTCCAAAGAAGTTCTTTCTTATTCACTCAGGGATGTGGGTGTCGCTGGTAATGTCAGCATTTATTGACCATCCCAAATTGCTCTCGAGAAGATGCTGGTGAACCCGTCTTTTGAAATGCAACTGAATGGTTTGCTAGGCCATTTCAGAGGACAGTCAAGAGTCAACTACATTGCTGTGGACCTGGAGTCACGTAGATAAGGACAACAGATTTATTCCTCCGAAGGACATCAGTGGAAAATATATTTATTCTTCATATAATTAATTTAAAGGAATAAAGCATGTTGATTTTATATATATTTTCTTCTTGAGGCATGGGTATCAGTGGAAAGACAGCATTTATTCACCATCCGTCATTGTACTAAGGGCCATTATGAGTCAACTGCATAATTCTGCCTCAGTCACATACAGGTCAGCTGGGGAAGAGTGACGGGTTTCTTTCCCGGAAGGATATTAGTGAACTAGTTGGGATTTTAAAACAATCCCAGTGGTTTTCATGGTTATTGTCAGTCCTGCTAATTATCAAAGCATAAGATTTATTAAATGTAGTTACATAACTTACAATGCAGTGATTTAATCTCAAAGCCTCTCGAGTAGTTAATGTAATAGCATGAGCACTACACTACCATTTTACATGACCATACTTAGTATGCATCTTGAAGTATAATATGAAGGTTTTGGTGAGGGTTCAGAAGAGATTTACTTAAATGCTTCCAGGGATGAGGAATTACATTTATTTGGAAAGACTGTTCTCCTTAAGAGCAGTAGAGGCTAAGAGGAGATTTACCAGAGCTGTTTAAGATCATTGAAGGGTTTGGATAGAGTTAATGAAAAGCAGTTGTTTCTAATGGCTGAAGGGTTGGTAATAAAACAGCACAGACTTAAAATGATTGGCAAAGAACCAGAGGCAAAACGAGGATTTATTTTCATGCAACGAGTTGCTTGGACCTGTAATGCACTGCCGATTAGGGTGAGGGATACAGATGCAATAGTAGCTTTCAAAAAGGTGTTAAGTTCTAATAGTTGTTTAGAAATGAAGACTGAAACCAAGAAAGATTCCTTCAGCCAGAGTTTTATTGCTTGTCATAAAACTGTCCACAGACCACACTAATCTCAGCTGTTATCCCTTTTATACAACCAAATGGGTACTTAGTTAAACAACCTAATATTTAGCAATTGAACTTCTTTAACTGTCTCCTTCCCTAATAAAGGGAATTGAATAAACGTTTGAAGAAGAAAAGAAATGAAAGGATATGGTGAAAGAGCAGGAGAGTTGGACTAACTTGGATTGCTCTTTGAACAGATTTATTGGGCCAAATGGCTGTACTATTCTCTGATTTATATTGCAAAACTGCGAGGTCATATCATGTTGGAGATTTTTTTTTTATTGAGACAAGTGTAAATTGCAATGAGGATCAGTACTGGGCAAATGCAGATGGCGAGACTCCGATTTCAAAAACTTTTTTTCAAAATTACCTTTGGGGAACTGAGTGGAACTGGAAACATTGCATTTATTGCCAACCTCCATTGCCTTAAGAAGATGGTGGTAATGGACCTTCCCTTTGATCTGGGATGAATCTTCTGGAGATGTTGCTCCCAGGATGGTGTTAGGTTAGGTGTTCTAGCATAACTACCCACAATCTTTCATGGTAATTCTTATGCTGCCAGCCAAATTACCAGATTCATTGGGTAAATTTCAACCTTTGAATGCCTGACCAGCAGAAAGCTGTTGAGCCAGAAGGAAGGAAGGAGCCCCATGTGAAGGCTTAGGCCTCATTAATGTGGATACTGAGGAGGTGACTGTCTAAAGTTCCCTTTCTCAGATGCGATGTTTAACCAAAATCCCAAACTGTCTTCACAAGCGGAAGTAAAAGATTCCGTGGCACTACTGAGAGAAAAGCAAAGGTGTTCTCTCTGGTGTTGTGGCCCATGTTTATCCCTCAGCTGCTGCAGACTCAAATAAAAAGATTATCTGGTTATTACTGAATTATGGAAGCTTTCTGTGCGCAAATTTATATCAGAAATTGGCAGTGGACTGCGCCCGCCTATGAGTTGTTTTATTCTAAACTGATGAATTAATACTGCTGGGTTAACTGGTCAGAACACCTAACGAGCCTTCTAACAGATGATAAGCTGCTGATTGTCAATGTGTCATATTGGGCAGTCACTGAGTGGAAAGCAAGCACTCATAGGAAGGGAACGGAAACAAAAGGCTTAAACCTGTGTTTTTCATGGAGCCGCCAGCACCATAATTTTAAGAGAGTGCTTTCTTTTGTTTTCTACATACTGAGATAAATGTTTCTCTTAAAAGCAGTCCCTTTCTTTCTCTCACCAGATAGCAGGAGAAAAAATGGAACATGTGCGGTAAACGTGATGATATCCAAAAAGAAGGTTGGCAGGCCATGAATAGAAACCCTGAGGCACATCAAGCAGCAAGTTGAGATGAAGGATAATGGAACTGCCAAAGGCCTCAAAGCCATTTTCTGATAAGTGATCTACATTCAGAACTTACAAATGTGAAACCCTGGCAAGATCTAGGAAAACAGCAATAACTCTTTAGGGCAAAATGTTAAACTGTTCCAGATAAATACAGAGCCACAGGTCCACTTTACAAGGTAGAGTCTAGGGACGGAAAGTTCCAAGTCCTGCCTTCGTTCATGCCTTCTGGTTCAACCTTCCTAAAGATGGCCAATTAAGAAATCACCTCTGGGATCGTCACCCAGTTAGGAATGACGGGCAGCCTGAGCACGTAAGAGGGTGATTCAGCACACCCCATTGCAAGGATGGACGGCAGCCTACCCTGGGTGGAATTTACTATCCTCTCCCATGGCAGGTTTTGTGGTGGGACGGCATTTAATCAGACGGTACGATGGTGCGTGGAGACCCCGCCGCATTCCTGCCTCCACACCGGTTAAGTCTGTGGCAGGAAGGCCTGTGAACGCTCTGCCCGGCCCGCCGCCCATTGAGGCCGTTAAGTTGGCAATCAATTCCCACATAAGGGCCTCATCCCACTGCTGCCAGCATTAACCCACTGTTCACCATGGAGGGAGCACAAGAAGCAAACCCTTGAGGGGTTGCTTGCAGGCTCTGGATGGGTCCCTCCTTCAAAGACATTTAACATCTGATGAAGGGACCCGGCATCGGGAAGGGGTCGCTCGCTGAGAGCCACTTCCTGCCCTTGCCGCTGACCACCCCCCGCCCCCCTCCTCCCTGCTTTCTCCACGAGCCCCCTCCCGCAATCTCTCATCTATGGCCTAGGATCCAGCAATGGAACTAGGCCTCAGGTTAGTGTCATACCAGCAGCAACCACCATCTTCCCAGTGGCACTGCTCTCCCATAGAGCTGCCACCCCATGGCCTGCAGCTCTCACAAGGTGGGACTTCCTCCCCGACATCCTTGATCCTGGGGAAGGTCTGACACTGTCCATTTAAGTGCCTGAGTGGCACTTGCTTTGGCAGGCCTTCCCTAAATGAGGCAACGTGGGCTCTCGTTGGCTTTCTAGTCATTGGGTGGGTGCCCCCCGCCCCCCCACCCAGCCACACACACACCGATGTCTCCATTAAATACCGCCCACTGTGTCTGTACTGAGAGTGCTGTGGAGGCACACATTGGAGGAGCGGCTACCACAGAATGACCACCTCACCCCAGCACTATAGGAGACATCAGTTATCAGAAGCTACTTATACAATGGCCATTGGAAGACAATAGCCTTGCCATTCTTTTGCCATTAAAGATCAGAAAGCCTCGAATTCTACTGCGATTCCCTTCTGTGCAGCCTCCACCTCTGAGTGGCCAAGCTGCTGACACAGCATGGGGCCCATACGAAACCTGGAAAACTACTATGTCAATGGAAGATTGCAGTTAATTGCCTAATTATCCACTTCAGTTGGCTTTCTGCCACTGCAGGATGGATTGCCAACATTGGACTCTGGTCGCCCCTGGGAAAAGCAGCCGGAGGTGGGACCAGGTCGTCAGCAAACCGGCCCGACAAATTTGTCTCTAATTTTGCTTTCCCCCCACCTCCAAGAAGCTGGTAAAGCTCCTTCCTAGCAGTTTGTATTGTAACAATTCAAATTCTTGCTTTGTGTTGTTTTGTTAGTTACCACTGGGCAAGCCTGATCCCAGGGTGGAACCCAGCTTGATAGATCCTATTTGTTGGTTTAGATAAGTGGAGAGGGGCTACTGAAAAATTGCTGTTTCTAGTTTCTTCTGTGTGTATCTATGGGAGGCACCTGCCTCTCCGGGCCCTTGTTGCTAAGCAACAGCCCAGTTTTTCTACTCTTGCGTTTGTTTAACTTACAGGCGTAATCTCTCATTAGAAATGCAGACACCTTTAAAAGTGAAACTAAAACTCAACTTGGCCTTTCCTTAACACACACGTACAGAAATACAAATAAAGCTTAAACATTAAAGCTAAAACTCATTCCTAACACCCACAAATACTAATATAATTTACTTAAACTAGCTCTATTTCTTAACAGTATCGTGGAGCTTAACACACAAGCCATTCATCTCTCAGCCTAAGTTTGCAACGTGTTTGCTGATGGAATTTGCATTGGAAGACAAAAGCACAGTCTTATCTGTTGGCTCATTGAAGGAAGAAAAGAGTTGATGTGGTGAAGCATGGGTGAAAGAGGAAAAAACTACAATAGAACATTACTGGTGGGGTTAATATGAAAGCAAAATATTGCAGAAGCTGGAAACCTGAAATAAAAACTGCAAATGCTGGAAATACTCAGCAGGTCAGGCAGCACCTATAGAGAGAGAAACAGAGTTAGTGAGTCAGGTTGATGACCCCGCAGGAGTGGGGAAATAAGCTGCATTGGACAGGACTGGGACTGCATCCAGTCCCTGAAGCCTAAGTCCTGGGATTCCAGGATAAGGTACGTTTTGGGGATCTCAAGGCAGGGAAGGTAGGGGAGGCCTGGGGGGCTGGACAGTGGGGTATCGGGGGAGTGGCTGAGTGGGGAGATAGAGGTGCTGTGGCTACTGGACCTTAAGGCAGGGTGCCCAAAGTTAAAAGGGGGATTCTGATGGAGGCGCCCACACCCGCTTCCCACCTGAGGCCTAAACCCGGTTATTTTCAGGTTTCGTCCATGCTCAGAACTCTTCCCACCAGCCTAAAAATTGAGGCTGGGCAGAAAATGGTCCTTCAGTAGTCAATAATTGGCCACTTAAGGGCCTCAACTGGGGCAAGGATGGGCTGAGGCCTCGCCCGCCCCAGCATAAAATTGTTGAGAGGTTGGGGCGGGTAGGAACCCAGTGGGAAGCTGATCCGTGATATTTCACGCTCCTCCCCACCCGAAAATCCACCAGCAACGGAGCGTAAAATTCAGGCCATCGGATCTTCTAAGTAGAAACATAGAGCATTAAAACAAGGAAGTTATGGCGAGCATTAATAAAATACTGGTTCCTCAAATGAAGTATTGGACGCAAATTAATGGAGCCCGCTGGAATGGGAGGGGAACATTGGTGTACCCGCATTGGATTTCCAGCATCAGGAAGAGTGTCCTCAACAAGTTGGGGGTGGGAAGGGCTCGATATAGGAATCCCGCCAGTGGGGTGTCAATTAGGTAAGTTAATGAGCCACTTGACAATTATCCTGGAGCTCACCATAATTTAGTGATGGCTCAGGGATTAAATGGGAGTCGCTCCCTGGACTGGATGGCCTCCTTCTGTGCTGTAAGTTTCTAGGGTTCTGTGTTTCTGGGCCATTTCAAATCTCCTGCTGAACAAATCACTTACACTGAGCCTGTTGAAAAGTAGCTTGACTCCTCTCCCAAACTTTGCCAAGGCCCACAAAATGTCTTTTATCAAGTTTAGCTTGGGGCATAGAATCTGTCTGGAGCTCATAATTGCTTTAACTTCAAAACTAATGACTGAATTAAAGCAACCTCTACTACAATAACAACAACTTGCATTTCTATAGTACTTTTAACGTAATAAAACATCCCAAGGTGATTCACAGGAGCATTATCACACAAAATCTCTCACAAGACATGCTGGGTTCAAGAGGAAGGTTTAAAGGAGCTTCTTAAAGGACGAGGTAGAGGTAGAGAGATGGAAAAAGAGTGAAAGAGACTTGCATTTATATAGTGCCTTTCATGACCTCAGGATGTCCCAAAGCACTGTTCAGCCAATGAAGTACTTTCGAAGTGCAGTTACTATTGTAATGTAGGAAACCCGACAGCCAATTTGCGTACAGCAAGCTCCCACAAACAGTCTGATGACGGCAAGGTCGTCTGTTTTACTGATGTCGATTGAAAAGTAAATATCATCCAGGAGAGATTTCCAAAGCTTAGGGCCGAGGCTGCTGGACACATGGCCACCGATGCTGGAGAGATTTAAAATCAAGAATGCACAAGAGGTCGGAATTTGAGGAACACCGTAGTCTTAGAGGGCTGTAGGGATGGAGTAGGTTACAGAGGTAAACTGGGAAACCTGTGCAGCAACAGTCAATTTTAAACTGCGCTGTGAGAGCCTGATTTAAATTTGTTAACTAAGTGTCCCTTCCCTCCTTGGCAGGAGACTTGAACACCCTGATATCCATCACTGTAAAATAATAAGGTGGGCAGGCACACGTGCAGCATTTTGGGGATTCTCTCCCGATATATATGTCTTTTAATCCCCATCCGCCCGGTTCTCCAGCCCCTGCCCAATACACAACCTTCCCCTGCCACTTGCGAGGAGGTTTTTATACATTTGCATTACATTGCTTGCTATTTTAACAGATGTAAACCCATTATATAAAATCGTGGAAAAATGAATTCGATACAAACAAGTTACGGTTTGTGTAATAAGTTTGTGTAATATTGCATGGATAATTTCCTCGCCTTAGAATTTGCTCATTTAAAATGAGTTACAAGCTTATCACATTTATAAACAACAAGGCTTGAACTGCACATCACTGAATTCAGTGTAACACTGAGGAATTCTCAACTGAATTCAGCTAACCTAAGTTGCTTGTAAGTTTTAGTGATTGTTCAAATAAGATTGGACCGAATATACCCCTCTGCATTAGCAGATTTCTTGTGGTAATTTTACACCTGAGCAATTAAGGTGCTGTAATAAAAATGAAGTTAGGCTCAGTCAATCATCATAAATTGGTGGCCGCAGTAATTATGTTAAATGTTACCTGTGATAAAGCAGTGGTGACAGCGAAGAGTCTCGCAGTACATATCATAAATTCAGGTTGACATTGCCTGTGATGTTCTGGCCATAACACAGAAGCTCGTGGCCAACTTTCTGATACGCCAGCAAGTGTCTCCCTGCCAGCAATGCAGATGTGCAAAAGCCAATCCTTGTGAGTAACCAACCCAGACATAAATTAGAGCCAAGTTCATATAGGGAAACTTCAGGTAATAGCGGATGAGGAAATATTTTAACCTGACTCACTGTTAGGCCTGGGGTAGCCAGAAGTGCGAAATAATCACTCTCTTAGACACTAAAGAAGGCCCTTCTTCGAATGTATTTCACGGATCTCACCACGTGCTGCAGACTGATACGTTGTTGCTTGGCACCCTGATTGCAGTGCAGTAGTGAGTGATGTGACACTCCGGATAATCCCATGTACATACGCATGAACATATAGGGCAGAATTTAGCCCTCGATAGGCGGGCGGGCCCCGGGCCCCACCGGCTTGGCGGCTGGCGGGCAGCCGAACTCCGTTGCCAAAACAGGCCCCGCTGCCATTTTGAGTGGGCGGGCCAATTAAGGCCCAACCAGAGGCCTGCCTGACCTGTGCGAGGGGCGAGGGATTCCCCAATTGCCAGAGTGCGCTCTTTCTTGCATGCGCGTGAAAGAGAGCTCATCTCCCTGAGACTAAGAGCTGTCTCAGGGAGATTATTGACAGTTTAAAAAACCTCAGAAATAGAAAAATAAAAAAAATTATTAACATGTCCCCCTCATGTGACAATGTCACACGAGATGGGACATATTAATAAATATGACATAAAGTTTATTAAAGATTTTTAAAACGGACATGAAACCTCATCCCGCCAGTGGATGAGGTTTCATGTTTTTTCTACTGCCCGCCGGGGCTCCTGGCCTGCCCGCCAGCCTTAAGGTTGGACGGGCAGGGCCTTTAATTGTTTTAATTATCCTGCCAATGGCCTCAATTGGCCATTGACAGGTCGGCGGGCCCACAGCTGATTTCGCTGCGCTCCCGCCTTCCTGAGAATTTAAATGGGGTGGGATGATGTCAGGGGTTCCTCCCAAAGTCATCCCGGGTCATTTTCCCGTCGCCGAGCAGGTCCCGCCCCCAAATCGCCGACAGAAAAATTCTGGCCATATTTCCTAAATGATATTGGAGTAGTAGAATAATATAACACTTGCTGGGTGGGAAACCTGCAGGATCGGGTGGAGTTCTAGTTTTCTACTCCATCCAATATCACTCCGCTGTGACTTCAATGGGGAATAAAAACAGGCGCCTGATCCCATCAGATTCCCAATGGAGAGTTAGGTTAAAATTGACCTATTTGTTTCACGTGCGGGTTAAAAAAAAGTGACATAAGCGAAAAAAAAATGCGGATACTGGGGAGTTGCAGGTATCTCAGGTTTGCACAGCTGGAGGGACTGAGCCCTTGGAAAGAACTGAACTTGACATTGGGAATATTAAATTGGTGGACCGGGAGCCAAGAGGCACAGGACGGGAGTTAATTGAATAGCTTGTTCAGAGAGCTGATATGGGTGCAATGGACCCAATAGGTAAATAACCTTAACCCAGAAGCATAGGAAAGTTGAGGACACTGTAGGCAAAGCACGTGTCAAAATAAATACTGCTGCATATGTATTTTAGACGCTACAGGTTTCCCAAGTCACTGCTAGGGAATCCTTTTCAGAGATCCTTTCCCAACCTCTTGGACAGAAGTGAGGAGGCCCTGGAGGTCGCTGGTGCAGCAGTGAAAATGCCCGTATGTGACTGAATTTCTTGTGTGGAAACGTAATTCTGTGAATGTGCCATGACAGTGACAAACTGATTTTAATAGGAGTGACGGACTAACAATTCTTGAATCTATACTAATTTCCTGTGTTAGTCAAGGAAGCATAAAATAACTGAATATTTAGCAATCTTTTCTCCTGTGGCTAGAGAGCATTTTTAAAAATTCATTTGAAGTACAGATTAATTCAGAATAATAGCCAAATTGACATTGAAATGTGCATATGAAATTCATCTTGCTATTATAACATTGGCACAGGAAACTATATAAAGGCATTGAAATGAACAGTTTTGCATTAGTTACAAAGCAAATCTGCCCAAATACAACGCCAGCCAATAAACATCAATACTTATTATTGCTGCACAGTCTTTGTTTATGCACTCCAATGTTTAAAAGACAAGAAAAAAAAAATACAGATTGACCAAAATAGACTGATTCATGTCTCATCTTTCTTTCCGGGTGTAGGCAATTGATTTTGGCTAACCAAGGTAATTGAGGTTAGTGTCAGGAGTAAAGCATATTTCTAACTCTGACATTCAATATCAGGGTTAAGCAATCTTATAACATTGAAAAAAGGTACAGATCAGAGGGAGGAGGGAGGAAAAGAGAACACAGACATTCAGAAAAAAATGACCTGCTTAAAATTTAAGAGCACTGCTACCACTTAACTATCTCCTAATTTCCACGAAGGCACTTTACAGGCCATCTCCATTTTAATTCCTGTTCCTAACCCTTCTTCGGTTCCTCCAGATAACATTAGCTTTCCACTTGTGAGGAAGAGCTCACCCAAAACGCTGACTCTTCTGTTCTCTCCACAGGTGCGTTCTTGGCCTGTCGGGTTTGTTTCCAGCATTTTGTGGGCAGAATCTTCTGCTCCCCACTGGTGGCGAGCTTGGAGAGGGGGCGGAAAGGCATGGATGGTGGCGGACCCGAACTCCACTACATTTCCACCTCCACCAGAATTAAGCTCTTGAGTGGGAAGACCCAGAGCCAACCTTCCCGCCCCGCCTCTAGTTAATGACCACATGAGGGCCTCATATCACTGCCACGGGGATTAACCCAGCTGCAAGTGGGCCTGTCGCCATGCAGCGGGCATGACTGGTTAAAGTGGGCAGGCTGCTTTTCACCTCAGGTGCCGGGCGGGGAATCTCTCAATCAAAGGCACCCAGTACCTGATAGAGGGACTGGGCATCAGAAAGGGGGGGTGCACATTGAGTGCCATCCCCTTGCCCTTGCTTCTGCTCACTCTGTACCCCCCTCCCTGCAGCCCCAACCCTGCAAAACCGCCCCCCACCCTCCTCTTACATGTAGCCTGAGTTCTCGTGGGATTCGGGGGGGGGAATGCAGTAGCCACAGCCTCCTCAGTTGCGCTGCTGAGTGCAGAGCTGCCAGCCTCTGATTGGCTGGCAGCTCTCAGTAGGCAGGACTTCTAACACCACCCCCCGGGGTTTGATTCCCGGGGAAGGCCCGCCGCTGGTCTCGACACTGCTTGATTGGCTTGTGGTTCTGCTCGCCTTCCCGGAAAGATACAGCGTGGGTCTCCGGCCGGCTCTCCATCTTGGAGGCAAGAGCTCCGACACCTGAACAAGATTCCGCCCTGTGTTTCTGCTTTAGATTTCCAGAGTTTGTCGGTCTATTGTTTTTTTTTGTCTAGCTCACTCAGGTCAGGTCAGCAGACTCGGCACTGTTTCACAACAGTGCCTTAAGTTCCAACTCGGAGCAGGCCTCTCACTTCACCAACATAATACTTTATTTCCCGTATCGTCCACCCTTGCAGCCTCCAATTCTGATTGCCATTTAATCCCTTATTGTTATTTTAAAATTCTCATCTTCATTTTAAAATCTCTCTGTGGCATTGCCCCTTTCTATCTTTGTAACCTCCTACAGGCCTACAACCTGCCAAGTTCTCTACATTCCGCCAATTCCTTGTTTTTCCACATCCTCAATTGTAATTGCTCTGCCATTGATGTCTGTGCCTTCAGCTGTCAAGACCTTTAGTTCTGGAATTCCCTCCATAAGCCTCTCTACCTCGCTCACCCTTTAAGACACTCCTTAAAGCCTACCTCTTTGACCAAGCTTTTGGTCACCAGTCTTAATACCGTCTAGTGTAGCTTGGTGTCAAATGTAGTTCAATGCCATACCTGTGAAGCACCTTAGCTGTTATACTATGTTAAAGCTGCTATATAAAAGGTAAGTAGTTGTTGTTGTTTTAATATTCACCAGGAATCACTCACACTTACCTCAGTTGGCAACTTCACTACTGGTGTACAGAGCATGTTTTCACCCCATTTATCCAGACTAGGTTCACATTTCTGCTTAAAACTAAAATAAATGTGTAGTCCATTAAGATAAGGATGAGAAACTTATAGGGTTATGGTCAAAATGCAAGGCGAGTGTGGAACTAAGCATGTCTGATCATTCAAAGAGCTAGAACAGGCACAGCAGGCCAAATGGCCTCCTTCTGTGCTGTAAGTTTCTATGATTAAATTACTCTCCTTTTACCCAAATAGACAGCACTTGCTTACTGTATCACCATTCAAGCTACCTAAACTGTTCTCAGGTCCCAACTAAAAATGCCATTCACACAATTAGTATTTGGATGAACCTGAGCAGAAGACGACAGTCAGGAGGGATTGTCAGTAACATCACAGACTGATGTGTCGCCACCTGTTACATTTTGCATAAATAAAAACGGTGCCAAACCAAAGGGCGCTCGATGCTGCTTATGCCGATCTTTTTGGCATGAGGTCCAGTCAGGCATTACTGCTCCCCAAGTCACTATCAGGATCAGCCAGGGCTCTCCACTCTGTCAAATCTTATCAAGCTAGAATACCAAACTTAAGAAAAAGAAACCTGAGCATTAGATCTCCCAGTGGCTCAGAGTTTGAAAAGAAAAATTGGACATGACATTCCTGAGCCGAAGTAGAAGGGAAAACACATTCCAATGGACCAGAATTTGAGGCAGCACCAGGTTCAGAGATTTTACTTTAACAACCCTTTGTAACTGGGACAAGTGTCCACCCCACCTCAGCCGCACCACCACCTCCTCCTCATGTGGATATCCCCAGGAAAAGTGCAACTAGCAGGATGGCATCATCTGCCAGAAAACCTGTGCAGACCCTCTCAGTTTCCCCAACACTAATTGCACTGCATAATGTAGGCACACTTCACTGTAGTACCAAAACATATGTGGAAATAAGGGCTCACAACTGTTTCAGGTGTCATTGTTGTGATTGGGAAAACAGCTATGTTGGTTTTTTTAAAGCTCTGTGTAAGTTTCTGGCAATTTTTGGCTTGCATGGTTGACCTCCCTTCTCGTCTGAAGGTTGTGGGGTTATATTCTGTTAATGGTATGTTAATTATACTGTTAAGATACACACGTGAAGGGTATTGTTTAATTAAGTGCTTTGAGCACATATTAAAAGAGCATCAAAGTAGGGGAAAGCTGGGACACAGGGTGAGGGAAAGAGAGCTATAAAACTGAACAAAGTTAATAAACTTTCTCAGTAAAGTAAAGCTCTGTGTCCTGGTTTTGACTTCAACAGCTGGCTTGGATTCTGTTAACAATTTTACACCACAGACTTGAGCATGCTATCAAGACTGACACTCCACTGCATTATTGAGGAACTGCTGAAGAAGAGCTAGGGTGTTATTTATTACATTATTTGTCCCTCAGCCAACATTGGATTGCTGACAGTGGGATCCTCTTTAAGCAAGGTACCACAGCAAAATTCTTGACTCTTCCACTCTGAGCAGTTGTCCAAGACATGTTACTATTGGTGCAAATACCCACCTTCCCCCATACCAATAGACCTGATATGAGACAAGATCAGGATTACAGGGATCTGTTGGTAAACACCAGTAGCAGATCAGGATCCCAGGAGTTTCAGGCCTAATGGTTTTTGAGCCATGAAGATTAGAAGGTTCCAAGTTCTATTCCTACTCTGTGCTAAGTTATCTGGCATCAGTTAGGACAGCCCCAGGGTTCTCAGAACCTTGGGCTGTGGGGGAAAAAATACCAGCAAAAAGTTCTGCTACCAAGAGCCAACTATCGAATAATCTCCAAAGCATTTGTGCATGTGTGAATGTCAGGCAAAGACAAATCCAGCTTTGGCTCACCATTGGATAGCCTCTTACATACTGTAATCTGTCAAGGCTCAGACAGGACTAATAGGGACTGTAGTTGACTGGAGCCAATGGCAAAGTGTTTGTTAGGGTGTGCCCCGTTTGTTAGTTTTTGTTCCTCATCCTTCAGCTCAAAGATGTTTTGTGCCTCAAATTGCTGGAAGTGCATGCGAATAGCAGTGCAGTGAGACAACAGAGCATCTGGAACTATCTTAAACAATGAGATTTAAGGATAGAGAAAACAACAGAGCAACAATGGAGATAGCACGAATTCGATATAGAGAAATAAAGAGACAAAATGAAAGGCTGGATTTTGAGGGTGAGAAAAACAGTGACAGAAAGGAAAAGTAAGATTTTTTGTAAAACTTACATGTTATATTTAAAAATTTCTCACAACAATTTTATGAGTTGTAGGAATAAAGCCCTGTGGTTTAAATGGTTTCCTTTCTGCTGGAGAGGTTGATTTGCGTTGCAGGAACAAAAATCTCCACATTGAAAAGGTATTTATGCTGTGAAGTAGCAACCACAACTTTCTACTTAATAGGTAATTAATGTGCAAGTGTGTTAGTGCTGGCTCAGTTGGTAGCACTCTACCTGGAGACTCCAGGTTCAGGTCCCCCTCCAGCACTTCAGTGAAAAGAATCAAGGCTGATATTCCAGTGCAGTATGACAGAGTGCTACACTGTTGGCAGTGGAGTCTTTCAGATGAGATGTTAAACCGAGACCCATCAGCCCTGTCAGGTGGGCACATAAGATCCTATGGCACTCTTTCATAGAAAAACAGGGGAGTTATCCCTGGCAGCCTGGTCAATGTTTGTCCCTGAATCAACATCACAAAAGCAGGTTATCTGGGTCATCATCAAATTGCTATTTGTGGAATCTTGCTGTGCACAAATTGACTGCTGTGTTTCCTACATTACGACAGTGACTACGCTTGAAATGAACTTAGTTGGCTGCAAAGCACTTTGAGATTTCTGATGGGTGTAAATGTTGCCATATAAATGCAAGTCTTTCTCTCAAGTGTCCAATTTCATGAAACCAGTGGGGAGGTTGAGGGCGAGCAGGTGTCTTTGCGAGGCTGACAGTGGAGCAGCGCAAATCATCCAGCAATTTGTGGTGATTCACAACTCATGGGATATCGCTTCCTCACCACAAGTTGCAGAATGGCTTGCACATTAGTACCAGTAAGTGCCTTTAAACTTGTCATTTTGGCACGGCATTCAGAAGCGGAAGAAAGATTGAAGATAATTACGAAAAGCACACAAACATATCAGCATTTTCAAAATCAAAATCTTTCCCCTACCAATTCCTGCTGAGAGGCCAAACCTTTCCCAGTGACTCTAGACCATTCATTGCTTCAGAAAGTTCTTCACTTACCTTGACAACAAATTTGGTTATCACAGGCAATAGCAGTTTAGAGCCCCTGGGATTATTCGCACTTGACTACAGGCCACGTAAGAATAATGCATAAGAAAGCTTTGCAACAGATCAGTAGATGCTGCTCCGCTACCAATAAATAACTAGGTTAAAAACAAAAATGTTTGATTAAAAACCTAATTAATTTTAAACCGTGGGATAAATCTGGTGATGTGCAATGGCATATGATTTTTCTGAAATTCAAAGCCCTGACCAGAATAAGGGATTTGTGAGATTTCTTTTAAATTTGTAATGCAGCTAATATTATTTCTCGCCTGCAGCCTGTGCATCGCTATAGTCCACCTTTTTATACATTTCAAACAGATTTTGTGTTGCTGTGCCCAGGTGAAAAGGGGTGAACTGGATCCCCTCTATTCAACCTTCTCGGTTGGTCACAACCAAGGTGTAAGTTTCCTTATCACAAGGATATACCTTTTTCAAATCAGGCTGTATTTAACTATTTAAGCGCTGAGCAATAAGGAGCCAATCAAACAAGGCTTTCGTCAGTCAAAGAAAGAGCAAGCTTATTAACCACTAAACCCAGGAAAAATAATAAAACTATAATGTCAAGCCCATGTAGTCATTAAGGTCCCCCCCATCGCTACAACAACACTCCCACCCCCACCCACACACACACGTATCTGAAATAAGGGGAGTTAGAGTCCAATAAAAAAAAAATAGTGAAAGGGTATATGTTTAAGTGCAAGGGCTCACTACTGTCTGTGACTCTGTATCAGTAAGATTTTATGAGCAGAATTTTGCCTTTGTCAGGAGGCTCAGCGGAGGCGGGCGGGGGCAGTCAGGCCTGGACCGTGATTTCACGCTGGTGGGCCAATTAAGGCCCACCCACCATGAAACGCGTGCTGCAGCGCTCAGTGCTGCCTGCGCGGCGGGGGGGAGGAAAGCGAGTGGGACGAGCAGGGGGAATTTGCACATGCGCGCAGGTGCGCACTGGGAAAGCTCCCTAAGGCACAGAGTTGCCTCAGGGAGATGAAGAGTTCTGAAAAAGAAAAATAAAGAATTTTTAAATGTTAAAAAACATGTCGCCTCATATGACTCTATAACATGAGCAGGGACATGTTTTGAAAGAGATGTAAAAATGTTTATTTTATTTTCATTTGCTGTTGGAAACATCATCCCAACCGTGAACAAGGTTTCTTAAAAAATGCAAAGGCCATTTGGACTTTTCACCTGCCCGCCAACAATAAGGTTGGACGGCAGCGAAACATTTATGTTAATTAATACTTTAATGGCCTGAATAGGCCTTCTGATTATCAGCGGGGGCGCTGCCAATTCCCACGTCCGCCCGCCAACTGAACTATCATGCGATTGTGCGTTGACATCCAGACGTTGGCCCGACGTCATCGTGCATCATTTCACACTCGAGCAGGTCAAGCAGCCACCTGCCCACCAAGGTGAACATTCTCCCCTATGTATGCTATGTATATTTATGAGTTAGGTATATAGTCAAGTAATCAGCCTATGTAACTGTTAGGACGCAGGCTAGATCAAAGCATGTGCAGAGCTGTATATAGTTGTTGCTAGTAATAAACTTCAGGTAATTGTGTTTGACCAAAGCCCTCCTCAGTCTCAATATCCTGTTTGGCATAGATAGCATAAAGACAGATCCCTTGAGACCCTCAACATATATGGTGGCAGCAGACCATCTTGTACTCTCTAGACTGATCTCTCAATCTATTACCATGTGACTCTATACATCATACTGTGTGCAGTGCTATTCTCCAGTCCCACATTAACCCTTGCTCTGCTGAGTGCCAATAGCATGCAGGCACATACAACACCATACAACAGGAATTTTGATACAGATGATGCCATCCAATTTTGATACGTCCTAAACCTTCATATCCATTGTTCCATTGGCCTATTCTGATTAAAGGTCATTGACCTAAAATGATCACTCTGTTTTTCTCTCTACAGATGCTGTCTGACCAGTTGAGTTTTTCCAGCATTTTCAGATTTTATTGCTACATTTAGAAGTAGCTAAGGCCTCAGAAACAGCAATAAAATCTACTTGGCAACCTTTAAGTGATTTCTTGGATTCTCTCACAGAAATACTTGACATGCTTGATGGCATATTAACATTTGTAGCTATTTTAAGAGCTCTCCTACCTATAGTAAGTCATAAATGCATCAAACAGCAGGCGATGGAAGGATCACAAATTCTACAGGCATCCAACATTTTTTCAACCATTGGATGGCATCATCTCTAACAGAGAATATATGAAGGTGTTGCAGAAAAATGAGAAGTAAATAAGAATTAGATAATAGCTTTTGAAAATAAAATATTCATTCAAGAGACCCTGATAAACAATACCAGCTTCACTGAGCTTAACCCACATTTTAACATTGACGAAACCCCTAATTTAGACTTTTCCTGAAGCAGCCCATATTTACTATTGATTTTGCCTTGTAAACATTTACCATTGGTGCTGCTTATCGACTTTTACAAATGTAGCTGTGAAAAACAAACTTGAGATGTGACTTGCCGATTGCTTTAATTTCTGGAGGTGGTTTTACATCAGCTACCATGTGTCAAGCCACTGAGGTGCAGTTCTTCCCCCATTCTATTTCGGACCTAATTAGAGGGTCCTATCCCATGTTTATGTGTATTACCATTCATTATCTTAACCATTCACGAAATACTTGGGCCTAGAAGTTCAATAACACAATGGCCATTTTTTTCAGGTAAACGGCCTCCTAAGTCCCAATGTGGGAGTCAGGGAGTGCGTGCACATTTCCGACTGGTAGTGAGCCACCCGCCATTTTGTGTAAGGTGGCAGCATTTGAAGTGGAGCGCACGCTGGGAATATTAAAAGGTAGAAATGATTGATTTAATTTAGGCGCCTGTGCATCTCACGAGGCCTATTCACAATTTTAAAATGCCCTAAGTGTTTCACTCACCTTCTGTGGAGCTTGCATAGCACAGCCCATTTCTCTTGCAAGTACAAGTGGACAGCGAGTTGGACTCCAGATGATGATGAGGAATTGCCCTCAACTCAGTGCCTTCCCTAGTTTTGTGAGGTGCTTAAATGCGCCTCCAGATTTCGTCTGGCATGACGACTCCTCAGACTTACCTGTATGTGTAAATGTGAGGGGCAGGAATGCTCCACTTGACGCCATATTAAATGTACACTAGCCATTTTTTCCCCCACCCTGGAGACTGTTTTTCTCCTTGCCAGCACGACCTGAGGAACAATCACAACCCCGCCCAGTCTCCAATGCCTCGGGGCCCACCGTTCGACAGTTTCCTAAGGTCCATTGCTAGCATTGCAACAGCCAGGTATTCGGTGTTGCAACTTTCATGTTTCACGAATATGAGGGCCAAGGCCCTATAATCAGGCGTGCATCTGACCTCAGCATTCAGTCGCAGGGAGTGAAAGAAGAAAGACTTGCATTTATATAGTGCCTTTCAAAACTTCAGCATGATGATGACAACGCCAACAACAACTTGTATTTATATAGTGATCAGGAGGATGGCACAGGATTGTAGCAGGTCTCCTGTGGCCGGCCAAACGCACTCATGCGTCAGCCGACCAATTAAGGGAACTGATGCAGGGGACCCCAAGCGATCGCGTTCCAGATGCCGGAGTTCCACAGAGCACCTGACACAGGTGTTGATGCCATTTTTAAAAGGCAGCCACACCTGAACTTGCTATAAAAAGCCAGGGAAACCTTTATGTCTTAGATAAATGAGTTCGTTGGCTGACCGAACTCTAACTGCACACCTTCCTATATTCTCATCAATTGCTGCTTGCAATCAATAACGTGGAGAGACTGATGTAAGAATAAACAATGATGGTTTTTTGAGACAGAGGGCAGAGCCCCAGATCATACGTGCTCACTCAGAAACCTCCAGAACTAGACCTACAGTTCCCAGTTGCCCACGCTATACAATGATTCGTCAGTACTGTCACATGATCAGTACACTTGCATTCTCTTAAATCGACAGGGTACCTCATTTTACACCAGAAAGTGACTGCTGGTATGGCTATATGGAAGGAGCTGAATTATAAAATCAGAAGTTTTCCAAGAAGCCAGCTGGAGGGAGCATTCTAGGGCACATTGGAGGGACTGAACTGTATTGCCAGAGAGATGTCACAGAGTGATCACAGGATCGCCGCCTAGGTTAAGCAATGCTTCCTTGATGGACCTGCTTCAGGCAGCACATGAGTGAAGGGAGATACATTTCCCGTTGGTTGGCCAGAAGAAGCCATCCAAAATGACAAAAGGTGCCTGGGTACAGGTTGCAGCGCAGGTTGGCAGCCGAGGGGTACATCCACACAGGTGGGCTCAGTGCAGGAAGAGGTTGAATGATCTTTGTATAAATCACAAGGGTGAGGCTGAGTCAGTGCCTTGCAAATTGTCGACAAGGGCAGTGACTAAAGTGTCGACAGGGAACAGTGTGATCGGTAAATTTCAAAGTGACCGGTCGTCCCACCCACATTACCATGTGCACCCTCACCAGCTGCTTCAGGACTGCTGGATGCACGTGAGTTTCATGCAAGCCCACCTTCCATTCTACCTCATGCCCCACACATAACAGTGGAAGCATGGGTGGGAATTCAGCATTCTCGTGCACCCCTCAAGACTAGGGAAAACACTGTGCTGAGGGCAATTCCTCATCCTCATCTGAATTATAAGTCACTGTCCACTTGTACTTGCAGGAGAAATGGGCTTACAGTGGGGCAGAGCGGGCCAAGATGGACAGATTGGTGCCCAACACTAGAAATCTCACTCCTGCGGAAACTGAGGACCTGGAGCTGCCTGTCTCAGACTCAGAGTTTGGAGCGCCAGGTGTGGAGAGTGAGGACCAGGCGTGCATGGCGATTTCCTTGCACCCGAATGGAAGAGCACTGAACCTGCTGTTGGTATGTCTCAGTGTATAATCTCAGGATCTCATTGTGTTTCTCTTTCCTTGACAGAATCGGTGCCAGATAAAGTGCCAGCAGAACCTGCCAGCGAGACATAGGCCATCATCTCTGAAGGCGATCCAGTCCCAGAGGGCAAAGAGTCAGGTCATTACCCTTCACCATGCGCCAATGCAGATGCACACACCTCAAATGGTGGATACGCACTTATCAGCTCTGGGTCACTATGCGCTGAGCACCTTACTGTTGAGCAGACACAGATGGCAGAGGCTGTGACAGCCCAGGCCACTGACAGTCAGAGGACTGCTGGAGGCCAGGCCAATGCTGTGGCCTAGGCCGATGAAGGGCCTCGGGTGATGGCTACAATTGGTCTGCTGGAGTTAAAGAAACAAGCAGGGAAGAATCTGCCAGAGCTGCCTGAAGCATTGAGCAGGCATGCATGCGTGTGGGGGAGTCCATGCTGGCTATGACCTCTGCCATGTCTCACATATTTGAGCACATCGGTTCCTCCAGAGAGAGGTTGTCGATCGCCATGGAGAAGCAGGCCCAGGTGATCATGCTGTAGATGCCTAGTTTTATCGCAAACATGCAGACCCTTGCTGGTGCCAAGATCATATTGTTACAGTGAGCCAGTGAGAGGTAGACGACGCCCTGAATTGCCTCCACCCACCGAGAGGAGGGAGGTGTCACCCCACACCGAGAGGACTGAGGAGCTGCCAGCTGAACAACTTCAATTTGAGGGTTGGCAGTTGCTCCCCACCCCCTTTCCAGTGGCCCGAACTTCTCCAGCAGCCGTAACCACAGAGGAGGCTCCTGCACTGCTGCAGGAGCCCCTTACTTGCCGTGGCACATCCATGCTATGGCACCCAGAGCACACTCACCATGGTCATCAAAGGCCAGAGGGCATGGAGAGCAGCAGCCTGCCTCAAAGTCATCTGCAGATGCTGGGGACATAGCTTGCCACAGCACTCGCAAATGTTTTAAGATTACATGAACACACCACTTGCAGCACGAGGACTTGTTTGAATTCATATATATTGATTTGTATGTAATGAAGTAAGCTTTTTTGAAATTCCCATATCTGTGTTGCTCAGTGATTGCGGGCTGCATGGTATTTTGACAGCTTAAGAAGGGGATGAGTCATCAGTGGCTGGGTAATGGGTGTGATGATTGACTGCCTCAACGGGTGTCAGCATCAGATCTGCAGAAAGGCGCGCATATGTGTGGTTCATGTGAGAAAGCCATTGCATGCCAGTGCTTACTGATGGAGAGCTAGACCCATCTGGCCCTCACTGCAATACAGGGCAATGGAAATGAGGGACGATCAGGCTTTCCCTCACCTCCCTGGCATTGAGTTCTGCTGCTTGTCTGCATCATGGAGATGCTGGTGTCCCTGATGGTGCTCTGAAGAAGATGCTGGTGCTCTGAAGAAGAGTCATACAGACTTGAAACATTAACTGTCTTTCTCTCCACAGATGCTGCTAGACCTGCTGAGTTTTTCCAGCATTTTCTGTTTTTGTTGCTGGTGTCCCTGTTCTGCAGCAACCTAATCCTCTCCTTCTTCCACATAGGATGAGGATGCTGCTGCCTCTGCCCACTCTGGATTCAGGTGCTCCGCGCTCTGCAGAGCAAGATTATGTAACATGCTGCACATCGCGATGATGCATAAGGCCCTGTCTGGGTGGTTTTACAGAGCTCTCCCAACCCTTCCAGACAACAGAAATGCATCTTCAATAAGGTTAGGATATGGCAGATGTTGTGTGTCAGGCAGACAAAATCCACAAGGGAGACTTGGTCACGCTATCACTATGGTTTTGCAATTTGTATTCATTATGAGAAGATGTTGCACTGAATTCAGAAGTAATGAGTCCACTAAGTCCTTTAGAGATTTTAAAAATTAAATTAAAATATTTATGACCAAAAGAAAAGATTTCAAGCATATACCCCATAAGACTACAGTTGCTTAATACTATAACAAATCCTAAAATTCTTAATTAACTTAACTCCCAACTACACACCTCCTTTAAGGCAACAGTCCAAAATAGATTTTAAATTAAAAAAAACAAGCCAGCAAGTTACCATGGTACCCATTCAACAGTGGAATCCCAAAATATTTTCCCCAACTTTAGTTACTGGACACAGCAGGCTTTTGCAAAAATGCTGGAGGTTTCTTCAAGGCTGTTTTACATACTCCTTTTAGATCTTACATGGCCCTCCAACACAGTCTTTCATATATATGTATATATATATATATATATATACCAATATGACCTCTTTCCTTTAGGAAAAAATAAACACACTGCTTGCCCCCGCTTATCTTGCCAGTTGTAAACATCCTACCACCCTTTGAAATCCAAACAACTCCTTCGCTTATCTAAAAATGCAAATTCCCTTCACACCCTACATGCTAAGACCTCATCCATGTTTACTCATTGGCATTTCAAATGCCTTTTACCCCTAACTTCTTTTGACAATTTCAAGCTTGCAGTTTAGCTGACTCCAATTCAATTAAATCACACACAGACAGAATCATCCATACTCACACCTATGAACCTACTTTACAGTAACCCACAACAATATTATGAAAATTATTATAGTTTTGCAACAATAACCCTAATATCTGGCCCATGTGATCCCGTGGCTGACATGATATCATTCCTCTGTTTCAGTGCAAGGGTTCCTCATGGGCATCATTGGCCAGGTCTGTAGAGGGTATCCTCAGTTCCCAAGGAGCCATCCATTGACCCAATGGCATGGTCCCAACAGGTGTGACACCTGGGAATGTCGCAGGATGTATGCATCGTGGCTGCTGCCTGGATACCTTGCACACACCTGAAAATCTGTTACAATGGTCAGACTATCTGGACATTAAGAGAGTAGAGGCCCTTACGGTTGGTGAACATGCCCAGCTAGCCAGAGGGTGCCTTGATAGCTGCATGTGTGCAGTCTATCATACCCTGCAACCTTGGGGACCCTGCCATGACCACAACGTCCATGGCGCACCCAACCTGGCTCTCCTTGTCCATCCTAAATTTTATGAAGCTACCAGCTGTCTTGCAAAGAGCACTGGTGACCTCCTTAATGCAGCAGTGGGTTACTGCCTGTGCGATCTCGCACAGGTCCCTGTTGATCCTTTGGAAGGAACATGTGGCATAAAAATTTAGTGCGCCTATAACTTTCATTGCTACAGGCATGGAGTTACCGCCATAGCATTTTGGTTGAAGGCCAGCCTGCATTATGGCGCAGAGCTCAGTGGTGGTCTCGTGAGAGAGATGGAGTCATGCCTGGCATTGCCTCTCAGTCATTTGCAGATAGTTTAACCGTGTGTAGAAGGCTCTAGTCTGGACTTGACTGGACACCATTGTCTTCGTCTCACTCACTGCCTAGCCGCTTGGTGTGGCGCAGTACCTGCTGGTGGGGGATATGCTGCCTCTAAATCTTAGTCATCTGCCTGATAGTGCACCTTCAAATGCCAATGGCTGGAACATTATAGGGTGCATTAATCCCACCCTGATTGCCTTCCTGTTGTACACTTCAATTTTAAGAAGTGGCTCTTCTGCTGCTCTGAAAGGCATATTCCCTTTAAGAGACTGGACCTCTGCTGGTCCATGGGCAACATCCTTTGAAAGGCTCCAGCCCTTAAATGCAAAGGTCAGTCCCTTAGACTACTGTCTGCCTTTGCGTTGATGTACATTTCTCAATGGACAGAAGACCATTGGCAGTCACTGCCAGATAAACTCAGCAGAGATCAGCGAAGCCACTTATAAATGGCCAGGTTTCACTGGGTGGGTGAGATCCATGGGAGTTTGATTAAATTTGAAAACTAAAACGTAATCATCATCAGAGGGCCAATTAGTATAACAGGCTCCTTAATGAACGTAATTACCTGCCTATCATGAGTGGGCGAATCGGAGCCCTCCTGCCATCAACTTGATTGCAGAATGTTTTCCCACCATCAGACCCCTGAGGTGCGGCCTCTCCTACCACCTAACGTGTCTTCCCACCCTCTTTGCTGCTGCAATGGGTTGGATTAAGTTCTGCCCAGTGTTTTTAATGTAATAAAACATCCCAAATTTCACAGGGAGCATTTTAAAACAAGGTTTGACACCGAGCCACTTAAGGAGATATTAAGGCAGACAAACTAAAGCTTGGCCAGGGATGTACATTTTAAGGAGCATCTTAAAGGAGGAGCAAGCAGGGGAGAGATTTAGGGAGGGACTTCCAAAAGATAGCTGAAGGTGGAGCAATTAAAATCAGGAATGCTCGAGGGGGTCAGAATTGGAGGAGAGCAGATATTAAACATAAAAAATAGGAACAGGAATGGACAATTTATCCTGTTGGGCCTGTTCCGACATTCTATACGATCATAGTTGATCTATGGCTTAAACTCCTTTCCTGCCAGCTCCCCATATCCCTTAATTCCCTGTGAAACCAAAAATCTGTCCATCCCAGCCTTAAATATATTCAGTGCTGGAGCATCTACAACCCTCTTTGGTGGAAAATTCCAAAGATTCACAACCCTTTCAAGTGAAGAAATTTCTTCTCATCTCAGTCCTAAGTGATTGACCCATTATCTTGAATTTATGCCCCTGTGTTCTGGGTTCCCCAGCCAGGGGAAACAACTTCTCAGTAGCTATTCTGTCAGGCCCCTTCAGAATCTTGAGTGTTTCAATGAGAACACCTCTCGTTCTTCTAAACTCTAGAGAATATAGACCCAATTTACGCAGCCTCTCATCATAGGGCAACTGCTTCGTCCCAGGAACCAATCTAGTGAACCTTTGCTGTACTGCCTCCAATGCAAGTATATCCTTCCTTAAATATGGAGACCAAAACTGCTCAGAGGGTTGTAGGCTGGAGGTTACAGAGATAGGGAGGGCTATTCAATAGATGGATTTGAAAACACGTTTGAGAGCTTTAAAATCAAGGCAATGCTCAACCGGGAGCCAATGTAGGTCTGACAGCACAGGGGTGATCGGTGAATGGAGCAAGCGCAAGTTATTACAAGGGCAGGAGAGATGACCTCATCCTTGAGCAGGATGGAATGTGGGATGCCAGCCAGGAGTGCACTGGAACAGTCAAGTCTAGAGCTAAAAAAAGGCATGGATGAGCTGAGACAGGGGCAGAGCTGGGCAATGTTCCAGTTTGCAGCCAATGAAGTACTTTTGAAGTGCAATCACTGCTGTAATGCAGGAAACTAGGCACTGCATCCCCACATGCCCAAAACTGGGTGCATCTGAATATTTAAGCCAAGGTGCAGTTGGGTATAAGAACATAGTTCTTCATCAATTTAATATTGGGAAGTTATGCATAAGTGGTTAGTTTCTCAATACACCCAAGTTGTCAAGATTAACAGTTGCAAGACAATGGAAATGAATTCTTGATTTTACTTTTGGCATTTTGCCTTACTAGCCATTAGGGCTGGGATTTTCTGTGCCCGCTGGTGTTGGGTGTGTTCGGTGGCGTGGACGGGCAGGATGGTGAGAAGGCCAAATATCATTTTCACGATGTTGTGAAACCAGTTTGCGAGCATCCGCTCCGCCCGTCGATGGTGGGCCACTTTCCCCACCACTGGACGTCAGGATTCTCCTTGTAATACATCAGCATATTATTATAAGGCCAGCCCACCAGACTCATCCCCCTCCAACTGGATCGTCCACCCACGGTGCCCATGGGAAAACATGCCGATGTGTTTCACGACAGCACATATAAGGCATGCACTCGGCGAGCTGCACTTCACCCAGGACTTCAAGGTTTGTTTGCCTACCTTGCTTCAGTCAGCACTCGCAGTCATCAGCTCCAGGCTTCACAGACAACACCACATCACTTTTAGGGGGATCATGGGTAGGTCTCTACCTATCAGGTCACCCATATGTGGGTGGCTTTTCAATGGCTGCAGGGCAAGGTCTTGGGGAAGGGGGATAAATGGCTTCAGGCAAAGGAAGAGGCTGCAGGACGAGAGTTGTACTGGGGAACGGGGGTATCCTAGGGTGCGTGTGGCAGCACATGTTGTGCAAGTGGCCTCAAGGGGGCAGTCTCCAGAGGAGATGAGGCCAGATAGATATGTAAGGGTACGTGTGTGAGAATGGGTGGTAATGTCTCTTGAGCTGGCAGTGAGTGAGGTGCCAGTGAATGTGTGATGGGCTTGAGTGTGTGAGTATAGAGTGATGAGATGGTTGCTATATCCTGGCTGCATGGGTGAGTTCATTGATCCTCTATCCGCATTGGATGGCCAACCTCTTCTGTGTAACATTGGTACTGATCACTGCTGCCATCGCCTACCAAGCCGGAGTGGTAATGTAGCTGCCCCTCCGGAGGCCAGAGCGGGGTTAGAGGACATCGCAGCGAGTCTCCATGGTGTCCAAAAGGTGCTTGAGGGCTCCAGTCTTCTTGCCTTTCGGAGCCATGTCTTCTTTGCTGCAGTCCTGGGCTAGAAGTACTGAGCGCAGCTGTACTTTAAATGTGGTGCCTGGCGTGATGGTGGTGCAGCAGGCTTGATGGGCTGTGTGGTCTACTCCTGCTCCTATTTCTTGTGTTCTCATGATATGCCAGCGAAACACATTTGCATTTGAATATTGCTGAAAACAAGACATGTTATCAAAGCTTGTCGTCTTGCACGAATAAGGACAATCGCTAGAATACCAATGTCAGGGGAAGCAACAACTTTATACTTCCTGAGGAGACAGTGCTGATTGGTTGGCAAATGGATTCTGATTGGTAGAGATGTTGCCATGGAGAATGGACCAGTTAATGGTGACTGACAGTTAACTGCCAAGCCATTGTTTGAAATTTTAAACCAGGCAGCTTGACTCTGATTGGTCAAGGCATTGGCCTGAGGAATGAACCAGCAAACGACTATCACTTATTTTGTTTAGCTGAAACAGGCGCAATGTGTATACATGTTCTTTCTTTTTGTCCGGAAAAAAACAGGGCCCTGTGTAATAATAGATGTCGCTTCCAGTACGTGCAAATGTACCACACTGCGAGCCCAACTGACAAACTTAAATTGGTTGTCAGCGTAATTTTTAGCCCACTGAGGATACTTAGCAAAGGTTGTCCAATCATGGAATCATATCTAATGTTGGACAGAGCTTTTTGAGTTTTGCAAGTCCGGGCTGGTTGGGTACGGTCTGTACCTTGCCTGTTGCAAACAGCAAAAGGGACATGCTGTTTGATACGACCCACCGGTATTTGGGATGTACGGCCTACCTACCTAGCATCACATTGGCACTGAAATTCATATACCACATTACTCATTTGTGTGATAGGCAGAACGTCATTTTGGTTTGATGGCAGCATCCTGTTAGTGGCGAATACCACTCGTGTTTCTACTGCATAGCGGCAGTGTGAAGTAGCCAGCTTCACCTGTTGCTGAAATTTTTGAGATACCTTGCCGTACCAGGGCAATCTGAGGTAGACTTGGCACTTTTCAGAGCCAAAAGTGTCGGCCTTAGGCCCGTTCATGAGTTTTCATGATATACAGCGCCAAATGATCTGATCAGGGCAGCCATTATCCCACACGATGCCTTTGATGTGCCCTATTTCAGCATCAAGCTTGCATGGTGAGCAAATGGCTTGGACCTTATTTACGAGGCTGCCGATAAGACCAATCTTATAGCATGTGGAACTGTCAGAATCCAAATGGGTATATTAATCAGGGGAGGTGGTGGCGTAGTGGTATTGTCACTGGACTGGTAATTTGGAAACCTAGGGGTAATGCACTGGGGACCCAGGTTCAAATCCCACCACAGCAGATGGTGGAATTTCAATCCATTAAAAGTCATTGCTGATTGTCACCCATCTGGTTCACTAATGCCCTTTAGGGAAGGAAATCTACTAACCACTGTGGGTATGGCATACATGTGACTCCATACCCACAGTGGTTGACTCTTAAGTGCCCCCTGAACAAGGGCAATTGGGGATGGGCAATAAATGCTGGCTGCACCAGTGATGCCCACATCCCATGAATGAATTTTAAAAAAAGGTAGACTGTGGTAGAAAACACCCTGGCAGATTTCACAACTAGTACATTAAGGAAGAGGAGTTAATTTGACTGCCCCATTTCAAAGGTGAATGCAGGATGGAGCCCATTAAGACATGCTATTACATATCATCCACATATTGAAAATATGCAAGTAGTAGGAGGTTAGGTGTTATTCCATCAAAGACATGTTTATCATGGAACCCATCAAGGATGTTTGTGAGAGCTGGGCCTAGAGGGGAACACCATTTTTTTTTCAGCAATACTCAAATTCCCAATTTCTGCCAAACAACCTCTCAGATCCACATCATTCTCCAGAAAGCAGTGGAGGCTGGGTCATTGAATTTATTCAAGTTTTTGATAGACAAAGGGATCAAGGGCTATGGGAACAGCAGGGGAGGGGGTGGTGTGGAGGTGCAGACAGGATAGTGGAGTTGAGGCCACAACCAAATCATCCATGATCTTATCTGATGGTGGAGCAGGCTCAAAAGGCCTACTCCTGCTCCTAAATCCTATGTTTCTATTGTAATTACTTTTAAATTTTATTATGGTTTTCATGTTTTTATATTTCTCTCCCCTAATCCCATCTTTCTTTCCTGCTCTTTATATGATTTCACACTGAAATAAATATTCTAATTCATACTTGCTGTTTTAGGTTCTATGGCTGGAATTGTATCATCACTGTCTGGACTGATGTCCCACTTTGTGTTGATTAATCCCACACTGGAAGCATTAGGTGAATGTACTACTTTGCTGTTATTCATCCTTTCAAACATTTGCTTGCATTATTTATTAGTCAAGGAAATGGCTGAAGAAGTCAGTAGGTGGACTGTTTAATCTCTGAACACAAAAGATTTGAGATACCAATGTTGGGTCGATACAGCAACTGCCCAACAATTTGTATTTTGTGTTCATCAGCTAGGCTTGATTTTCCTTCCATAGTTATAGGGACATATTAGCAGTATAAACTTAAACCATGGGATTTAGGGTCCAAGTAAACAATCACATTATTGCCTGTGGCAAATGTGGTTTTTGTGCTGTCCTTTGCAGTGTGCAGATTTATTTCCTGCACAGTTTGATCACAATTGTCACCAGCAATTTTGCCTCTGACGTGCATCTAAGATGGAGGAGCCCCATCTCCAGTGGAGTTCTTCAGTTAATTATTTCAATAATTTACTTTTAATTGAGTGCATCCATCTGGGTAAGTGGTTAGATTTGTCCCTTGACATAAACTCAAGGTTTTTTTGCACCCCACACACGTCCAGTTTAAAAACAAATTAAGTTCCATCCTTCATACATACAGTTTAGACAAGTATCCCCCATAAGTCCACAATGCCTCTTAGCTGCAAGGAGAGAAAAAGTGATTGCAGACAGTAAAGCTATCCTTTTGCACATTTGTTTTTTTTTAAATAAACACATTCACTATTCAGTCTGAGTTGTTTCAACAACTAAGCAGATTGTACAAGTAAACAACTTCAAAGTTATCAGAACATGTGCCATAAATATTCTGAAGTGGAAGAAAAAATATAGTCCCTTGCTGGCCATCCAGCATTCCTTGTGCTGATTTTATTTTCTCCAGATGCAGTGATATTTCAGCTCATGTCCATGCATCGCGGGTTAAATCTCTAGCTGTGAATATTTATGGAGAGAATGAATTATAGAAGTGAAAATACAAAGTAAAGGTACAAATTGGACGGAGAGAAAGGGAAGTCCAGAGGAACATTCCTGAAAAAGAACATATGACCAGGGTGAAGATGACAGGGAGACTATTTTTGTTTGAATAATTTGTAAAAAGGTAAAAGAATAATTAATTCCTTTGTGCAACTATAAAAGCAACAGATACGTTGTTAAGACTATCTGGAAAATAATTAGACAGTGGAAATGTGTTTATTTTCTTTTCCCATAAAATTTTAGTCTACATTGTACAAAATCACACATTTATACAGTGCCTTTAAGATAGGGAAATATACCAAAGTACTTCACAGAGGCAGAAATGCAAGACAGGCAAAAGTAAAAGAGCTGGTGACAATGAACTAAGGCAAGAACAAAGATGTAAGTTTTGAAGATCCTGTTGATGCAGGGAAGAGCTAGTACATTACAATGGAAAGATTGGGAAAGAAACGTTCCAGAATATTGCCCAAGGTGTTTGAAGGCACTGTGACCAAATGTGGAGCAGAAAGAAGGAGGAATGCAAAGAATGCCAGAGTCACAGAAGCAGGAGACACATACTAACACATAAGGTAGAGGGGGCAGCAGGAGTACAGAGGGGCAAAAGTGTGGAGGGATTTGTAAATGAGGACAAGGATTTGGAAATCAAAGCGCTGGGGCACTGAGTAATTGCATTCCAGTGAGGAATGGGTGCAGGGGAACACGTTTTATTGTGGGATATTGTGGAGTTTGGACTGATTGGAATTAAGGCAGAATGAAATCTGGGGCCTTTGGAGATGTTGACCTTAAAGGTAGTAGATGAGAAGTTTTGGGAGTGTGTTTAATGAGGTTAAAATTATGGTAATGGACTTGTCATGATCAGGAGACATGAAGGAAAATACAGATAGCTATATATATCTACATCACCCTGGATACTTTATAAAATTATTATTTTTCTTTTAAAATGGACAAATGGCTGGACTGACAAAATGGCCGTCGCTGACCACATGATGGTAGCTCTGAAAGTTTCTGAGCAGTTTAAAAGTGGACAAAGGCTAACACATCAAACCCCTGGAATGTGGCAATCCCTGCATTGTATAAGCCATTGCAGCCAAAGAAACACAAAGAATAGCAGATGAGATGCCTGTGCCAGCTAACTATGAACAAAGGCAGAGCTATTTGTGACTCCCCATCTCCAACGCTGTGCTACAGTTCTGCAGTTCTACAGTTACCTGCTAAAAACACAATGGTTTTTAACCAGGGGATCCTCGTTAGTTGAATAGCTCAATCCAAAGCCACCTTGTCACATGACTGAGATTTGAGCTGTTTGAATTGCTTTAATTATACAGCTTTCGGATTCCATCTTCAGTCTGCTGTTTAACACCTGAATGGCAGGCCACACAGAAGCAAGCTCTGGCTAGGTTGGACAACTGGGGCCTACCTAATATATCTAATCTGCTGGGAAGATTTTGTACTATCACCCACAGCACATATTCAATCTCTTCATGCATACTTCATCTTGGGACATCAACACCACCAGAAAAGCAAATCTTACACCACCGGTCTTCAGCCAGCCGAACTCTGTGAAAGAATTCCTCATTGGACTTTGATTCTGTACTCTGGACTCATGTGAAACCATAATTCCTATTTTTATCATGGACTCTGCCCTGAACCACTTTCTTTCCCTTATCCCTCTTTTGTTGTATGAGTGCAAAAAGAGGCGGGTGTTGCAAAACCCCTTTCCAGTATTCTGTGTGTGAGTAAAATAAACCAACCCTCTCATTTTACCTTATCTGATGTGGGGTCATTAATGGAGGATTGAATCACTCCAAACCAAAGGTTTGGGGAAAACACGCCACCACTTATAAAGGGAGGAAATCAAAAATCAAAACACCTTTCTGTTTACGGATGGATAATGAGCGGAGAAATCAGGGCCGTTCTAAATTAAACCCCCTCCTGCCCATAACAGATGGGACATAGGATTTAAATCTGGGCTCAGAGTCAAACAGGGCAATGAGGTTGGACATTGCTGGATTCTGGATGAACAAGCAGCCAAGAAACTGAGGATTTGGATGCAGAGGCTCTGTTGGGTGATGAATAGATTGGCTTCATTTTGTTTTCCAATTTTAACTTGGTGCTCTTCTAAGATTTATCAGTGGTGTGATATAGATAGGGAAGTTGATGTCATTCCTATGAATAATGTTGCTGAAGGCCATCACATATATGAAGAAAATGAGGGGCCAGGAATAGAATTTTTTTTTGATTTGTTCACAGGATATGGGCATCGTTGGCTAGGCCAGCATTTGTTGTTCATCCCTAATTGCCCTTGGGCATTTAAGAGTCAACCACATTATTATGGATCTGGAGTCACATGAAGCCAGACCAGGTAAGGACAGCAGATTTCCTTCCCTAAAGGACATTAGTCAACCAGATGGGTTTATATAACAATGGTTTCATATTCCTCTTCATTAGACTTTTAATTCCAGATTTTTATTGAATTCAAATTCCACCATTTGCTGTGGTGGGATTTGAACCCGGGTTCCCAGAGCATTATTCTGGGTCCCTGGATTACCAGTCCAGTGACAATACCAGTACGCCATCACCTCCCCATTGTTGGCATTTTTAAGCAACATATAAAAATATAAATGCAGAAGACATTATGGATCAAAACATTTTACAGGGCAACAGCTAAAATAAAACTTGGTCAAATTCTGTGAACCAGTGGATGTGGATGAAAAGCTAGCCTTGAATACCATTAATATTTATTATTCAAGAGAGCTTATTAAGCTGAGACTTCAGTGGAGCCTTGGCAAAGAGGTCCCACTAAAAGCTGCAGCATCTGGATTTCAGTTGACTCATTAATGAGACGGATGATTTTTTTTACAGAAACTGATTTTCATAAAATTTGTTGCATTCTGGTGTTTGAAGTTTGAAGCTTAGGTTTTAAGAATTATTGAAATTTATCCTGCGGACGAGCATGGCAATCATCTTAGAAACACAGATGCATTTGCACATTATACTGATTAGAAATATGAATGAAAATTGAGGTTTGGACACTCAATGTACAGATAGAGTAGGGCAAGTACACACAGGGACGAGAAAGTGACATCAGACTACAGATATACACACACACATACACAAATAAACAAACACACATACAGGTCGAGGCAGAAAGGGAGAAAGGGGAGAAAAACCTACTGTAATTTATGTATGTATCTCTGGGTTCCTCTACCCCTGTGGGAAGATTTTGTACTATTACCCACAGTACATATTCAATCTCTTCATGCATACTTCATCTTGGGACATCAACACCAACGGAGTGGTGGTCCAGAGTACAGAATCAAATTCCAGTGAGGAATTCTTTCACAGAGTTCAGCTGGCTGAAGACCGGTGGTGTAAGATTTGCTTTTCAGGTGGTGTTGATGTTCCAAGATGAAGTATGCATGAAGAGATTGAATATGTGCTGTGGGTGATAGTACAAAATCTTCCATAAATGACAGAAAAACAGAGCTGCCAAATAAAGAGGAAGCCACAGGAACAGATTCAGTGAGTCACTGTAGAGCGTGCTGAGGGTGGGGGGAAGGAAGGTGAATAGCCACCAGTCGTGGTCCACATTGGTACAAACAACGTAGGCAGAAAGAGGATTGCAGTCCTGCAGGCAGAATGTAGGGAGCTAGGTAGGAAATTAGCAAGCAGGGCCTCAAAAGTAGTAATCTCAGGGTTACTCCCAGCATCACGCATAAGTGAGTGCAGAAATAGGAGAGCAAAGCAGATGAATGCATGGCTAGAAAGACAGTGCAGGAGGGAGGGCTTTAGATTCCTGGGACATTGGAACCAGTTCTCGGGGAGATGGGACATGTATAGGCTTGGCAGGTTATACCTAGGCAGAACCTGGATCAATTACCTTCCAGGAAGATTTGCAAGAGATAGCGGGAAGTCTTTAAACTAACTTGGCAAGATGGTTGGAACCAGGAGGTAACACTAGAGAGGCAGAGTAAGGTGTGAAGAATAGTGGGAGAAACAGACAGCACCAGAGTAGAAAATAGTAAGAACATTGTTGGCCATGAATGAACTTGTCATGTCACCACCGACACACAGTAGCAGCAGTGTGTGCCATCTACAAGATGCACTGCAGGAATTCAACAAGGCTCCTTTGACAGCATCTTCAAAATCCACGACCACTACCATCTAGAAGGACAAGGGCAGCAGATATATGGGAACACCACCACCTAGAATTTCCCCTCCAAGTCACTCACCGCCCTGATGTGGAAATACATTGCCGGTCGTTCACTGTCACTAGGTCAAAATCCTGGAACTCCCTTCCTAACAGCACTGTGAGCATACCAACACCACATGGACTGCAGCGGTTCAAGAAGGCAGCTCACCACCACCTTCTCAAGGGCAACTATGGATGGGCAATAAATGCTGGCCCAGCCAGCGAAGCCCACATCTCATGAATGAATTTGAAAAAAACACTGGCTTTACAAAATATATAAAAAGAATCCACTTCATGGTATTACAACAACAGTTTGTTTCAGAATCACAGAATCATAGTGCAGAATCGAGTCTTCGGCCCATCGAGTCTGCACCGACACGTGAGAAACACCTGACCTACCTACCTAATCCCATTTACCAGCACTTGGCCCATAGCCTTGAATGTTATGACGTGCCAAGTGCTCATCCAGGTACTTTTTAAAGGATGTGAGGCAACCCACCTCCACCACCCTCCCAGGCAGCGCATTCCAGACTGTCACCACCCTCTGGGTAAAAAGGTTTTTCCTCACATCCCCCCTAAACCTCCTGCCCCTCACCTTGAATTTGTGTCCCATCGTGACTGACCCTTCAACTAAGGGGAACAGCTGCTCCCTATCCACCCTGTCAATCCTGCCCCTCACAATCTTGTACACCACGATCAGGTCGCCCTTCAGTCCTCTCTGCTCCAATGAAAACAACCCAAGTCTATCCAACCTCTCTTCATGACTTAAATGTTTCATCCCAGGCAACATCCTGGTGAATCTCCTCTGCACCCCCTCCAGTGCAATCACATCCTCCCATCTTCGGATGCAGTAAAATGGGCCAAGTACTTTACAGTAGCATTATCAAACAAAATTTGATACTGAGCCACATAAGTAGATATTTGGACAGGTGACCAAAAGCTCGATCAAAGAAGTAGGCTATAAGGACCGGCTAAAAGGAGAGAAAGTTAAGCAGGCAGAGAGCTTTAAAGAAGGAATTCCAGAGGTTAGGGCTCAATCAATTGAGGGCATGGCTGCCACTGGTGGGGCAATAAAAATTGGGCATGTGCAGGAGGTTGAACCGCAAAAACCAAGCCAGTGCTGATGGGGCAGGAGGGGGGAATGGATAGTGCCGGAAAGGACGTGGTAGTTGAAGGAAAAATGCTGCAGGATATTCCCACCATTTAAATTCATGCTTATGAATTCAGTGCCTTACATCATCCACATCAAATGAATGCATAACCTTTATTGAGTCCTTAATAACACACACCAGTGCCTCCACGCACTATTACAGTGAATATTAATCAATGCATACAATTGTGCATATGTAGAGATCATCACTGTATTTGTGTGTGTGTGTGTGTGAGATTATACAGCAACCCTAATGGGGAATTAGTTCAAGCCATTCTTTCTTGCCAATATCTTGTTAAATTTAGGCTTTAAAATATCATTCCCTGTACAACTCCTGCATTCGGGATTCATCAGCCAAAATACAGAAACGTTTTTATGTTGGTGATAACACACAAGTACAGTCCCTGAGTAGAAAGTTAAGAGCTAATGAGCCATGAGCAAGTTAAAAGTAAAACACTGTACATTATGTTCCTAAATATTTTATCATTTCATAATTGAAAAAATACATTTTACAGACAATGTTGTCAGTGACACAATAGCTGAAGATGTAAGACTTTGAGTCCAATGTTAAATATTGCCTCTTACTTCTCCAAGGGCAGGTTTTGTCAGATCTCAGTCAGACCACTGGATGGGGCATCGTGTAGAGTTTTTTTCAGCATATTTGGCATAAAGACACTTCAAACACACCTCTGACAGTAAGCATATATGTTACATCCATCTGTTAACACTGCACATTTGAATCAACAGCATTTCGGCTTCATGGCAAAGGTAAGTCAAGACACCTCTATATTCAAATGTAACAACAATTGCATTGATATTGTGCCTTTGGAGGAATGAATCACATGGTGCATCGCAGGACCATTAATGGACAAGATTTGACACCAAGTTATAGGGCAGGTGACCAAAAGCAAGGGCCCAGATTTGCGTCCCCGGGTTGGGAGCAGAGAGTCGGGTGATTTCCCGGCTCGGCAAACAGGGCCTTTAAAAATGGCCCTCTGCAGATGGGATTTTTGGTCACGAGGACGAGGATAAGCTAAAACAGGAGTCAAGGCGGGTGACGCCGGAATAAATCCGCAGGCTGCCGGGCGCAGAGGTGGGCTGGTGCATGGCCTGCCTCTGTGCCCTGGCACTGTGTTCAAAGAAATAAAAAATAACAATAAAACAAAAGAATCCCTCCAGACCTCACCCCCCCCACACACTCTCCCTATGTTCAATCCATGCCAAGCTATGCCCCACACTCCAATGCCAACTTAGTTGCCCTCTACCCACTCCCATGGGTCCTCATGCCCCTATGTTAACTTAATGCGCCTCTACCAACCCCAATATCCACATACCCACTATGCCAACTTAGTGTCAACTCATGCCTACCCATGCACCCCATCACCCTTATCCCCTCCATGCCAACTCACCTGATACCCTTGGGCAATTCCTTGACAGCTTTGACACTTCCTGGATAGCTTTGCCAGACTTGGCAACTGGACAGCCTCTTAACAATTCCTTGTCAGCTGGTCAGCTCCTCATCAGCTGGAGATCATCTTTACAGCTTAACAGCTCCAATGAGTTTGTGCGTAAAAAGTGCATAATCATATTCGCTTTTAATGATCCCAAAAATATGCATTAACTCTCCCAGTGGAGTCCTGAACCTTATCCAAAGGCTATCCACAAGAATCCACCAAGTTCAGACCTCCTCTTATGTGTTCAGCACACACTGAATTCCACACTCCTGTTCTTCCAAAATCTCACTTCAGTGGAGGCAGATGGTGATTTAAATATCCAGCTGCCTTGGTGAACTCTGCATGCTGACCCGACTCCGGTACTGCCCCACAAAGATGGAAAATGCTGGGTTCAGGGGTGGAACTTAGAAATTTCGGCCATTTCCAGGATTTTTGCCACAATGGGGAGATTCTCTGCCATGACAGAGATCCGGGAACACAAGAAACAAGAACAGGAATAGGCCATTTGGCCTAACGACCCTGCTCTCCCATTTGATAAGATCGTGGCCGATCTGATTGTGGCCTCAATTCCACTTTCCTGACTGCCCCCCCCCATAACCCTTGACTCCCTTGTCGATTAAAAATCATCTAACTCAGCCTTGAATATATTCAATGACCCAGCCTCCACTGCTCTCCGGGGTAGAGAATACCACAGACTAATGACCCTCTGAGAGAAAAAGCTCTCCTCATCTCAGTCTTATATAGGTGACCCCTAATTTTTACATTGCGTCCCTTGGTTCAAGATTCCCGCACAAGGGAAAACTTCCTCTCAGCATCCACCCTGTCAAATCCCCTCAAGATCTTATATGTGTTTCAATAAAATGACCTCTCATTCTTCTAAACTCCAATGGGTATAGGCCCAACCTGGTCAACTTTTCTACATAAGATAATGGGCAGGCCCGACCCAATCTCCGGTGAGTAGGGAGCCGATCCCCGCTGGAGAAGTGGGCTGCGCCACCATTTTACGTGGGCAGGCCAATTAAGGCCCGCCCAGCGTGACGTCTGGCGGGAAGTGCTATGCGCTTCCTGTGCGGGCGGGGGGATTCCCCAAAAGCGAGAGTTCGCACTTTCGCGCATGTGCACGAAAGAGCGCACATCTCCCTGAGGCTAAGTGTTGCCTCAGGGAGATCGCTTTTATGTTGAAAAATAATAAAAATAGAAAAAAAAAATTCCCTAACATGTCCCCCTCATGTGACAATGTCACATGAGATGAGACATGTTCATAATTTACATAATAACTTTATTAAAATTTTTAAAACCCTGCATGAAACCTCATCCCGCCAGTGGATGAGGTTTCATGTTTTATCTATTCCCCGCTGGGGCTGCTGGCCTGCCCGCCAAACTTAAGGTTGTACGGGCAGGTCCTTTAATTGTTTAAATGATCCTGTCAATGGCCTCAATTGGCCATTGACAAGTCGGCGGGCGCGCAGCTGATTTTGCTGCGCCCCCGCCTTCCTGAAAATTTAAATGGGGCGGGATGACGTCGGGGGTTCCGCCCCCTGCTCGCCAACGGCAAAATTCTGCCCAATGCTTCTGAAGGGTTAAGAAAATGTTTAAACATGAAAATAACATGGGCTTTCGGATCCACTGTGCCTACATTTGCCATTCACCAAACAATACTATGGTTCTTGTGTGGGCTTTGAAGACCTTGGCCAGGATTTTATGGCCGCTCCCGCCCAGCGGGATATTACAGTCCCACCGAACTGAACAGAGATTTAAATGGCTGGTTGCATCCGGCAGGAGGAGACACGCTGTGGCAGGGCTGTAAAATCCTGGCCATTGATCAGTTTTGTTCACAAATCACTAGTTGACTGCAATGTAAAGCCTAGTCCAAGACTGACCTCTAAAGTTCAGAGTATTGTCACAAGGAGATGCTCCTCTATTTTTGAAAATATGACTTTCACACTTTGAAACGGCTGGAAATTTTGCAATTTAAATGAACAAACTACTTAAAAATGCCAGGCCACCTTCCAAGGTGAAGGTGAAAATAAAAACAAACAAACTACCTTCAGGGGAGTGTGAAGAGAGAAAGACATTTCCTATAATTCAGAGATCCAACAAAACTGGTCACTGTCCAAGGAAGAGATGTTGAAGCGCAAAGTACTGGTTATTGAAACAATGGCTGCCACAGGCAGACATACCTAAACCCTCTTGAAAATACACAATGGGTGGGATATTTCAAGGCAAGGCTGCAGCCACTGAAATGAGATTGCAAGAAAGACTTTGGCAGAAGAGACAGGCTGAAAGCTCTCTCTCTCTTTTGGAACAAGTGTATCACCTGGTTTGGAAGCCAACTTTACTAGAAATCTACCAGCGAACAAAGGTCTTATGATATTTGCAGCATCTTCTACACCTGATCGCATCCACAAAACCAACTAATCCAAATTGGCTGCAACGTTTGAAAGGCTACACCTCTATACCTCCAGGACAATCAAAGGACACTTAACCCCATATATTCCTTTTAACTTTTTTGTTATTTGGACTCTTACTTCCCTTATTTCTGATAACCCTGTGTGTGTGTGTGTGTGTGTGTGTGAGGTTGCGTTTTTATTTTTTTCCCCTCGTGTCTAGTGGTTAATAAATTTGCTCTTTCTTTGACTCAAGAAAACCTTGTTTTTTGACTCCTTATTGCTCACCACTTACGTAGTTAAATACATTCTGATTTGGAAAAGGCATATCCTCATGATAAAGAAACTGAAACCTTTGCTGTGACCAACCAAGGAGGTTGAATAGAGGGGAGCCATAGAGTCATAGAGGTCTACAGCACAGAAAAAGGCCCTTCGGCCCATCGAGTCTGCGCCAGTCAAACAAGAACCCAGCTATTCTAATCCCATTTTCCAGCACTAGGCCCATAGCCTTGTATGCCATGGCATCGCAAGTGCACATCCACATACTTCTTAAAAGTTTTGAGGGTATCTGCCTCTACCACCCTTTCAGCCAGCTCACCCCTTCTCACTTGGTCATAACAGTATGCAATGTGGCATCTGAAAATGAGATCTAATCGCTAACAATTGATAAAGGTGATTTTATTTCACTGTTGGTTAAACAGCTGTTAAACCTTTATTGGAATATGTAACCTCCATTCAAGTAGTTAGTAAGTCTAGTGGGAGCTCTTTATATATCTGGTCAAAGAAGTTCCCAATATCCCGTTCAAAATATATGGAGGGCTGTTTATTTATTTGAAAAACAGATATCAAACATTTTACCCAAATAAAGGCTTACCATGTTTAGTTTCCCTTACCTCCAGATTCCTGATGCAAATTCCTTGGACATTCCTAACAGCTCCAGATTTGAATCAACCTAGCAACCAAAGTTAAAATCTCCCCTCTCTGCTGTTCTGCATGCTCACCCTGGTTATCTAGCTCTTATGGATGTGATTCATGGCAGTAAAATACATAAAATGAGATGTGATGCAGCAGTAAAATGGCCATTTTACCCCAAGAGACTAAATATATGATTAATGGGAAAAGTGAAATCATTCACACTAACATGGTAAGAGGCATTATTTTGAAACTGTGTTGAGACAAATTGTTTGGACAGAGTAAAGGGAAGCATTACTATGTACATGGCCACACTATGCCTCATCTGGGAATACCCCAGAGTGGAAGTGGGTGGCAAAAGTTATGAAAAATGACAAAAAATAAACTTTTTTTCTTATCGCCGCTACACAGCAGCAATAATTTCAGAACAATTTGGTCTGTGACCTTCCTCACCCACAGCAGAATTAAACATGCAAAGTTATGCAGCAATCCTCATGCTTATTACATAATTGAGCTGTGAATTAATCACTTGAATCTCAGGTGGAAGTATTCATCCATCTGGTGGTGGGCTGCATGTCAAAATGGATCATATATGATTCTGGATCTCTTCATGCTTTCAGTGTTGTTGAAACTATAAATCGAAAGATTCAACAGTAACTTTCAAAAGAGTACGATGGAGGATGCGACTAATTAATTACTGCTTTCACGGGCATGACACATGATGGGTGGAATGGCCTCCGGCTTTGCATTACAATCCTAAGATTCCTGGCTCCCTAAGGAACCACAAACTCATCTTCGATACAAAAGCAAAAATGTTGGAATGCTGGAAATCAGGAAATACTGGAAACGTTCATTGGCAGCCCGAGTCTGTGGAGAGAGAAACAGAGTTAATGGGCCAAATTTTCAAGCCCCACCGACAATGGAAATGGAGGCAGACATGGCCCCAAATTAACGAAGCTGGCCAGTGTGCCGGCTTCCCAACCCTGTTCCCATTGTTGGTTTGGGGCCCAGGAAGGCTACTCGTGGTCCAACTGGAGGACAGGCAATTAGACTCATTAGGAGACTAAGAACATAAGAAATAGGACCAGGAAAAGGCCATTTGGCCCTTCAAGCTTGCTCCACCATTCAATAAAGCCATGGTTGATCTGATTGTGGCCTTAACTCCACTTTCCTGCCTTTCCCCCAAAACCCTTGGCTCCCTGTCTATCTCAGCTTGGGATATATTCCATGATCCAGACTCCACTGCTCTCTGGGGAGGAGAATTGCAATGACTAACAGCCTGCTTAGAGAACAAGTTCCCCCTCACCTCTGTCTTAAATGGAAGACCCCTCATTTTGGAACTTTGCCCCAGTTCGAGACCCCCTATGAGAAGAGGCATCCTCTCAGCACCTACCCTGTCAAGTCCCCTCAGAATCGTATGGTTGAATAAGATCGCCTCTAATTCTTTTAATCTCTAAGCCTTGTTAAAGGGTAGCTAATGGAGACTGAATGGAGTTTTCCACCAGTTTTCTGATGCAACAAGGGGCATATCAATTGCCTGGATGCAGCCATCCAGTAGCAGGTTGGAGCATCAACGCTCCTGGCAGGCCTACAGGCCCTTCCTTCCTGTTTGGATGGAGGTACATCCAAAAGTCACCCTCTAGAGAGGCACTCTCCACCACACCCCCACCCCCTTCTCACCACCTCTGCCGCCACAGTGGTAGCTGGCTGCTGTTTGTCATTATTTTTTTAATTAAAATTTTTCAAAAGTGGCCAAAAAGGCAACCTCTTCTTCAGGCACCCTCCCAGTTACTTAGCTTGCACTCAGCTGGGTACTTCTCAGATGCTAGAAGGCCTCTAACTGGCCTTCCAGCTGCGAGAGCCCATGCACTGCCTTTAATTGGACAAGGAACCCGTCTCCACGCAATGAAGGGCTCACCCACACGATGATCTTGACTTCAATCATCAAAGGCGGATCGGAGACCGGAAAACAGTCCCGGCTCTTGTTTCCTGTCTCTGCAGGGGAAAAAGTCAGCCCCAGGTTTCAGCTTGTTGACCTCTCACTGAATGTTGTACATTGAACCGACTGCCAGGATTTACCAACAGCAAATAGAGAAGAGCACCACAGCCGAGAAGAATTAAAACCGAAAAGGAAAATATCGATGACAGTAGAGCGCTTTAACTCCATCATGCCGTCAGACTGCTGTGAGTTCCCAGTTACACAGAACGGATGAGATTTTCCAGTCCCGCCCGCCACAGGACCGGAAATTCCCACCCGAAGTCGACAGAGCTTTTGCTGGTCTCTCAAATTCCCCTTCCCACCCCCGACAAATCCCATCGTGGACGGGACTGGAAAATCCCGGCCATTAACTCTGTTTCTCTCTCCACAAATACTGCCTGACCTGCTGAGCATTTCCAGCAAATTTTTTTTATGTTCTCATCTCCTATCTTTGATCCTGGTCTGCTGTAGCAGAAGTCAAGATGCCCGGGCTGGGGAAAGGTTTTTTGATTTACATTTTTCCCCCCAATTTCACCATTGCATGATTGTTAGCAGATGTGATATTATTCTGGACTAGTGTGTGTTGGTAATGATCCATCTGTTGATGTCTGCTTCCTGTTCCGTATCCAGGACAGAATATTCTGTATCCTGTTTACCAATATCTTTACTATACAAAGTGCAGGCGCCACAAACTCACCAGAAGGGGACCTCTCATTGCTTTGTCAAGCATGGTATGTGGCTTGGAGGGGAATTTGCAGGTGGTGGTGTCCCCCATCTATCTGCTGCCCTTGTCCAACTAGGTGATAGAGGTCATGGGTTTGGAAGGTGCTGTCAAAGAAGCCTTGGTGAGTTGCTGCAGTGCATCTTGTAGATGGTACATACTGCTGCCACCGTGCGTCAGTGGTGGAGAGAGTAAAGGTTTTGTTTGGTGGATGGGGTGCCAATCAAGCAGACTGCTTTGTCCTGGATGGTATCAAGCTTCTTGAGTTTTGTTGGATCCGCACTCTTCCAGGCAAGTGGAGAGTATTCCATCACACTCCTGACTTGTAGATGGTGGACAGGCTTTGGAGAAACATGAAGTGAGTTACTTGCCGTAGAATTCCTAGCCTCTAACCAGATCTTGTAGCAATCATATATAAATAGATGGTCCAGTTCCTCTGGTCAATGGTAACACCCAGGATGTTGATAGTGGGGTATTCAGTGATGGTAATGCCATTGAATGTCATGGGGAGATGATTAAATACTCTTGTTGGAGATGGTCATTGCCTGGCACTTGTGTGACGTGAATGATAAAAACCCAGTTATACCTCATTCAACGAGATATAACTTCTTCATGGATTTTTGCAGTGAGACTAATAGCATAAGCTCGCGTTCGTTGAATGATTTTCCATTGATTGCAGTCTAGGGGCGTCTCAATAGCGCACACTCTGGCGAAGCATAGAATCGCTGCCAGCAGCTTCTAGATCTCCGCGTTATTTGGCAATGTTTTTGTACTTTGATTCATTTAGATTCAGTAATGTTAATGTTGCTTAGGTCAAAATTAATAATAGACCAGGGTTCAATTTTAAGCCTATCCACTTGGAAGACTTTTCCTCCAAACCCCACATGTTGCAGCTCCCCACACTATGCATGGCCCTCCCTCAAGATCCTCCCCTGCAGTTTCCAGGCAGGCAGTAGACAGCCAAAGTCTGCTGAATCTCCACCTGCCAGCAGCTGCTCTGGGGGCTCTGCACACTCGTTCTGCCGGCGTTTAAATTCGGCCTTATGGTTAAAATTGCTGGGACCTCAGCCAGGCGCGAAAGCAACTCATTAGAACATTGTCCCTCTGGAAACCTGGGGTGCTGTAATTCACCCCCATAAGCAATCGACTTTATTAAATTCAAAATTTCGTGTAAATGTTGTAATAGGAGACTATTAGGGTGACTCTCGGCATTTCATACTTTATAGCACATTGAATTCAATAAAGATTAAGATAGCACAGGACTAACTTTTGTCATTAAGAACATTACGTAAACATCCACCTATTATTCCACCTGCATATAATCTGCATGGCAATAATTCCAGTAATTAGCATGACCAGGATGAAGGTTACTGATCTCACAGAAACTGTAGTACTCAGTGCACTGAAAACATACATTGTGTCGTCTTTCATAACATGGCAATTGCCTCCTCCCACAAAAGTCATTGCTGGTCTAAATATCCAGTACAGCCTGTTCATGCTTTTGGATGGAATTTTTGTACTAATTCTCTTCCTCCATCTCACAGCCAAATTTCCTTCCTGCATTCCTGAAAGCCATGTCCTACTTTAGTGACCAGCCTTCATGCAAGAGGCTGGATGCTGAGTGGTGGCTGTGACTCAATTGGTCAAAATCTTTCTCCCGCGTCTGAAGGTTGTTCGGTTAAATCCCAGAGAAAGAGATTTGGGTACAAAATCTAGGCTGATACGCCAGTGCAGTGCTGAGGGAGTGCTGCACTGTCAGCGGTGCCACCTTTCAGATCAGATGTCAAAACGAAGCTCTGCCTCTTCAGGTGGGTGTAAAAGATCCCATGACACTATTATTTGTTCTTATTTCATGGGGATTTGGGCATCGTTGGCATGGCCAGCAGTCGTTGCCCATCCCTAATTGCCCTTTTGTAGAAGACAGCATCCTGGCCCACGTTTATCCTTCAACCATCATCACTAAAAAAGTAATTATCACATCACTGTTTATGGAACCTTGCTGCGCAAAATACTGGCCGCTACATTTCCTACCCTAGAGCAGGTACTACATTTCAAAATTATTTATTTGGCTGTAAAGCACTTTGGGCCACCCTATGGTACTGAAAGGTGTTATATAAATGTAAAACTTTCTTTTACTTTGGCAATTTTAGGAGTCACACCTGAAAAACCTCGCCTTCCTCAGCATTCAAACAAGAGTAGTTCACAGTGAATCACTGGATAACAACGAGGACAGAGAATTCTGATTGAATGGACTCCACTTGACTGGAGAATACTGGACAAAACAGTCCACTTGATTGGTAGCCCATCCAGAAATATTCACTCCCTCCACCACCGACACACAGTGACAGCAGTGTGTACCGCCTACAAGATCCATTGCAGGAACTCACCAACGCTCCTTCAACAGCACCTTTAAACCATGACCTCTAACATCTAGAAGAACAAGCACAGCAGACACAAGGGGGAGAACTTTATCCCCGTCAGAGGGGTTGGGCGGGAGCAGGCGCGGGCAGGCATGCAGCCGATTGCTGCCCGCGATCGGCTGCGCGGCGCCATTTTGCTTAGGCGGGCTAATTAAGGATTGCCCAGCGTGAAGCGCGCCTGGAAGCGCTGTGCGCTCCCTGTGTGGGCGAGGGCAGTAGGCTGAGTCGGGGCCTGCGAGCGCAGAAATCTCCCTGAGGCAAAGAGCTGCCTCAGGGAGATCAGTTTGATTTTTAAAAATTTTAATAAAGACAAAAAAAAATTTAAGACATGTCCCCTAGCTAGGATATGTCAATGAATTTTATGAAAAAATGTTATTAAATTTTAAAAACCTTCATGAAACCTCATCCCGCCTGTGGATGAGGTTTCATGATAAATGCAAAGGCTGCCTGGGCTCTTCACCTGCCCCCCCCAACCTTAAGATTGGACGGGCAGCTCAGTTAAATACTTTAATTGATATTTAAATGGTCTTAATAGGCCTTTAACAGTTCATTGGGCGCGCAGCCGATTCCGGTGCACGCCTGCGGATCTGAATATCTGAATGACGTGCGGTGACCTCGGGACACGCCCAACATCACCGCGCGTTATTTTACATGTCATCGAGTGGGGCCCGCCCCCGCTCACTGGCCCGAAGATTCTGCCTATGGGAACTATGGAAGTTCCCCTCCAAATCACTTACCATCCTGACATAGAACTATATCACCATTCCTTTACTATTGCTGCGTCAAAATCCTGGAACTCCGTCCCTAGCAGCACTGTGGGTGTACCTACACCACATGGACTGCAATGGATGAAGAAAGCAGCTCACCACCATCTTCTCAAGAGCAATTAGGGATGGGCAATAAATGCTGGCCTAGCCAGTGACGCTCACACCCCATGAATGAATTTTTTTAAAAATTCCCTTCTCTAGCATGAGAGCCAATTATTGTGTCTGCACATCATTGCCTAAACTGAAGTCCATTAATGCAACACAATATTTTTTTTAATCACACAAGTACATACACAGGGTTAACCCAAAGCTAGTTGCAGATGGGAAGGCTGTTGAGTGAATATAAAAAGCACTTGCTGACCTGAATTTGAGACCATGGAGTATTTTAACTCCCAAACCTTATGAACATTTGTTTGGCAGAGTTCCCATCCAATCATGCCAGAATGGGAATGTAACCATCCATTTTCTCGCCATAAATTCCAGTGAACCTTATCTAAAGCAGGAATGCACATCTTGAAAGCCAATGTTGCATTCGTTTTGCTGTCATTCATGTCGCTTAATGCTGAAAACTGGAGGGAGAAGTAGAAGCAGGCTCCAAAGTTTAATGAAACCTCACTGAAGGTCATGGTTGAAGAGATGAGGGTGAGGAGGGAGGTTCTCTTTCCCACCAATGGGAAGAAGAGGAAACACAAAATGGATGTTCATTGGAACCGGGCATGGATAACTGAGATTGCTAGCTCCAGAATCAGCAACCTCCTGGGTGTGGATGCAAGGCAGGAAATACTTCAATAAGCATAGGAACAGGAGGAAACCATTTAGCCCTTCGAGCCTGTTCTGCCATTCCAAGGCCAATGAGATCAATGATAATGTAACAAGAGCAACAAGGTGAATAAAGATCTTCATTTCTCTATCTCTCTCAATAATAGAGGGTAGTCTAAAAGGAGTGAGGAACTTAAAATAATTAATATCAACAGAGAAAAGTAATGTATTGGAGAAATTTAGGGGTTAATATCCAACAAATCCCCAGGGTCTGATAGCCTATATCCAAGGGTTTTAAAAGAGATAGTGGCAGAGATAGTTATGATTATAATTTTCCAAAATTCCCTTGATTCTAGAACAGTCCAGCGAATTGCAAAATAACAAATTTAACTCTGTTCTTCAAGGAAGGAGAGAAAGAGAGAGAGAGAGAGAGAGAAATTGAGCTACAGGCCAGTTAGCCTGCCATCAGTCATCGGGAATTTGCTAGAATCTCTTATTAAGGAAGTCTTAACCATGCACTTGGAAAATCATAGAATGATCAGACAAAGTCAAAATGGTTTTAAGAAGGGGAAATTGTCCTGTAAAAATTCATTGCAGCTTTTTGAGGATGTAACGAGTAGGGTAGACAAAAGGCAACCAGTAGATGTAGTGTACTTAGATTTCCAAAAGACATTTGATAAGGTGCCAGACAAAGGTTAATAAGGGCTCATGGAGTTGGAGTAATATGTTAGCATGGATAGAAGATAGGTTAACAGACAGCAGGCAAAGAATGGGTATAAATGGGGCATTTTCTTGCCACAATTGTACAGGGCTTTGGTGGAACCACACCTGGGATACTGTGTGTAGTTCTGGTCTCCATATTTAAGAAAGATAAATTTACACTGGAGGTGGTGCAGCAAAGTTTGGTCAATTGGTTCCTGGGATGAAAGAGTCATCCAATGATGAGAGATTGAGTAAATTGTGCCTAAGGTCTCTTAAGCTTAGAAGAGTATGAGGTGATCTCAGGAATCATACAAGATTCTGAAGGGGTTTTATAGGAGCGGTACTGAAAGGTTGTTTCCCCTTGCTGGGGAATATAGAACATGGGGACACATTATCAGGATAAGGGGTCAATCATTTAGGACTGAGATGAGGGTAAATTTCTTCACTCAGGGTTGTGAATCTTTGGAATTCTCTACCCCAGAGTGTTGTAGATGGTTCATCATTGAATACATTTATGGCTGAGATAGACTGTTTTTTGGGCTCTCAGGGAATCAAGAAATATTGAGAGCAGACAGGAAGGTACAGTTAAGGTCAATGATTAGCCATGATCGCATTGAATGGTGGTGCAGGTTCGAAAGACAGTATGGTCTAGTCCTGTTCCTATTTCTTATTTTACTTAATCCCTGGCAACTGTCCTCTCCACTCCCACCCCTACCCCTGCATCTTGAATTATTCCCTCCCCTGCATCTCATCCTTCACCTCTTCATCCCCACTGGTTACAGGGAGAAGATGGGGAATGGCACTGGATAAATTGTTCCTTCAGAGAGTCAGCGCAGACATGACAGGCTGAATGGCCTCCTTCTGTGCTGCAACCATTCTGTGAAATGGACACACTCATTCTCAGTCCAAACTGCCATTCAGCTCTTGTTTAAAAGAAAAATGCTGCGGATGCTGGAAACCTGAAATAAAAACAGAGCTCTGAAGAAGTCATACAGACTCGAAACATTATCTCTGTTTGTCTCTCCACGGATGCTGCCAGACCTGCTGAGTTTTTCCAACATTTTCTGTTTTTATTTCCCCTCTTGTGTGTTGCATTCACAACAGACACTAACAGTATTTAGTTTTCACAAGGATATTAAGGGATAGGGAACAAAGGTGGGTGAATGGAGCTAAAATGCAGATCAGCCATAAATCTAATTGAATGATGAAATAGGCATGAGGGGCTGAATGGCCTCTTGTTCCTATGTCTTTGTTTACATGCTGTACCATAGAAACAATATTCTGCAATCACCACGTACAATATTGGAAGGATTCCCACTTGGAAGAATATAGTAATGTATGTAGGCCCACAAACTAGAAAAAGGAAAAAAAAACCTGAAGCACAGACCAGGCAGGCAGAATATTCCATTCCTGTGCTGTAAATTTTATGTAATTGTGTTAGTTCTATGTAATCACACAGCACATACTGACATAAATTTAGCTTTGATATTTTGTCTAACTCCAACTGTTCAATTTGGACTCAGGGGTGATATATGTCCTGTTTGATCTATGCAAAGGAAGAAAGGTTTGGAATATTATATACCCACAGATTATATGATGCTCCGTAAGGATGACTGTAATACTCTCCTCCTATGCAACTTGAGTCACTGCTGAGATTAATTAACCATTTAGCACATCTGACTAAACCCAAAGAGGCAAAAACAGCTCAGACTCAAACAGCAGCCATTTGCATTGCTGACCTTGAAAAGATCACATGACATCTCATCACATAATATCTGATCATGACACTTAACTGCAACTTTGTAATTGATATTGTATTTAGTTTATGATGTTAGATCAGGCAATTTCCTCTAACTGTACCTTCCATCTGATTGGAAACCCTTGCACTCTGTTTCTCAGCACTTTCCCAAGCTTCCGAACCTTTTTACCAGAAATCCCCATTGATCGTTGACCATTCGGCATGTTCCTACCACAACCACATGGAGCTTTAAATTGAAATACCTAATAAAACATTAAATGTCTGAAGACATGGGTGGAATTTTCTCACCTTGGTCCCTGATGAGTGGTGGGACCATTTTTGGTTCGGGAACCCTACTCTATGAGCTGTGGTTGCACCTTCTCAGAGCGATCTAATTATCAAGCTGCCTCCAGGTTCCCTGACCAATCTGGAAGGGTGGACAGATGCACTTGCCTACACCAACAATGAAGGGTCTCTACTTTGAGAGACCTCAGCAAGATTCTCAATGGCAGCAATGTTTGGAAACAATCCAGTATGAGTGCTTTCCCCTTGTTTCCCAAAAACTTAAATTTTACTAGGCTTGTTCATGTCGCACTGGGTCAAATTTTTCTTTGATGTCAAGGGCAGTCACTCTCACTTCACCTCTGGAATTCTACTCTTTTGCTCATGTTTGGACCAAAGCTGTATTGAAGTCTGGAACTGAGTGACCCTAAGAATATATCTCAGTCACAGAACTCCTGGCTACATCTGTATGTCCCATCCATCTAATTCTTTCCTCCACTCACCATCCTGACTTGGAAATATATCGCCGTTCCTTCATTGTCGCTGGGTCAATATCCTGGAACTCCCTTCCTAACAGCACTGTGGGTGTGCCTACAGCACATAGGCTGCAGCAGTTCAGGAAGGCGGCTCACCACCACCCTCTCAAGGGCAATTAGGGATGGGCAATAAATGCTGGCCTAGCCATTGATGTCCACGTCCCATGAATGAATATAAAAACTCAACCTACCGGCCACATTAGTCTGGCTCTGCACTTAACTCATGAATTGTCAAATCTCTTTCCAGCTTTTGGATCAAACTACCTACTAATTTGGTCTCCTGCGACTTTAAAATTGATATAAATATTAATATCAAATCATGATATCGCTCTTGGTCTCCATACAGGAAAATATAAGGAGTTGCTGAATTTACCAGCTGAGCCAGAACCCCGTCTGCGGCTGCGCGCCGGGCTCCTCTACAGTAGATAGGGCATATTCTCTCGCGCCGTGCACCCTGGGTAGGGACATCCACCATTATCCCTGAGGACCGCGGAACACATCCTATTAAGATCGGCCGTGGAGAACCGCGTTTGGAACAGGGAATGTGAAACAAAGATAAAAAGCAATAAATAAAATGAATACACGCTGAAATTCCGGGTTCCACTGCCGCCGAAAACCATTGTGTGATATATGTCAATGTAAGAGACAGCAACCGTTCCGTCCACACTTCAGTAACCCTAAGGGAAAGTTTTCAAATTGATTTTTTTTTTGTGAAACAATAAAATGGTGTTTCTCAATCGATAAATCGAAATAATTATTCCTGCGAGTTCCCTGATTTCACTGCGGCCCGGTCCCTGAAGGGTGAGGAATTAAATTACACAGGAGGATACCGCCAATGCGATGTACATTTTTCCCCGGACCATGAGCAACACAGTCCAGGATATCAATCTTCCATTCCTGGAGTCTCTGGCCAATCCGGGAAGATTGACTACCCTATTATCAGCTTGTCTTGCAGTCAGTGCCAGTGTGGAGTATAATTCTACAGCCAGTTTGCACATTATTTAATACGTTGTCCTGTCCAGAATTAAAATGTTAAATTCGAGGGCATAAATACAATAACACAGATGTTGGAAATCTGAAATAAAAATAGAAATGCTGGAAATAACAGGCCAGGAAACAGCTACGTAAAGAGTAATAAAGTTAACATTTTAAGTCAATGACTCTTTATCAGGAATTTAAGGATGTTGATTTGTTACTTTAATGTTTTTATTTAGATGTGGTTTTATGAAATATTAGGATGTTTTACTGAAATGTTGTTCTCTGCGAAAGTGGAGTGGGAGAAAGTGCGTCAAGGAAACTGCCATCTCCAGTTTGAACTATCCCTGGAGATTTGATCCTGTGACACTAGTCACATGACATTTGACAGCTCATTGTTTGCACATGCATTCACTTTAGCGGGGTGCAATGTTTCCTCTAAACTGCACGGATGCGTGCCCAATCCGGTATATGCCGTACAGTGTAACGTAACTGGCTGAAAACCCCACCAACGTTTCCTTTAAGATGTGCGAGCGCGCGGCCGTAGATAAATCCTCAATGTACCCAGCAGGCCAGGCACAACATAAAAAAATGAGGGAACATTGGTTGAGTGCCTGAGTAACAAGCCCCAAATAAAATAATTAACTTTTTGTTTTCTACTGAAATGAATAACATACTTGATTCGTTAAACTGAGAACACTGAAGAATTGGCAGATCTAAGCATTGTAATATTTAAATACAAAACTCCTGTGCAGTTTCTGTGTTGCAAGAGCAACATGAAGCAAATTCCACTGATTTAGCCAAATTATCATGGATGTAAGTAACTTCTAACTGAAGTATTTGTACATGGTTTGACTTTTTGCAATAGACAGCAAGCTATAAAAACAATAAATAAAACAAAGCCCAAACCAAACCTAATTCACTTCGCTGATTCCCAGCACTGAAGCCCAGTTTCAGGGAGTTGAGACTCGAACCTGAGCTCCAAAGTTGCTCAACATAAAACACTTCACTACATAAACATCACCGCAGCAAACTTCACAACACGAACTCTCCCTCTGTCCAATCTCTGTTGCTCCCATCCCCAGTTTATTTTTCTCTCTCTCTCTTTCCCTCCCACCCTCTGCATGTCTGTATCTTCTTCGTATCCCAATGTGTGTACCTCTCTCCTTCCCCCGGTTTCTGTTTCTCTCCGCCCCCAACCTCAGTGATGGTTCTCCACCTTCCTTACCCCCTGCCCCTAAGATTGTGTGTTCCTCTCTCCCTCCCCCTACTTTCTCAGGATTCGCGGACTTTACATTCAATTTTTTTTTTCCGAATAGTGGGAGACCAGCGGGGGCCCTGACAAAGAAAACTGGTGGCAAGCCACCACAGCCAGGGTTCAGGTTATGTGTAGACCATACATTCAAGCAGCGTTGCTTCCGAGTCACCAGCACTGGCGCTCGAGAAATCAATCGTCCATTCCTACTGATTCCCACCGAAATTGGGAGCCACCAATAATTGCAAACCACCAAAGTCGGTCCCTGGTTACGGCTTTCTGCTGCTGGCTTTCCCGCCTGCCAGCTGACCAGGCAGTCAAACTGCCCAGTTTGTCAGGCATGGAACAGCTGCTGTTAAATTCAGCAAGATCAGGAGCTCTCTGTTTTCCCGCCACATCCCACCTCCCCCAACCTCGCCCTCTAAATACCGGTGTCTATATTTGAATAAACTATGGGCATAAAACGTCACTTGCAGACCAATTTTCTGCACATTTGTACATCTTTTTCACTACCGTCATAATGCCATAATAAAAAGCATAATGGAAACAATTCATTGAAATATTCATATCTTTATAAAAGGGAAAATCATAGCTGAACGAGCAAGGAGAGCGAGTTCTAGTGTCCTGCTCTATGCTACTTGGAACCAGAAATAATACTTGAACCGCACAAATATCACACATGGATTTTGGTATATATATATATATATATATGTGTGTGTGTGTGTATCAATATATTATATCTGCATGTTATATAAAATAGAGCGGCTTATCTCTATATATGTGATTGGAATTGTCCAATGATCACTCTGGTGCGAACCTTTGAAGTCCTGCTAACTTGTAAGATCAGAGAAACAGAATGTCAACTGCCATACATCAACAGAATCATTGATGTCTTGACATCACCACATCTCAGCCCCCTTCTCCAACTTAACACTCACTTTAATTTGCACCTTCTACAGTTGGCACTAAGAAGAAAGGAAAGGTTAAAATAAAAGTGGCAACTTCGAAATGCAGCGAAATCCAAAGAGTAATTTATTGGAAATGTATTTTACCATGTGCTTTAGATTTAAATAAACATCATTATGATTTGAGATTCACAGGACAATTCGATTGTGCATGTTGCATTGCTGTAAGGCTGGCTTTGCAGCAATCAGAAATCTCCAATATAACTCAAGTGCAAGTGACAACTGTTCAGATTTCGATACCAACCTTGTAATCTAGCATTTATGTGTCGAGTTTTTACTTCCTCGGGGTTCTGAATTGTGAAGGGTACAGTGCAATGCGAACTTTAAAGTTTTAAAAAGTTCACAAGTGGTTCACTAATTTTTTATAGGGTGACCATCAACATTGTTCGTTTTTCAGTGAAGGAAGAATTGTTTTCATTCTATGCACCCCAAAATCCAGAATCTAGAAACCCCTATTGCCAAAATTAGGGTACGAATACGTAATGGCTGAGATTTTGTGGTAGCAGTGACAGCAAAGCTAACAGCAGCTTCTGGAGTCTGCAGATGTGATGCTGAACAGGGAAATCCAGAAGCTGCTGTCAGTAATTCTACATTTCTCCACAGGGGAAGCTATTGAAGTCCCCCTCCCCTATCCCACCTTCCAGACTTCAAACAATTGGAAATCATTGAACTGATGAAAACGTTCACTTTTACACTCTTATTCTCAAGAAAAACCTTTGGAAAAGTACATCATTTTGAATGTGGTGTAACTGGGTTTTTAATAGTATACCTTCATAATTACTGTTAAACAGCCTCACTGTCACCTAAAGTGTAATTTATAGATGCTGAATGCCAAATTTCTCCATTGTGGTAAGAAATTCCACATATTTAAAATAATACATTTTTTAATGTTTATGATATTTTACCTTCTACCTTAATCCTATGTGTATGTCTCTATCAATGATGTCATTATTTGTTAAATCCCACCTGGACCTCACCCTTCCTTATTTCTCTAACCCAATACAACCTTCTACCACCTCCATGTCCCCAACCCTCTACCTGACTCTAATGTCTTGAAGGCCCCTCTCACCACATCATTTTTGACCGATCTAGCCTTCAGTCATCTAGGGCCTAAGCTCTGTAGTTCCCTCCCTAAACCCTTCCATTTCACTTCCGCCATTGAGATCCTATTTGAAACCCAATTCTTTTATCAAGCTTTTGGCACCCCTCTTATTTTGACTCAGCCATTTTGTCTGCTCACTCTTCTCTGAAGCACCTTTGGATGTGTTCCTACTGTTAAAGCATTATATAAATATGAGTTATCAAGATTAAAATCTTCATCCTCGGTCATTTCAATCTTCATTTTTCCCTGCCTCCAGTAATTTCTTTGCATTCATTCCCCTCTCCATCTCACCCTCTAACTCCATTGTGCCCGTGAGATTCCTGGTCTCCATTGTTGACAAGGCTCTCTCAAAACACCTCCTTATTTCCATTCTCCAACATACCACCCTCCTCACTTTTTAACTTCTTCTGAAACTTTTCACTCCCCAAACAGAAATTCCTTCAAACCCTTTCCATGGTTCCTCAGCAGCATCCGCCCTGGCCACAATCCTGAATTACCACCTGAAATGACATTAATACCTATCTCAAACTTTCCATTCTCCAAAGTCCTAGTGTACAATTTAATTGTGCTCTATCCAGCAACACAGCATTGGTTAAGTCACTGTGTTATCACCTATCCCCATCTACTGTCTTCTTCATTAGCCCAAAGGTTGCTGCCACACCCTCAAATTGCCAAACTGATGCCCATACTTCCTCAAGCTTAATATGTGCAAAATTGATGCCATCTTCTTTATCTTCCATCATTACCTCCATGTCTCTGGTCTCAATTCCATCAACCTCCCCAGCAAGTACCTCAGGCTGAATTAAGAGATAGTGAGCCATAGCATCTGATTCAACCTCAAGCTGAGCTTCCTTTCCCAGATCATCTCCATTGCCAAAATTACTTGCTTGCACTTTTAGTCTTTACCTGCTTTATGTTTTAATTTTCTCAATTGCCTCTCCATCTCACCCTTCCACACATTTTCATCCAAGTATTTGCAGCTCATGCCATATTGGCATGAAGTTGCACACTCCTTCCACCTCCGTCCTTTCTGAGCTCCATTAGTTCCTTATGGCCAGTTTGCTGATTCCAAAATTCTAATTCTTGCAAATCTCATAATGGCCTCATCCCACACTAAATTTGTAATCTCCTCCTGACTTACATCCATATGCACATATTCTGGTCCTCTGAGAGTGGGCTTCTCTTCATCCCTCTCCCCCACTCAAAGCCACAATGCTCCTGTCTTGTGCAACTCCCTCTCTCCTCAGTCCGCCCTTCATTGCTTTCAAAAACCTCCTCTTCAACAGTTCTTTCAGTTTCTCTCCCCTATTCTCTCCATTGGTTTTTCCCTTGTCTCAAACTCATAGTATCCTTTTCCTCCTTATTGTAAAAACCCCAAGTTGTCTTCCTGCATCTCAAGAATTATGTTAATAGGGTGAGTTGAAGTACAGAGGGAGGAGGCTGGAGCATTAATGGAAGTGACCACTTGGACAAATGGCCTATTCCATGCAGTAAAATCAATGAGTAGTGCTAGATGAATGCAAATCATTCTTGTTTTATTAAGCAGGAAATGTTTAATGGCACAATAATGCTGCCCATGTAGTCCAAGAACTCTGACACCACACTGTCAGTCATGGGATTCAAGGTGATGAACACTGTGCTGTGTGGATGAGAAACTGGGAGCCATAGAGCCAACTGTGTAAAAGGTTCATCAAGGTACTACACCAGGACCACATTAACTGCCTGTAACTCTCATAACATGAAGAAGTTGAAATGGTGTCAGCTGTAATTATTAACCAAAAGGTACTTTGGCTTTAATTGTGCAGATTCATTCAGGTCTCTCACACTGGCTTAGTGATAACTCCAGGCCAACTCTTAGTCATTTCACTATCTCTTACCACTTAAAAGCAAACTTAAAACCTCCTGAACAATCAAAATAAGCAGAAGTATGTTAATAGCAATCTAATTTAGTAGTTTTGTTTATGTTCTCCTATTTTTGGTGGAGCAGACTTTGTGCAGAGAGAAACAGAATCAAGGTTTCAGGTGAATGACCTTTTGTTCGGATGAAAGGTCATCGACCTGTAACATTAACCATGTTTTTCTCTCTATATAGATAATGCCTGACCCGCTGAGCATTTCCAGCATTTTCTGCTTTTATTTCAGCTACTGTTTATGTGTGATTCTGAACAGTGACTGCCACCAGGTTACTTGAGGGGGATCATCAATGTGAAGTTCAACCCCCTATAAATGGGTGCTTTCATTAGGGATGGCTGAATACAACCAGGAGTAGGAAATTTACTTTCCCTTAGCCTAAAAATGCTCTTTAATCCAACTCTCATTCCAGCAGGTATCCATTAAATCTGTAAATCTGGAATTGAATCTGAAATCATTTCCCATTCCAGACTGCTGAGCTATTCACTGGCTTCGTCAAGAGATTCCTATTTTTTTTAAAAGGATATTGACAGCTGCAATAACTTTGCATTTTCTGTTGTGTCTATTCTTCCACACCATACCACCAACCACCCCCCCACCCCCGCCTCCCCCCCATTCCTGTCATTGCACACACACAAATAGGCACACAAGTTTATTTTGAATTAAGCCAAAGTATTGCCCTCCCTATAACATTGTATATTCATGACTTGGCTTAAATGTTTCCTACCTGTTGTTCCACAGGCTTTAAAATTCTCTATCTTAGCTGTACCTTAAATACCATAAATAAAAAAAGGTTATGCTAAAATCGAACATATACATGGAACATGATCTTTGATGAATTGATTAGATCCTACACATTTTGTTTAAATGCCGGTGGGCTTTTCAGTATCTTCAGACTTCAGAAACAGTGCCAGATTGCAAAGTATGAGAGAAATATGCTTTTGTGGCATCTTTCCCCATTAAACCTGCCTGCAATTGAAACACATAGGAGTAAAGTATTGCCACAAAGCTGATAAAACTGGAGTTATGCCCAGAATAAAGATTAGCTACTGGAGGATGTCTCACATTGTTTGGCTTTTGTGGGTTCAGGAGTCTAATCAGAACCTATCTCTCAAGTTTTATTGTTACATTTTCATCAATGTACACCCAAAAGAGTTTTGCACAGAATCAAGTGAGGCAATACAACTGCAGTCCATAAGTGGCCAACTAACCATTGTAACAAATTAAAGATTAAAAAATCCTTCAGTCAAGACATTGTGGCAACCTCATGGCTAATTAGATGCAGTTGCCTGCAGTTAGTGTTCATTTTTGTGATATCCACAGGATAATAACAGAGGAAAACATTCAGAAACGTTGATGTGCAACATTTTCCTCTGTGTATCCTCAGCAGATGGTAAAAATAGGATACTTTGAGTTAGGGTGTCAATTGATCATTTAGCACTATGCACGCCTCCTTCCTTCCCTCCACCCCCATCTCGCACAGACACAGGATAGACAGGCATAATTTATTTGCTACACCTCAACGCCTACATACAAAGGCAGTGTGTATTAATGGTACCTTATTCCTTGTCAAGTGAAATGTGAAAATAGAGCTCTCAATGACCCACTTCGCCGAATGGGAATTGCTGAAGACTGTACAAGTCGAGTTAAGAAATAATTTCAGAATGTTTGCTAAGCGTTTCTAATGGCAACATGCACTTCCTGCCGATTGGGGTTAGAAATGTTAAAACGTTAACTGTTAGTAACGATGTTTGTTTAATAAAATAGCATAAGCATTTAGAGATGTGGCCGGTACGTAAGTGTATAGCAACTGACTCCAAGCCCACACACGGCAATGTGTTGCTAACTCGCTTCCGGGTCCCCGAAGCAACTCCTCGGCAAAGCATCAACTATTGGAGTAAGTAGCTGTCAGCGTCCAGTTCTGGTCCCAGATACTGCTCTGGTTTCAGAACCATGGACAGAGCCTTTTGATTTATATTGCATAATGCACATTACCACCGCAAACGCCGTTAAAGTAGTTGGAACAGATGGCGGGATTCGCCCAATAAAAACTTCGGCACTCTGGATTTGATATATATATATATAAATTATATAAACATTGGAGCAAACTAGATCATAAAGTATTTTGCACATACGTCGAATGCCACTGATACATTAACATTACACTAGGTACAGCCCTTTAATTCGCATTATTATAGAAAATATAATTACCACTCTGCAGTTCGGTTGAAATATTTCTAGGGACATTACCTCGACGTGTCCTTTCTGTCATTTATTTTACATTGGATGCAGACCCTGCGCCGATTTGTCCGCGGTTCACTTTGTCTGTCTCCTTTCCCCAGCAATAAGCGGAAACTGTACTTACGGGAATGAGCAGTTGTCAGGAAGATCCATAGGCTGATGGTGGAGAGGGACAGAGCGAAGGAGAAGCGTTCTCTGCCAGTTTGTGAGTCCATGTTTTGAAGCAATTTGATCTTAAGCTCAGGACTGGTGCTCTCTTGCTCCACTCTTGACCATGTCAGCGCACATTCTGCCTTGCCTCTCTCTCTCTCTCTCCCTCCCTCTTTAAAAGCAGCTGTTCATTTCACTGTCCTGCCACAACACGTTTCCCTGCGCCAGCGATTTGTACCGGGGAATCCGGACGTAAGTGCGGAGGAGCCACGCGGCTCAATATCACTTAGAGGAAATGCCAGAGAGACATCGCAACTCGGCGTCGAAGGGCCGCAGCACAAACTACTGTACAGTATTGAGCTAGCGCCGCTGCACATCCTTCTAGCCAGTTCACTAAAGATTGGCTGCAATTTATGTCAGGCTGTGGCAACATTTGTACAGTTTCAGGATACTTTATAACCCAGTAACACAATCTTGAGCAGGAATGGGTGACCCTACGCACTGTTTTTAGCTCCACTATGTGACCTCCCGTAACCCAGCTTCCCCTTCAGTGCTGAACGACCCCAGGAAAGTCACTCTGGACACACAGAGTCGTGCGTTCCCACGACTGCTTCCCACACACTGAGCCTGAAACCTGACTCGTAATTTAAGATTACTTTACACCTGCATAACGTGGAAAGGTCATGGAGTCATAGAATGATACAGCCTAGGAGGAGACCATTCGGCCCGTCGTACCTTTGCCGGCTCTCTGGCAAAACTATCCAATGAATTCAACTCACCTAGTATTTTCCAATGGTCCTGTAATTTTATTTTCCCTTCCGGCATGTGCTTTCGGCAATAAGCATGGATTTGGGACACTATACAATGTTTAACCTGAACGTAAATGCCCTTGATGATCAAATTCTTCGAGAGCTAGCTAAAAACATTGCAATTGTTAGTTGTATATCTGCCTAATTGTAGACAATTCTCAATCTTACTCAGCTGTATCATTTAAGGCTCTCCTTTCTTGATTCCATTCGCCAATAAGTCCGAATAACGTGCACGAGAAACAAACCTGTTTGATACCAAAACCAATGGTTTGTTTACCTCTGCCCAAAGGTGGTGAGATGTAATCCGCTCAAATTCAGGTGTTTTTTTGTGTGTTCGTGAGGCTGGGGTGGGGTGGGAGGTTATTGATGCATAGCTTCTCAATTGCCTCTTTTAGCAACACTTCCAGTATGCACTTTTAAAAAACATAAAACCTCCACTCCACTCCATTCCAATGTTCTGAAAAGCATTCTTTTATCTGAATTTACCAGAGTAACTCTCAGTGCTAACGTGTGTAATTACAGCTACCAGAGATGCAATTTTCCTTCGATACTTATATTACAAAAGTCGGGCTTCTCCATCTCAACAAAGAGTCGTAATTGGTTTTAAATCAAAGTAAGAGCAAAAACCGCATTTTCTTCTCAAAAGGTAGTTTTTAAAAACTTTTCTTTTCAAACCCCTACTTATAGTCGGCTCGGTATTGCTTAGTCACGGCCCGCACCCCTCACCCCCAACGCAATTGGTAATCCAGACATAACAAAAATAAATGAAAGGGAGTAAGACACACCCAGTTGGGTACTCCCTGGATTCCCTTGTCTGCTTATATAATATAAAATAAAAACAGAAAATGCTAGAAAAACTCAGCAGGTCTGGCAGCATCTGTGGAGAGAGAAGCAGAGTTAACGTTTGGAGTCTGTATGACCCTTCTTCAGAGCTATTGAAATCTCCGTTCACATCGGTGGGCCCGAAGATCCAGCCTGTGTGAAGGGCTAGAAAATTCTGACCAAGGTTTCAAGGCCTATGACTCTTCTTCAGTGTTATACCGACGGGAAACGTTAACTCTGTTTCTCTCTCCACAGTTGCTGCCAGACCTGTTGAGTTTTTCCAGCATTTTCTGTTTTGATTTCAGATTTCCAGCATCCACAGTAGTTTGCTTTCCCCTGGTCTGCTTCCCTGGGTCAGCACAACAGTTGAAATGTCACTTATTTACCTTTTAAAAATATCATGCCCTATTTCACAGAATCGCAGAATCTTAATGGCACAGAAAGAGGCCATTCTGCCCATCACATCTGCACCGGCTCTCCCAATGAGCATTATGGCCTAGTGCCATTGCCCTGCCTTTTCCCTGTACCCCTACACATTGTTTCTATTCAAATAATCTAAATGTCCTCTTGAATGCATCGATTGAGCCTGCCTCTACCACACTTCCAGGTAGTGCATTCCAGACTCGAACCATCCGTTGTTTGAAAAAGCTTTTTCTCATGTCACACTTGCTTCTTTTGCAAATCGCTTTAAACCCGTGCCCTCTCATTCTTGGCCCTTTTTACGAGTGGGAACAGTTTCTCCCTATCTGCTCTGTCCAATGCCCTCATGATTTTGAACATCTCTATCAAATCGCCTCTCAGCCTTCTTCTCTCCAAGGAGAACAGTCCCAACCTCTCCAATCTATCATCATAGATTGTCTAAATGGGCTTGCAGTAACACTTTTTTAAAATCTCAGTCTCAAACCAGAACATGGGTGACTGGGTCTTTTGCATTGCTCTCCATTACTCAGGTGGACTATTGAACTGAGGACTTAATTGCTTGTTCAGTTAGACACTAAAGATCACCAGACCACTTTCAAAGAAGAGCATGGCCAACATTGTCCCTTCCGCCGCCACCAAAAACAGGCTGGGCACTGTATTCTCCTTTTGTGAGATCTTACCATGTAAACAAATAGTGTGCAGAAGAAATGTCATATTCAACGTGATACGTTGGGCGAAATTTTATGCTGGTGTGATTTTATGGTCCAGCCAAAGTCAATGGGCTTTCGAACGGTGAAGCATTTCACAGCCCTGCCCCCACCATGACCGGGCTGTAAAATTCCGCCAAACAACTCTGTTTCTCTCTCCACAGATGCTGCCAGGTGGGCTGAGTTTTTCCAGCACTTTCTGTTTTTTCATCTTATAAACTAATCACTGCGTCATCTGTTGAGATAAAATGTCACAGTAGTTTACAACAATTTGCACCTCCATAGTGTTTTGAACTTAATTTTAAAAAATGTCTCAAGGTTAATTATCAAACAAAGTTGGGCACCCAACTATATAAAGGGCTGAATCTTGCAGCCCTTCCCGCCAGTGGGATTTTATGGTCCTACAGAAGTCAATGGACTTTTGAATGGATCGCCGCAATTTACGGGCCCGCCCTCGCTGTGACGGGGCTGTAAAATTCTGCCCATAGAGATAGTAGTGATAGGTAACCAAAAGCTTTGTTGAAGAAGGAGAGTTTAAGGAAGTGACTTGAAATAAGAGACCTGCATTTATTGCAAGGGGTTTTAGGTATAGGCGTAAAGAAACCTTGCTGCAATTGTAGAGAGCCTTGGTGGGACCAGTTTTGGTCTCCTTACCTAAGGAAGAATGTACTTGCCATTAGAAGGAGTGCAATGAAGGTTCACCGGACTGATCCCTAGGATGCTGAAATTGTCCCACGAGGAGAGATTGGGGAGACTGGGTCCATATTCATTAGATGGGAGATGGTGGCATTGTGGTATTGTCACTGGATGAGTAATCCAGAGACCCAGGGTAATGCTCTGGTCTGGCCTAAATGTGATTCCAGATCCATAGCAGTGTGGTTTACTCTTAAGTGCCCTCTGAAATGGCTTAGCAAGCCACTTAGTTGTATCAAAACCGCTAGGAAGTCAATAAGGCTACCTAGACCACATCGACTGCAGCGGCTCAAGAAGGCAGCTCACCACCAGCTTCTCAAGTGCAATTAGGAATGGGCAATAAATGCTGGCCTAGCCAGCAATGCCCACATCCCATAAATGAATAAAAAAATAGAATGAGAGATGATCTCTTTGAAGCATATAAAATTCTTATAGGGCTCGACAAGGTAAATGCAGGAAGGGTGTTTTCCTGGCTGGGGATGTGGTCTAGAACCAGAGGACACAGTCTCATAATAAGAAGTAGGCCATTTTGGACTCAGATGAGGGGCCATTTCTTCGCTCAGAGAATAGCGAATCTTCGGAATTCTCTACCCCAGAGGGCTGAGGAAGCTAAGTCATTGAGTATATTCAAGCCAGAGATCAATAGATTTTTAGATATTAAATATATCAAGGCGATATGGGGATAGTTGGGAAAATGGCGTTGAGTTAGAATATCAGCCATGATCTAGTTGAGTGGCGGAGCAGGTTTGAGGGGCCTAATGGCCTACTCCTGCTCCTGCTCCTATTCCCCATGTTCATATGTTTCTCTATGGCATCTTTCATGATCTCAGTTTCCCAAAGTACTTTACAGCCAATGAAGTACAATCACTATTGTAATTTTTTTTTTATTCATTCATGGGATGTGGGCATCACATTTATTGCCCATCCCATGTAGCCAATTACAGGCCACTTAAGAGCCACTTCCCACTTGGCCTCAATTTTGAGGTTGGTGGGAGGAGTTCAGGTGCAGAGGGGAGACCCATCATGTCACCTTGCTCAGGCCTTGGGCAGGAAGGGGGGAAATGCCTCCCTCCCGTGCCCGCTTTCAACATCAGGCGCCCCTCCCCAATGGCTGCCCCTCCCCTGCAGGTCCTCCTCAACCCCACCCCAGCTTCTCCATCAAGACCCCCACACCCCTGCCCCACCGCCTCCAAACCTCACCTTGCCTCCACATCGTGAGATCACCTGCCCTTACATGGTCCTGAACTCCTGGATTTAGAATCTGGGAACTGCTTGTAGTCCCAGTCATGGCCATTGCTGTCATCGGTGCTGCTGTGACTAAAGAGCTGCCAGATAATCAGATTGGCCAGCAGATCTCTGAGGAAGGACTTCCACCCCTCACTCGGGCCAAAGTCCCGCCTCTAACCAATTGACACCATCTGCTGTGATCGGCAGGGTGCGTTCAGCATGAAACAAGACATGTCAGAGTGATGAAGGCTTGGAGATGCTGAATTGACTGAATCTGTCTAAATTAGCAATAATTTCTGAGCCCTGACAAATGTATTTGGCAGATTTGGAAACTGTCTCCATGCCCAAGATGTTCACTATATAGCAAGAAGATCTGTGTGGTCTCAAAGAGCTGGCAAATTCAGGGAGAGTGATGGTCAACTGTGGCCTGAAGTTTGCCTAGGGCTCCTTGCTGCAAACCTGAGAGGACTTGGGTTAGGTTGAAAGACCCGTTTTCTTGTCATTTCCACATGGTGGCTGCACCCATATCGTACCCTTTCAGAAACGAGGTGTGTATGTGAGGGTTTCCAAAGGTCCTAGGTGAGTTTGTGAACTGTACTTTCTACTATTACAGCATCCTGTCCATGACAAGAGACTAGATTTTTTAAAATTATATCTCTTACAATGGATGTCAGAGATTATAACTCTCTGGTAACAGCTGAGCTTGTGTAACACCCTCCCTGACCTGAAACAGGCTTGTGCTATAAGTCTCTGGCAATAACTAGTTTAATGCTGGACTCTTTATGACAATAGATGGTTTTCCTCCCACCTTTCTCCCGCAATAGGTAAGTGTTGTCCTTGACAGTAATGAAGTTTTCCCGCTACTGTCCTTGACAATAGGCTGACTCAACCCAAGCTGCTCAAGTGTGTTTGCGGCATTCCTTCCTTTAAATTGGCTAGATCTTCACTCTGCTCTTATTGATTCTAATTGTGTGTACACGAGAATTACAAAGAAATTTGGAACAACGATTATTGGAGCCTTCTTTTTCTTACCTTTTCATTCACGCTATTCAGGTTTGTGCCCATTTTGTTGTGTGGGATTATTTTAACCTTTCATTCTGGAGCTAGGTTCCTGCCTGTAAATTATGTCAAATTTTCCATGAAGTGATTAGTGGCTTAAAGTGCAGTTATCCAGGGTACAATTTCAAAATTTGTGGATGAAAATTGGAATCATTGTGAAATGAGGACGATAATGTAAAATTTCAAATGGACAAAGACAAGTTAATGGAGTGGCCAATGAATTTCAATGCAGAGGAATGTGAAGTAATACATTTTGGTAGGAAGAACACAGAAAGACAATATAAAAGAAAGTGTACAATTCTAAAAGGGATACAGGAGGAGAGGGACCTGGGTGTACATGTGCATGAGTCATTTAAGATGGCAGGACAGGTTGAGAGAACAATTAATAAAGCATAAAGTATCCTAAGCATTATTAACAGAGGCATAATGTACAAGAGCAAGGAGGTTATGTTGAATTTGCATAAAACACTTGTTCGGCCTCAACTGGAATGTTGAGTTCAATTCTGGGTGCTGCACTTTAGGAAAGATGTGAAGAGAGAGTGCAGAAACGATTCATGAGAATGATTCCAGAGATGAGCAACTTCAGTCACGTAGATAGATAGGAGAAGTTGGGACTATTTTCCTTGGAGAAGAGAAGGTTGAGAGGAGATTTGAAAGAGGTATTCAAAATCATGAGGTGTCTGAACTGAGTAGATTGGGAAAAACTACTCCCACTGGTGGAAGGATCATGAAAGAGAGGGTACAAATTTAAGGTAATTGGAAAAAGAAGCAATGGGGACATGAGCAGAAACTTTTTCACACAATGAGTATCTAAGATGTGGGATGCGCTGCCTGATGGTGTGGTGGTGGCGGGTTCAATCAAGGCATCCAAGATGGAATTGGATTATGATCTGAAAAGGAAGAATGCACAGGGTTATGCGGAGAAGTTGGGGGAGTGGCACTAGGCACATTGTTCATTCAGAGAGCTGGCAGAGACACGACGGGCAGAATGACCTCCTTCTGTGCAGTAACAATTCTCTGATTGTGTGAAGTGTTGTCATAATACGCCCTCTCAATTACTTTGTTTATTTGAAATTGCAAAGGCCCATAGCTTTGATGACTTAAAAATATATATATTTAGATAGAAACTACAGAAGCATAATTGTTTTCACCCACCACCGAGGAATATGAAGATACTGTATTTTTCAATTTCACAAAACTGCAGGTTGTGTATTTGTGCCATTGACCTACTCTGATTATTTTAGTTTCACCATCAGACACAGAGACAGAACCAAATGGTAAAGAGTGAAGGTTAAAGGAGTAAAAACTCAAATCTCATATTGAAATTCATCTTTATTATGAAAACTAGTGGAATGCTTTTTCAAAAGGCTTTTTAGCTCCTGCGTGGGGAAGGAAATTGTGCAAATGGCTACTCTAAAGGATACAAAAGAACAGAATTTTAACTGAATTCTGAATATAATTATTGATATGTAAAGTCATGTTTCTAATCATGGGCTTCATACCACTAGAGTCTAAGGGCCAGAGCAAAGCTTTGATTTAATGAGGCTGTGGAATACGCCATTACTCTTAGTTAAGCATTCTGATGTCCTTGTAACGAGCTTAAAAAGGTTCGTAACAGTAATAGTGTAAGTGTAAACTCTGAAGATCTTGGACTCCTACCAAGAGTCAAGCCAATATAGTACTTAATTACAATGTTAATAGGCTGCTTTTGCAAGAAGCCGCCAAGTAAACCCACTATTTTTGAGATGTAAGTCACTTAAGAACAGGAATAGACCATTCAGCCCTCAAGCCATTCCATCATTCAGTTAGATGGTGATTAATCTATACCTCAACCCCATTTACCCACTTTTGTTGCAGCCTCAGTCTTCAAAATTTCAATTAACCCTCCATACACTGTCTCAGTTATTTGGGGAAAGAAGTTCCAGATTTAAGCTATCTTTGTGTGAAAAAAAGTATGGCCTGATCACACTTCAAAAGGAGTGAGCTCTAATTTGGAGACATTGCCCTTTTGTTGAGATTTTCCCCAGGCAGAGGAAATCTTCACCCAATTGAACCCTTTTTACCATTTTAAACACCTCAATTAGATCACCCCTCAACTTTGTAAACTCATGGAAATATAAGCCAGGTCTATGCAACCTGGCATCATAATTTAACCCTTTCAGCCCTGGTACCACTCTGGCGACACTGTGTTGTACTCTTTACAATCTTAGTGTTCAGAGATTCAATGCCCAAAACTGAACAAAGTACTCAACATGGCCTAGGCTCTCTACAACTGAAGCATGAATTCCGCAACTTTTAGATTCCAGCATCCTGGAAATAAAGAACAAAATTCCATTAGACTTTTTGATTACTGTTTAGATAGAATTTTATGTGCCCACATCACTCCCACCCCCCCCCCCCCCCCCCCCCCCCCCCCCCTCTCTGGAGGGGGTTGGCAGGTGGGGGTGAAGGCAGGGGGTGCCGTCCTTGCTGTCTACCCACTTCTGTTGGAATTTTACCAGTGGGCGGGAATGTGTCAAATGGCCCATCAGCCCTAGGGCCAATTCTGACTTTCAAGTGGCCAATTTTGGCCATTGTTGATTCAGCGTGAGCAAACAGCCAACTTTAAATAAAATGAAGGTACTGTGAAGTGAATCTCCTGTGGAATTGTGTGTATGTAATGAAGATGATCCTATGGCAGCTAATGATTTTGCCAAAGGGAAGTATGCAGGCAAGGAGATAGACAGGAGCTGAAGATGGAATGCTGGGAGCTCCCAAAGTGATCATGTGAGGTTGTAAAGAGAGCCATTGTAGGAAATGTGTTGATTACAATGGGAGACATACACTGGGACCTATTGGGCTTTGAACAGTATGTACTATGACTCCAATCTGGTGCGAAGCAAGATTTCAAAGGCTTCCTAGTGTGTCTTTGAGGTTCTGAGAATGTATAAAATCTTGAATGAGCGCTTTAAATTCTGATATAGTACATATACCTGTACACTTATAGCATCAAAGATCACTTGCAAGGAAACAGAACTCTATTTACATGACAAAGCGTCCACGATCTGTTTCTCCTGTACCTGAATCTTAATTCAAAGACCACTGGTTGTATTTCAGAGTCAATTGTCGTATAGTAGCATTCTAAAGCTTTTAAATAATGCTTTGAGATACCAGCAACGTAACCCATTTCCCTGAGACCATCTCTCAATTATTTTCCCAAGGGGGATAAGCCATTTATTGCATTAAAAAAACTGAGGGGAGGATTTCAGTCAAACACGTTGGCCTGAACTTTTGTAGAAATGTGGAAGTGAATCTGGAATCCAGATCCAATTCCAATGGATCTGGAAGCAGTTTTGTGCTTCTGGCCAGTCGGCATGTTCCCAACTCCGGTTAATTTTGAGAAGATGGTTTCTGGGGGTGACATCTACTCAACCACCAGTGGTGGATAGCCAATTAGGCAATTTAAGATGTTTATTGGGACATCTTGTTTCAGATAACAGATGGTAATATTTAAATATCTGTATAATTTCACATCTAACTTCAGGCCATAAGAGTTTCTTGAAGGCAATGAATTATCGAGCACAGTATCATCTCCTCAAGACCATGGCCTGAATATTGCGGATGGCAGGATTTCCAGTCCCCCCATCCAAAGAATCGATGGGGAACACATCCCCGCCGACTCTGACTGCCCCACAGCCATTTCACACTGGAAATGAGCCTCAGTCGGCTGCAGGCAGGATTTCTGCCCCTCACTCGGGAGGAAGTCACGCCTTAGAGAGCTGCTGGCCAATCTGATTGGCCGGCAGTTCTCTCGGCCCTTCGGCGACAAGAGCTGCAGTGGACCAATGAGGAAGTTCAGGAAGATGCCTGAGCCTAACTCTCTGGACTGGATGGCAAAGTCAATTTACGGGGTGCCAGGGCAGGGAGGGGAGGGGAAGCCTAGCGGGGGTGGAAACTGGGTGACTGAGGTAGCGGGGGAGAGGATGGGGATGGAGGAAGGCTCAGCAGTCACTGGACCTTAACCGGGGTGGAGGGATGGGGGCGGGGGGCGGGGGGGGTCGCTTAAAGTCAAAAGGGGGGCTTCTGATGGAGGTGCCTACCCACCTTCCTGTCCAAGGTCTAATCCCATTCTTTTTTGGGCTTCTCCCATGCCAGGTAAATCCTCCCACCAGCCTAAAAGGTGAGGCTGGGCAGGAAATGGCCCATAAGTGGCCAATAATTGGGCACTTAAAGGCCTCAATTTGAGCAAGGGCCATCCGAGGCCCTGTCTAACCCAGCGTAAAATAGCTGCAAGGTCAGGGCGGGCAGGAAACTGGAGGGAATCCCATCCCTTCAATTTCATGCTCCCCCCCACCATGCCTAAAAAACCCACCAGTGAAGGAGCATGAAATATAGGCCCATGTTATTTTGAGTTGTTGGGCACATTGAATGGAGAAATTGTGGCTAACAGTAATTATTTGCCGAAAAAAACAAATTATATTATTTAGTTCCTGATTTTCTGGAGTGCAGAGTGGTTTGAGGATCTAGTAATGCAGATTAGAGTACAGGTTTAATTATACTGCAGTTTGGTACATGGAGAAAAGTACCAGCACCTCTTTGATGGCATAAGTATGTGTGCAAAAGATTAGTAACATTAAAACGTGTATCGTTCTAATATGCCACCAAAGTCTTGTTTCATTTATGGCTTACAAAGCACAGCTGTGTAGAATGTATTTGAGGAAAAAGTATTGGTCTTCACATTTTGCTTTGCCTGCAGAATGTCAACTATATTGAGATACGTATATATGAACATACGAATTAGGAGCAGGAATAGGCCACTTGGCCCCTCAAGTCTGCTCCACCATTCAGACCATGGCTGATCTGATTTTAACCTCATATTCCTGCCTACCCAGAATAACTTTTCACCCCCTTGCTTATCAAGATTCTATCTACCTCTGCCTTAAAGATATTCAAGGACTCTGTCTCAACCACCTTTTGAGGAAGAGAATTCCAAAGTCTCACAGCCCTTTGAGGCAGAGAAAAAAAATGCCTCTCTTTCCTATATTAACATTCATGAAGGCCTTGAAATAACCCAGCAGGTCTGGCAGCATCTGTGGAGAGAGAAACAGAGTTAGTGTTTCAAGTCCATATGACTCTCTGAAGAAGAGTCATAAGGACTCGAAACATTAACTCTGTTTCTCTCTCCACAGATGCTGCCAGACCTGCTGAGTTTTTCCCACATTTATTGATTTTATTTCAGATTTCCAGCATCTGCAGTATTTTGCTTTCATCATTGAAATAACCCATATTAGACTAACTCATTATTTCTCAGTGGTTCTCATTTTCAAGCAGTGTTTTTTTTTTTCTATTTTATACTTTTGGATTTCTTGTGCCCATAAAGCTGATGGACATAAGTACAGGTAATGGAATTTTTTTTATATCTCTTTACATCACCTAGGCTCAGCATTATGCACTTGAGAAACACTTGCATGATAAATACAAAGCAATGACACAGAGGGTGGAAACTGGATCTTCTTGCACCCATTTTATGGGCATAAAATGAGTGGATTGTTACCACATATAAGGCTACTTAATAAGATAAAAGTCCATGGTGTTGGGGGTAGTATAATAGCATGGATAGAGGATTGGATAACTAATAGTAGATAGAGAATTGGGATACGGTGGGGGCATTTTCAGGATGGCAACCTATAACTAGTGGAGTGCCACAGGGATTAGTACTGGGGCCACAATTATTCACAATATATATTAATAACTTGAATGAGGGAAACGAATGTGCTAATGCCAAGTTTGCAGATGATACAAAATTAGATGGGAAGGCAAGTGGTGAGGATGACACAAAGAGTCTACACAGAGGGATATAGACAGGTTAAGTGAGTGGGCAAAAACTTGGCAGATGGAATATAATGTGGGAAAGTGTGAGGTTATGCACCTTGGCAAGAAGAATAGAGGAGCTGAATATTATTTAAATGGAGAAAGACTGAAAAAAGCTGAAGCACAGAGAGATTTGGGGGTCCTCGTGCATGAATCACAAAACGCTAACATCCAAGTTCAGCAGGTAATAGGTAAGGTAAATGGAATGTTGGTATTTATTTCAAAGGGAATGGAGTATAAAAATAGGTAAGTCTTGCTAAAACTATACAAGGAACTAGTTAGACCACACCCAGAATACTGTGAACAGTTTTGGTCCCCTTATCTAAGGAAAGATATACTGGCATTGGAGGCAGTCCAGAGAAGGTTCACTACCTTGATCCTGGGGATGGAGGGATTTTCTTATGAGGAGAGGTTGAGTAGGTTGGGCCTGTACTTATTGGAGTTTAGAAGAATGAGAGGTGACCTTATTGAAACATATAAGATTCTTAGGGGGCTTGACAGGGTAGATGCTGAGAGGTTGTTTCCCTAGGACCAGAGGGCATAATCTCAGAGGAAGGGCTTGCCCATTTAAAACCAAGATGAGGAGGAATTTCTTCTCTCTAGAGGGTAGTGAATCTGTGGAATTCTATACCGCAGAGGACTGTAGGGATTGAGATAGACGGATTCAAGGCTGAGATAGACAGGTTTTTAATCAGTAAAGGAATCAAGGGTTATGGGGACAAGGCAGGAAAGTGGAGTTGAGGATTATCAGATCCACCATGGTCTCATTGAATGCCGGAGCAGACTCAATTGGCCGAATAGCCTACTTCTGCTCCTATGTTTTATGGTCTTGTATGGGCCAATTTCAGGGATTAACATCCCACGACCAAAGGACACCTCAAAGATGTATGACCTGATATTAAGTCGAACAATTTGACAGTTGCTAGGCCTCTTAAATACACTAGTGAGGGGTTCAATGCTTGGTTTAGGCCACCTCATCAATTTTCAATGTTGTAGAGCAGAGAAGGACCCAGGGCAGTCCTGCTTGGGATTCAAAAGCAGTTGCTGAGCAATCTTTTTAAAAATTCATTCATGGGATGTGGGCACCACTGGCTAGGCCAGCATTTATTGCCCATCCCTAATTGCCCTTGTTCAGAGGGCAATTTAAGAGTCAACCACATTGCTGTGGGTTTGGAGTCACATGTAGGCCAGACCAGGTAAGGACAGCAGATTTCCTTCCCTAAAGGACATTAGTGAATCAGATGGGTTTTTACAACAATTGACAATGATTTCATGATCATCATCAGGCTTTTAATTACAGATTTTTATTGAATTCAGATTTTACCATCTGCCGTGGTGGGATTCAAACCCAGACCCCCAGAGCATTACCTTGGGTCTCTGGAATACTAGTCAAGCAACAATACTACCATGCCACCACCGCCCCACATTGCCACCTAAAGGTGGATGGTTTTTAAAGCTTTACAAAAAAATGTTGCTGGAAGTCAGGAATTGTCCACTCCCATCCCAATCCAACTACGTCTCAACCCCCACTCCATTGTTCCACTCCAGCAAGGGGCACACGAGGAGACAGGCAACTATGCTGGACTGAGATGGCAACTGAATGAGAGCTGTATTAGGTTCATGTGTGAATTCGATGCACAGGGGAAAGAGGTGTGGTATAAAGAAGAATTACTCAAAGTTAATTAAGTGAGTAATTAAATTAAATTAGCTAAATAACATAAGTAGTAATGACAGGACAGGTGTGATGTTGCAGCGTTGGAATGTGGGAGCTTTCGGATGCCAAGGCAATTCAGGATAAACGCACCTGCAGAAAGTGTAAGTAGCTAGAGGAATTCCGGATCAGTATTATAGATCTGGAAGCAAAACTTCAGACACTTTGCAATATAAGGGAGGGGAAGAGATACCTAGACACTATATTCCAGAATGGGGTTGGCTGTTTTGGTCAGCAATGAGGGCCAGGAGGATGTGACCATGAGCGAGGCAGATAATGGGATTGAGCAGACAGTAATGGAGGAGCCCCAGCCTCAACCTGCATGGACAAAAGCGAGGTCTCGCCATGGCAGCATGGTACAGGAAGACCTTCAGGCTGGGGTAGCGACAGGAATGTAGTGGTAGTAGGGAACAGTATAGTGAGGGGGATTAACACTGTTCTCTGCAGCAAGAATGAGAGTCCAGAAGGCTGTGTTGCCTGCCCGGTGCCAGAGTTTGGGACGTCTGCCCAGGGCTGGGGAGGAAATTGCAGTGGGAGGGGGAGGATCCAGTCGTCATGGTCCATGTAGGTACCAATGACACAAGCAGGACAGGGAAGGAGGTTCTGCATAGTCAGCATGAGAAGCTAGGTGCCAAATTAAGAAGCAGAACCATAAAGGTAATAATCTCTGGATTATCACCTGAGCCATGTGCAAATTGGAATAGGGCAAATAAGACTCAAAGACAGGTGTGGGATAAGCGGGTTCCAGCCTGTGGGACACTGGCACCAGTACTGGGGAAAGTGGGGGCTGTACCATTGGGACGGTCTGCTCCTGAACTGTGCCAGGACGAGCGTTCTTGCGAATTGCGTAACTAGGGAAGTAGGGAGTGCTTTATACTAAACAAGGGGGGTGAGGGATCAAGCTTGGGTAGATGTGGCAAATCAAAGTGTAAATTCAAGGCAGGAGACTATAATAGCAATATGGGAAATGAGGGTCATAGAATAGCAGGAAGGGGCAAGAGATAAAACCTAAGAATACATCAATAGTCAAGACTAGATGTTACAAAGATAACAAAAAGACAAAATTAAAGGCTCTGTATCTGAGTGCACGTAGCATTCATAACAAAGTAAATTAATTGATAGCGTACATTGAAGTAAATAATTATGATCTGAAAGCCATTACAGAGACACGGCTGCAGGATGACAAGGATTGGGTCCTGAATATTGATGGGTATATGACATTCAAGAAGAATCAGGAGCTAAGTAACAGTGGAGGGGTAGCACTGTTGATCAAGGATGGCATTGGTGCAATATTTAGGGGTGATCTTAATTCAGTAGATCAGGGTGTAGAATCGGTTTGGATGGAGATGAGGAATAGTAGGGGAAAGAAGGCACTAGTGGGAATGGCCTACACACCCTCTAACAGTAACTTCAATGTAGGACAAAGTATACAAGCATAAATATTGGGTGCTTGTGATAAAGGGACAGCAATAATCATGGGTGAATTTTAATCTACATATAAACTGGAAAAATCAGATTGGTAGTAATAGCCTGGATGAGGAGTTCATAGAAATGCTTTTGAGCTAGTTTTCTTTAGAGCAACACATTCTGGAACCAACCACAGAGAAGGTTATATTAGAATTGGTATTGAGTAATATGGCAGGATTAATTAATGACCTCAGAGTGAAGGCACCCCTAGGTAGCAGCAACTACATTATGTTTGAATTTTACATCCAGTTTGAAAGGAAGAAATGTAGGTCTAAGACTAATATTTTAAACTTAAATAAGGGCAACTATGTGGGCATGAAAGCTGAGCTAGCTGAAGTGACCTGGGATACTAGGTTAGGGGATAGATCAATAGAGAAACAGTGGCAGACATTCAGGGGGATATTTCAGAATACTCAGAATAAGTACATTCCAACTATAAAGAAAAATTCTAAAGGGAGGACCCGCCATCCATGGTTAACTAAAGAAGTTAAGGAAAGCATCAAACTTAAGGAAATACATATAACTGTGCAAAGGTGAGTGGCAGATCAGATGATTGATCAGGAGAAAGAAATTAGAATATGAGAGGAAGCTAGCTAGAAATGTAAAAATGGATAGCAAGCATTTCTATAGGTACTTAAAAAGGAAAAGAGTAAGTAAAGTGAGTGTAGGTCCTCTAGAGAGTGAGAATGGGGAATTAATAGTAGTTAATAAGGAAATGGCAGATGAAATTAACAAATATTTTGCTTCTGTCTTCACAATAGAGGATACAAAAACATTCCAGTAATAGCTGTAAATCAGGAAATGGAAGGGAGAGGGGAACATGGTGAAATTACACTCACTAGGGAAGCGGTACTGAGCAAGCTGATGGAGCTGTGCGCTGACAATTCTCCAGGTCCTGATGGACTTCATCCTAGGGTATTAAAAGAAGTGGCTAATGGGGTAGTGAGTGCATAGGTGTTAATTTTCCAAAATTCCCAAGATTTTGGGAAGGTTCCATCAGATTGGAAAGAAGCAAATATAACCCCTCTATTCAAGGAAGGAGGGAGGCAGAAAACAGGAAATTATAGGCCAGTTAACTTGATGTCTGTCATGGGGAAGGTGTTAGAATTGATCATTAAGGAAGTTATAGCTGAGCACTTAGAGGAACTCAAGGTAATCAAGAAGAGTCAGCATGGTTTTGTGAAAGGAAAATCATGTTTAAACAATTTATTGGAGTTTTTTGAAGGAGTAACATGCTCTGTGAATAAAGGGGAGCCTGTAGATGTAGCTGTACTTGGATTTCTAGAAGGCATTTGATAAGGTGACACATCAAAAGGTTATTCCAGAAAATAAAAGCTCATGGTCTAGGGAATAACGTATTAGCATGGATAGAAGATTGGCTGACTAGCAGAAAACAGAGAGCGTGCATAAATGGGTCTTTGTCTGATTGGCAGGATGTGATGAGTGGAGTTCTGAAAGGATCTGTGCTGGGGCCTCACCTTTTTACAATTTATATCAATGATTTAGATGAGGGGAGTGAAGGCATGATAGCTAAATTTGCAGTTGACACAAAGATAGGTAGGAAGGTATATTGTGAAAAGGACATAAGGAGGTTGCAGACGAATACAAATAGTTTGAGTGAGTGGGCAAAAATATGGCAGATGGAGTTTAATGTGGGAAAATGTGAAATTGTTCACTTTGGCAGGAAGAATAAAAAAAAACAGAGTATTATTTAAACAGAAAATGGCTGCAGAATTCCGAGGTGCAGAGGGATCTAGATGCTCTAGTGCATGAGTCACAAAAAGACAGTTTGCTGGTACAGCAAGTAATTAAGAAGGCTAATGGGATGCTATCCTTTATTTTGAGAGGATTGAACATAAAGGTAAGGATGTCATGCTTCAGTTATACAGGGCATTGGTGAGAGCTCGAATGTTGTGTTCAGTTTTGGTCTCCTTATTTAAGGAAGGATGTAAATGCATTTCAAGTGGTTCAGAGGAGGTTTACTGGATTGATACCCGGAATGAGTGGGTTGTCTTATGAGGAAAGATTAGACAGTCTGGGCTTGCTTCCACTGGAGTTTAGGAGAGTGAGGGGTGATTTGACTGAAGTATATAACATCTGGAATAGTATTGACAAGGGTGAACATGGAAAGAATGTTTCCTCTTGTGGGTGAGTCCAGAACTAGGAGGCACTGTTTTAAAATTAGGGATTGCACTTTTAGGACAGAGATGAGGAGAATTTTTTTCTCTCAGAGGGTTGGGTGACTTTGGAATTCTGCCTCAGAAGGCAGTGGAGGTGGGGGTCACTGAATATTTTTAAGGCGGAAGTAGATGGATTCTTGCTAGGCAAGGGAATTAAAGATTATCGGGTGTAGGTGAGAATGTGGAATTTGAAACACAAACAGATCAGCCATGATCTTAATGAATGGCAGAGCAGGTTTGAGGGGCCGAATGGCCTACTTCTGCTCCTATTTTGCATGTTCGTAGGTAGCCAGGGGGTGAAGGATAGAACTGGAGCCTAGCCTTTTACACACTTATTCGCCTTTATTTACAGAGTGGCATATTGTTAACATGTACCTCCAAATCTAACCACCACAGTTTCAGTCTGCTCCTATATATAGGAAGTGAACCCTTAACTAATGCCTACCACCTGAATACATTTAATTGATATACAGCTAACACCCATTGCCCCTCCACACATGCCACTACTTTGTGCCACATGCCCAAAATGAAAATCTTCAAATGAGCTGTCTGTGGAGACACAACTGGCGCCAGCAGCCCATCCAATTGATACGAATGAGGCCTGAGGCTCAATTTCAAGAAAACCTCGACTTCCAGTCTGCACATGTATTGAAGACGAACTGTCACCATCATAGTCCGAAACCAAGCGCCAGTGTATTTATATTTTCCACCTTTTCAACCTTAATGGACATAATATCAAAAAAGCACCCTGTGGATCAGTGTAAATGTTTCTATCTCCCCATCAAGCATCCTTATGTCCTCCTCTGTAACATACTAAATTGCCAATTCTGTGCCAAATTGTAAGCATGCTGTGCGGAAGGTGGAATGACAGTGCTCAACGTCAATTTGCTTAGAGCCCTTATATCCAGCGGAGATGAAAAAAAAATTGGTTCTATCAGTCTGTGCTGGATCCAGCCCCACGTACCAAACCTAATTGAATAGTTTCCTAAATCTCCTGTGTCTCTAATGGCGTTTTGCTTCAAGTGGGTGAATGGATAAGTTGTCTCATGGATTTCTAAAAGACCTCAGTATGAATGATGCACTGCAATCAGACAGGACAGAATAAGACAGAAGACGTGGAAGGTAATTTTATGAGTCTGCGCTTTGGATAGCGAGCTTAACCTTGTCCAAGTTGGAAAAATTAGTAGGCCCTCTATATGGTTTACTGACCATTAAAATGATTAGTTTGAAAGAGCATGCATTGCATATCTGAATTTTCAGTTTGCACCCCACTGGTAGCGTCAACCCACAAGCTGTGTACATATGTAAGTTTATTTTCCCTCCTTAGCCATATAACAAATAGCCAACACATTTCCTCATGGGATAAATTTTGGGTTATGATCTTGGAAGACTGACAAAAAGGGGCAGTGAAAAAAAATTCCCCAGAGCTCAGAACTAGAGAAGGCTTGAGTTGCAAAGGGAAATTAATTAGTCTGACATTTTTCCTGAATCCTAATGACTCATTCGGCAGTTGTGTGAATTTACCTGGAAAGTAAAGATCCTCTCATTCCTATGCAAATAAGATATTTTTAAAAAATGTACATTTAATATATCACCTAAGCTCCTTAGAACACTTTTTCAATATTAGAAGTGGTAACTAAACAGAACTCATTCTTGTTAGCGTGACTAATAGCCCTCTAAAGTTACTCGTAGAAGTTATCACATTGTTCTTCAGTTGCAGTCACATCTCAGATTCCCAGATATTGGAACTTCTGATAATTGAATCTCTTCTGACCCATGACGCAGCATGAATAAAATGTCGTAATTTTTTAAAAAAAATCCTTTCTTTTTCTATCCTTGAGTGTTACAGGTACCGAATCATGCTTTGTTAAAATTCTCCGGGCGCTGGCTGCTTCATTTAAGTGCCATGCTTCACGGTTTGTGAGAGGGGCAAAAATCTGTTTCGGGAATGGTTGGCGGCCTGGCACAAGCTAGATTAGAGCGGACTGACCTGCCTGATCCTGGAAAGTGAACTCGTTTATATAATTAGCAAAAGCTCCCCAGTGCAGCTTTTGCCTGGTGCTGGCAGCCAGGGAAATGGAGGAAGGCAAAAATAAAAATCTAACAAGCAGCTATAAATTTAAAGCATTGCTCCTTTTCAATGCCTGTCTATGGGGACAATATTTCAGCTTTCCTCTATATGTAATTAAAAAAACATCTGGGATGAGGAAAGGTCACCTGGCCCATGAATGCTAACCCTTCTTCCTTATCTGAATTCATTACTATGCACCATCTCTTCCTCGCCCTGCCTTCCAGAAGAGCCAAGAGAACAGGGAGAAGTAGCCAATTCAGGAAGCCTCTGTTAAAAATAATAATGAGGAGGAAGAACTTTTTGGCTAGTTTTTGCCTCTCCTAGCTGGAAGCCTGTAAAGCCAATTCGAGTGCCAATCCTGCCGACGCGACTGAGAGACACTAACTCAGCCCAATCTGGGGATCTTCATGATCTCATTCCACATCAGACGATAGCTTTGCCAATGGAAAGAATTGCTCATTCCTCAATAATCGCTACATTTCTTTAATCTCCCTGAATCACCAAAGCAATCGATGAACTTTATCTAAAGAAAATGAATCCCAAAATGTAATATAGTTGGTAGGTTAGATTAATGTGGCAAGGAACTTCAACAAATCATTAATAATTTGAGTCAGTTAAATCAGAGAAGGAATCGATGAAGGATTGGAGATGTACGGTTAAATCATTTGAGTCTCTGCACTGCTTGGAAGTGTCATTTGTGAAAATTGTGGGCCCAGCAGCAAGGAGCTTGCAATATTTTCTTTCCAGCAAACAACACACTGATGTTACTTGCAAGCTGCCAAGTTGCTTTACTTTTCAGCTGGTCAAATGGAAAACTTACAACCTCTGGCAATAAGTAAATTGCATTTCCCTGCCTTAATCTTACTCAATTACAAAAATGTTCTTTCAGGAGCACCTTAATTAGGTGATTGCTCTGCCAATGATAGAGAATTCTTACAATGATGTTGGGCAGGCCTAGCCTTAATAAAACCTCCTTTTCTCAGTGCCGATCAGTTTGGGGGATTATTTCTGTCATCAGTCCAATTCAGGCTTTTTTTTGTTGCACTTTGCCATGATCAGCTTATTTGAATAATTGTTCATAACTGCCTGTATAACCTTGATCTCATTCAGGGTGCCAATTTGGAAAATCCAGTGAATAGGTTCAAATTAAAAGGTTGTTTGCTCTCAAAGGTATGTAGCAGCATAGGGGTGCAAATATTACTTCAACTGACATTACTCTTCAAAATGAATGTTACATATTCATAGGCCTTTGCCAAGGCTGGGGTGGGGGTTGGTGGGGATGTGGGAGCACTGGGGGAAAAGGATAAGAAGGTCAAGTATTCTTATGCTCAGATGCAAGCTGCCAGATATTCAACCCCTGATTAAGTGAGCTGCCAATGAACTAGTAGCTACTGCCCATTTCATGAGAATAAAGGCCCATGACCTATTTTAATGACTCGTATCATCCAATTCTAATGTAAGCTGGTCCATGCAAGTTTCTATCCCATGGTAGCCATTAGGGTTCAGATGTATAATTTCCATTCCCGCATACATCTATACAGTACTATGGAATGACCAGTCCATCCATGAGGGTTCAGAAAGGCAATTTTGACAAACTGAACAGATAACATTCCGGGGGCTGGGGTAGGATTGAGTCAAGCCCGCCAACTCCAGGAGCAGTTCAGAGGCGGAGGTCAGCCCCGAAGAAGAGAAGGAGGGTGGATTATTATTCGGGCCTGCTCTCGGAAGCCAGCTGTGGAGGCAAAGCCCATTGCCCTCTGTGCCTGTGATGCTAGATTTATGGGGAAGTTGATGTGCTCCCCACCTGAGCAAAGACTGCATCATTGACAGTGGGATGAAAATGGCCGGCTTATTGAGAGATGGCACAGAAGTCCATAGCAGGCCCTGAGCAGGAGCTGGCTGCATAGAAATTGAGGGCCACGGTAACTTTGAATGCAACAGGCAGGGCATGGCGTCAGTTGATTGTAGCATGAGAGCTTCCTTCACTGTGGCACAGATCCTTTTCTCCTGGAACACGGAGCCTTTGACTGCACTCCTCTCAGTCATGTCGAGATAACTTCTTCGGAGACGGTACACCCTTTGCTCAGCTTAATATCTCCTCCTCCTCCATCCTGCTGGTCTCCGTGATGGCTTTGCAAACTCCTGCCTCTGCGTACCCTACCTCTGGCCGCACATTGCTGCTGCTGCCCTTCCTCTATTGCCCGTATATGGGGAGGTGCCACACCCATGATTTTCAGCTTCCTTCCCCCAGTGAACCTGTCAGTCTGTCCTGTCTCCCACTTGGCTGCCTGAACCAAGAAATAATCCTGATGGACCACACAGATCCACCCTTCCTCTTTCAAAACTCACACCCATCCTTGTGATTTGCCATCAGCCTCCATCTCTGATTAAGACTTCAGTATTTAAAATGTTACTTTGCAGAGCTCTGATAAAAAGGGATACACACCATTTGTGGGGCCTTCCGAAGTATTTACACCTCCACCATAAATTGGTGACTCCCCCAGTTGCGGGCATTTGGAACTGCGAAAATTGTGTCTCTTTGAACTCAGTCCTTTTTTCAAAAGGCCCAGCAGATATATGCTTCACCCATGTGTGATTCATGCCCTGCCCCCCACCTTTTCCCTACTGTCAAAAAAGGGATCTGCTGCAAATGGGGGTGGAACTTCGGCACCCAGGTCCTACGTTCCATTTTTAAATGTCTCCAGAGTCAATCCAACCCTGTTAAAATCTGGCCCTTTGACTTTCTAGAGGTGTAACATATAGCAAAATCATCGCATCAAATGTGTGGTACACAAGGTGCTCCATGTACGAACTCTTCAGAAAACTATACATTAAATATCCCTCACAGAATAAGAGTTGAGGAATCATTTGTGGACAAATGCCCAGAGTGTTATATAATCTATAATGTTCATCCTTTTTTTTATTACAACAAAAATATAGGTACTATGTGTCTCCTCAAGATTTGACAGGAACAATATAAGTTAAGTATTGTTTTCAAAATTGACCCTCGCTATACTAAAATCTCTAATTAACATTTGCATAGAAAAAAATTGTTGTTCCGATTCTCATTGATTATTTTCATTGTATTGCATCATTTTGGAATATATCTTTATGGAAAATCTTGTGACTAGTTCATACCTGTGGTATGAGGTGTGACACTTCCTACATGTTGAAATGTATTTAGGGAGAAAGGAAAAAAATAGGTTGCTTATATTTAGAGGACATAAACAAATATCAAGTTACTCATTGGAGGTAATTTAATTAATTTCTGGCTTATCATTGTGTGAGACCATGTCATTTTTTTCTCTTTCTTTATATAGTGCTTTGTTAATCCAGCATTCTGTATTCAATACGTAATTGGCTGCACATGTACCTTCTGCTAACTTTTTCCCATAGGAATCAATTCACAACTAAAAACTCACACAGAGACAATGGGCCAACCTACAATCAAACACCCATATAGAGAGAATGGGCCAAGCTACAACCAAACACTGCCATAGAGACAATGGTCCAACTTAAAACCAAACACCCACATAGAGACAATGGGCCAACCTACAATCAAACACTCAAATAACAAAAGAACAAAGAAAAGTACAGCACAGGAACAGGCCCTTCGGCCCTCCAAGCCTGCGCCAATCATATTGCCCGTCAACTAAAACATTTTGCACTTCCGGGGTCCGTATCCCTCCCGTAGAGACAATTAGCCAAACTACAACCAAACCTTGCTATAGAGACAATGGGCCAACAGACAACCAAAGACTGCCATTGGGACAATGAGTCAACCTCCAACCAAACACCCACATATAGGAAATGGGACAACCTTCAGACAAACTCTACCATAGAGACAATGGGCCACCTACAACCAAACACACACATAGAGACAATGGGCCAACCTACAACTAAACACTGCCATAGAGACAATGAGCCAAATTACAGCTAAACCCTGCCATTGAGAGTACAACCAAACTCTGCCATAAATACAGTGGACCACCTACAACCAAACACTCTCAGAAAGACAATGGACCAACCTAAAACCAAACACCCACCCAGGGACAATGGACCAACCTACAACCAAACACACAGATAGGAACAATTTGACCAACCTACAACCAAATCCTGCCATAAAGACAATGGGCCAACCTACAATCAAAGCCTGCCATAGGGACAATGAGCCAACCTACAACCAAACACCCACACAGAGACAATTTGACCAACCTACAACCAAATCCTGCCATAGAGACAATGAGCCAACCTACCACCAAACACCCACATACTGACAATGGGCCAACCTACAACCAAACACCCACACAGGGACAATGGACCAACCTACAACCAAAGCCTGCCATAGGGACAATGAGCCAACCTAAAACCAAACATCCACACAGGAACAATTTGACCAACCTACAACCAAATCCTGTCATAGAAATAATGGGCCAACCTACAACAAAACACACAGATAGGAACAATTTGACCAACCTACAACCAAATCCTGTCATAGAAACAATGGGCCAACCTACAACTAAACACCCACGTAGGGACAATGGACCAACCTAGAGCCAAACATCCACATAGAAACAATAGGCCGGCCTACTCAAGAGCAGGAGATTCTATTGCCTGATGTGACTAACTTGCCTCTCCCTGATTCTCTTTCAACACACACACAGCATGTCCTGTTTTTCCTACTTTTTTACGCAAATAAAAGACATCATCACCAACCCCACCCTCTCACGGCAGGTGCAATAATTGTTCGGAGAAAAGGGCGGGTTTCAAATTTGAAGTTCCATTTTGACAAAGTCAGTCATGGCTGGTCTTGAACTGGCCACTTATTCTGCAACAAGCTGGCAGAACAACCACCGCATCCTGAGGCCAACACATGTATAGCTTTGTAAATATTTTCAGCACCCACTCTTCCACATGCAAGTTATTCTGTCTCTCTGTATCCTGTTTCCTAACAGAGACATTGAATGGATGAGCAACCCACTGAAAATTCTGTTGCCATTCTGACAAGAGAGGACATCCACTGCTTAATATCCTGCAACTGATTCTTTCAAAAGAATCATCAACAAACCTCCACCCAAAGATATCTTGAAAAGCTCCTTGACTATGTGGTCATCTTCACAGTAGTTTTAATCCTTCTTTTATCAAGAACAAATGATTTGAACAACTAATTTTGAAATTTTGATTGCAAAAAGGAGATACTCTTTAATGAAAACAATCTGATGCACAGTAAGCCTAGTGCAAATTTAGTGTCTGAGACAGACTTGCAAAGCATCAAACCTTGATTTTAAAATATCTTATATTAACAAACCAAATCTTGAACAATGACTGTACAAGTTCATTAGCTACTAAATTACATCTGTGTGATGGTACTTTTTATCTGAAAGTTGAAAATTTAATAATCTGGAGTAATCCTAGATAATCAGCAATGTCATAGTTCTGAGATGCCAATTCTTATTTTACTTTATTTTTCTCAAATTGCTGATATTGATTTGTCTGAATGGCTTTGACATCTTTTAAGCAAAGATTTTGCAGGTTTCCCATCATCCAATCATTCTTATTAAATAAATAACAATACACATATGGGAAACAACTCGTTGCTTAAGTCAATGTTATATTTTACCTAATGCTTTTGGCTGCTTTCCAAAAGCTCATTTGTCAGATGCATTGTCCAGTGTGGGTTGAATCATCAGGGAGGAGCCTGTTTTGTTATCTGAAGCATATTTGCGGCACAGCATGTGACCTTAGTCCCCTCAGGCAAGGAAACTTTGAAAAGGCAGACAGAGCAAAAGAGAAATTAGCAAATAGGACTATTATATTGTTATAGCATTTGTAAAAAAAAATGTAGGAATTAATTGTAATGTGAATATATATCCTGGGCTGCCACATTCACTGTTGCACTGCAGTCATTTGCCAAGTAACAATGTACCAGTCTACGAGTCACATAGAGAGCAGCAAGAAATACACATGATGAAGCTCCAGTATTTTTGCTGTAGAGTGTGATTATTGCTAACATGTGGGAACCAAAATACATAACATGGTGGCAGCGGTTGTCTGTGAGTAAAAACCCAAACTTTTTAAACAAATTTACTTCTGAATTAAATTGAACAATCAATGTTAGTTAGTGCCAGATAGTGTAAAAAAATATCTGAATGAATCATGTGAAAATGAAATGGCTGCCAGCAATAAACACAAAACTCTAGCACATGATGAATTGGGAGGCTTATGATGTTGTAGAAGCATTTGAGAAATTTAAATAAAAGTGTAGGTTTCAGTAGCTTCCTATAAGGTCTATAGTAAGGAGGAAAGGATCAGATACATCATTTTTAGAGTAGGAGAGAAAGGTTTAAATTTCTCTAATAGCTGGGATGTGAGTGAAGATGACAACAGAAACCAAGACAATGTTTTTTTTTGAAATACCCAGCACACATCTCCAGCCAAAGTCAGATTACCAGATTTACCAATACGAATTTCAAGGCCTGAAGCAGGAATCAGGTGAGCCTGTTGACAATTTAATAACAAGATTGAGAAATGCAGCCAGGAAATGTAAATTTAAGGACACTGATGAAAAGTGGCTAAAATCAGTTCAGTTGGGGCTCTGCACACCGTGAAGTACAAAAAAGGAGGAAAGGTTAAGCTCACAATCTTGTAGGCTGTAGACACTGCCAGAACATATGAAGGCAAGAGCAGACAGATGAAGGTGCTGACTACCTAGTAGCTGGCTTTCAGTTAAATCAAGCAAAAGGCAGCAGTGTTGATACAGTGAAATAGCAACAATAGAATGTATACTGATGCAGAGAAGGATGAGCAAGAGCTGTAGATGACCACATGGGAAGCAAATATCCTACATATGGATCAAACTACACCTTCTAAAAGCCAAATCATTGGAAAAAGATGTGCAGAACAAAGAAAGAGGATGGTAAACGGAATTATTAGAGACAGAGCAAAAGGGCGAATGAGAAGTAAAAGATACCAAAATATCCCCACTCTGGAAGATGACATGAGTTTGTGGACACAACAGGCATAGGAACCATATAGCTGCATGAAAAGGGCTTGATGCAACAGTTCCCTGAGAAAATAAATTCACACAATCATTTAGATTAGGGAAAATGGTGAGAAATAAGCTCACATCAATGAATCTGAATTTGAAGCTTGATGGTGTGACTGAGTGACATCATCCTGTGCAGAATTTCCCCGAAGACCTTTCCTGAAGACTTAAAAGAAAATGGTTACTCAAGGAAAGATGCTCTGAAACTGAGCAATGTTATGCTAATGGAATATGGGGGAACTGAGATTTGACAGCTAGGAACAACCCAAATCAGAGGAACACACAAAGACACAGGTGTTAACTGTATGTTCTACCTCACTGAAACAGATGGTCCTGCTATCCTGGGGTTGAGCAATTGAGGAAAGCTGCAACTTATCTCAGTAAAGCATGAGGTGAAGGAGGTGACACAGAGTGTTGAAGAGAGTACACTCATTGAAAAGTACCCTCTGATCAGAAGCAAGGAAGATCTGGTACAAACGTACTCAGAGTGTTTCGATGAGGTGGTTGAATGCTTTGAAGATTTTGAGTATCACATCACTACTGACCCAGCGATGAAACCAGTGATTTAACCCCCATGTGAAGTATCAATGCAAATAAAAGGAAAGCTTGAAAGAAAGCTTCAAGAAATTGAAGAAAATAAGATGATTGCCAGAGTTACTGAGCTCACAGGCTGGGTAAATTCCATCATGGCGAGAGAGAAGTCAACTGGATGGCTAAAAATTTACCTGGGCCCCAAAGATCTTAATCCCTGATTCCAACACTGGGAGGGATCACAGCAGCACTGAAGGGAGCGAAAGATTTCAGCAAGCTTGATGCCTGAAATGGCTGCTGAAATGTGAAGCTTGATGAGGAATCTTCACTGTTGCCAACATTCAACACACCCTTCGGCTGGTAAATTTCCCGCATCCACTTGAAGTGAGCCAGGATGTATTCTAGCAGAAAGTAGATGAGCCATACTGAGAATTGAAAGGAGCAGTCGGCGTAGGAGATGTTGTCCAGATATATGGTGTCGGTGAAAAAGATCATGACTGCATTTATATGAAGCCAAGAAACCAAACAAGAGAACCAAGAAAGCTGGTATCAAGCTAAATGCAGGCACGTGCATTATGAAGATGAGAGAATGCCAGTTCTTCAGAATGGTATACACACCTTATGGAGTCAAGTCAAATCCTGAAATAGTTACAGCCATCTCTAAGATGGCAGCTCTAAGAGACCAGAAGGAGTTGAGAAGTTTTCTTGGCTTGATCCAGTACATGAGTTCTTTCATACCTCACATGTCAGAATGCACAGCAAACCTGCGAGAGCTGATGAAAGAAGACATGGAGTACAGTGGTCAGAGTCACAAGGGAGGAGTTTCAACAAAACTCAGAGAAGTAGTAGAATGCATGCTACGGCAGAAGGAAAACTATTGCTCTTCAAGCAGATGTTCCTACAGAAGGACCTTGAGCAACCCTGGTACAAGACGGAAAAGCAACTGCGTTCACGTCTAAAGCTCTAACATTAGCTGAGACCAGCTTTGACAACACATAAAGAGAGCTTTTTGCAATTATGTATCATGAGACATTTCATGCATATTTCAATGGGAGAAAGTTCATAGTGGAGAGTGATCATCATCTACTGGAGTAGACCTAGAAGAAAAATCTGTGCAAAACACCAGCTAAGACTTTAGCTAACTCTTGAGGCTTCAGAGTTATGATTTCACTCTGAAATACGAAGCAGAAAGAGAAATAGTGCTAGCAAATGCCCTGTCTTGGTTGTCTCGGTGGAGAAACGTGAGGCAAAAGAAAGATCAATAATCTAGTGAACTTAACGTCACAAAAACTGAGTCAAATTAGAGATCAGATCAGCAAAGACAAAGGGCGAATTGTCCCAGATTTGCACAAAGTCTGGTAGCAGTTGGGAAAAAGGATGTTTTACCCACTGGCCGCAAATGGTAGGTTTTTGCGTCGTATTGTCTCAATCCCGCCTCATTAATCATGCATTCCTGGGAAACACGCTGTTTTGCTGGCAGGCAGCCTCTGATTCACCCACCATGCCGGCATCTCGCCACTTCCTCACACCGGGTGCCATATTTAAAGTACAACCGCGCACACACCTCTCAGTGCTTCCAGCCCAGGACTGCTGCACAGAAGACATGGCCCCAAAAGGCAAGAAGGCTGCAAACACCCAGTTCAGTGACGCACCCCGGGATGCCTTCTGGACACTGTTTGAGCCTGTCGCATTGTCCTCTACCCCCGCTCTGGCTGCAGGAGGCCCATCAATGTCAACACTCCGGCTTGGGAGGCGGTGGCAGAGATGGTCAATGCCAATGCTGCACAGACGAAGTTCGCCATCCAGTGCAGAAAGAGCGTGAATGATCTCATCTGTGCCACCAAGGTAAAGCAATCATCTCATCACACTAAACTTACATGCTCATAAGCCCATCACACATTCACTGGCATCTCACTCACTGCCAGCCCAAGGGACATCACCACTCACTCTCTCACACACCTTCACATCTCCATCTGGACTCATTTCCTCTGGAGACTACCTCCTCAGCCCTCACCCTTTTGAGGCCATTTGTACAGATCAACATGTGTCCCCACACACACCCTTGAATACCCACCTTCCCCAAGCAAGCCATGGCCCTGCAGCTGTTAAAAAGTCATCCCCGCCTTACTGCTGGCCCGGTAGTAGAGACCTGCCTGTGAGCCACCCCTAAAAACAATGTGGTGCTGCCTGTGAAGCTTGGTGCTGATGACCGCAAGTGCTGCCCAAAGCAAGGTAGGCAAACAATTCTCAATGTCCTGAGCGAAATGCAGCTCGCCAGGTAAACGTCACCTATATTCAGTTGTGAAACACACCAGCGTGATTGCCGCCGATGTGCCCGGATGAACCAGTGTGGGGGGATGATTCCGGTGTGCTGAGCTTATAATGACATACAGATGTATTACAATGAAGTTCCTGACATGAGGCACCAGGAAATGTGGCACTCCATTGACAGGCGGAGCAGATGATTTCAAACTGGTTTCACAACGTCATGAAACCAATTTTTGGCCTTCCAGCCATATTGTCCACTCATGCCCGCCATGATGCCTGACGCCAGCGGGCACGGAAAATTCCGCCCAAAAAGCAACAGATGCTCTCTCAGCAAATGATCCAAGGATGGCCTGATAACATACAACACACAGTGAGCAATACAGCAGTACTGGTTTATTAGAGTTAGCATCTCACTAGAAGATGGCAATCGAGAATAATCATATTCTATCCAGAATAACTATACCCAAAACAATGCAAGAAGGACATCTCCAGAAGGCTCATGAAGGCCACATGGGAATGGAGAAGTGCAAGCTCAGAGCTAGATCAGCTGTGTACTTGTTAGGCGTCTACCAAGACATCCAAAGAATGGTGGCTACATGTAATTTATGCCAGAAGTACAGAAATACACAGCAGAAAATGGAGTTGATAGGTAGTGAAGTACCACCCAGTCACTAGCATGCTTTGAAAAAGAAAACAAACTATAACAGACTGCAAAATGTTTTGTTTAATTATAAAAGTTATATATATATAATATATATTTTATATATTTAAAGAAAGAGGAATTATATATTGTTTATGGTATTTGTAATGAGCTAGGAACTAATTGTTTGTGAATATGTATCCCGGGATGCCACATTCACTGTTGCACTGCAATCATGGGCCGGTAACAATACATCAGTCTATCAGCCACATAGAGAGCAGCATGAAATAGGCTCGATGAAACTCCAGCATTTTGAGTTTAAAGTGTGATTATTTCTAACATATAGGCACAACCAGAAGACATAACAAGGACAAAAGGTGAAAGCATTATATTACCTTGGGATATTAATAGATTAGGTGGATGGGAAAAATTGTGACAAACCAATTTTAATGTCAGCAAATGTGAGATTATTCACTTTGGTCCTAAAATATTTAGAACAGGGTACCTCCTAAATGGTGACAAGCTAGAAATAGTGGAGATTTAAGAGTTCAGATACATAGATCATTAAAGTGTTATGAACAGTTACAGAAAATGATGAAAAAGGGTAATGGATGCTCAAGTTTCTACCTACAGGACTAGAATACAAGGGGTTGGAAGCCATGCTACAACTATACAAAGCTCTAGCTAGAACTACATTCGGGGATGGGATCATCCCAGATTTGCACAAAGTGTGGTAGCAGGCAGGAAAAAGACCCGCCAGCTGGAATGGCGGGATTTCGTGCCATATTGCCCCATTCCTGGTGTGCCCTGCCTCATTAATAATGCATTCACAGGAAACACAGTGGGTCGCTGGTGGGCGGGCTCAGATTTACCCACCACGCCGTGACCTCAGTGTGCCCTCGCTCTAGGCACCATCTTTTAGGTGCACCAGAGCGCAGCCTACTTCATGTCTGCAACCAGGTCAGCTCCAGGCGACAGATGGCCCCCAAAGCAAAGAAGACGGCAGCCCCCAAATTTAGTGATGCGTCTCTGAGGGACCTGCTGGATGCAGTGGAAGGCTGCTGCGATGTCCCTTAACCCCATTCTGACCACAGGAGGTCCAGCAGAGTTACCAATCCGGCCTGGGAGGCGGTGGCAGCGGTGGTCAGTGCTCCAGAGCACAGAGGAGGTCAGCCATCCAGTACAGGAGGAGGATGAATGCTCTAATCCATTCCACCAGGGTAAGTAAACTATCTGATCACTCTCAACTCACACACTACCAAACCCATCACAGGGATCTCACACCTCAAGGAAGAACACCACTAACTCTCACACACTCCCTCACATCTCCATCAGGCTCATATCCTCTGGAGCTCATTTCCTCATCCCACCCTTGACTCTGCCCTCCACACAATCATTCCACGCAGTGCCATGTGTCCTGCTCACACTCCCTCCATCTGTTTTCATGCAGGAGAAGCTGGCTGACAACAGCAGGGAGAGGTCCCAAACTGGGGACGGACTGGCCCACATTAGGCCCCTCACTCACTTTGAGGAGCGTGCCATCGCGCTGACTGGTGAGGATGTGGACCGTGCCTGTGGCCACGGTGATGCCAACAGTGAACACCTACAAGAGGATCCTGCACCACATCGTCCCTCTCTCAATGCAACTGTGAGTGCTCTCTCTCCTGCTTTTGACTCTGCTGCCATGCACTAATTATCTCTACTTTGGTTCACAGGGAACCCTGAAAAGCGCACAACACCTTCAGCCAGCCAGTACCTCAGCTCCATTCACCTCCAGCCAAGAGGACACCTCCTCCATTGAAGAGCTAGAAATAAGCAACCTGGATGACCCGTCACAGTGCCTACCTACACCCTCCACCAGCGCAGAGACACACACATCAGTGGGACCTCGATCTGGAGCAGGCTCAGGTTCACAATCTGGTGGTCACCACATGGACATGTGTCTGCAGCAGGAGGAGGCTGGTTCAATCGAACATCTGGCACTCGGAGGACTGCTTGGTAAGAGGCATCTGCTAGGTTGGAGCCAGTTGACGAGCCTCTGGTTTTGGTCTTCCAACTCATCATAGAGAGCCAGCAGAAGGCTGGGGAACATCACGCAGAGCTGTTGGAAGCCCTCAACAGAGTGACGCGTGAATTGGATGAGTGTGTCCTCCGGCCTCTGATGAAGCGGTACCCATATATGCGAGTATGGATGTCTCCAAGGGAAGGATGGCGGATGCAATGAAGATCCTGGCCTAGCAGAATGTGGAGATACACGCAGACCTGGCAATGTGAAAGGGAAATGGGGCACCTTGACGTCCCTCCAGGTGTTCCTTTCCTTCAGGCTTGGGCCCTTGTGCACTCAAGGGAGAAGGAGTGGCAGCTGGACACCCCGGGTCATCCACTCAGGAATCTTGGAGACTGTCCGCTCCCACTGAGCCCCCTTTGCCTGTAACCCCCTCAACCTCGTTCTCTGACACCACAGAGGGAGCAGCTGGCCCACAGGAGGGCAGAAAAAGCAAGCCAGGGCCCTCAAGGCCTTGGCTCTGCAGAGGACACACGCCAAAGTCATCAGAGGCACAGATAAACACATTTTGTCACTTTATAATCTGAAAATATATTCACTTTCACTGAATAATGTGTAATGGTGTCTTTCAGCTTCATTTACAGGCTTCACGAATCCTCCCTCTGCATACCCTCCCCCCCCCCACTAGCAGTCCAGCTGCACACAGCTGGCCCATGAGTGATTCTGGAGGGAGGAGTGTGTGTGTGCGTGGGGCAGTGCCTTTTGAAGTTGCATGCGAGCACTGTCCCACCCATGCAGAGCCTTCATCATTCGTACCCATCTCACTGCCGCGAGCATTTTAAATGCTACCTGCTGGGATTCTCTTTCAGTTGTCCACCTGAGCTGCCTTGTATCTCTCCCACTAATCGCACGCCCATGCAGCCTCTGTGCCATTCCAACATGAGGCTACGTTCACTTTTGATTTCGACAACGATGGTCGTGGTCGAGTTTTTGCTCAACTCCCCTGTCTTTTCCCCTCCCCCAGTCACCCATGTCCTTTCCCCCATTACTGTTGGCCCCCCTGGCATCACCATCCACCTCCCCACTGTCACCTACCAACCTGAACCCTTTTCTTTCTAGGATGTCCAAGTGAACTGTCGGAGGTTAATCACACCGAGGCATCATTTCTTACGTAGAAACCCCATTAATTACTTGTGCACAAGGGAGACAGCACAATGAGAGCTACTGTACAGTCTCGTAGCAGAATACACGCAGACTTGTTAAAAGCATTTTTACAGCCAGTCAGTAAGTTTTGCAACAAACCTATCCGTTTATTTGCATAAGTTAACTGACCAATCCATGTTCTAGTAAATTTCCATTTCCCTCACAACAGATGTTTGGTTACGCAGTTGCTTATCACAACCCTGATTACATTCAGGCTGAGAAAGAACAAAATGGAATGTCTCAGGTCTCATCCTATAACTGTGGTCAGACAAGATTGTATTCTTCTCAAGGTTGTAGTATTTTTCTCTTAGGCCTAGGCGTATAATCAACTTCTCATTAACCCTTCCAGCACCAAATGGGCTCCCTGCAGTTGCCTAGGCCACCACACTTCCCCCCTTTTGTCCTAAAAGGACAATCCACCACCCTTAGCCAAGTTCTATGTATCCTAGTCGCCGGGCTTCATCCTCAGTGGGGCCCTGATTCCTGAGGAGAGGGAGGGAATAGTCCTGGCTTGCCACCAGGACTCTGGAGGTTCTGTAGTCGGCAGACAGAGCGGATGCAACAGAAGACGAGCTGGATAACAACGTATAGAACAATGAGTAGGGCAAGACCTATGACAAGCTATTTGAGGAGGGTTTTAAAAAGGCCCCCAAACCTCCCGCCGATGTTAGGGAGCCACCCTCACCAGTCAAAGGATGGGAAAATGAGTACAAATCCAACATTTATTTCGATTGCCTTACGAGGCGATGGCCTGCGTTCGTTGAACCGCGGAATTGGTCATCCATGCCCCCACAAGGGCCACGCAGGACAGGATCCAGATCAGAGTCCACATTCTGATGGCTCAGTCAAAGTTCCTGCACAAGCACTTTTGTCCAAGGCCAGAGTCCGCTTGATGTGCGAGGCGTGGATCCACAAAAGTCGTCCTTCAACCTTCACGGCCGTATGGGTGGTGAGCAGGACTTGGAAAGGTCCCTCCCATCGAGGTTCCAAACAGTTCTTTCTCCTGAAGATCTTAACCAGGACTAGGTCCCCGGGCTGGGATTGATGGCAGTCTTCAATGGTGGGCTTTTTCTGAGCTTTTACTACCTGTGTATGCAAGCTTTTGAGAGAATTAGTAAGCACTATACAGTATGTAATCATTCCCTCATCCATAGCGTGGATGTCCATTTCCCCAGCAGACAAAAGTGGGGCCACCGGGAGGCACATGGGACATCCCAATACAACTTCATAAGGGTAAAGGGAGGTGGCACGGTTAGGGTGAGAGCACATAGTCATGAGCGCCAAGGGTAGGGCTTCAGGTCATTTCAAACCAGTTTCTTCACATAATTTAGCTAGTTTGTTTTTCAGAATCCCATTTTGTCTTTCCACCGCTCCAGTAGACTGGGGGTGGTATGGGCAGGAAAGGTAATGGTTGCATTGTAAGGCCTTCAACAGTTCCTTTATCACTTTAGCAATAAAATGAGGTCCATTATCACTTGATAAAATCTCTGGTATCCCAAACCTGGGTATGTATTCACGTAACAACAATTTTGCAACAGTAACAGCATCATTCCGTCGGGTGGGATACGCCTCCACCCATCGCGAGAACAAACACACTATAACTAAAACATAATTATATCCCATACATTAAGGTATTTGTATAAAGTCCATTTGTAGCTGTACAAACAAGCCCCATGGCTGGGGTCCTGTACCAGCAGTCACTGAGGGTGTCTTGCCTGGGTTATGTCGTTGACAAAGCAGACATTGTGAAGCTATTTTAGCCGCCATGGCAAAAAACCCAGGCGCAAACCACATCTGCTGTGCCATTCTGTTCATCCCCCCTTTGCCCCAATATTTTCTACTCTATATAATGTCTTGCCCGGTGTTGACATAGGTATGACAGGTATTACAAATACAATGCCTATTATCATATTACTATTCACTATACATTCAACATTCATTCTTTATACGCGTGTCAAACCTCTGAGCTGGCAACCGGTCAAGTCATGATTCTTGTGTCGTGAAAGATTCAATAAATGCTCATTAGTTACCCATAAAGGGACTATCCCTTCATTAATCTGTCTTAAATTTTCTCGGGCTTGTTCCAGTGCCCGCGATCCATAGGTGCTGCATACATCATTTCTGCTCGCTTCGTCTGAAATATCTTTCCCCATTTCAGTTAATTTATTGATAGTTCCCGCATGACTTTCGAGCACGGTAGCCAGGCTTTGGATTAACCCGTGTCACGTCCTGGTCCGTACCTAATTGGGTATCCTGGATCCCCTGTCCCTGCTCTAGAATCTCCTTAAGCTTAAAGCTCAGGGTACGGACCTTCTGGTCAACAGTTGCTAGGTTCTGAATTAACCAATGATGTCCTTATGTTGAATATTGTAGCGGCATCATTTATCAGGCTGCGCTTAATGCAGTTCCCTCCCAAGCCTGATCGCATCTTGCCATTGAACTGAACAGTCATCAGCTGGCCCATTCGAGCTGTATATAGTGCTTGGGTATGGGATGAGCACCACTGGGGTGGGGCAATTCCAGATATGTTCAAGACTACAGGTACCAGCTCATGGTGTACACTATCATACAAAACTTCTGATTAACCAGTACCAAACCATTCATCGGTCGTGGTTGCATAGTCGGACAAGATGGGTCAGTTAGTGTGGTTTGAGGGGTTTCAATTATCTCTACCTGGACTGTGGAAGTGGATGTGGAAGGTGGCTGGATAGTGGCGGACCTCCCACGCCTGATCTGAAGCAAACCCTTACTACAATTTGAAAGCACTTGTTCTCCTACTGTTACATTTATCATTCCCCGTTGCGTGTTGCATTCGGCACTGTCCGTGCTGTACCAAAGTTCCTCCTGCGGTGCGGGATGAGCAGTGATTATCCCCGACCTTGTTGCCAGTACTGATATGCCCATGACCAGGATTGTAGATCTGTAGAGGCATTAACATCGGCTCCCGTTCTCCGGGTTACCGCTTGGTCAATTGTCATGTATCTTTAACTATGTGTAATGCCTCCATTTACTTCCCGTTCTCATATCTACAAGTGCACATGTATCTCCTGTCAGAATTACCTCGTATGGTCCATGCCTGTTCGCTCCGAGCTCACCTTGACCATCACCTTATTCCCCACTTGGTCCATTGTTGCATTTTGGATTTGCCTGTTTCCATACCCTTAATCACCTGTCGGTCTCTGACTTCCTTACTTTTAGTGGTCCTACATCTCCCCCTCCTACTATGATTCCCTCGGGTAACTGCATTGCTCTCCTTGTCATTATTTCAAATAGGGTGAACTCGGTGGTCCTGGTTGGGGTAGCCCTAAGGAGCATTAGAATATTGGGCTGTTCCCTGTCTCTTGAATTGCTTTTGTGATTGATGTTTTTTTTTAAGTTCAGTTTCTCTATTGTCAACGAGGATCTCTGTCTCTAGCTCTTTGCTTATCTCCCCCTGTGTTTCCAATGTCTCAGTTGATGGCCAGATTACCAAATTCACTTCCCTTAAAAAGTTTGTATATTGTGTCCTCTTTCCCTAGCTCTTTCTCCTACTCACCTCATACCATTTTACACATGCAACAGCTACCATCTTATCTTGTTCAGGTTGCCAGGAGAGACTTTAAAATAAATAAAATATTCTCATAACAGTTTTAAAAACAGAAATCAGGTATTGACATGTTTTGCTTCCTTATCGTCTTCTCAAACATTTCATTGTCTCAAAAGTAACCCACTAAATTGTGTCTGACCCATTTCTTTTAGAATTATCCCAGATTCATCAACTCGGCCAAAAATTGGATTTCTGCCAAACTTTGCCAAGGTCTTGAGCTTAGCTTCATATTTTGGGAACAGACTTTACAAATACAAAAGTTTGCAGCACTTGAATTAGTGCCAGTTGTTGTCAAACCTTTTAAAATGATAATTCCCTTTTGAGAAATTATCAGGAACCAAACCTCAAATTTTAAACTTTGTAAGAACTGTAATTTACACTATCAAAATTAAAACTACCTCTTTCTTATGTGTGTTGATTTGTATCCAAGTTATAATTTCTGTCTGTTTATCACCACATTCTTTGTCTTAGATAGCGTCCTAGTCATTCAAACGTAACCTGTTAAATTACACTGCACTTAACATCTCAAGATTGTCCCAAATTCAAATTACAGTGCTGTTGCGATGCAGATTTCCTTTCATATTTAATTCATCTCTTCAAAAGAAACCCCTTTTTATCCATTGGAACCATCTAGACTGTGTGTTTATGTCTTTTGGTTTTCCTAGAATCCTTCTGAATTTCAAGTAATTTTTTTTCCTCAGGATTTTAGAATACTAACTCGTATGTATTAATCCCAATCAGCTTGGAAGCTGATGATGAGGGTTATTCCTTACTAGTCTGCTGGTACAAGGGTTGGTTCATCTTAAACAAAGGCAAGCCCTGTTTTATCTTTACACTACCTTCAAATTGAGATTTTGCCAGAAATCTCAACTCAAACCTTATACTCAAAACTTTGGAATGCTTGAATAAACTTTTTCTTTCATCTAGTAAGGGGCTTTCGACTCTAAAGTGCTCAACCACACATACAGAAGACAATTTAGGGACGAAAACACATTAAAGCTCTTATACAAATGCTTCCTTGCACACAAACAAACACATATATAAAGGTATGTATTTATATTCTTATAATATTGAACTTAACTCTAAACGAAGCTTCAAGTAGCAGTAGGGGGAATAAAGGGATCTCGAAGGCTCCACCTATAGGGACAATCAAACTGACGAAAGCTCACATTTCCCCTGCTACTGCCTGTTAGTGCTTATTAACGCACCTAGGGGTGCCCCCCCCACCCACCCCCCCTTTTCTCTCTTTCTCTCTCTTCAGCACAAACAGCTCTTGTAACTTACATCAATTAATTTTTTAAGTTACAGAAAATTCAGTAGTGAACCTTTTGGGTCCCAATCATCCTTCCACTGGACATACGGAGGCCAGCCAACCTTCTTCTTACCCGACTTCTCTACCTCCCTTAAAACATATGCTAAGTGCTAAATTCAGTCCTGATTAAAGGTTCCATCTGGTGGGAAGCTCTCTCCCTTACCTTGGGTCCACTTAACCCATTCAGAAACATGTTGGACACTTTCAGGTCCATAATGGACATACTTATAAGCATTTGGGGTTCCCTTTGGAGGGGAAACCTGGGGTTTCTTTGATGCAATATTACCCATTCTCTATCTAATAACTAAGAAAGGCCAGTTCTTGACCAGTCCCCGACCTGCAATGTACTTTCATCGATCAGCCCACTCACACGCTCAAGGGATCCCGGACCCCGAGTCGCAATCACGCACACACACACTCAGTACTAACTCCAGGGGCTACTGACCCCGAGTATATCCTAAACTCCAGAGGCTACCAACCACGAGTATATCCTGGCCAGAGCGGTCCCGGACCACGACAACTAATCTCCTAAATACTTAAATAGATGACTTACCCTAAGAGTCAGCCACAGGCAGGCGGAGACATATCGCGGGTCAATGAACCCCAGAAGCCCAAATCGGGCTGCCACGGACTGAGGAGTCCTTGAACCGCGAGGTCCTAACGTTGGCGCTCCATGGCCTAACCCTAGGGGTTAGTCATCTCGGTGGGACCTCCAAGAAACTGTCAGAGATTAATCACACCAAGGCATCATTTCTTACGTAGAAACCCCATTTATTACTTGTGCACAAGGGGGACAGTACAATGAGAGCTACTGTACAGTCTCGTAGCAGAATACACGCAGACTTGTTAAAAGCATTTTTACAGCCAGTCAGTAAGTTTTGCAACAAACCTATTATTTGCATAAGTTAACTGACCTATTCATATTCCAGTGAATTTCCATTTCCCTCACAACAGATGTTTGGTTACGCAGTTGCTTATCACAACTCTGATTACATTCAGCCTGAGAAAGAACAAAATGGAATGTCTCAGGGCTCATCCTATAACTGTGGTCAGACAAGATTGTATTCTTCTCAAGGCCCATTACTGTTGGCCTCCCTGGCATCACCATCCACCTCCCCGCTGTCACCTACCAACCCGAACCCTTTTCTTTCTAGGATGTCCAAGTGAACGTGCTCATTCTCTACCTTCCTGAGAACCCCACCCCCATCCACATTGACCTCCCCTACCTTCTCCTTCCCACCCCTCGGGTCCACATCTGCTTTAGAGTCCCCACCAACCACCCTCGCCGTCCTTTCTATGGCTACTGATGTACCCTCACCCTCCCACCCTTCCAGCTCCCTCTGCCTCTTCTCGTACTCACCATTCCCTCCTACCACGCCCACCCTCAGTTTGCTCCCCAGGAGGCAGTCATTGACTCCACAGACCCTTCCCTTGCACGCTCATCTGGACATCACCCACGCTTACTCCCTCCTCCACCCCTACTCCCTCCTCCCCCCCATCAGACACCTTCCTTCCCCCTGGACACCTTCCCCCCACCAACTCCTTCCTTCCCCCCGGGACTCATTTCTCCCCTGGACTCCTTCCCTCCTCCAGACATCTTCCTCCACACCTGACTTCTTCCCCCCACCAAACTCCTTCCTTCCCCCTGGGACTCATTTCTCCCCTGGACTCCTTCCCTCCTCCAGACTTCTTACTCCACACCTGACTTCTTCCCCCCACCAGACTCCTTCCTTCCCTCCAGGACTCCTGTCTCCCCACCGGACTTCTTCCTCTCTCCGAACTCCTTCCTCCCACCAGAAACCTTCCTTCCCCCGAACTCTTTTCTCCCCCGGACTCCTTCCCCACTCTGAGCTCAATCCCCCCTCCAAGTTCCTTCTCTTAGACCTTCCTCATCCCTTACGCCTATCTCCCCACTTGCCACATTCTCCCCCGTTGCACCCTCCTCCCCCCCCGTACTTCCACCTCTTCCTCCCAACCTCATCCTCCCAACATCTTCATTCCTCCACCCCCACCCCTACGCCCCAGTACACCTTCCTCTCCCAGTCAAACCTAGACCTTCTTCTCCCACACTCCTGGTACTCCTTCCTTTCCCAACTAACAGCTGGACCTTCCTCTCCTCGCCAACCCCACAACTGATCATCAGTAGTAGCCTATAGCCAAGACCATGATGTTCTGAGGCAGACCCAAGACATCACCGAGACCTCCCACCTTCCGTGAGCTGCTTCGTGGCAGAGCCATGTCCATGCGAATCCACCCAGGATGCGATGTACATGTTCCTCCAGGATCCAGTAGTTGTAGGGCTCCAGTATCTTCTGCTCCTCGGATGTCCGCAATCCGAGCAAGGCTGTAAAGGTAAGTCCTGACTTCTGCATGTCACACTTGTCCAGATGTGTTCTGGGCCAATTTGTTTTCCTGTCGGTGTAACGGTAAATCCGGCGTGGAGGGATGATTCCGGTCAGGCCTTACATTGCATCCCAATAGCAGGATGCAAAGTGGGTTCATACCGGCCTCCAGTGGGGTCGGCGTTCCGCTATGGCAGACACCTTCGGATGATCCTGCTGAGCTTTCACGCTGGGGTGAAACCAACTTTTGGCCTTCTTGCCATATTGTCCATTCCCCACCCCCTGCTTGTCCCCCATCATGCCCGACGAAATACTTTAAGCAGTTGTGTGATGATATTTGGGCCTTGGTGGGAGTGCAATGTAGAATTACAAGAATTATAGCTGGACTCCAAGGGTTAAGTTACAAGGAAAGATGACACAAACTAAAGTTGTATTTCCTGGAATTTAGAAGGTTAAGGGGTAATTTGATCAAAGTTTTCAAGATGCTCAGGGGAAGAGATAGGGTACGCTGAGATAAACAAGGGAGACAGTGGCGTAGTGGTATTGTTCCTGGACTAACATTCCAGAGACCCAGGCTAATGCTCTGGGGACCTGGGTTTGAATCCCACCATGGCAGATGGTGACATTCGAATTCAATAAAAATCTGGAATTAAAAGTCTAATGATAACCATGAAACCATTGTCAATTGTTGTAAAAACCCATCTGGTTCACTGGTGTCCTTTAGGGAAGGAAATCGGCCATCCTTACCTGGTCTGGCCTACATGTGACTCCAGACCCACAGCAATGTGGTTGACTCTTAAATGCTCCCTGAACAAGGGCAGTTAGGGTTGGGCAATAAATGCTGGCTGAGCCAGCGATACCAACATCCCATGAATTTAAAAAAAAAACATTTTTGCTAGTTAGTGAGTCTAGGAGCATGGGGCAGAATCTAAAAATTAAAGCCAAACCACTCAGGGATGAAATTAGGAGACACTTCTAGACACAAAGGGTGGTAGAAGTTTGGAAAAGTCTTCCGCAAATGGCAGTTAATGCTAGATCAAGTACTAATTTAAGTTTGAAATGAATAGATTTTTGTTAACCAATGGACCACGAGGCCGAAGTATCTGGTTGCAGATCAGCCATGACCTCACTGAATAGCAGAACAGATTCAAGGAGCTAAATGGCCTATTCTTGCACCTATGTTCCTGAGCATGGAAAGAACAGTATTGAAAGTAGTTTTTTGGAAATGTCGGCAAATGCAAGCGAGAAAGGAGTGTTTTCACGGTGGCCATTTTGGAATTTCAAATCGGTCTCACACACAAGTTAATCAAACCCGCCCTCAACATTAATATGCTTCTTGTGTATCGTTATAACGTTCCATTTCAGAAACATATATATATATATATATAAAATACTTTCAAATCACCCATTAATAAAAGTAGGATAGAATTTTGCTGGTTATGCACGTCAAAGGACTTTAAAAATGTTCCTAGGAGCTGAACTCCAACATTGAATTCTCTGAACAGGAGGCTTTCATGGCTGCAGTCTGCTTGAAACTCGGCATTTCAAACATCTTTTAACTGATTGAAAGTTTCTCCTATCCTGACATCACAAAATGCTGCCCTGATTGGGCAGGAATGACGTGACTTTAATAAATTATTTTTATGGCATACTATTCGTACTTGACAGTTGCGAAATTTAAAGTCTTAATTCTTGTTTTTTTTGCAGTTAACACCATCTGCTCAAAGAAATAATTTTTTATTGAATTGTTTTCCGGTTTTAATGAACTAATAGCTTCATGTGAAGCCTATTAAGAAAGAATTAGAAGCAACTAATTGCTTATTCACACTCTTCACCCTTCAGCTCATTTGAAAACAAATGATGATAGAAAACAATCGTTGCTACTGCTCAAATCTAAATTGTGCAAATAGACTTGTTTCAGTCAACATAAAATTTTAATTTATAGTGGATGTAATTAATTGCTTTGCAGTTGAATGCAGCAGCAGAAAAAGGAATTAACCTGAGGAATGAATGGACTCTTGTCCATATATTGAAGTTATGCAGGTGTTTGAAAGATCACAGCTTTAACACATACAAATGTGGAAGTATAGAACTGAGCAATGGACAGGCACATAACGTAGCAAGAAAAAAGTAATGTCATTCCCTTTTGTTGCAGTCACAATGTGAGGCAATTCATTGAAACTCACTCCACTTTAAAAGCCAACATAAGCTGACTGGCTGCCTCCTCTATAACTTGTGAATGCTGTGTGATGCAGGGAATCCACAGCCAAGGCAGGGGGGAAAATGTCATAAGTAACTCTTTCAAGGTAGAGGGAAGTATTGGATAAGGTCATCAGTTAAGTGGAAGTTTGTGAAATCCATGTTATCATTGTAAAGTGAATCATTTATTAGGCTGATTTATTAATAGTGATTTATTTCCGATTTAACATTTGTGACCAGGGGCTCAGATGCCAGTTCCAGACACCATGGGCATCCACAGTGCTGATTTGAGTTAAAAGTAATGGCACTCACTGACACTTTTGTTCTGGACTATGTCCTCTGCCAGACACTGTTCCATGTGCCAGCACCAAAAGCAACATAAGAAATGAATCCAATCAGCAGCCAGATTACTTGGCACGTTGTGACAGCGAATGGAATTAAGGTTGTGAGTTGAGGTTTGGAATGCCCTAATGGCATAAAGCATAGCAGGAAAGAACATTTCATGGACTGTTTTGTGCCAGGGCTGGTGGACCAGCAGCAAACAATCTTTAGATCAATGGGATTCGCGAACAATGAGAACTGCCGACATTATGTCTGGGAGGAAATCGTTCAGAGAATCAAGCTGGTATGCCCAAGCTAACAAATTGCTGAGGAGGTTATAGTAAATCTGACGCGGAGGATATCACCCAGTGAACGGAACGCAAACAGTATTTTGTACTTGTTGCATAATGTCTACAAATCTGTAATGATGGTAAGCTGTTCCTTAACTAGTATCAACCTTGTGCAGACCAGCTATTTATAACGATTAATTTAAAAGCGAGCCTGAGAGCAGAGGTGATAGAATCATTATTGACATGTAAATTGTCCAGTAATTCATAGTGAGGAACAGATGCTGCATGAGTTGTGAATGATCAGAAATTGCTGGATGGCATATGCTATCAGCCTGATAAAAGTGGCAGCTTACTGTAAACCTCCCAGTCAGTTTCAAGAAATTACTGCATATGTGCGTTAATTAGCAATTAACCTCACTGTACAAAGTTAGGGCTGGTACTTAACAGGGTAAGGATCCTTTTCATGACAAGGTTTATTGTCCTGCAATGCCTTTCAACTTCCTTAAGGGCAAGAAAGTGAACAGCTGAAACTCTGGTGTTCCGCTCTGCAGGCAATAACTTGAAGGGGCGACTTTTGAAATGTTAAAATTTGTGGTTTATTTCTGTCTCTTTTTTCTCTTTCATTCTTAACACAATATTTCTTGCCTTTTTCCTATCCCTTGCCTCTCCCTTTTTCTCTGTCTCTGTCTGATTTGAATCTCATTTACAACCACCTTCCCTGTAGTTCCCTTGTTTGTTTCTCAATTCTTACATCTCAGTTAAGGGGATTGACTATAGGTCCCAAGATCATCAAAGTCCCAGGTGCCTCATTACGCTTGTCATGCTGTTATCAGTTCAGACTTTGGCAAATTGCAATGCAAAAAATGTTTGAGCTGAAGCATGAGGGAAAAGGTCTAACTGAAAGGGCACACTTGCAAGACACTCCACTCCAACAACAATCTGAGCCAGTAAACTGAGAATCTCATGAGAGCAATTGTTTATTCTGAATGAAATCTTCTTTCTTTGGCAGTCTTCTTCTCTCAGACTCAGACATAACATTTTGTTCTCCTTCCTTCAAAGATTCCAGAGCTTGGAGGCTCTCCAGCTGGATGTTTAGCTCTATTTATTCCTATTTATTTATTACAAAGTTCTGTCACCTAGACAGTTATATCTGTTGCTTCTTATAGTAGGCATGTCAGCCATTTTTATAGCGCCAACTGGACAAAAGGGAACTGTACACTCAGGACAGCCCAATTACTGGCAAGGATCCTTAAATAGATGTTCAGCATCATATTAGCATATACACAAAGCCTAGCACCTGTTTTAGGTGGTTGTCATAGTCATCTGTATTATGGCCTGCCCCAATGTCCTGTCAGACATTTTCCAGAGATTCTTGGGGCTCTGGACTTTAAGCCACAAAATTTTATACCTGCAAGTTACAATTTCCATTCCCTGTCTTTTAATCATCACAGTTTCAATATTGGATTTAACTGAGACATTCAGAATTGATGCACTGCTCCTTGTTAGTCTTTCTCAAGGTTCCTTTTTAATTGAACTCATAGTTTTTCTTCCAAGGCTTAAGAAAACTTTGCGAATCATTGGGTTTCAGTTTTGTGGATTCTTATAGTTCCCAACTAGCTTTGAGCCCAAAAATTAGATTGCTCACTAGAGGGACATGTTGCTGAAGCTTTTCATCTTTCACTCAGCAGGACAAATGCAAGAATGTCAAATTTCAAATGATCACAACAATTTATAGTACAGGGGAAAAGGGTGGTGATTGGTTAGCAAGTCTACTCTGAGGCCAAATTCAAAAAACGTGCGAGGCTTGAACATATTCATTTTGTTTGCAGAAATCTTACATATGTTGCTTCTAGAACAGGTAAATGAGCCATATTATGAGCATGCCTGATTATCTTAAATTGATTGATCTACAAGTACTGCCCAAATACAGAATCACATCTAACAGAAGATGTTTTGTTTTGGGTTTTGCAAGTGTGGGCTGGTTGAATACAGTCTGTACTCTGCCTATTACGAAAAACCAAAGGAATTTGCTGTTTGATTCAATCAACCAATTGCTTGGATGTGGGGCCTGGGTACCTGGCTTTACACCGGTACTGATATTCTTACATGATGTTGTTCAATTTTGTGGCAGGCAGAACGTCTTTTTGGATTGACAGCAGCATCCTATTACTGGAAAATACTACTCGCGTAGCTACTCCAACTCTCTCCCTGTCCGCTGGGAGGCTGAATCAAACCGTTTGCAACTTTGGTGTCATATTTTGACCTCGAGATGAGCTTCTGACCACACATTTGTGCCAAAGCTAAGACACCTATTCCCAGCTCTTTAACATTACTCAATTCCACACCTGCCTTAACTCACCTGATACAGAAACCCTCATCCAGACCTTTGTAACATCTAAACTTGACCATTCCAATGCTGGCCTCCCATGTTCTACCCTCCATAAACTTGAAGTCATCCAAAACTCTGCCGACCATATTTGAACTCACACCAAATCCCACATCACCCCTGTACTCTGACATAAGCTGGCTCCCCGACTGAGCAACGCCTCAAAGTTAAAATGTTCCTCCTCATTTTCAAATCCCTCCATGCCCTTGCCCCTCCCTATCTTCCTAATCTCTTCCAGACCCACAACCTTCCAACAGAGGTACGCTCCTCCAAATCTGGCTTCTTGAACACCCCTGATTTTAATCACTCCACCATCCCTTCAGCCGCCAAGGCCCTAAGCTCTGGAATTTCATCCCTAAACCCCTCCTCTGCACCTCTCTTCACTTCTCTGAAGCTCTTTCCTCCTTTAAGACACTCTTGAAACCTAACCCCCGTCCAAGCTTTTGGTTATTGACCCCAATATCACCACGTGACTCAGTGTCAAATTTTGTTTGATAATGCTCTTGTGTAGCAACTTGGGGAGTTTTGTTACATCAAAGGCACTATATAAATAAAAGTTGCTGCTGTTGCTTTTGTTATTATTTTGATGGTCGTGTCATGTAGTCATGTCTAGACAGTTAGTCCTACATTGGTGTAATGCTTCTGTGAATGCCTGATGATGAAGGAAGCCAGCTAACTATGCCATTTGCACTATTCTGCATGTCTCTACTTTCTGCATCAAAGTGATTTAAAATAAAAGACACTAAACATTGACAAAAGTTGATTATCCTATAAACCCTCCAGCAGTTGCTATTTCAACTCCGGTTGAAACTGTGGGCTGACAGTGAGAGCAGTATTTCAACATGAAGAAGTGCAGAGCACCACCTTGTTGCAGCAATCCTGTGGGAGTTGATGTTGCCAAGTTAAATTCTTCTGTTCTTCATTGGGTTCAGCAACAATGTCAGTGATTGCGAGTTTGAAATCAAAGCGGAGGACAGGGTCCCCGGGGGCATCCATCAGGAATCAGCCCTAAGGACTATGCTGCTAATGACGTTGATCCGTGAACTTGATTAAGACATCATACAATAATGTTATGAATCTGCATTGTCAATGAGAAGCCTTGCCCATTAATTTTAATGGCTGGAAGAATTGCTGAGCAGCAATGTCAAATGCTTAATATGTGCTGCTACTGGATACAGATCCTTGACATTCTATGTGCCACTGACCATAGTAAACTTCAGTTTAATACAAGAATCATTCCGATCAGGTTCCAGGCCAGATATTTACCTGGAACATGGAGGGGGCAGTCAGGTAATCAAGTAGAGCTGTAGCTCTTAAAGGGCTCCAACTCCCTAATGCTTGAAATACAAGAACGTCTCCATCTATACCCATTCCTATTGCAATCATGTTCTTAACCAGATATTTATCCAGCATCTTTTCTGGAATTGTTTATGCATAATGTTCAGTGGTCCATGATAAAAAAAATGATTGAGGCTTGTTAATTTTAACTCTGTCCAATTTAATTTAATGCTCACAGTCTATGTATGCTCCATCTGTGTTATTTATTTCTCCCCTTTGTCATGTTAGTTTAACTCAATTTGTAGAACATTTGGTGATGAAATAGAGGGTTAACAATCTAGTGGGATACTGAAGGAGTGATCCATTTTAGAGTTGCTATCTTTCACGAACAATGCTAAATTGAGTCCCAATTGGCTCTTAGGGTAGAAGTAAAACAATTCTAATGGCACTTCTAAAAAAGAAACAGAGCCCTCCCAGCTTCACTTCTCCAGTACAAACTGCCTTCTTAAACTGCTCTCCACATCCCCTTTACCCTCACTTCTAACAAGTGCGAGGAACTCGTGGACATCTTTTTCACTGCTGGACTTTCTGTTCAGCTGCCTTTGGCCTTATGGGTCCCTGTTAAGAAACTCAAACTTATCTGTGAGTTGGGAACCCCAATTCCCAATGAACCTTGGGCCTCCCGTGCATGCGCTGGCCAGGAACTGGCGCGATTTGGATAGTTCATGCCCTTCAGGGCCAGGACAGGCCCCGTGTGCCTGCACATAGGAAAAAACGAAGAGTGTGAAAACCCAGGTCAGGTGACCATGTGCGGTGCGCCATAGTCCATGAAGTGTCCGACAGAGAGGAATAAGAGAGAGGGAACAAGGAGAAGGTCCTGATAAGAGTCCCAGAAGCAGGGACAAGAGACATGGGGCAGGAACAGATCCCAGTTGAGTTAAGAAAATGAGAAAGAATGCCCAATTAAAGAAAGAGCTGTGGGGAGCAGACCGTAAATGAAGAGGGCTTAGAAGAAGCCCTGAAGATCCAAGAAGACAGCCAAAGTTTGGTGGCTCTGTTCTGAGAGCTGTTGGGGCAAAGGTACCCCTTTGGAGCAGTGGTGTTCTGCTTGGCACAGCCAAAGAACTGAAACTGTGCTTGCATCATGAAAGTATAATAATTTTCATGATATTTTTCTGGTTTATTGTGCAGTAGGTTTATGGGGATAAGTATGGATAGGTCTGTCTGTGTGTGATTTAATTAAATTTGGAGTCAAGTAGACTGCAAGCTTTAACTCATCAAAATAAGCTAGGTGCTTGACATGCTAATGAGTAAACATGGATGCTGGCTTAGCGTGTGAGGTGTGAAGGGAATTTGCATTTTTAGATAGATGAAGGGAAATTTGGATTTCAAAGTGATTTTAGTCTGTTTACAACTACCCAGATAAGCAGGGCTAAAGAATGCATTTATTTTCTCCCAAAGGTTACTGGCAATATTGGTACCTTGAAAGTTTTTATATTATGAGGAAGATACAGTTTCAAAGACATATGGGACAAGATAACTTACGTATTAAGAAGAGAGAAACTTAAATAAAGGAGAATGAAGGGCTATGTAAGAGGAGAAAACCATGTAAGATCTAACAGGAGTATGTGAAATTGCCTTAATGAAGCCTGCAGTATTTGTGCATAAGTCTGCTGACTACCGAAACTGAAGCTGGAGAAAAGCCATTTGGAATTCCACTGTCCAGGGTATTGTGTTAATTTGCTGGACCTGTTTAGAATCTAAAGTTTATTTTTGGGCTGTTGCCTTAAAGGGGGTCTAACTGGGACTTTTACAGATTATTATAGCAGTAATTGTAGTCTTGTGTATGTGTCTGACATTTTATTTTGTTAATAAATATTTTAATTTAATTTTTAAAATATGTTAAGGTCTTAGTGGACTTATTACTTCTGAATTCAGTGCACGCATCTGAAATAAATACAAATTGCCAAACCATTGTGATAGCATGACCAAGTTTCCCTCATGGATTTAATCTGCCAGGCACACATCATGTCGCGTAATAACAGCTTGGAAGTTGATGCTTGAGTGCGATCAGGAACGCAGGGGAATGGAACCTCAGAAGGTGAGAATTGAAACCCTGCGAGGTAGGCCATTCTTGAAGCCATCTAAGTGGGAGCGACTTTTAGAATTCCAAGGCAAGATCTTCGAAAGTGAAAATTGGAAACCCTTGTGAGAAAGTTGGCGTTTCAGTGAGATTGATTAACTCACAGTGTGACTAACATCTGGATGGGTTGCTGAAAACTCCATGGAATCTGTTTTGGTCACATTTGCCATTTATTGTGTAGTGCAGTGTTTTTGACGACAATCTGCCTGTTAATTTGCATGTAACTCATGCTTACCTTGAATTTAGAGTTATAAATTATCTTTCTGATCTTTTACAGTAAATTTTATTTTTGTTTGTTCAAAACCCATGGAATCTTGTGCCTTTATTCACTTAGTAAACATTTTGAGTCTTAAACTTTGTCTGTTTTAAACAAAATGTTATTAGTCCCTAACCAGATCTCACCCGCAACCCGGGGTCCAGCCAAGGATCATAATATAATTGGAGGCTCCTGCAGGATCTTGGATCAACAGACAGATACGAGTGCTGGTACTTGCTGAGGTTAAGGTTTGTAAGGTTTCCACGGTGAATTTTGTTATACTGATTGAAAAGCAGAATGGCTTTGTCAATTGCTGAGACTTTTCTGGAGAGGGAACTTATTCCTGAATGATTTGCTGCAATTAGCCAAGGCTAGGTTAATTGAATTAGCAAAAAAGTTAAAGCTAAAGTTAAAAGCTGGGGCTAAGAAAGCAGAAATGATTGAGGTAATAGCACAGCATCTGAGATCGGAAGAAGGTAAAGTTAATCCAAATAGCAACTCGGTTGAATTAGCTAGAACTCAGTTGCAAGTGAAGCAAATTTGAAATAAAAAAAGAAATGGAAAAAAAAAATCTTGAATTGGAAAAAGAGGAAAAAGAGAAATAAGAGCAAAAGAAATTGAAATGCAAAAGCTTGAGTTTGAGTTTCAAAGAGAGAGAAAAAACAGACAGCATGAACTGGCTAGAAAAAAACTGAGATTACAGAGCGAAAGAGGGTCTAGTAGCTTGGATGAGGAATCGAGCTCCATTCCAAGCTTTGATATAATAAAAAGTCTTTGTCTATTGCTTAAATTCACTGAAGACAGAGTTGAGAGATATTTTATCTCATTGGGAAAGGTGGCTGCAAAGCTAAAGTGGACACATGGACTCTCATTTGTAAAGTATTTTGTTTGGGAAGGCTATGGATGTGTATTTTAGTCTTTCAGCAGAACAATCTTCAGATTATGAGATAGTTAAAGCTGTAGTGCTTAATGCTTATGAACTTGTCCGTGAAGCATATCAAACATAAAGACCAAATGAAGCATTTGTAGAAATGGCTAGGGGGAAAGAAACGCTGTGGGACTGGTGGTTTTGATCACTAAAGTTAGAACAAAATTTTGAGAATCTGAGGGAGCTAATGCTTTTGGAAGAATTTCAAAATTGCATCCCAATAGCTATTAGGTCACACTTGGAATACCATAAGGTTTTTAAAGTATGGGAAGCAGTGGTTCTAGCAGATGGGTATAATATATCACATAGGCAGCTGGGCTGGGGATGGGGAGGGGGGGGGCAGTAGATCTCCATCTGTAAACTCACAGGGAAGCCTGAGGAACAGGATAGAATCTAGCTTTATGGAAGAGGCAGAAAATGTTCCAGTCAAGAAAAATGATAGTGTAGAAGATAAAAGTGATGTAAAGAAACCAGTATGTTTTTATTGGTGTAAGACGGGCATCTCAAAGCCAATTCTTGGAAACTGAACGGTAAACCGGTGGCAGCAATAAGAACACTCAAAGAGCCTTTAGAAAAGACCGTACCAGAAAAGGAAATGGGTGTTAAAACTGTAGCACTGGTGCAAGTGTCAGAGACTTCCATGGAGAAAGTTGCGCCAGCAAGTGAAACTTGTGACAAACCCAGAACTACTAAACTCTTTACAATAGGAGTAGACAGAACTGAAAAAAATGACAAGCGGTTTCTATTGGAAGCGGAAGTCACCCCACCTTTAGCCAAGAAAGACCCTGAGACTGCGGTGGGGGGAGAGATTAGACCCAAAGACTGGATAGAGGGTGGAGAGAGAGCTTAGACAATGAGAGGGTGGTGGTGGGAGGGGAGAGTTTACACCCTGAGGTCAGATGGCAGGGAGAGAGTTTAGACCCTGAGAATGGGGTGGTAGGGGGCGGGGCAGAGGGTTTAGACCATGAGACAGCTGGGGGGAGAGTTTAGACCCAGAGACTGGGTGGTGAGGGGAGAGAGTTTAGACCGTAATACTGGAGGTGGTGGGGGTGAGTGAGAGCTTAGACCCAGAGATGGGAGTGGGGGAAGAGTTTAGATCCTGAGACTAGGGTAGGGGTGTGGAGGAGAGGGTGGTGGAGAAAGAGTTTAGACCCGGAGGTTTGGTGGGGAGGGGGTGTGTGGAAATTATAGACCCTGAGACTAAAATGAATTTGGAGCTAATGGGGATCTGGTGGGTGTTCTCAAACATGTACTACATAGTGGAAAGATTTTTTTGGACTAAATGAAAAACTGAATAAATTCAGATGTAAGTTAAATAATTAATATCCTTACATTTTTCAATGCAAGCTGCTGAGCACATGTGCCATTTTTGAGCACATTTGATAGTTTTGAGCGTATTTGATCATTTCTAGCGTACTCGATACCTTCCAGTGCGTGTGATACTTTCGAGTGCCTTTTGCCCTTTGATCACATTTGATGTCAAAGATGGCAAAGTGCTGCTGACTGCATACAAAACTCATTCTGAATTAGAACGTGATGTCAAATGAGCGCTGATCGTTTTTGAGTGCATTTGAATACGAAAATGATGTCGAAATTTTCGGGTAGGGATGGACAAAAGAATGGAGGATTGAGGTGATCATGATGACTCCTACAGTGTTATCCTAAAGTTTGAGGTTATCTGTCTAAGCGGGTGGAAGAGCTCCATAGCCGTCTTCCTACTAAACCTAATCCTCGGGAGGCGCAGCGTCTCAATTATAGTCAGGCTGCTGTGCCTGGGTCTATAGCTATAATTGCCATACTAGTGAACATGGTGAACATGGAAAGTACTCCTCTGGTGTTATCCAACATCTCTGCTAGCCGTTTCTCTGCCCCTGCTCCACAAACAAAAAATAATAGAAAGCAAGCCTCATTTCTGTGAAACCCGATTTCACACTGCTGCAAATGCGTTCAGGTTTCCGACGTAAAATTGTAGATTAAAGATTGGATAGACTAGAGTTGTTTTCCTTGGAACCAAGGAGGCTGAGGGGGTGACCTGATTGAGGTGTATAAGATTATCAGGGACCTAGACAGAGAAGACAGGGATACCCTGTTTCCCTTAGCAGAGGGGTCAATTACAAGGGGGGTACAGATTTAAGTTGATTGGTAGAAGGATTAGAGGGGACATGAGGAAAAGCTTCTACACCCAGAGGGTGGTGGATGTCTGGAATTCACTGCCTAGTTTGGTGGTGGAGGGAGAAACCCTCAACTCATTCAAAAGGCACCTGGATCTGCACCTGAAGTGCTGTAACCTGCCAGGCTACTGACCAGGTGCTGGAAGGTGGGATTAAAATGGGCTACTAGTTTTAAATTGTCTTTTTCTTTTTCAGTCGGTGCAGACATGATGGGCTGAATGGCCTTCTTCTGCGCTGTAGCTTTTCTATGGTTCTCTGGTTCTATTGTGCCTGAGTCTTAACTACCTTTTCCATATGGGTGCAATTAAAACATTACATGTATGCAGCAACTTAGTAGCCAACCCCTCACCACCTTGTACTGAACAAACCACAATTGCCAAATTTGGATGGCAGCTAAATATAATGTTGAGTATGTGTCCTAAAATGGGCTGCATGATCATTATCCCCATAACTTTACTCTAGGTTGCTTTATTTATCCAATCTGATTGAGATTTTTGTTATTGTTTATTCCTTCCTTACCATCTCTTTAAAATGGTATCCATACAATTCAATTCTTCATCTGATGATTCACCTTTTAACCTTTCACTTATACTGAACTCTCCCTGAAATAAAATGGGGCTACACGCTGTTTTGTTTTTATAATGCTATGAAGGCACCAATCACTCATAAGGGATTGGGTAAATATGCTGTGGGTTCATTTATTAAGACTAGGCACATGTGAACAGATCTACATGGGTGTACAGCTTGAAGACACCAGCAGCAAAGCCGTGTGCTGTTTGCTCTGCTAAAAAGCAAAAGTGAAACTGAAACTGGATTGCATGACACTCTTCCTTTCTGGCGATGTCATGCTTCTATCCCTTAAAGGCATATTACAACACATGTAAGCATGAGGGTGGTGTAGAGTAGAATTAGGAAGAAAAACAAACTGATAATACATTATGAACACATTTAATTGCAGCAGACTAAGAAGCAATGGCATCCTGCTATATTGTTATTGTATTTTGAACACTCATACCCCCACCCCACCCCCCCCCACCTCACTGTCAATTCACTTATCAGAACATCGCATGAGTGATCAAGAAGTGCAAGGTCACTCTAATAAAATTTTCCTAATAAAGTGAAACATCCTCACTCATCAAATAAAAGTGCAACAATATATTTGATGATTAAGCAATGCCTGATATTTTGAAAAATCTGTGAGGTTCACGTCCTTGCTCACAGGCAGTGATCTATTAGTTAGTTACTGCGTGCTCCATTATGTTTGTTCCTCTTGCGTCTATTAGGATTTCGTGTATCTGTCACCAGACAAAAATAAACCTATGAGGGATATTGCTTAAAAGAGACTTCAAATTACTTTTGCCAGAATTGACGTGCTTTCAGATTACAGTGTTATAAAGGCAGCCAAATTGCCAGAAAATGTAAATACAAATAGACAAATGGACAAAATAATTGTAGGAATGACAGTGACTCTGTGTATGACAGGCAGAGAAGAGAAATGTGCTGAATGAAAAATCAAGTCGCAATTTGTAAATCAGTGTGAAGCTCATACTTAAGCTATAAAAGCATGTCTACAAGAGTAAATTGATTTCAATTGGTTGTATTTCCATTTAGATTGGTATGTAAAGTCCTAATGTAAGCCAATCTGAGATATTCGTGTAAAGTAGATTAATTCCAATGTTTACTCCAATTTAACGTCCTTTTAACCAACAATAAATGATCAATTTCAAGATGAGCAGGAAATTAGAGTACCTTGTTTTGTTAATGTGAATTTTCTTTTCACAGTAACATTTTAATCCAGTTAATATTTTGATTAATTAGCCACTTGTTAATTAAGCGTCACAGTTAATTGAATGAAGGAGCTTCACTTGTGCAGCCCCAATACATTTTCTAATAGAAGATTTCAGCACCATAACACTAAACAGTCAGTGTTTTCTGCTTATTCCCAGCATACTGACCTAGAAATAGAAACTGCTGTTGATGTGCTATCCAGGCTATAAACCATGAGCTCGTAAAAAAAATTCCGAGAGGTTTTATTCCTAATGCTCCATCCTGCATGACAGAGTGGAACAGCTACTTTAGGCACCAGAAGAAATTCAACTGAGCTTCAGTGTTGGAAATATGCATTATTGTAGGTGCAGATGCTAACTGCATCTCGCACCTAGTGCGAGAAGGAGAATCTTCAGGTGAATATTAAAGATCCCATAGTCCTTCTCCTGCATGCTTAACAGCACATATTCAATCCATTTATTCCTCTCTTTTTAAATTTAACGGATCATGTTCTGGATAATTTTCCTAGAATTTTTTTTTTACTGTGGACAGTTTGGTGGTCTGACTCACAAGCCCCTGCCCAGCAGGATTAGCGAGATGCACCTAGCTCCTTTTGCAAGCATGTACTTGTCTGTGCATCACCCTAACATTGAGGCCAGCAGAACTGCCATCTCCACTCACCAGGACTGTCTGGAGTAGGGCTCGAACCCATATACATCTGACTCCAAGGCAACAATGAGATGAGGCCCACTTCTCCCGTGGCCCCATTGAAAGAAATGGAGTTCTCCCAGTTTCCTGTTAAAGACTCCTCTCTCAGCCAAGTTCACCAAAGCAGATTAACTCGTCATGCGACTCATTGAACTTTGTGGAATTTTGATGCATGCATTGGCCTACATAGTGGGCGGAATCTTCTGTTCTCAGTGGGTGTCTCACTCGCTGCCTGAAAAAGCAGCGAGACACCCATGCTGACTCTGAGGAGGAAGGCCCGCCATATCTTCTGCCCATCGGGCAGTTAAGTGGGCAGCGGAAAACGGAGGATCCCAGTAAATGACTTCCTGCCCGCCAAGAGCTGCTGGCCAATCAGAGGCCAGCAGCTCTTGCACTTGGCAGAGCCCTGGGGGAGGCCATGGCCGCTGCCGGAACAACGACTCCCGGAATCCCAGGTTTGCGAAGCGATTCGGGAAAAAGGTAAGCGCTGTGGGAGGAGGCCTCATGGGTTGGGGGGTGTGGGGAGAGGGGGAAACCATGGGAGCTGGCAGCAAGGGCAGAGGGGTCAGGGCTGGGTGGGGAGGTGGTGGGCTAGCCACCTGACATATCAACATATTTTATGTCCAGCCACGTCCCCTCCAACCAAAAGCATGTCCTGGCAGGGGCTGTAAAATCCAGCCCCTAGTTCCCTGGTGAGCTGACAGATGAACTATTCCTTCCCACCAGCCTGGATGCAGCCCACTTATGCCTGGTGACTCACCAAGTGCTGGCCCCGGCTCTATTCTGGCCTCTAAACTTCATGTAGTGCCAATATTGGAGCTGAAGGCTACGAGTGTCAGATCAAGTATCAGTGCTTCCTTCTCAAAGGTCTGTAGCAGCTTTCCCCTCCCTCCTAAATGTCACCTGGCCGAGCCACAGAACAGTTCTTGAGTGTTTGAAACAATAAATTAAAAGGGAAAGTTGGAGAGTTGAAAAAGGGGTATATGATGTAAAGTAAGAGGGCCATTGTCACACCTTCTGCAGCTGGCACATCATGCCAGATAGTTGCAGGAGGAGGAGGTGGGAGTTGAGAAGTGACATTGGGTTGGAATGCACTGTATCCTCAAAGTTCTCAGTGATGTCGGCTACAAATATCTCCATTACATCTGGCCACCGGATGTGGAAAAGCACATCCTCTGTAGGATTCTGAAGATGCAGGCGTCCTTATCTCGCACTGGCTCTGCTCCCTGTGGTTATGGGCCACCTTGTGCTGCAAAAGCAATGGAAGAAGGCCAATGGTTGTGATGCACTATGTCAGGGTAATGTGCTTGCCCAGTTGAATGCCTGGAGGTATGTGGAGGCGTCAGCAGATTGGTGCGAGGCTGGCAACATTGGAAGGTGTGTGAGGGTGAGGAAGAGAGTGTGTATATTAGGTGAGATTCCAGAGTGCTAGGAACTACTGATGAATGAATCATGGCAGAATGGTGCATTGAGTAGTGTGAGGTTAGCGGTGCTGTGGACGGGAGATGACGTGCAATGGTACATTCACTGACCTTGACCACCTGCATAAGACCATTGAACTTGCAGCACTGTTGCCAGGTCCTCAGCATCAGAATCAGGGCCTTGGCCTTATGGTCCCTTGGTCCCTTTCTCCTCTGAGGCTGATCCTTGAAGGCTTCCAGGCCCCTGCACTCAGGAACATGGCCTCTCTCTCCCTGTCGGCTTCTACCACTAAGGCCTCCAGCATCACCTCCCTGAATCCCGAAGCCCTCTCTCTTCTCTGATGCTCCATTTGTGCAGCCATCAGCAGCTTCCTTCGAATGGCTGCATCTCCCCTTTATGGGGTACAGGCTGCCTTTGAAGAGCTGGCTAGCTGCACCCCATGGGTCCCTTCAGGTCCAATTCCACCCAACGATACAATTATTTAAATTAGGACACAGTTTGAAGTTTGTGTGATGCCTGCCTCAATGGGAATGGGCATAGGAAGGTCATGAATCTCAACCCCCAAATCTGAAAATGGGCCTGAATGAATTTTTAGCCCTAAGTGTTTAGTGTACACAGCATTGAAACTGTATTAGCCAGTTAATGAGTCACTTACTGGCAGAAGCTGTTGAGAAGAATTATGAAGGTAGTGTCTGCCTCTATTCTCCTAAATTGCCGTCAAGCTGACAAACATCCTAATGCACTGATATAATTATAGACATCACCAAACTGTCTAATGCTCATCTACATCTGGAGAGGACTGAATTGTTCAAATCAGTGCTACTGCAATTGTCATATTCTTATCTTTGTCACTATGTGAAAGGTTAAAGGAGGTCTCATGACTGCTCCAGATAGCAAGTGAAATAGCTCATTACCATTAGATTTAATTAAGGCTGGTATTAATTAAAGTATAAATTATGACATTGAAAAGCAAATCTTTCAGACAGCAGATGAAAGGCCATGTCAGTTACTTTCTATCAATTCTGAGAAGCACCTCTTTTCTCTATCACGTCATCAAGCACAAAGATGTTAAGAAATTCACCAGAGGATGAATATTTCCACAAATAAAGGTAGTCAAACTAATTAGAATTCATTAGCAGCTTCAAGAAGACATAACCACCTTGCTTAAGCATTTCCCTATTTTCACTGACAGGAACAGTGACAGTGTGGGTACATGAGTTTACACATTCTGAGTGTGTATAGGCATTTAGTGGGTGCAAGTGACACCCATTTGGAGCCCAGGCCTGAGTCCTGATCTAGCTTCCCCCCCCTTTCCCCCTTCAAAATGATAGTAATATGCATTATGTCTTCCCCCCTTATAAAGGGGCATGGAGGGGGAGAGGGAGGGGGTGGGCAGGGGGCAATTGGGCAGCCATGAAGGATTCTTCGGAGGGTGGAAAAAGAGCAGCTTTTCCCTCTTTCCTTGGAGCCGGTACCCAATATATGTGCTTGTATTGACAGGAGCAACCCAGTCTCTATTCAAATTTTATTGCTGCCCACCCCCAGCCTCCCCATCCTGAACGTGGACATTCTGACAGTGTGAGGAGTGGAGGTCAATGATGCCTGCTTTACCATATTTACACAGGTAGTTCAGAGCTGTGGATGTTCAACCCTATTATTCCACTATTTGTATTGGGAGAAGATCATGGCAAAAGTTACATGGATCCTCTGCCTTTTTTATTTGCAGAGGAAGTACGGTTATTGGCACTTGACAGTTGAATTGTTCAGTTATTTGGACGTCAGTTATTTCAATAATAAAAAAGTGAGTGAAAGTAATAAAAAATAAAGGGGCACACTTCTCTATGTTTCCTTTTTATACAAAGGCCCTCTTCATCCCCTCCTGCTCACAAAATTCATGGACCCACTCTTCTCCCACCACCCCCAGTTTGCAGAGACACTCATGACCTCTGGAGAGGAATTTTCCAAAGTGTTTCCTTCCCCCTAAACGGTTTTTTCTCACGTTTTCTGCCTCTCCGAGGAAGGAGATTCCTTGGCCAAGATTTTGTCAACAGCAGTCCGTTTTCAATGTTGTATCCCAATCTGTGCGCCGCGGCCACTTTCTCTCTTTTTGCCATTTCCCACATGAATATAATTAAAATTCTAAGTGGCAGCAGCATGTATGCAAAACTCTTCATTTTAGCAGCGGAGGAAGCTTTTCATTGGTGAAACCCACCATCAGTTGACAATACTGCATGTACGGGTGATCTATTAAAGAGCCTCCTGGTCAAACATGGAAGCTCTGCATCAAAGCTACAACTTTCCTGCCCAACTAAATTGCCATTGATCTGAGAGCACACAGGTAGCATGGGTGTTTTTCAAAATTAAATTTCACTGGTAAATATTTCACATTACATTGGTTTCACTTTATTCATGTGTGCACCATCATTATTTGTTCAGACTAACTTACTCAGGGAGCTAAATGTACTGGCACACCTCATGATTGTCACACATTAATGGTTACAAGGGAGTTAAATTGATTGTGGAAGAAACAGTGTTGTGTTTTTTGCATTCACTCATTTTGAATGTTCACAATAGTGTCTACTGTTGTGCTCACCACTCTGTGAGACATGGCTGAATTTGTAAGCTCAGTTGGCCCTCCCACCTATGCATTGTAAAGAACATTGTCCAAAATCACTCTCAGCGAGGGTAATTGAAATGTTGTAGGTGAACTCAAAGCCCTATAAGAACTTAGCCAGCCAACACCCTGAGATGGACACACATTTGGACAGTACTGTCACTGCCCTTTAAGCTCCTCCTTTTCTTGCCTTGACTGATTATCCCCACTGCATCCCCATCACACCCAACACCATGCCTTTCCCATTTCATTCCTCCATGCCCCCCACCTCACCCTCTGTCCTCCCCTCGATCCCTCTTGCACTCCTCCATTACTCCAACCCTACTCCTCAACCCCCCTCACGTTGACCTTGCAGGTCCCAAGCCTCCATGCAAGAGTTCATTCTCCTGCTCCACTCCCTTGTGCCGTTAATTTAAATAAGGAAAAGTGCTGACCTTACACGCGACTGCACAAAGCCGGCAGGTGAACACCAGTTATATAACGATTGTGAGATTGTCGTGCGCTGCTGCCTTTATATTGAAGGTAGGATGCAATTATAAAATGTTTTATGCTAATGAGTACTCATGGTATTCAAATGCATTATAAGTAGGAACCCGCCCCAGGCCGGTGTGAGGCTCGAGACGCCACAAACATGGCACTGACTTTATCTCTGCATCTCAACCTGCCACTGGGAAATCAAAATTTAGCATCCCGCCTGATTAAGTCTCCCTGTGCACCATGTTTCCTGCTCTTGTAGGCTGCATAAAACTAACCCCCTACCCACCTTGGCTGTTGGTGGTGGGGTGGGGTGGTGGAGGTGTGGGGAGTGGATGGAGATCAATGTGTACACACGTTGCAATATATCCGTATGTGACAGGCCTGGTGAAGCAGCTGGCCTTTTCCTATCTATCTTTCACTGTAGTTGCGCTCCTTTAGCTTACATCTCAAGATTGCGCGTGTAAAAAGTTGCCACCTAATTGAAGGAAGCAGAACAGAACTGGGGAAGTGTGCAGAAATCATAACCCCCTTGAGTGGCTTAGAAGAGGCCTGGATGGCTTGCCTTAAAGAACATTAAGGGGATAAGAAGTAACGAAGACGTAGGGCAGGATTTTCAACTGGGTGTGTGCCCGACATGCACGAGCATGAAATGCTGTGCGATGATATTGGGCGAGCATCCCGACGTCATCGCGCACTCGCACGATATTTCAGTCGGCAGGCGCGCGTGAGAGTTGGCAGCGCAGCCGCCGACAATTAAGAGGGCGATTAAGCCCCTTAATCAATTAATTTAATTGAATTTTTCGCTGCGCGTTCGACCTTAAGGTTGGCAGGCAGACGAATAGGCCAAGCGGCCTTTGCATTTTTTTGCTAAACCTCATCCACGGGCAGATGAGGTTTCAAGCAGTGACTAAAAAGACAATAACAATCTTTAAAACTCATATTTCTCATGTCCCTGTTCATGCGACAGAATCACATGTGGGGACATGTTATCCTTATTTTTAAAGTCCTTATTTGTCATGTTAAAAATCTTCAGCTCCCTGAGGCAGCTCTGTGCCTTCAGGGGGCTTTCACTGAGCGCTGCCCCTGAGCATACGCACACTCCAGCACTCGCGCTCCTCCCGCCCCCACCCAGGCAGCGCTGAGTTTATCAGCGCGTGATTCACGCTGTCAGTTGGCCAGCCGGCGTGAAATCGCTGTCGGGGCCCGATCGTGGGGGGCGGACTGTCGCACGGCTGCTCCTGGGCCCGCCCACCTCGCCCGCCGATGAGGGGAAAGCCCCCCCATAAGCTTTTCCATGAGCTCCGGGCTAGCAGGATGCAGTACTTACCTCTTGCCTCACTTCACTCAGTCCTGCGTACACAGTCACAGACGCATGATATGCAAAGTAAGCTCTGCTGGTGTTTCTTGGAGCCAATGTTGCAACATTAGTCACTGTCCTGTCATTTGAGGCCTGTCCACACTGCCACTGGGTCAGGACAAGACAAGGACCTCACAATATGCTGCGTCCCACTCACTAACCTTTGCAAGTAGCAGCGCACCTGCACACTATTTGGAAGCTGTAGTTAGTGAGCTTGATAAGATATCACTTGGTGACTTGCGGGGCATAGGTGAACAGGAACAAGCTGTGGTGTCAGAGGAGGACTGCGAACTCGCTGTCAATTCCAAGGGCTCCCTTTGAGCAATGCAGCAGTGCAATGTCACTGGGCAGCTGTGAAATGTTCCCCTTGCTACACCATAGGAAAGATGAAATCAGTCATACCTCTGTAGGCTGCACTTCGACGAGGGTGCAGGTGCCACCCATACTGGAGTGAAGGAGTGAGGGAGAAAAAGCCAAAAATGCTGAGGACATCAGTAAACTTGAATTGTCACCCTGTGGCACTTGCTAACTTCAGGTGTGGCACACTTGTGGCACAACCTCCCTGAGCATTCGGCACTATACCTTGAACAAGCCCAGGTAAATCCACCTCTGCCAGTCGCGGTAGTTTGGAGGGTAACAGTGCAGGGCACAGCCCTACCCAGCAGCAGTTTCAGCTGCTTATCATTCCTCCATTCCTTTTACGCTTTCTTCCTCAAATGCGTGACTATAATGTGATTTCTGCAAGGAAATGCACTGTTTATTTCTCTAGGGCTAAAGGTGGTTTGGAAACATCTAAACCCATCAAAAGTGGGGTTGGGGGAGCACGAATTCACGTGCAGAGCATTTTCCAATACCATTCCTTTGACTTCCTCTGCCCCTAGAAATCTTCACTTCCAGCTTAAATAAAAGCAAAAAAACTGCGGATGCTGAGAAATCCGAAACAAAAACAAAAATACCCGGAAAAACTCAGCAGGTCTGACAGCATCTGCGGAGAGGAACACAGTTAATGTTTCGAGTCCGTATGACTCTTCACCAGTTCTGATGAAGAGTTGTACGAGCTCGAAGCGTTAACTGTGTTCCTCTCCGCAGATGCTGTCAGACCTGCTGAGTTTTTCCAGGTATTTTTGTTTTTGTTTCACTTCCAGCTTGACTGGCTGCCTAGCAGCTTTTGACACCCATTGTACACAATGTACGTGAGTGTATTCCTGGCTGATTCCATGTTTGGCATAAATCGTCCAGATGTCGATATGCCCTCATCAAAATATTGCGAGTAATCTTCCAACCCCTTTGGGTATACTTTTTTAATTCGCTCATGGGATGTGGGCATCATTAGTTAGGCCAGCATTTATCGCACATCCCTAAGTGACCATGCTCAGAGGGCATTTAAGAGCCAACCACATTGCTGTGGGGCTGGAGCCACATGTAGGCCAGACCAGGTAAGGACAGCAGATTTCCTTCCCTAAAAGGCATTAGTGAACCAGATGGGTTTTTACAACACTCGGCAGTGGTTTCATGGTCATCATCAGACATTTAATTCCAGATTTTTATTGAATTTAAACGTCACCATCTGCCATGGTGGGATTCAAAGCCAGGTCCCCAGAGCATTACCCTGGCTCTGCTGGAATACTAGTCCAGTGACAATACCGCGATCCGGATGGTGTCTACCCATAATTCTATTTGTTACACCTCAATTGTATCCGCTTATGGAATAGCAGTGACACGAAATCCCACTCCCTGTTGCAAACTACTGGACAATCACACGAAACACAGACGATTGGGATTTATTATTACTTAACACAGTCAATAAATACTCCTTCTTAAGTATTAACCATAAGATGGAATATATTGGCATAAAGAAAATTATGTGTATTAATCATAGCTGAGAAACAAAATAAAATTCATGGCTTATTATACATTGACAATTTAATGAGAACGTTGTAAAGTAACATTGTGACATCTGGTTGCCATGTGCTCAAACATGCAGAATATTTGTGACAAGGAATGCCTTTTTAAGGCTTACAATGTATCAATTAAATCGGGCCTACACCACAAGTTGAATGGTTTTTTTTTCATAAATGACTGCTCCCCAGTCTATTCTATTGAAACACGCCCTTTGCAGTCTTGTATGTACATGATAATAGTAACTCATTTAAGGCACTGAAGTCCTTTGTTTCCACTGTTCCGACACAAGTTAAAAATGTGTCCGGTGTCCCCATCAAATGTTTTCAATCATGAAGCCCGTGTGTGATCTGGAAAGCTGAAATAGCTCGGAAGCAGCTTGGGTGAAGCAATTTGTGTCAATAATATCACACAGCATGTTTCACTGCAAGAAAAAAGAAATGTCATAACCAGTTTTAAGAGCCACCTGATTGGCATTTTAAAAGCTCTGTCGTTTTTTTTTAAATTGGGAGAATTTTATAGTAGAGCTTGGGGAGAAGGGAGCTTTTCGTTTTCGTGGTTAGAAATTGCAAAAGATGCCTTATCTTAAAGATGTTCCATTTTATTAAATCTGTCCATCTTCCAGTCATGCAATATTGGCCCAAGACTTTTTGCGGGGGATTTTAACAGTGAACTTGTCAGCGTTTGCAGTCATTATCCCTGTGAAACTGACTGCAACTTAAGGATTTAGGGAAAGTGCAGATTAATATGGAAATCCTGAAGTCGCGGTGAGTCTGTCAAGGCTCCACTGCAGGCTGCACTTTGGAATCCGTCACTACTTCCACCCCAAACCACCCCAGAGCCAGTGATCCTTGCAATCAGTTGGTGCAGTGAGATCTTCCCTTTACCCGCTTTCGCATGGCTGTTAGAAGCCCTATAAAAACATCTTGTTCAATTAATTTTACTTTGGTTTTCAAAAGCAATCTGAGCAATAACTATTGTATTGTTTATCAACAGATCTAGCCCTGCAAAAATAACTTTAGGTTTGTAGAGTGTTGCTAAATGTCACAAATAAGTTTACCTACTAGACTTCATAAACCATTTCTTTCAAAATCAAAATTTGTTTTTGAAGTTTATTATTGATCTTTCAGCCTCTGGGTTCACCCAATGTGTATGTCACCATTTTTATTTTGTTCCACGTAAAATTTATAAAAACGATTTGATTTCAGGGCTTTTCATTTGCTGGTTGGTTGCCTGTGAGAATTCCTTAATGTGATTGGTTACTTGGAAAGCTTGATGACATCACTGCAGCTCCACACTGGGGATCTCTATTAAAGAATTCGACACGACGAGAAGAGATGTTTACGCCACCGATGTTGCTAGGTCTTTCAGCGCGTCTTTCTTTGAGGTCAGCACCCTTGCTTCATTGCTAACTGCAAAATGCAAGCCGTTATTACATGAAAGAAAAGGGGGTCTGAATGGATCAGGAGAGAATTACATTCTGCAACAACCTAACACAATAGGTAAGGCACAGGGAACTTATAATGCCACAAATAAAATAATCTAACATTTTATTGCCATGTAACTCACTGGCAGAATGCTGCTTATTGCTATAAGCCTACTATGATATTAGGTTTTATTTCAGCATCTGTGCTGGGAGACAGATGTTTCACTGGCAGCTGTTTAGCGTTACCCTTCAACACAACAGTTTGCTAAAGTTTCCATTGTTTTAATTGTATTAATGCTCGTAGGTGAGGCAAGGTTATTGCCATTGGGAGAAAAACATATAATAGGGCTAATTTTAACTCTTCCCGCCTGGTGGAAACCAAGCAGATGTGTAGCTCACATGACCACAGCAACTTGCTGCCTCCAATCCTGCTGCCTTCCTGCAGGCTGCAATCTTAACCTGTCGGCTGTGACTCAGCTGGTACCTCTGAGCACTGTGGATTCAAGCCCCACTCCACAACTTTGAGTAGAAATGACTAGGCTGACATTAAGGGAGTACTGCACTGTAAGAGGCGCTGTCTTTCCAGTGAGATCCTTAAACCTAGGCCCTAATTACCTTTTCAGCTGAACGTAAAGCATCCAGAGGAGAGCAGGGAGTTAGCCCTGGTGTCTAGGCCAATGTTGTTTTTGTGTGCGAACCGAAAAACAGACTATCTGATCATTATCACGTTGTTGCTGTGGGAGCTTACTGTGGGAAAATTGGCTGCTGTGTCGCAAAAGCAGCTATGGGGGAAATGTTCTGTGCTTGCTGGTGTCAGATGTCATGGTGGGCGTGAGCGGACAGTATGGCAGGAAGGCCAAAAATTGAGTTTGCACTGGTCTGCTCCGCCCGTCAATGGCGGGCCGCATTACTTGCCGCTGCACGTCAGGAACTTCATTTTCATACATCTGCATATCATTACAAACCCCGCTCGCCAGAATCATCTCCCCACATCAAATTTATCCCCACATCGACAGGAAAACACGCCGGTGCAGAGCACGTCTTGCCAAGTGTAACTTGCAGAAGTCGGGACTTACCATCAGGGCCTTGCTCACATCGCGGGCATCCGAGGAGCAGGAGATGCTGGAGCCCGACAGCAACGGGACCCTGGAGGAACGTCCATCGCATGCTGGGCGGGTTTATATGGAAATGGTTCCACCGCAAAGCAGCTCACAGAAGGTGGAAGGTCACCGTCGAAGGTCTGCTTTGGAACATTAGTGTCTTGGCCATGAGCTGCTACAGATGATCATCGAGGGGGTGGAGAGGAAGGTGTCGGTTTGACTGGGAGAGGAGGATGTACTTGGGGGAGAGGGGGGTCGGTTGAGGTTGAGGAAGGGAACAATGGTGTTGGGGAGGTGAGGTTGGGAAGGGAGGACAATGGAGTCAGGGGAGGGTGAGCTTTGGAGTGGGAGAGCAATGGTATCTGGGATGGGGTGAAGAGGGAGAGGGGGAAGGGAGTACAGGGGGTGCGGAGAGTATAACAGGGGAGAATGCGGGAGGTAGGTGTAAGGGGTGAGGAAAGTGCAAGAGAAGGATTTCAGGGGGGACAGGACTTCGCGGGGAGGAAGGAGTCCAGAAGGAGGAAGGAGGTTGGAGGGGGGAATGAATCCAGGGGGATGGACGAGTCAGGGGGGAGGGAGGAGTCTGGGGGGAGGGAGGAACCTGGGGGGAGGGAAGAGTCCGGGGGGAGGAAGAAGTCCAGGGGGGAAGGCAATCACAGGGGAGAAGGAGTCCAGGGGAGGAAGGAGTAAGGGTGGACAAAGAAGTAAGGAAGGGCAATGTCCAGGTGAACGTGCCAGGGATGGGTTTGTGAAGTCGATGACTGCCTCCTGAAATGAGGGTGGGTGTGGGAAGAGGGAATGGTAAGAATGAGAGAGGGCAGACTGAGCTGTTAGGGTAGGAAGGTGCAGGTGCAATGGTAGTGGTAGAAGAGACGGCAAGAGTGGTTGATGGGGACTCCGAGGCAGACATGGGCCCTGGGGTTAGGAAGGAGGTGGTTGGGGATGTCAATGTGGATGGGGGGTGGGATTCTCAGGAAGGCAGGGAACATGTATGTTCACCTGGACATCCCAGAATGAAAAAGGTTCTAGCTGGGAGGTGACGGTGGGGAGGTGCAACGTGATGCCAGGGGTGTCGACAGTGATGGGGGAATGGACATGGGTGACTGGAGGAGGGAAAAGGATGGGGGAGCTAAAAGCGAACTCTACATGCACCATGCTTCCAAATCCGAAAGTGAGTGGTGCTTCTTGTTGGGTGGGAACAGGTGCAGCATGGGAGTGTGATCGGTGGGTGGGCGGAGATACAGGTCAACTCAGATGGACAACTGAAAGAGAACCCAAGAAGGCAGCATTGAAAATGCTCAGGACATAGAGATGAGTGTGATGGAGGAAGGATCCACGTGTGTGGGACAGTGCTTGCACAAGTCTCCGAAAGGCCCTGCCACACACACACACACACACACACTTCACCCTCCAGAATCACTCGTGGACCAGCTGTGTGCAGCTGAACTGCCAGTGGTGGGGGAGGGATGGGTGCTGGGCGAGGACTACCGAAGCCTGTAAATTAAGCTGAAAGACACCATTACACATTATTTAGTGAAAGTGAATATATATTCAGACTATAAAGTGACAAAATATGTTCACTCCCGCAACCACTTGTGATCAGGGTTTCTTAACTTTTCTAGGCCTATCATTTCTAGGTGCTGCCCTGACGCCTGCAGCAGGGGTAGAAACAGTCTGTGCAATGGTTGGTCCTGTTGCCTCTGATGACTTTGGTGTACGGCCTCTGGAGAGCCAGGGCCTTGAGGGCCCCAGCTTGCTTTGGCTCTCCCCCCATGGGCCAGCTGCTCCCTCTGCAGAGACAGAGGACGAGGTTGGGAGGGGGTCAAAGGGAAAGGACAGCCTTTGAGATTCCTGAGTGGGTGATCCAGGGTGTCCAGCTGCTGCTCCCCTTCTCGACGGGTGCCCGAGGGCCCTGGCCTGACTCCTTGAGGGGAAGGAGTACCTGGAGGGACATTGAGGTGCCCTGTTTCCCTATCGCATTACCACTGCAGGAACTCACCCATGGCGATAGAGTGCAGATGTGTGCACATCCCTGCGTTCTGCTGCATCAGGGTTTCCATGACATCCGCCATCATTCTCATGGAGACCTCCATACTCGCACATTTGGGCACCGCTTCATCAGAGAGCAGGTGGACCCACTCCTCTGACTCGTGTGCCACTATGTTGAGGGCTGCCAATAACTCTGCGTGATGTTCCCCCGCCTTCTGCTGACTCTCCATGATGAGTTGGAAAGCCAAACCTAGAGGCTCATCATCTGACTCTGACCTCTTTCCCAGCAGTCCTCCGAGTGCCGGGGAGCTTGGCTGACCCTGCCCCCTCCTGCTGCGTACACGTGTCCGTGCGGTGACCACCAGATTGTGAACCCGAACCTGCTCCAGATCTAGGTCCCACCGAGATGTGTGTCTCTGTGCTGGTGGAGGCTGTGATGGGTCTTCCAGGTTGCTTAGTTTCAACTCTTCACTGGAGGAGGTGTCCTCTTGGCTGGAGATGAGGACCTGGATGGAGCTGAGGGACTGGCTGGCTGAGGGTGTCAGTCGCTTGGCAGAGCTCCCTGTGAACCGAAGTAGAGATAATTATTGCATAACAGCAGAGTCAAACGCAGGAGAGAGAGCACTCACAGTTGTGTTGAGATAGGGATGATGTGGTGCAGGATCCTCAGGTGGGTGTTCATCGCCGACCTCACCATCGCCGCAGGCACGGTCCATGTCCTCACCAGTCAGCACGATGGGGCACTCCTCAAAGTGAGTGAGGGGCCCAACAAGGGCTACTCCACCCCTGGTCTGGGACCTCTCCCTGTTTGCCGCAGCTTCCTATCCCTTGTAGAGTGCTAGCTCTGTGCAGGGGCGGCCTTTAAATATGGCTCCTGGTTTACTGAAGGCCTGAGGTGCTGGTGGGGCAGGTGAATGAGAGGCCACCCTACCAGCAACGTGGCGTGTTTCCTGGGATGCATGATTAATGAGGTGGGATTGGGATGATACAACGTGAATAGCTGCCATTGCTTCCAGTGGGTAAAATGCTTTTTTTCCTGCCCACTACCGCACTTAGTGCAATTCCACCCTACATCTCAAAAGTACTTCATTGGCTGTAAAGTGCTTTGGCACCTCCTGTGGTCATCTGGGGCGCTATATAAATGCAAGTATTTTGAGAAAAAAAGGGGGAGATGTCCACCTGAAGGCAATGTGCAGTTTGAGCTCCAGTGATGTCATCTGGATTGTGTGATAAGTGGATCTGCTGCCAGAAGAGGTCCAGGGAAAGAAAGTAATTTCACAAGTTTTCATCTGTTTCCTTGTAGGGCCGGAGAAGTAGTTCCTCCAAACTCAACAAGGAAACCTGGGACATCCTTGCTTCCCTCCCACCGATCACTAAGCCCTCCCGACCTCCCTTCTAACTACTTGGATGACAGCAGGGGACACACCTTCAGGTCCCCACCCACCACTGCTACTGCCCAAAGCCCCCAGGGCCATCCAGGAAAACCTCTTTACCCAGATAATGGTTAGAATATGGAATATGTTACCCCAGGATGTAACTGAGAATAGTATATATACATTTTAGGGGATGTTGTTTAAGTTGATGAGTTGAAAAGCAATATAAAGATATGTTGATAGGGCTGGATGAAGTGGGGTATGAGGAGGCTTGTGTGGAGAATAAACACTGATATAGAGCTGCTGAATGATTTATTTCTGTATTGTAAATTCTGTGCAGTTTATAAATGTAATAAGAACCAGTTAAGTGAAGGGGCTATGGAATAGCAGGTTGATTTTAATTCACCTACATGTTTGGTAATGCAGATGGGAACAGGAAAAAAAAACATATTTATTTCAAAAATGACTTTATTCACTGAGTGGGCTGAACCTACAGGGTATGTTTTAAAAAGACTGACAACATTTACATAACCTCACCTTGCAAATTATAAACCTCTCAGAAAGGAGTGGTAGTGCCTCGATGTAGTCCACCAGACAATCAGCTTAAATGAGTATGAATGGCCCATCCCTGAACTATTTACAGACATCCAGAGATACTCTGTTTATTCAGGTGGGTGCAGACCAAGCCGTTAAACTCGATCACCTTGGACAATGGACCACAGCTGAGAAGGGAACCCCACTGACCATTTAGTCTAACAATGGACCCAGAATGAGGGTACTCCAGCTTGCTGACCATATTTAATAACTGGTTAGTTTATGACTGGTGGTCATTGGATAGCAACCTAACCTTTTGCGTTTGAAAAGAAACAGCTTTTCCAGGGTCAGAGTATTTTATTTATTCATTTGTGAGATGTGGGCATCACTGGCTATGCCATTGTTTATTGCCCATCCCTAGTTGCCCTCGAGAAGCTGCCTTCTTGAACTGCTGCAGGCTATGTGGTATAGGTACACCCACAGTGCTGTTGGGGAGGGAGTTCCAGGATTTTGACCCAGCGACAGTGAAGGAACGGTGATATATTTCCAAGTCAGAATGGTGCATGGCTTGGAGGGGAACTTCCAGGTGGTGGTGTTCCCATCTACCTGCTGCCCTTGTCCTTCTAGATGGTAGTGGCCATGAGTTTGGAAAGTGCTGTCTAAGAAGGCTTGGTGAATTCCTGCAGTGCATCTTGTAGGTGGTACACACTGCTGCCACTGTGCGTTGATGGTGGAGTGACTGAATGTTTGTGGATGGGTTACCAATCAAGCGGGCCGCTTTGTCCTGGATGGTATCAAGTTTCTTGAACGTTGTTAGAGCTGCAATCATCCGGGCAAGTAGAAAGTATTCCATCACACTCCTGACTTGTGCCTTGTAGATGGTGGACAGACTTTAGAGAGTCAGGGGGTGAGTTACTCACCACAGAATTCCTAGCCTCTGACCTGCTCTCGTAGCCACAGTATTTATATGGCTAGTCCAGTTCCGTTTCTGGTCAATGGTAACCCCCAGGATGTTGATAATGGGGGATTCAGCGATGGTAATGCCATTGAATGTCAAGAGGCAATGGTTTGATTCTCTCTTGTTGGAGGTGGTCATCGCCTGGCACTTGTGTATCGTGAATGTTACTTGCAACTTGTTAGCCCAAACCTGGATATTAGCCTGGCCTTGCTGCATTTGGACATGGACTGCTTCAGTATCTGAGGAGCCATGGATGGTGGTGAACAGTCATCACTGACCATCCCCACTTCTGACCCTTATGATGATAGGAAGGTCACTGATGTAGCAGCTGAAGATGATTGGGCCTAGGACACAACCCTGAGGAACTCCTTCAGAGATGTCCCGGGACTGAAATGGTTGTGGTTGTTGTAGGTTAGTCATCTCAGCTCCAGGACATCACTGCAGGAGTTCCTCAGGGCAGTATCCTCAGTCCAACCATCTTCAGCTGCTTCATCAATAACCTTCCTTCCATCATAAGATCAGAAGTGGGGATGTTCGCTGAGGATTGCACAATGTTCAGCACCATTCATGACTCCTCAGATACTGAAGCAGTCCATGTCCAAATGCAGCAAGACCTGGGCAATATCCAGGCTTGGGCTGATAAGTGGCAAATGACACTCACGCCACACAAGTACCAGGCAATGACCATCTCCAGCAAGAGAGAATCTAACCATCAGCCCTTGACATTCAATGGCATCACCATCACTGAATCCTCCACTATCAACATCCTCGTGGTTACCATTGACCAGAAACTGAACTGGACTAGCCATATAAATACTATGGCTATAAGAGCAGGTCAGAGGCTAGGAATCCTGTGAGTAACCCACCTCCTGACTCCCCAAAGCCTGCCCACCATCTACAAGCCACAAGTCAGGAGTGTGATGGAATACCCCCCCCACTTGCCTGGATGTGTGCAGCTCCAACAACATTCAAGAAGCTTGGCACCATCCAGGACAAAGCAGCCTGCTTTATGGGCACCACATCCACAAACATTCATTCCCTCCACCACCAATGCACAGTGGCAGCAGTGTGTACCATCTACAAGATGCACTGCAGGAATTCACCAAGGTTCCTTCGACAGCACCTTCCAAACCCATAATCATTACCATCTAGAAGGACAAGGACGGCAGGTAGATGGGAACACTACCATCTGGAAGTTCACCTCCAAGTTACTCACCATCCTGACTTGGAAATATTACGCCGTTCCTTCACTTGTCACTGGGGCAAAATCCTGGAACTCTCTCCCTAACAGCACTGTGGGTGTACCTACACCACATGGACTGCAGCAGTTCTACAAGGCAGCTCACTGCCATCGTCTCAAGGGCAACTGGGAATGGGTAATAAATGCTGGACCAGCCCTCAAATCCCACATCCCGTGAATGAATTAAAAAAAAATGCAACCATCTTCCTTCATGCGAGTTATGACTCCAACCAGCAAGAGCTTTGCCCCTGAATTCTATTGCCTCCAGTTTTGCTATTATATGACCAGCTAAACACTGTAGGCAGCATCTTCAATGTAAGCCAAATAGCTGCTGGTTTCAGAAGAAAAGACAGGGATCATACGCCAAAATGCATCAATGTACAGGATTTGTATATGACTGACTTTTTTTTGTACACACTTAATCAACGTAACCTACTCTCCCTCCTTGTAACCTACTTCATGTGTGTATGTGTGTGTGTGTGTGAGTTGTGGCGTTCTTATTTTTTTATTATCTATCAGGTGTTAAGGACAATAAACGCTGTTTCCTTTTCTTTTAGAGACTTATGAGGAAACCTGCCCATGTGTGTCTTTTACAGTCACAGCACTGAAACAGATAAATACTCACTAAGTTGACAAGCAAATTCTTTTAAAACACCGGTTGTGGCCAACCGAAAGATGGAAAGAGAGGGGAGTCATCCTACCACGACTCACCTGGCTATAACATATGCACGCAATAAAAGGCTGTGTAAGCGATTTGGCTATTCACGGAGAGTTTCTAATCATTGTGAAATTATAATCAAAAAGGTGCTGAATACTTTTCAAGAGCACTTGATTAGCAAATGAAATAAATTAGAACATCTTATGGATTATTGGTGGCACCATATGTTAAATACAAAAGCAAAATACTCCAGATGTTGGAAGTCTAATAAAAATACAAAATGTTGGAAACACTCCGCAGGTCAGGCAGCATCTGTGGAGAGAGAACAACATTGAGGCCCACAGAACAGAAGGGGCAGTGTCAGCATGGATGAAAAATTGGCTTAAGGACAAAGTAGCCAGTCATGGTAAGTCATTTTTCAACATGGAGAATGGTAGACAGTGGTGTTCTCCAAGGGTCAGTGCTAGGACCACTGCTTTTTTATATATAAAATATACTTTGAGTATTTTAAGCAGAGTAAAATCTCAAATTTGCTGATTAAATCCAACTTGGAGGTGTGGCAGACAATGAGGATGATACCAACTGATTGCAACAGGAAATGCTGGGCAGACAAGTGGTGGATGGAGTTTAATATAGAGAAGTGTGAGGTGATGCATTTTGGTGAAAGGGACAGGGAGAGGCAAAATGCAACAACAACTTAAAGCTATATAGCACCTTTAATGTAATGAAATGTCCCATGGTGTTTTCCACGAGTATATTGAGCCACATAAAGAAATATTAGGTCAAATGACTAAAAGTTAGTCAAAGAGGAAGGTTTTAAAAAGTGTCTTAAAATAGGTAAGCAAGGTAGAGAGGTGGGGGTGCAGAGAGGGAATTCAAGAGCATGGGACCTAGGCAACTGAAGGCATGGCCACCATTGGTGGAGCAATCATGATTGGGAATGCAGAAGACACTTTATAGACTTAACATAGACAATATAAACTTAATAGCACAGTTCTAAAGAGTGTGCAGGGACAAAGAGACCTCGTGGTTCATGTACATAGATCTTTGAAGGTGGCCAGACATATTGAGAGAGTAATTGATTAAAGCATATGTGATCTTGGACTTCATAAATAGAGGAATTGAGTGCAAAAGTAGAAAAACTATACTGAACTTTCATAACACGCTGGTTAGGCCTTAACAAGGACATTGCATCCAGTTGCAGTCACTACATTTTGGGAAGTATATGAGCACCTTGAGAGGGTGCAGAGGAGATTTACCAGAATGGTTCCAGACATGGGGGATTGTAGCTACAAGGTTAGGTTGGAGAAGCTGGGGTCATTCGCCTTGCAGCAAAGGAGATTGAGAGGAGATTTTAAAGAGGTGTACAAGATAATGACATGGCAAGGTTGACGAAGAAAAGATGGTCCCATTAGCTGATGGGACAAGGACTAGGGGACACAGGTTTAAGGTTTTGGTCTAGAGATGCAGGGAATGTGAGAATGAACTTTTTTACACAACGTGTGGGACTGATTCGATTTTTCTATAGGGAGCCAACATAAGCCCAATGGGCCGAATGACCTCCACTTTTGTCACAATAACTCTATGGCCAGGATTTCCCGGCCCCGCTGTGGTAGGACTCGCTGCAGGAGAGTCGGTGGCCCAGCCAAAAGTCCGTTGACTTTCGGTGGGACCATCCCAGTGGTGGATGGGCCGGAAAACCCTGCCCTATGGCTCTCACGCCAGTTAGCAGATATGCAATACAGGCAAAGTTCTTCTCCACCTTTCCTTTGAAATGTAACTACAATTGACAGCTGTTTACTTAAATTGAAAATGTTGTTCCTTTTCCTGACGAGTTTTGCCAGTGGGTTTTGCACCCTTGCTTTAAGTTTATTTGCATTAAAGCCTGTTGACAATTCAATTACTTCAGATGCGAATAGTTCACTAACTGCCTGTGAGTACCAGAGAGACCAGTTGTTCAAGTATGACTGAGCTCTTGTCACTGGAAAGGTGGCAATCTGGTTAGCGATGCGCTCACATGAGAATTGTAGAAATAGTTCTGGGATAATGTTTCTAAAAATATTCCATTCTCCCAAATGAAGACCATTCATAGGAAAAATCATTCAGCTCTTCAGTTTGGACATGCCATTTATCAGTTGCATCCTCACTAAATCAGCTGTTGCTGTTTCTGAACACAATGGGTACATTTTGCATTTGTGCAGCCTTTTAGAATGATAACGAACATAAACTTCAAACCAAAAACACACTAATGCCTGTGAAAGCATCACAACGTTAGTTTGACATACTGGCCATCTTAACATGGATAAATAAAGCACTAATTTGTTCTGTATTTTCTTTTGTAATGTAATCTGTGGAGATAAATTATGCATTTGGTTTTGCAATTGCGAAAGAAAGGGAGCCAGTCTCCTTATCTTATCCCTTTCCCCCATGTGTCTATTGGTACACAAAATAAAGTGAAAGTAGGTAGTAGAGTGATTATCTTACTGGACTGCAGTCTGGGGTCATTTATTCACAAGGCATGATGTGAAATGGAATTTAATATGTCTGGGCAATTGTGAGCTGCAACCTGGAATGACAACCATATTTGCTTCTGCGATTATTGTAAAATCCTAACTAATATCCTTCAGGATAGGGAACTTTCAATCCCCTTATCCAATTTGACCTACAAATAACTTTGGTCCTCGCCATGTGGTTGATCCTTTGGGGTGAATTTTCCTCTCCTATCCCAGATTGAGATTGACAAGACTGTGATGAAAAAGGATGCAGTTGAATAGCAAGACTGGACAGCACCAACCCAAGTTTCCCTCCAACCAATGTCTGGGACTTCCACTGTATGTTCTTTCCCCATCTGCTACATGCAGATATTTTGTTGAATGGAGGGGGGAGGGGCATCATGGCAGTTCCCTGAGGCAGCAGCGGGGTTGGCCTTTAATACTCCAAATGGACAGAAGTGGGTTAGCGAAGCCTCTTCTCACTCAAAACTTTTAGAAGCTTACCTTGAGCTGAGACAAAACCCTCAGTGGACGATGCTTTTAGCAGTCTTCAGCTTTGGAGCTTCTTCTAATTCCTGTAGCAACAGTACCACCACCTGCGTCTTCCCAAGAGACTGTGGCAGGTTCCTACTTGCTGGCAAGAGTACTTCCAGGAGCCTTCTATCAATAAAAAATTTCCCATGGCGCTGGGAAATTGGTTAGGGGTTATGGTGGGATTAGGCTGGCTGGCAAAAGTTCCAGCTGAACCCTCTATTTGTTGCACTAAGGAAATATTGGTGAGTGATGCTTATTAAGAGTAATTATTCATAGTGTTGCTAATAGTTTTCCCTTACTAACAATGCTCAATATCAGGGCAATTGTGCCTGCTGATATTGGGCACATTTCCAGTATATCCACAAGTAAATCTCATTTACTTAAATTGTGTTTATGTTTTGCGAATGGAATTAAATTGTGCATTTTTCAATTTTAACATCACTTCTGCAAACTCCACAAGATGGATTTTACGTGCCCCTGCCAGGCATGTTTTCGACAGGGAGGGCTGGAGGCACGTAAAATAAGCTCATCACCTACCCGCCCACCCCTGAGCTCACCTCCATAATGCTCCAGGTGGACGGGGCACCGAATTCGACAGCCTGCCCACCATATGTAAATAAATAATTAGAGGTCATTTCAGCTTGTTAACAAGCCTATTGACCTGAATAATACCCCTTCCACACCAGAACATAGTTGGTGTGGGTAGTCAGATGGGAGTGGGCAGGTTGTTTCTAAAGGCCAGCATGAGCAAAAGTGGGAAAAGGGGGTGCACCTCATTCGGGTGGGTGCCCTGCAAGCATTAGGGGCAGTGCCACCAAGATGTCACCGCACCCACCCCCCCCCCAACTCCCCATTCCTTCCACGCTGACAGAACATGGCCCCCTATTCTCCTCCCCCCTCGCTGAGCTCTGGGATCCCTCCCTGCCATAAAACCTTGGGAATTACCTTCATGGAGCAGCCATGTTTCTCATCAGCCTTCTTCCTACCGTCCCAACAGCGCCCACTACTGAGCTCAGGAACTGCCCGGGGTGATGGAGCTGCTGGCCGGGGGAGGGACTTCCCCCCTTGAGTGAGAGGCAGAAGTCCCACCCTCCACCATTTTAGCCCACTCGCAGCATGTTATAGCTGCAGGGTGGGCAGGCATGAAGCGACCCAGCTTCCGGCCGACTTTCCTTCCATGGGCATGGGAGAAGGGTGGGGCAGCAAGCAGTTCAACCACCCATAAAACCCAGCCCCACATTCCCCTCAACTACTTTCAGAAATTAATGAAAAGGGAATGCATTGACCCTTAAACCTGCGCCAATGCAATTTTCAGTTGAAATAATGCAATAACTTACATGGTCAGTTTTGCCAAATTTCCATCCTAGGTTAAAGAATGGGCAAGAGCTATGCCAAGTGTTTGCTTCAGCGTGAAGCCCACAGGTAAAAGAATGGATGACTATCAGATTGGTGACCTTGTGGGTGTGGAAGGCTGGCCAGCAGAAAGGACTCAATATGTCAACTGTGCTTCAACTCATCTCAGCAAACAGACAATAATAGACCTTTGTCAGGTCTTACTGATTGATTTAGAAGGGCAATCCTTAGTGACAATTGATTGCTAGTGGCCATGAAGGTGACCACAGTTCGCATCTTCTATGTCATTGGCTCTTTGCCAATTGCAGTAAGAAGCATGACTGACATCAATCAGACTCTAATGTTAAATTCCGTCGGTGAGCTTATCATCGGACAATTTGGAGTGGCAGATCCTTATATTTGTGCATTCCGCAGCAGCATGAGCAAATAAAGCACAAATTTCATGGGGTATTTGTTTATCTAGAAGTTCTAAAGGCCATAAATTGCACTTCTGTGGAACAGACACAAATTTGCATCAATCAAAGGGATGCCTATTGGCCAAGCATGCAAACAAATTGCAATAATGGCAATATCTTCACCTACACATTTACTGTTCAACTGGAATTTGACATGATATATGTTTATTTAATTTCAATCAATATAACCCATTCTCTTTGAGGTAGAAAATTGGAACAACTTGTGTTAAATCAAACCTGATTATTTTTCTAAGACTGCATTTGTTCTCGCTTTCCCTTCAATTTTTGTATTGTAAATATTCTTCATTATATCCAGGGGAGGTGGAATTTTGACAAACACATGTTCACTTTTATTCTGCAAGGATTGTACAATATACCATGATGACAATCGATCACATGTAACAATGTCAAATTTGAACATGGCATGAGTTCCGATTGAATTATTTAATTATTTGCTCAGGACACCCATTACAATCTGAAGCAGTTTGAAGCAGTCCATGTCCAAATGCAACAAGACCTGGACAATATCCAGGCTTAGGCTGACAATGGCAAGTAATAGTCATGCCACACAAGTGCCAGGCAATGACCAGCTCCAACAAGAGAGAATCTAACAATCGCTCCTTAACATCCAATGGCATTACCATCACTGAATCCCTCACTATCAACATCCTGGGGGTTAACATTGACCAGAAACTGAACTGAACCAGTCATATAAATGCTATGGCTACAAGAGCAGGTCAGAGGCTAGGAATCCTGCTGTGAGTAACTCACCTCCTGACTCCCCAAAGCCTGTTCACCATCCACAAGTCACAAGTCAGGACTGTGATGGAATACTCTCCACTTGCCTAGATGAGTGCAGCTCCAACAATACTCAAGAAGCTTGATACCATGCAGGACAAAGCAGCCCACTTGATTGACACCCCATCCACAAACATTCACTCCCTCCACCACCAACGCACAGTGGCAGCATGTGTACCATCTACAAGATGAACTGCAGGAACTCAGCAAGGCACCTTAAACAGCATAATCCTAACCCACAACCACTATAACCTGGAAGGGCAAGGGCAGCATATGTATGGGATGCCACCACCTGGAAGTTCCCCTCCAATCCTCACACCATCCTGACTTGGAAATATATTGCCGTTCCTTCACTGTTGCTGGGTCAAAATCCTGGAACTCCCTCCCTAACAGCACTGTGGGTACATCTATACCACATGAACTGCACTGGTTCAAGAAGGCAGCTCACTACCCATCAGTTTCTCAAGGGCAATTAGGGATGGGAAATAAATGCTGGCCTAGCCAGCAACACCCACATCCCATGAATAAATAAAAAATTGTATATAATTTATTTAGCGTTATTACAAAACTTGATGCAATGATTTACTGGTGCTTTATGGAATGCCCATCATTTCAATGTTTATCCTGGGTATACTGAAGTTTGTGCCATTTTTTATTTTATATCACTCGCATGTTCAGGATATATGTTTATTCTGCGGACCTTTCTTATACTTCCTAGTTTGCTGTTTGACTGACAGTGTTATGTTGTTTTTATTTAGCACTATTAGCCATATTTATCTCAGCCCACAATACTTTACAATCTACCATACATTATGGAATTATGCTTGTATTTTTGGCATCTTACATTGTGCAGTATTCAGTTGCATCTATCCAGTTGCAAGATCTCATTGAAAGCATCCTTACAACCTTGAATGAAATCTCTTCTGGTGATTCTGCCAGGTGTTCATGCTATGATAATTACTGACTGTGGTAGTGGACTCCAGCATTAGATACTATATGGTACTCTGTATGAGATATGGGTCACCTGAGCTGGGGGTTGAAGGTCAGATAGCACATGTTGGAACATGTCTTGATAGAATTCAGCTAATGCAGATATGTGTTCATGTTAGGAAAATGTGTTATCAATAAAGTTAGCTCAGCTACAATGTTAATCACTGAAACAAAAAAACAAGGCATGGTGTCAGAAGTGAACCAAATGCAACAAAGGACATTCTGAAATCACCAACAAAGCTCAGTTTGGAGGGCAATCTCACCGAAAACTGGAGGAGGTTCTGGCAGCGATTCGAGCTGTACCTCACAGCGATGGGCAGCGTTAAAAAAAGCCCTAAGGTACAGTCTTCCATCTTTCTTCAAGTAGTAGGGGAAGAAGCTCTTGAAGTCTATAACACATTCATGTTTGAAAGTGATGAGAAACGAAATGACTTGAAAGAACTAATGGAAAAATTCAAAGCCCACTGCAGCCCTAAGAAGAACATCACATATGAAAGATATAGATTTTTTACATGCACATAAGGCAGTGACAACATTAGTCAGTACGTGACTGAGCTGAGAAAATGAGCTAAATCTTGTGAATTTGGAGAGCTTGAAGAATCGCTCAATCAATATAGAATAATTTGCGGAATCGTAAATGACTCTCTGAGAGAACGGCTTTTGAGATAAGTTGATCTCACGCTGGAGAAAGCAATAAATATCTGCAGAGCGGAGAGACAACGAAACGCCAGATTAAACAGATGACAGAATATTGCATACGGTCGAGCAGTTAGATGCAGTTAAACAGAAGCAGCTCCAGGAAAGAACAAATAGACAGTCTGAATGTAAAAAGAACAAAACTGCTGTTAAAACGTTTAAATGCAGCCAATGTGGAACAGAGCATTTACTACATAATTGTCCATCCTATAGAAAGCAGTGTAAGAACTGTGATAAACAAAATCACTTTGCTAAGATGTGTAAATAGAAGAAAGTGCACACAATTGCAGATGGTGACACAGACACTGAAACTGAACTTTTTGTTGGTGCATTAACAATAAATTCCAAAGAAGATGGATGGAAGGTTGATTTAAAAATTTCAAGCTTGATACAGGTGCACAAGCAAATGTCATTCCCATAAGCCTATATTGTAAGATAAGCAAAGAAAAACCACTAACTAAAACAAAAGTGAAGCTGTCTACTTATACAGATGAAAAAAATGCAGTTGAAGGTAAGGGCATACTTAAAGTGAACTACAAAAAACAGACTCAAGCACATCCATTCATAGTGGTGAAAACTGATGCAAAACTCACTCGTGGAATCAAAGCTTGTGAAAATCTGAAGCTAACCTAGAGAATAATGATTGTCACCACTGATGACATCCTGAGCGAGTATAAAGATGTGTTCCAGGAGACTGGCTGCCTAAAAGGAGAACACACTGTCAAGATTGATGAAACTGTGACACCCAAAATACACCCACCCAGGAAAATACCAGTAATGCTGGGAGACTGATTGAAAGCAGAGTTGGACAGAGAAGCTTCACATCATCAAGAAAATTGAAGAACTGACTAAGTGTTAATCCAATTGTAATTGTAGAAAAATCAGATGGGAACCTGTGAGTCTGTCTGGATCCCAGAGAGCTAATCTAGGCAGTACAAAGAGAGCATTACCAGCTGCCCAAAGTAGAAGAGATCACGTGTAAGCTAGCCGATGTTAAATACTATTCATTCTTGGATACGAGTTCAGGCTTCCGGCAGGTCAAGCTGGATGAACGCAGCTCCTATCTCTGTACTTTCAACACAGCATATGGGCAATACATGTTTTCACGCTTACCTTTTGGTATTAATTCAGCTCTGGAGGTGTTCCACAGAACAGTGAAGCAGCTGTTTGAAGGGTTAGAGGGTGTGGAAACCTATATTGACAATGTGCTGGTCTGGGGAGCCTCACGAGAAGAACATGACCACAGACTGAGGCTGGTCAGAGCTAGAGAAAGGAACCTTAAGTTGAAGAAGGCAAAGGTGGACGGAAGAGATCCTTACCTGGGTCTGCTAGATTTCAGGAATACTCCATGAGAGGGAATTGGATCAACTCCAGCACAGCTCCTGATGGGGAGAAGACTAATAACTAAGCTTCCAACTGCACCCCCTCTGTTATTTCCACAGCCAGTGAGATACAGTGTGCAGGACCTGCTCAAACTGGGACAGCAAAAGCAGAAACAGTGCTTTGATTGAGGTGCCCGACCTCTGCCTGACCTGAACATGGGAGAGACAGTGAGGATTCAGCATGAAGGGATCTGGAATCCTGCTGTTGTCACAGGACTTACAGGAGAACCAAGGTCTTACACAGTGCAGACTCCAACTGGACAACAGTACAGGGAAAACCGGAAATTTCTGCGGAAATCAAATGAAACTTAACCCTGCTCTGAACCAGAAACAGTAGCTGAAGATCAAAAACCAGAATGCACTAGTGAAGCAACAGATAACCAGACAAAGCCTGAGAGCCCTAAAAACTATCCAAGGGGTGATAGTGACACAGAGCTGGAGAAGGCCCCTTGTCCTTCAAAATAACCTCTGTCACCATTCAGGACACCCAGTGGAAGAATTGTGAAAAAAAAAAACCACAGAGATACAGAGATGAGTAAAAGACTAAACCGAGTAAGAAAGAATAGATGAGATTTATACTCAGTTCTGTTGAAGGGTCATGTGGACTCGAAACTTCGACTCTTTTCTTCTCCACCGATGCTGCCAGACCTGCTGAGTTTTTCCAGGTAATTCTGTTTTTGTTTTGGATTTCCAGCATCCGTAGTAGTTTTTTGTTTTTATTAAAGAGATTTTGTGTACTTGATTTGTATAAAAGTTTTTTTTTTAAATGGAAATGTCATGACAATAGCTGATTGCAGTCGTGGACTCCAGTATTAGGTACTGTATGGTACTCTGTACTAGATATGGGGTCACCTGACCTGGGGGTTGAAGGCCAGATAGCGCATGTTGGAACCTGTCTTGATAGAATTCAGTTACTGCAGATATGTGTTCATGTTAGGAAAATGTGTTATCAATAAAGTTAGCTCAGCTACAATGTTGATGGTCTATGCACATCATTGAAACAAAAAACAAGGGCTGCATCTCCCGGTTGGTGAGCAGGGGGGGGCGGGGCCCACTCGCCGACGCGTAAAATAACGCGGGGTGACATCGGGTGGGTGTCCCGACGTCACCCTGCTTCATTTACATTTTCAGGTCAGCGGACGCGCAGCCTGTCAAAGGCCTATTGAGGCTATTAAAAAAGTAATTGAATTCATTAATGGACCTGCCCGTCCGACCTCAAGGTTGGCGGGCAGGCCGGCGGGCTTCTGAGAAAACCTGAAACTTTGTCCACGGGTGGGATGAGGTTTCATGAGGGTTTTAAACATTTCAGGATATTTTAAAATAAAAGTTATGGGCATGTCCCAACTCATGTGTCAATGTCACATGAGGGGACTTGGCAGTGAAAGAGCTCACTCCCGGTTCAGGGAATTCCCCCCCTCCCCCACCACCCGCACAGGGAGCACATAACGCTTTCTGGCGGACGTCATGCTGGACAGGCCTTAATTGGCCCACCCATGTAAAATAGCAGCGCACTCCCGACTGGGGGGTGCTGATCGGGAACCCGCCCGCCTGCGCCCGCTCCTGCACATCCCCCCCAACGGGGGCGGGGTGGGGTGCGGGGGGGGTGGGGGTGGAGATGTTGCCCCAAAGTCACTTTACACATGGGAAATTGAGTTTTTCAGCAATTTCAATGCAGGCAGCCTAGACAGCCCTAACAATAGGACTCCTTGTTTTAGTGCCAATGTTTTTCATTTAATTTACTGTGGGCTTTGAATTATTGTAAAACGTGGATAGCACCTCTTGAGTTAAAAAAAAACGCCAACTTGCCTGAATTCGTTTATTTTAATTATGGTTGATTACTTATAATGTGCATCAGGTTCCCTATGACTCCAAACCTGTTCGTTTTGGACATACTTCTCATTGTGGATGTGGAATTGGGTACAATGTAAGAGCTATCTATGAGGCAACTTACGCTCTGCAAGCTCATTCCCATGGCAACTCCTTCAATCTAAACACACGTTCAATGTGACCTTCCATTATGCATTCTGTCTACTCCTTGAGGTTGGTGAAAAATAGGATTTTCAGTGTTGATGTAGGAAATTCAAGAGGTGCAACAGTGGTTTAAAGACAACCCAGCCATTTAAAGATGAGTGATTGAATATGGAGGGCAATGAAAAGAAAAAACCACAAATAAATTTCTAACAAAACAAAATACCCGGCGACAGAAAAGTGAAGGTTTAAAAAAATGTAAATGGAGCTTCTGCGCAAGTGACGGAGCAGAACAGGACCTGAAACACCATGGGCAGAATTTTTAGGTTGGCGTGAGGGCACGTGCCCGACCCGATTGGACGCGAGTTGCATGAGTTGACGTCGGGCTAGCGTCCCGACGTCGTCCCGCGCTCGGGTGATATTTCGATCGGCAGGCACGCGCGAGTGTCAGAACCGCACCCGCCGACCGTTAAGAAGACAATTAAAGTTGTTAAAGTTCCAATTGTCCTCGATTTTTCAATGTCTGTCCAGCCTTACGGTTTGCGGACGGGCGAATCTGCCAGGCGGGCTTTGCATTTTTCATGTAACCTCATCCAAGGGCGGGATTGAGGTTTCCGTTATTAAATTTTTAAAAATAAAAATGTATAGGCAGAATTTTCATCGTGTATATGTCCAGGTGACTGATTCTGTTGTGTGGACTTTTTTTCCCGGATTTTAGAATCTTTATTTCATTGTTTTGATGACTTCAACTCCCTGAGGCAGCTCTCTGCGCCCACGCTTACGTCAGCGCCCACCCTCCTCCCACCCCAACCCCGGCAGCGCTGAGCATTTCAGTGCATGCTTCACGCTGATTGGCCATTAATTGTCCAGCAAGCATGAAATCGTGGCTGGGGGCCGATTGCCGGTGGCGGTCTGTTCCCCTGCCATTCTCAGGCCCGCCGAACGCACCCGCACGCCCGACTTAAACATTCTGCCCCATGTGATCAACGGTGGAGTAGTGTTAGGATTTCCTTTTTGATCAGTTAATAGCCAATTATTCAACATTGATTAAACTTTATTCAGCACAAGTGAGACCCGATATATTACTATATCGGAGCAGTAGTTCACAAGGTATTGTTATGCCCCCAGCTGATGCTACTACTGGGCAAGTCAGATCCCAGAGTGAAACCTGGCTTGATAGAAACGATGGGGGAAAGTTACTGGACAAATTCACAGGGGTCTGCTGATGAACTTTTAGAACAAAGAACAAAGAAAAGTACAGCACAGGAACAGGCCCTTCGGCCCTCCAAGCCTGCACCGATCATATTGCCCATCAACTAAAACATTTTGCACTTCCGGGGTCCGTATCCCTCTATTCCCATCCTATTCATGTATTTGTCAAGCTGCCTCTTAAACACCACTATCGTACCTGCCTCCACCACCTCCTCTGGCAGCGAATTCCAGACACTCACTACCCTCTGCGTAAAAAACTTGCCCCGCACATCACCTTTATAGTTTTCTCCTCTCACCTTAAATCTATGTCCCCTAGTAATTGACTCTTCCACCCTGGGAAAAAGCTTCTGACTATCTACTCTGTCCATGCCACTCATAATTTTGTGAACTTCTATCAAGTCACCCCTCAATCTCCGTCGCTCTAGTGAGAACAATCCGAGTTTCTCCAACCTCTCCTCATAGCTAATAACCTCCAGACCAGGCAGCATCCTGGTAAACCTCCTCTGCACCCTCTCCAATGCCTCCATATCCTTCTGGTAATGTGGTAACCAGAATTGCACGCAATATTCCAAGTGTGGCCTAACCAAGGTTCTATACAACTGCAGCATGACTTCCCAGCTTTTATACTCAGTACCCCTACCAATGAAGGCAAGCATGCCATATGCCTTTCTGACTACCTTATCCACCTGCGTTGCCATTTTCAGTGACCTGTGGACCTGTACACCCAGATCCCTCTGCCCGTCGATGCACATAAGGGTTCTGCCATTTACTGTATAATTCCTGAGAGAGACAGACAGAGAGTGAGAGACAGAGAGTGAGAGGGTAATTGCAATAATGTTCAATACATTTCTGAAGATTTTATAGGGTTATTAGACAGTGATTTCTCACAGATCTCCCCAGCTTGAGAAGGGAATATCCTTAATGACTTCTCACAACTGATTTCTGACTAACCTCACTATTTCTAAGCTCCGAGCTTGTTCTCCTAATTTCTTGATGACAAACCGTGGATAACATCCTAAAGCTACTAGAATTATCAGAATCAGCAACATAAACCCTTAAGCTGCCACCAAGAATAAATGTCAAAACTTTTCCACTAAAGTGTGATAACTATCGTCTTAGATTCATCCTCCCCACCTGCCGATCATCTCACACAATCTTAATTATTGACATGTGGTAAATACATCTGATTCAAACAGAAGTTCATGCACGGACTTTAAAAATTCTCCAGCTCTCTGCTCACCTTGTGGATATTTTCTAACTGATTCTGGGCCTTCTTCGACTTAATTTGTCCTTTCTGACCCTCTTTAGAAATCCTATTGTGGATATACTCGTAATCCCGGTCACACTCTTTTCCAAGCACCAGGATATCTCTCACCCCCGGCCCGCCTGTTTTCTCTGTCAGACTATCGATCAGTCGCTCCCTGTAATGTGTCAACGCCTTCACTCAGGAACTTCTCCATTCACGTTGAACTAAGACTGTTGCCTCTCAAGCCTATGATCTCGACCACGGTGATCCCACTCCTAACACCACTTGTAAGATTTAGGTTCGGGAGTCACAGATTACTCGAAAAGGGGATCGAGCTCAGAAGTGGTTTTAAAGTAGCTTATTGAGAAGTAACAGTTTAAATATGATGCGTAAGCTAAATCGACAGGAAAAACACATGACCCGTGACAGGTGAGAACGGTTTACTGGTCCCAGAGGACAATGGATGGATGACGCAGAGTGAGTGCTGGTCTCTGTAGCTGGTGGAGGCAGTCTCCTCTGAATGGTTAAATGGTGTGAGCCAGAGTCTGGGCATTGGGCTGGAGCCAGTGTGCATCACTTCAATATCTCTGTGCTCTCGATAGCCTGTTTTAACCTTTACACAGGCAGTTGCTTTACGTATGGGTCATGAGATCCAATTGTATCAGGGTTAGAAATGCCTTGTTTCAGGGCCTGTGCTAGAGACATGTCCTTGGCAGAGATAACAGGCCTGTCCTGTGTTTGTCAGCCAGCAAGCTGCTATGAAAGCTTTTAACGCAGAGGATAAAATATTTATTAAAACAAGGAAAATTAACAATATTAGCCCAGACAAAAAGGTTGGAATGACCGCAACACCAACACAAGAAGATGACTCAGGGTGGGATTTTCCGCACCTGCCCGCCACCATGATCTTCCGGTGCCCCCTCAAGTCAATGGACTCCTGGTTGGGAAGCCGCCTTGCCCATGGTGGGTCCCACCCACAACGGGGCCGGAGAATCCCAGCCCCAATTTCCCAATATTCCTCTACCCGGTTGCATCTTTACAGACATAAAAATCTGTAAAGAGTTACCATTAGTTTGACACAAAGGCTCCTTGCTTGGGACTGGCACATGTGCAAATGGTTTTCTTCCGGTGAATTCTTGAGCATTCACTCGAAAGCTTCTCACCCAAGTTGTATCTCTCCCCAAGACACCCAAATATAACTGCACTTTAAACTCACTATTTCAGTAGCAACATCACTGAACTGATCGCGTTACTGAGTCTTTTAACTGATTATTCAGTTCACTACTGCCCCACTGTCCTTGCACTTTTTTCCTCTCAGAGGGCTGAAAAATCCCAGTATTCACTTTCTGATGACACACACTGAACTCTTCCCTGTCTTTCTCTGTGTCACTTGACCACTGTCGTTAGGCGACTGCCCAGTTTTTCCTACTTTGTGTTTTTCCCAAAATCACTAAACTTCTAACCCCTTTTTAACCCATCTCTTTAACTTCAGGGGTTGTAAAACCTCATTCTCTTTCTCTACATGTATATATGTGTGCGTGTATGCACATATAGATATATATATATAGGAAGAGAGCGAGCGAAAGAGAGAGAGAGAGAGCGATAGCTAAATATGTAAACAAACGCAAAAGACTGACCTTTTAGCAACAGGTCCATCCAGATTTCTAGGCACAAAGGCTTGTAAAAAACCTAAGTGAAACTGGAACTGGAACTTCACATGCCTTTACACAAAAATACATATCTAACAAAAATCAACTTAAAAATTATACATTGTCCATCACAGTATAATTTAGAGTTATATCACCCCATTTATTCCTTGGGTAAAAGTGCCTGGACACCCAGCCCAAACTGATGGTTTGTCCTCTAAGTGTCTCTTGTAGTTTTCTACAACTTCTTCCTGTTTGGAACCCCTTTTATTACCCTTTCAATAATATAAAATCACTAAATTTCACTAGACCACTCATTGACTTACAGCCATCACCTTCTTGCACAATCATAGGGATACCACACATGCACTGTCCTGTTTTCACTGAGATTTCAGACTAATAACCCCTGGCATATCTTGTTTTCCTGCTACTAAATTTGTTATCAGTGCAGCTGTGGCAATAAGGGACAACTTTTACTCTGGCTTTGATGGCCTAATAGCTCCGACTAAAGGCAACCCCTCTTTACCCTGTTATAAAAACAAAAAACTACTGCGGATGCTGGAAATCCAAAACAAAAACAGAATTACCTGGAAAAACTCAGCAAGTCTGGCAGCATCGGCGGAGAAGAAAAGAGTCGACGTTTCGAGTCCTCATGACCCTTCAGCAGAACTGAGTGAAGTTAGGAGAGGGGTGAAATATAAGCTGGTTTAAGGTGGGGGGGTGGGGCGGAGAGAAGTTGGGAGGGGGGGGGGAGGTGGTAGTAGGGACAAGCAAGCAGTGATAGGAGCAGATAATCAAAAGATGTTACAGACAAAGGAACAGGGAGGTGTTAAAGGTGGTGATATTATCTAAGAAAGGAGATATGGCTGTGAAAGCGGGTTTTAGTAAACACCTTGTCAAACACCAGGAGAGAAATGGAAAGCAATGAAGGTGAACAAGGCAGAAGAGACAGGTGGAAATCCTGTCGGAGAACTGAGCAATACTTCTTCAAGGAAGGCATTTCTTGAAGAGGATTGGCAGTCAATTAAACACAGCTCTTTAACCTGTCCTGAACCATGACACCAGTTCTCCTTTACTCCTTATCACATTCCAATTAAGGTGCCTAACCTTTGTTCATATGGGAACGAAGCTGCTTCTGTTTGCTGTTCTGGTTTTTTTTATTTCTGATTATCCGTTGCTCTTTTTAAAATTAACCTGCTTCTTCTACTACCCCAGCTTTCTTACAAGGCATAACGGTCTCTTAGGTTAGTAAAAAGATAAAATAATTCACATAGCAGTATTTCTAATTAAGCACTTATCCTATTAAGTAAATAGTGATTATAGCGGAGGACCTGCCCAGTACAGATGACAGTACATGACCTGATTGTCCTGACTGGAGCTGCAGTGCTCTGGAGCTATAAGTGCTTTGTTATCTTCAAATCAAACTGATGTTATCATTTGCCCCCAATCTTCACAGCAGATTCTGTGTCAACAAACGCTTCTTTGTTTATTGCTTCTGCATAAACAATGAAGAGGAGTGATGAGAAACAACAACCTTGTTGAACTTCCCCTTTCAATTACACATGGTTATGACTCCCTGTTGGCTACTCTCACTGCTGCTGTTTGTCCCACATACAATTTTTTTCATGAATCATCTGTCTCTCCAGCCTACTCCAATGTCTTTCAGTACTGTCAAGAGTTTATTCCAGTCAACTCAATTGAATGCTTTTTCAAAATCTACAAAAAAAAAGGTGGAGTTTTACGGCCCCTTCAAGGCGGGGGTGGGGCCATAAAATGCAGCGAGCCATTCAAAAGTCCATTGACTTCAGTGGGACTGGAAAATCCTGTCGGTGGGAGGGGCTGTAAAATTCCGCCCATAATTTCTGTCCAAACTCTAAATCGGTGTTAATTCATTAATCTTCTAATACCTTTGTTTCTCTTGTCCCTCTTCATCCCTGGAATCCAAACTGGTCATCCCTGATATGGTTCTGCACCTTCCCTTTGTTATAACTCTCCGTACAACCTTCAATGCATGGGCAATTAGATTAATTAGATGAAAGTCAGAATATCAGCATGCTTTTGGCTTCTTTCTTAGGATGATCATTATTGTCTGCATGAAGTCCTCTGGCCAATTCTCCTGATAAGTAAACATCTTTGCACAGCTTAGTAAACATTAATGTTAAGGTTTTTCCCCATGTTTTTAATCAACTCTATAGGCATTTTGTCTATTCCAGCTGCTTTTCCAGTTTTCATCTAATTTATTGCTGCTCTTACCTCACTTGCTAGCATTTCTGATCTAATAACATTGATGTCAACATTACTCTCTTCCTCTAGCTCAATTATTTCAAGTTTATCAATTTTTGCATATAACTCTTCAATATGGACCTTCCATCTTGTTCTCATTTCATCAGGGTTTGTTAATAAAATACCTTCTTTAACTCTCTATTGCTGTTGCTTGGTCCTTTATGCTGAGTGCCACTAATCTGCTTTTGCATACATAAGGTCGACCCTTCCTAGTCGATCTAATTCTTCAAGTATATCACACTTCTTTTTTAACCATTGTTCTCGTGTCTTTTCCATTTTTCTTGATAACTCATTATTCAAGTGCCTGTACTTCAGCTTGCCTTCCTCAGTATTGATGTTTTTTCCATTTTCTCCTTTCTTCCATCTTTTACAACCTTGCAGTTTGAACCCATGGTTTCTTGATCCTTTTTCCTCTCAAGAACCTTATCCTGTTTGCCCATCCTTCCTTTCAGATTCTCGAATCTGTTTCCATTGCTCATTCACGTTGGTGGTATCTGTGTCTTGTCTAACTATTCCTTCATTTACTTCATTTACAAATTCTTCATTTACTTCTTTCAACCTCTCTAGGTTTCACTATTTTCTGCATATTCCATCTTGGATCTTCTTCAACTGGAATACTGTTTTCATTTCCACAAGATTATGGTCTGAGTCTGCGTCAGCTCCTGGCTGAGCCTTCAAGTTCTCAACGGTATTCATGTATCTTTGCCTTGCTATTATATAGTCCAGTTGAAATCTTCCTGTATCGTCAAACATTTTCCATGTAAATCATTTTATATGATGCCTAAAGTATGTATTTGTTATCATGACTCCAGTTCCTCTGCAAAACTCTGTCATAGTAAGGTCTGGTATATAAAGAATTAATGTGGGACTGAGTACAATATTGCCGACACACTGTGGTCTGAAGGCACATGACCCAGAGCAGGGAAATCTGGAGATAGAGAGATGTGTAAAGACCTAGGATGGAGTTAGTTCCTTACCTGTACCCTCTGCTGTATGTATGTATTGTATGAGTTGTGAATAAAGACTTGCTGTTAATATACTGAAGACTACAAAGCCTACTTTCTGGTGTCTGAAGCAGGATTCTTCATGGTGGCAGCGTATAGATCAAAAACCCTTATCCTCACAAGAATGCAGAAAAACTAAGAAAAATGACACCTTCAAGGGATTCTGAACTGAAACAAACTCCCAATTGAAGCAGACATGGAGAAAATTCACCAGAAAGATAAAGGTCCAGAGAGAGGAGAGCGTGGAAGTAAAAATGTAGAAGATTTTCTCCAGCATTAAATCTCCCTTGGAAGTCTAGCAAGCAGAGCTCACAGACTGCAAGGCTGAGATCATTTTTTAAAAAAATTCCAGGCTAGCCAGCCAATGTCTACCCACACTTCTGGAAATGTTCAAAATGGATCAAAATTCCACAGCTCCACTGGGATTCACCTATGGCCCAGACCAGTCACAGAATTGGAGCCTTTGAAGGAAAAGATTTTTAAGATACAACATTGCTGCAGACTAAATACAAAATTAGAAACAGAGAAAGTCAGTGCATTGGAGTGCTGTTTTGTATGCATTAGAATGCTTAAGTTGGAGTTTGGTGAGTGAGGGAGTTTGGTGAAGAAGGAGGGAAGTGATTCTTTCATTTTCTACCTTTCCTAAGCCGTCAGTAGCTGGCTGTAACTTTGCTATGGAGAAGACCATAAAGCAGCAGGTGTTCAGAGAGAGAGAACCCATAAAGCAGACGAGAGCGAGAGAGAGAGCTGGAAGTTTACAGGTTAAATCTAAAAGTGGCATCACAGGAGTCCTGTAAGTTGATTGGTTGGTAAGTATAGGCCCTTCCAGACTCAGCACAGAGGAGACAATTGATGAATGACACATGAGGTATTATAGTATATTATACCATTCTGGTAGTAAGCAGTTTATATAAAGTTGAAGGTATGTTAGCACAGATTGGCCATGTGGAATGCGTATCCTGCGGGATATAGGAAGTCTTGCAGGCATAAAATACCCTCGATGACTACGTCTGCAGGAAGTGTCACCAGCTGCAGAAACTTGAGCTCAGGATTGTGGAACTCAAGTGGTGGCTGGAGTCAGTGTGGTGCATCCACAAGGCTGAGGATTACTTGGATAGTATATTTAGAGAGGTAGTCACACCGCAGCTAAGAACTACACAGGCAGAGAGGGAATGGGTGACTGCCAGAGTATCTAAGAGAAACAGACAGGTAGTGTAGGAACCCCCTGAGACTATCTCACTCCCTAACTGCTTTTCCATTTTGGATACTGGTGAGCGAGATTGTTCCTCAGAGAGCTGTAGCAAGGGCCAAGTTCATGGAATCATGGGTGGCTCAGCTGCACAGGAGAGGAAGAGGAAGAGTGGAAATGCTACAGTGGTAGGGGATTCCATAGTTAAGGGAGCAGACAGGCATTTCTGTAGCCATAGATGTGACACCAGGATGGTTTGTTAACTCCTTGGCGCCAGGGTTATGGATGTCACTGAGTGGCTGCAGGACATTCATTTGGGGGAGGGTGAACAGACAGAGGTCGTGGTCCACATTGGGACCAATGACATAGATAGGAAAAGGGACAAGGTCCTGAAAGCAGATTTTAGGGAGTTAGGAAGGGAATTGAAAAGCAGGAATCAAGAGCAGTAATCTCATGATTACTCCTAGTGCCACGTGTTAGTAAGCTTAAGAGTAGGAAGATTGAGCAGTTCAACACATGACTGGAGAAATGGAGTAGGAGGGAGGGTTTTAGGTTGCTGAGGCTTTGGGACCAGTCCTGGGGCAGGTGCACAAGAAGGATGGGTTACACCTTAACAGGACTGGGAAAAATTTCTCTCAGGAGGTTTGCTAGTGCTGTTGGGGAGGGATCAAACTAGATTGATAGGGGGATTGGAACCTGAGGGGAAATTCAGGGTGGAGATGAGAAAAACTGGCAGTGGGAAATAGAGAAGTAATAACTGATAAGGGGGGTATATCAGAAAGTAATATCAAAGTAAATAGAATACTTGGAGAGTTTGATAGAATTAGATTAGGCAATAGTAAGTTATTAGATGGGGTCAAAGTAAGGGGGAAAGTAAAAAAGCCTAAATCAGACTTAATGTGCATGTGTGCGAATGCATGGAGTGTACTTAATAATGCTGGTGAACTACAGGCACAGGTTGACAAATGGAATTATGATATTATTGTTACTATAGAGACCTGGTTCAAAGAAGGGCAGGACTGTGCATTAATGTTCCTGGGTACAAGGTGATTAGGAGAGACAAAAAAGGAAGAAAGTGGGTGGTAGTGGCAATACTGATTAAAGATCCATTTCTGTCCTGGAGAGAGAGGATGTTCTAGAGGGGTCAAGGGTAGAATCTCTCTGGTTAGAGGCAAGGAATGAAAAAGGTCAATAACATTGATCGGTGTAGTATATAGACCACCGACCAATGGTGGGGATGTAGAGAAACGAATTTGCAAAGAAATTATAGACAGGTGTAAGAATTATAGCATAATTATAATGGGGGACTTCAATTATACAAATATAGACATATGGGGCAGGAATAATGCAAAGGGTCAAGCAGAGTGCAAATTCCTGGAATGTGTTCAGGAAACTTTTCTGCAGTATGTTTCTGGTCCAATGAGAGGGCAGACACTATTGGACCTGGTTCTGGGGAATGGGTTGGCCCAAGTGGATCAAATATTAGTGAGAGATCATTTGGGGAATAGTGACCATTGTATCATAAGGTTTAGGCTCACCATGGAAAAAGGCAAAGAATAATCCAGAGCAGGATAATTCATTGGGGGAAAGAACATTTTGATGGGATGAGAATGCACCTGATTTGAGTGATTTGGAATCAGACGTTGGCAGAAAGGACAGTGGCTGAACAATGGTCACCTTCAAAGAAAATGTATCGCAGGCAATATCAAGGTATATTTCCTTGAAGGGGAAAGGTAGGAAAAATAAACCCAGAGTGCACTGGATGTCGAGAGAGATAGAAGTGATGATGAAAAGAAAGAAGTATGCAAACGACAGATGTCAAGTTGAAAGTACAATGGAGATTCAGGCTGAATATAGAAGGACCAGAGGGGAGGTGAAAAAACTAATAAGAAAAGCAAGGGAAAAACATGAAAAGAGACTGGCAGCTAACATAAAATGAAATCCCAAGGCCTTCAATAAGCATATAAATAATAAAAAGGCAGTAAAAGAAAGATTAGGGCCGATTAAGGATAAAAAAGGGGACTTGCATGTGGAGGCAGGAGAAAGAGCAGAGGTATTGAATGAATACTTTGCACGTCTCTTTACAAAGGAAAGAGATGCTACCCAGGCCAAGCTGAGACAAGAGGTAACTGGTACACTCATAGAATTTACAATTGAGAAGGAAGAAGTGTTAGAAAGGCTATCTTTATTTAAAATAGATAAGGTACCAGGACCTTCCCACTTTCTATCCTTCGCTGATTTAAAAGGGTTACGAAATAAGGGTTTAGATCTATGAACTAACTCATAATCATCAGCTATCCATGCTGCTTGTCCTGCAATTTTAACCCTCTGTTCCTCCACATGTGCTCTCACTACCAAAGGAATTGAATCTTTAAATTCTTCCAAAAGAATTACTTCTCTAAGAGCTGCATATGTTGTCTCTACCTTTAATGCTCATATCCAATGGTCAAAATTACTTTGTTTTTCTCTCTCAAACTCAATTTAAGCTTAACCAGGCTGCTTCCTTATATTCTTAAATTTCTGCCTGTACACCTTAGGAACCAATTCATATGCACTCTAAATAGCCTTTTTTACTGCATCATAATCCACCAATACTTCTGACAATGAAGCATAAACCTCATGAGCTCTAACTATAACCGAGACTGTAAAAGCAATGTCCATATTTCTGGTGGCCATTTCATCTGCTTAGCTATCTTCTCAAATGAGGGATATAAAAGCCTCTACATGCCTTTCTATAAAATTTAGAAGAACTTGTACAAATTTAAACATCTCCCCACTGGGCTTTAGAGTGGGAGTGGTTATTTCCATATCAGAACCTTCCTCAGTGTCTGAGATCTCTTTTTTAACTTCCAGCTTTTTAAGCTGATTTTTTTCTCTCTCTCTCTCTCTCCTTCTCCCTTTCCTCCATTGCTAATTTCTCCAGTGCCAGTTCCTTTTCCTGTTTTCTACCTCTCTCCTGCCTTTCTGCTTGCTCCCTTTGAAATGCCCTTTCTCTTTCCTTTTCCTCTGCCTCCAATTCCAGTTTTTTTCACATCCATTGCTTGTTCAAGTTCAAGCTTCTTGTAACTGAAGTCTCACTACCTTCAGCTGCGACTCACTAGTGTCAGGTATCGCTTCCAACTTCAAATGCTATGTTTCATTTCAACTGCGTCTGCTTTCTTTGCCCCTACAGTTAACCTCCACTGCAACTTATCCGCCAATTCTGTTAACTTACCCTTAGATTTTTTTTTTTGTAAACCAATTAGAGTTATATCTTCTACTTCCAGAAAAGTCTCACCACTTTAAAATCCCTCAACACCAACTCCTGAGTTCAATGTCCTTCTCATACTCATAGCCTTATGATTCACCAACTCCAAACTAATCAAGGAATTTCAAATATCATGCAAACAGCCCCCAGTTTTGTTATGACATGGCAGATGGTGTGTGCCAGGTGGACCAAATCCACAAGGGAAACTTGGCCACGCTATCACAACAGTTTTGAAATTTGTATTTATTACGAGAAGATGTGTGCACTGAATTCAGAAGCAATAAGTCCACTAAGACATTTAGAGATTTTAAGAATTAAATGAAAATATCTATTAACAAAAGATTTCCATCACATACATAAGACTACAATTACTTAATACTACAACAAATTTTAAAATTCCTAATTAATCTGAATCCCAATTACATACCCCTTTAAGACAACAGTCCAACGTAGATTTTAAATTTAAAAAGGCAAGCCAGCAAGTTAACACAGCACCCACTTGACAGTGGAATTCCAAAAGCTTGTCTCCAACTTTAGCTAATGGACAAAGCAGACGTATGCACAAATGGCTGGAGGCTTCCCGAAGGCTGTTTCACACACTCTTGTTAGATTTTACATGGCCCCCAACTTAGCCTTTTGCTCCCCTTTATGTACATTTTTCTCTATATAATCTGCAGATCCCATTGTTCCATAGGTCTTTGGAAATGTACCTTTCCATTAATAAAAAAAACTTTTACGTTGCCAATATAGCATTTCTTTTGTCAGTAACTTTTTTTAGAGAGCGTGGAGAGTGGGGAGACTTCATTTTTAAAAAGAGCCTGGAGAGCAGGAGACTTCATTTTTAAAAGAGCGGGAAGACTTCATTTTTAAAAAAATGGGGAGACTTCATTGTAAAAAAGAGCAGGGAGACTTCATTTAAAAAAGCACGGAGAGCAGGGTGACTTCGTTTTAAAAAGAGTGGGGAGACTTCATGTGTGACCAGCGGTGAAGTGAAGTCACGAATCACAACATGATGTGAATGCAGGGAAATCAGCTGATTGGCAAGTAGGATTGGTGAGTATTTCTAGTCTTTAAAGTAAAAGTAAGGTCTTTGGCTCGTGTTTAGGTCTCTTGTCTTTTTTTCTTTCTTTTTCCTAAAAATAGTTTGTAAGATTGATCCTGGTGTAAAAGATATAATTACAATAAAGCGTAAAGAGTGGGGATTCTTCAAGTGTAAAGAGTAGGGATACTAGAGTCATTAATTAATACATTAAATAAAATATAAAAGTAATGGCAGAATGGGTGATGTGTTGCTGCTGCAGCATATGGGTACTGCTGGACACCAAGGTGATCCAGAGCGAACACATCTGTAATAATTGCAGCTTGAGGAACTTTGGATCTGATTTGAGGAGCTGGAGTCCAAGCTCCAGGCATTGTGCCACATCAGGGAGGGGAAAGTTACCTGGGCACTTTGCTCCAGGAGGTGGTCACGCCCCTCAGATTAGGTAATTCAAATTTGGTCTGTGATCAGGGACAGGAGGGTGTGACTGCAGGTGAGGCAGGTATGGGGGCCTAAGGGGTAGCATTCAGGGAGCCTCAGCCCGTGCCATTTCCCAACAGTTACGAGGATCATGCCAGCTGTTTAGATGAGAGTGGGGACTGAAGGGAGGATGAGCGAATTTACCACGGCACTGTGGTACAGGGAGCCATTCAAATGGTGGAAGGAAATAAGAATGTATTAGTGGTAGGGGGCAGTACAATAGGGGGATAGATACTGTTCTATGCAGCCATGAGCGTGAGTTCCAAAGGTTTGTTGCCAACCCAGTGGCAGGGTTAAGGACATCTCCTCCGGCCTGGAGAGGAACTTGGAGTGGGAGGGGAAGGATCCAGTTGTTGTCACCCACGTTAATACCAACAACATTGATAGGAATAGAATGGACGTTCTGCTAAAAGAATTTAACCAGTTAGGTGCTAAATTACAAAACAGAACCTCCAAGGTAATAATCTTGAGACCACTACCTGAGCCACAGGCAAACTGGCTTGGGTAAATAAAGTCAAGGGGTTAAATGGGTGGCTCAAAGATTGGTGTGGAGGAATGAGTTTCAGTTCATGCGGCACTGGCACCAGTACTAGGGTAGAATAGAGCTGTTCCGCTGGGACGGGATTCACTTGAACTGTGCTGGGACCAATGTCCTGGAGAATCGAATAACTAGGGCTCTAGAGAGGGCGTTAAACTAAACAAAGCGGGGGAGGGTTTTGCAGAGGATATACGTAAGCTTACAAAGCAAAAGGATATGGTAGCTTTGCACGGTAGCTATTTAGGCAATGATATCAGGAGTGTGACAGGAAGGGACAGAGTGTACAAACATTAAAAAAAGCAGCAAATAGGGTCAAAGGGAGAAAAATGAAAAAAAGACAAAATTAATGGCTCTTTACTTAAATGCACATAGTATTCGGAACAAGGTTAATGAATTAACGGCACAAATAGAGGTCAATGGGCATGATCTTATAACCATTACAAAGACATGTTTATAAGAAGATTAAAGTTGGGAACTAAATATTCAGGGGTATGTGGCTTTTTGAAAGGACAGGCAGGAAGGGTGGTGGGGTAGCTTTGTTAGTACGAGGTGGAATAAGTGCGATAGCAAGAAATTATCTTGGATCGGAAGATGTAGAATCCATATGGGCAGAGGTGAGAAATAACAAGGCGAAGAAGGCACTTGTGGGGGTAGTCTAACAGTAGCTATACTGTAGGACAGAGAATAAATCAGGAGATAATGAGGGCATGTAAAAAAAGCAGTCCATGAACCATACTCACCACCTCCTAGTTCTCATTCCACCTGTCACTATCCAGCACTCCCCAGTTGCCCTTGACCCCATCATTATTGAAGTGGATATTTCCATTCTCCTCACTGAATCCTTTAATGCTGATGTCCCTATACCATATAATCATAAAACAGACCATTCTATTTACCCATGGCGGGGCACTTAATTTGGAGGATGGAATGTAATTCCAGTGAGTTGGCCTTCTAATGAGCATTCATGAGATGCAAATGAACACAAATGTGGTTCCTGACATAGATCAGCGGCAAACTCAACCTGCCAGTCGGAAGAACAAAATTCCAAATGACTTTTCCACCTGCAGGAAATAGACTTTTTCAATCACGCCAAATTCAGTGCCTCTGCCTGCTGTGATTCCTGCCACTGGCAGGAGCAGAAAATTCCACCCCTATTTTCTTACAACATGGGGGGAAAAAATTAAGAAAAATTTGCCTCACTTCGTATTTGAAATACTTTCAAGCTTTGAATTCTCTTCAATTACCTGGAAACTTTTGAAGGAACAGTTGACTTTGTAATATGCTCTGATGTAGAGAGAACTATTCCGCATAAACTGAGAAGTATATGAGTTAAAGAGTTTTTTTTTAATTCTTTCATGGGGTGTGAGCGTCCCTGGCTAGGCCAGCATTTCTTGCCCAGCTCTAATTGCCCTTGACAAAATGGTGGTGAGTTGCCTTCTTGACCCACTGCAGTCCAGGTACACACACAGTTCTCTTAGGGAGGGAGCTCTGGGATTTTTGCCCAGCCACAGTGAAAGAACGATGATATAGTTCTGAGTCAGGATGGTGTGTGGCTTGGAGGGACCTTGCAGGTAATGGTTTTCACACGCACCTGCTGCCCTTGTACTTCTAGGTGGAAGAGCTCACGCGTTTGGAAGCTTGAAGGACCTTTGATGTGTGAGCCTGTAGATGGTATACACAGCTGCTACTGTACATCAGTGTTGGAGGGAGTGGATGTTTGAGTGGTGGATGTGGTGCTGCTCAAGCAGGCTGCTTCATCTTAGATGGTGTCAGGGACCTTGAGTGTTGTTGGTGTTGCACTCATCCAGGCTAATGTAAGGTATTCCATCACACTCCTAACTTTTGCCTAATAGATGGTGGAAATGCTCTGGGGAGTCAGTGGGTGAGTTACCCACTACAGAATTCTGAGCCTCTGACCTACCCTCAAGAAGGTGCGCTAAAATGGCTTGTGATAGAAAAAGTACATTCCGGAACTTCCCTTTTCCTTTTCTGGAAAATGGAGAACAGGATCTTTTTTTGGAACAATAAAGAAAGGGCGGCTCTTCTAGATTGAAATGTGTCCATGAGGAATATAGAGGGAGCTTTTCTTGGAGCCAATCTTCATCTCACCAGAATTGTGTTTGATGTTTGCAAAAGGCAGTTTTCTATTCTTTGTTCTTGCATTTTTCATACTGATGGGTGCACAGCCATTGCATAAAACATCAAACGCAGAAAATGTGTTATTCTCCCACTGTGACTGTACATAAGCTTAATGAGTCTTCAATTCCACATGGCATTGATGTACTGTCTCATGGAACCATAGATTAATCTGGTTGGTGTGGTTGCATTAACTATTTAGAATTGTTCCTGTATCATATGTTCATACGAATGACTTTGGACTTTTAAGGGAAATATGGTTAACATGAAAACAGAGACACCTAGAAGAAGACATGAGTTAATGCCAGTATGAACTGGGAATAGCTCAACTGAAAGGCAATTACTTTGAGAAAGTTAGCAAGATCGCATGCTCCAGGTGTCAGAGAAGCGAAGATCGTGAGATGGGAGCGTCTGAAGCTTGACACTCTGAATGCTATGATTCTATTCAATAAATAAATGTACTAATGAATTATGTCATCAATCTGAGGAACAGGATTGAACTGTACTGCTGCAGTGTTTTATTCACTTTGTTGCATGTTTTTGAAAGTAAAACCCGTGTAGCCAAGGCTGATCCTTGTGAATCAGAAACGAATCATTGTAATAATTAGTTTTCACCAGAATCTATGAAGCTGAGTCCATAGTAACTATAGTCACTTTTCCTTTATCATTTGTTCATAGTAATATTGAATCAGGCTCACAGTGATGTATGGAATAAAGAGTTACACTCTATTTCACTAATCAGATTCTTATTACTTTAGTTATTCACGATCACTTTGCCAAAATTAGATATTAATTATTAATACAATCAGATCTTTGTATAATATAGGAAATAAAACCAGAAAATGCTTGAGATACTCAATAGGTCAGGCGGCATCTGTGGAGTGCAAAACAGAGAGTAGGATTTTCCGGCCCTCCCACCGTCCGGTCCTGCCGAAAGCCAATGGACTTTTGGCTGGGATGCCGAATCTCACACGGCGGGTCCTGCCACATTGGGGCCGGAAAAATCCTGGCCATAGTTAGCGTTTCAGGTCAACAACTCTCATCAGAACTTAACACAGATATTTATTGCTAATTGCACCATATACAATCTTCATGTACTAATGCTGATGATTTATTTAAAAAGAGACTTGCATTTTTCTAGCGCCTTTCACAACCTCAGGACATTCCAAAATGCTTTACTACCAATGAAGTGCATTTGAAGTATTGTCACTGTTGTAATGTAGGAAACACAATAGCCAATTTGTACACAGTAAGTTCTCACAAACAATAAGGTTTTTGGTGATGTTGATTGTTGATCTTTTTCAAGATAGCACTATGGGATCTGTTATATCTAACTGAAAGGGCAGGCACGGCCCTCAGTTTTTACATCTCACCCAATAGACAGCACCTCAGGCCATACAGCTACACTAGACTGTCAGCCTCAATGCATGTCTTCAAGCTTCTAGATTAGGATCTGAACCCCAAACTGTTCTGAGTCAAAGACAAGAATCTACCCACTGAGCCACAGCACTTTATGGTTCAGTATTAACAATACGTTATTGACAATAATACACAGGTACTTAACATTGAATTCCATTGCTTATCTTCATGTGGTGTGGTTCCTGAACAATGGAATGCTGTACAAAAACAGAATTACCTGGAAAAACTCAGCAGGTCTGCCAGCATCGGTGGAGAAGAAAAGAGTCGACATTTCGAGTCCTCACGACCCTTCAACAGAACTTGGAATGCTGTGTTTGTTTGGCTTAAGTTAGCGTCTCTGGCACTGACACAGCTAAGTGCACTCATTGTTAGATGTTCTTACTGCTCCTTGTTTGCTCCCTCTTTAAATTGCAGTTGTACAGCTTTGATCTTCTCCGGCTTCTGTCTTCCCCTGCTGTCAAATTATTTCCTGTGTTCTCCGTCCACGATCCTTCTCCATTCTGACAGCACCCTCCTGCTGCAGCTTACAAACGTATGCATCCCTTAACCTCCTTCTGGAAGCTTCCAGCTATAAATCACAAGACATAGGTCCTGACGTCGCTGCGAATAAGGTAAATTTGGGAACAAAATAGATACACGTGCAAAAGAGCTGAATAGTTTTTGCGTGCTGTGCAAGTTCAAGTAAAGATCAACCAGGTGCTCACATCCACTATATCTTGTAAACAGTAACTAAAATGCTTTACAAAAACAGAATTACCTGGAAAAACTCAGCAGGTCTGGCAGCATCGGTGGAGAAGAAATCAGTTAACGTTTCGAGTCCTCATGACCCTTCGGCAGAACTGAGTATAGTTAGGAGAAAGGTGCTTTGTTCATGTCATAAATCCAATGAAAATAAAAACAAAGAAAAATCAAACCTTTGGCTCAGAGTTGAATCGTAAAAGTCGACACAGTGGTGAAAGCAATATAGCCGAGGAGCATTAATTACAATGCGGAAGTGATGGAGTATAAATCATCAAGCATCCATAAACTAATTAAACAAACAAACTGCACCCTATACCACTCCCATCACCCCCAAAAATTCCATGAAGTTATTGCCTGCTCTGCAACAGCTACGAATAAATATATGGCGTCATAAGTCAGGATAGAAAGCCATGATTTGCAGCTTGTGGCAGACATTGAAACCTGGCTGGATAGTATAAACATAGCTGGGTTACAACAAGAAGACATGAGGTTAAAATCATGAGTAGATTATCAGGGCAACATAGCAGAAATGAGCCAGTACAAGGTTTTACAAATGCTCACTAATGAAGACTTGAAGATTTGAGATTTTAACACGACTATAACCACAACATCACAACATTCAGCAATTCAAGTTCACTCCTTTTGTTAACATCATAGTTGTACACAGAGCTCTACTGGCAATTTTACATAGCAACGAAATAGGTTCAATACTTTATCACTATCATTTTATGCAGTGCCATGTAATTCGGTCACTGAATGACAGTAGGTCGTAGGCACTGAAATAGCTGGTTACTCCTCTGTGTTCAAAGCTACACAAATTACTGTATTTAAATTTTCCACGTCACATTTACAATGCAATGAAAAGGCACCAGACCTTGCAGTATTCCAGTTTCCAATTGAATATGACTTTCATGGACTGATATTTCGCAATAAAATTATAGTTTTGTTTTTATAATTCAGCTTTGTGAATATTTCTGCATCGTTCTAATAGTCTCAAATCTATAACTTTTGTTGAAGTTTTCATACACTAGTTAGCAGATTTCCCTTAGCAGCTTAAACATTGTGGTTGACCAATATTCAAGCGTTACTGAAGATTTAGGGCGTGCCAGTTAACCTGTTAACTAGCCATACGAATATACGGACACACAAAATAGGAGCAGAAGTAGGCCATTCGGCCCCTCAGGCCTGCTCCACCATTCATTAAGATCATGGCGGATCTATTTATGTTTTGAATTCCACATTTCCATCTATCCCTGATAACCTTTGACTCCCTTGCCTTGTTATGACACAGCAATTGGTAAAGACTGAGTTGTTTAAATCCCAGAGGGAAACCTGAACAACTGTCATAACCTATATTTTCAATTAATATGTTTGAGATGCAGCTCTGAATTCAGTAATAAGACCACCAAGCCTCAAGAGGTTTTTTTTATAAAACTAAATTAAACATTTATTAATTTAACATCTAATTTAAACACATACACATGTCTTCAAATTACTACCATAATAACTTTTAAACAAATCCCCAAGTTAGTTACTCCCAGGTAAATCTTCACCAAGGCAACAATAACCCATAGGCTTTAAACAGACACCAGGCAAAGCACATTTGACCTTACAAATTCAAAATAAGGTTCCTTTCCAGACACAGTTTTAGGCTTACAGGCTGGTTACATCTTAAATGCCTCTGACCTGCACACAAAAAGTTCCTTTCTGTCTGTACCTATCTTTCCCTTTGAATGTAAATTTTTCATTGTATTACTAGGTTTTTTAATGTTACCTCCCCTAACAATAATCCTTTCATTCCACCAATTTTATTAGTAATATAAACACATTGCTTGGTGTATCCCAGCTAGGAGCAAAATTTTATCCATTCTTTTGAATGGTTTATTCTTCTTGTTTAACTTCTATCCTTACGTTTATCTAATTAACATCTCAAACTACTATGTATCAAAGCACCCAGAGTAGCTGGCTTTAATCCAGTTAAAACCACACACACACAGACACGTAGACACACAGACCCTACTACAATTCCACTTTAAAAATAATTTCCAAAAACATTATAGACATTACTCTGTTCATGACATGCCTAAAAAGAATCTATCTACCTCTGCCTTAAAAATATTCCGTGACCCCGCCTCCACCACCTTCTAACGCAGAGAGTTCCAAAGCCACACATCCCTCTGAGAGAAAAAAATTCTCCTCAACTCTGTCATATAAGGGTGACCCCTAATTTTAAAACTGTGCCCCCCCCACCAGTTCTGGACTCACCCACAAGAGGAAACATCCTTTCCGTGTCCATCTTGTCAAGACCTTTCAGGGTCATATATACTTCAGTCAAGTAACTATTGTAAACTCCAGTGGGAACAAGCCCAACCTGGCCAACCAATCCTCATAAGGCAACCCATTCATTCCAGGTATCAATCTAGTAAACCTCCTCTGAACCGTCTCCAAAGCATTTAAATCCTTCCTTAAAGAGGGGACCAAAACTGCACACAGTATTTGAGATCATGGAACAACAAAGTTGAGTAATGATGGTTAAACACTATGCTCATAAGCAAATTTAATTTATTTACTGTTGGGGGTGCCATCTTTCGGAAGAGATTTTAAACTGAGACCCCATCTGTCTACTTGGGTGGGTGTATAAAATACCAGGGCACTATTTTGAAGAAGAACAGGGGAGGTTTCTCTGGTGTCCTGGCCAAAAATTACCCCTCAATCAATATCACAAAAACAGACTATCTGGACATTATCACATTGCTGTTTGTGGCAGTTTGCTGTGTGCAAATTGGCTGCTGCATTTCTTGCATTCCAACAGAGGCTGCACTTCGGAAATACTTTCGGAAGTGGCTGTAAAGCACTTTGAAACATGCTGTGATTGTGGAAAGTGTTGTGTAACCACAAGTCTTTCCTTGGCTTAAGTCAAACCCAAACTTCTGTTGCATTATTTTGCTTACTTATTTACTTTAACTGCTTACAATTTTCTTATCAAAATGTTCCCCTTTAGTGACATGTCCAACACAAATGATACCTTTATAGATCAGATCTCCCTGCCTTGTTTTTGTACAGGGAGACAATCACTGCATCGTGAAGGTCCTGAGGCACTATCCCTTTCTCCCAACGCACTGTAAACAGATCTGTAAACCTGTCAAGGGTCACATTTCCTCCCTGCTTATAGTCCTCAGCTGGTTTCCCATCTATTCCAAGGGCTTTGTGTGATTTTAATTGTGCTCTCCATTGCAGGCAAAATCTTGACCAGAGTGCTTCCGAATAGACTTGTTCTGACAATAGCTGTAAAAAGCTTCCCTGAAAGTCAGTGCAGATTCTGACCCAATGGGAACAGACAAGATCTTTGCGCTGAGACAGGTCTAGGAGAAGTGTAGAGAAAAATTCATGGGCCTGTACGCTACCTTTGTAGATCTCACCAAGGTGTTTCGATGCAGTCAGCAGGGACAGACTTTGAAAGATATTGGGTGGCATTGTCCCAGATTTGCACTAAGTGCGGTAGGGGCGGGACAAAGAACGTTTTACTCACCATTGCGGCTGGCATGTCTTTGCGCCGTATCGTCCCATTCTTGCTCCATTAATTATGTAACATGCCGGGTCATTGTCGGGGCGTCTTCTGATTCGCCCACTCCGCCATCGCCCCAGGCCTTCAGTAAACGGGCGCCATATTTAAAGATGGCCCTGCACAGAGCTAGCACTCTTCAAGGGATAGGAAGCTGCTGGGAACTGATGGCTGCCAAAGAGAGGAAGCATGCTGCCCCCAGATTTAGCGCTATCTCCCTCGAGTACCTACTGGTTGCAGTGGTGATCTGCCGCAATGCCCTCTGATCCCGCTCTGTGCGAAGACCAGCAAGCAAGATCACCAATCCAGCATGGCAGGAGATGGCAGCAGTGGTCAGAGCCAGTGCCCTGCAAAAGAGGGCAGCCACCGAGTGCTGAAAGAGGATAAATGATCTTCTCCATTCCACCAGGGTAAGTCACTCTTCTCTTCACTCTCAACTCACATACTCATACACCCATCACACATCCACAGGGATCTCATTCACTGCCAGTTCAAGGTACATCACCATTCACTCGTTCACATACACCTGCACCTGCCCTGTGGATTGTGTCCTCATCCCATCCATGGCACCACTCATCACCCACACACATGCCAGGCAACCTTATTATCTGGTCTGGCAGGCGTCCTGTGTACACTTTCTCCATTTGTATTCATGCAGGACAAGCTGGCACACAGCAAAAGGGAGAGGTCAAAGGCTGGTGGTGGAATGCCAAAAGCAGGGTCCTCACAGACTTTAAAAATAGAGTCATCCGGGTGGCCAGTGAGGATCTGGACTGTTCCTGCACTGAGATTGGTGGTGCTCAACCAAGTCAGGACCAGCAGTGCAACATCCATCAGATGACCATGCTGTAAGTCAATGCCCCTGTTCCACAGGCCCCTGCCATGCATTAATTGCCCATTTTTGCGTTCGCAGGCACATCTGGGAAGTAGCTGAGGGAGTCCATGATCCAGGTTCTCAACTCAAGCCCGAAGATGCCTCAGAAGAAGAATCCGATGACATCCTCATTGAAGCCCCATCACAGTGCTCACCCACACCCCTCGGTGGGACCCAGCTTTAGAGTAGCCTTGGGGTCACAATCTGGTGAACACAACAGACTGTCTGATCCACAGCAGGAGGTGTCAGGGACTTCCCAGGTGTCTGGCATTCAGGGGGCTGCTGGAGGCCAGAAATCTGCTGAGTCCGAGTCAGATGAGGAGCCTCTGGACTCGGTCACACCTCAGTTGCTGGAGGCGCAAAGGCAAACTCGGGATCATCAGGACGGGATGCCAACTGCAGTCCGCAGATTGTAAGGCACACTGGTAGGGTGGTGGCTGCCATGGAGACCTTGATCCAAGACCTTGGCCCTGCACTGCTGTGCAAGCTGAATTCCATCTCTGATGCCATAGCTGGCCTCCAACAGTGTCAACATGAGAGGGGTGAACGGCAGCTCGATCACACTCTAGCTTTCTCTTCCCCTCAAGGAGTCAGCCAGGGGCCCTTGGGCACCCATAGGGAGGAGGCACAGCAGGTGCACAACCCAGAGCCACCCACCCAGGTGATTCCAGGAATGTCCGGCCCATCGGAATCCCCTCTTCCTAAGACCCCAGCAGCTCCATCTCCACAGGTTGAGGAGGGAGCCACTGCCACACAGCAGGACCCCGATAGCAGGCCGGGGCCCTCCAAGTCTCAGCCCTCCAGAGGATGCCCATCAAGGTCATCAGATGTGGGGCTTGGCAGTCAGCAGGCTGCCTCCAACTCCTCTGTGGATGTCGGGGGAGCACCAAGATGTAGCAGCAGGGTTAGGAAGGTTAAGAAGAATTAGTTGTACAGCCTGGGCACGGGTGTTAATCTCTTGTACATAATGTTCATTATTGTAAATAAACTCCCAAGAATGTCTCCCCGCCTATGGCTCCTTGTTCTGATGAACAGTGTTAATGTCACTCAGATGTGGAACATTGGTCCCTGCAAAAGATAAAGGCAGTGTTTCAGTCCAGGGCCTCTTCCTTGTGCTTTGTGCAACCTTCCCAGCACACTGACGGTACACCTTCACAGTAACTGGACACATTTGCCATGCCTGCACCTCGATGGACTTTATCATTGCTGCCAGAATGTTGTGGGCAGGTGTCACAGAGTTTCATCATTCTCTTTCTGTGCTCTCAGTACCTTTGAGATGCAGCTGGCCCCACATCTCATCAACATCTGTGTCCGGTGACAGTGTGGTCCCAAAGGGTTCAGCTCATGAATGATGCCATAGGATCAGGAGAAGTTAAAGTTTCTCCACTGCATCTCCATGAGATGACCCCGTTCACAGGACGCAAGCGAGCTGCCATCAGCCAGACAGGAGTCAGACATTCACATAAACTATGTGAGGATCTAGTGAGGTGTCTCCTCACTACAAGTTGTCATCATTCTCCACGAATCTAGCAGCTATGAAGGCCTCCCGAGCACGCCTGCCTCGTCTAGCCAGTGCGATAGCTTCATTGCCATCATCCTTGCCTTTGAGGACCTCCTCACCTTCATTCCCCTCGACAACCTCCCCGTTAGAGGGGACGTGCAGCTACTCCATCTCTTCCTCAGTCAGCTCCTCTGCCCGTTGCAGTGCGAGGTTGTGAAGGGTGCAGCAGATGACGAGGATGCGTGACCCCCTCTGTGGACTGTACTGCAGGGCTCCACCAGACCGGTCCAGGCACCGGAACCTCATTTTCAACATTCCGATCGTTTGTTCCACCAAAGTGCAAGTGGCGGCATGAGCCTCATTGTACCTTCTCTCTGCTGCACTCTGAGGCCACTGCATAGGCGTCATCAGCCATGTCCTTTGTAGGTACCTCTTGTCCCTGAGGAGCTAACCCTGCAGCCCTTGTGGATCCTGGAAGACATCTGGATCCTGAGAATGTAGGAGTCATGGACACTCCCTGGGAATCATGCACATTCCTGTAGGATGGGTTTATGGTGGTCGCACACCAGCTGAACAATCAGCGAGTGGAAGCCCTTATGGTTGACGTAGTTGACTGCTTGTTGCCATGGAGATCTGAGCGCCATGTGAATGCAGTCAATGGCACCCTGCACCTGTGGGAAACCTGAGATCTGCTCAAATTCCAGCATTCTTGCTTCCTGGCTTTCTAGGTCCCGGGTGAAATGCACAAAGTTCTGTGTCTTCTCAAATGTGGTATCTGTGACTTCCTGGAGGCATTTGTGGGTGGATGGTTGTGCTATCCCACAGAGGTCACCTGTATATCCCTGAAAGGACCCACTGGGGTAAAGATTGAGCACTGCGGTCACTTTCATGGCCATTGGAAGTAGATGCCCTCCATGTCCCTGTGGCAACAAATCCTGAAGCAAGTGGCAGATGTTGTGCAAATTGTACAAAGTAGACATGTCTGTACAAAAATAAGAGTGGTACTGCCAAACCTAGAACCCCCTGGTTGTCTAGAGGCATACAGGGGAAGATCAAACAGAAGAAGAAAGCGTACAATAGTAACAAAGAACTAAGCACTGCAGATAGCCTAGACGAATATAGGAAGTGCAGGGACGAAGTAAAAAAGGAATTAAGGAAATCAAAGAGAGGCCTGAAAAAAGATTAGCAAGTAAAGTTAAAGATAACCCAAGATGTTTTACCAATACATTAATGCCAAAAGGTTAGTTAAGGAAAAAGTGGGACCTATCAGAGATGAAGATGGAAACTTGCGTGTAGATGCAGAGGCTGTGGGAAGGGTTTTGAATTAATATTTTGTCTCCGTGTTTACAAAGGAAAGGGAGGATATAGATATAGTAGTCCAGGAGGAACACTGCGAGGTATTGGATGGGATAGCCTTAAAGAGAGAGGAAGTACTCGAAGGGCTGAAAGCCTTGAAGGTTGATAAGTCACCAGGACCAGATGGATTGTTTCCGAGGCTGCTGAAGGAAGTTAGGGAGGAGATAGCAGATGCTCTGAGGGTGATTTTCCAACCTTCACTAGATACAAGGGAGGTACCAGAGGACTGGAGAAATGCAAACATTGTTCCATTGTTTAAAAAGGAATCAAAGGAAATACCAAACAATTATAGGTCAATTAGTCTTACATCGGTGGTGAGCAAATTAGTAGAATCAATCCTGAGAGATAGGATTAACTGTCATGTGGAAAGGCATGGACTAGTCAGGGATGGTCAGCATGGATTTGTTAAAGGAAGGTCTTGCCTCACAAATTTGATTGAATTCTTTGAAGAAGTGACAAGAAGGGTTGATGAAGGTAGTGCAGTGGATGTTGTGTAAATGGATTTTAGCAAGGCATTTGACAAAGTCCCACATGGCAGATTGGTCAGGAAAGTAAAAGCCCATGGGATTCAGGGTAATGTGGCAAACTGGATAAAAGGTTGGCTTTGTAACAGGAAACAAAGGGTAACGGTCGATGGTTGCCCTTGCGAATGGAAAGTTGTCTCATGTGGTGTTCCACAGGGCTCGGTGTTGGGACCCGTGCTGTTTCTGTTATATATTAACGATTTGGACGTAAACGTGGGAAACGTAAACGATAGGGAAATTTACAGATGACACAAAGATTGGCCGAGTAGTGGATAGTGTAGAGGATAGCCATAATCTCCAAAACGATATAGGTGGGTTGGTGGACTGGGCGGTAAAGTGGCAGATAGATTTTAACATAGAGAAGTGTGAGATCATACATTTAGGGAGGTAAAACAGTTACAGGGATTACACAATAAATGGGAATCTACTAAGAGGAGTAGATGAAGTGAGAGATCTTGGTGTACAAGTACACAGGTCCCTGAAGGCAGCAGTTCAAGTAGACAAGGTTGTAAAGAAGGGATATGGAATGCTCTCCTTCATTGGCAGAGGTATAGAATATAAAAGTAAGGATATAATGTTGGAATTGTATAAAACACTGGTGAGGCCACAACTGGAGTATTGCGTGCAGTTCTGGTCACCACATTACAGGAAGGACGTAATAGCTCTGGAGAGAGTGCAGAGGAGGTTTACAAGAATGTTGCCAGGGTTAGAAAAGTGTAGCTAAGAGGAGAGATCGGATAGGTTGGGGTTGTTTTCCTTGGAACAAAGAAGGCTGAGAGGTGACTTGATTGAGGTGTACAAAATTATGAGGGGAATAGATAGAGTGGACAGGATAAAATTGTTTCCCTTGGTGGAGAATTCTAGAACCAGGGGACATAGATTCAAGATAAGTGGCAGAAGGCGTATGGGAGACATGAGGTAGAACTTTTTTATGCAAAGGGTAGTGGGTGTCTGGAATTCGCTGCCCAAGTTGGTGGTAGAGGCAGAAACTCTAAACTCTTTTAAAAAAGTACCTGAATCTGCACCTTAAGTGCTGTAAGCTGCAGGGCTATGGGCCGGGTGCAGGAAGGTGGGATTAGAAAGGGCACCTGGGTGTCCTCGGGCTGGCATGGACAAGATGAGCCAAATGGCTTCTTTCTGTGCTGTAACTTTTCTGTGGTTCTATGGTTCTATGTGACCGACCAGTTCCCTAGACATGCGTTGCCTTCAGCAATATTGGTTCTTGGTCATCCGCAGAAATGATGGGCTGCGTCTATAGATCCTGGAAATAGCTAGGCGCCAACCAACGATGGCTCACTGTGGCTCTTCAGTGGCATGCGCAAGAGCCCCAGCTGCCCCTTCTTCTTGAGGCTGTTGCTCCTCCCTATGCCCAGCCAGGTGCCTCTGTCGCTCTCTTCTCATTCGTCTCCACTCCCTGTAGGCCATGATCATGCAGCTAGGTCACCAGGCTCCATACTCCTGATGTACTCCTCCTGCAGGATGAAACAGAGAAATGCGAGCGTTAGCATGGGTGTGTTCAGAACTTTTCTTGATTAAGTCTGAAGGCCCCATAATGCATCCTGGAGAGTGCTGGCCACCACTTGGATGGTCAGGGTTTAATGCACTGCATGGCTGCCCAAAACCCACCCAACTGCGCCGACTCCACCTTACCGATTGATAACAGCTTTGCCCATTGGACTGCATGCTGTGCTCTCAACTCAGGTGCAGGCATTCTCCTAACCAGCACTGCAAGGCTGCACTGTTAGCATGAACCATGGGGGATACTGGTCCAAACCGGGATGCTGACATTGCAAGGGGCTCTGAGTGCCTCTACCAGTGACTGCTCCATGGCCAGATTTAGCAAGGAGATTGTACAACGTGCCCAGTCATCCAATTGTTCTGCAGTCCTCTGAAACACTCGTTAGTTTGCAGTCTGTGCCCGAGGGGTGAAAAGTTCAGGAGTATTTGGTTGCATTTTCATGCCTCTGCATTACTTGAGTGGGCAGATAAGCTAGAGGCCCGGCTCCAAGCCTGAACTGTCTCAGCTGCGGAGGAATGATCACTTTATACAAGGTTTCCCTAATGCGTGCGCTTCCCTAGGAAGGTTCCTATGAGGTTCCCAACGTCCGATGGTGGGAAACGCGGCCCGCCATTGACGGGCTGAGCAGACGATCGCAAACTGGTTTCATGAGGTTGTGAAACCAATTTTTGGCCTTCCTGCCATATTGTCCGCTCATGCACGCCACGAAGCCTGAGGCCAGTGAGGACAGGAAATTCTGGCCATTATCTCGAATGGGGTGCCCACCAAGGTTCCTCAACACCCTCCGTCAACTGCACCAAGGCCAGAAAGTTCAGGTCAGGCAGAATAGAGCCCTCTCACGCAGCTTCATTATCTTCACGGGCATTAAGCAAGGATGTGTTCTACTAACGCTTTTCTCTATTTTCTTCAGTATGATGCTTTAAGAGGCAAAGGCACGTTTGGCAGATGGTATATGCATCTGCTTTTGAACAGACCGGCCTCCTTTCAACCTGCACCAGCTACTGGTACATACCAAAAGCACAGAAGAGCTTATTGTGGAATTATTGGAACTTATTGCCTCCTGGCACAGGTGGGAGGCAATGCCACTCATTGTAAACTGTTTCTCTGAGGCAGCAAATACTTTTGGCCTTACTATTAGCCCAAAGAAAAGTGCTGTACCAACCACTGCCCTAAGGAAATTACACTCCACGGCAGATCACCATTGAAAGCACCAACTTCAATGCAGTAAATAGTTTACCTATCTAGGTAGCATGATCTCGAATGATACCATGTCAACAAAAACATAGAGAATTGACTGTCCCAGGTCAACAACTCCTTTGGTTGCCTCATGAAGCATGTCTAGCGAAACCATTCACTATGCACCTATCCCTAACCTCGAGTATACAGAGTGGATGTTGTCACCAACCTCCTTCCTGTTTGGATCAGAATCATGCATTCTGTACAGAAAACAAATGTGTCTGCTGAAACACTCCGATCAAAGCTGTCGTCAATCCAGCCTGAATATCAGATAGCAAGATTACATCAGAAACAATGAAGTCCTCAACAGAGCCAATCTACCCAGTGTTGAATATATTCTCTTACAACATCAGCTACGCTGGGCTGGACATGTATTAGACATGGAGGACTCCAGAAAGCCAAAAGAAGTATTTTATCGTGAACTATGCTCTGGTTAGTGTACCTTGCAAAAGTTTCAAAGACCTGCTGAGAATACAACTTTCTCTAGCTAACATTAACCAACAAGGGAGAGGCAATGGCATAGTGGTATTGTCACTGGGCTAGTAATCCAGAGACCCAGGGTAATGCTCTGGGGACCTGGGTTCAAAATCCCACCATGGTAGGTGGTGGAATTTGAGTTCAATAAAAATCTGGAAGTAAAAGTCTAATAATGACAGTGAAACCATTGTCAATTGTTGTAGAAACCCATCTGGCTCACAAATGTCCTTTAGGGAAGGAAATCTGCTGTACTTACCTGGTCTGGCCCACATGTGACTCCAGACCTACAGCCATGTGGTTGACTCTTAAATGCCCTCTGAACAAGGATGGGCAATAAATGCTGGCCCAGCCAGCTCACATCATATGAACAAATGAAAAAAATAAATAACCAACAGGTGTGATAGCAAGAAGTTGCTGACAGAATTAGCTGGTGCACAACAACCAGGGATGCAAACTACCAAGTTCAACAAGCAGACACAAGGTTGCTGAAGAATGGTGCAGTCAATGGAAAGAATTTGCTTATACCAGAGCCCTTCCAAACCAGGCATTCCTGTACCCCAATTGAAGATCAAGAATTGGCCTTTTCAGTCACCAATCATCTAGCCAACTACCATAGAGACAAGCCTTTCCATGATGTTTACCTGAAAATAATCTGCCACCATCAACACACGGTCATATTTTCTCACTTCACTTTTCTATGCAACAGTGTACATGATATGTTGGACATTTTATTTCAGTCATGGGATGTGGGTGCCATTGGCAAGGTCAGCATTTATTTCCCCTAGGTTAGAACATAATAAATACAAGCAGGGTATTCCCAGTCAAGTCTGCCCCACCATTCAAAATGATCATGGTCAATTTTCAGCTTCAACTCTGCTTTCCCACCCACTGTGATTCCCTGAGAGACAAAAAATATGTCCATCTCAACTTAAAATAAATTCAACGATGGAGCATGTACAACCTCCACACCTTATATTTATATAGCACCTTTAACATAATGAAACATGCCAGGCACTTCCCCAGGAGATTTGAAAAAAAGTATGACATTGAACCACATTGAACCAGATAATAGGTCAGATGACCAAAAGCTTGGTCAAAGAGGTAGGTTTTAAGGACTGTCTTAATGGAGGAAAGAGGAAAGAGAGGTGGAGTGGTGTAGGGAGGGTATTTTACAACTTGGGGCATAGGTAACTGAAAGCACTGCCACCAATGGTGGGGCGATTAAAATTGGGATTGCACCAAAGGGCAAAATTAGAGGAGCACAAATATCTCAGAGTGTTGAGGGGCCGTCTTTTGGATGAGATGTTAAACCAATTCAGGGGTGTGGGGTAGGGAGTTCCAAAGATTCACAAGCCTTTGAGTGAAGAAGTTTATCTTAATCTCAGTCCTAAATTAAGTGTAAAATTAGGTGTCAGTGAAAATTATATCATAAGGCTAGGTTGGCTATGGAAAAGGACAAGGAACAATCCGGTGTAAGAATAATTAACTGGGAGAAAACCAACTTCAAGAGGGTAAGAATGGATCTAGCCCAGATAAATTGTAATTAAAGATTGGCAGGCAAAACTGTAACAGAAAAATGGGCTGCCTTTAAAGAAGAGATAGTTTGAGCACAGCTAACGTAAATTCCCATGAAGGAAAATAAAAAAAAATATCAAAAAAATCCAGAGCTTCCTGGATGAAAAAAGGGATAGAGCTTAAGATGAAGAAGAAAAAGTGCGCTTATGACATACATCAGGTGGATAATACAACTGAGAACCAGGCTGAATGTAGAAGGTTCAGGGGGAATTGAAAAAGCAAATAAAAGAAGCAAAGAGAGAGAGTATGAAAAGCGACTGGCAGCTAACACAAAAGGGAATTCAAAAGTCTCTTACAGGCATATAAATAGCAAAAGGGCAGTAAAAAGAGGAGTGGGGCCGATTAGGGACCAAAAAGGGGATTTAGGCATGGAGGTGGGCAAAAGGCTGAGGTATTAAATGAATATTTTGCATCCAGCTTTACCAAGGAGGAAGATGCTGCCCAGGTAATGATGAAAGGAAACCTAGTCCAGACATTTGATGGGTTTAAAATTGACGAGGAGGAGGCATTGAATAGGTTGCCTGAACTTAAAGTTGATTAGGCACCGGGACTGGATAAGATGCATCCAAGGATACTGAGGGAAGTGAAAATGGAAATGATGGGGGCTCTGGCCAAAATTTTCCAGTCTGTCTTAGACTCAGGGGTGGTACCAGAGAACTATAGAATTGCAAATATTTTACACTTTTAAAAAAATGATGTAAAGATAAACCCAGCAACTACAGACCAGTCATTTTAACCAGTCAGTGGTGAGGAAGCTTTTCTAGAAGCAATGATTCCAGGCAAAATTAACAGTCACTTGAGCACAAGTGGGCTACTTAAGGAAAGCAGGCACAGGTTTGTTCACCGAAAATCACGTTTAGCCAACTTGCTATAGTTTTTTGAAGAGGTAACAGATGAGGTTAATGCTGTCAATGTGGTGTACACGGACTTTAAAAACACATTTGATACAAAGCAGCACAACAGACTTGTGGGCAAAATTATAGTTCATGGAATAAAAGGGACAATAGCAACATGGGCTATTGTAAAATTGGCTGAGTGACAGGAAACAAAGTATTGGTTAATATACGTTTTTCGGACTGGAAGAAGGTTTGTAGTGGAGCTGCCCAGGGACCAGTGTTAGGACTCCTGTTTTTACTGAAGCATTTAAACAATCTAAACCTTGGTGTACAGGGTACAATTTCAAAACTTGAGAACAATACTAAACTTGTGAACTGTGAGGAAGATAGTGCAGAACTTCAAAAGAACGTGGTTGAGTGGAATGGGCAGACAAATGGCAGATGAAATTTAATGCAGAGAGGTGTGAAGTGATTCATTTTGACAGAAAGAATGTGAAGAGACAATAAAAGATAAAGGCTACAATTCCAAAAGTGGTGCAGGAACAGAGGGACCTGGACGTATATTGTGAGAAACCCGTTTTTGAAAAAAAATTGAAGGACATTAAATTTCGGACATTCTTCCTCCTGAGTTATTTTTAAAAGTTTGCAATATTAATTTGGGACTGTGAATATGCCATTTTTCAAGAAACTGTGGGTCAAGATAGATGTCCAGTGAGAAACACCTGGAGAGGGAAGTGTTACTTTGAATGTCTAAGTTAACAAGGAACTGCTGGTGCCAGGTTAAAGACTTGTGCTAATTATGGTTTTATCTATTGTGTAATATACCTTTAAGAGGAATGTTGTTAAGGGAGATCACATGATCTTAGTACTCAGTAGGAGAGTAGCACAGGCTATCTCCGTAGTTAGTAGTCAGTAGTTAGTAGTTGGTAGTGTAGAGATTGAAGTGAAAGCACATGTATAGTTGCTGCTGGATACCTGTGTAAATAAACTAAAAGTTTCCACCTAAGAAGTGTCTGCTGATCAACTCTATCGATAGTACCAACTTGGCCACCACACATAACAAGTTGCTTCCTTATTGGTTAAAAATACCTGGCCTAAGAGAAGTATTTTTTTTTGAACATCTTAGTCTTTAAAACTCTCGGGCAGACAGTTTATGGGGTTGCCTTAGAAGCAGGCAGCAAGAAAAAGACTCTATTTTTCCCTCTTTCTGCCCCACCATTGTATTAAACCTCCCTCAAAAACATCTCTTTAGAATAAATCATCTGTTCTTTTTTGATAGTCTGTAAAGTTGCACAATGTAAGAGTCATCAAGGACATTTTCACCAAAGAACAATCTGAAGAAACTTCCAGATCTATTGTGACCAGAATTCTGTTTGATCAACAGTATTGAGATCTCTTTGATTGTTACCATTTTTAAAAGAAACGTTCCCATGCTCCAGCCTCTGCAGGGGACTGCGTTTGTTTTGTCCTGTTTTGTGTTTGTGTTTGTGTGTGTGTATGGGGGTTTGGATAACTTTTTTTCAAAAAATTGTTATTCTTCTAAACTACAACTTTATAACTTGTTTATAAAAAGAAGCTTGTTTTATAATAAATCAATTATTTCTTTGTGTTTACTGAAAAAAGCCTGGTTAGAGTTTTTTAATAATAATAAAAACAGAAAATGTTGGGAAAGCTCAGCGGGTCTGGTAGCATCTGTGGAGAGAGAAACAGAGTTAAAGTTTCGAGTCCATATGACTCTTCTTCAGAGTGAGTACCGCCCCCACCCCCCCTGCCATTTCTGACATATTCAATTTTTGCTGGTAGGGGAAAGAGGTTGGTGCATGATTCACAAGGTGGGAAACCTAAACAGAGCAGGGCCATTTGAACTCAGTGCTGAGTTCAGTGCGGAACCTATTTTGGCTGATCCAAGCACCCTAACCCACAGTGTGTGAGTGACGAAATGCCTTGCTCCTTAAACTTAAAAGCTGTCAGTGGGAGTTTTAAAAAATACCCTCTGCTGGAATGCTTTGAATGACCGGTGTAGGTTAGACAAAAAAGTAACATATCTTCATACAGTTTCAATGGAGTATTTTGTTGACATTTCCACAAGAGCTACTATTCTGTCATGCATGCTTGGCTGAGTTTCAAAAGCTTCGATTATCTCAGCTGAATGTTCTGAGTTCATAATTTTATTGACAGCTTAAGAGGCGATTAAAGAGTTAGTTGTCTTTCATGTAGTATCTGAAGGCAAACTTGTTTTTATAAGAGCTTAACCACTCAAGATTTTAAAGTTTTGAATGGATTTTATGAATGGGAGCTTTTCACTATCAAGTGTGTAAAGCTGAAAACTGCATTAGATTGTTATCAGTTTTCTTCATCTCCATGGCTCCCCATGGTGGATAATATGTGAGTGGCTATAGAGGTGGCATGGAAGGTAAGGAGGTCATGTGGGTGGGTGGGGTGTATGTGTTGGCACTGAATTGGTATGGAGGGTATGAGGGGCTATGGGGGATGGTGGGCGGGGGGGTGGAAGGGAGAGGGTGTAAGAAGAAAGGATTAGCGGAATAATATTTCGGCACAGACTAGAAGGGCCAAATGGCCTGTTTTTCTGTGCTGTAGTGTTCTATGGTTCTATGGTTCTATGGCCTAACAACTTCTAAAACAGCTGGGATGAAGTCCTGGATAATCAATGCAAACATTCTCAACAGCCTGCCTCGGCACTCACTCTCCTCTGTGGCCACCTACACTCTGCTTCCAGGGTCAGTGGGCCCAGCTCCATTCCGCACCCACCCCCCAACAGCCTCCACTGGTGTGAAGATCACACGTTACAATGAGTCTGTCAAGTCAGGAAATTTCTCAACCTGAGCTACCTGCCTCAGTAGCTAAAATATAACTCTCTGTCCCTGGGAAGTTAGAACATAAGAAATAGGAGCAGGACTAGGCCATTTGGCCCCTCTAGCCTGCTCCACCATTCACTAAGACCATGGCTGATCTGATTGTGGCCTTAACCCCGATTTCCTACCTGGCCCCCATAACCTTTGACTCCCTCGGCTATCAAAAGTCCATCTAATTCAGCTCTGAATCAATTAAATGACCCAGCTTCCATTGCACTTTGTGGAAGAGAATTCCAAAGAGTAATGACCCTCTGAGAGAAGAAATTCCTCCTTGTCTTTGCCTTAAATGGGAGAACCCTTACTTTTAAACTGTGTCCCCTAGTTCTAAATTCCCCGCTGAGAGGAAGCATCCTTAACATCTACACTGTCAAGCGCCCCTAAGAATCTTAAATGTTTCAAAAAGATCACCGCTCTTTTGTCTAAACTCCAATGAGTATAGGTCCAACCTGCTCAACCTTTCCTCATAAGGCCTCAACCCAGGAATTAGCCTGGTGGACCTTCTCTGAACTGTTTCCAATGCAAGTTTGTCCCTCCTTAAACAAGGAGGCCAAAACTGTACTTAATTCTCTAGGTGTGGCCTCACCAGTGCCTTGCACAATTGTAGCAAGATTTCCCTACTTTCATACTCCATCCTCCTTGCAATAAAGGTCAAAATTCCATTTGCCTTCTTAGTAACTTGCTGTACCTGCTTCCTGTTTTACGGCCAGAATCTTCGGGTCGGTGATTCGGGGTGGGCCCCACTCGCTGATGTGTAAAATGACGGGCGGTGACATCGGGCGTGCATCCTGACGTCACCGCGCGTCATTCAGATTTTCAGCTTGGCGGGAGGGCACTGGAGTCGTATGCGTGCCTGCCGAACTGTCAAAGGCCTATTAAGGCCATTTAAATAGTAATTGAAAGACTCAACAGAGCTGCCCATCCAACCTTAAGGTTGGCGGGGGGGGCAGGCGAAGAGCCCGGGCGGCCTTTGCATTTATCATGAAACCTCATCCACAGGCGGGATGAGGTTTCCTGAAGTGTTTATAAGTTGAATGAAAAGTTTTCTGTAAAGTTCATTGGCATGTCCCAGCTCATGTGACACTGTCACATGAGGGGACATGTCTTAAAATTTTTTTTTTCTTTATTAAAATTTTTAAAAATCAAACTATTCTCCCTGAGGCAGCTCTGTGCCGAGGGAGATTTCTGCGCTCTTTTGCGCGCGTGCATGAAAGACTACAAGCCCCGACTCAGCCTCCTCCCCCCTACCCGTACAGTGAGCGCTCAGCACTTCCGGGTGCGCGTCACGCTGAGCGAGCCTTAATTGGCCCGCCCACATAAAATGGCGGCACACATCCGATCGCGGACGCTCCCACCCAGCCCGCAACCGCTCCCGTTCAATCCCCACCATGGGGAGAAAGTTCTCCCCTATGTGATTCACTAGTTTTATTGTAACAGTGTCAATACTTATTTACAGTCCCAGCCATAGCTGTAGGTGACACTGTGATGGGGCTGTGCAATGTAAAATTAAACTTTATGTTTGTAGCTAACACATTTACATCTCCACAGTAAATGTGAGGGACGGCACTAAAAAAACTTGAGAACAGGTCAACAAACCCTGCGGATGTATCACAGCCGACTCTATAAGGTTATCGTGGATTATTAATTTACTAACAGCTGTTTCACTGCTGCATTTACAGATATGCTATTGTAAGACTAGAACCCTATCTATCTTTGATAATGCAGTGATCCAAATAATTGTAAAATGCAAACTGCATGGTTGAGAAAATCTCTCTGCCCAAATAGGCTGGTGGTTTCAGGGAAGTGCTTGTCATTAATAAGAAATGGAATTGTGAGTTACAACAGCAATTGTTATTGTCTGCAAAAAGAATTGAGGAGCTAAGCTAGTATATGTAAAGATGGGTGACTATCGGTCCAGATCAAAGAGGCAGGAAAATGGGATAGCTCTGCAAGATGGTGGGCAGAATCAGGAAGTGCCCACGTACAATTGAACTCAAGATGTATAAACTTGCTGGGTAAGCAGTGAGCCAGAGTTGCAGCTGGCATGGATGAATTGGGGGGAATTGTCCCAGATTGCACTAAGTGCGTTAGCGGGCAGGTAAAATGACGTTTTACCCGTCGGTCACAATGGCGGGATTTTGCGCCGTATCGTCCCCAATCTGAAGTACAATGTAGCAAATGAGTACCTACGACACTCACGTTATAGATGTCATGGGCAGAATTTATATGTTCCTTTTTATTGCCCATGATCAATATGTTTACGTAAGGAGGTGCATGTTTCCTTACCCGCAGAATGATTGTCCTAATTTAAATAATCCCAGCAGCAAGCTTTTTATGAGTTTTTTAAATGAAGAGGTTATTTATCATCACACACTTGCCCCGTAGGTTTAAAACACGATGGGCGGACTCATCCCAGATTTGCACAAAGTGCGGCAGCGGGCGGGAAAAAAAACCATTTTGCCTGCCAGCCGCAATGGCAGGTTTTCACGCCGTGTCGTTCCATTCCCGCCTCATTAATTATGCAGCTACAGGAAGCACACCATCTTGCTGACGGGCGGCCTCTGATTTGCCTTCCACACCATTACCTCGCCGCTTCCTCACGCAGGGCACCATGCTTAAACTGCAGCTGCACGCACACTTCTCAATGCTGGCAGTCCAGGAGGGTACCAGACATGGTCTCAAAATCCGAGCAGAGTGCAGCCCCACAATTCAGTGGCACATCCCTGGGACACCCTCTGGACACCAAGGAGGCCCGTGCTATGTTCTCTACCCCCTCTGTGGCTGCAGGCATCCCATCAGGGTCATCACTCCAGCTTGGGAGGCAGTGGCAGAGGTGGTCAGTGCTAATGCTGCACGCAAGAGTTTGGCCATCCAGTGCAGAAAACAGATGAATGATCTCATCTGTGCCGCCAGAGTAAGGCAACCATCTTATTACTCTAAAGTCACACACTCACAAGGCCATCACATGTTCACTGGCATCTTACTCACTGCCAGCTCAAGGGACATCACCACTCACTCTCTCACACACACCCTCACATTTCCACCTGGCCTCATCTCCTCTGGAGACTGCTTCCTCAGCCCTCATCATCTTGAGGCCATTTTCACAGATCAACATGTGTCCCCACACACACCCTGGGATGCCCCCCCCTTCCCCAGTACAGCCCTCGCCATGCAGCCTCTCCCCTTGCCTGAGGCCAATTCTCCCCCTACCCCAAGCAAGCCTTAGCCCTGCAGCTGTTGAAAAGCCACCCCCACTTTAAGGCTGATCTCGCAAGTAGAGACCTGTCCATGAGTCCCCTGAAAGTGATGTGGCCTGTGAAGCCTGGCGCTGATGACTACGAGTGCTACCCGAAGTAAGGTAGGCAAACAAGCCTCATAATCCCAAGTGAAGTGCAGCCTGCCAGGTGCACATCGCAGTTATGTATAGTTGTGAAACACGTCTGTGTGCAATCATGCTGATGTGCCCAGATGATTCAGCGTGGGTGAATGATTCCGGCGAGCAGGGCCTATAATGAGATGCTCAATTAGGTTCCCAACGTGCGGCGACAGGAAACTCGGCCCACCATTGAAGGGTGAAGCAGACAATCGCAAACTGATTTCACAACGGCGTGAAACCGATTTTTGGCCTTCTTGCCATATTGTGTCCCCCCCTCCACCAACCATGATGCCCGATGCCAAAGGGGCCAGAAAATTGTGGCTTATATCTCACTCACTGGGCTTACATACACCATCACACACCCAAAGATTAGATATAAGTGAAGCTAAAACAATACACTTACAATTTATGATTGTTTCAGTCTCTTCTGTGGCAATCCTGTAGTTTCTTGGAGCAGTTGATGTTTGGTTGAAGTGAAGACTTGTAAAGCAGAGGATTCTCAGCAAGCTGTGAGGCTTCTTGTAGTTGAATGTTCAGGAAATTGGTTCTCAGGTGTACTCAAAGTTGAACAGGTTGGGAGTTATTCTACTACCACTTTTAAGGTATTGATGTTTATTACCTTGGCTGTTGAAATGACTCACTGCAGGTTCAATGGCTTCCTGACGGAACTCTGTCTCTGCAGTACGTTATGGCCAGCTGAGAAGGGGTGAACTGGTTCCCCTCTTTTCAACCTCCTCAGCTGGTCACAACAAAGGTTTCAGTTTCTCTTTCACAAGGACATGCCTTTTCCAAATCATAATGTATTAAACTATTTAAACTGTGAGCAATAAGGAGTCAATGAAACAAGGTTTTCTTGAGTAAAAGGAAGAGCTAATTTATTAACCACTTAACCAGAGAAAAAATAATAAAAATGCGACACCAAGCATTGGATTCTTGGATGCGGTCTGATGTAGAAGATGTTGCAATTATTACGAGATCTCGGTTTGCTGGTGGGTTTCTGGTGGAGCTACCTTCTCGAACCAGGTGACACATTTATTCCAAAAAAAACAGAGAGGGAGAGAGAGACCAGCTTTCAGCCTGCTTCCTCTACTGTAGACTTCATTGGCACTGCCTGCATCATTTACAATCTCTCTCTCGTGGCTGCTCAACTTAGCCTTGAAATACTTTGCCCATTGTGTACTTCCAAGAGGTTACGGGTGTGTCTGTTTGTGTCAGCTATTGTTTCAATATCCAGTAGTTTGCATTTTTAATGTCCCATCCTCAGATAGATTGAATTACTGATGTGTTTGCATGTATACCTTTTAGTTTCATTTCAAGTATTCTTTCAGGAGCAACAAATAAGCTGGTGTGATTGTAGTGTTGCTGGGTTTCATCTTGCATTTCTACTTTTATGCTGTGTGAACAGACGAGAAGCTGATCTCTTTGTTGCAATTTTGGATTTCCAGTAAAGCCAAGAAAATACAAGCCTTGTATAGTTGTGAAAATCAATTCCTGCACAAATGGGTCCACCCCACAATTCAAACTGTTCCTTGGAGCCAGTGAACTCTGATTATTTTAACTTCACTATATGTAAAGAATGAGAAAAGGATTTTGGGGGCATTTTTGATTGCAATAACAAGGACAACAACGTGCATTCATACAATGCACCTTTAACACGGGAAAATGTCCTCAGCTGTTTCAATGGAAGGATAACCAATCAAAACTGACACTGAGCTGAAGAAGGAGATCTTAAGGAGGGTAAATCATAGGTTGGTCAAAGAGGCTGGTTTTCGAAGATGGTCTTAAAGAAGGAGAAAGCAGTAGAGTTCGGGGCTGTAGGTTTTTAGGAGGGAAATTCAAGAGTTTGGGCGCTATGCGACTCGAGGTACAGCGAAGATAGGGTGACACGTAAACAATTGGCATTGAAGGAGTAGAGAGATTTTAAAGGGTTGTAGAGTTGGGAGAAGTTTCTTAGGGAGGGGTGAGGCCAGGAAGTGATTTGAATAGGAGGGTAAGAACTTTACTTCTGAGGCGTTGGTCAATCAGAAGCCAATTTGGCGTGGAAAAAAACAAAACAGGCTAGATTTTTGGTAGATTAATGGACGATTTGCAACCTCTCTTCTCGCCATGAGTGCTTCAGAAGGATACTTCACCATTTTAAAAACCTTGTTAAATTGCAATATAATAAGAATTTTAAAATGACAGCCAGGAGACAAGACTTACAGTTTGCGAGCAATGCACCAATAAAGCTAATCTCCCCAAGGTCAATTGATTGGACATATCTATCCACTAAAAGGTCCTGGAGTAGCAAACCATACCTTCTGCACTTCTGGTCAGTGTTGCATTTAGTAATGGCTGAAAAAGAGGTAAAATTTTTCTGCTATGAATTCCTCAATCTCTATTGGTCATAAATGTATGAGCTTTAATTTTATTATGTTGTTTAGTTTCTGTTTGATTCAATTACTAACAAATAGCATTAGAAGTATGGAACAATGACCCATGAAGGATTTAAAGTGCACTCATGGCTTACATTGAATAGTTAATAAACTTTCCTGCGAGATCAGCAAGGTCATATAGTTCCAGTTCAAGGTCAATCATTCTCAATGGTTACAAGGACCAGGGACAATATGCTGACAGAATAGGCCATAGATTAATTAGTGGTGGATAATCATAACTGATGGAGTGGATTTATATTTTTCCCTAGGCAACTAAATCACAACAGTTCTTTCTGGGTTGTTATGATCTGGAACACACTACCTGAAAGAGTGATGGCATCAGACTTCATAGGAACTTTCAAAAGGCAATTGCACATGCATTTGAGGGAACTAATTTGCAGGGTTATGGGGAAAAAAGCTGTGGTGTCAGACTAAATTGGACCACTCTTTCGAAGAGCCAGCACAGACATAATAGATCACCCAGGGATTAGGCTATTTTGGATCTGGTAATGTGTAATGAAGGAGGTTTAATAAATTACCCCAGAGTAAACGATCCTATGGGAGACAGTGACCATAACATCGTGGAATTTAGCATTCAGTTTGAGAGTGAGAAACTTGGGTCAGAAATAACTGTGCTAAACTTAAATAAGGGTAATTACAAAGGGATGAAGGCAGAGTTGGCTGGAGTGAACCGGGACAGGAGTTTAGCAGAAAAGATGGTTGATAAACAATGGCAGACATTTAAGAAAATAGTCCATGACTCACAACAAAGATTTATCCCAGTGAGAAAGAAGGATTCTAGGAAGGGGATAAACCAACCATAAACCATGGTTAACCAAAGAAGTTAAGGGTAGTATCGGATTGAAAGAAAAAACATACAATGTGGCAAAGATTAGTGGTAAGCCAGAGGACAGGGAAAGTTTTAAAAACCAACAAAAGATAGCCACAAAAAAAATAGAGGGAAAAAATAAACTTTGAGGGTAAACTAGCAAGTAACATAAAAACAGATAATAGGAGCTCTTTTAACTATATATAAAGGAAGAGAGAGGCAAAAGTGAACATAGGACCTTTAGCGATTGAGGCTGGGGAAATAATAATGGGGAAGCAGAAAATGGCAGAGGAGTTGAATAAGTGATTTGCATCAGTCTTCATGGTAGAAGACACTAATAGCATTCCAAAAATACTAAATAATCAAGAGGCAAAAGTGGGGGAAGAAATAAATACAATAACTATCTCTGCAGAAAAAGTACTAGGGAAACTAATGGAGCTAAAGGCTGATAAGTCCCCTGGACCTGATGGGTTGCATTTTAGGATACTAAAGGAAGTAGCTACACAAATAGTGAATGCACTGGCAGTAATCTTCCAAGAATTCTTAGATTCTGGAAAAGTCCCAGAAGATTGGAAAACTGCCAACATTCAAAAAGGGAGGGAGACAAAATCAGGCAACTATCGGCCAGTTAGCTTAACATCTGTATTGGGAAAATGTTAGAGTCTATTATAAAGGATGTAGTAACAGAGCATTTGGAATTGCATAATATAATCAAGCAGAGTCAGCATGGCTTCATGAAGGGGAAATCATGCCTGACAAAGGTATTAGAATTCTTTGAGGAGGTAACAAGCAGGATAGATAAAGAGGAACCAGTAGGTGTAATATATTTGGATTTCCAAAAGGTGTTCGATAAGGTACCGCACATAAGGCTACTTAATAAGATGAGAGCGCATAGTGTTTGGGGTAGTATAATAGCATGGATAGAGGATTGGCTAACTAACAGAAGATAGAGAGTTGGGATAGGGGGGAATTTTCAGGATGGCAACCTGTAACTAGTGGAGTGCCACAGGGATCAGTGCTGGGGCCTCAGTTGTTTACAATATATATTAATGACTTAGATGGGGGAAGCAAATGTACTACAGCCAAGTTTGCGGCTGACACAAAAATAGATTGGAAGGCAAGTGATGAGGATGACACAAAGAGTCTACAAAGAGATATAGACAGGTTAAGCGAGTGGGCAAAAACTTGGCAGAGGAATATAATGTGGGAAAATGTGAGGATATGCATTTTGGCAGGAAGAATAGAAGAGCTGAATATTATTTATATGGAGAAAGACTGCAGAAAGCTGCAGCACAGAGGGATTTGGGAGTCCTCGTGTATGAATCCCAAAAAGCTAACATACAAGTTCAGCAGGTAATAGGGAAGGCAAATGGAATGTTGGCATTTATTTCAAAAGGATTGGAATATAAATAGAGGGAAGCCTTGCTAAAACTATACAAGGCACCAGTTAGACCACACCTAGAACACTATGAACAATTTTGGTCCCCTTATCTAAGGAAAAATATACTGGCATTGGAGACAGCCAAGAGAAGAATCACTAGATTGATCCTGGGTATGGAGGGATTTTATTATGAGGAAAAGTTGAGCAGGTTGGGCCTGTACTCATTGGAGTTTAGAAGAGTGAGAGGCGATCTTATTGAGACATATAAGATTCTTAGGTGGTTTTACAGGGGAGATGCTGAGAGGTTGTTTCCCCTTGTGGGAGAGTCTAGGATCGGAAGACATGATTTCAGAGTAAGGGGTCGCCCATTTAAGACAGAGATGAGGAGGATTTTTTTCCCTCAGAGGGTAGTGAATCTGTGGAATTCTTTACCGCAGAGAGCTGTAGAAACTCGATCGTTAAGTATATTTAAGCCTGAGATAGACAGGTTTTTAATCATTAAGAGAGTGAAGGGTTATGGGGAAAGGCAGGAAAGTAGAGTTGAGGATTATCAGATCAGCCATGTTCTCATTGAATGGCAGAGCAGACTCGATGGGCCGAATGGCCTACTTCTACTCCTACGTCTTAGGGTCTTGTGGTCAAATGGCCCCCTTCTAGTCTGCAAGATCCTGTAAGGTTAATAATACTTCATGAAGAACTATCAGAGCAAATGACCTCCAAGTGGACTTTGAAGTCTGTGTGATTTATCTCTATCATGGCAGAAAGGTACACTAAGCTCAAGAAATAAATGGCTTGAGCTCTTAACCTTATAGGATGGTACAGCAAGGAGTGATTATGAAACTGTAGATTTAATTGAGGCGTCCAGATTGTATCATAAGCCACAACAGCAAAACATTTTGGATTTATGAACATTAGCTAACACTCAAAATTGGATTATAGCCCCTATGTAAGAAAGTTGAGAGAGGGAAACCAGGAATTATCTACCACTTAGCCTAACATCTGTTATTGGGAAATTACGAGTCTATAAAGATAGAGTGACTGAATGCCTTGAAAATTTTCAGCTGAATTTTGAGAGCCAGCATGGATTAGTGAAGTGTAGGTCTGATGAACCCGGTTGAAATGTTTGAACAGGTGACTAAAGTAGAGGACAGAGGGATGTCTTTGAATGTTATTCATGTGCACTTCCAGAAGGCATTCGATAATGCCTCTTATGAAAGACTGATAGCTAAAGTGGAATTGAAGGCAATTATTTACCTGGTTAGGAAATTGGCTGAGTGGTAACCCTCCACATGGCCATAGCTGTGGCCCTTGCAACCCAGAAGTTCCATGCTGGGCTGCTTTGCAGTATGTAGCCCTGTCCCCAGACCTGCTGGAAAATCCAGACGGCATGTGAAAAGTGCCTATAGTTGGCACTTTACCTCGTCTAATTGACTGCCTGCCACTGGTGGGCAGGCAGCCATCACTTCTCAGGCACCGCCTTCGTGAAAAGAGGCCGGAGGCGGGAACATGCTGGCAAACCTACTCGCCGGACAGTAACGGGAATTTGCCTGCACTCCCGCCTCCAAACCTGTCTCTGTCTAGGGATGAAAATTCTGCCCAGCAAATAATAAATGGCCAGATGGTCTGTTTTGGGTGGTGTTCGTTTAGAGAGGAATGTTGAGAGAAGAATGTTAGCCAGGAGAATTACATTAGAACACAGAACTCCTTACCCTTCTGCAAATTATGTCATGGATTTTTTTACATCCACCTGGAACAGGCAGATGGTCTAATGTCTCATCTAAATAACGGCACCGCTGATAAACTCTCAAGACTGCACTGAGCTCCCAGGCTAGTTTCTCTGCTCAGTTCTGCAGAAGGGTTTGAACCTACCAACTCCTGACTCAGACACAAAAGTGCGAGCAAATAAGTCTAAAATCCAAAGCCTATTTTAGTCTAAAAATAACCTGATGAGCCGTGACAATACAGGATATTAAATATGGCCTTTCCTCAACTTTTCTACAGTAGCTGAGTTCAAACTCCAGCGCAACAGGCAAAATAGATGTTAACTGACAGGCTTAACAAAAATAGTTTAATACAGCTGAAAACATACTGCATCATGTTCAGCACTTTCAAGAAAATTATTTGCAGTTACTGTGGCTCACATAGCTAAATTTAGTTCCTGGGAGCTAAAATGACCTTATTGATTAGTTCTCAGTAGAAAAAAGCTTGCAATTGCCTCTTTTCTTGAGCGGTAGTCAAGATTAAAAAAAACATTGTCATGCAGCATAGTCAAGTCAACGCAGTACAAATATAATAAGGATTTCCCTGGATGACTTGTTCTCTTACTTTCCGTAATTCTTCACAGCACTGTACGGAGCAGCAGGTGATATGTGCCAGGCAGATCGAATCCATGGGGGAAGCTCAATCCCACTATAACAACGATTTTGCAATTTGCATTTATTTTCAGATCTGTGTCCTGAATTCAGTAGTAACAAGTCCACCAAGGCTTTAGCGATTTTTTAGCAGACTATAGGGGAGGTGTAGTGGTATTGTCGCTGGATTAGTAACCCAGAGACTCAGGAATAATGCTCTGGGAACCTGGGTTCGAATCCCACAACAGCAGGTGGTGGAATTTGAATTCAATAATAAATCTGGAATTAAAAGTCTGATGATGGCCATGAAACCATTGTTGTAAAAACCCATCTGGTTCACTAACGTCCTTTAAAGTAGGAAATCTTTTGTCCTTACCTGGTCTGGCCTACATGTGACTCCAGACCCACAGCAATGTGGTTGCCTCTTAAATGCCCACTGAAATGGCCTAGCCTAGCAAGCCACCCAGTTGTAACAAACCACTACAAAGACACAAAAAAGGAATGAAACCAGACGGACCACCTGACATCGACCTAGACACCAGAAAAGGCAATGACAATTACAGTCCTATCATCCCTGCAAAGTCCTCCAAAGCTCTCTTTATTAACATCTGGGGGCTAGTGTCAAAATTGTCTCACAGACCAGTCAAGCAACAGCCTGAGATAGTCATCCTCATGGGATCATACCTTACACATAATGCCCCATCCCCATCCCCAGGTATGTCCTGTCCCACCGGCAGGACAGACCCAGCAGCTGTAGTGGCACAGTGGTATATAGTCAGGACGGAGTTGCCCTGGGAATCCTCAACATCGACTCCGGACTGCATGAGGTCTCATGGCATCAGGTCAAACATGGACAAGGAAACCTCCTGCTGATTACCACGTACCGCGCTCCCTCAGTTGATGAATCAGTGCTCCTCCATGTTGGACATCACTTGGAGGAAGCACTGACGATGGCAAGGGTACAGAATGTACTCTGGGTGGGAGACTTCAATGTCCATCACCAAAAGTGGCTCAGTCGTACCACTACTGACTGAGCTGGCCGAGTCCTAAATGACATAGCCGCTAGACTGGGTCTGTGGCAGGTGGTGAGATGAAGTCCCGCCTTTACATTGAGGTTGTGTGGCACTACCACCATGCTAAATGGGATAAATTTTGAACAGGTCTAGCAACTCAAGACTGGGCATCCATGGAGCGCTGTGGGCCATCAGCAGCACCAGAATTGTACTCGAACACAATCTGTAACCTCATGGCCCGGCATATCCCCCACTGTACCATTACCATCAAGCCAGGGGATCAACCCTGGTTCAATAAAGAGTGCAGGAGGGCATGCCAGGAGCAGCACCAGGCATACCTAAAAATGAGGTGTCAACCTGCTAAGCTATATAATAGGACCACTTGTATGCCAAACAGCATAAAATGCAACTGATAGACAGAGCTAAGCGATCCCACAACCAACAGATCAGATCTAAGCTCTGCAGTCCTGCCACATCCAGTTGTGAATGGTGGTGGACAATTAAACAACTCACTGGAGGAGGTGGCTCCACAAATATCCCCATCCTCAATGATGGGGATCAGGCAGAAGGACTGTGATATAAGTAATGAATTTAGCATAGAAAGGGAGGAGGTTCTGAGTGGTCTGGCAGGCTTAAAAGTAGATAAATCTCCAGCTTGGATGAAATGTACCCCAGGCTGTTGAGTGAGGCAAGGGAGGAGATAGCAGGGATGCTGGCAATAATTTTCAATACCTCTCTGGCCACAGGAGAGGTGCCAGAGGACTGGAGGACAGCCAATGTGGTACCATTATTCAAGAAGGGAGGAAGGGATAAACCAGGGAACTACAGGCCAGTCAGTCTAACCTCAGTGGTGGGGAAACTATTGGAAGCAATTCTGAGGGACAGAATTAATCTACACTTGGAGAGGCAGGGATTAATCAAGGACAGTCAGCATGGTTTTGTTAAGGGGAGGTCATGTCTGACCAATTTGATTGAATTTTTCAAAGAGGTGACCAGGTGTGTAGATGAGGGCACTGCATTTGACGTAGTCTACTTGGACTTCAGCAAGGCTTTTGATAAGGTCCCACATGGGAGACTGATAACAAAGGTTAGAGCCCATGGGATCCAAGGCAATTTGGCAAATTGGATCCAGAATTGGCTGAGTGGCAGGAAGCAGAGGGTAATGGTCGAGGGGTGTTTTTGTGACTGGATGCCTGTGTCCAGTGGGGCTACACGGGGATCGGTGTTCAGTCCCTTGCTGTTTGTGGTATATATAAATGATTTAGACTTGAATGTAGGAGGGTTGATCAGTAAGTTCGCGGATGACACGAAAGTTGGTGGGCTTATCAGTGGCAAATGGAATTTAATCCGGATGAGTGTGAGGTGATGCACTTGGGCAGGACAAACAAGGCATGGGAATATACAATGAATGGTAGGACCCTGGGAAGTACCAAGGATCAGAGGGACCTTGGTGTGCATGTCCACCAGTCCATTAAGATAGCGGGACAGGTAGATAAGGTGGTTAAGAAGGCATACAGGATACTTGCCTTTATTAGCCAAGGCATAGAACAGAAGAGCAGGGAGGTTAAGCTGGTACAATGTAAAACGCTGGTTAGGCCACAGCTAGAGTATTATGTGCAGTTCTGGAATCCGCATTATAGGAAGGATGTGTTTGCACTAGAGAGATTGCAGAGGAGATTTACCAGGATGTTGGTTAGTCTGGAGAGTTTTAGTTATGAGGAGAGATTGGATAAACTGGGGTTATTTTCCCTGGAACAGAGCAGGTTGAAAGAAGACATGATTGAGGTGTATAAAATTATGAGGGGCATAGATAGGGTAGACAGAAATGAATTTTTCCCCTTGGTGGAAGGATCAATAACCAGGGGGCATAGATGTTAGGTAAGGGGCAGGAAGTTTAGAGGGGATGTGAGGAAGAATTTTTTCACCAAGAGGGTGGTGGGAATTTGGAACTCACTGCCCGAAAGGGTGGTAGAGGCAGAAACCCTCATAACATTTAAGAAGTATTTGGATGTGCACTTGTGATGTCATGGCATACAAGGCTTTGTGCCTAGTACTGGAAAATGGGATTAGATTAATTAGGTACTTGATTGGCCGGCGCAGACTCGATGGGCTGAAGCGCCTTTGTCTATGCTGTAGACCTCTATGATTCCATGATGGAGGATCCCAGCACAGCAGTGCAAAAAATAAGGCTGAAGCATTCGCAATAATCTTCAGCCAGAAGTTCAATCTCGGCTTCCTCCAGAGGCCCTCAGCATCACAGATGCCAGCCTTCAGCCAATTTGATTCACTCCACGTGATATCAAGAAACGTCTGAAGGCACTGGATACTTCCCTGACAATATTCCGGCAACTGTACTGAAGACTTCTGCTCCAGAACTTGCCGCACCCCTAGCCAAGCTGTTCCAGCACAGCCAGAACATTGGCATCTACCCGGCAATGTGGAAAATTGCCCAGGTATGTCTTGTATGCCAAAAGCAGGACAAATACAACCCGGCCAATTACCGTCCCATCAGTCTACTCTCCATTATCAGTAAAGTAATGGAAGGGGTCATCAACACTGATATCAAGTGGCACTTGCTTAGCAATAACCTGCTCACTGATGCCCAGTTTGCATTTCGCCAGGGCCACTCAGCTCCTGACCTCGTTACAGCCTTGATTCAAATTTGGACAAAAGAGCTGAACTCCCGAGGTGAGGTGAGAGTGACTGCCCTTGACATCAAGGCAGCATTTGATCGAGTGTGGCATCAAGGAGCCCTAGCAAAACTGGAGTCAATGGGAATCAGGGGGAAAACCCTCTGCAGGTTGGAGTCATACCTAGCACAAAGGAAGATGGTTGTGATTGTTGGAGGTCAGTCATCTCAGCTCCAGACATCAATTATCTTTGTCCTTTTGTCTATGACATCTTTGGCAATCTCTTCTTTGCCTCCACCTATCACTGGCCCTCTATCCAGCTCTACCCGTCCCACACCCCTCAAACAGCTTATATTTCACCACATTTCTATATTTCTTTAGTTATGATGAAGAGTCATTCGGCCTTGAAACGTTAACTGTGTTCCTCTCCGCAGATGCTGTCGGACCTGCTAAGTTTTTCCAGCTATTTTTGTTTTTGTTTCAGATTTCCAGCATCCGCTGTATTTTGCTTTTATCAATGCAGGAGTTCCTCAGGGTAGTGTCTAGGCCCAACCATAAGATAAAAACAAAAAGCTAAAAGCTACTGCGGATGCTGGAAATCCAAAACAAAAACAGAATTACCTGGAAAAACTCAGCAGGTCTGGCAGCATCGGCGGAGAAGAAATCAGTTAACGTTTCGAGCCTTCATGGCCCTTCGGCAGCCGAAGGGCCATGAAGGCTCGAAACGTTAACTGATTTCTTCTCCGCCGATGCTGCCAGACCTGCTGAGTTTTTCCAGGTAATTCTGTTTTTGTCTAGGCCCAACCATCTTCAGCTGCTTCATCAATGACCTTCCTTCCATCATAAGGTCAGAAGTGAGGATGTTCACTGATGATTGCATAATGTTCAGCACCATTCGCTACTCCTCAAATACTGAAGCAGTCCATGTCCAAATGCAGCAAGACCTGGACAATATCCAGGCTTGGACTGACAAGTGGCAAGTAACATTCATGCCACACAAGTGTCAGGCAATGACCAACCCCAACAAGAGAGAATCTAACCATCGCCCCATGATGTTCAATGACATTGCCATCACTGAATCCCCCACTGTCAACATCCTGGGGTTTCTATTGACCAGAAACTGAACTGGACTAGCCATATAAATACTGTGGCTACAAGAGCAGGTCAGAGGCTAGGAATCGTGCGATGAGTAACTTGCCTCCTGACTCCCCAAAGCCTGTCCACCATCTACAAGGCACAAGTCAGGAGTGTGATGAAATGCTCCCCACTTGCCTGGATGAGTGCAGTACCTACAACACTGAAGAAGCTGGACACTGTCCAGGACAAAGCAATCCATTTGATTGGCACCACATCCACAAACACTCACTCCCTCCACCAACAACGCACGGTAGCAGCAGTGTATGCCGTCTACAAGACGGACTGCAAGAATTCACCAAGGCTCCTTAGACAGCACCTTCTAAATCCACGACCACTACCACCTGGAAGGAAAAGGGCAGCAGGTATCTGGGAACACCATCACCTGGAATTTCCCCTCCAAGTCACTCACGGTCCTGACTTAGAAATATATCATCTTTCTTTCACTGTCGCTGGGTCAAAGTCTTGGAACTCTCTTCCTAACAACATTGTGGGTGTACCTACACCACATGGCCTGCAGTAGTTCAAGAAGGCAGCTCACCACCACTTTCTCAAGGGCAGCTAGGGATGGGCAATAAATGCTGGCCCAGCCAGCGAAACCCACATCCCATGAATGAATTAAAAAAATCAATTAAACATTTATTAACAAAAGAAAAGACTTCAGGCAAATGCATAGGTTTACAAATTACTACTTTAATAACTTCTAAAACCCCTAATTAATCTGGCTTCCAGTTACACCCCCATTAAGGCAACAGTAAAATATTTTAAAAATAGATTTAAACAGATCCAGGCAAGTCAACACAATACCCTGGACAGTAGAATTCACAGTGGCTTTTCCTAGCTTTAGTTTCTGTAGATAGCAGCTTAATGCACAAATACTAGAGGCTTTTCACACTTCTAGCAGATCTTACAATGCCTTCCCTGACACACAGCCTCAATCCTTTATACATGTTTCTCCCTTTTAATGTAAATTCCATTGCTCCCATATGTCTTTGGAACTTTACCTTTCTCATATTATAAATCTATTAATGGTGCTTCTTTAGGAAAAATAAACACACTGCTTGGCATAGCCTATCTGGCTACGTGTAACATCCTACCACCTCTTTGAAATTCAAATTGCCCTGATTTATCTAAAAATGCAAATTCTCCTCACCTCACATTCTAAACCTTCAGCCATGTTTATCTATTTAGCATTTCAAACCTAGCTCCTTTTGATGAGTCAAAACCTCCAGAGCAGTTATCTCCAATTCAATTAAATCTCCCACACACACACACACACAGAAACTATCCAAACCCCACTATTAATCTACTTTTACAATAAATCACAATAATATGATGATAATTATTAAAGTTTTGTGACACCACCTCCCACTGTTCCCACCACCAACCACCCCAGCTCATTCCACTCTACCTCAATTGTACAAATTTTAATGGAATAGAGAACGCAGTTGTACTACAAACAAAGCACCAAGGCCTTCACATGGTTATGATAAGTAAGCCCCACAATGTGCAATGATATTCACAAGTATATAATGCCTCACGTTGAATTTAGGGGCAGAATTGTCCAGCGGGCATGATAGGTGGCATGCGTGGACAATATGGCACAGTCGGTTTCACAACGGCGGGAAGGCAGGTCACGATCGTCCGCTCAGTCCGCCAATGGCGGGCCGCATTTCTCGCTAACGGTCGTCAGGGAGCTTATTGTAATACATCAGCATATCATTAAAGGGCCATCCATCCCGCCAGGCTCTTGGACCCCCGACAGATCGCTCATGCACATAGGTGGGAAAGCAGACAGGGGGCGTGCACTTGGTGGCCTTCGCTTTGGGGGAGCTGGAGGTGAGTGAGCAGCGTCATTCTGCAGAGCTCGCCAGGGTGGCCTGTTGCTTTGCAGGCTTCAGGGGCGCTGGGGGGGGCCGGGGTGAAGTGCCGCCTTGCCATGGGGCACTGTCCGGGGACAATTGCTGCCCAGCCACGGAGGCGACTGTTGTCGGGAGGGTTTTTGGAACTGCTGCCCTGGTGTTGGAACCTGCGCACAAGAAACCGAGGCCGGGGGCAGGTTAGCCAAGGGAAATGGCCGCGCAGTAGGGACACCTGCATAAACTGACCATTCCTCTGCAACTGAGACAGTTCAGGCGCAGCCACAGTGATAGGATTGGGGTCAGGCTCCTAGACTGCCCCCCCCCACTCAAGCAACGCGGAGGCACCAAAATGCCACCAAGCACTCCAGACCTTACCACCCTCACTACCACCTCCCAACCCCCCCATCCCCCTCGCCATCCCTCCCCCACCCCGGCTCAGATTGCGAGTCTGCGACCACTTTACTGGACCACGGAGCAGTTGGAGTGCACGCGTTTTACAATTTCCTTGCTAACACTTGCCATGTAGCAGTCACTGCTGGAGGCAGTCACAGCCCCTTGCAATCTCAGCATCCTGTTTAGTGTCTTCCCACTCTGCATTGTCTTCCATGTCACAGGCTGACAGAGCAGCCATGCAGCGCACTCATCTGTGGTCATCCGAGGGATGACCAGCACTCTCTGGTAAGCATTAAGGGTCCATCACACAGGGTCAGGAAAGGTGCTAAGTACACCTATGCTAACCACGCCTCTCATACCGCAGGAGGACCACATCAGGAGCATGGAGCCTGGTGACCTAGCTGTATGCCTGATAGCCTACAGAGAGCAGAGAAGATGGAGGAGACAGCGACTGAGGCTCCTGGCCGCGCAAAGGCAGGAGCAGCAACCTCAGGAAGGAGGGGCTGCTGGGGATCCCACACGCTCTGATCAGGAGCAACAGCGAGACATGGCTGGTCAGCGCCTGGCGAAAGCCAGGGTCTATAGACGCCACCTATCATTCCTGCAGATGACTGAGAACCAGTGTCGCTGATGACTGTGCATGCCGAGGGACCTGATTGCTCACACCTGCCACTTACTGCAGAATTTAGCGCCAAGGGGACATGGAGGGCATCCACTGCCAGTGGCTGTGAAAATGACTGCGGTGCTCAATTTATGTGCCAGAGGCTCCTTTCAGTGCTCCACAGGTGACCTCTGTGGGATTTCACAAGCTGCCATCCACAAATGCATCCATGGGTCACGGATGCCATCTTCTTGAGGGCACACAACTTTGTGCATTTCGCCAGGGACTGTGACAGCCAGGATACAAGGGCCATTGGATTCCCCCAGATCTCGGGATTCCCACAAGTGCAGGGCGTGATTGACTGCACCCATGTGGCACTTAGGTCTCCATTGTTACACACAGTGGACTACATCAACTGCAAGGGATTCCACTCACTGAGTGTGCAGCTGGTGTGTAACCACCAGAAATGCATCCTGCAGGTGTTCGCATGATTTCCAGGGAGTGTGCGCGACACCTACATGCTGAGTCGCTCGCAGATCCCTGCAGTCTTCCAGGGTCCACAGAAGTTACAGGGTTGGCTCCTCGGGGACAAAGGCTACCCACAGAAGCTGTGGCTGATGACACCCTAGCGGTGGCCTCAAACTGCGGCAGAGCGACGGTATAATGGGCCTCATGCTGCAGCTCACAACTTAGTGGAGCAGACCATCGGGATGCTGAAGATGCAGTTCCGGTGCCTGAACCAGTCTGGTGGAGCCCTGCAATATAGTCTGCAGAGGATGTCATGTATCATCGTCGCCTGCTGTGCCCTTTACAACCTGGGAGGTGAGCTGCCTGAGGAGGAGGTGGAGGAGATGCACGTCTCCTCTGATGAGGAGGATGCTGACAGGGATGAGGGTGAGGAGGTCCTCGGTGGTGGGGATGATGGGGATGAGGCCCTCACACTGGCTAGATGAGGCAGGCGCACTCGGGAGGACTTCATAGCCGCTAGATTTGTGGAGGATGATGACGACATGCAGTGAGGTGACTCCATGGATCCTCACATCGCATTTGTGAATGTTTGACTACAGTCTGGCTTATGGTAGCATGGATACCCTCTGTGAGAAAGTTCCTGTCATGGAGAGGCGGCGGAGGTCCTAATAGTCACTTGATTGCAGGAGGATGATGACAACATGCAGTGAGGACACTCCATAAAGCTTCACATAGCCTCTGAGGATATTTGACTCCTCTGTGGCCGAGGGCAGCTCGTTTGTACTCTATGATCAGGGTTATATCATGGACACGCAGCCATGAAACATTAAAAGTTCTGATGCTTCGCCTGCCTTCAGCACCTGAGCCCTTCAGGAGCTGGAGCACAGTATCAGTGATCACAGATGCTGAAGAGATGGGGGACAGCCCATTGTTCAAGGTGCTGAGAGCATATCGAGAGAATGAGAGAACTCTGTGGCGCCTGCCCACTATGTTCTGACAGCAATGACCAGCACCGCCGAGGTGCAGGCATCAGTAATGTTCCCAGGGATTGTGAGGCTGGACCATCACTTTGGCCTGAAGGTTGCACAAAGCACAGGGAAGAGGCGCTGGACTGAGACACCTGCCTTTATCTTGTGCAGAAAGGTTTCACATCTGACTGACAAGAACACTGCTCATCAGAATAGGGAGCCATAGGCAGGGAGACATTTTTGGGAGCTTAATGACAATAGTGAACTGTGTGTACAAGTGATTAACATCCGTGCCCAGGCTGTGCAACTAATTCTTCTTAACTTTCCTAACATTGCCGCTACATCTTGGTGCTCCCCGGACATCCACAGCAGAGATGCAGATCGCCTGCTGACTGCGATGCCCTGTCTGTGATGAATTTGGCGGGCGCCCTCTGCAGGGCCAAGACTTGGAGCGCCCTGGCCTGCTTTCGGGGTCTTGCTGTGTGGGAGTGGCATCCTCCTTGGCCTGTGGAGCTGGACCTGCCGAGGTCACAGGAAGGGGGGGAGCCAGATTGGCCGGACACTCTTGGAGTCACCTGGATCAGTGCCCCAGAGTATGCACCTGCTGACCCTCCTCCCAAAGGGTGCCCGGGGGCCCCAGGCTGACTCCTTGAGGACCAGGGGTAGCTGGAGTGAGATTGAGCTGCCAGGCATTCTCTCGCATACACACTGTTGGAGGCCAACTATGGCATCAGCGATGGAGTTGACCCTGTGCAGCAGTGCAGGAGCAAAGTCCTGAGCCAAGGTCTCCATGGTGGCTGCTGCCCTACCAGTGTTGACCTCAGTGCATTGGCATGCCGACACTATCACCTCAGAGTGAAGGCGGACGGACTCCTCCATCATGCCTTGAAATCTGAGGAGTGCAGCGGACATCCCTTCCTGATGTTCCCGAGCTTGCCTTTGCAGCTCCAGTAACTGTGACTTGACTGAGTCCAGAGGCTGGTCATCCGACTCGGACTCAGCAATGTTCTGGCCTCCAGCAATCCTCCGAATGCCGGGGGCCTGGGAAGTGCCTGTTTCCGCCTGCTGTGGATCAGACTGTGCAATGTGCTCACCAGATTGTGACCCCGGGGCTACTGTAAAGATAGGTCCCGCCTAGGTGTGTGTCTCTGCTGGTGGAGGGTGTGGGTCAGCGCTTTGACGGGACTTCAGGGAGGATGACTCCAGATTCCTCTTCAGTGGTTTCTTCAGGGCTTGTTTGGAGGCCCTGGGTCATGGGGTCTGTTGGCTGTTTGGCAGATGTGGCTGCGAAAGCCAGGGGAGATAAGTAGTGCATGGAAGTGGCCTGTGAAACAGGGCATATCACTCACAGCATGGTTGTCTAATGGATGCTGCCCTGCTGGATCCTCACTTGGTAGAGCAGTGTCGACCTCACTGTCAGCACAGGACCGGTCCAGATTGTGGCCGGCCAGCTGGATGGCTCTGTTTTCAAAGTCCGCGAGGACCTTGATTTTGGGCATTCCACCTCCGGCCTGTGACACCTCTCTCTTGTTGTGTGCCAGCTTTTCCTGCATGGATAGAGATGGAGAAAGAGTAAGCAAGATGCCTGCAGGACATCTGATAAGTATGCCTGGCCTGTGTGGGTGGTGAGTGGTCCCATGGACGGGATGAGGACAAAGACGGTGTGTGTGAGGGAGTGAATGGTGATGTCCCTTGAACCGGCAGTGAGTGAGGGCCCTGTGGATGTGTGATGGGTTTGTGAGTGTGTGAGTTGAGAGTGCTGAGAAGTGTGACTCACCCTGGCGGAACCGAGGAGATCATTCACCCTCTTGCGGCACTGGGTGGCTGTCCTCCTCTGAAGGGTGTTGGTGCTGACCACCCCTGCCACCACCTCCCAAACTGGATTGGTCACATTGCTGCCCACCCTGTGGCCAGAGCAGGGGGGTATAGGACATCCCGGCAGGCTACCATGGCATCCAGCAGTCGCTCGAGGGATCCCTTATTGAAGCAGGGGGCTGCGGTCTTTTTCCCTTTGCTGGCCATGTCCTCTATGCAGCAGTGGTGAGCTGGACGCAGTGAGCGCTGTGCTTGTGTCTGGACTTTAAACATGGCGCACGGCGTGATGCGGCGGCGGGGTGATGGCCGGCCGGCGAACGAGAGCCTGCCTGCCGTGGAAACGGCGTATTTCCCGGGAGTGCATAAATAATGAGGCGGGTTTGGGACGATACGGTGTGAAAGCCCACCATCGCTGCCGGCGGGTAAAACGTCATTTTATCCACCTGCTACCGCACTTAGTGCAAACCTGGGAAAAATTCCGCCCTAGGTTACACATCCTCGAGATGGGTCTCTTCACTTTCATGTAAATGTCTGCCTGTCAGTTTAATCGAACAAATACACAGTTCTTTTGAAAGCAGGCCAGTTTCTTCATCTGGCGCATTCAGGCATGAAGAAATGACACTCACTTAATGGCCAGCACAATTCTAGAGACTGGAACAGAGAAATAAAAAAAATGAGGGACAAGGTAGCTAGAGATAAGGCGGGGGGCAGAGAGTAGAAAATGAAAAAGGTGAGTGAGCAATAATGGTGAATGATCCTACACAGTGGCTGGCTCAGGAAAGGACAATTCAGGGTTTCCATGGAGTGTCTGTCCTCAAACCAAACAAGCTTCTGGTTTCCAGCCAACTTTGCCCTGCGAGCTACTGGTTTCTCATTCATCACCATTGACTGCAAAGCTTTTCTTCTTTGTCTCTAAACTGCATATTGTCAACATTATTAAGCGCAATAACTGTCTTCTCGTTTACAGCCGAAAATCATTATGTACTTCTTAAAAATTCACGCTATGAATATTCATACCATATGCCTCATCTCCACAAAACATTACATTCCAAATGCAATTTAACACCCATTTTAATTTTAGATCATCACCTAAGTACACCATGCAGAAATTATTTTACCCTTATCACCAGTAACAGGCTTACCCCATTGTTAGATGTTATGGAGCCTGGACAATCGTTAATATTTCCAAACAGTCTGCAAAAGTCTTGGCCAAGTTTTGCAGAAGCTGAATCTCAAGGCATATCCCGTCAATTTGACTTTTGTCCTTCGCCCTTCAGATGGGAAATATTTTGCCCTGTAACTTGTTAGAAGTGCAGCTGATAATGGGGCATTGAGGGCAATAAGACTTTAGTGAATGGCAGGACCAACAGTCTATCTCCTTAACCAACAAGATTTAAGAATTGAGTAATAGACAGAGGAATGATGAAAATAGGGTGAATTAGTGTCAAATTGGGTAGAAAAAAAGAAATCACCAACAGGAAAGAAAGATTGAGTAAAGAGAAAAGAAGAGATAAAGGAAAAGTAAGAACATTTTAAAAAATATTTCACATTGTAAAATTATCTGACAACAATTTACTACCTGTAGAAATGAGACTGCATTGTTTCAATTGTTCCCTTTCTTAGGCCAGAGAGGTTAAGTGGCATTGCAGGAACAAAAGTTTCATTTAAAGGAAAAAGGTACTTATGATGTTAATTAGTAACTCTAACTTTCTGTAGTGAGTTTAATGGGCAATTACTGCACAAATGAACTTCATGAAACTCAGAATAGTTAAAGGCGCACTATTGATTTTGTGAGGATAATGACAGGGCAGCCCAAAATCATCTAGCAGCTTGTTGTAATTCACAACTCACAGAGTATCTCTTACTCACCACGAGTTGCTGGACAATTTGTATTTTAATAATAGCAAGTGCACTAAACTTGCCATTATTTTGGCAAGCAAAATCTGAGCATTTAAATTTTTACAAAACACTGCCAAAAATTATATTGCACCTGGTACAAATCCCAAGCTGTGTGAGACTCCTTAGCAGAGATGGTTTCCTACTTACTATTGTCTAAATGCCCCTCAAATAATTTCACACCTGAATTAAACCAGTTTGTGACAGTACAATGCCAAAAGCATCCACTCAAACTGTATAGTTTAGTTGACCTATAAGTCATTGAGCCAATACGATTATATGTGAGAATCTGCACATCCTGGCTGTATAAATGCATTTTTATAGCATTCTCATCAGTTCTCTAATATGACTTTAAGAGGTATATGCCCCACTTTTAAGAATAATGGGGAGTCATGCCAGAAATTACGTAAGGCAGGGGTCATGCCATCTGGTTCTATACACAGTCAGGTGGGCATATGTCCAAGATAACGAGGCCGGGAGTTAAAATGGCCTGGGTCTCATGTTCAACTATCTGTGAGGGGACTCCTGGCTGAAATGCATTCTCTCTGCCCCTAGTCTTCCCAGAGTTAAAATTGAGGCTGCTGCTTCAGACATTATGCCTGTCAGCAGACTCTTCAGTGAGGTAGAAGTGTCTATGTACTGAAAAGGAAGCAGAGATTTTCCACGAACTGGGTTAGCAATTTGTAAATTTTAGGTCTGGGAGTCACAGGTTACCCAAAGTGGTACATCACAGGTGGTTTAAAGGTGGCCTATAGTACTTTTTCAAGAAGCAACAGGTTAAACGCTAAAGGCTAAACGACAGGTAAGAGCATTTTACTGGTCCCGGAGAACAGATGGGAAGATGTAGCTAATCTCTGCGGTTGGAGGTGGCAGTCTTTAGTCTGTCTGTTTGCAGTATCCTCCTTCTCTCTTTGTTCCTTGTCTTTTCCAGCTGGCCGGGGTGTTAGGAATCTCATTCCCAGCCTTTTTCTACCTTGCAAAGGCTACCCCCTCAACCCCCAGGCACCCGTTAATATACTTTGTTTCTAGGGTCTGGTTGTTCACCCTATGTGACCCTCTTGTACAATTCCGTCTGGCCAGTGACTGCAAGACAGGAACCCAAGGTGTCACCTCCCCGCTGTCCACCATTTTGGCTGAGGTCACCTTTTAGTTTATCTCAAGGTGGGTGCCATTTGTTAACTTCTACCAGACACTCATATAGATAAAACGGGTAAACAAGGTGCCACAAGACTCCCTGAGATTGCTACCCTCCCTGACTACTAGCTTTGTTTTCCCTCAGCGAATTGCGGAATGGTCTGTTTATGTGTTTTTCCAGAGAGAGAAGAGAAACAGCTTTCTGCCGGGTGGTGCCCTCTTACTATGCCTGCCAATTCTATGAGAATTCTATGGCCAGAATCTTCTGTCACATGAGGGGACATGTCTTAAAAACATTTTTCTTTCTTCATTTAAGTTTTTAAAAATCAAACTAATGCGCGAAAGAGCGCAGGCCCTGACTCAGCCTACTCCCCCCGCCCGCCCGCACAGGGAGCGCTCAGCACTTCCGGGCGCGGGTCACGCTGGGCAGGCCTTAATTGGCCCGCCCACGTAAAATGGTGGCGCGCAGCTGACCGCAGGTGGCGATTGGCTGCACGCCCGTCTGCGCCCGCTCCCGCCCAGCCCCCTCGATGGGGAGAAAATTCTCCCCTATACTATTTGGAAAGGTACAATTTCTCACAGATTTTATAGTAGAATGTCTTCAAAAGCTAGTTGCAAAGAAAAATACACCAATGTTTTTGATAATATGTCAAAGGTTTAAGCAGCCACAATAGTTTCTTGGAAGAGAAACTGTGTACAGATCCATATAAAAGATGTGTACGCACTGGAGAGGGTGCAGAGAAGACTTACAAGGATGATAGGGGGAGACGGTGGCACCAGATTAGTAAATCAGAGCCCCCAGCTAGTGCCCTGGGGTCATGGGTTCAAATCTCACTACAACAGCTGGTGGAATTTAAATTCAATATAACGCTAGTCTCAGTAATGTGACCATGACAAATGTGCTGTAAAAACCCCATCTGGTTCAATAATGCCCCTTAGGGGAAGGGAATCTGCCACCCTTATCTGGTCTGGCCTACATGTGATTCCAGATCCACAGCAATATGGGTGACTCTTAACTGCCCCCTGAAATGGCCTAGTAAGCCATTCAGTTCAAGGGCAATTAGGGATGGGCAATAAGTGCTGGCCTTGCATGCGAGGCCCACGTCCCTTGAAAGAATAAAGGGAAAAACAGGAATGTGTGGGTATATATAAAGGATTGACAGACTGGGTCTTTTTATTCCTGAGGAAAAGGCAGAGGGGAAGGAGGGGGGTGCAGTGACCTAATCAGAGGTATTTAAAAATTGTGAAAGGTTTTGACAGAGTGGATACAGAGAGAATCTTTCCTCTTATGCGAAGAACATAACTAGAGGTCATCAGGATAATGTCACAAAGAAATCCAATCGGGAATTCAAAAGCAACTTCTTTACCCAAAGTGTTGAGGATGGGGACCTCGCCACCACATGGAGTGAATAGTATAGATGCATTTAAGGGGAAGCTAGACAAGCATTTGAGCGAGAAGGGAATTGATGTTCACAATAATAGATTTTGATGAGAAAAGATATGAGGGGGCTTGAGTGGCTGATAAACACGGCTCTCAAGGAGGGAAAAAAGAGTAAAAACTTGGAAATAAGAACACTGATCCAAACTGGTCTTGTATACCTTAAAATGGAACACTAATAAAACTGGGAAATAAGAGTACTGGTCCGAACAGTTTTTTTTTTTCCCTTCTGGGCAGGCAGAACGGTCTGTTCCTGTGCTCGATATTTTATGTAGAAGACTTTGGGAATTTAAATCCATTGCAAACCATGAAACAAATTGAAGTTTTGCTTCTGTTTAAAACAGATCAGGGACTGAATTTTGCGCTGATCGGGTGAGCGCGCACCCGACCCAATCGAGCATGAAATCGTGCGAGATGGCGTCAGGTAAGCGTCCCAACGCCATCCCACGCTCGCATGATATTTTGGTCAGCGGGCGCACACAAAAGTTGGAAGCGTGCCCGCTGACAATTAAGAGGGCAATTAAGCCCATTAACGGCGCAATTGTCTGTCATTTTACATAGCTCGTCCAACCTTATGGTTGGCGGACGGGCGAATCGGCCAGGTAGCCTTTCCATTTTTCAACACACCTCATCCAAGGGCGGGATGGGGTTTCCGTTATTAAATAAAATAAAAATAGAAACCTGTGGACAGCATTTTTATAACCTATACATTCAGCTGCCTGATTGTGGTGCTTGGACATTTTCTTCCTGATTTTAAGAACTTTATGTCCTAGGTTTCGGGTCTTCAGCTCCCTTGGGCAGCTCTCTGCCCTCAGGGGGGCTTCTATCAGCGCTCGACCACACCCGCATTGAAGTCATCGCCTACCCTCCTCCTGCCTCCACCCCGACAGCACCGAGCTTCTCAGCGCGTGTTTCACGCTGGCTGGCCGTTAATTGGCTGGCCAGTGTGAAATCACGATCGGGGGCTGATCGTGGTCGGTGGTCCGTTTCCCAACCACTCCCAGGCCTGCCAATCGCACCCACCCACCAGGCTGAAAATTCAGGCCCAGGCGTATTGTGTACGTTGCTCTTTATCGCCTATTCTTCAGTTACGCGCTCCTAGCTCATAATCTTTCTCAACGGTTCCTGGTTCACCGGGCCTGTGGCAAAAAAAAATCCATCACAAACCATGGAGCGGATGTGATACTGCAAGGTGCGATAGAAGGACACAGCATAGTTGGAGTCCAAAATACATGTTTATAGAAGGAGGAAGTGGAGATTAAGCCAAAGATGCAAAAAAAAAACCCTATTTACGAATGACATTTAATATTACAAATTACTGCATTAATTCCTATGCTATATTTTGTGTGAACATCATTGTACTTCACAATTATGTTACTACTTTCTGTTCCCATCATAAGTGTAATTGAATTCAAGAATGGTCTTTGAAAAAGCTGTTTTTTTTCCCCTGTAGTACAGGACATTATTTGACTCAGGGTATATTGCTTTACTGCATCCAAACCCAATACATCATCAAATTAAATTCAGTTTTGACAATAGGTTATGGATTATTACCTAAAATATGCAATACCTTGCTTGAAAGGCCCCTCTGCTCATGATAATTTGAATATTCTCAACATTATGTCACTACAATTTCAATTGGCAGTGCATCTGACTCCGAAGTTTCATTACAGATTCACCTGCCAGGATTATGATTAATGCAGTCAGATTCAAAACCAGGTGGGATATGATCAAACATTCTACCTTCCCATTTTAAAGGTTGACTTGACCCATTGTGTGAATGTGTGTTGCATAATGTGTGAGACCTAGAATATGATCACAAGAATTTAACAGTTGGAGATCATTTAGCCTTTTGTGCCAGAGGGAAAGCCCTGGAATTCCACGGGTTTACTGCCACCTCACAGCTGTAGCTTTGTCAAATGTGCAGTGGTAACACTGCTCATGTGTACAATAGGGATTTGCATCATACTTCAGCTGAGGTTAGAGCAACGCAGCAGCAGGAAATCAAAGGAAATTCAGGGCCAAGTGCCTTCCTTCATGTTTTCCAGTTAAAATTCTCATCTAACTCAGGCCACTTGAGCATTCCCGATTTTAATCACTCTGTCATTGGTAGTCATGCCTTCACCTACCTAGGGCCTAAGCTCTGGAATTCCCTCCCCAAACCTCTCCAGCTCTCCAACTCACTTTCTTTCTTTAAGACACCCCTTAAAACTTATCTCTTTGACCACACTTTTGACAATCCGGCCTCATATTGTCTCATGCGGCTCGGTGTAAAATTTTGTTATATAGGGCAAAATTTTTAGCTTGGCGGGCGGGCATGCGCCTGACCCCTTCGAGCGTAAGATGTCATGCATTGACATCAGGCGAGCATCCCAACATAAACGCACAGTTGCGCTCTGGTTCGGTCGGCAGGTGCACGCGGGAATCGGCAGCGTGCCTGGCGACAATTAAATGGTCTATTAAGACCATTAAAGAATCAATTAAGTTACATTTTTTGCTGCCCATCCAACCTTATGTTTGGCGGGCAGGCAAAAAGGCCCAGCGGTCCTTGCATTTTTTTTGGAAACCTCATCCACGGGCGGGATGAGGTGCCCAAAAGCAAATAAGAATAAAATAAAAGTTTTAAAATGTATTTAATAACATGTCCCTGCTCACGTAACAGAGTCGCACAGCTTTAACAGAGTCACATGAGGGGACTTGTTTTATTACATTTTTCAATTCTTTAATTTGAAAAAGAACTCTTCATCTCCCTGATTCTGAAGCGTGGACTCGCACACATGCATGAAATTTGCGCTCACCCTCCTATCCCACCCACCCCTGCACAGGCAGCACTGAGCGCTGCCACTCACATTTCACGCCAGCATGAAATTGTCTTCCGGCCTTGATCACAGGCAGCTTCCCAACTGCCCCTGTCCACCCCTGCCCAGCCCGCCCAACCGGGGCAAGATTCTGCCCATAACGCTCCTGTGAAACACCTTGGGACGTTTTATTATGTTAAAGTCTCTATATAACTATAAATTATTGTCGTCGTAAGATGCATTATTTAGAATGAGAGCCCATTTACAGAATTAGCAAAAACAGACATGAGCCAGAATGGATAGGTAATATGGTATGTGAAACCTTGTGGGTGAAACCTGGAAGTCAGTGAATGGATTGGAATCTGAGATCTCAACTCAATTGTACCATTTAATTTTGGCTTAGAGGAGGTCTTGTGATGCAACGGGTCACGCCCCTGCCTCTGAGCTAGAAGTTCCGCGTTCAAATTCCACTCCAGGACTTGAAGGCCAAGGAAGGTACATTCATAATGTAGCTGTGGTAATTATGGCTTTATGTAATGTGTAGTATACCTTTAAGAAGGATGTTGTAATGGAAGATCATATGATCGTATGTAACCAATAGAGGAGTAGTGTAGGCTACCTCTGTAGCCAGTAGTCTGAGTGAGTAAGCAGAAGTATGGAGACAGGCTTTGAGTTGAAAATACACAAGTGTAGTTGCTGAGTGCCTTTGTAAATAAACAGAATGTGTTCCATCTAAGAACTGTCTGCTGATCAACTCTGTCTATTGTTCCAACTCGGCCATCCCAAAACAAGCATGCAACCCAGATAACATATACCTTAACAAACTAGTGACCAGGATCCAACAAACTGGCGATGAGGAAAAAGCAAGGAAAAGGTGAAGATACAATAAGCTTGCTTCAAGAATAAAACAAGTTAATGGAAGAAATCAAGAGAAACAAAATTGAGCTGTACCTTGCACGGTCATTGTAAGTAGAATTCCCATCCTAATTGTTGAAGCAATCCCCTCACAGAATGCTGCAATTTGGAAGAATTGATCCTTTCGATCCAGCCATGGACAATTGGTCTCATTATATTGAACACCTTGTATTCTTTTTCCAAGTGAATGGCATTGTGGGGGAAGAGAAGAGGCGAGCGATCCTCTTATCCACATGCAGGAGTAAAACCTATGGCTTGATTTGAAGTTTGACGGCACCCAGTGCCCCAGATTCAAAAAGTTTTGAAGAATTGTTGGACCTCATAAAGGGTTATTCCTAGCTAAAGCCCTTGGTAAAGATGCAACAGTTTAAATTTAACTCAAGAAATAGAGCCCTAGGGGAGATGATTGCTTGTTATGTGGCAAGTTTGAAACAGTTAACAGAACATTGCGAGCTTGGTACACCTTTAAATGATATGCTCAGATAGGGTTTAGTGTGTGGTGTGAATGAGGACATGATTCAGAAGAGATTTTTGTCTGAAACAAATTTGAATTTTAAGAAGGTACTAGAGATAGCACTGCCATGGAAAGAGCAGTAAGGGAATCAAAAGTCATACAGGGAGCGCAAAATGGAGCCGTCTTCCATGTTGGTCGGTAAGCCCCAGACAAAAAGGGCAAATGAAAGACTCTGCTGAGAAGCAGGAAACTGCAACCGCTAATAGACAAATAAAAATAAATGACTTAGCAGCGAAAACAAGGAATAATTGCAACAGAGGTGGAAACAGGCAACCTTATAATGATTGGCAGTTAAATAAATCTAGTGTAGGGTCTTCTCCTTGTCGGGGTGGTTGTGCGGGAGTGGGCAGGTTCCCAATTGGCGCCCCCCCATCGGGGGCGCGCTGCCATTTTACATGGGCGGGCCAATTAAGGCCCGTCCAGTGTGACGTCCGCCAGGAAGCGCTATGCGCTCCCTGTGCGGGCAGGGATGGATCCCCTAAGCCGGGAATGCCCTCTTTCACGCATGTGCGCAAAAGAGCGCACAGATCTCCCTGAGGGAAAGTGCTGCCTCAGGGAGATCAGCTCAGGTTTGAAACATTGAATAAAGATGAGAAAAAAAATTACTGACATGCCCCCTCAGGTGCCACGGTCACATGAGCTAGGACATGTCAATTTATTTTATTTAGACGTTTCAGGCAAATTTTAATACCCTCATGAAACCTCAACCCGCCCGTAGATGAGGTTTCATATTCTTTCAGATGCCCGCCTGGGCTCCCGGCCTACCCGCCAACCATAAGGTTGGACGGGCAGGTACATTCATTACCTCAATTACTTTATTAATGGCCTTAAGTGGCCGTTGACAGTTAGGCGGGCACGCAGCTGACTTGGCTCCGCATGCGCTGACCTGAAAATGTAAATGATGCGGGGTGACATCAGGACATTTTATACATTGGTGAGCGGGCCCCGCCCCCCGCTCGCTGACCAGAAGATACAGCCCCTAATGTTTTATTGTGATTGAAATGGACACCTAATGAGACAGTGCAAGCAAAGAATCAGGCAGAATTTCAAACAAAAGGAAAAACCCCGTGAGATCTACAATATAGAAGAGCCTGAAACACCAAATTCAGATATTTATTCATTATTTAATTTGAAGGTTGGAAAAACAGAACCAATATATGTAACAGTGAAGGTAAATGGCAGACCTATCAGAATGAAAGTGGACACAGGAACTTCCACTTCTGCGATAGGTGTACACAACTTCAAATATCTGAATTGTGGTGACTATGAATTAAATTTGGAAGAAGCTGATGCCAAATTAAAAACTTACACAGGTGAAGACATCCAAGTCAAAGACATAAGCAGAATTACTGTCCATTACGGAAGCCAATCAGCAAAGCTACCAGTGTTGTTCTTGAGAGGCAGAGGCACCTGCATCAAAGAACACCTCCGAGGTCAAATCATTCTTGGGAATGATCAATTATTATGGGTGTTTCTTACCCAATTTGTCTACAGAACTGGCCCCCCTGTATTAACTACTCAAGAAGTGGGAGTCGCCACAGTAAGAAAATTTCATAAAGGTAAAAAAATTGTTTCACTCTTCCAACCTATTAGTAGATTATGACCAGAGGAAAGAATTGGTGTTGACATGTGACGCATCTCCATACCAAGCGGGAGCAGTGCTCTCCAATCGAATGGACAATGGCATGGAATGACCAATAGGATATGTCTCAAGAACGCTCACCACAGCGGAAAAGGGATACTTACAGATAGAAAAAGAAGGCCTGTCAACCATCTTTGGTGTCAAGAAATTTCACCAGTACATACACGGCCATCGTTTTACCATCGTTTCAGACCACAAACCATTGCTAGGATTATTCAGCGAGGATAAGACTATACCATCCATAGCCTCAGCAAGAATACAATGATGGGCATTGAGCCTGGCAGCCTATGCCTATACTTTCACTTATAGGCCTGGAAATCTAATTTCAAATGCTGATGCACTGAGTCATTTGCCCTTAAAGAAAAATTTGAGAATGTCCCAGTTCCACAAGAACTAGTTTTGTTGTTGATTTTCTTAGATTCATCTCTGGTATGTGCTAAACAGATCAGAGACTGGACAAGTCAAGACCCAGTCTTATTCAAATTACAAGGACAAGTGCTTCAAGGTTGGTCACAAGAACATGTGTCTGATGAAATGAAACCGTACTTTAACAGAAGACATGAAATAATCGGCCAGGATGGTATTTTATTGTGGGGAGCACGAATGATAGTTCCTCCAAAGGGAAGGAAGCCATTGTTGATTGAACGACATAGTGCACATCCAGGAATTTCCCAAATGAAGACCATAGCACACAGCTATCTATTGGCAGCCTGGGATGGATGGAGAAACAGACAGTTTAGTGAAGAATTATGTAGGGTGTCAGCAATTGCAAAAGTTACCTTTAACAGCTCCATCACACCTTTGGGAGTGGCCAGGAAGGCCATGGGTACGATTGCACATTGACTGTGTGGAACCTTTCGTGGGAACAATGTTTCTGCTTATTGTTGATGCCCACTCAAAATGGATGGACATATATGAGGTGAAATCTCAGACGTCTTCTGCTGCAATTGAGAAGCTATGGCAAAGTTTTGCCATTCACGGACTACCAGAAGTGGTCGTATCTCAAAACGGCATGGCATTTACGAGTGTTGAGTTTCAGCAGTTTATCAGCCTCAACGGTATCACTCACGTAAAAACTTCACCGTACCACCCTTCGTCAAATGGGCTGGCCGAAAGAGTGGTTCAAACATTCAAAGCTAGCATGAAGAAATTAACTGGAAATTCCATAGTAACCAAGCTAGTGTGTTTTCTTTTCCAATAGAACCTTCCCTCACACAACAATAGGTGTCACACCTGCAGAATTATTGATGTTTGCTGTCTCAGGACGAGATTGAGCTTAATAATGCCGAATTTAAGGGGGAAGGTGGAAAGGAATCAGGGAAGTCAGTAAACCAGACACAACTGGCATAGTCGCGACAGGAGGTTTACCATAGGAGAGACAGTATATGTGATGAACTTTGGAGAGGGACCAAAGTGGTTACCGGGTGAAATAAGTGCAGTGGCTGGACCTCCATCTTACCACATGGAGGTGGAAGGCTGGGCCATACGGAGACGTGTGGATCATCTAAGGAAGAAAGAAACAAATCGCCCAGAAACGATGCCACCACTGTTCACGACCAAGTCAATGTTTCCTGTTGAGAGAACTCAACCTAGTACAGCTGTGCCAGATGTGTCTGTTGCACCTGTAAGAGTTGAGGAAACAGATTTGCAGGTACCTGCAGAAGAACCTGATGTTCAGACAACTCCAGGAAAGGAGGTTCCTGACAAAGCATCGGAAGTTGTAGAGCTGAGACGTTCTACACGCATAAGGAAACCCCTAGAAAGACTGGGGGAGGGATGTGGTAATTATGGTTTTAGAAATGTTTAGTATACCTTTAAGAAGGGTGTTACAAAGGAAGATCACATTATCATATGTAACTAATAGAGGAGTAGCGTGGACTACCTCTGTAGTCAGTAGTCTGAGTGAGTAAGCAGAAGTATGGAGACAGGGAGACAGTGTAGCTACTGAGTAAATAAACAGAATGTGTTCCACCTAAGAACTTCTGCTGATCAACTCTGTCTATTGTTCCAACTCAGCCATCCCAAAACAAGCGTGCATCCTGGATCCATAAGTCCCAACAAACTGGTGACCAGGATCCAACAGTAGCCAAACAGGTTGACTATCTACTTGTAAATCTTTCCAACACATGCCAATGGCAGGCAGTAAGACTGGGAGAGATTCCTGGTCAACCATGTGATGTAAACTAAATTTAAGCCTCAAACCATCAATATTCATAGCTTCAGGCTACAGCATGCATGTAAATGTGCATGTTGCGACAGCAACTTGGACTCTTTGAGGGGTGGTTTGCTCAGTTTGGCTGAACGGCTGGTGTGGATCAGATTAATGCCAACAGCAAGGGGTTCCATTCCCATTGTAGCTTGGGTAGATTCAGGACCTGCCTCTTTGCCCTACCCCTGGGGGAAGTCACAGTGCTGCGGGTCAGACCTGCCTTTGGGCAGAGAACTGAAGAAGAAAAAGAATTTTGGTTTCCGGGTTTTGCAACTCCAAGCTGCCCAGTGGGTATGATGCACACTCTGATTGCATGATTTCTGCTTCCGTGAAAGGGACAAATGGAAACTGGAGATGTTCAGGATGGATGGAAGACACAGGCTAGGATTTTCCGTTTGTAGGGCGGGCACGGCGGGCAGACCCGGGAGCGGCTAGGAAACAGTCTGCCGCCCGCGATCTGGCCCCAGCCGTGATTTCACGCTGGCTGGCCACCGACCAAAACATCGCGCCTTATTTTACACCTGATCAGGTTGCACGCCTGACGAATGTAAAATCCTGCCCATAGAGAAAGGACAGCACCCAGATGCATCGCTGGAAATTACTGCTGGGTGCAGTCAGAAACAGGAGGGACATAGGAGGAAGAAACCTGTGGTTCCTACCAAAATGGCCTGGTTGGAGGTGACTGGAGAAGTGAGCAGCAGAAGTGTAGTGCCCCAGTCTTGGATGCAGTTTAATGACCTCATTGGTAAAGCAAAGTATTTAATAGAGCGTATGGATCCTCCGCTTAGTAATTAGAGGCAAACAGTACAAGAGCCAGGAAGTTAAACTAAACCTGTATAAAATATTAGTTTCGCCCCAACTGGAGCTCTGTGTCAATTCTGGGCCCACACTTTAAGAAAGACGCAAAGATTTTGCAGAGATTGCAGAAAAGATTTACTTAATGGATCCAGAGATGGGGGGTTAGTTATGTGGGTAGACTAGAAAAGCTGGTGTTGTTCTCCTTAGAGCAGAGAAGGCTAAGAGGAGATTTGATGGAAGTATTTAAAATCATGAAGGATTTAGATGGAATAAAGAAAGAGAAACCTTTCCAATAGCTGAAGAGGCAATAACCAGAGAACACTGACTTAAGTTAATTGGCAAAAGAACCAGACGTGACATCAGGAATTTTTTTGAATATAACGTGTGATTAGGATTTATAATGAACTGCCTGGCAGAGTGGTGTAATAATATCTTTCTAAGGGGAATTGGATAAATATTTGAAGGAAACAAAATTGCAGGGATATGGGGAAAAATGAAGGGAGTGGAGAGTGAATTGCTCTTCAAAAGAGCTGGCACACACTTGATGGGCTGAATGGTCTCTTTCTCTGTTGTACTATTCTATGATCCTACGATTTTAACTCAATCAAAAAATGTGACTGCATTAGCTGATTCAGCTGCGTCCTGTCCTTTAAGCACCCGTCTTCACTCTGTTTGCTGAGTGCTCTCTATTTCACATCACTCCTCACATCCATTCAGGTTCAGCATTTCCTACCCTTCCTTTTCAATGCAGCCCATCACCTCCCCATTTATCTATTTGCCTTTGCCACTCATCTTATGAAATGAGACACGTTTCCACAATAGCATCAGCATCTCATTTCTGGGGTTGCTCACAGGTGTTGTGAGCCAAGTTTGAAGTGGGTATTCCTTGTCTTACATGAGCCAGTCTTTAAGCCTGCTTCCTGGAATGAAAAAGTTTACATTGTCGGGGCTGAACGCGTGCAAGGCTGGACTGTGTACATGGACTGGGGTGGGGAGGGGGTGAAGTTTCTGTTCGGAAAGCTGTAAGTTTTCAATTTTGATTTGATGTGGCTTCCAGTCAGCAGTGGATCATGGAGTAGTCCGAAGCCGTAGGGTAAGTCAGCTGCTGCTGCTGGTGGCAGTATTCAGGATGGAGTGGGGTGGAGGCCCAATCCCTAACCTGGGATAAGTATGGTGGGGTTATTTGACGGCAGTGGGAGGGGAGATTGGGTTGCTGGAGGGAGGCCCTGTTTTTTGTCTCCCTTCAGCTGCCGAGTGTCCTGAGGTCCGGGAAGCCCATCCGGCCAGGGTTAAACCTGCAAAGCTGATTAATTCAGAGACTTCCAGCCTCATCGAAACATTTACTTGGCCAACCTGCCTCCTGGGAGCAGTTTGACTGCCCGCACCCTTGTTACCTCTCTGTTAAACCCAGAAGTGGGCAAGTTGGAGCGGGTATGAAATGTTTACAGTTTTGACATCTCATCCGACACCAACTCACTTGTTTTAGGGAGCTGAGTTTCAATTCATTGACTCCCCCCACTGGGGGTCGTGAGACGAAGTCTTGGGGTCGCGAGCTCTGAGGCAGCAAAGGCTGCTGTGGAGCTCGGACTGAGTGCCAACAGCTGTGAGGCCCCTTTAAATCCTTCTGGCTTTTTCTGATGGTGGGTATGACACAATGGACGGGTAGGGTTTTTTAAAAAATGACTGCAGTTTGAACACTGTGACCTGTCCTCAACCTCTGAAATCGTGCAGCCCTCCCCCTGTTCAACTGCTGAAGGCAAACCACCCCCTCTCAGTAGCACCACCAACTCCCCCCAGCCCCGTCTAGTAGCTGAAGGCAACTCCTTCACTCAGCAACTAAAGGCCACCACTACCCCCATGCCCCCACCACCACCACCACCCTATTCTGCTCAATAACTCTCATAGCCTCCAGATTTTCACTCTGGGACAATGTGAAGTGCGGGATGTTTAAATGGAGTCACACCAGGAAAATGTTTGAGAAGGACTACCTTAGACTGCCATAGTGTGAGTACATCATGACAGCTCTCTGGGAACCTGGCACAAAGCTGCGTGAACCTCTTCTTGTGATTGCAGACCAGCTATGCATTGATGGGTAAATAGCTCTTGCATTTTATAAAACTCCTGGCCACCGTGCTACTTGCTCAGATTGCTGCAGGTCTACAGTTGATGGCACCTGTGGGGATTTAGCCTGAGGGGTAAGTCTAAGTGCTTGTTCATTCTGACTATGGATAGCACAGGGGAGATTCATATAACTGTCATCCCTAGCAAATTATCCATCAGCGACCTGCCTCGTACATTTATGTGCAACCGCTGGGAGATCCTGGATATGCCTCCACTGGTACCCTAGAAGGATTCGGAGGTGAAAAGTTTGAAAAAGACAGTTACTTTTACAACCACTGGTGATGATAATCTCAGTCTGTGGAAGCAGTGCTTTTCCAGGAAGCTGAGCTGCTGTCTGTAAACCTTGTCATGTGTTGCAGCTGCATTGGAACAGTTTGGCTAGTGGCACGGCGAATTCCGGCATACAGGTCTTCAGTGCCACAGGGATGTTGTCAGGGCCCATAGCCTTTGCTTTATCCAATGCCTTCAGTCGTTTCTTGATATCACGTGGAGTGAACCGAATTGGCTGAAGACTGGCACCTGTGGTGCTGAGGACCTTTTAAAAAAATTGTGACACCCACAAGGAAACATAAACCTCACAAATCACTCTTGTGACTTTATCATACCTGGAAAGTGTGGTTCTAATATGGGCTTTCACACACTAGTCATGAGATGGGGGAGTTCTAATTGTTAGGAACTAGAGATAGTTTAAGTAAGTTGTATTTGTAATTATGGGTGTTAGGAATGAGCTTTAGCTTTACGTTTAATTTATATTTTTCTATTTGTGAGTTGAAAAAATGAACCCTGGGATCTAGTTTCACTTTTGGGTGGTGATAGCAGGTCTAAGGCTTTGTTTGTGTATCTGCATTTTTAATGAGGTTGTCCAGCTCTTGCAGTGGTTTAGGGAAGTTAAGACAAAGTGGAAAAAAAACTGGGCTGTTGCCTAGCAATAGGAGGCCGATGCAGAGACAGTGAGAAACAGAAAGCATATTTTAGTTCAGTTGAAGCCAGGAGCCAGGAGGAACTGCAGAGAGAGCCAATATCCTAAAAGCATCGAAAGGTCACAAAGCCAAGGAGTGAGACAGAAAGGAGGGGTCCCAAGAAGACCTTCTAGACAAAGGAAGAACAGGAGTCTGGAAAAGGTCCTGTTCTGCGGAAGTGAAAGTAAGGAGCAGAGACGGAGGCTCCAAGCTTGAAGGGAGAAAGCTACAGGACACAGACATAAAGCAAAATAGAATTGCGAGAAACCAGAAGATCCAAGGGGACAGCCGGAGGTCTGTAACTCTTTACTATAGGCATGTGAAGCAGTGGTGTTCTTTTGGCATGTCTGAGTATTTGAGAGAGAGTATGGAAGGCAAAGCTTGAATGCACATGGCGATCCAGGGGAGAGAAACACGAGAGAAAGCATTGTTTGGGAGAAGATTCCAAAGTGGGTTCTTCAAGAGTAGAGGTTGGAAACCCTCATGTGAAAGATGGAGTTCAGTGAGACCAGTTGGCTCACGGTGTGACAAGCGCCTGGAGGGAGCTGATGAAGGATCCATAGCATCTGTTTGGGGTGGCATCTGTCACTTGTTTCATAGTGTGGTGTGCTGATCACAACACCTGTTGGTTTACATGAACTGTGTACTTACTGGGAACATGAGAGTGTAAGATAGTTTTTGTAACTTGTGTTATCCTTACAAATGTATAATATCTGTAAAGTTATAGTTGTGGGTGAAGGAGTATTGTAATATAGTTCATTTTTTCTTGTTTAATAAATGTTTTGTTCTTTTGTTAGAAGTTCATCGGCTGACTCCTGTGGCTCTGTTCAGTAGCTGCCCCCCACGTTTCTAAACAAAAAAAAAGTTAGGATTTATCAAGCCAGGTTCCACCCTGGGATCTGGCTTGTGCAGAAGTAACATCAGCTGGGATCATAACATAAAGTTGAGCATCATCAGATTTTCATGCAGCTATTGAGGCCTATGTTCAGAGCTCGCTCAACACACTTCTATTTGATAAAAGCAAAATACTGCGGATGCTGGAATTCTGAAACAAAAACAGAAATGGCTGGAAAACTCAGCAGGTCTGACAGCATCTGTGGAGGGAGAAACAGAGGTAACGTTTCAAGTCCGTATGACCCTTCTTCAGAGACCCGCCGAGTTTTTCCAGAGTATTCTGTTTTTGTTCTGCACTCCTATTTGAATCACTCTGCTGTCTTGGGACCCATGCTGTGTTCTTATTCTGCCAGATGAAAAAAATATTGTACATCCTCCAATTTCTATTCACTGAATACTTCAAAACTGAAGATAGCAACAGAGGAAAAATAGAAACACAACAGCACCTAGAACCAGCACTGCCATTCAAATCCAATTACTGACCTTATCTCCATATCCCTTGGTACCCTTACTCAACACAACTCTACCAATCTCAGTCTTGAAAGCTGCAATTGTCCCCGATCTCTACCACCCTAAGTACGAAAAAACACTTCCTGATTTCCTTCCTCAATTATATCTAGCTCTCAGTTTAAGATTATGCTCCCCTCTGCTTGATTCCTCCACCAGAGGAGACAGTCTCTCTCAATCTACACAATAGAATCATTTTACCATATTTTAACTGCTAGCTGTGAATCATGATCTAAGTAACCACTCAAGGGTGGGAAGAGCTTATTTTTAATCATTTTTCCCCATTCTTTATTGCGGATACTTGGCTTTATTTCTGATTTTCTTGGGATCTCACCCTTCGGTTACACTGGGCTACTTGTGCCAGAATGGTGTGGTCTTGCTGTGCAAAAGCCATAGGGCAACTCTGCTTAACTGACATCCCAGCAGCACATGAGACGCTGGCCTGGATTTTCTCTCTGAGGTGGGTGTGCAAAGTCGGAAAATTTTCAGGCGCACAGCAACCCACCTTGGGAAAAAGTATCCTGATGAGCATGATCTTCATTCTCAGGGCAGGGGTGGGTGGGGGTGGTGCGTGCTGGGGCCAGGCCCACTGCCCCCAGACCCAGATAAGAGGTTGCCACAGGAGCAGTCGAGTGCTGAGGCGGACTGGTTAAAAAGCCCGTCCCTGTTCTCTTGGATGTGGTCCAAGCTGGGTTGTTAAATAGTAGACCCTCTATCCCTCACCCCTCACAACTCCTCATCCCACCACCCATTCTCCATGCCCCGTCCAAGTCAACCCATGACCCCCCTCACCCACCCCCAATGGCCCCTCATAACCTCCATGCCAAACTATGCTCCTCCACCCATCCACAATGACCCCTCATACCCTACATGCTAACTTATGCCTTCCATCCATCCCAAATGGCCCCTTATACCCTCCATGCCAATCTATGTCCTCCATGCACCCCATGGTCCCTTATACATCCTATGCTAACTTTGTGACAACTCATGCTAACCCATAGTTCCCCACTCATCCTCATTGTCCCATATAGCCCCTCTGAAAATTTAGTGCCAACTCATGGCCCCCCACCTACCACACTTTGCCCTTATACTCTCCATGCCCCCTTATACCCTCACCCAGTATTCCCCATAGGCAGACCTCAGGAACCATGCTGAGATGAATTAAAATTCCAAGCTTCTATTACAGGCTTCACTATATATAAAAAAAACTCTCATTGGTAAAAGCCCATTCAACATGTTTAAATTCCTCAAGTCTTTAATCCCTTATAAAAACAAACATTTGTATTCATAACCCCACATTGAAAAGAGCTAATCCTTTGATAACCTCTTGGAGTTGTCAATAAAACTGTGAACTTACAGCCCTGCCCCCAAACTATGTTAATGACATGTTGTGGAAGCAGTCAAGCAGTAATAACGGTATCATGTTGGATTATATTAATAAACATCTATTGAGACTGCAAGCACATTTCTTTTTCAACTCAGAGACACAGGCAGGCTGTTTTTTAAATATTTCAATATTTAGAGAGCTGTAAATTTAAATGACTTGACAGCTTGACAAATTCACAGACCTTATCCACCCTTTACAAGCATTTATGTCGATTCTGCAAAATCGTAATTCATACTGTGGGATGAGGCCCTCGCTCCAGCAAAAATGGGGCCTATTTGATCTAAGCACTGAGATCAGATGCTCCAGCATCTTGATTTTCTTCCGTGTGAGAGTTATGTCCCAACCCCGTTCCACTGCCGTCAAAAATAGGGCTTGTCGGATATGGGGGGTCTGGACTTACAGATCCAGCACCATTGTGGATAAGGTATGGAATTTCCACGACTCCGTGAAAATCCAGGGCACTGGCTGCATAACATGATCTCAGGGCGTGGGTGGTGTTACGCAGAATTGTAGGCATTATTATTCACCATGTAACTGCAGCCTGCACAGAGTGGGTTCATTCAAACCTGAAATTTCTAACCATCAGTTAGTATTTCTGAAAGCTTGGCTAAATTGACAATTTTAATCGAATTATCCAAGGGACGGGAAAGCTCAAGGCTAAAGCTGAGTTTAGTGGGTAGGATGGTTCTTTTCCAGAGGCCTGAAGTGAATTCTTTGGCAGAGTAAGGCATGAAATGATATTAACAATGTCTGTGGGGATGTTCATAAACTGAGCCACTTCAGCTTGGAAGCAGAATCTTCCTATCTGTCCTCTCTACAGATGTTGCCCAACTCGCTCAGCGTTTCCAGAACTTTGTGTTTATTTTCAAATTTCCAGGAGTCTGTCCTTTGTAATTTTCCACAGGAGCAGAATTTGAAGATGAGACAAGCTTCGGGGAGAAGGCAAATGACTGCAAGTAATGAAATAGCCCCATCACATAGGTGTAACTGGCTTCAAAGCACATCAACTTGAATTGTCAAGGTTGGCAATTACACTTAGAAGATGCCACAGGCAAAGCACTTGATTTTTATAAGAAAGCATAAAGTGCTGGAAGTTCACAGCACGTCTGACAGCAACTTTTTTCTTTCAATCTTTCACGGGACATACGTGTCGCTGGCTAGGCCATCATTTATTGCCCATCCCTAATTGTCCTTGGGAGGGCATGTAAGCTGCCAAGCGAGGGTGGTGAGCTGCCTTCTTGAGCCGTTGCAGTCCATGTGGTGTAGGTACACCCACAGTGTTGTGAGCGGGTGAGTTCCAGGATATTGACCCAGCTACAGTGAATAAACAGCGATATAGTTCCAATTCAGGATGGTATGTTACTTGGAGGGGAACTTGCAGGTGGTGATGTTCCCATGCATCTGCTGCCCTTATCCTTCTAGGTGGTAAAGGACGTGGGTTTGGAAGGTGCTGTCTAAGGAGTCTTGGTGAATTACTGCAGTGCACCTTCTAGATGGTACACACTGCTGCCATTGTGCATCACTGGTGGTGGGAGTGAATGCTGAAGGTGGTGGATGGGGTGCCAATTAAATGGGCTGCTTTGTCTTGAGTCAAGAAGGTGATCATGATGGTGTCGAGCTTCTTGAGTGTTGTTGGAGCTGCACTCATCCAGGCATGTGAAGAGCATTGCATCACACTACTGACCTGTATAAAGAATATATAGGTTATTGACTCACATTGGTAGCATAGTGGTTACGTTACTGGATTAGTAATCCCGAGGTACGTACTAATGGTCTGGAGATTTAAGTTTAAATTCCACCATGGCAAATAATTTCAATGCATTCAAGAAAATCTGGAATAAAACGCTCAAATCAGTAATAGCAACCTTGCAACTGCTCTGGATCATCCAGTTTGCTAATGTTCTGTAAGAAAGGAAACCAATCATCCTTACCTGATTGGCCTAGCTGTGATCCTAGACCCAAAGCAATGTGATTGACTCTTAACTTCCCTCTGAAATTGCCTAGTGAGCCTTTTGGTTGTATTCAAGAAGATGGTTCACCACCATTTTTGCAAGGCCAATAAATACTGGCCAATGAACGTGACACCCACATACTATGAATGAATTACACAAAAATAAAGCGTAGGTGTAGTTCTGACAAAGGATTAGCACTTAAAACCATTGACCTGTATATTTGATGGCCTTTATAGTATGTTTTTCATTATTCAGCCTTTACAAGTGCTATTTATATCTGGACCTTGATCATCAATGCTTTTATTTATCCATTTGAGATTACACCTACCTTCCTTAAATGACAATATGCTCTTTAGCCAGTATCTATCCAATGAAACAGGTCAGTCCCTGCAAACCATGAAACCAGTTTCAAACCGTATTACTCATGATTCTGACTGTGCCTGTTCTCTCTGAGATGTTGCCAGTCAAATCTTTTCTCTGTGGGATGTGGGAACTTAAATCTATTTCTAATTATCTCTGACTGTGAGGTGGCTATAAATCTGAACAGCAGGATCAATGTGCTGTTAAAATTTTTCCAAGAAAGATTAGCTTATGTCATCTATGTCAGAATCCATGTCTATGCTGACTACCACAACTCAGGGGTTATGGCAAGGCGGCAGGCAGGAAAGTGGAGTTAAGGCCACAATCAGATCAGCTATGATCTTATTGAATGGCCGAGCGGGCTTGATAGGCCGGATGACCTATTCCTGCTCCTATTTCTTATGATATTATGACAACTGATCCACTTTGATTAAAAGACGCATCTCCAAAAAGATATTTCTGACATAAGTGTATCTGATCCTTAGTTGGGAATATAGGAAGACTGGAAGATCAGAACATGAATTCAGCCCCTTGTGCCTATTCCACCATTCTTAGCTAATCTCTACCTTGGCTTCATCTACCCACCTTGGTTCCATGACTATTAATACCCTTGCCTAGCGAAAATCTATCAACCTCAGTTTATAAACTTTTAATTGATCCCCAACCTTCAGGTCCAGATTTCCTCTATGCTTTGCTTCCTGACATCACCTCTGAATGAACAGCTTAGATCTAATCCTGAGATCTGCCCCCATAATATGGAATCCCCCCACCACAGGAAATAGTTTCTCTCTATTTACCTTATCAAATCCTTTAAGCGTCTTGAATACCTCAATTATATCATCTCTTAATCTTCTTTACTCTAGGTAATACAAGCCTAGCCTAAGCAACCTGTTTTCATAATTTAGCCCTCTAAGCATTGGTATCATTCTGGTGAATCTGTGCAGCATTTTTTTAAAGCCAATATATCCATTCTGAGATGTGGTGCCCAGATCTGAATGCAAAACTCTAGGCATGGTCTAACTAGAGCTTTATACAATGGTAACATAAATTCCATCCCTTTGTATTCCAGCCCTTTGGAGAGGAAGGCGAATGATCCATAACTCTACTTTGGTCAGTCCTGTAAAGGGACTTCACCAGATCGGCCAGGACAGCTCTGATAAGGCAACCCCACCTAAATTGCAAACTTACCTTTCTCTTTCAGATATTGAGTTTTCAAAATTGTCCACGTTCAATTGAATAGAGTCAAAAATTTGAGATTTCACAAGCAAGCTAATAGTCCAGTTGCTTGTTAGTACAGAACTTGAATATTTCTGAAAAGAGAGACATGTTGCTGAAGCTTTTCATCTTGCACTCATCAGGACAAACACAAGAATGCCAAATTTGAAATGATCATAACAATTTATGATGCAGGAGAAAAGGATGCTGATTGGTTGGCAAGTTGACTCTGATTGTCTGAGGCATTACTATGGGGAAAGCAATGGGGAACTGGATGCTGCCATCTGTGAAAATAGATGTTCTGCCTACAGACAATTGAGCAACATTTTATATGGATTTCAGTGCCAGCGCAATGCCATGTACATAGGCCATTTGTCCCAACAATTGGCTGATCAAACCAAATACCATGTTCCTTCTGTTGTTCATAATAGGTAGATTATAGAGCATATTCAACCAGTCCATGCTTGCAAAACCTAAAGCAAAATGTCTACTGTTAGATGTAATTTACAAGTGGGTAGCACTTGCTGAACAATCCTGAGTGCATTAATAGCTACATTAGCAACCAATTCACAATAATTAGTCAAGCTCCTAATGTGGCTCATTTAGGCCTGTTGGAAGTGCATACATTCAGATGCAGGGACCCATGCAGTACAAACAAAAGGAATATGTTCAAACCTTGCACCTTTTCTTCAATTACCCAGAAACAGGGGGAGCCTATTGTTCTCATTCCTTTCCCCATAGTGACTCCTCAGCCAATCAGATTTATCAACCAATCAGCAACCCTTTTCGTCTGTAGTATAAATTGTTGGGATCATTTGAATTTTGACATTCTTGTATTTGTCCTGATGAGTGTAAAATGGAAAGCTTCAGCAACATGTGGCTCTTTTCCGTGACATTAAATTGTTTAATTTCTTTAGTACAGCATCAAGCCATCCTCTGTTGCCTGGAACTTTCACATTAACTCAAAAAATGCTCAGCTCAGATGGTTGCAAGTGCTGACAATCCTATAGTCATTTACACGTGATGGATGGAATTTTAACCACCCCGCCTCCACCCCAGGACAGGAGGAAGAGAGGTGGCGGGATGGGCAATTTTTGGAAATTCTGAAACCAGACCCCAACTCAGCCTTGAACAAGCCCGCTTCCGGTTTTACAAGAGGCTGGTTGGGGCGCTGGGGTGGGGGCACAAGCGGTGAGCATTTAACCAGTTTTTGAGAAGTCAGTAACTTATTTAAAGAAGCTACTGAGCTTGCATGCATTCTGGCAATTGGTCTCTCTCCACACAATCAGAAGAAAACCCACAGCTTCCCCGACTCATGACTCCCCCCATCACCACCCCTAACCCACAGTCAAGTCCTGACCCGCAATCTCTTCAGCTCTAATGACCCATTATCTCTTTTCCACCACAAGACCACTTCTCCCCCATGATCCACCCCACCCTGGTCCCTTGCGATCTCTTCTTCCCTCTGTTTCTCTGACCTCTGGCTGTGACCTTCCCTGTGCAGGCCTTGCTGTTTCTGATTCTGGCTGGAGAAAAAAAGTTCAAATGAGTCCTTGCCATTAAACATGGCTGGATCCCCACGTTAGTGGTATTTCTGAGTTTCTTGGATACTATAAGAATCCCCAAGGTCCCACCACTCTCTAACCTCCAAAATATATCAGGGCTGATATTTTAATATGGCAGAATTTAAATGTCAGTAGGTTCAGATTTCTTTCATCTTCGCAGGTTATATTTCTCATTTATTTACCATGAAGGACATTAAAGTCTGGCATATGATACTCCAAGGTGCATTTCTGGATAGATTGTGATTGGGATACTGAATAAAAATTGCTTCAAATGCAACAAGCCAAGGATTACAGTGTGACCCTCTGCTTTGAGTGCTCCGATTAGAACTAGAATTCAACCTTCTTCATGAGCACATTTATAAATAATAAAGGGCTTTATCATTATGTTTCTTCAAACACTAATTTTGGATTGTAAAACATATTTTTCATGCTTATTAACCACAGTTCAACTACATTGAACTAAACAGAGGGAGCAGGTTTTCTTTGTTTTTTGGACTGTGCGATGCTTAATCACTTTCGCAATTATATCAGTGTGTTATTTATTATTTTTTTGTGCTTTAATGAGGCTGAGAATTCAGGCTGATAGAATTAACCTACAGTGGGTGTAGACAAAAGTACCTGCAGTGGGGTGCGCAGAATTCTTCTGACCTAAAAAACAAGTGCAAGAGAAGGAGCAAAGAACTGGTAATGTGCTTTACACATCATGCAAGGACATCAAAGAATGCCACATTTCCCAGACATTTAGTTTGATGTGAATGCATAGCAAAATGCAAATAAAATAATTGTTATGGACAGGGTCAGGAGAGTACTGAAACCCTTATAACCTTCATCACGATGATGGGAAATTGTGACTGAGTGATATCTACCTATAATCTCACCAGCTAACCAAAAAACATACTGAACTGTTCAGAAGAACATTTTTTTAATACAAGAAGAGACACTGACCAAAGATGGCTGCCCCAAGTCACCTGGTGTCTGGAACTGTAAGTGGGCAACTTCTGAATAGCTACTCTATGGATTACACTGCAGACATGCCCTGACATGTTGCTCATGGAATTTCACCCAGGGTGCCAAGGTCCATTTCAAAAAGGACTATTGAAAGGAAGACATTAAAAATGCAAAGTACTGGATTTTAATCAGCTGTAACCCTATCAAGGTAATGGGGAACTGCTAGTCAACTAGAATATGCAAACAACAGACACTCAAACCCCCTGTGGGGGATCAAAGAGCCCCATCTCCTACTGGAATATCTTGAAATGTGTCAAACTTTTCTGAGGTGAAAATGTGATCACTTGCTCTACAACAATGACTACATCAGACATGGTAATTGAATTCCTTTGGAATATACAGCAAGCAGGGCTTTAAGAATTGGGTTTGCCAAGCAGAAGCAGAGGGATCTGGAGAAGCTGCTAATGGAGCAGTAACGAATCTCTCTTTCTCTCTCTCTATCGAAAGTCAATTAAACCCTGTCTCTGCAGTCTAAAAATCCAACACAAGAGATAGTGAATGTCCATCAGAAAGAACCTCAGGGGAAACTCATCGATTTCTGAAAGATGGATTTTGGATTAAAAAGAAAGGAAATTATCTTCAGCAAATGCAGTTACCTGGATTTCAATTCAACTCTGGGATCTTAAAGGAACCAGCTAACTTAAAACTGCCACAATGTTCAACAGCCTACAACTCAAGGACATGCAGAGGACCTAATCGTATATTCTTTTAACTTTTAATTTGGGCTCTAAATTTCCTTACCCTTGAGACCTGTTTGTATGTAATGTCTCCTCTTTTGTTATTTTTCTCCCTTAGGTTTAGTAGCTAATAAACATGTTCTTTCTTTGACTCAACATAACCTTGAGATTGGCTCCTTATTGTTCACTGTATGGACAATAAAAAAGATACATTTGGGATTTGGAAAAGGCATCCACGGGGAAAACAAAAAGACATTTAAAAACCTTTGTTGTGACCAACTGAGGAGGCTGAATAGAGGGGAGCCAGTTCACTCCTTCTCACCGGGTCACAACACCTTTCCCTTACTGGCCATAAATAGTTTATTTTTGAGAAGGAAGATGTGTGTGTTTCTCAGCCCTGGGGCTTGTGTGGTCAATTTAAATAACAGCAGCAAACTTTTGGGTGGGTGTAAATGAAGAGGATAATTTATTCACGCATTCTCCCCAAAAGTCTAAACGCTATGGCACTCACACACACACACACACACACACACACACATACATGTGGAAGATCCAGTTCAAGACAATAGTGCACAATACAAGCTGTAAACAAAAGAATACTTCATAGTTCATATGTTTGTCTCATCATGGGAAGAACAGTTGTTGAGGGTCCGGCGAAGGCAGCAATTCATTACTGAAGGGGTGGTTTCAATAAGTGTAGTCAGATATCAGAGATTATTGTAGGATTTCCTCAAAGAGATAGATGTTCAGCAGGTTGCAAAATTAGTCACTTGTAGTTTTTCTCAGCAGGAGATCAACATAAAAACATACGAATTTACGAATTAAGGGCAGGAGTAGGCCACTTGGCCCCTCGAGCCTGCTCCGTCATTCAATGAAATCATGGCTGACTTAATTTTAACCTCAATTCCACCTTCCTGCCTACCCACGGTAAACTTTCACCCCCTTGCTTATCGGGAACCTATCTACCTCTGCCTTAAAGATATTCAAAGACTCTGCCTCAAGCACTTTTTGAGGAAGTCTCACTACCCTCTGAGGGACAAAATGTTTTCCTCATCTCAGTTTTCCTCATTGACTCATAACTCATAGACGCTTACAGCACAGAAGGAGGCCATTCAGCCCATCATGTCCGTGCCTGTCAACAAAGATCTGACTACACTAATCCCATTTTCCAGCGCTTGGCCCATAGCCTTGGAGGCAATGGCACCACAAATGAATGTCCAACTACCACTTAAATGTTACGAGAGCTTTTGGCTCAACCACCCTTTCAGGCAGTGAGTTCCAGACTCCCACCACCTTTTGGGTAAAAACATTTCTCCTCAACTCCCCTCTTAGCCTTCTATTTCTTACCTTAAATCTATGCCCCCTGGTTATTGGCCCCTCGACTAATGCAGCATCCTGGTAAATCCCCACTGCACCCTCTCCAGTGCAATCACATCCTTCCTGTAATGTGGTGACCAGAACTGCATGCAGTACTCCAGTTGTGGCCTAACCAGTGTTTTATACAGTTCCAGCATAACCCCCCATGTTCTTGCATTTTATGCCTTGGCTAATAAAGGCAAGTATCCCATATGCTTTCTTAACCACCTTATCCACCTGCCCTGCTACCTTCAGGGATCTATAGGTATGCACATTAAGGTCCCTCTGATCTTCAGTACTTGCCAGGGTCTTACAATTCATTGTGTAATCCCTTGCCTTGTTAGCCCTCCCCAAGTGCATTACTTTACACTTTTCCGGGTTAAATTCCATTTGCCACTGCTCTGGCCGCCTGACCAGTCCATTGATATCCTCCTGCAGTTTATGGCTATCCTCCTCACTATTTACCACCCTATCAATTTCCATGTCATCCGCAAATTTCTTGATCATACCCTCTACAATTAAATCCAAACCATTTATGTGCACCACAAACTGCAAGGGGCCCAGCACTGAGCATTTTGGAACCTCACTGGAAATAGATTTCCAGTCACAGAAACATTCCTCTCCCACCACCCTCTGCTCCCTGCCTCTCAGCCAATTTTAGATCCAATGTGCCACTTTGCCTTGGATCCCATGGGCTCTTACTTTCTTGACCAGTCTACCAAGAGGGCCCTTATCAAAAGCCTTGCTAAAGTCTATTTAGACCACAACAAATGCATTCCCCTAATCAACACTCCTGGTTACCTCCTCAAAAAATTCGATCAAATTTGGCAAACAAGACCTTCCCTTAACAAATCCATGCTGACTATCCCTGATCAATCCGTGTCTCTCCAAGTGCAGATATATTCCGTCCCTCAGAATTCTTTCTAGTAACTTCTCCACCACCGAGGTTAGACTGACTGGTCTATAATTTTCTGATCTATCCCTTCCTTCCTTTTTTTAATATTGGGACAACATTAGCAGGCCTCTAGTCCTCTGGCACCTCATCTGTGGCTGGAGAGGATTTGAAAATTACTGCCAGGGCCCCCGATATCTCTTCCCTTGCCTCCCTCAACAGCCTGGGATACATCTCAGCCTGGCCTGTGGAGTTATCCACTTTTAAGGCTACTAAACGCACTAGCACCTCCTCTCTCTCTATGTTAATTTCCTCTAATATTTCACAGTCCTCCACCCTCATATCTATACCTGCGTCGTCCTTTTCCATTGTGAAGACCGACGCAAAGTATTCACTGAGGACTGTACCCATGTCTTCTGGGTCCACACAGAGATTGCCCCTATAGTCCCTAATTCGTCCTACTCTTTCCCTAGAGCCTTGCTCTTTATATATTTAAAAAACCCTTTGGGTTTTCTTTTATTCCACCCACCAATGCTTTCTCGTGCACTCTCTTAGCTTTCCCAATTTCCTTTTTAATTTCCCCCCCTGCAATTTTTATACTCCTCTAGGGACTCTGCTGTATTGAGCCCTCGGTATCTGCCATAAGCTTCTCTTTTTTTTCTTAATTCTAACCTTTATGTCCCTTGACATCCAGGGTTCTCCAGACTTGGTCCTCCCATTTTGTCTTTATGGGAACATATTTGCCCTGTACTCTTGCTGTTTCCTCCTTGAATGCCTCCCACTGCTCTGACACAGTTTTATCTCTGCAAGTAGCTGCTCCCAGTCCAATTAGGCTGTCTCTGTCTTAAATGGGCAACCCCCTATTTTTAAACAGTGGACCCTAATCTTGTCACCTAATTCCTTTAAGTTGGCCACTAGGAATTTACATTTCTTTTTTAAATGTTATCGGTCTTTGCAGGAATCATAACAACATTGGTGCATTATATGCTGGTGGTTACAAAATGTCTCTACGGTAAGGGAGTGGAATCCCTTGCAGTGGATGTGTGATGTTGGCTCAAATGACAACTAAGGTGCAATTAACCATTTCCTGCATGCTGACAAAGGTAGGCATATGTAGAAACCAATGTTCCTGTTGTATTGCTTCCTGGATTAAATTAATATTGGTTATATACAAATAAACAAAGCATGCATCATGCTCTTGATGTGGCAGGAAGTAAACTGCTTCATGGGATTGATGTCACCTGCAGGGAATAGGACAGGCCCCATCAAGAAAAGTTCTTGGGCAGTAGCGACCTATTTTGAGACAATTATGGAACTTGAATTGGAGAAGCAGAGAGAATGGCATCTTCTAACTGCAGAAAGTCAGGACCATCAGTGCTTGTCTACTTGCACTTGAACTTGTCTATTTACATGGTGTACCACCAATGCATGAGCTAGTTTTTTTTTTTATTCCCTGATGGGATGTGGGCATCACTGGCTAGGCCAGCATTTAATGTCCACTCATGGCTGCCATCATTCAGAGGGCATTGTAAGAATCAACCACATTGCTGTGGGTTTGGGGTCACACGTAGGCCAGGCCAAGTAATGATGGCAGATTTCCTTTCCTGAAGGACATCAGTGAATCAGATGGATATTTATAACAATTGGCAATATGGTTTCATGGTCATCCTCAGACTTACAATTCCAGACATTTTATTGAATTCAAATTTCACCATCTGCCATGGTAGGATTTGAACCCAGGTCCCCGAGCATTACCCTGGGTTCAACATATTCCACACACAGTGTCGCTCTGATGGTTGAATGTGGCTGCAATAGATAACTGATATCAGTTACGGCAGCCCTGGTTAACATGAGCCTCCGCAAATGCTCTTGCTCAAATGCGCTGAGGTAGATCAGACATTTGTGGCGCACTGTTTGGATAGATAGTCTTAAGTGTTAGTAGATCACTCTGAGGGCCTTGAATTCCTGCGGTTAAAAATTGCTGCTCACTTCACTTTAACTGAATGCAATTTAATAGGCTGAATGATGCTTTTAATGATGTTTGTTGATCTCGCGGACAGACTTACCATCTAATTGATAAATTGTTTCAGATTTGAGTTCAGAGAAGGAGTCATCAAATGACTTTAGATTAGCATTGTGAACAGAAGAAACCCCTACCAAGTGGTTTGTTTAACACTATCAGCATTATATTATTCAATAATTAAAGTATTAAAACACATATTATGTACAATTTACGATGATGCAGTGGTGCTGCTGCAGCATGTTTCTGCATACCTTAAAATGAGTGTTACAAAGTCCAATTAAGGAAAAACAAGCATCCACTGCTCCAGTTACTAACTAGGGAGTAATTAAAAGAACTCTAATAGTCTTTCTTGCCCATCATTTTGCTGATGCAGTGTTACTTTGTGTATGTGGCATTTAGAATCATGTTGGAAAATTCCATTTTCACCATGACTTTAAATGTTGCGTGCAGCAAATTAACATGGCATCAACTCAACACCGAAAAAGGAGCATTGGAATCTGTTAATTGTTCCCCAGGCAATGGCTTGAGAAGTTCAGAGTTTTCAGCAGAAATATAGAGAAGTTTTGTATAGCATCCAAACACAGCTCTCAGAACGTTGTCAATGCACTTCACATACTTGGGGCAGAATTTTTCCCTTGGCGAGCGCGCTCGGCAGGGGTGGGCGGGGTTGGTCGGGAAGCTGACCACCGCACTACGATTTCACACGGGCGAGCCAATTAAGGCCCGCACAGTGTGAAACGCAAGAGGCAGCGCTGAGCACTGCCTGTGCAGGAGGGGACGGGGGGAGTGTGAGCTGTTTGAGCGCGAACTGTGCATATGCACACAAGTGAGTGCTGCGTTATTCCCCTGAGGCACAGAGCTGCCTCAGGGAGATGAAGAGATATAAAAACTAATAAAGAAAATAAAGAAGTGATAAAACATGCCCCCTCATGTGACTCTGTCACATAAGCAGGGAAGTGTTATTAATGAAAATTAAAGTTTTTATTTTTATTTGCTTTTGGAAACCTCATCCCACCGGTGGATGAGGTTTCCAATAAAATGCAAAAGCCGCTTGGCCTTTTTTGCCAGCGAACGATTTACGTTAATTGATAACTTAATGGCCTTATAATTGTCGGCGGACGCGTGCTGCCAGCTCCGGCGCGCACCTGCCGACCGAACTATCGCGCAACTGCCCGTTGACGTCAGCATGCTCGGCCGACATCAACGCGCTTCACTTCACACTCAAGCGGGTCGGGCACGTGCCCACCCACCGAGCAAAAGTTTCTGCCCTTGGAAGTGCAGCAACTCCTTTGTCATTGAAGCAAGTGTGGGAGCCATTTTGCACAGATCAAAATCCCACAGCTGGACATGAGATGGATGACCAGTTAATCTGTGGTTTGTTTCTTGGGATTTGGTTGAGGGAGAGCTATCGGCTGGGACACTGGGAGAACTCCCTGCTCCTCTTCTTGGTGACCAAGCGGTAATGCACTGGCCCAGAAATCTCTGCGACTAAACATCCCGCAGCAAACACCATGTGTTTTTTACTTCACTCTTCTGAGCATGCTATAGTTGCTCTCCACCTTATTATTGCTCTCATTGCAACATTTTCAGCCCGCACTTCCACCACTGTGCGGCGCAAAACCTTCCTGAAGGGTTGCACAATGATTCCTGAATGCACCAAGCACTGAGGAACCAAGCAAACAGAACATTTGTTTCACTCCGGAGATCTGACTGTAAATTGATGCACTACTGCTTCAATTAATATTTGCTATTCAGTCGTGCTCCTCCTGGCTCAGAAAAAAACACTAACACAAACTTGGCTGGGCTGCTTTTTATTATATTGGAGGGGGGGAAGCAAATATGGAGGAAGACATGTAGAACTGTCACTTGGTAGTCAAGAACTTGAATATTGCTGAAATGAGAGATATTCTGTGGAAGCCCCATGTCTGCATCACTGGTTAGGCCTCAAAGGCAAAGAGCCCAGGCGGCCTTTGCATTTTTCATGGAACTTCATCCACGGGCGGGATCAGGCTTCATGAAGGTTTTATAACTTTAATAAAAATGTTTAATTAAATTCATGGACATGTCCCAGCTCATGTGTCACTGTCACATGAGGGGACATGTCCGATTAATTTTTTTCAAATCTTTTTTTCGGGTTTTCACAATGAAATTAAACTCCCTGAGGCAGCTCCGTGCCTCATTCCTCATCTTAACCCAAACTGCTTCTACATCCTGGTTTCTTGAGCTTAGGCCATCCCTCTCTAATGGGCTAACACCATCATTAATTAATGGAGCCACCCCTCTACAATCTCCTAACTTCCTGTCCTTCCTAAAAGTCACATACCCTTCAATATTCAGGTCCCCAATCTATGTCATCCTGTGGCCATGTCTCTGTACTGGCTATAAGATCATACTTATTTATTTCTATTTGCATTATCAGTTCATCTGCTTTGTTTCGAATGCTGCGTGCGTTTAGATACAGAGCCTTTAATTTTGTCCTTTTATTATTTTTCTTGCATCTAACCTTATCTGCTGATTTACTCTTAGATTTGTACTCTCTGTCCCGTCCTGTCACAGTCCGTTTATCATTTCCCATATTAATACCCATCTCTCTTGCCTTGTGTCTACTCTAGATATATATTTTTAACCTAAGAATCTTCCATATTTTTGTGTGTTTTTAGGATGAAACGGTAAGGGGGAAATTTGCAGAGGTGACTGGACAGATGCTCTCAACATTAATGACATAGAAGTCCATGAGCTCCCTGCACTTATTGCTGAAGAAGTGGTAGAGGGGTGGGGGAACAGAGTTTAAGTTAGCAATGCAAGAAAGAAACGTGGGGCTCTTCTTGCTGTTGAGGATGATCTTGAAGTAGTGGGTGATTTTAGCAAAAGTGAAGGACCAATAGTCCTTGGCATGTTTCTAGCTAGATCATTTGGATGGCTAAAGCACTTGTGCAAAAAGATAAACTCAAGTCGGTAAACCTTGGACTTAAGGGAGTGAAGATAGGAGGTACGCCAGGGAGAACTGGTAGGAGTTCAAGAATAAGTATTTGGTTAAAGGGACACCACTCAACTAAGATTGCTTGGGGAGATTTTTCAGCCATATTTTAGTATTGAGGAATGGAGTTGATGGCTCACTGCAGGATGTAAAAACTTTCATTGTTACAATCAATAAACCTTCCCTTACTTTCTGTCTAACCTTTGAAAAACATTTTGTGCACTTATGGGAAAAGATCAAGCTACACATCTGAGATGGAGCTATAATTATCGGTGACTGTAGTTGCTTATCATGAAGACTATAAAGTTCTGAAAGTTGTTGGAGTCAATTCAATTCCAACACATTGCAGACACTAACAACATGCTTGGTTTCTTCAGCACGGTCAAGATGATCCATAGTCCCAGCACTCAAGTGCCCACCCCGATAAGAGTCGAGCATGGAGAGGAGCTCACGAAGGACAGGGAGACAGTCTGTGCTCACTGGAGAAAACATTTTGAAGAACTCCTCAACCAAGGCTCTGTCTTTGAATTGAACATCATCAACTCCATTCCTCAACATTCCAACCGGCTCGGTCTCGGTGTTACCGCAGTCTGGAGCAAAGTTGGAAAAGCCATTTGACAGCTGAGAAACAAAGCCCCTGGAGCAGATGGAATCCCTGATGAAATTCCAGCCACATATCCCTTATCTGGGAAGAGGAGTGCATGCTGGGGAATCTCAGGGACGTTGTGATCATGACTATATTTAAGAAGGGAGACAAGTCCGATTGTAGTAACTATAGAGGAGTCCCCTCCTGTCTGCCACAGGGAAGATCATTGCAAGGATCCTCTGCAGTCGCCTCATCCCAGTGGCTGAAGAACTCTTTCCAGAGTTACAGTCCAGTTTTTCATTCATCAATAGGCACCACAATAATTATCTTCACCATGCAGAAAATTCAAGAAAAATGCAAGGAACAGCACTAACCACTGTATGACCTTTCTCGACCTCATGAAAGCTTTGATTGTCAACCATGGAGGCTTGTCCTCCTCAAACTTGGCTGCCCTCAGAAACTTGTCATCATAACTTTACCTACTCCATAATGACATGCAAGCCATGATCCCCAAGATTGGAACCACCCTATCTCAGTGAAGACTGGGGTCAAACAAGGTTTTCTCATTGCACCAACCCCCTTCTCCATATTCCTCACTGCAATATTGTACCTGCCACCCCCCCCCCAACCCCTGCCACAAATTACCCTCGGGCATGGAGATAATTTACAGAGCAGACAAGAGACTGTTTAACCTACACTGCCTTCAATCTGAAACCAAAAGCACTCCAACCTCTGTCATGCAGATGATGCTTGTGTGCAGGTCACTGAGCTGCAGGTCATTGTCGACTCCTTCTCCACAGCATATAAGAAAATGGGCCTTTCACTTAACATCAGAAAAGCGAACGTCCTCTTCTAAACAGCTCCCACAGCACAACGCCTCCCTCATTGATTAATATCAACGACAAGATCCTGTAAAATGTGGACCACTTTCCATATCTTGGAAGCCTCTTCTAGACGAAAGGAAGCAAAGGTGATGGAATTCATGATCACCTCCATTGGACCAGCTCTGCCTTTGGCTGACTGAGTAAAAGAGTATTTGAGGACCAGAATCATAAACCTTAGACTAAGATTGTGGTTTACCAGGCAGCAGTGATCCTCATGCTCCTATACACTTCGGAAATTTGGTCAATCAATAGCAGGCATCTCAAAGCACTGGAGAAGTACAACCAGTGGGGCCTTCGTAAGATCCTCCAAATCCGGTAGCAAGGTAGGCAGTCCATTAGCAACATCCTCTCCCAAACCAACATGCCCAGCATCGAGGCGCTAACCACTCAAAGCCAGCTCCACCGGGCAGGACTTGTCATGCATGGCACCCAACTCCCAAAGCAGAGGCTCTACAGAGAACATGGTCGCAGCAGGAGACTCCCAGGAGGCAAACAGAAATGCTTTAGGGATGTCCTAAAGCATCATTGAAACATACCCACCGACTCATGGGAGTCACTGGCTTGTGACCAACCAAAATGGGGGAAGGTTCATTCGGGAAGGCAGCGAACACATCGAGAGACTTTATCGCGAACACGCGGAGGAGAAGTTGAGGCTTTGGAGAGAGTGAACAAACCTCTAAACAAGTCATCTGCCAGACCTTTCAAGTACCATCTGTCCAGCATGTGGCATTGGACCTATCAGCCATCTCAGAACCCATCGAACCCGACTGGAAGCAAGTCATCTTCGATCCCGAGGGACTGCCTAGGAAGAAAGTTCCACAGCCTGGCTTTTAGGCTCACTAACAATGAGGACTCCACCTATTTCATAAATTAGATTCATTTCATTCTCGTTCGGACATGCAAAACATAGTTTTTCATAACTTCAGTGCTAACAGGTTAACCACTGTTTGACTGATGTTGGAATCAGCAGTGCAAATCCTATATCTTATTTCTTGCGCTTTCTTGTTGCGCAGATTAGACAAATTCGAAATTTAATTTTACAATGTTGTAAAGAAATCATTGGATTAGTCATGCTGACTTAGAAATTAATTTATCTCAGTACAATTACAGATAATGGATTTAAATTGTATTGCATTCTGACCAAGACATATATTGGAGGTGACATTCCTGTTTTAACTTTGGCTTTGTTTATAATTAATGACTGCTCATTAAATTGCATGCTGAAAAAATCACACGTTTTGAAGGCATATATCCCACAATTTAGTTAGCAGCCTTTACAATTTTAAGTAAAATAAATGTCTAGCCATTTTTCATTAAGTGAGGAATTTTACCTCCAGCTCATCAGCCCTTTGGATGAGATGCTAATCAAGGCATTGTCTACCCTCACAAGTGGACACAAATATCCCTTTGTATTCTTTTTCAGCAAGAGCACAGGAGGACCCTGTGTCCTGACCAATATTTATGCCTCAACCAACATCACTAAAACGGGTTACCTGGTCAATATCATGGTGCTGTTCATGAGATCTTGCTGTGCACCTTTGACCGCCCCCATTTCCTGACATTACAGTGGCATCTACACTGCAAAAGTACCTGCTGGAGGTGTGATGAAAGGTCATTGGCTTGAAAAGCTAACTCAATTTCTCTCTCCACAGAAGATGCCTAGCCAGCTGAGTATTTGATGTTTTTTACACTTTTAAAACAAAAGGACTTCATGAGCTATAAAGTGCATCTGGACACCTGAGGTTATGAAAACTGCTCAATCAAGTTCTATCCATCCATCTTTCCGTCCGCCCAACCATCCATCCATCCCCCATCCATATTTTTCATGTATACCACTTACTGCCACATATGCCATGATCTTTATGACGTAGAGTCAAAAGCCAAGATTTTATGACCACCAAGGGGCAGAATGGCAAGCGTGGGAGGGAGTGGGAGAGTCATAAAATTTGGTGCCGTGCTGTTGCCAATCTCCCCCGCCTCTGCTGAGCTTTGGACAGCAGCGTGGGAGGTGCCCTGCTCCCCCTTGGGCCCATTGAGGCCCTTAAGTGGCCAATTAATGGCCACTTAAGGGCCTCCTCCCACCATCATTGGGATTTTACCTACAGAGGGGGAAGCCAGCACTAAGTGCCCAGCCTGCCAGGTGAAACCTGGTGAACTGCTGGCCGGGCAAGGGGAGATTCATCCTTTTTGGGCCCCTTGTGCCCATTGGAGTCACCCCCTAGGTGTGAATTACCCTGCATTCTCCCCCCCCGCCACTTTGACCTGTCACCCCCAAGCCCCCCACCATCCTCGCTGGGGCCTGCCAGCCTGGTTCCATCCTGGTTCCTTACTTCAGGACTTTTGCAGTCCCAGCATTGGCCACCACTCCTGGTGGTGCTGCTGGTACATGAGACCTGTCGGTAAATTGACTGAGCGGAATCGTCCCAGATTTGCATCAAGTGCAGAAGCGGGTGTGAGAAACGAGATTTTACCCATAGGCTGCAATAGGGGATTTTCATGCTGTATTGTCCCATTCCCACCTCATAAACTATGTACACAGGGGAAACACGCCATTTCACTGAGGGGCAGCCTCCGATTTGCCTGCCATGCTGTTACCTTGCTGCTTCCTCACTCCAGGTGCCATATTTAGACAGCAGCCATACGCACAGTTCTTAACGCTTGCAGCTCAGGACTGCTCCAGTGAAGTCATGGACCCAAAAGCCAAGAAGAGTGCAGCCCCCTGATTCAGTGACGCATCCGTAGGATGCCTTTTGGACACCATGGAGGCCCACCGGGATATCCTCTACCCCCGCCCTGGCCTCAGGAGGCCTTTCAGTCTCATCACTCCGGTCTGGGAGGTGGTGGCAGAGATGGTCAGTTCCAATGCTGCACACAAGAGGTCGGCCACCCAGTGCAGTAAAAGGATGAATGATCTCATCTGTGCCACCAGGGTAAGGTAACCCTCTCATCACTCTCAACTCATGCACTCACAAGCCAATCACACGTTGACTGGCATCTCACTCACTGTCAGCTCAAGGGACATTACCACTCACTCTCTCACACACACCCTCACATCTCCATCTGGCCTTATCTCCTCTGCAGATCGCCTCCTCATCCAGTCCATGGCTCCACTCAGCACACACACATGCCTGACATTTCTCATTTGGCTTGGCATGCCCGCTGCTCCCACTCTCTCCATCTGTCTTTATGCAGGACAAGATCACACACAATCAATGGGAGAGGCCCCAGACCTGGGGTGGCGTGCTGGTCATCAAAGTCCTCACTCCGTTCAAGGGTCGCGCGTTGGAGCTGACCAGAGAGGACGTAGACCATTCCTGCGGAGACGGTGAGGTTGCTGGTGAACATTCACGTGAGGATCCTGCACCAGATCACCCCTCTGTCAACGTTACTCTGAGTTCACTGTTCTGTGTGTAACGCGGCTGCCAAGCATTAATAATCATCACTTTCCCGCTTAGGCACATCTGCCAGGTCGCCCTCAGGCAACCTTGATTCCCTACTCCAGTGCCAAGACCACCTCAAATGAGGACCCTGAGGGCAACACCATTGAAGACCCATCACAGCGCTCACCCACACCCTCCACCAGTGCAACAACAATACCTGGGTGGGGTCTAGATGTAGAGCAGTTTTGCGATAATCTGTTGAGCACAGCACACAATCTGGTCTCCTTTTTCTCGTGGTCCGTCCAATGGTTGGCAGACGGGCAAATTGGCCAGGCAGACTCTGCATTTTTCATGAAATCTCATCCAAGGATGGTATGAGGTCTCTATTATTAAACAAAAATAAAAATCTATGGACAGCATTTTTATCATGTGTATGTTCAGGTGACTGATTGTGATGCTTGGACATTTTTTTCCTGATTTAAAAATATTTATTTAACCGTTTTCAAGTCTCCAGCTCCCTGAGGCAGCTCTTGGCCTCGAGGTAGCTTTCGTTCAGTGCTCGCCCGCTTACGTCAGCGCCCGCCCTCCTCCCGCCTCCACCCCAGCAGCGCTGAGCATTTCAGCGTGCCCTTCACACTGGCTGGCTGTTATGTGGCCAGCCAACGTGAAATTGCAGTCAGGGGCTAATCGCGGTCGCCGGTCTGTTCCCCAGCCGATCCCGGGCCCGCCAATCGCGCCCGCCCACCCGCTGACCTAAAACTCCTGCCCCAAAGGTTTTTATTTAATCTCTGTCTGAGCATCAAGTGAGGGTCTTGGTGAGAGTCTTACAGTGAAGGCAGTGCCGCGATGAAGGAATGTGCGATTTTATGTTTCATAAGAATAAACCCACAGTCAAATAAATTGCTATCAGAAGGATTTGCCTCCTGTCTGTAAATTTGCAAGACTGGGACTGTACTGCATTAACATACAAAGGGCTCATCTGTGACTTTTAACTCTCCTGGATGCAGTCGGCTGCAATGATAGAATTGCAGCAATGTAACTTGTTGGTGAGATATTACTGTTGGAATAGTTATAGGTTAGTGCTGCTCGGCAAGAACTCTTATCTTTACATTAACCAAATTAAATAACATTTGCTAAAAAACTGTTACTCATACTTCTAGCTGAGAAAGTAAATCTCAAAAGATAGCTCCTAAGCTGTTGCTGCATATAGGCACGTGGGTAGGTTATGAATACAACAACCCAAGGCATTAAGTATATATTCCCTGAAAATGCAATTGCAGTTATATGGATAAGCATCAACAGCATTTTGGGTTTTATAGAAAGAGGAAGAAACTGCAAATGTACAGGAGTAAACTGATGGAGCAGTTCACCTATCCCCATAGGACGCAAGATGAAAATTATCGCCTTATGTTAGACCACATTTAGAGTACTATTTTTTACTTCTTTCATGCGATGTAAGCATCGCTAGCTAGGCCAGCATTTATTTTGCATCCTTAATTGTCCTTGAAGCGGTGGTGCTTAGCTGCCTTCTTGAACAGCTGTATTCCATGTGGTGTAGGTACAGCCACAGTGCTGTTAGGGAGAGAGTTCCAGGACTTTGACCCAGCGACAATGAAGGAACGGCGATATATTTCCAAGTCAGGATGGTGAGTGGCTTGGGGGGGAACTTCTAGGTGGTGGTATTCCCAACTATCTGCTGCCCTTGTCCTCTAGATGGTCGTGGTCGTGGGTTCGGAAGGTGCTGTCGAAAGAGCCTTGGTGAGTGGTGTTGTTCAGTTGTAGATGGTACACTCTGCTGCCATTGTTGCGTCGGTGGTGGAGAGAGTGAATGTTGAAGGTCGGGGATGGCATGCCAATCAAGCGGGCTGCTTTGTCCTAGACGGTGTCAAGCTTCTTGAGTGTTGCAGCTCGCACTCATCCAAGCAAGTAGAGCGTATTCCATCACAACTCCTGACTTGTGCCTTGTAGATGGTAGACAGGTTTTGGGGAGTCAGGAAGCGGGTTACTTATTGCACAATTCCTAGCTTCTGACCTGCTCTTGTAGCCACAGTATTTATATGGCTCGTTCAGTTCAGTTTCTGGTCAATGGTAACCCCCAGGATGTTGTTAGTGTGGTATTCAATGATGGTAACGCCATTGAATGTCAAGGGGAGATGGTTGGATTCTCTCTTGTTGGAGATGGTCATTGCCTGGCACTTGAGTGGTGTGAATGTTACTTGCCATTATCAGCCCAGGCCTGAAAGTTGTCCAAGTCTTTTTACATATGGGAATGGAGTGCTTCAGCATCTGAGGAGTCACGAATTATGTTGAACATTGTCCGATCATCAGCGAACATGCCCACTTCTGACCTTATGATGGAGGGAAGGTCATTGATGAAGCAGCTGAAGATGGTTGGGCCTAGGACATTGCCCTGAGAAACTCCTGCAGTGATTGTCTGGGGCTGAGATGATTGACCTCCAACAACCACAACCATCTTCCTTTGTGCCAGGCATGACTCCAACCAGAGGAGAGTTTTTCCCTGATTCCCATTGTCTCCAGTTTTTCTAGGGCTCCTTTATGCCACACTCGGTCAAATGCTGCCTTAATGTCAAAGGCATTCACTCTCACTTCACTTCTTGAATGCAGCTTTTTGTTCATGTTGGACTAAGGCTGTAATGTGGTCAGGAGCTGAATGGTCCTGGCAGAACCCAAACTGACCATCAGTGAGCAGGTTATTGCTGAGTAAGTGCTGCTTGATAGCACTGGTCTGCAGAGCTTAGACCTGATCTGTTGGTTGTGCAATCGCTTAGCTCTGTCTATCACTTGCTGCTTTCACTGGTTGGCCAGCAAGTAGTCCCGCATTGTAGCTTCACCACTTTGACACTTAATTTTTAGCTATGCCTGTTGCTGCTTCCCGACATGCACTTTTCATTGGACCAGGGTTGATCCCCTGGTTTGGTGGTAATAGTATGCTGGGCCATGAGGTTACAGATTGTGCTTGTATGCAATTCTGCTGCTCCTGATGGCCCACAGCGCCTCATGGATGCCCAGTTTTGATTTGCTGTGTGTGTTTGAAATCTATCCCATTTATTATGGTGGTAATGTCACACAACACAATAGAGGATATCCTCAATTTGAAGGCGGGATTTTGTCTCCACAAGGACTGTGCAGTGGTTACTCCTACCGATATTGCAATGAGCAGGTGCATCTCCGGCAGGTAGATTGGTCAAGTAAGTTTTTTCCTGTTGTTAGTTCCCCTCACCACCTGGCACAGACCCAGTCTTGCAGCTATGTCCTTTAGGACTTGGCCAGCGGTGGTGCTGCTGAGCCATTCTTAGATATGGACATTGGGATCCCCCACCCAGAATACATTCTGTGCAACCTTCCACCCTCAATGCTCCCTCCAAGTGGTGTTCAACATGGAGGCGTACTGATTACTGATTCATCAGCCAAGGGGAGGGGAGGGTGGCATGGCAGGTGGTAATCAGCAGGGGGTTTCCTTGCCCATGTTTGATCTGATGCCATAAGACTTCACGGGGTTCAGAGTTGATATTGAGAATTCCCAGGGCAACTCCCTCCCAACTGTATAATACTGTGCCACCACCTCTGCTGGGTCTGTCCTGTCAGTGAGACAGTTCATACCCAGGAATGGTGATGATGGTGTCTGGGACATTGTCTGTAAGGTATGATTCCATGAGTATTAGTATGTCAGGCTGTTGTGTGACTAGCTCCTGGCACAAGCCCCCAGATGTTAGTAAGAAGGACTTTGCAGGGTCAACAGGGCTGAGTTTGTTGTTGTCATTTCTGGTGCCCAGGTCGATGCTGGGTGATCTGTCTGGTTTCATTCCTTTGTGTAGGCTTTGTAGCAGTGTTGATATAACTAAATGGCTTGCTAGGCCATTTCAGAGGACAGTTCAGACCACATTGCTGTGGGTGTGGAGTCGCATGTAGGCATTAGTGAACTAGATCAGTTTTTAATGATAATTGTTTCATGATTACTATTAGCTTTTTAATTCCAGATTTATTAACTGAATGTAAATTCCACCAGCTGCCATGATGGGATGTGAACCCATCTTCTCAGAAGATTAACCTGAGTCCCTGGTTACTAATTTGGTCATATTACCACATGCCACCACCTCCCCCAAGTTATTGGGCATAACTTTGCGTTTCCCATCATGGAGAGGACATCCTTATAGGGAACATAAGCATATGATGCCAAGGATGTAAAATCATCGTGAAGGAATCATAGAGCAAGGAAGAAGTCCATTCCGCCCATTATGCTTGTGCCTGCTCTTTGAAAGAGCTCTTAAATTATCCCCACACTCCTGCCCTTGTCCCATAGCCCTGCAAATGTTCCCCCTTCAAATACTGATCTAATTCCTTTTTGAAAGTTCTTGTTCAACTGCATTCACCACTCTTTCAGGCAGTGCTTTCTAGCTCACAACTCACTGCATTAAAAAAATAAATCTCTCCATGTCGCCTCTGGTTCTTTTGACAATTGCCTTAAATCTGTGACCTCTAGTCACTGAGCCATCTTCCACTAGAAATTTCCTCCTCATTAACATTATCATGATTATGAAGGCATACTTTACACCATGCATACTGGGCCTGCTATTTGGCAAAGAAAGCTATTCTACATCCTTCTCTAGACGGCTTTCCTTGGGGCAGCTTTTGTCTTGCTGACCTAGGTTGTGCAGACAGCATAGTCTATCAGGCTTCTGTATCAGATAGTTTTAGGAAGGGTGTTCTTGAGATCAGAGGAATATGACAACTGGAATGGCTATCTTAATTTATCTATCCAGAAACATCTTACCAGCACTGCCATTGTAAAATATTCTGAGCTTTTTTGCCTTCACTACTCTATCTGCATAGCTATGCTGCATGTGAAGCACGCTCTGTGTGTATCAGAGCTTCTTAATACCAATACTAAGTTTACTTTTTGCTTGATCTACTGCCATGATTTTATCTTAAGTATTATTACTTCCCCTATTCCCTTGACAATCTTACATACCTTTGTGAGATTCCCCTCTCAGCTCTCATTTCCGTGGTCCAAAGCACAGTTTCCCAAGTTTGTCCTTGTAACTCAGACCCGTGACACTGGAGGTTAGCTGTGTGGCCTTTCCCTGCAGTGCCTTCAACATTTTAATACTTAGTATTCAAGTCATCACCATAAAGCATGATCCTTTGTCTTAGTATTCCAATAGTTTTGCTGTACGCTTCTACATTAAGTTGGCTTCCTTAAAGGACACCCCAATTCTGGATTTGCACTAACTTCTCCTTCTTGGACTAATGTTGTACTGATAATCCACAGATTTACTTCTGATAATCAAATCAATTAGTTTAAATAGAATTAAGATGCAAGGGTCTGTGCTTGACTGCATTTGTTTTGTCACCCTTTTTGAATATGGACACTATGTTAGCTTATTTCCAATCGACTGGAGCATGCCTAGCATCCATTAGCTTTCTCAGAATGATTGTCAATGCTTCACAAATCTTCTCCCTCATCTCACTCACATAAATTCCATGTATTCCTGGGGATTTATTTCTTTGACCCTTTTTCCGACTTCGAACATCTTGTTTCGGGGAAGGCATGTTGCTCTTGTGAGCACATGGAATTAATATTCAGGATTCTTTTTTTATTTCCTGCTCATCTTTAGTTGTGAGTCCACTTGCATCATTTGATTGCCTTCACTTTTCTGACTACCTTTTCACTAGTTGGCACTATTTATTTTTTTCCTTTAAGTAAGGTTTAGCTTTAGCTGCCAAACTTTTTTCTAGACTTCACCTCATTGAACAAGCCTTTTGACACATTTCTGCTTTTTCTTGTTGTCACCTCACAGGCGGCCTCCCCCTTTCTCAATGTAGAAGAGTTCATCATCTGGCGAAATGATGGTTCTGTAGTGGAATTGCAGTTTAAATGCTTCCTCATTTCAATATTGACACAGCATGACAAAAATGCCAAAGAACCTAACTCGACCTCTAAAATCAACAGTCAACTTCACCCTAATAGAAAGCTCTGGAAGCAGAAAGTGAGTTGTCAGGATGGAGTTAATGGGTAACTAAAAAGGTGAAGAAGACTTATCTGAAGATTCAACCAGCCACTAATAACTAATAACACAATTGGTTTTTCAGGCAGTCTCACGAGCTACATGAATGGATACATACAATGGGAGAAACACAAACACCAATTTGACCTGCAACTTACATCAGCGCTGTCATCCAAATATATTGTGACCCACCACAATGCAATACAATTTATCACAACTTTTGTCAGCCAGAGGCTTTAATGTATGCTCTATTATCCTCAAAATAAATCTTCCATAAAAAAAGCAAAAAAATCAAAGCCTGTTAAAAGAATAAGCATGTCAACACCATCAACATAAATTGAGATAAAATCATGTCTCTCCCTGAATGAACTTTAAAAAGAATCCCTGGCATGTTGAGAACATGTAAGTTACTGACAATTGTTCAAATGATGAAAGAAAAAACCTTCCATTTCCAACACTAATTACTTTTTTTCTGCTATCACGCTCATCTGCAAGTTAATCAAGTTGTCACCAGTCATTTAATTCATTGTTACTTCCATATGAAAAATGCTGCAATTCTCGCTCTCTTTGAACCTCTTCCCTCAGCTGTGTCTGTCAGATAAGCTCCTGGTTGTGATGGTATAGTTGCTTGGGTTGTCAAAGACTGATGTGAGGAACTTGCTGCTCACCAGGTTTTGTCTGTTTTTCCTGTCATAGCCAACCACTATTACCCCATTTGAGCAGGAAACAGCAAGTTAGATCTGTAATTGTTTGGTAGTACAGAACTTGAGTATTGCTGAAAAAAGACATTTTGTAGAAGCTTTTTGTCTTGTACTCATCAGGACAATCGCAAGAATTCTAATGTCAGGGGAATCACAATTGCTTCTCCTGGCATTGGTATTCCTGCGATTGTCCTGATGAGTGCAAGGCAAAAAGATTCAACAATGTGTCTTTTTTCAGTTCGATCTATATAAAAGTCAGACTCCATTAATTCCAGAGCAGTATTTGTATTCCCAATTAAGTCAAAGGTCATGCAACACATACAGAATGAACACCTGGTGTAACATTTCAATCACTACAAGTTGATATCTGGCTGCTAATCAGGTTTGGGAGCAAAGGTGGTTAATTGGGCTGCAGAGAAAAGCAGTCAATCTGTGACTCGCAATCTTATGGTTTGGAAGTCGAGTGATTCTCCTCATACCATCTCCAAGATTTAAGCTGTAGTAGTGAACATTTCTAACGCAATTTGTAAAGTATGATGATGGCTTACCTTCATTCAAAAGCTGGCCTTTCTAGATCTGGTCAGCTTCTTCATTGATTAAGTGATACTAATATCAGTCAGAATAGGTGGACTTATCTTCTCAAGACAATATATGTGTGAGAATCTAATAGGGAAAGTAATCTTGGCCCTACTTTAATTCTTACCTTTACTGGGCTCCGGATCACAAATACTGAAAATACCTATCAAAGCGCTACATATAATAATCTTGGATAGTGAACATCTGCTTATTAAATGCTCAATTTTGTATATGAGGTTCATGTTTCATAAAAACCTCCATGGGAATTTTGCCTGTGATACCAGTTACATATGACAGGCATGAACTTATCTTCATAGATGCATATCATATGTAACTGGTATCACAGGCAGTATGATGATAATAGGGACAAGATTCCCAACTTCATATACAAAATTTAACTTTTAATAGAGATATGATATATTCACTATCCAAGATAAATATATTTATTGTGACAAATTGGGAAACAGTATAATAGAACAGTGTTCTTACCCCAGACTGTAGGGCACCTTTCACAAGGCTGGAGTGGCTTTCTGAGCAGAGATTTGGTACCAAAAACATGAATTGAAAATAGGATTATTAACTATAGCCCCAATTCTCCAAACTGCACTCACATCTAGTGAGGCTGTGTTCCAGAAGGGCAGCCACAGTAAATTTACTCTTACGTTTGAAAATTTTAACACAGTTCTTGGTTCCACAATTTAGATTCAGCACAAACTAACACTAAATTGCCAATCATACCCTGAGGAGCCATGAGGATAATAAATGTAGAACATTCATTCTGGTGCAGAATTAAATACTCTCATAATATGGTGAGTAAGGCACATGGTACAGCATTGAGGAAATTTTACTCAGCATCTTGCTTGCTCTCTACCTAACCTGTGAGTGTTCAGTTCTGATATCAGGTGCTAAAACAGAAACAGTTCCTTGCCATGTTGAACACAAGTAGCTCATTCAAATAAACAAAAGTGATTAAACTAACAAGAAATGTTGTAAACTGCAACACTTACTAACCTTGGGACGGGGCATAGTTCTGATGTCATCTGTGGCTTAGTAGGTAATATCCTTATCTCTGAGCCAGAAGGTGAAGGGTTCAACTTCCTCCCTAGAGATCTGAATACAAAAATCTAGGCTGATAATAAAGGGCTGCACTGAAAGAGTGCAGCACTGTCAGAGGTGTTGGTTTTCAGATGGGATATTAAAGCAGGAAGCTGTCTGCCCTCTCAGGTGGACATAAAAGACCCCCTAGCACCTTGAAGAAGAGCAGGGAAGTTCATCCCAGTGCCCTGGCCAATATTTAGCCATTACTCGCCATCACGGAGAAAACCGACTATCTGGTCATTATCACTTTGCTGTTTATGGGAGTTGCTGTGTGCACATTGGCTGCTCTGTTTTCTATATTATAATGGTGGTTACAGTTCAAAAATAACTCATTGGCTGTAAAGCACATTGGGACATGCTAAGGTCATTAAAGATGATATATAAATGCAAGCAGATCTTTCATGATTTTAAGTTCTGTCAGAGACAAGTGCAGGTAAACATCTAATCACATATGGAAGAAAGAAATTGGATTAATTTCCTCAGGACTTACAAGGTGTATTATAACCATTTAAATATATTTAAAGCACAAGTTCCCAGGCCTGCATAGCTGTGGTGGTCTGATATCTATTCCCATCGGAGCTCCACTCCTTCATGTGGTCACAATGGGCGGAATTCACTGGGGCCTGTAAAAGCAAGAAATTATACGGGTGTGTGGTGACGGGGGGAGGGGGTGAATTAATTACGTGGTTTCCCAATGTCAGGATGAGTTTGTATGATAAAGTTGGAGGTGTGTCAGTGACGGAGTGGGCATCATGCTGCCTGGTGGTGGGAACCTATTTACCATGCATTTACAGAGCATCAAAGCTCATTGTTCTGATGAAGAGTCATTCAGACTCAAAATGTTAACTGCGTTCCTCCCTGCAGATGCTGTCAGGCCTGCTGAGTTTTTCCAGCTATTTCTGTTTTTGTATCAATGCTCATTGAATGGGAAGCTCACCAAATTAAGTCCTACCTTCAAGACTATGTCAGTGGTGCATGGGAAACTCATTCCTCCTGTTTCCTGACAATGTGCACCAAGCGAGATTGTTCAACCTTTGGATCTGAGGCGAGGTTTTGTCCTTGTCTAATTCAGCAGCACAGGGTAGGGGAGTAGGAGAAGCTGGACGGCCTGGTAGTGGCAAGAAAGAGTTGGAGGAAGAATGTGGTGGTCAGGTCCTCAAACAGCAGCACAGCAAAACTCTGGCACATTTGGGGGCAAGGTGGGAGGTGGGGTCCAAAGGGAACCAGGCTCCAGCACATAAGGTCTGTCATTGTAGTGGTCTCATCCTGTGTGTCCAAGAGAGGCAGCTTGACCACACATGGCAGCTCAACAGTCAGGGAAGGGACATCAAGTTTGGAGCAGGGCAGGTCCAGGTACAGGGGGATCAGTTCAATTGTTCCTGAGGGAGGGTCAAGGGAAAGCAAACGTAGGTCAAAAACAATGGAGACAGGCTCCAGGATAACAGCAACAAAGTCAAGGGTGCCGGGGGGAGGGGCGGGGGGTGGTGGTAGGGGGGGTAGGGGGTCAAGGGTGAGAGATGAAAGGTGGAGGATCAATGGCTCTAGCTCAAGTGTGATGGTTGGAGGCTCCAGGGTGATTGAGGAAGGAGGAGCGTGATATTGGGAGGGTCAGGGGAAATATGGGGAAGCTCAAGAGTGACAGAGGGAGGGTGGAGATGGATAGGCTCCAACTGCAGGGTCACAGTGTGAGTGTCCATCAACATGGCTGCTAGGAAAAATTACCTCGCAGGAGATCAGGTTGTTTTGGGAGGAGGCAACTGTGGGATTGGAGGGGTTGGGTGTGGCCCATGGGAAAGCCAAGGTGGATCCTGAAAGGATGGTTCCCCTTGTGGGTGAGACTGGAGCTAAGGGACACAGTTTAAAAATAATTAATAAAATTAAGACAGAGATGAGGAGAATTTTTTTCTTCCAGAAGGTAGGAATGTCTTTAGAACTCTGTTTCCCAGAGAGTGGTGGAGGCGGGGTTATTGCATAATTTTAAGGTAGAGGTAGATAGATTTGTCACAAACAAGGGAATCAAAAGTTATCAGTGGTAGGCAGCAATGTGGAGTTGAGGCCGCGATCAGATCAGCCATGATATTATTGAATGGCGGAGCAGGCTGGAGGGGCTAAATGGTCCCTCCTGCACCTAATTTGGGTGTTTGTTTGTCATGCATTCCCACTGGTTAACTGCAGCTGCCATGTCAACAGAAGTGCTCATACCTTTCACAAAAACAGAATTACCTGGAAAAACTCAGCAGGTCTGGCAGCATCGGTGGAGAAGAATCAAGTTGACGTTTCGAGTCCACTTTATTCTTCTCCGCCGATGCTGCCAGACCTGCTGAGTTTTTCCAGGTAATTCTGTTTTTGTTTTGGATTTCCAGCATCCGCAGTTTTTTGTTTTTATGCTCATACCTTTGCCTGCCTTCTTCACACAGTTCACTTTGTGGATTCACAATGGGTCTCGTGCACCCAATATTTGTGCATCCTCAGGAGGTGGAGGAGAGGATTTGTTGAAGACCTTGGTCACACAATAACATAGGTCACAAAGCCATTGGCTGGCACCAGCCAAGGTGGAGGGATGTCAGGGGGAAAGCAGCCAGAACTGCCTTCATTGCCAATGAGCATTGGTGCATCAACACATGATCAGAACGCATACCAACTACCTCCAGATGTCTGAAAGACAATGCCAGAGATGGGTAAGGCTTTCCCAGGTGGTGGTCACTGACCTGTGCATGCTCCTACAACAAGATATGCAGCTTCATGGCTTGAAATGAACCCCAAGGCAATTACCCTCAAGGTAACTGCTACCAGATGTTCCCCTGCCTGCCTTTGCATCCCCAGAAGGCTTACTGTGGCCTAAACCAGAGCTTGTCATCTGTATGGGACTCTGCATGGACCTGATTCCCAACAGTCCTCCCGCTGTCAGGGATCTTGGCTGACGCAGTCCCCTTCAGCTGCTGGAGCATGTCTTGAAGTGATCCACCGCTTATGGCCCTGACTCTACGCAAAAACCCTCGGAAGCCTGCGTGAGTGTAACTGCGCTGCTGGTGAATGAGGGAAAGGCAATTGATGGTGTATCGTCTAGGTGCTCTTCATCTTCAAGAAAGGTGGAGTTGCCAGTTTACACTACCGGCTTTGGTCTTCTCATCCTGTGGCGATTACCTACAGTGGACAACAACAAGAAAGACATTAAAGAGCAGCTCAGCCTATCAGAAAACCACAGTTTCACATGTGTTTCTAAAGTGCTGATGTCTCAATAGCAGCTTGGAGCTATTCTCTGTAGGTTGGCTAGTCCAGGCTCACTGTCTGCAATGGAGCAGCATCCCCGTTTGCCAGCAATCTTCAAGGTGTGGTGTTCCAAAGATGTTTGTTATCGCTTTTAGCTTGGCCACTCATCCTTCAGTCATTGCCCTCTCCCTTGCATTGAAAGTCTCCTTATCCAGAATGACAAATTGGAGATTTAGTGGCATTTCAAGAGACACCTAACTGTTCTCATGTGTCCCGATGCCACACAATGACCACGCATTCAAACTGGAACCCAATCGCCTTACCATGCATAAACTATCACATTGTCTGGCCTCTTTTGCCATGTGGTACTGCTAATGAGCACACATTTCCCAGCCTGGCCTCTTCCCCACTTGCAAAGTACCTTATTTTGATACCGTCATGGGAGACCCTTTAATACAACGTCACATTGCCAAGTTGCCACTTACCCTGGCTGATCGTAGGAAGTCATCCTGTAATGGAGTTTTTTAGTTAGGCAATCTTCTAATGTGTCTCCAATTTCTTTTTAGGCAATCTTCAAACATGTCTTTAATTTAGGTGCACTTCTCTCAAGTCAATCTCTAGTTTCTTTAGTTTTTCATGCCCTGGGAATCTGGGTTCTTTCTCCAGCTTCTTTGGAATTTCAGGGCCCATCCTGCACTGCCACCATGTTGCAAAGATTGTTTAGGGTCTCGATAAGAGGCCTGGAGGCATGTATGGTTGAACATAAAGTGTTTATTGGTAACCCTTAACTATATACATGTCCAAGGTACAGCCATGCATGGGTGCTGTCTCCATGCTGGCTCCTTCCAGACTCTACCAGACACAATCCACTACTGTGTCACTCTACATCATTCCGTGGATGGGTCTGTTCTTCAGTCCCACGTTAACCCTTGCTCTGCTGAACACCCTTATCCTACAATGGCATGCTGCTATGCCATAAAGGCATATTACAACAGAAGTGGCCTCTCCTGCCATCAGCTGACTGAATTGCAGGACACGGTGGACAATGAAAGGATTTCCTTTCCTCTGCAAGTGTCAGAGTCTGCAGGCAGGGAGAACAGGTGCCGAGCTGGAGAACTGATCCTTTGCCTTTTACAGGGCAAATTTGTAAAATTCATAAGCATTCCGTAGCCTCTATCCAGTTTGACATCGTCCATCAGTTGACTCCCATCACTCCCCCCTTACATCTGGAAATTTATGTTTTGGGCCTGCATTATTCACCCATTTTATCTACAAATTTGCCTTCTTGGACTCCCATCACTCTGCCCCCATTCACTACCTGTCTTCCTAAAGACAAAGAGCAGCCCCATGATTTAGCTGGAGGCTGAAGGACACCACCAGGGCTCATGGAGGCCCATTGCCAGGCCTGATCAAAGGCAGAGTCAAGGACCCTGGCCAGATCACAAGGAGGCTGAGCATTTTTTTTTTAAAGGCCAGAAGGCTGAAAAGCAGCAGAATAATCCACTATGCAGATGAAAAGAAGAGCCAAGTGAATGCAGAGTCAAGCGACATAGCCAAATCACAAGAAGGGTGATCAAAACACAGCAAACTAAAAAACTGAGATTACCTTTTGAGATAGGCGGCCATGAGGATCAGCACATCCAGAGTGCAGCTGCAAGGAAGCTGCAGTGACAGGTCCACATGCCACACCATAATACATGGGGGCTGAGTTTGACTGAAGGAAGGAAAAGGCTTTTTAAGAGTTAAAAAAATTACCTTCTGTTTGAGTCCCAGGCTTGAAGCAGCACATAGTTGGCCCAAGTGGCTTGTTTCAAATGCTTCCTGTGGAGAGAACATTGGGGAAAAAAAACAGCCCCATCAGCGCAGTGGGACCCTGCTAAAACTGACACGTCTGGTAAGAACAGAGATAGAGAAAATATGGCAGCTGCGGAGGCATTTTGAAGAGAAAAAGAATTAAAGAAGTACTCACCTGTTGCAAAAAACAGCCATAGATTGAAAATTAAAACTTTTAGGCCAATTTAGGCTAAGGTAAAGGCCAAACCAGACCCAATCGGGTATCTTGGAGTAGAAATTTTTTAGGTTACAGGGGTACATCAGGATTAAGCTATAAATCAGAAAAAGTGCAGGTTGATAAGTTTTTCTACTTGTTTGGTGTATTTGCCGATGAGGAAATCCTAAAACAAGGTATAGATGAATCCTCAACCACATTTGGTGAGATATTAAAAGCCTTTGACAAATATTTTAAACTCCAAGTTGTGGAGAGCAAAGACCTTAAAAAATGATCTAGAACACCCCCAATAGAGCTCTGAAGGGTCGAAGAGACCCCAGACCGAGGAAGACAATGCCTGAACAAGCCATGCAAGGGCACCAGAGAGGCATAGACCCTTCTGGAAGTCTAAGGAATCTATCGTTTTGGGAAGCCTGATACAGAAGTCCCAAATAATTTCCTGTTCAAAGACACAGACAGGTTTCCAGAACGGTACCAGCAGCTGGTAGTGAACGACAAGGAAGAAGACCTGTGCCAGATGGAACAAGAAGAAGAAGAAATAAAATCAGAAAATGTTGCTATCAAAGCTGAGCTGGAAGTTTTGAAGTGCAAGATTTGGGTTTTAAAAATACCCTTAAAATGTATGATAAACTGAAGTCTTCAATGAACCAAGCTGCTTGAGATCTGGAAAAATTTCAGAGGCGTCAAAGCTACCAGGAGGAAATAACGATCCTCAATTCCATTTGGTGAGTCACAGCTGGACTTGGAAAAACTCAACCAGCTGTACAGCCAGGCACAAAAGCAGGTAGAAAAGGCACTCAAAGAAGTTGCAGCCCTGAAACTCTTTGAAGAATCAATGCATTGTCATAAAAAACATGAGCTAAATAAGATATTGCTACTTCAGCAAAAGCAGCGTTGGAGCTATCATTAGCGACAAAGAAATGCACTAAAGCACAGAGTGAGTTGGCAAGTGATCAACAGGAAAATAAACAGTTGAAAGAACAGCTGATTGTCCTTCAAGATCAAATGGAAAAGGAGTGCATAACCCTTCAGCAGCATGAAGACACGAAGACCGCTTTAAACAGCAGAACGGAAGAACAGCGGAAGAAACTTGCGGAGTCTCTGCTGAATTACACGAAAACTCAAGACGAAGCAATTAAGTTTCTCAAAGAAAAGGAAAACCTGTTTGTTGGGGGACAAATGCCACTCAGAGTCTGAAGTTGATTAAAGTTAGGAAATCTTTATTTCGAGCATGCATGGGAAAGCTTCAAGCTACAGAATCTCTCAAATGGCAATTACAATAACATACATTTATACAAAATACAGCTATAACTGCCTGGGTGTGTTTTGTTTGCAAGCTAGTGGGAAAGTGCAAGATGTAAGAAAAACAGAAAACAGTTCAAAAACAGCTCAGACCTATTGGCTACAGTGACTTCATCTCCATCAAAACACACCTAGAAAAGACAGGCCAGGTGTGTTTGGAAAAATACAGCAAAGGGAACAGCTTTCACAAGCACGGCTAGGGTTTTATGGTCCCACCAAACTGAATGGAGATTTAAATGGCACACCGCATCTGCTGGCGGGGAGACACACTGCAGCGGGGCTGTAAAATCCTGGCCCATAACTCACTGTATAACTCATAGTAATCACATTAACCCTTTATTCCCCACATCATTCCATCCTGTTGGGCCCTAGACAGATTACATCTGACTGGACCCCCAGCTGACAGGGTTGGCCAGCTCTCGCGGGCATCAAGTTCTAAGTGCTACTTACATTCTTTGTCAATTTGTAGTTCTTTTACAATTTTGTCTGGTCATCCTAGTGATGTCCATCTCAGCTTGGAACATGAATAGCCAGATTAAACACGATAAACATTGTCTTGGCATCCCCTCTCTAGAGATAGTCCTGAGGCAGCAAATGGGCCATATCCGCTGTTTGACATCATTACCATTTGCACAGTGTGCGAAATAGTCATTCGTTGGTAGCAGCGAATACATATGCTATATCAGGACAGGCAGTGAAGCGACAGCGGCAGCCATTCTGCTGAGTTCCCACCAATTACATTGCTTGTGGCTGGCCACAGCGCTAGCACTAGCAGAGTCCCTTAATAGCCTGGCCACTCCTTTGGCCACGTCCAGCTACACCCACCCTTGGTGATAGCTTGCCAAATCTGGCTGACATAGCTTCTAGTTGTCAATGTGACCTTTTCAACAGCTTCTCCAGCAGCTTACCCAGAAGATTTCTCCCTGTCAGTTAGAAACGTCCCGGGTGAATGAGTCAGAAACCTGAAGAAGGAATGTATTGGTGTTCCTACAGCCCAATCCGCCACAGAGGTAATTAATTATTCTCAGCAGTCAGGAAGCACCACTGAGCTGGAGATGCCTGGACCGCCTGAAAGGGCTCTACTGTGACTGTTATCGAGAAGTTGCCATTTATTGGTCTTAAGGTGTTACATGTACACACTATATAAGGTTGTGAATCAGTCCAGCACTCGTCTGTGGTCATGAGCAACATGCTATCAGCCCCTCCTATCATATATCCATATGATCCTATTCTATACACCAACCCACCCCTAGAGATTCAACTTTATAGGCCCCGCCCACCCCACACACATGCTATTCTTAGTAGCTTGTGGCCTTACGAGTAGAAATGTAAGTGTATTCCCTTCCTCACTGCTGGCCAGCTGTAGCTCTTCTTCCTTGTTCCAGGTTAACTAAACTCAAACTGCTGATCTCCTCATGTGAGGGTCAGGGTACCATCCCAAGTTTAATATCTTTGACATCTAACCCCACATTCTCAATTAGATATCGGGCCAGCACATTACAGGCCTATTCTTTAGACTGGGAGTCAGTTGACTTAATTATGGCCTCTCCCAGTTGGGACATTCCCTTCAGTAACCCTTTCCCTTGTAGCTCTACAGCTGTGAATGTGTATTCCATTTCTTGAGCAGCAAATTGCAGGCTTCTGGTGCATTCTTGCGCCACCCACGAGGCGTAATGGTTTATACTCGGGAGTTGCCATGAATTCAAGACCAAATTAGTACTACCGAATAGTCCTCCCACATCCCCAAATATGTTTTGTTTCCCTCTACCCTTAAGGCTCCTTACTTCAGGAGCTATCAAATTTTATAATCCCAGATTAACTGCTGCAACTTGTGCTCTGCCCAAGCAACTGATCCTGGATGATCGCCACAAGTGTCCTTTAACATTGGGATCATTCTACTCAAGTTATATGCTACTTCTAATGCGACCATGGTAACATCGTGCAACAATGTTTTCTGGCCTTCTATCCTAATCATCCCATCCTCTGGCGGCAGCACAGTGGTGAGACACTGCGTCAGTTTCTGATAACCGTATGTTGTTAAATTAAAACATCTCACATCAATACATTCTAATCGGTTAATGACATCGGTACACAGTTCTTGACAATATTGCCCTTCAAGTCCCACTGCCCAAATGAACAGGACCAAATTCATCCATCCCGATTGTATCTCAACCGGGGACGATAGTCCATTACTTGAGTTCCCAATCTCACATCTATAGTGATATGTTCCCGACCCAGAATCACTATCGTATATTCCTTTCACATCTACCGACCCACCTGAACTATTGCTGTACGTAATAGTAGCCCCATCCAAATGTTCTCCGATCAATTTATGTTTCATCTTGCAGTTGGGCAGACAATATGGTAACAGCTCTGGATTTATTTGAATTCCATGGGTTCTGTTCATACGTGCCTGGGGCAGGAAATACCACCCCTTAGGATTGCTCGCTTTGTTGCACCTGGGATTTCTCAGATACAAGGTCATGCTGCACTGATTCAGAGTGAGCACCGCAATATCTGTCTTCTACCTGAGTCTGGACCCATGGGCACGACGATAAAAGCAAATACTGCGGATGCTGGAAATCTGAAACAAAAACAGAAAATGCTGGAAAAACTCAGCAGGTCTAACAGCATCCGTGGGGAGAAAGTCAGGGCTAACGTTTCAAGTCCATATTACTCCTCCTCAGAGCCAAAGAGAAGTAAAAATGTGGAGAAATTTATACTGTTTAAGAGGGGTGGAGCAGGTGAAGTTGGATAGAAGGCCAGCGATAGGTGAAGGCAAAGGAGAGATTGACAGGAATGTCATGAACAAAAGGATGAAGGGGTGTTAATGGTAGCGGCACAGGCTAAAGGAGGTGCTGATGGTGGCATTAAGGTCAGAAAGCAGAATAGCTCATAAAGCAGGACAAGGGTAAGCACTCTGGAAAGAACAACATGAACAAGTGACAGATGGCCCTTGTGTGGGGTGGGATGGGAGGAGAGGATGGTGGTAGGTAAAAAAGATCAAAAATAGGTTAAAACATGGGGATAAAACAATGAATAAAAATAAAACTAAATAAAAATAAAATTAAGCGGATTAAAATAAAAGTAAAAACATAAAAATGAATATTGAATAAAGGGGATAAAAAAGGGGTGAGAATGGAGGGATGGGCAATAAATACTGGCCCAGCCAACAAAACCCACATCCTGTGAATGAATTTTTAAAAATAATTTACTGGTACTTGCAATAGCTTTTGAAATTTTTAAAGTTTGGCTCATACGCTCTATCAGCCCTAAGCTCTGGGGGTGACAGGGTATGTGAAATCTCTGTTTGACTCGCTGCATGTCTGCATGCGGTTTTCACAATCTTGCCCGTGAGGCAGGTTCCTTGCTCAGAATCTATCTGCAAAGCTACCCACCCCCACCCCCCCACCCCCCGCACCCACCGCGATATCACTTCCTCTGACTGTGTCCTGGCAGCTGTGTCTGCAGTGCAATTTGTCATTGGAAATACTGCTACCCACCTAGTAAAATGATCTATTATTACTAACAGGAGGTTTTCCCTTTACCCTCAGGCAGGGGTCCTGTAAAATCAACTTACAAATTTTCCCACGTGCCCCTCGGTCTAGGTTGATTCCCCATGCTTCCTTCTATGCCCTTCCCAGGGTTGTTCAGCACACAGGTTATACATTTCTGACATTATTTAGCTACGACCCAGCCCATGCCTGGACACCACCATACCTTTCCAGCGCATGTAACATCCCATGCTCTCCCTAGTGTGTGTCTCCATGATAGATTCTCAGTAAATTTTGTCTAGCACTTTGGAATGCTATTACATAGCCTGTCCCGCCTAACCTCCATACTCCCTCGGTATCCTCTTTCACTCCTCTTTGCTCCCATCCCTCGTTTTCCTCTGCTGAGGTGCCTTTATGTAATTCTACAACATTCACTTCTTCAGGTTCTATGTGCAGGACTCCACTAGGGCTGGGTTTGGTGGCAGTAGCTCTGCGGCTGCTTTGGCCGCCACATCCACATAAGTATTTCCCTTCTGCTCCCAGTCTTCCGCCATTTGGTGCGCTTTCACTTTATTCCACTGGTGCCTTCATTAAGCGTTTATGCTAATCCTGTCTCTACCTGTCATCACAAAGCCCCTTCAGGCCCATGCACTACTCCAAAAACATATCGACTGTCCGTGTAAATAGTCACTCTTTTCCCTCACAGATCGCAGAGTCTTGTGAGGTCCACCAGTTGTGCCACTTGAGCTGAGGCTGTGCCCGGAGAGGCTCCTTGCTGGACTGTCTGGCCTTCCCTTTCGACTACTGCGTAACCAATGTGTTGTGATCCAGCAATGAATTCCCTTGAGCCGTCCGCGAGCAACACCTCGCTGTCCCCTCCCTGCAGAGAGGCTTTTACTCCACAGCTTTCTCCTCTCTCTGCAGACAACTCACATCGATGATCTTGTCCTTCACTCAGCATACTGCCTGCAGGATTTATTTTACCATCTCTCATTATCTGCACAGACTTGTCCTTTGGAAGTAGCATCGCTTCCCAAGCCACTCTGCCGCTATGTGATACTGCTGTCACTTTCCCTGTATTGAGTGGCTCTACCGCTGTGTGCTAAGCATGCAGAATTAATTGTCCTGTCATAACTACCAGTTTTCTCACTTGGAATGCCCATGCCACGCAATCTAAAGCCATCACACAGCCTTCAGTTACAGAGGCTGGCAGTTTGGATGCTGCAGGTCTCCGTGCACCTGGGTTACCACAGCGCTATAAAATCGTTCTTCATTGCTACAATATAGGTGGAAAGGGTTTGTCACGTCTGGGAGTCCCAGAGCAGGCGCTGAGATTAAAGCTAGTTTAACAACATTATATTCTTCCTCCTGCTCTGATCCCCATTGTACTGGTTCCAATGGGCTCATTCCCCCTTCCAATAGGCACTGCACTGGGGCCATGATTGCAGAGAAGTCCGGTATAAAATTCCTACAGTAGTTAAACAACCCCATTGCTTTCCAAATGCCCAAATATAGGCTGGTGGGGGGGGGGGGCAGAATTTCACTGATCGCCAGCCATCGAACATCTAATATTAGAATAAAGGAGGCATAACTACAGAGTAGATAAGCATGTTTGAAACTGATGTGGATCAGTGGATGAATGTCTGTCCAAATTAGCAAAAAGCTCCCTCCTCACAAACTTGGATGCTAAAAGGATCTTTTTGGGAGTTGCTTCTGGACAAAGAATCCAGGTTATTAAATACTTTTATCACACCATTTTGTCATTATTGTTTCAATAGGTAACCATTTTCGGAATTGCTTCTGCACCTGAGATAATCCATAGAATGATGCCTCGGACCCTGGCAGTTATGAAAGGAGTAATATACCATAACGATGACATTCTCATACACAATTCCTCGAGGGGAGAACATCACCATCAAGTGAGAGCAGTCCTCAAAGTTCTACAAGAAGCAGTTTTGAAACTGAATGACAAATGGGAATTTGCAAAACCGACAAAAATTTTTTTAGGCTACATTCAGATTTCAAGCGAGGATTGTACAAATACTGAAAGGGGAATAATTTCCTGGGCAAGAGGAAAGCACAATGGATGGAGCTGAATGGGACATCTCTGCTAAAGAGCCAAACCCTAGCACAATGGAAGGGAATTCCTTCATTGTCACAGGATTCTCTGGTTGTTCCTGTGCATGTTGAGTAGAGCAATGTGTTCACAGCTTTCACTTTTGTGGATGAAGGTTGGTTTAACCAGACGGGCTTTGGAGTTTGAACACAGGACCCACTTAAAGTACAATCAAAAGCTCTACCACTGATCTGCACGGCTTTTTTATTGGATAACTTGGTACTTGAAGAGCTAGAGAGCAGATTTCGAGACAGAATTGGACATATGCTAAAGACAGAATAATTTACAAGGCAAGGGGTTGAAACGAAGTGACTGGGACAAATTTGATCACTCTGCTCAGGAGCCAGGAGTCAGCAGAATGGACTGGAAAGCCTTGATCAATTTTGAAATTGTTGATCATACCTCCTCCGAATTTTGGATAAAGGAAATTGAAACTTTCTACACATGCATTCATAAAGTTAAAGTAAAAGGACATCAGGTGGATTTGAAACAGGGACATATTTAACTACAGTCAAATACTCTACCACTGAGCTACACTGTCACGTGTGAAAGCATTAACTGTGATCATTTCAACAGCAGATAAAGAAACAGGGGTAGCCCATTCAATCTGTTCAGCTATGACTGACATTTAACGATATCATGGCTGACTTTCTACCTTACAACCAACTTTCCGCATGATCGCCATATCCCTTGATGTCATTGGCATCGAGGGATCTATCAGCCTCATTGACTGTGCCTCCACAGCCCTCTGGGCTGGACGATTCCAAAGGTGAACAAAAATTCCAAGAACTCGTTGATGTTGGATGAACACATTTTCAACCATTTCTTATGAAAATCAGGCTAAAAGGAGATGCCTGGATTTGGACCAGGGACCGCTTGATCTACAATCAAATGCTCTACTACTGAGCTTCATTCCCTCACAAGGTCCTCTACACCTTCCAAGTTGAATAGCGGACATGAAACGAGATTTGGGCAAATGGTCTGCAGATTCAAAGGAAGAAAGAGATAACAACAAAACAAAGTCAAAGCCAAGAAGTGGAAGAGCCACAGAAGAAACAAATGTCCTTCTTGGAAGAGTCTAATGAAGCAGAAAATAATTTCTGGAGCACGAAATTACTAGCCCATTTTCACCCCACAGATTTCAAGCTAGACACTGGCGCAGATGTTTCAGTGTTAACTGATGAAGTGAATTGCTTAACAATCTCACATTACAGCCATCCTCCAGTTGCAAGGTCCAGGAAGGACAACACTAAAAGAAATAGGCCAACACTTGGCAACATTAAGATGGAAACATAACGAAATTGTGGAAACCTTGTATGTGATAAACATCCAGGAGACCACATTACTGAGCAGATCAGCATGTTTCTAACTGAGGTTCATTTGCAAGGTTGATGGAATTGGTGATGAGCAGCCAAATGAAATATTTATGAAGAATGAATTTACGTCCCTATTTTCAGCCTCAGGAAAGCTGAAAGCAGAATATCACATAAGTCTAAATGCAGCCTGATATGGCAATATGACTCTTCACAGCAAGAAAGGTTCATAATCTGCTCTCAGAAAAAGCCAAGAGCGGCATTGAACACAAGCTAACGTAAGGGGTCATCTCTCCAGTAACCAGAGAGGTGAAGTGATGTTCTAGAATGTTCACAATACCAAAGTCTATTGGTTCAATTAGCATCAGGTAACTTGGCTCAGTTAAACAAGTCAGTAGAGCAGGTGAAACTCCCGATGGCATCAATGGATAAATGTCTGTCCAAATTAACAAAAAGCTATCTCCTCACAAACTTGGATGTTAAAAGAGTCTTTTGGCAGTTGCCTCTGGACAAAGAATCCAGATTGTTAACTACTTTTATCACTCCATTTTGTCATTATTGTTTCAACAGATACACATTTGGAATCGCTGCTGCACCTGAGATAATCCAAAGAATGATGCCTCAGATTCTGGAAGTTATGGAAGGAGGAATAAGTGATATTATGCTAAGCGATGGACGATATTCTCATATACAGTTCCCCAAAGGAAGAACATGACTGTCGGATGAGTTGTGTCCCCAATGTCCTACAAGAAGCAGTTTTGACATTGAATGACAAATGTGAATTTGCAAAACCTACCATAAACTTCTTCGGCCATATACAGGTTTCAAGCAAGGTTTGTACATATACTGAAAGGGGAATAATTTCCTATGCAAGAGGAAACACAATGGATGGAGCTGAATGAGATGTCTCTGCCAAAGAGCTGAACACCAACTAAATGGAAGGGAATGCCTTCATTGTCACAGAATTCTCTGGTTGTTCCTGTTGATGCCGAGTAGAGCAATGTGTTCACAGCTTTCACTTTTGTGGATGAAGGTTGGTTTAACAAGACTGGCTTTGGATTTTGAACACATGACCACTTAAAGTACAATCAAAAGCTCAAGGACCGATCTGTACGACGTTATGTAATCACTTGGTCCTTGAAGAGCTAAAGAGCAGATTTCAAGAGAGGATTGGACATGGGCTAAAAAGGGAATGATTAACAGGGCAAGAGGTAAAAAGGAAGTGACTGGGATGAATTTGATCACTCTGCTCAGGAGCCAGAAGTCAGCAGAATGGATTGGAATGCCTCGATCAATCTTGAAATTGTTGATCATTCCTCTGAATTATGGATGAAGGAAATTGTAAACATGCTACACAGGCATTTTCAAAGTTGCACCTGAATTTGAACCAGAAACATTTATAATTTCAGTCAAGCTCTCTACAACTGAGCTACATCCTCTAAAAGACAAATATTCATCTTAATCATTTCAACAGCAGACATCGGAGCAGGGGCCAGCCCTTCAACCTCTCGTGCCTGGACTGACATTTGACGATATCATGGCTGACTTTCTTCCTGACTGCTTCTTCCTTACTGTTCCTTCATGTCATTGGAATCTACAAAGTTATCGACCTTCTCACTGAGCTGAGGAGAAATTTCTTCACCCAGAGATGGTGAGCCTGTGGACTTCGCTACTACAGAAAGTAGTTGAGGCCAAAACATTGTATGTTTTCAAGAAGGAGTTAGATATAGCTCTTTGGGCGAAAGGGATCAAAGGATATGGGGAGAAAGCAAGAGCAGGCTATTGAGGTGGATGATCAGCCATGATCAATATGAATGGTGGAGCAGGCTCAAATGGCCAACTCCTGCTACTATTTTCTATGGTAGAGCCTTTACAACCCTCTGGGCTGGACAATTCCAAAGGTCAGCCATGCTGGACAAAGGAAAGCTGGCACATTCCCAAACATTGTTTGTTGAAATCAGGGAACACCTGCATTTGAACCAGGGACCTCTTAATCTGTAGTCAAACACTTTACCACTGAGCTATATCCCCTCACAGGAAGAGTCACACCTTGACAGTTCAACAGCGGACAAGAGCCGAGATGTGGGCAAATAGTCTGTTGTTCAATGTTATAATAGATTCAAGGAAGAAAGAAATAACAAAGAAACAAAGTCAAAGCCAAAAAGTGGAAGAGCTACAGAAGAAACAAATATCATTCTTCGGAGAGGCTAATGAAGCAGAAATAGTTTTTGGAGCACGAAATTACAAGTTGATGGTCATCACACAGACTTCAAGCTAGACACTGGCACAGGTGTTTCAGTGTTAACTGACAAAGTGAATTGCTTAAGAATATCACATTACAGCCATCCTCCACTTACAAGGTCCAGGATGGACATCACTAAAAGTAATAGGCCAACACTTGGGAAGATGAAGATGGAAGCATAAAGAAATTGTGGAACCCTTGTACATGATAAACATCCAGGAGACAATATTACTGAGCAGATCAGCATGTTTGCAACTGAGGTTCATTTGCAAGGTTGGTGAAGTTGGTGATGGGCAGACTAATGAGTTATTCATGAAGAATGAATTTCCATCCCTATTTTCATGCTTAGGAAAGCTGGAAACAGAATATCACAAATGTCTAAACGGAGATTGATAAGGCAACATGTCTCTTCACAGCAGGAATGGTCTGTAACCCACTCTCAGGAAAAGTCACGAGTGACATTAAACGCATGCTTAAACAAGGGCTCATCTCACCAGTAACCAGACCTATGAAGTGATGTCCTGGAATGTTCACAGTAACAAAGACCAATTTTTCAATTCAAATCTGGTAACTTGGCACAAATAAACAAGTCAGTAGAGGAGGAGATACCCCCGATGGTATCAGTGGATTAATGTCTGTCCAAATTAGCAAAAGGCTCCCTCCTCATAAACTTGGATGCTAAATGCATTTTTTGGCAGTTGCTACTGGACAAAGAATTCAGATTGTTATCTACTTTTATCACACCGTGTTGTCATTATTGTTTCAACAAGTAACCATTCTGAATCACTCCTGCACCTGAGATAATCCAAAGAATGATGCCTCAGGTTCTGGAAGTTACGTAAGGAGTAATAAATGATATTATAATAAGTGATGGACGATGTTCTCATATACAGTTCCTCGAAGGAAGAACATGAGCCTCGGATGAGTGCAGTCACCAATGTCCTACAAGAAGCAGTTTTGACATTGAATGACAAATGTGATTTTGCAAAGCCTACGATAAACTTCTTAGGACATATAGATGTTTCAAGCAAGGGTTGTACAAATACTGAAAGGGAAATAATTTCCTGGGCAAGAGGAAAACACAATGGATGGAGCCGAATGAGATATCTCTGCTAAAGAGCCAAACACAAACACAATGGAAGGGAATGCCTTCATTGTCACAGAATTCTCTGGTTGTTCCTGTAGATGTTGAGTAGTGCAATGTGTTCACAGCATTCACTTTTGTGGATGAAGGTTGGTTTAACTAGGTTGGCTTTGGATTTTGAACATAGGACCGCTTAAACTACCGTCAAAAGTTCGAGTACTGATCTGCACGACCTTACATGATCATTTGGTCCATGAAGAGCTAAAGAGTAGATTTCAAGAGAGGGTTGGACATGGGCTAAAAAGAGAATAATTAACAGGGCAAGAGGTAAAAAGGAAGTAACTGGGATGAATTTGATCACTCTGCTCAGGAGCCAGAAGTCAGCATAATGGATTGGAATGCTGGATCATTCCTGAAATTGCTCATCATACCTCTGAATTTTGGATAAAGGAAATTGTAAACATGCCACACAGGCATTTACAAAGTTGCACCTGAATTTAAACCAGAAACATTTATAATTGCAGTCAAGCCCTCTACAACTGAGCTACACCCTCTAAATATAAATGTTCATCTTGATCATTTCAACAGCAGACATCGGAGCAGGGGCGAGCCCTTCAAACTCTAGTGCCTGGACTGACATTTAATGATATCATGGCTGACTTTCTTCCTGACTGCCAATGTCCTGCGCTATCTCCATGTTCCTTGATGTCATCGGAATCTAGAAAGCTATCGACATCCTCACTAAGATGAGGAGAAACTTCTTCACCCAGAGATGGTGAGCCTGTGGAATTCGCTACCACAGACAGTAGTTGAGGCCAAAACATTGTATGTTTTCAAGAAGGAGTTAGATATAGCTCTTTGGGCGAAAGGGATCAAAGGATTTGGGGAGAAAGCAGGAGCAGGCTATTGAGTTGGATGATCAACCATGATCATAATGAATGGCGGAGCAGGCTCAAAGGGCTGAGTGGCCTACTCCTGCTCCTATTTTCTATGTTTCTATGACAGAGCCTTCACAACCCTGGGCTGGATGATTCCAAAGGTTCACAAAAATTCCAAGGATTAGCCCATGCTGGATAAAGTAAAGCATGCATATTTCTGACTGTTATTTATGGAAATCAGGGAACACCTGCATTTGAACCAGGGACCTCGTAATCTGCAGTCAAACACTTAACCACTGAGCTATATCCCCTCACAGGAAGAGTCACACCTTGACAGTTCAACAGCGGACAAGAACCGAGATGTGGGCAAATAATCTGTTATTCAATGTTCTTATAGATTCAAGGAAGAAAGAAATAACAAAGGAACAATGTCAAAGCCAAAAAGTGGAAGAGCTACAGAAGAAACAAATGTCCTTCTTCGGAGAGGCTGATGAAGCAGAAATAATTTTTGGAGCACAAAATTACAAGTTGATGGTCACCACACAGATTTCAAGCTAGACACTGGCACAGGTGATTCAGTGTTATCTGATGAAGTGAATTGCTTAAGAATATCACATTACAGCCATCCTCCAGTTACAAGGTCCAGGATGGACATCATGAAAAGTAATAGGCCAACACTTGGGAAGATGAAGATGGAAGCATAAAGAAATTGTGGAACCCTTGTACATGATAAACATCCTGGAGACATCATTACTGAGCAGATCAGAATGTTTGCAACTGAGGTTCATTTGCAAGTTTGATGAAATTGGTGATGAGCAGCCTAATGAGTTATTCATGAGGAATGAATTTCCATCCCTATTTTCATGCTTAGGAAAGCTGGAAACAGAATATCACAGATGTCTAAATGCAGATTGATAAGGCAGTATGTCTCTTCACAGCAGGAATGGCCTGTAACCCACTCTCAGGAAAAGTCACAAGCGAGATTAAACACATGCTTAAACAAGAGGTTAACTCTCCAGTAACCAGACCGATGAAGTGATGTCCTGAAATCTGCACAGAACCAAAGTCCGATGTTTCAATTCAAATCAGGTAACTTGGGACAATTAAACAAGTCAGTAGAGCAGGAGTTACCCTCAATGGCATCAGTGGATTAATGTCTGTCCAAATTAGCAAAAATCTCCCAACTCACAAACTTGGATGCTAAATGCTTCTTTTGGCAGTTGCCTCTGGACAAAGAATTCAGATTGTTATCTACTTTTATCACACCGTGTTGTCATTATTGTTTCAACAAGTAACCATTCGGAATCGCTCCTGCACCTGATATAATCCAAAGAATGATGACTCAGGTTCTGGAAGTTTCGGAAGGAGTAATGAATGATATTATAATAAGCGATGGACGATATTCTCATGTACAGTTCCTCGAAGGAAGAATATGACCCTCGGATGAGTGCAATCCCCAATGTCCTGCAAGAAGCAGTTTTGACATTGAATGACAAATGTGATTTTGAAAAACATACGATAAACTTCTTCGGCCATATACAGGTTTCAAGCAAGGGTTGTACAAATACTGAAAGGGGAATAATTTCCTTTGCAAGAGGAAAACACAATGGATGGAGCTGAATGGGATATCTCTGCTAAAGAGCCAAACACCAACACAATGTAAGGGACTGCATTCATTATCACAGAATTCTCTGGTTGTTCCTGTAGATGTTGAGTAGTGCAACGTATTCATAGCTTTCACTTTTGTGGATGAAGGTTGGCTTAAAAAGATTGGCTTTGGTTTTTGAACACAGGACCGCTAAATGTGTAGTCAAAATCTCGAGGGCTGATCTCTATGACCTAATATGATCACTTGGTCCTTGAAGAGCTAAAGAGTAGATTTCAAGGGAGCTTTGGACGTGTGCTAAAAAGAGAATAATTAACAGGGCAAGAGGTAAAAAGGAAGTGACTGGGATGAATTTGATCACTCTGCACAGGAGCGAGAAGTCAGCAGAATGGATTGGAATGCCTCGATCAATCTTGAAATTGTTGATCATTCCTCTGAATTTTGGATAAAGGAAATTGTAAACATGCCACACAGGCATTTACAAAGTTGCACCTGAATTTGAACCAGAAACATTTATAATTGCAGTCAAGCCCTCTACAACTGAGCTACACCCTCTAAAAGACAAATATTCATCTTGATCATTTTAGCAGCAGACATCGGAGCAGGGGCCAGCCCTTCAACCTCTCGTGCCTGGATTGACATTTCACGGTAACATGGCTGTCTTTCTTCCTGACTGCCAATGTCCCGCACTATCCCCGTGTTCCTTGATTTCATTGGAATCTAGAAAGCTATCGACCTCCTCACTGAGATGAGGAGAAACTTCTTCACCCAGAGAGTGTGAGCCAGTGGAATTCGCTACCAGAGAATGTAGTTGAAGTCAAAACATTGTACGTTTTCAAGAAGGAGTTACATATAGTTCTTTGGGCGAAAGGGATCAAAGAATTTGGGGAGAAAGCGGAAGCAGGCTATTGAGCTGAATGATGAGCCATGATCATAATGAATGGCGGAGCAGGCACAATGGGCCAAATGGCCTACTCCTGCTCCTATTTTCTATGTTTCTCTTGCAGAGGCTTCACAACCCTCTGGGATGGACGATTCCAAAGGCTCACAAAAATTCACCCATGCTGGATACAAGACATTTTGCATGCTTTCAAACACTTTTATTTTCAGGAATTCAGGGGACACCTGGATTTGAACCCGGAACCTCTTGATCTGCAGTCAAATGCTCTACCACTGAGCTATATCCCCTCACAAGGAGCTTTGCACCTTGACAGTTCAATAGCAGGCATGAACTGAGATTTGGGCAAATAATCTGCAATTCAATGTTCTTATAGATTAAAGGAAAAAAGAGATATCAATGGAAACACAGTCAAAGCCAAAAGGTGGAAGAACCATGGAAGAAACAAACGTCCTTCTTGGGAAAGGCTAATGAAGCTGAAATTTTTTTTGGAGCACAAAATTAAAAGTTGATGGTCACCTCACAGATTTCAAGCTGGATACTGACACACGTGTTTCAGTGTGAACTGATGAAGTGAATTGCTTAACAATATCACATTACAGCCATCCTCCAGTTGTAAGGTCCAGGACGGACATCACTAAAAGTAATATACCAACACTTGTCAAGATTATGATGGAAGCATAAAGAAATTGTGGAACCCTTGCACGTGATAAGCATCTAGGAGACATCATTACTGAGCAGATCAGCATGTTTGCAACTGAGGTTCATTTGCAAGGTTGATGAAATTGGTGATGAGCAGTCTAATGAGATATTCATGAGGAACAAATTTCCATCCCTAATTTCATGCTTGGAAATCTGGAAACAGAATATCACATACGTCTAAACGCATATTGATAAGGCAATATGTCTCTGCACAGCAGGAGAGGTCTGTAATCCACTCTCAAATAAAGTCAAGAGTGAGATTGAACACATGCTTAAACAAGGGCTCATCTCACCAGTAACCAGACCGAGGAAGTGATGTCCTGGAATGTTCACAGTACCAAAGTCTCATCTTTCAGTTCGAGTCAGGTAACTTGGCATAATTAAACAAGTCAGTAGAGCAGGAGATACCTGCGATGGCATCAGTGGATTAATGTCTGTCCAAATTAGCAAAAAGCTCCCTCCTCACAAACCTGGATGCTAAATGTGTCTTTTGGCAGTTGCCCGTGTGCAAAGAATCCAGATAGTTGTCTACTTTTATCACCCCATGTTGTCATTATTGTTTCAACATGTAACTATTCAGAATCGCTGCTGAACCTGAGATAATCCAAAGAATGATGCCTTAGGTTCTGGAAGTTATGTAAGGAGTAATAAATGATATTATAAGAAGTGATGGACGATATTCTCATATACATTTTGCTGTGGAATTCGCTACCACAGAAAGTAGTTGAAGCAAAAACATTGTATGTTTTCAAGAAGTAGTTAGATATAGCTCTTTGTGAGATAGGGATCACAGGATTTGGGGAGCAAGTGGGAGCAGGCTATTGAGTTGAATGATGAGCCAAGATCATAATGAATGGCGGAGCAGGCACAATGGGCCGAATGGCCTCCTCCTGCTCCTATTTTCTATGTTTCTCTTGCAGAGGCTTCACAACCCTCTGGGATGGACGATTCCAAAGGCTCACAAAAATTCACCCATGCTGGATACAAGATATTTTGCATGATTTCAAACACTTTTATTTTCAAGAATTCAGGGGACACCTGGATTTGAACCAGGGACCTCTTGATCTGCAGTCAAATGCTCTACCACTGAGCTATATCCCCTCTCAAGGATCTTTACACTTTGACAGTTCAATAGCAGGCATGAACTGAGATTTGGGCAAATAATCTGCAATTCAATGTTCTTATAGATTAAAGGAAGAAAGAGATATCAACGGAAACACAGTCAAAGCCAAAAGGTGGAAGAACCATAGAAGAAACAAACATCCTTCTTGGGAAAGGCTAATGAAGCAGAAATAAGTTTTTGCAGAACAAAATTAAAAGTTGATGGTCTCCTCACAGATTTCAAGCTAGACACTGACACAGGTGTTTCAGTGTTATCTGACGAAGTGAATTGCTTAAGAATATCACATTACAGCCATCCTCCAGTTACAAGGTCTAGGATGGACATCATGAAAAGTAATAGGCCAACACTTGGGAAGATGAAGATGGAAGCATAAAGAAATTGTGGAACCCTTGTACATGATAAACATCCTGGAGACATCATTACTGAGCAGATCAGAATGTTTGCAACTGAGGTTCATTTGCAAGTTTGATGAAATTGGTGATGAGCAGCCTAATGAGTTATTCATGAGGAATGAATTTCCATCCCTATTTTCATGCTTAGGAAAGCTGGAAACAGAATATCACAGATGTCTAAATGCAGATTGATAAGGCAATATGTCTCTTCACAGCAGGAATGATCTGTAACCCACTCTCAGGAAAAGTCACAAGCGAGATTAAACACATGCTTAAACAAGAGGTTAACTCTCCAGTAACCAGACCGATGAAGTGATGTCCTGGAATTTGCACAGAACCAAAGTCCGATGTTTCAATTCGAATCAGGTAACTTGGGACAATTAAACAAGTCAGTAGAGCAGGAGATACCCTCAATGGCATTAGTGGATTAATGTCTGTCCAAATTAGCAAAAATCTCCCAACTCACAAACTTGGATGCTAAATGCTTCTTTTGGCAGTTGCTTCTGGACAAAGAATTCAGATTGTTATCTACTTTTATCACACCGTGTTGTCATTATTGTTTCAACAAATGACCATTCGGAATCGCTCCTGCACCTGATATAATCCAAAGAATGATGCCTCAGGTTCTGGAAGTTACGGAAGGAGTAATAAATGATATTATAATAAGCGATGGACAATATTCTCATATACAGTTCCTCGAAGGAAGAACATGACCCTCGGATGAGTGCAATCCCTAATGTCCTACAAGAAGCAGTTTTGACATTGAATAACAAATGTGATTTTGCAAAACATACGATAAACTTCTTAGGACATATAGATGTTTCAAGCAAGGGTTGTACAAAAACTGAAAGGGGAATAATTTCAGTGCAAGAGGAAAACACAATGGATGGAGCTGAATGGGATATCTCTCCTAAAGAGCCAAACACCAACACAATGGAAGGGAATGCATTCATTATCACAGAATTCTCTGGTTGTTCCTGTAAATGTTGAGTACTGCAACGTGTTCATAGCTTTCACTTTTGTGGATGAAGGTTGGCTTAAAAAGACTGGTTTTGGATTTTGAACACAGGACCGCTTAAAGTATAGTCAAAATCTCGAGGGCTGATCTCTATGACCTTATATGATCACTTGGTCCTTGAAGAGCTAAAGAGTAGATTTCAAGGGAGCTTTGGACGTGTGCTAAAAAGAGAATAATTAACAGGGCAAGAGGTAAAAGGGAAGTGACTGGGATGAATTTGATCACTCTGCTCAGGAGCCAGAAGTCAGCAGAATGGATTGGAATGCCTCGATCAATCTTGAAATTGTTGATCATTCCTCTGACTTATGGATAAAGGAAATTGTAAACATGCCACACAGGCATTTACAAAGTTGCACCTGAATTTGAACCAGAAACATTTATAATTGCAGTCAAACCCTCTACAACTGAGCTACACCCTCTAAAAGACAAATATTCATCGTGATCATTTCAACAGCAGACATCGGAGCAGGGGCCACCACATCAACCTCTCGTGCCTGGATTGACATTTAAGGATATCATGGCTGACTTTCTTCCTGACTGCCAATGTCCCGCACTATCCCTGTGTTCCTTGATTTCATTGGAATCTAGAAAGCTATCGACCTCCTCACTGAGATGAGGAGAAACTTCTTCACCCAGAGAGTGTGAGCCAGTGGAATTCGCTACCACAGAAAGTAGTTGAAGCCAAAACATTGTACGTTTTCAAGAAGGAGTTACATATAGCTCTTTGGGCGAAAGGGATCAAAGGATATGTGGAGAAAGTGGAAGCAGGCTATTGAGTTGAATGATGAGCCATGATCATAATGAATGGCGGAGCAGGCTCAATGGGCCAAATGGCCTACTCCAGCTCTTATTTTCTATGTTTCTCTTGCAGAGGCTTCACAGCCCTCTGGGATGGACGATTCCAAAGGCTCACAAAAATTCACCCATGCTGCATACAAGACATTTTGCATGCTTTCAAACACTTTTATTTTCAGGAATTCAGGAGACACCTGGATTTGAACCAGGGACCTCTTGATCTGCAGTCAAATGCTCTATCACTGAGCTATATCCCCTCTCAAGGCACTTTATACCTTAACAATTCAATAGCAGGCATGAACTGAGATTTGGGCAAATAATCTGCAATTCAATGTTCTTATAGATTAAAGGAAGAAAGAGATATCAATGGAAACACAGTCAAAGCCAAAAGATGGAATGACCATAGAAGAAACAAACATCCTTCTTGGGAAAGGCTAATGAAGCAAAAATAAATTTTTGGAGCACAAAATTAAAAGTTGATGGTCACCTCACAGATTTCAAGCTAGACACTGGCACAGGTGTTTCAGTGTGAACTGATGAAGTGAATTGCTTAACAATATCACATTACAGCCATCCTCCAGTTGTAAGGTCCAGGACGGACATCACTAATAGTAATATGCCAACACTTGGCAAGATTATGATGGAAGCATAAAGAAATTGTGGAACCCTTGCACGTGATAAACATCTAGGAGACATCATTACTGAGCAGATCAGCATGTTTGCAACTGAGGTTCATTTGCAAGGTTGATGAAATTGGTGATGAGCAGTCTAATGAGATATTCATGAGGAACAAATTTCCATCCCTAATTTCATGCTTGGAAGTCTGGAAACAGAATATCACATACGTCTAAACGCATATTGATAAGGCAATATGTCTCTGCACAGCAGGAGAGGTCTGTAATCCACTCTCAAATAAAGTCAAGAGTGAGATTGAACACATGCTTAAACAAGGGCTCATCTCACCAGTAACCAGACCGAGGAAGTGATGTCCTGGAATGTTCACAGTACCAAAGTCTCATCTTTCAGTTCGAGTCAGGTAACTTGGCATAATTAAACAAGTCAGTAGAGCAGGAGATACCTGCGATGGCATCAGTGGATTAATGTCTGTCCAAATTAGCAAAAAGCTCCCTCCTCACAAACCTGGATGCTAAATGTGTCTTTTGGCAGTTGCCCGTGTGCAAAGAATCCAGATAGTTGTCTACTTTTATCACCCCATGTTGTCATTATTGTTTCAACATGTAACTATTCAGAATCGCTGCTGAACCTGAGATAATCCAAAGAATGATGCCTTAGGTTCTGGAAGTTATGTAAGGAGTAATAAATGATATTATAAGAAGTGATGGACGATATTCTCATATACATTTTGCTGTGGAATTCGCTACCACAGAAAGTAGTTGAAGCAAAAACATTGTATGTTTTCAAGAAGTAGTTAGATATAGCTCTTTGTGAGATAGGGATCACAGGATTTGGGGAGCAAGTGGGAGCAGGCTATTGAGTTGAATGATGAGCCAAGATCATAATGAATGGCGGAGCAGGCACAATGGGCCGAATGGCCTCCTCCTGCTCCTATTTTCTATGTTTCTCTTGCAGAGGCTTCACAACCCTCTGGGATGGACGATTCCAAAGGCTCACAAAAATTCACCCATGCTGGATACAAGATATTTTGCATGATTTCAAACACTTTTATTTTCAAGAATTCAGGGGACACCTGGATTTGAACCAGGGACCTCTTGATCTGCAGTCAAATGCTCTACCACTGAGCTATATCCCCTCTCAAGGATCTTTACACTTTGACAGTTCAATAGCAGGCATGAACTGAGATTTGGGCAAATAATCTGCAATTCAATGTTCTTATAGATTAAAGGAAGAAAGAGATATCAACGGAAACACAGTCAAAGCCAAAAGGTGGAAGAACCATAGAAGAAACAAACATCCTTCTTGGGAAAGGCTAATGAAGCAGAAATAAGTTTTTGCAGAACAAAATTAAAAGTTGATGGTCTCCTCACAGATTTCAAGCTAGACACTGACACAGGTGTTTCAGTGTTATCTGACGAAGTGAATTGCTTAAGAATATCACATTACAGCCATCCTCCAGTTACAAGGTCCAGGATGGACATCATGAAAAGTAATAGGCCAACACTTGGGAAGATGAAGATGGAAGCATAAAGAAATTGTGGAACCCTTGTACATGATAAACATCCTGGAGACATCATTACTGAGCAGATCAGAATGTTTGCAACTGAGGTTCATTTGCAAGTTTGATGAAATTGGTGATGAGCAGCCTAATGAGTTATTCATGAGGAATGAATTTCCATCCCTATTTTCATGCTTAGGAAAGCTGGAAACAGAATATCACAGATGTCTAAATGCAGATTGATAAGGCAATATGTCTCTTCACAGCAGGAATGATCTGTAACCCACTCTCAGGAAAAGTCACAAGCGAGATTAAACACATGCTTAAACAAGAGGTTAACTCTCCAGTAACCAGACCGATGAAGTGATGTCCTGGAATTTGCACAGAACCAAAGTCCGATGTTTCAATTCGAATCAGGTAACTTGGGACAATTAAACAAGTCAGTAGAGCAGGAGATACCCTCAATGGCATTAGTGGATTAATGTCTGTCCAAATTAGCAAAAATCTCCCAACTCACAAACTTGGATGCTAAATGCTTCTTTTGGCAGTTGCTTCTGGACAAAGAATTCAGATTGTTATCTACTTTTATCACACCGTGTTGTCATTATTGTTTCAACAAATGACCATTCGGAATCGCTCCTGCACCTGATATAATCCAAAGAATGATGCCTCAGGTTCTGGAAGTTACGGAAGGAGTAATAAATGATATTATAATAAGCGATGGACAATATTCTCATATACAGTTCCTCGAAGGAAGAACATGACCCTCGGATGAGTGCAATCCCTAATGTCCTACAAGAAGCAGTTTTGACATTGAATAACAAATGTGATTTTGCAAAACATACGATAAACTTCTTAGGACATATAGATGTTTCAAGCAAGGGTTGTACAAAAACTGAAAGGGGAATAATTTCAGTGCAAGAGGAAAACACAATGGATGGAGCTGAATGGGATATCTCTCCTAAAGAGCCAAACACCAACACAATGGAAGGGAATGCATTCATTATCACAGAATTCTCTGGTTGTTCCTGTAAATGTTGAGTACTGCAACGTGTTCATAGCTTTCACTTTTGTGGATGAAGGTTGGCTTAAAAAGACTGGTTTTGGATTTTGAACACAGGACCGCTTAAAGTATAGTCAAAATCTCGAGGGCTGATCTCTATGACCTTATATGATCACTTGGTCCTTGAAGAGCTAAAGAGTAGATTTCAAGGGAGCTTTGGACGTGTGCTAAAAAGAGAATAATTAACAGGGCAAGAGGTAAAAGGGAAGTGACTGGGATGAATTTGATCACTCTGCTCAGGAGCCAGAAGTCAGCAGAATGGATTGGAATGCCTCGATCAATCTTGAAATTGTTGATCATTCCTCTGACTTATGGATAAAGGAAATTGTAAACATGCCACACAGGCATTTACAAAGTTGCACCTGAATTTGAACCAGAAACATTTATAATTGCAGTCAAACCCTCTACAACTGAGCTACACCCTCTAAAAGACAAATATTCATCGTGATCATTTCAACAGCAGACATCGGAGCAGGGGCCACCACATCAACCTCTCGTGCCTGGATTGACATTTAAGGATATCATGGCTGACTTTCTTCCTGACTGCCAATGTCCCGCACTATCCCTGTGTTCCTTGATTTCATTGGAATCTAGAAAGCTATCGACCTCCTCACTGAGATGAGGAGAAACTTCTTCACCCAGAGAGTGTGAGCCAGTGGAATTCGCTACCACAGAAAGTAGTTGAAGCCAAAACATTGTACGTTTTCAAGAAGGAGTTACATATAGCTCTTTGGGCGAAAGGGATCAAAGGATATGTGGAGAAAGTGGAAGCAGGCTATTGAGTTGAATGATGAGCCATGATCATAATGAATGGCGGAGCAGGCTCAATGGGCCAAATGGCCTACTCCAGCTCTTATTTTCTATGTTTCTCTTACAGAGGCTTCACAGCCCTCTGGGATGGACGATTCCAAAGGCTCACAAAAATTCACCCATGCTGCATACAAGACATTTTGCATGCTTTCAAACACTTTTATTTTCAGGAATTCAGGAGACACCTGGATTTGAACCAGGGACCTCTTGATCTGCAGTCAAATGCTCTATCACTGAGCTATATCCCCTCTCAAGGCACTTTATACCTTAACAATTCAATAGCAGGCATGAACTGAGATTTGGGCAAATAATCTGCAATTCAATGTTCTTATAGATTAAAGGAAGAAAGAGATATCAATGGAAACACAGTCAAAGCCAAAAGATGGAATGACCATAGAAGAAACAAACGTCCTTCTTGGGAAAGGCTAATGAAGCAAAAATAAATTTTTGGAGCACAAAATTAAAAGTTGATGGTCACCTCACAGATTTCAAGCTAGACACTGGCACAGGTGTTTCAGTGTGAACTGATGAAGTGAATTGCTTAACAATATCACATTACAGCCATCCTCCAGTTGTAAGGTCCAGGACGGACATCACTAATAGTAATATGCCAACACTTGGCAAGATTATGATGGAAGTATAAAGAAATTGTGGAACCCTTGCATGTGATAAACATCTAGGAGACATTATTACTGAGCAGATCAGCATGTTTGCAACTGAGGCACATTTGCAAGGTTGATGAAATTGGTGATGAGCAGTCTAATGAGATATTCATGAGGAACAAATTTCCATCCCTAATTTCATGCTTGGAAGTCTGGAAACAGAATATCACATATGATGAATGATGAGCCAAGATCATAATGAATGGCAGAGCAGGCTCAATGGGCCAAATGGCCTACTCCTGTTCCTATTTTGTATGTTTCTCTTGCAGAGCCTTCACAACCCTCTGGGATGGATGATTCCAATGGCTCACAAAAATTCCAAGGTTACACCCAGGCTGGATACAAGACATGATGCACATTTTCAAACACTTTATTTTTTTCTGGTATTCAGGATTTGAACCAGGGACTGCTTGATCTGCAGTCAAATGCACTACCACTGAGCTATATACCTTCACATGGAGCTTCACACCTTGACAGTTCAATAGTGGTCATGAACTGAGATGTGTGCAAATAGCCTGCTATTCAATGTTCTTATAGATTAAAGAAAGAAAGAAATAACAACAGAAACAAAGTCAAAGCCAAAATGTGGAAGAGCCACAGAAGAAACAAATGTCCTTCCTGTGTGGAGCTAATGAAGCAGAAATAATTTTTGGAGCACAAAATTACAAGTTGATGGTCACCTCACAGATTTCATACTAGACACTGGCACAGGTGTTTCAGTGTTAACTGATGAAGTGAATTGCCTTAGAATATCACATTACAGCCATCCTCCAGTTACAAGGTCCAGGATGGACATCACTAAAAGCAATAGGTCAACATTTGGCAAGATTATGATGGAAGCATAAAGAAATTGTGGAACCCTTGTACGTAATAAACATCCAGGAGACATCATTACTGAGAAGATCAGCATGTTTGCAACTGAGGTTCATTTGCAAGGTTGATGAAATTGGTGATGAGCAGCCTAATAAGTTATTCATGGGGAACAAATTTCCATCCCTATTTCATGCTTAGGAAAGCTGGAAACAGAATATAACATACGTCTAAACGCAGATTGATAAGGCAATATGTCTCTTCACAGCTGGAAAGGTCTGTAACCCACTCTCAGAAAAAGTCAAGAGCGAGATTGAACACATGCTAAAACAAGGGCTCATTTCACCAGTGAGCAGACTGATGAAGTGATATCCTGGAACGTTCACAGTACCAAAGTCTCATCTTTCAGTTTCAATCAGGTAACTTGGCACAATTAAACAAGTCAGTAGAGCAGGAGATACTCCGGATGGCATCAGTGAATTAATGTCTGTCCAAATTAGAAAAAATCTCCCTCCTCATAAACTTGGATGCTTAAAGAATCTTTTGACCGTTGCCTCTGGATGAAGAATTCAGATTGTTAACTGCTTTTATCACCCCATTTTGTCATTATTGTTTCAAGAAATAAGCATTCATTATCGCTGCTGCACCTGAGATAATCCAAAGAATGATGCCTCAAATTCTGGAAGTTTCGGAAGGAGTAATAAGCGATATTATAAGAAGTGATGGGTGATATTCTCATATACAGTTCCTCGAAGGAATAACATGACCCTCGGATGACTGCAGCCCCCAATGTTCTACAAGAAGCAGTTTTGACATTGAATGACAAGTGTGATTTTGCAAAACCTACGATGAACGTCTTAGGCCATATACAGGTTTCAAGCAAGGTTTGTACAAATACTAAAAGTGGAACAATCTCCTGTGCAAGAGAAAAACACATTGGATGGAGCTGAATGGGATATCTCTGATAAAGAGCCAATCACCAACACAATGGAAGAGAATGCATTCATTATCACAGAAATCTTTTGTTGTTCCTGTGGATGCTGAGTAGTGCAACGTTTTCATAGCTTTCACTTTTGTGGATGAAGGTTGGTTTAACAAGGCTGGCTATGGATTTTGAACACAGGACTGCTTAAAGTACAGTCAAAAGCTCAAGGACTGATGTGCATGACCTTACATGATCACTTGGCCCTTGAACAGCTAAAGATAGATTTCAAGAGAGGATTGGACATGGGCTAAAAAGAGAATAGTTGACAGCGCAAGAGGTTAAAAGGAAGTGACTGAGATGAATTTGATCACTCTGCTCAGGAGCCAGAAGTCAGCAGAATGGATTGGAATGCCTCGATCAATCTTGAAATTGTTGATCATTCCTCTGACTTATGGATAAAGGAAATTGTAAACATGCCACACAGGCATTTACAAAGTTGCACCTGAATTTGAACCAGAAACATTTATAATTGCAGTCAAGCCCTCTATAACTGAGCTACACCCTCTAAAAGACAAATATTCATCGTGATCATTTCAACAGCAGACATCGGAGCAGGGGCCAGCCCTTCAACCTCTAGTGCCTGGATTGACATTTCACGACAACATGGCTGACTTTCTTCCGGACTGCCAATGTCCCGCACTATCCCCGTGTTCCTTGATGTCATTGGAATCTAGAAAGCTATCGACCTCCTCACTGAGATGAGGAGAAACTTCTTCACCCAGAGAGTGGTGAGCCTGTGGAATTCGCTACCAAAGAAAGTAGTTGAAGCCAAAACATTGTACGTTTTCAAGAAGGAGTTAGATATAGGTCTTTGGACGAAAGGGATCAAAGGATTTGGGGAGAAAGCGGAAGCAGGCTATTGGTTTGAATGATGAACCATGATCATAATGAATGGCGGAGCAGGCTCAATAGGCCGAATGGCCTACTCCTGCTCCTATTTTCTATGTTTCTCTTGCAGAGGCTTCACAACCCTCTGGGATGGATGATTCCAAAGGCTCACAAAAATTCCAAGGAATCATCCATGCTGGATACAAGACATTTTACACACTTCCAAACACTTTTATTTTCAGGAATTCAGGGGACACCTGGATTTGAACCAGGAACCTCTTGATCTGCAGTCAAATGCTCTACCACTGAGCTATAACCCCTCACAAGGAGCTTCACACCTTGACAGTTTAATAGCGGGTATGAACTGAGATTTGGGAAAATAATCTGCAATTCAATGTTCTTATAGATTAAAGGAAGAAAGAGATATCAACGGAAACACAGTCAAAGCCAAAAGGTGGAAGAACCATAGAAGAAACAAACGTCCTTCTTGGGAAAGGCTAATGAAGCTGAAATATATTTTTGGAGCACAAAATTAAAAGTTGATGGTCACCTCACAGATTTCAAGCTAGACACTGACACACGTGTTTCAGTTTGAACTGATGAAGTGAATTGCTTAACAATATCACATTACAGCCATCCTCCAGTTGTAAGGTCCAGGACGGACATCACTAAAAGTAATATGCCAACACTTGGCAAGGTTATGATGGAAGCATAAAGAAATTGTGGAACCCTTGCACGTGATAAGCATCCAGGAGACATCATTACTGAGCAGATCAGCATGTTTGCAACTGAGGTTCATTTGCAAGGTTGATGAAATTGGTGATGAGCAGTCTAATGAGGTATTCATGAGGAACAAATTTCCATCCCCAATTTCATGCTTAGGAAATCTGGAAACAGAATATCACATACGTCTAAACACAGATTGATAAAGCAGTATGTCTCTTCACAGCAGGAAAGGTCTGTAACCCATTCTCAGAAAAAGTCAAGAGTGAGATTGAACTCATGCTAAAACAAGGGCTCATCTCTCCAGTAACCAGACCGATGAAGTGATGTCCTGGAATATTCACAGTACCAAAGTCCAATGTTTCAATTTGAATCAGGTAACTTGGCACAGTTAAACAAGTCAGTAGAGCAGAAGATACCCCCAATGGCATCAGTGGATTAATATCTGCCCAAATTAGCAAAAAGCTCCCTCCTCACAAACTTGGATGCTAAATGCATCTTTTGGCAGTTGCCTCTGGATGAAGAATCCAGATTGTTATCTACTTTTATCACCCCATTTTGTCATTAATGTTTCAACAGGTAACCATTCAAAATCGCTCCTCCACCTGAGATAATCCAAGGAATGATGCCTCAGATTCTGGAAGTTACGGAAGGAGTAATAAGCGATATTATAAAAAGCGATGGGTAATATTCTCATATACAGTTCCTCGGAGGAAGAAACATGACCGTCGAGTGAGAGTAGTTCTCAATGTCCTACAAGAAGCAGTTTTGATATTGAATGACAAATATGAATTTGCAAAACCTACGATAAATGTTTTTAGGCCACATTCAGATTTCAAGCGAGGTTTGTACAAAAACTGAAAGGGGAATCATTTCCTGGGCAAGAGGAAAACACAATGGATGGAGCTGAATGGGATATCTCTGCTCAAGAGCCAAACACCAACACAATGGAAGGGAAATCCTTCATTGTCACAGAAGTCTCTGTTTTTTTCTGTGGATGTTGAGTAGTGCAATGTGTTCACAACTTTCACTTTTGTGGATGAAGGAAGGTTTAACAAGACGGACTTTAGAATTTGAACACAGGACCTCTTAAACTACAGTCAAATGCTCATAATACTGACCTGCATGACCTTACATGATCACTTGCTGCTTGAAGAGCTAAACAGCAAATTTCAAGCGAGGAATAGGCATGGGCTAAAAAGTGAATAATTTACAGGGCAAGGGGTAAAAAGGAATTGACTGGGATGAATTTGATCACACTGCTGAGGAGCCAGAAGAATGGGCTGGAATGCTTTGATCAATCTTGAAATTGTTGATCATTCCTCTGAATTGTAGGTAAAGGAAATTGTAAACATTCTACACGTGCATTTACAAAGAGGCAGTTGGTTTTGAAACAGACATATTTATAACCGCGATCAAATGCTCTGCACCTTCTAACTTGAACGTATTAACCTTGAATGTTTCAATAGGAGTAGGGGTCACTCCTTCAAATCTCAAGCCTGGACTGACATTTAACAATATCATGGTTGACTTTCTACCTTACTGCTAACTTCACGCACTATCCCCATGTACCTTGATGTCATTGGAATCTAGAAATCTGTCGACCGCATTGTCAGAGCCTCCAGAACTCTCTGGGCAGGTCGATTCCATGGGTTGACAAAAATTCCAAGCATTTGTCCATCCTGGATGAAGGAAAGCATACATATTTTCAACCATTTCTTATGGAAATTAAACTCATAAGGGAACACCAGGATTTGACCCAGGGACCTTCTGAATGTGCAGGCAAATGCTCTACCATTGAGCTATACCCCCTCACATTATATGTGGCACCTTGAAAGTTCAATAGCAGACATAACCAAGATTTGAGCAAATGGTCTAGAGATTCAACGTTCTTATATATCAAAGGAAGAAAGATATGGCAATGGAACAAAGTCAAAGCCAAGAAGTGGAAGGGCCACAGAAGAAACAAATGTCCTTCTTGGGAAGGGGTAATGAAGCAGAAAATAATTTTTGGAGCACGAAATTACAAGTTGATGGTTTTTTTTTTTGAAAAATATACTTTATTCATAAAATATCTGGAAGAACATTCCAAAGCATTTCAAAATCACCATCACAAAAGTACAATCAGATTCAACTATTACACATGGATCACGAGGTGCATCAGTACAATCAATGAATATTACAATAATTTCAATATGGCCAATGCAGATAATCAGACAATGGTATTGGAGTTATCAACATACATCGTGTTGCACTCTGAGGTGCTTCAATACAATTATAATACAACTATTATTCAATGCATACATTCATTTTGAGCTGTACAGCCTGAGGGGTCTATACAATTCCCAGCCCCTCGGTGCACTACGGCAGAAAGGTCTTAGACAGCGACCTTTCCCCATTGCGCCTTTGCGGCGGCTGCCCCAGGCTTTAGTGCGTCCCTCAGCACGTAGTCCTGGACCCTGGATTGTGCCAGTCCGCAACACTCGGTCGGGGACAACTCTTTGCGCTGGAAGACCAACAAGGTTCGGGCAGACCAAAGAGCGTCTTTCACCGAGTTGATGATCCTCCAGCTGCAGTTGATGTTTGTCTCGGTGTGTGTCCCTGGGAACAGCCCGTAGAGCACAGAGTCCTGTGTCACAGAACTGCTCAGGATGAACCTCAACAGAAACCACTGCATCTCTCTCCAGACCTTCTTTGCAAAGGCACAATCCACAAGGAGGTGAACAACGGTCTCTTCCCACCACAGCCACCTCGAGGGTAACGTGCAGAGGGGGTGAGACTCCTGGCATGTTGGAAGGATCTGACGGGGAGGGCCTTTCTCACCACCAGCCAAGCTACATCTTGGTGCTTGTTGGAAAGTTCTGGCGATGAGGCATTCTGCCAAATGGCTTTGACAGTCTGCTCGGGGAACCATCCCACAGGACCCACCCTCTCCTTTTCCCTCAGGGCCTCTAGGACGTTACGTGCCGACCACTGCCTGATGGACTTGTGGTCAAAGGTGTTTCTCTGCATAAATTTTTCCATGAGGGACAGGTGGTACGGCACGGTCCAACTACTTGGAGCGTTCCGCGGCAGCGTGGCCAGACCCATCCTTCGCAACACCGGGGACAGGTAGAACCTCAGCACGTAGTGACATTTGGTGTTTGTGTACTGAGGGTCTACAAACAGCTTGATGCAGTCACACACAAAGTTGGCCATCAGTATGAGGGCGATGTTGGGCACGCTTTTTTCCCCCTTATCTAGAGGCTTGTACACTGCACCCCTGTGGACACGATCCATTTTTGACCTCAGATAAAGCGAAAGATGGCTCGGGTGATCGACATCGTGCAGGAGTCTGTAATAGGCCAGACCTGCGCCACGTACCGCAACAGCGAGAGTGCTTCACACCTGATGACCAGATTCTTACTCGCAATGGAGAGGGAGCGTCGCTCCCACATGCCCAGTTTTCTTTTCACTATAGACACTCGCTCCTTCCAGTTTCTAACGCATGCCACGGTCCCTCCGAACCATATCCTCAGCACCTTCAGGCCGTCAGCCCTGACGGTGAAGGGGACAAAGGATCGGTCAGCCCAGTTCCCAAAGAACATGGCCTCACTCTTCCCACGATTTACCTTGGCTCCCGAGGCCAGTTCGAACTGGTCGCGGATGTAGATCAGTCTGCGCACCGACAGCAGATCCGAGCAGAAGACGGCGACATCGTCCATGTACAGGGAGGATTTGAGCTGAGTGCCTCCATTGCCTGGGATCGTCACTCCTCTTATGCCCGGATCCTTCCTGATGGACTCAACAAAGTGTTCCATACAGCACACAAACAGGACAGGGGAGAGAGGACAGCCCTGCCTGACTCCAGGTTTAATAGGAAAGCTATCTGATTCCCACCCATTGATTGAGACTGCGCTAATGATGTTAGTGTAGAGCAGTTGGATCCAATTGCGAATTCCTTCCCCAAACCCCATTTTGGAGAGTACATCCACCATGTAAGTGTGCGATATTCTGTCAAAGGCCTTCTCCTGATCCAAGCTGATGAGGCAGGTGTCCACACCCCTGTCCTGCACATAGGCAATCGTATCCCTGAGCAACGCGAGGCTGTCAGAGATCTTCCTGCCCGGCACAGTGCAGGTCTGGTCAGGGTGAATCACCAATTCCAGAGCGGACTTGACCCGATTGGCGGTGACCTTGGACAGAATTTTATAGTCCACATTCAACAGTGAAATGGGTCGCCAATTTCTAATTTCTTCCCTTCCCCCCTTGTGCTTGTAGATGAGGGTGATAATGCCTTTCCTCATTGATTCTGACATACTGCCGGCCAGGAGCATACTTTCATACACTTCTAGCAGGTCTGGGCCAATCCAGTCCCATAGAGCCAAATACAACTCCGCCGGTAAGCCGTCGCTTCCGGGAGTTTTACTCTTCTCGAAGGACTCGAGGGCCTTAGTCAGTTCATCAGGAGTTAGCGGTTTTTCCAGGCTCTCCTGTGTACTGTCGTCTAAGACCTCCGTGATAGAGGACAGGAAGGACTGGGAGGCCGTGCTGTCTGTGGGCTTCACGTCAGACAATCCAGCATAAAAGGATTTGCTGATCCTCAAAATGTCGGACTGCGATGACTTTACTGAGCCGTCTTCTTCCTTCAGGCTGCTGATCACAGAGCTCTCTCTGTGTACCTTTTGGAAGAAGAAACATGAGCACGTCTCATCCTGCTCCACGGAGTGGACTCTGGACCGGAAGATGATCTTGGAGGCCTCCAAGGCAAAGAGCGAGGCTTGCTGGCTCTTCCCCTCTTGGAGTTCCTCCTTGACATCGACTCCCATCGACTGCAGGTCCTGCATATTTTTCTGGAGTCGGGACATTTCTCTCTGTTCCTTTCTAGCTTTCCGGGCGCCTTTGAGGATGAAAAACCTCTTGATGTTTTCCTTGATCGCTTCCCACCAGTGTGTCAGGGACTCAAAGAGGGGTTTCACTGTTCTCCAACCTTTGTAATCCCTCTTGAGCCCCTCAATGTTCTCTGGGGTCAGCAGTTGCATGTTTAACTTCCATGCCCCCCTGCCCACCCTCTGGTCTTCCTCTAAGTGACAGTCAGCCAGTAGGAGGCAGTGGTCAGAGAAGAACATCGGTTTGACGTCGGTGGATCTGACTGCGAATGCACGGGACACAAACAGGAAGTCTATCCTGGAACGGATGGACCCGTCTGGCCGCGACCAGGTGTATCTACGCTGCGCTCCGTCTGCAGGGTTGCTGAAGACATCGTGCAGCTTGGCAACCTTAACTGTTTCCATCAGGGATCTGGACGTAGCGTCCAATCTGCTGTTGGCCCTGCTGGATCATCCAGCCGTATCGATGATGCAGTTGAAGTCACCGCCCAGAATGACCGGCCTGGTGGTCGCCAGCAGCAGTGGGAGCTGCTGAAAGATCGCCAGCCGCTCGGCCCCTTGTGCCGGGGTGTAGACGTTAATTAACCGGAGTGGAGCATTCTCACACATTACGTCTACTACGAGGAGGCGCCCGACCACCACCTCCTTCACCTCGGAGACAGTGAAGTTGCCTCCCCGCAGCAGAATACCCAGGCCGGAGGAACGAGAGTCGTTTCCTCCCGACCAGATCGATGGCCCATGGGACCACCATCGTGAGCACTGCCTGTAGGAGCTGAGGCGTGGTATCGCACACTCCTGCAGAAACAACAGGTCAGCTTTGACCTTGGCAAGGTAGTCCAAGGTCGCAACACATCGCATAGTAGATTTAATGCTATGCACATTTATGGATACAATTTTTACACCCATTTTAAAGCATTTAGTCTCTCACCCAACCTGTTGTCTTTGAGGGTTCCAGACCTTTGGTCTGCTCCTGCATACCCATAGTTTTCACAAATTGCCTCACTTTGGATGGGCTGAGGAAGCTGTCCTGAACCACCCCATTGGAGATGTTCCGCTCAGGTGGCATCTGGGGGTTCGTGTAAAGAACGAGATTTGAAATGTCATCCGTTGGAGAAGTCTCTCCGATCCTCTCCTCCTCTGGGGCGTTGCTGCTCCTGGCTTCCCGGAGCTGGGGTGCGCTGAGCACTTCACTGCTCCCAGATTCCTGGGATTGGGTGTGCTGGCCTTTTCGGGTTGTGGGCAAAGTTGGGGTGCACTGGTCTCCTCATTGTCTCCAATGTTCTGGAGCTCGGGTGTCTCGTCCTCCAACTCCCTAGAGCTTTGCCGCTTCTTCTATAGGTGCTGCCCTTTCACTTCTTCGTCCGAAGAGCAGCTGCCCTTGTCATCCGTGTCGGATGGGAGACGCCTCTTGCCACTTGTCTGGGAAGTGGCTTGGTCCCTTCTTAGCCCCTTCTTCCTTTTGGCTCTCTTGCCACACCCCTTGCTGATTTTCCACTGCTTCCTCCTCCATTGATTCGCTGTCCTGCGGAGTGGGAGGTTCAGGGGGCAGTGCTGTTGATTGGCTGTCTGCTGCCTCAATCTTTTCCTCCACCTTGTCTCTCTCTGTGCCCTCCTTTGTCTCGTTGTTCTCACTGGGGGCCTTGGTGGTTGGTGGGTTGCAAGTGTCCTTAGTAGTAGTGACATGAAGTATTTCATCTGCTTCCCCTTCGTTGGCTTTGGCTGCCTGTGCATAAGTGAGGCAGCATTTGGAGCAGGTCCTGTAGAGGTGGCCTGACTCGCCACACAGGTTGCAGCACTTAGACTGTTTGCAGTCCTTTGTCTGGTGCCTTTCCTGCTTGCAGTTCTTGCAGAGGGCGGCGCTGCAGTTGGCCGCCACATGACCAGATTTGCCGCATGAGCGACGAAGTTTGGGCTGCCCAGCGTAGACAAGATAGCCACGGCTTCCCCCAATAGCGAAGATGGAAGGAGCATGGAAGATGGCTCCCTTGACATCGTTCTTGAGCGTGACCTTGACCTGGCGTTTGCTTGTCCAAATCCCGAAGGCATCTCTAACCTTGGTGCAGCTCCCAACCTTGACGACGTACCTGGTGAAGGTGAACATGTCGGCGGCAGGGACGTTGGGGTTGTAGAGATGCACCGTCACCACACGGTCCCATTGCAACGGCAGAGCAAAGAGCGGCTCCACCGTCAGGATCTTCACCTCCAGCTGGTCTCTATTCTCCTCGAACACCTTCAGGAACTTGACACAAGCTACCACACTCTTGAAAGTCACGTCGAAACATCCAGCGCTGGGGAAGTCTTCCAGGGAGTAGATCTCCTCCACTTCAAATCCACACGCCTTCAACAGGATCCACTTGATGAAGAAGGCCTGATCCATGGGTGCTCCTCCTTCGCTGTCCTTCACCATCACCCGAACGGTGTTACGTACCCCATGGTATGGGGCTCAACTGGTTATAGCCATCGCTTCACGACTACACTTGATCTTAGCCAAAAGGCCGAGAAGCGATCAAGTAGATGGTCACCCCACAGATTTCAAGCTAGACACTGGTGCAGGTGTTTCAGTGTTAACTGATGAAGTGAATTGCTTAACAATATCACATTACAGCCATCCTCCAGTTGTAAGGTCCAGGACGGAAATCACTAAAAGTAATAGGCCAACACTTGACAAGATTAAGATGGAAGCATGAAGAAATTGTGGAACCCTTGCACGTGATAAACATCCAGGAGACATCATTACTGAGCAGATCAGCGTGTTTGCAACTGAGGTTCATTTGCAAGATTCATGAAATTGGTGATGAGCAGCCAAATGAGGTATTCATGAATTTCTGTCCTTATTTTCATGCTTAGGAAAGCTGGAAACAAAATATCGCATACGTCTAAATGTAGATTGCTAAGGCAATATGTCTCCCCACAGCGAGAAAACTCTGGAACCCATTGTCAGAAAAAGTCAAGAGCGAGATTGAACACATGCTAACACAAGGGGTCATCTCTCCAGTCACCAGACCGATGAAGTGGTGTCCTGGAATGTTCATAGTCCCAAAAACTTTTCAATTAGAATCAGATAACTTGGTTCAATTAAACAAGTCAGTAGAGCAGGAGATACCCCCTGTTATGACTGATGTAGTTGGTAAAGCTGAGTTATTTAAAAATCCCAGAGGTAAACTTTAAACAACTGTCATAACCTATAATTTTAAGTGTTATGTTTGAGATGCAACTCTAAGTTCAGGAATCAGACCATCAGTTCTTGAAAGGTTTTATATGAAACTAAATGAAACATTTTATTAAGTTACAACACGTTAAGCACATATACATGGCTAAAAATGACAACTATCTTAAATTTTAACAAATTCCCAAACTAATATCCATTAAGGCAACAGCAGCTCATCGGCTGAAGCAGACACCAGGCAAAGCATCTTCACCTTATGAATTCAGAATGAGGTTCTTTGCACTTTGGTTCCTGTGGAGGCATTTGGAGGCTTACAGCCACTTTTGATCTCACATTGCCTCTGGCCTGCACACACAAAACTGCTGAAGCTATACCTAGCATCGCTTATTGAATGTAAATTCTCATTGTATCACCAGCCTCATTGAACTCTTCCTTTTAACAATAAAACCCCTTTCATAGTACCAATGTTATTAGTAATACGAAGCTATTGTTTGGTATCTACTAGCTAGGTGGTAGTTTTCACTTCTTGAATGCCCTATTCCAAAAATGGAAATACACGCTAGCTCTCTTACATATCAAAACTAGTACACATCAAAGCACCCAGACTAGTTTGCTTTAATCTAATTAAAGCACACCCACAGATTATACCTCTATTTTAAAAGAAAAATGTTTTCCAATAATATTATATACATTAATAGCTTCATGACATCCCCCTCCTTATCGGAAAGTGAACCTTCATAATTCTAAAAGACGGCTTTGTTTTAATAACCCATCTCACACCATCTCCTATACTTATTACACTATTACAATACCAGATGCACACATTAACATAACAACATATATATACACAAGTCCTTGGTGTCAATAGAAATCACTCCAGTTCAGTGTCCATTTTTTAAAAAATGTCCCATTTTCCTTTAAGCTTCAAACTCTTGATAATCCATCTGCGAACAGACTTTAATTTCCAGCAATATGTATAGTACGTAGATTAAATGTCTATATTGATAGACTCTATCTGAAAAGCCATGCACTTTTGTCTCAAAATTTGTCCAAAAACTTCAAAGGATTATGGTCTGTATAAACAATTGCTTCTGATGAATTGTTTGCAACATAAATTTCAAAATACTGCAATGCTAACACCAAGCTCAAAGTCTCTTTTTCGATCATTGAATATCTTCTCTGTTGTACATTCAGCTTCCATGAAAAATACCCTATTGGTTTTTCAATTCCATTGTCATTTTCCTGTAACAATGCAGCCCCAATGCCCATATCACTTGCGTCAATGGCCAACTTGAATTGCTTGGCATAATTGGGTACTGCCAACTTTGGTCTCGTAGTTAATACAGTTTTCAAACTATCAAATGACATCTGACACTCCAGTGTTCATTGAAATTTCTTGTTCTGTTTTAATAGTTCAATAGTTTAATAGTTTTCATAGTTTGGCTAAAATTTGATACAAGTTTCTAGAAAAGCCCACTCATGCCCAGAAATATCAAAACTTCTTGTTTTGTTGTGGGCACTGGGAAAGCCTTGACTTTCACATCTCTCAGAGCCACCTTACCATGTCCAATGGTATGACCTAAATACATAACTTGCGCTTTTGCAAATACACTTTTAGCCAAGTTCATCACCAAATTAGCTTCTTGTAGTCAAGTAAATAATTCTTCCAGATGCTGTAAATGCTCCTCCCACATCTGACTAAATATTATTAGATCATCAATATAAACCGCACAATTGCTGAGGCGTGTAATTACTTTGTTTGTCAGTCTTTGAAATGTCCCAGGTGCATTCTTCATACCAAATAGCATGGCTTTAAACTGACATGGTCCACTTGTCATTACAAAAGCTTTGCTTTTGCTCTCTTTGCTCTCTCTGACAATGGTACCTGCCAATATTCTTTTAGCAAGACAATCTTTGTGATAAATTTTGATTGCCCCACTTTCTCAATGCAATCCTCCAACTGTGGAATGGGATACAAATCTGCTTTTGTCACCACATTCACCTTTCAATAGTCCATACACTCTTTGTGTTTCATCTGGTTTCGGTACCAGTACAATAGACAAACTCCAGTTACTGCAACTAGACTCAACAATATTATTTTGAAGCATGAAACCAATTTCTTTTTGTGCTTGTTTTAACTTTGCCAGATTTAATCTTTAAGGTTGTTGCCTTATTGAAGATGATATTCCTATACATACATCATGTAAAGCTACTTAATTTCCCAATCTATTTCCACAAATAGGTTTGTGTGACTGCAATAGCTTTTCCAAATCACTTTGACACTTGCTCGGAAGGTAACTCAATAGTTCATTTAAAGTTTTAAGCATTCCCTCATTATCCAATTTTATTAGAGGAAAATCAATTTCAGAGTCCTGCACTAATTTATTTCACTCAGTTTATTTTAATTCCTATAAGACCCTTAGATCTTACATTTAATGAATCACCTAGTACTGGTAACAAAACTAGTACTTTCTCTCCAGAAACAAAACTGTGAGTTTTAGTATTCTTATCTGCTTTCACTTTGATCACTTGCTGTGATATATTTAAATGTTCCCTAGCCAGCTCACATGTTCTGTTCAATCTTTACCAGAAATTTGATATGTAATCCAGGAGAATAGCTTCTGAACTTTGACCCACCAATTTCTTATGAATCAATTTCAGTGGTCCCCTTACCTCATGACCATAAACTAGTTCAAAAGGGCTAAAACCAGTCAATGCATTAGGACTATCTCTAATAGCATATAACAAAAATGCAATTCCCATATCCCAATCCTGAGCATAATTCTGACAGTATGTTCTCATCATAGGTTTCAAAGTTTGAAGCCATTTTTCCAAAGCTCCTTGTGACTCCGAATGATAAACTGTTGACTTAAACTGTTTTATCCCCAAATTGTTCATTAATTCCTTAAACAGCTGCGACATGAAATTTGACCCCTGATCTGATTCTATTTCCCTAGGTAAACCATATCTTGTAAAAAATTTAGTTAACTCCTCCACAATCTTCTTAGTTGTAATATTTCTTAAAGTTATTGCTTCAGGAAACCTGGTAGACACATCCATTATTGTCAATAAATACTGATTTCCACTTTTAGTCTTGGGGAAGGGTGCTACACAATCAACCATGACCCTGGTAAAAGATTCTTCAAATGCTGGTATTGGGATTAAAGGCGCCAGCTTAATCACTGCTTGTGGCTTTCCTGTTATTTTATGTATATAACAGGTTCTACAGAATTTGACTACATCCCAATGCAATTCTGGCCACATCTTTTCCGATGTTTTCCTAATTCCTAAATGTCGGAATTTCATGAGCAATCCTCAGAATCTCATTTCTATACTCTAATGGGATAACAACCTGATGCATCTCCTTCCAGCTTTCATTTGCTGAGACATGACCCAACCTCCATGTTCTCATCAAAATATCTTCCCGAAGATAATAATGTACTGGAAAACATTTTGCTTTGGTTTCTGAATAAGGTTTCTGATATAACTGTTTTAATTGCAAATCATTTTTCTGTAACTCCACTAACCTCTTTGAGTTAAACATTTCAGCTGAACTGTCCTGCATTCCTTCCTCCTGAACAATGTTATTAAATACAGTGCCAGCTAATTGGATTTTGACACCTTCTTCTTGCCTTTGAACTGCCTGCTTATCTTATTTATTTTGCTCTTCCCTATGGGCCTTTGATCTCGTTATAACACAATTGGGAAACAATCTAGGATGTTCCTTGTGTAACACCTCTGTTGAAAACACTTCTACATGCTGCTCAACTACTATAGGCATCACCCACATTTGCGATCCAGCTATATCATTACCCATAATAAATTGAAACCCCGCAATGGACAATTTTTCTGCCACTCCAACTATAACTTCATCTGCCTTCCATTTGCCCTTTAAATTTACCTTCCACAATGGAATAGATTTAGCATCTCCATGAACCCCACTTCTTATTACCTTCTCCTGCAACACTCTCTTTAAAAACAAATATCATTATCCCACAACATTAAGGATTGACTAGCCACTGGGCCTCTTAAAATTTTAACATCTTTACCTACTCCAACCTGTACGCATGAACTTTTCCTTCACATACAAAATCTTTAAACATTTCTGCAACTTGCTCCTCAGAATTCTCCTGAGTAAACTGTGAACACATTCCTACTTCTTTACCTTTCACCGATTCTCCTTGTTTCACCTGTACACAAGCCATTGCTTTCTCCTGTGCCTGAACCTCAGAGCCCACAGTCCTTTTACTTTCAGAGCTTTCCAGTGCCCCAACAATTCCTACAGATTTTTCCCACAATCTCCAACACACTGACTTTGTGTGCCCCACTTTATTGCAATGAAAACACCTCACTTTTTAAATTTCACTTCTACCTTCAGCACATTCCTTTTTATTCTGAGAAAAAACTTCCTGGGAACTTCCAGCTACTCATTTTCTTCCCTGACTACCTACCTTCCTTTCACCTTCCCACTTTTTATCTTTTTCCAATTTGAAAGGGCGACGAGATAAAGGTTTAGCTCTCTGAACTAACTCATAATCATCAGCTATCTCTGCTGCTTATCTGAGAGAATCAACCCTCTGTTCCTCCATATGAGTTCTCACTGCTGAAGGGATCAATTCTTTAAATTCTTCCAAAAGAATGACTTCCCTAAGAGCTGCATAGGTTGCCTCTATTTTTAATCCCCGCATCCATAGAACCATAGAAAAGTTACAGCACAGAAGGAGGCTATTTGGCCCATCTTGACAATACCAGCGCAAGGACACCCTTTCTAATCCTACCTTCCTGCACCCGGCCCATAGCCCTGCAGCTTACAGCACTTAAGGTGCAAATCCAGGTACTTTTTAAAAGAGTTTAGAGTTTCTGCCTCTACCACCAATTTGGGCAGCGAATTTCAGGCACCCACTACCCTATGCGTAAAAAAGTTCTTCCTCATGTCCCCCCTACACCTTCTGCCACTTACCTTGAACCTATGTCCCCTGGTTCTAGAATTCACCACCAAAGGAAACATCCAGCGGTAAAAATTACTTTGTTTTACTCTTTCAAACTCAATATAAGTTTGCCCAGGCTGTTTTCTCATATTCCTAAATTTCTGCCTATATGCTTCAGGTACCAGTTTATATGTATTCAAAATAGCTTTTTTCACCACGTCATAATTCACCAACGCTTAATCTGAAAGTGAAGCATATACCGCAAACGCCCCACCTAACAACTTAGACTGTAATAATAACGTCCAGTTTTCCTGTGGCCATTTAATCTGTTTATCCAGCTTCTCAAACAAAATAAAGAATGCTTCATTCATGGGGAATGAATTTCCGTCCCTATTTTCAGCCTTAGGACAGCTGAAAACAGAATATCACATAAGATTAAATGCAGATTGATACGGCAATATGTCTCTTCACAGCAAGAAAAGGTCTGAAACCCACTCTCAGAAAAAGTCAAGAGCAAGATTGAACACATCCTAACACAAGGGTTATCTCTCCAGTTACCAGGCCGATTAACTTGTGTCCTGGAATGTTCAAAGTACCAAAGTCTAATGCTTCAATTAGAATCAGGTAACTTGGCACAGTTAAACAAGTCAGGAGAGCAGGAGAGACTCCCAAATCGGTGGATGAATGTCTCTCCAAAGTAGGAAAAAGCTCCCTCCTCACACATTTGGATGCTAAAAGCATCTTTTGGCAATTGCCTCTGGACAAAGAATCCAGATTGTTAAAAGTAGTTAACAGCTACTTTTATCACCCCATTTGAAAATTATTGTTTCATAAGATAAACATTCCGAATTGCTTCTGCACCTGAGATAATCCAAAGAGTGATGCCTCAGATCCTGGAAGTTATGGCAGGAGGAATATGCAATATGGGTCAATTTCTCATATACAGTTCCTCGAAGGAAGAACAGGACCGTCAAGTGAGATTAGTCCTCAATGTCCTACAAGAAGCAGTTTGAATCTTGAATGACAAATCTGAATCAGCAAAGCCTATGATAAAATTCTTGGGCAACATACAGATTTCATGTGAGGTTTCGACAAATACTGAAGGGGGATTAATTTCCTCGGCAAGAGGAACACAATGGATGGGGCTGAATGGGATATCTCTGCTAAGGAGCCAAGCACCAACAAAATGGAAGAGAATGCCTTCATTGTCACAGAATTCTCTGGTTGTTCCTGTGCATGTTGAGTAGAGCAACGTGTTCACAATTTTCACTTTTGTTAATGAAGGTTGGTTTAACAAGACGGGCTTTGGGATTTGAAAACAGGACTGCTTAATGTACAGTCAAATGCCCTACCGCTGATCTGCACGACCTTACATTATCACTTGCTCACGAAGAGCTAAAAAGCAGATTTCAAGAGTGGATTGGCCATAAGTTTAAAAGAGAATAATTTATAGGGCAAGGGTTAAAATGGAAGTGACTGGGACGAATTTGATCACTCTGCTCAGGAGCCAGAAGTCAGTAGAATGGACTGGAATACCTCGATGAATGTTGAAATTGTTGATCATTCCTCTGAATTTTGGATAAAGGAAATTGTAAACATTCTAAACATGCATTTATTAAGTTATATTGAAAACAGGCACCTGGATTTGAACCGCAGAGATTTTAAACTGCTTTGAATTCACTACCACTGAACTACACTTTCTTACCAAGACATATTAACGTTGAACATTTCAACAGCAGATATAGAAGGAGGGCCACCCCTTCAAATTGGCAAGCCTGGGTGACTTTCTACCTTACTGCCAATGTCCCACACTAACCCCATGTCCCTTGGTGTCAATGGAATCTAGAAATCTATCGACCTCTAACTGAACATTCTGGGTTGGACGATTCCAAAGGTGCACAAGAACTCCGAGCATACTCGTTTTTAAACATTTCGTATGACAGCCAGGGAATACCTGGATTTTAAATCAGGAACCTCTTGATCTGCAGTCAAATACGCTACCACAAAGCTATATCCCCTCAAAACACCATTGACACCTTGAAAGTACAATAGCAGACAGGAATCGAGATTTGGGCCAATAGTCTGCAGATTCAATGTTCTTATAGATTACAGGAAGAAAGAGATAACAATGCAAAAAAGTCAAACCAAGAAGGGGAAGAGCCACAGAAGAAACAAATGGACTTCTTTGGAGGGGTTAATAAAGCAGAAAATAATTTTTGGAGCACGAAATTACAAGTTGATGGTCACCCCAAAGATTCCAACCTAGACACTGGCACAGGTGTTTCAGTGTTAACTGATGAAGTGAATTGCTGAACAATGTCACATTACAGACATTCTCCAGTTACAAGGTCCAGAGTGGAAAACACTTAGATTAATAGGCCAACACTTAGCAAGATTAATATGGAAATATGGAGAAATTGTGGAAGTCTTATATGTGAGAAATGTCCAGGAGACATCATTACTGAGCAGATCAGCATATTTGCAATTGAGGTACTTCCAAGCTTGATGAAATTGTTGATGAGCAGCCTACTGAGATGTTCATGACAAATGGATTTCTGTCCCTATTTTCAGCCTGAGGAAAGCTGAAAGCAAAACATTGATTATCTCTAAGTGCAGATTGATATGGCAATATGTCTCTTCAAAGCAAGAAAGGTCCTTAACTCACTCTCAGAAAAAGTCAAGAACAAAATTAAACACATGCTAATACAAGAGGTCATCTGTCCAGTAACCAGGCAGATGAAGTGGAGTCCTGGAATGTTCACAATACCAAAGTCTAATGGTTCAATTAAAATAAGGTAACTTGGCTCAATTAAACAAGTCAATAGAGCGGGTAATAACCCCGATGGCATCAGTGGATGAATGTCTTCCAAATTAGCAAAAGGCTCACTCCTCACCAACTTGGAGGTGAAAAGCATCTTTTGGCAGTTGATTCTGGACAAAGAATCCAGATTGTTAACTACTTTTATCACCACATTTGGTCATTATTGTTTCAAAAGGTAACCATTCGGAATTGCTTCTGCACGTAAGATAATCCAAAGAATGATGCCTCAGATCCTGGAAGTTATGGAAGGAATAATAATCGATATGCACAACATTCTCAGACACAGGTTCTCTAAGGAAGAACATGACCGTAAATGAGAGCAGTCCTCAATATCCTACAAAAAGCAGTTTTGACAGTGAATGACAAATGTGAATTTACAAAACCTGTGATAAAATTCTTAGGCCACATACAGACTTCAAGCCAGGCATGTACAAATACATAAAGGAGAATAATTTCCTGGGCAAGAGAAAAGCACAATGGATGGAGCTGAATGGGACATCTCTGCTAAAGAGCCAAACACCAACACAAGGGAAGAGAATGCCTTCATTTTCACATAATTCTCTGGTTGTTCCTGTGCATTTTGAGTTGAGCAACGTGTTCACAGCTTTCACTTCTGTGGATATAGGTTGGTTTAACCAGACGGACTTTCGAAGTTGAACAAAGGACCGCTGAAACTACAGTCAAATGCAATACGACTAATATGCACCACCTTACATGATCACTTGGTCCTTGAAGAGCTAAAGAGCAGATTTCAAGAGATGGTTGGAGATATGCTAAAAAGAGAATAATGTACAGGGCAAGGGGTAAAAAGGAAGTGACTGGGATGAATTTGATCACTCTGCTCAGGAGCCAGGAGTCAGCAGAATGGACTGGAATGCCTTGATCAATGTTGAAATTTTTGATCATTTCTCTGAATTTTGGATAAAGGAAATTATAAACATTCTTCACATGCATTTACAAAGAGGCACCTGGATTCGTACAAGACATATTTACAATTACAGTCAAATACTCCACCACTGATCTACAATCTCTTACCTGACTGTAATAAGGTTGAAAATTTCAACAGCAGACATAGGAGCAGGGGGCACACCTTCAAACTCTGTAGCCTGGACTGATAATTAACGATATCATGGCTGTCTATCTATCTTACTGCCCATTTCCCACACTAACCCCTGCTCTTTTGATATCATTGGAATCAAGAAATCTATCGACCTCATTGACTGTGATAGCACAACCCTCTGGGCTGGATGATTCCAAAGGTTCACAAAAATTCCAATGGTCCTCTGCACTGGATAAAGGAAAGCATACACACTTTCAAACATTTCTTATGAAAGTCAGGGGATACTTGGAGTTGAACCAAGGACCTCTTAATCTGCAGTCAAATGCTCTACCACTGAGCTACATCCCCAGACAAAGACACCTTGATAGTTCAATAGGAGACAGGAATCGAAATTTGGTCCAATAGTCTGCAGATTTAATGTTCTTATAGATTACAGGAAGAAAGAGATATCAATGGAAACAGGTCAAACCAAGAAATGGAAGAGCCACAGAAGAAACAAATGTTCTTCTTGGGAGGGCTTAATGAAGCAGGAGATAATTTTTAGAGCACAAAATTACAAGTTGATGGTCACCTCACAGATTTCAAGCTAGGCACTGGCACAGGTGTTTCAGTGTTAACTGATGAAGTGAATTGCTTAACAATATCACATTACAGACATTCTCCAGTTGCATGGGCCAGGAAGGACAACACTTGGCAAGACAAAGATGGAAACATAAAGAAATTCTACAAACCTTGTACGTGATAAACATCCAGGTGTCATCATTACTGAGCAGATCAGCTTGTTTGCAACTGAGGTTCATTTGCAAGGTTGATGAAATTGGTGATTAGCAGCCAAATGAAATATTCATGAGGAATGCATTTCCGTCCCTGTTTTCAGCCTTTGGAAAGCTGAAAGCACAATATCACTAAAGTCTAAATGCAGACTGATATGGCAATATTTCACTTCACAGCTAGAAAGCTCCATAACCCTCTCTCAGAAAAAGTCAAGAGTGAAATTAAACACATGCTAACACAAGGGATCATCTATCCAGTAACCAGGCAGATGAAGTGGAGTCCTGGAATTTTCACAATGCCAAAATCTAATGGTTCAATTGAAATAAGGTAACTTGGCTCAATTAAACAAGTCAATAGAGCGGGTGATACCCCCGATGGCATCAGTGGATGAATGTCTCTCCAAATTAGCAAAAATGCTCCCTCCTCACCAACTTGGATGCTGAAAGCATCTTTTGTCAGTTGCCTCTGGGCAAAGAATCCAGATTGTCATCTAATTTTATCACCACTTTTCGTCATTATTGTTTCAACAGGTAACCATTCAGATTTGCTTCTGCACCTCAGATAATCCAAAGAATGATACTTCAGTAAGTGATGGAAGGAGTTATAATCAATATGCACAACATTCTCATTTACAGTTTCTCGAAGGAAGAACAAGACCATCGAATGAGAGCAATCCTCAATGTCCTACAAGAAGCAGATTTAAATTGAATGACAAATGTGAACTTGCAAAACTTGCGATAAAACTCTTCGGCCACATACAGATTTCAAGACATGTTTGTACAAATACCTAAAAGAGAATAATTTCCTGGGCAAGAGGAAAGCACAATGGAAGGAGCTGAATGGGACATCTCTGCTAAAGAGCCAAACACCATCACAATGGATGGTAATGCCTTCATTTTCACATAATTCTCTGGTTGTTCCTGTGCATGTTGAGTTGAGCAATGTGTTCACAGCATTCACTTCTGTGGATGTAGGTTGGTTTAACCAGACAGACTTTGGAATTTGAACAAAGGACCGCTGAAACTACAGTCAAATGCAATACGACTGATCTGCACCACCTTACATGATCACTTGGTCCTTGAAGAGCTAAAGAGCAGATTTCAAGAGATGATTGGACATATGTTAAAAAGAGAATAATTTATAGGGCATGTGGTAAAATGGAAGTGACTGGGATGAATTTGATCACTCTGCTCAGGAGCCAGAAGTCAGCAGAATGGACTGGAATGCCTTGATCAATGTTGAAGTTTTTGATCATTTCTCTGAATTTTGGATAAAGGAAATTATAAACATTCATCACATGCATTTACAAAGAGGCACCTGGATTCGTACAAGACATATTTAAAACTACAATCAAATACTCTAGCACTGATCTAAACTCTCTTACCTGATTGGATTAAATTTGAAAATTTCAACAGCAGACATAGGCGCATGGGGCACCCCTTCAGACTCTGTAGCCTGGACTGATAATTAACGATATCATGGCTGTCTTTTTATCTTACTGCCCATTTCCCACACTAACCCCTTGTCCCATGATGTCATTGGAATCAAGAAATCTATCGACCTCATTGACTGTGATAGCACAACCCTCTGGGCTGGATGATTCCAAAGTTTCACAAAAATTCCAATGGTTCGTCCATGCTGGATAAAGGAAAGCAGGCACACTTTCAAACATTTCTTACGAAAGGCAGGGGACACTTGGAGTTGAACCATGGGCCTCTTGATCTGCAGTCAAATGCTCTACCACTGAGCTACATCCCCTGACAATAACATTGACCCCTTAAAAGTTCAATATCAGACAGGAATCGGGATTTGGGCCAGTAGTGCGCAGATTCAATGTTCTTATAGATTACAGGAAGAAAGGGATACCAAAGGAAACAAGTCAAACCAAGAAGTGGAAGAGCCACAGAAGAAAGAGATCTTCTCATTGGGAGGGCTTAATGAAGCAGAATATAATTTTTGGAGCACAAAATTACAAGTTGATGGTCACCCCACAGATTTCAAGCTAGACACTGGCACAGGTGTTTCTGTCTTAACTGATGAAGAGAATTGCTTAACAATATCACATTACAGACATTCTCCAGTTGCATGGTCCAGGAAGGGCAACACTTGGCAAGATGGAAACATAAAGAAATTCTCCAAACCTTGTATGTGATAAAAATCCAGGGGTCATCATTACTGATCAGCGTGTTTGCAACTGAGGTTCATTTGCAAGGTTGATGAAATTGGTGATTAGCAGCCAAATTAAATATTCATAAGGAATGCATTTCCGTACCTGTTTTCAGCCTTTGGAAAGCTGAAAGCAGAATATCACTAAAGTCTAAATGCAGATTGATATGGCAATATTTTCCTTCGCAGCAAGAAAGCTCCATAACCCTCAGAAAATGTCAAGAGTGAAATTAAACACATGCTAACACAAGGGGTCATCTATCCAGTAACCAGGCAGTTGAAGTGGAGTCCTGGAATGTTCACAATACCAAAATCTAATGGTTCAATTAGAATCAGGTAAGTTGGCTCAATTAAACAAGTCAAAAGATCGGGTGATACCCCCGATGGCATCAGTGGATGAATGTCTCTCCAAATTAGCAAAAAAGCTTCCTCCTCACCAACTTGGATGCTAAAAGCATCTTTTGTCAGTTGCCTCTGGACGAAGAATCCAGATTGCCAACTAATTTTATCACCACTTTTCGTCATTGTTGTTTCAACAGGTAACCATTCAGATTTGCTTCTGCACCTCAGATAATCCAAAGAATGATGCTTCAGGAAGTTATGGAAGGAGTAATAATCAATATGCACAACATTCTCATTTACAGTTTCTCGAAGGAAGAACAAGACCATCGAATGAGAGCAGTCCTCAATGTCTACAAGAAGCAGATTTAAATTAAATGACAAAGTGAATTTGTAAAACTTGCGATAAAACTCTTCGGCCACATACAGATTTCAAGACATGTTTGTACAAATACCTAAAAGAGAATAATTTCCTGGGCAAGAGGAAAGCACAATGGAAGGAGCTGAATGGGACATCTCTGCTAAAGAGCCAAACACCAACACAATGGATGGGAATGCCTTCATTTTCACATAATTCTCTGGTTGTTCCTGTGCATGTTGAGTTGAGCAATGTGTTCACAGCTTTCACTTCTGTAGACGTAGGTTGGCTTAACCAGACGGACTTTGGAATTTAAACAAAGGACCGCTGAAACTACAGTCGAATGCAATACGACTGATCTGCACCACCTTACATGATCACTTGGTCCTTGATCAGCTGACGAACAGATTTCAAGAGATAATTAGGCATATGATAAAAAGAGAATAATTTATAGGGCATGTGGTAAAATGGAAGTGACTGGGATGAATTTGATCACTCTGCTCAGGAGCCAGGCGTCAGCAGAATGGACTGGAATGCCTTGATCAATGTTGAAGTTTTTGATCATTTATCTGAATTTTGGATAAAGGAAATTCTAAACATTCATCACATGCATTTACAAAGAGGCACCTGGATTCGTACAAGACACATTTAAAACTACAATCAAATACTCTAGCACTGATCTACACTCCCTTACCTGATTGTATTAAGGTTGAAAATTTCAACAGCAGACATAGGCGCAGGGGGCACACCTTCAGACTCTGTAGCCTGGACTGATAATTAACGATATCATGGCTGTCTTTCTATCTTACTGCCCATTTCCCACACTAACCCCTTGTCCCTTGATGTCATTGGAATCAAGAAATCTATCGACCTCATTGACTGTGATAGCACAACCCTCTGGGCTGGATGATTCCAACGTTTCACAAAAACTCCAATGGTTCGCTCATGCTGGATAAAGGAAAGCATACACACTGTCAAACATTTCTTACAAAAGGCAGGGGACGCTAGGAGTTGAACCAAGGACCTCTTGATCTGCAGTCAAATGCTCTACCACTGAGCTACATCCCCTGACAATGACATTGATAGCTTAAAAGTTAAATAGCAGACAGGAATCGGGATTTGGGCCAATAGCCTGTAGATACAATGTTCTAATTGATTACAGGAAGAAAGGGATACCAAAGGAAACAAGTCAGACCAAGAAGTGGAAGAGCCACAGAAGAAAGAGATCTTCTCATTGGGAGGGCTTAATGAAGTAGAATAAAATTATTGAGCACAAAATTACAAGTTGATGGTCACCCCACAGATTTCAAGCTAGACACTGGCACAGGTGTTTCAGTCTTAACTGATGAAGAGAATTGCTTAACAATATCACATTACAGACATTCTCCAGTTGCATGGTCCAGGAAGGGCAACACTTGGCAAAATGGAAACATAAAGAAATTCTGCAAACCTTGTACATGATAAAAATCCAGGGGTCATCATTACTGATCAGCGTGCTTGCAACTGAGGTTCATTTGCAAGGTTGAAGAAATTGATGATTAGCAGCCAATTGAAATATTCATGAGGAATGCATTTCTGTCCCTGTTTTCAGCCTTTGGAAAGCTGAAAGCACAATATCACTAAAGTCTAAATGCAGATTGATATGGCAATATTTCCCTTCGCAGCAAGAAAGCTCCATAACCCTCTCTCAGAAAATGTCAAGAGTGAAATTAAACACATGCTAACACAAGGGGTCATGTATCCAGTAACCAGGCAGATGAAGTGGAGTCCTGGAATTTTCACAATGCCAAAATCTAATGGTTCAATTGGAATCAGGTAACTTGGCTCAATTAAACAAGTCAATAAAGCGGGTGATACCCCCGATGATATCAGTGGATGAATGTCTTCCAAATTAGCAAAAAAGCTCCCTCCTAGCCAACTTGGAAGCTAAAAGCATCTTTTGTCAGTTGCCTCTGGACAAAGAATCTAGATTGTCAACTAATTTTATCACCACTTTTCGTCATTGTTGTTTCAACAGGTAACCATTCAGATTTGCTTCTGCACCTCAGATAATACAAAGAATGATGCATCAGGAAGATATGGAAGGTGTAATAATCAATATGCACAACATTCTCAATTACAGTTTCTCGAAGGAAGAACAAGACCATCAAATGAGAGCAGTCCTCAATGTCCTACAAGAAGCAGATTTAAATTGAATGACAAATGTGAATTTGCAAAACTTGCGATAAAACTCTTCGGCCACATACAGATTTCAAGACATGTTTGTACAAATACCTAAAAGAGAATAATTTCCTGGGCAAGAGGAAAGCACAATGGAAGGAGCTGAATGGGACATCTCTGCTAAAGAGCCAAACACCAACACAATGGATGGGAATGCCTTCATTTTCACATAATTCTCTGGTTGTTCCTGTGCATGTTGAGTTGAACAATGTGTTCACAGATTTCACTTCTGTGGATGTAGGTTGGTTTAACCAGACGAACTTTGGAATTTGAACAAAGGACCGCTGAAACTAAAGTCAAATGCAATACGACTGATCTGCACCACCTTACATGATCACTTGGTCCTTGGAGAGCTAAAGAGCAGATTTCAAGAGATGATTAGACATATGATAAAAAGAGAATAATTTATGGGGCATGTGGTAAAATGGAAGTGACTGGGATGAATTTGATCACTCTGCTCAGGAGCCAGGAGTCAGCAGAATGGACTGGAATGCCTTGATCAATGTTGAAGTTTTTGATCATTTCTCTGAATTTTGGATAAAGGAAATTCTAAGCATTCTTCACATGCATTTACAAAGAGGCAGCTGGATTGGTACAAGACATATTTAAAACTACAATCATATACTCTAGCACTGATCTACACTCTCTTACCTGATTGTATTAAGGTTGAAAATTTCAACAGCAGACATAGGCGCATGGGGCACCCCTTCAGACTCTGTCGCCTGGACTGATAACTAACGGTATCATGGCTGTCTTTCCATTTTACTGCCCATTTCCCACACTAAACCCTTGTCCCTTGATGTCATTGGAATCAAGAAATCTATCGACCTCATTGACTGTGATAGCACAACCCTCTGGGCTGGATGATTCCAAAGTTGCACAAAAATTCCAATGCTTCATCCATGCTGGATAAAGGAAAGCAGACAAACTGTCAAACATTTCTTATGAAAGGGAGGGGACACTTGGAGTTGAACCAAGGACCTCTTGAGCTGCAGTCAAATGCTCTACCACTGAGCTACATCCCTGACAATGACATTAACACCTTAAAAGTTCAATAGCAGACAGGCATCGGGATTTGGGCCAATAGTCTGTAGATTCAATTTTCTTATAGATTACAGGAAGAAAGGGATACCAAAGGAAACAAGTCAAACCAAGAAGTGGAAGAGCCACAGAAGAAAGAGATCTTCTCATTGGGAGGGCTTAATGAAGCAGAATATAATTTTTGGAGCACAAAATTACAAGTTGATGGTCACCCCACAGATTTCAAGCTAGACATTGGCACAGGTGTTTCAGTCTTAACTGATGAAGAGAATTGCTTAACAATATCACATTACAGACATTCTCCAGTTGCATGGTCCAGGAAGGACTACACTTGGCAAGATGGAAACATAAAGAAATTCTGCAAACCTTGTACGTGATAAAAATCCAGGGGTCATCATTACTGATCAGCGTGTTTGCAACTGAGGTTCATTTGCAAGGTTGATGAAATTGGTGATTAGCAGCCAAATGAAATATTCATGAGGAATGCATTTCCGTCCCTGTTTTCAGCCTTTGGAAAGCTGAAAGCACAATATCACTAAAGTCTAAATGCAGATTGATATGGCAATATTTCCCTTCGCAGCAAGAAAGCTCCATAACCCTCTCTCAGAAAATGTCAAGAGTGAAATTAAACACATGCTAACACAAGGGGTCATCTATCCAGTAACCAGGCAGATGAAGTGGAGTCCTGGAATTTTCACAATGCCAAAATCAAATGGTTCAATTAGAATCAGGTAACTTGGCTCAATTAACAAGTCAATAGAGCGAGTGATACCCCCGATGGTATCAGTGGATGAATGTCTCTCCAAATTAGCAAAAAAGCTCCCTCCTCACCAACTTGGATGCTAAAAGCATCTTTTGTCAGGTGCCTCTGGACAAAGAATCCAGATTGTCAACTAATTTTATCACCACTTTTCGTCATTGTTGTTTCAACAGGTAACCATTCAGATTTGCTTCTGCACCTCAGATAATCCAAAGAATGATGCATCAGGAAGTTATGGAATGTGTAATAATCAATATGCACAACATTCTCATTTACAGTTTCTCGAAGGAAGAACAAGACCATCGAATGAGAGCAGTCCTCAATGTCCTACAAGAAGCAGATTTAAATTGAATGACAAATGTGAATTTGCAAAACTTGCGATAAAACTCTTCGGCCACATACAGATTTCAAGACATGTTTGTACAAATACCTAATAGAGAATAATTTCCTGGGCAAGAGGAAAGCACAATGGAAGGAGCTGAATGGGACATCTCCGCTAAAGAGCCAAACACCATCACAATGGATGGGAATGCCTTCATTTTCACATAATTCTCTGGTTGTTCCTGTGCATGTTGAGTTGAGCAATGTGTTCACAGCTTTCACTTCTGTGGACGTAGGTTGGTTTATCCAGACGGACTTTGGAATTTGAACATAGGACCGCTGAACCTACAGTCAAATGCAATACGAATGATCTGCACCACCTTACATGATCACTTGTTCCTTGAAGAGCTAAAGAGCAGATTTCAAGAGATGATTGGACATATCATAAAAAGAGAATAATTTATAGGGCATGTGGTAAAATGGAAGTGACTGGGATGAATTTGATCACTCTGCTCAGGAGCCAGGAGTCAGCAGAATGGACTGGAATGCCTTGATCAATGTTGAAGTTTTTGATCATTTCTCTGAATTTTGGATAAAGGAAATTATAAACATTCTTCACATGCATTTACAAAGAGGCACCTGGATTGGTACAAGACATATTTAAAACTACAATCAAATACTCTAGCACTGATCTACACTCTCTTACCTGATTGTATTAAGGTTGAAAATTTCAACAGCAGACATAGGCACATGTGGCACCCCTTCAGACTCTGTAGCCTGGACTGATAATTAATGATATCATGGCTGTCTTTCTATCTTACTGCCCATTTCCCACACTAACCCCTTGTCCCTTGATGTCATTGGAATCAAGAAATCTATCGACCTCATTGACTGTGATAGCACAACCCTCTGGGCTGGATGATTCCAAAGTTTCACAAAAACTCCAATGGTTCGTCCATGCTGGATAAAGGAAAGCAGACACACTGTCAAACATTTCTTACGAAAGGCAGGGGACGCTTGGAGTTGACCCAAGGACCTCTTGATATGCAGTCAAATCCTCTACCACTGAGCTACATCCCCTGACAATGACATTGACACCTTAAAAGTTCAATAGCAGACAGGAATCGGGATTTGGGCCAATCGTGTACAGATTCAATGTTCTTATAGATTACAGGAAGAAAGGGATACCAAAGGAAACAAGTCAAACCAAGAAGTGGAAGAGCCACAGAAGAAAGAGATCTTCTCATTAGGAGGGCTTAATGAAGCAGAATATAATTTTTGGAGCACAAAATTACAAGTTGATTGTCACCCCCCAGATTTCAAGCTAGACACTGGCACAGGTGTTTCAGTGTTAACTGATGAAGAGAATTACTTAACAATATCACATTACAGACATTCTCCAGTTGCATGGTCCAGGAAGGGCAACACTTGGCAAGATGGAAACATAAAGAAATTCTGCAAACCTTGTACGTGATAACCATCCAGGTGTCATCATTACTGAGCAGATTAGCGTGTTTGCAACTAAGGTTCATTTGCAAGGTTGATGAAATTGGTGATTAGCAGCCAAATGAAATATTCATGAGGAATGCATTTCCGTCCCTGTTTTCCGCTTTTGGAAAGCTGAAAGCACAATATCACTAAAGTCTAAATGCAGATTGATATGGCAATATTTCCCTTCGCAGCAAGAAAGCTCCATAACCCTCCCTCAGAAAATGTCAAGAGCGAAATTAAACACATGCTAACACAAGGGGTCAGCTACCCAGTAAACAGGCAGTTGAAGTGGAGTCCTGGAATTTTCACAATACCAAAGTCTAATGGTTCAATTAGAATCAGGTAACTTGGCTCAATTAAACAAGTCAATAGAGCGGGTGATACCCCCGATGGTATCAGTGGATGAATGTCTCTCCAAATTAGCAAAAAAGCTCCCTCCTCACCAACTTGGATGCTAAAAGCATCTTTTGTCAGGTGCCTCTGGACAAAGAATCCAGATTGTCAACTAATTTTATCACCACTTTTCGTCATTGTTGTTTCAACAGGTAACCATTCAGATTTGCTTCTGCACCTCAAATAATCCAAAGAATGATGCTTCAGGAAGTTATGGAAGGAGTAATAATCAATATGCACAACATTCTCATTTACAGTTTCTCTAAGGAAGAACAAGACCATTGATGAGAGCAGTCCTCAATGTCCTACAAGAAGCAGATTTAAATTGAATGACAAATGTGAATTTGCAAAACTTGCGATAAAACTCTTCAGCCACATACAGATTTCAAGACATGTTTGTACAAGTACCTAAAGGAGAATAATTTCCTGGGCAAGAGGGAAGCACAATGGAAGGAGCTGAATGGGACATCTCTGCTATAGAGCCAGACACCAACACAATGGATGGGAATGCCTTCATTTTCACATAATTCTCTGGTTGTTCCTGTGCATGTTGAGTTGAGCAATGTGTTCACAGCATTCACTTCTGTGGACGTAGGTTGGTTTAACCAGACGGACTTTGGAATTTGAACAAAGGACCGCTGAAACTACAGTCAAATGCAATAAGACTGATCTGCACCACCTTACATGATCACTAGGTCCTTGAAGAGCTAAAGAGCAGATTTCAAGAGGTGATTGGACATATCATAAAAAGAGAATAATTTATAGGGCATGTGGTAAAATGGAAGTGACTGGGATGAATTTGATCACTCTGCTCAGGAGCCAGAATTCAGCAGAATGGACTGGAATGCCTTGATCAATGTTGAAGTTTTTGATCATTTCTCTGAATTTTGGATAAAGGAAATTATAAACATTCTTCACATGCATTTACAAAGAGGCACCTGGATTCGTACAAGACATATTTAAAACTACAGTCAAATACTCTAGCACCGATCTACACTCTCTTACCTGATTGTATTAAGGTTGAAAATTTCAACAACAGACATAGGCGCATGGGGCACCCCTTCAGACTCTGTAGCCTGGACTGATAATTAATGATATCATGGCTGTCTTTCTATCTTACTGCCCATTTCCCACACTAACCCCTTGTCCCTTGATGTCATTGGAATCAAGAAATCTATCGACCTCATTGATTGTGATAGAACAACCCTCTGGGCTGGATGATTCCAAAGTTTCACAAAAACTCCAATGGTTCATCCATGCTGGATAAAGGAAAGCAGACACACTGTCAAACATTTCTTACCAAAGGCAGGGGACGCTTGGAGTTGAACCAAGGACCTCTTGATCTGCAGTCAAATGCTCTACTACTGAGCTACATACCCAGACAATGACATTGACACCTTAAAAGTTCACTAGCAGACAGGAATCGAGATTTGGGCCTATAGTCTGTAGATTCAATGTTCTTATGTATTACAGGAAGAAACGGATACCAACGGAAACAAGGCAAACCAAGAAGTGGAAGAGCCACAGAAGAAAGAGATCCTCTCATTAGGAGGGCTTAATGAAGTAGAATATAATTTTTGGAGCACAAAATTACAAGTTGATGGTCACCCCACAGATTTCAAGCTAGACACTGGCACAGGTGTTTCTGTCTTAACTGATGAAGAGAATTGCTTAACAATATCACATTACAGACATTCTCCAGTTGCATGATCCAGGAAAGGCAACACTTGGCAAGATGGAAACATAAAGAAATTCTGCAAACCTTGTACGTGATAAAAATCCAGGGGTCATCATTACTGATCAGCGTGTTTGCAACTGAGGTTCATTTGCAAGGTTGATGAAATTGGTGATTAGCAGCCAAATGAAATATTCATGAGGAATGCATTTCCATCCCTGTTTTCAGCCTTAGGAAAGCTGAAAGCACAACATCACTAACGTCTAAATGCAGATTGATATGGCAATATTTCCCTTTGCAGCAAGAAAGCTCCATAACCCTCTCTCAGAAAATGTCAAGAGTGAAATTAAACACATGCTAACACAAGGGGTCATCTATCCAGTAACCAGGCAGATGAGGTGGAGTCCTGGAATTTTCACAATGCCAAAATCTAATGGTTCAATTAGAATCAGGTAACTTGGCTCAATTAAACAAGTCAATCGAGCGAGTGATACCCCCGATGGTATCAGTGGATGAATGTCTCTCCAAATTAGCAAAAAAGCTCCCTCCTCACCAACTTGGATGTTAAAAGCATCTTTTGTCAGGTGCCTCTGGACAAAGAATCCAGATTCTCAACTAATTTTATCACCACTTTTCGTCATTGTTGTTTCAACAGGTAACCATTCAGATTTGCTTCTGCACCTCAGGTAATCCAAAGAATGATGCTTCAGGAAGTTATGGAAGGAGTAATAATCAATATGCACAACATTCTCATTTACAGTTTCTCGAAGGAAGAACAAGACCATTGAATGAGAGCAGTCCTAAATGTCTACAAGAAGCAGATTTAAATTGAATGACAAATGTGAATTTGCAAAACTTGCGATAAAACTCTTCGGCCACATACAGATTTCAAGACATGTTTGTACAAATACCTAAAAGAGAATAATTTCCTGGGCAAGAGGAAAGCACAATGGATGGAGCTGATTGGGACATCTCTGCTAAAGAGCCAAACACCAACACAATGGATGGGAATGCCTTCATTTTCACATAATTTTCTGGTTGTTCCTGTGCATGTTGAGTTGAGCAATGTGTTCACAGCATTCACTTCTGTGGACGTAGGTTGGTTTAACCAGACGGACTGTGGAATTTGAACAAAGGACCGCTGAAACTACAGTCAAATGCAATACGACTGATGTGCACCACCTTACATGATCACTTGGTCCTTGGAGAGCTAAAGAGCAGATTTCAAGAGATGATTAGACATATGATAAAAAGAGAATAATTTATAGGGCATGTGGTAAAATGGAAGTGACTGGGATGAATTTGATCACTCTGCTCAGGAGCCAGGAGTCAGCAGAATGGACTGGAATGCCTTGATCAATGTTGAAGTTTTTGATCATTTCTCTGAATTTTGGATAAAGGAAATTCTAAGCATTCTTCACATGCATTTACAAAGAGGCACCTGGATTCGTACAAGACATATTTAAAACTACAATCAAATACTCTAGCACTGATCTACACTCTCTTACCTGATTGTATTAACGTTGAGAATTTCAACAGCAGACATAGGCGCTGGGGGCACTTCTTCAAAATCTGAGGCCTGGACTGATAATTATTGATATCATGGCTGTCTTTCTATCTTACTGCCCATTTCCCACACTAACCCCTTGTCCCTTGATGTCATTGGAATCAAGAAATCTATCGACCTCATTAACTGTGATAGCACAACCCTCTGGGCTGGATGATTCCAAAGTTTCACAAAAACTCCAATGGTTTGTACATGCTGGATAAAGGAAAACAGACACACTGTCAAACATTCCTTACAAAAGGCAGGGGACACTTGGAGTTGAACCAAGGACCTCTTGACTTGCAGTCAAATGCACTACCACTGAGCTACATCCCCTGACATTGACACTGACACCTTGAAAGTTCAACAGCAGACAGGAATCGAGATTTGGGCCTACAGTCTGTAGATTCAATGTTCTTATAGATTACAGGAAGAAAGAGATACCAACGGAAACAAGTCAAACCAAGAAGTGGAAGAGCCACAGAAGAAAGAGATCTTCTCATTGGGAGGGCTTAATGAAGCAGAATATAATTTTTGGAGCACAAAATTACAAGTTGATGGTCATCCCACAGATTTCAAACTAGACACTGGCACAGGTGTTTCAGTCTTAACTGATGAAGAGAATTGCTTAACAATATCACATTACAGACATTCTCCAGTTGCATGGTCCAGGAAGAGCAACACTTGGCAAGATGGAAACATAAAGAAATTCTGCAAACCTTGTACGTGATAAAAATCCAGGGGTCATCATTACTGATCAGCATGTTTGCAACTGAGGTACATTTTCAAGGTTGATGAAATTGGTGATTAGCAGCCAAATGAAATATTCATGAGGAATTAATTTCTGTCACTATTTTCAGCCTTAGGAATTCTGAAAGCAGAATATAACATAAGTCTGAATGCAAATTGAATTGGCAATATGTCTCTTCGCAGCAAGAAAGTTTCATAACCAACTCAGAAAAAGTCAAGAGCGAAATTAAACACATGCTAACACAAGGGGTCATCTATCCAGTAACCAGGCAGATGAAGTGAAGTCCTGGAATGTTCACAATACCAAAGTCTAATGGTTCAATTAGAATCAGGTAACTTGGCTCAATTAAACAAGTCAATAGAGGGCGATACCCCCGATGGCATCAGTGGATGAATGTCTCTTCAAATTAGCAATAAAGCTCCCTCCTCACCAACTTGGAAGCCAAAAGCATCTTTTGGCAGTTGCCGCTGGAAAAAGAATCCAAATTGTCAACTAATTATATCACCACTAAGATAAAAGCAAAATACTGTGGATGCTGGAAATCTAGAACAACAACAAAAATACCTGGAAAAACTCAGCAGGTCTGACAGCATCTGCAGAGAGGAAAACAGTTAATGTTTTGATTCTGAATGACTCTTCATCAAAACTAAGGAAAAATAGAAAACAGTTGAAATATTGGCTGGTTTAACGGGGAGTGGGACAGGTAGAGCTGGATAGAGGGCCAGTGATAGGTGGAGATTGCCAAAAGATGTCATAGACAAAAGGACAAAAAAGGTGTTGACGGTGGTGATATTAGTTAAGAAATTTGCTAATGGGGACATTAAGGGTGGAAAGCAGGACGAGCAAGGGAAAGGTAGCCCTATTGTGGGTGGGGTGGGGGTTATCGAAATAGGCTAAACGGTAGAGATAAAACAATGGATGGAAAAACATTTAAAAATAATGGAATTGTTTGGTCATTATTGTTTCAACAGGTAACCATTCGGAATTGCTTCTGCACCTGAGATAATTCAAAGAATGATGCCTCAGATCCTGGAAGTTATTAAAGGAGTAATAATTGATATGCACAACATTCTCAGACACAGATTCTCGAAGGAAGAACATCACCATCGAATGAAAGCAGTCCTCAATATCCTACAAGAAGCAGTTTTGACATTGGATGACAAATGCAAATTTGCAAAAACCTGCAATAACATTCTTAGGCCACATACAGATGGCAAGCCAGGCTTGTACATATAGTTAAAGGAGAATAATTTCCTGGGCAAGAGGAAAGCACATTGGATGGAGCTGAATGGGACATCTCTGCTACAAAGCCAAACACCAACACAATGGAAGACACTGCCTTCATTGTCACATTATTCTCTGGTTGTTCCTGTGCATGTTGAGTTGAGCAACGTGTTGACAGCTTTCACTTCTGTGGTTTAACCACTTTGGAATTTGAACAAAGGACCGCTGCAACTACAGTCAAATGCAATACGACTGATCTGCACCACCTTACTTGAGTCCTTACAGTCCTTCAAGAGCTAAAGAGCAGATTTCAAGAGATGATTGGACATATGCTAAAAAGAGAATAATTTACAGGGCAAGTGGTAAAATGGAAGTGACTGGGACGAATTTGATCACTCTGCACAGGAGCCAGAAGTCAGCAGAATGGATTTGAATGCTTTGATCAATGTTGCAATTTTAGATTATTTCCCTGAATTTTGGATGAGGGAAATTGTAAACATTCTTCACATGAATTTACAAAGTGGCACCTGGATTCGAGCGAGACTTATTTACAACTACAGTCAAATACTCTTCCACTAATCTACACTCTCTTACCTGACTGTATTAAAGTTGAAAATTTCAACAGCAGACACAGGATCAGAGGGCACCCCTTCAAACTCTGGAGCCTGGATTGACACTTAACGATATGGCAATCTTTCTATCTTACTGCTCATTTCCCACAATAACCTCATGTCCCTTGATGTCATTGGAATCAAGAAATCTATCAACCTCATTGACTAAGCCTCCACAACCCACTGGGCTGGATGATACCTAAGTTTCACAAAAAATCCAATGGTTCGACCATGCTGCATAAAGGAAAGCATACACACTTTCAAACATTTCCCATGAAAGGGAGGAGATACTTGGAGTTGAACCAGGGACCTCTTGATCTGCAGTCAAATGCTCAACCACTGAGCTACATCCCCTGATGATGACATTGACACCTTGAAAGTTCAATAGCAGACAGGAATTGAGATTTGGGCCAATAATCTGCAGATTCAATGTTCTTATGGATTACAGGAAGAAAGAGATACCAATGGAAACAAGTCAAACCAAGAAGTGGAAGAGCCACAGAAGAAACTAATGTTCTTCTTGGGAGGGCTTAATGAAGCAGTAGATAATTTTTTGAGCACAAAATTACAAGTTGATGGTCACCCCACAGATTTCAAGCTAGACACTGGCACAGGTGTTTCAGTGTTAACTGATGAAGTGAATTGCTTAACAATATCACATTACAGACATTCTCCAGTTACATGGTCCAGGAAGGACAACACTTGGCAAGATTAAGATGGAAACGTAAAGAAATTCTGCAAACCTTGTACATGATAATCATCCAGGTGTCATCATTACTGAGCAGATCAGTGTGTTTGCAACTGAGGTTCATTTGCAAGGTTGATGAAATTGGTGATTAGCAGCCAAATGAAATATTCATGAGGAATGAATTTCCATCCCTGTTTTCAGCCTTTGGAAAGCTGAAAGCACAATATCACTAACGTCTAAATGCAGATTGATATGGCAATATTTCTCTTCACAGCAAGAAAGCTCCATAACCCTCTCTCAGAAAATGTCAAGAGCGAAATTGAACACATGCTAACACAAGTGGTCATCTAGCCAGTAACCCGGCAGATGAAGTGGAGTCCTGGAATTTTCATAATACCAAAGTCTAATGGTTCAATTAGAATCAGGTAACATGGCTCAATTAAACAAGTCAATAGAGCGAGTGATAACCCCGATGGTATCAGTGGATGAATGTCTCTCCAAATTAGCAAAAAAGCTCCGTCCTCACCAACTTGGATGCCAAAAGCATCTTTTGGCAGTTGCCTCTGGACAAAGAATCCAGATTGTCAACTAATTTTATCACCACTTCTCGTCATCGTTGTTTCAACAGGTAACCATTCAGATTTGCTTCTGCTCCTCAGATAATCCAAAGAATGATGCTTCAGGAAGTTATGGAAGGAGTAATAATCAATATGCACAACATTCTCATTTACAGTTTCTCAAAGGAAGAACAAGACCATCGAATGAGAGCAGTCCTCAATGTCCTACAAGAAGCAGATTTAAATTGAATGACAAATGTGAATTTGCAAAACTTGCGATAAAACTCTTCGGCCACATACAGATTTCAAGACATGTTTGTACAAATACCTAAAAGAGAATAATTTGCTGGGCAAGAGGAAAGCACAATGGATGGAGCTGATTGGGACATCTCTGCTAAAGAGCCAAACACCAACACAATGGATGGGAATGCCTTCATTTTCACATAATTCTCTGGTTGTTCCTGTGCATGTTGAGTTGAACAATGTGTTCACAGCTTTCACTTCTGTGGATGTAGGTTGGTTTAACCAGCCAGACTTTGGAATTTGAAGAAAGGTCCGCTGAAACTACAGTCAAATGCAATACGACTGACCTGCACCACCTTACATAATCACTTGATCCTTGAAGAGCTAAACAGCAGATTTCAAAAGATGGTTGGACATATGCTAAAAAGAGAATAATTTATAGGGCAAGGGGTAAAATGGAAGTGACTGGCATGAATTTGATCACTCTGCTCAGGAGCCAGAAGTCAGCAGAATGGACTGGAATGCCTTGATCAATGTTGAAGTTTTTGATCATTTCTCTGAATTTTGGATAAAGGAAATTATAAACATTCTTCACATGAATTTACAAAGAGGCACCTGGATTTGAACGAGACATATTAGGCCAAATACAGATTTTAAGCGAGGTGTGTACAAATACCGAAAGGGGAATAATTTCCTGGGCAAGAGGAAAACACAATGGATGAAGCTGAATGGGACATCTCTGTTAAAGAGCCTAACCCCAACACAATGGATGGGAATGCCTTTATTTTCATAGAATTCTCTGGTTGTTCCTGTGCATGTTGAGTAGAGCAATGTGTTCACAGCTTTCGCTTTTGTGGATTTAGGTTGGTTTAACCAAATGGGCTTTGGAATTTGAATACAGGACCTCTTAATCTACAGTCAAATGCTCTTCCACTGATCTGCACGACCTTACATGATCACTTGCTTTTTGAAGAGCTCAAGAGTAGATTTCAAGTGAGGATTGGACATGTGATAAAATGAGAATAATTTACAGGGCAAGGGGTGAATAGGAAGTGACTGGGATGAATTTAATCACTTTGCTCAGGAGGCAGAAGAATGGACTGGAATGCCTTTGATCAATGTTGAAATTATTGATCATTCCTCTGAATTTTGGAGAAAGGAAGTTGTAATCATTCCACATAGGCATTTACAAAGAGGCACATGGATTTGAACCAAAGACACTTACAACTGTAATCAAGTACTCTACACTAAGCTACACCCCCATACGTGACAGTATTAACCTTGAACTTCTCAACAGCAGTCATCGGGGAATCCCATTCAGACTCTCAAAGCTGGACTGACATTCAACGATATCATGGCTGACTTTCTCCCTTACTGCCATTGAATGCCCAGAATGTACTATCTCCGTGTCCCTTGCTGTCATTGGCATCTAGAAATCTTTCGACCTCAATGACTGACCCTCCACAGCCATCTGGACTGGACAATTTCAATGATTCACAGAAATCTGAAGGATTCACCCATGCTGTATCATGGAAAGTTTAGATCTTTTCCATAGTGCTTATGAAAATGGGGGAACACCTGGATTTGAAACTGCAGTCAAATGCTCTGCCACTGAGCTATATCCCCTCACACAGAGCGCGACACCTTGAAACTTCAATAGCCGACATAAACCGAGATTTGCCCAAATCGTCTGCAGATCCAATGTTCCTATAGCTCAAAGAAAGAAAGAGATAACAATGGAACAAAGTCAAATCCAACAAGAGCCACAGAAGAAACAAATGTCCTTCTTGGGAGACATTAATGAAGCAGAAAATAATTTTTGGAGCACGAAATTACAAGTTGATAATCACCCCACAGATTTCAAGCTCGACACTGGCACAGGTGTTTCAGTGTTAACTGATGAAGTGAATTGCTTAACAATATCACATTACAGCCATCCTCCAGTTGCAAGGTCCAAGAGGGGCATCACTAAAAATAATAGGCCAACACTTGGCAGGATTAAGATGGAAGCATAAAGAAATTGTGGAACCCTTGTATGTGATAAACATCCCAGAGTCATCGTTACTGAGCAGATCAATGTGTTTGCAACTGATGTTCCTTTACAAAGTTGATGAAATTGGTGATGAGCAGCTTAATGAGGTATTCATAGGGAATTAATTTCCATCCCTATTTTCAGGCTTAGGAAATTGATAACAGAATATCTCAGAACCCTAAAAGCAGATTGCCTAGCCAATATATCTCTTCACAGCGAAAAAGACCTGTAACCTGCTCTCAGAAAAAGTCACAAGTGAGACCGAACACATGCTAATGCAAAGGGTCAACTCTCCAGTAACCAGACTGATGAAGTGGAGTCCTGGAATGTTCACAATACCAAAGTCTTATGGTTCAATTAGAATCAGGTAATTGGCTCAATTAAACAAGTCTGTGCAGCATGAGATACCCCTGATGGCATCAGTGGATGAATGTCTCTCCAAATTAGCAAAAAGCTCCTTCCTCACTAACTTGGACGCTAAAAGCATCTTTTGGCAGTTGTCTCTGGACAAAGAATCCGGATTGTTAACTACTTTTATCACCACATTTGGTCATTATTGTTTCAACAAGTAACCATTCGGAATTGCTTCTGAACCTGAGATAATCCAAAGAATGATGCCTGAAACCCTGACAGTTATGAAAGGAGTAATATGCCATATGGACGACATTCTCATACACAGTTACTCGAAGGTAGAACATGACCGTTGAGTGGAGAGCTGTCCTCAAACTGCTAAATGACATCACCTGTCAATGCCTTATGTCGCTGGGTGATTGTGTGCTCAGGTAATGCACGTTTCCCCATCCAACCTGCGCTATAGTTGGACTGACTTATATCCCCGTCTCTCTAGGGGCTGCATGGTACAGACCAGTGCTCCACAGTGTCCCCACCCCGGCGTAGATGCAATCAGAAAGTCATCCTCGTACTGTAATACTGTACTCTTGTACAGGGTTAAATCTATACCAGCTAAGGCCTGAACCATGGCCTGATGAAATATGAATGGGCTGTTGTGGAACCCTTGCAGCAACTGGGTCCATGTCTACTGATTACCTCCTACAGTAAATTTAAATCTAACTTGTGATTCCGAGTGAAATATCTAAAACTGTAAATACCTTGTGCTCTGGGTTTAGCCCATTTGATATTGTGGCCGGTCTGGCCACGCTCGGGTGCAGTTTGGGTGTACATTTTTTAAAAAGCGTGTAACCTATTATACATCACCAGGTGCCATCCAGCTTCCTGACAGGCGATACTGTTGAATGGGAGATACATGTAGTTTCCCTTATTACGCCCACGGTTAATAAATCCTGTACTCTCGCCTGGACCACCAATTTGGCTTCTGATTTGATAGCGTACTGCTTGTGCGGACGATGGCCCACACCTTCACCTGGTATGGTTGGAATGTCAGCTCTCCCACAGGACTGTTACTTTGGGGAACTGGAGCAAACAAACTCGTACACCCCCTCACCTGACCAATCCCGCATTTGGGGTGCAGCCAATGTCACCCATGTGGCATGTTGTGTTACTGCTTTTGGCCATTGGCTGTGCTTCACTGCAACTTGTCTATAACGCCAGACACCTTTCCCCCATTCAGGGTCGCTTCCCTCAACATATCAATTCCTAATATTGATCCTTTATTATTCAGGCATACCCAGAAATGGACTGGTATTAATATTCCCCCTAATTCTAATCGCTTATTTAACTGATCTTCCCCACCCAGTTATATACATGGTTTTATTAGTAGTTGGTAGCGGTTGGTCGGTGATCAATAAATACGCTCCCGTATCCACTAACATCCTACACTGCCGGCCCCCTGACAGTGCTGCTGCTAACATTCAGGAATCGCTCGAGCTGCCTGAGGGGGCTGAGGTAACCTATTTGTCTGTTTTTGAGACCAGTTTGATTATCTCCAGTATTTGTTCAGAGGCGAGGAATGGGACCGACGGCATCCCACCCCCTGCTCCCCACCCCGATCCCGTTACCAGGGGGCCTGCCCTTCGCAATCTCCTCCATTCGCATAACACTGCTGTTTCATGCGGCCTACCTCCCCACTGTTCTTGCACTCCACTGCAGACTTGCCTTTCCCCTGACCTGCCTTGCCTTTTAGCACCGTGGCAATACTGGGCCATGTGCCCTGGTTTACCACAGTTAAAGCAACCACCTTTTATTCCCTCCAACTGCAGCCACTACCATCTTCTTCTTTCACTTCCTATCCACATCACTCACCCAGCTCACCACGACGGTATACGTGTTTCCTACCGGAATTCCCATTCCCAGTATAACTTGGTGAGTCCCACTGAGACCTTCCTTCAGCATTTTCAGGAATACTGCATCATCCCTGCCCAAGTTTGGAAGTCCTGAGAACTCCTCATATGCCCTGAACTTCAGTTCTACGTACTCGGTCGTACTTTCCCCAGCTTTCTGGGTGACACCTACTATTGCTCCCCAGTTACTTTGCCCTCCCCCTAGCTGGCCTGTGATGGCTGTCTTAAAGCCCTGATACTTTTGTTCATTTGTGCAGTTGGCAACTGTTGCCCATCTGCTGGCCTGTATACCTGGCTGGCATCTCTCCCCTACATCGCAGGGACACTTTGATTTTACCAATAAGTGTATGTCCATTTGATCGACACCTGTCATTCCCTCTATCATGTTCCAGAATTCAGTATTCCAAAATGCCGCCTACAGTGGCGCTAAATCACTCAAAATTAATTGTTTTTCCCCTTGGGGTGAATGGAAATGGACAGAGGTGGTCAATTGTATCCTCTGCCCTGCCTCATCTGATGCTTGCCTTGTTCTAGTTTCTTTAGGAGCGCCCTTGGCCATCCAATGGCGTCTACCCTTCCTTAGTGTGGCAGCTGTTCCCTTAGTTCCTTCCTCTGAATCGTCAGAGGGGCTCCCTGAATCTCCCCCAGAGTAATATTCTGACAGGCCCTCAGCCTGGCCCCATTGCCCCATTCCAGAGCTTCCCGCTCTAACTTATCCCACCCAATCTCCCCATTATCACTGCCCTCCTTCCTCTCAGGTCCCCTGCTGCTCATAACTGCTGTGCATCGCGCACCTGCCTTTTTGGCCTCGGCTAACTTTCCTTCTCGGTTCCACAAGCCACACTGTTCATTCACACAACTTCATGTGTGCATGGTGCAGGGCCACAATTCCCTCTTCCGTCGTGCCCTTCATTCATTTTTGCCACCAGTCCTTTAGATGGTCTGGAATCCATTCAAGGATCCAGTCATCCTTTATCATATTATTCTTTACTTTTGCCTAGCAGGTATTCAGCGATGGGCTCCTGAGCGCCCACCTGCTTAACTGCCACACTTTCAGGTTATGTTCTGTAACACGACTGGCTCTTGCCCGTCTTGTGCTTGCAACCTGTCTCTTCTTTGGTCGACCCAATGCACAAGGCTCTTCATCTTTGGGAATACAGGCTAAGTATTCCCACCATGACCCTGTCTGGGTGACTAACAATCGCGAGGCTCTTCACCTTAAAGAGGTACCCGTTTTGCCCTCCTCCTATAGCTTTCTGTTAGCTGCCGGTGATACTATGCACAAGGCTGTTCACCTTTGGGAACACTATTTAAGTATTCTCACCTACCCGTCTCTCCCCCCTCCCCCAGCTGTTTGCCAGCTGTCGGTGAAACCCTACTTAACATTGTCTCACTTCATTATTCTTTACCTTTTTCCTCTTACCTTCAGCCACTCCAACTCTATTCAAAAGTTTGTGATCCCTGAGATTCCAAGAAGGGCCCAGTGGTCAGTCAGACCTAACTGAACACGGGTGGTATAGAATAAACAATACTCACCCTAGTGTCTGCTGTCCACAGGGTCTTTCCTTTAATTGGATCTGTCAGTGGACCTTGGTTGCGACGTCAAGTTGCTTGGGCCGTATGCCACTTAGTGTCCGAAGTTGGTTAATGTTAGGAAATCTTTATTTTGAGTATGCAGGGGAAAGATTCAGCTACAGAATCCCTCAAATAGCAGGTACAATAATGTACATTTATACACAATACAGCTAAAGCTGGCCAGGCATGTTTTGTCTAGTGGGGAGCTAGTGGGAAAGTATAGAATGTAAGAAAAGCAAAAAAAAGCTCAAAAACATCAGCTTATCAGCTACAGTGACTTCATCTCCAGCAAAACACATCTGGAAAAGACGGGCTAAGTGTGCAAGCTAAAGGTTATGGACAAATACAGCAAAGGGAACAGCTTTCACAAGCATAACTCACTTTATAGTCCGTAGTAATCACAGTAACCCTTTATTCTCCACATCACTGTTCACATTAACCTTCACATGTTAAAAGGATCCCTCAGGTCAAAGTTTGTTCCTCTGAAAAATTATGAAGAGAAGCAAAATGAATTTAATGTCACCCCGAACAAACTGAAGAACCAGTTGGCAGAGAAGTTTCAGCTATGTTCTAAATTCCAGGAGGAAGCCAAGAGGCACAAGAAAGAGACTGAAGATCTGAAGAACCAACTGAATGGGCAAACCATTGAAAGGAAAAGCCATAGAATTCTCCAAGCTCTGAGTGAATGAAGCCATGAGTAGCACAACTGCAGAACTGTAAAACAAGTTAAGATTTTGCCAGAGGCAGACCTGGCCAACAGTGAAACCAAAATGAAGGACAAGGACAAAGCTCTGCTGCAGTCAGAGAAAGAAAAGACAGAAACAACATCGGAAAATGTAAACACAAAAAACTACTGCGGATGCTGGAAATCCAAAACAAAAACAGAATTATCTGGAAAAACTCAGCAGGTCTGGCAGCATCTGCGGAGAAGAAAAGAGTTGACGTTTCGAGTCCTCATGACCCTTCAGCAGTTCTGTATTACTTTTCTGCAGCAAAGACCTTCAGCTGAACTGCCGTCTTGTCGGCAAATGCAGCAACCAATTTGCACAAATAACGATCCCAAAACCAGGAAATTGGAAAAATGGCCAATGAATCTGCTTTGACTGAGGAATGGAAGATGGTAAGTTTGAAGGGTTCTTAAAATTCCCACATTTTTCATATCATCAACAAGGTTATGACTTTTGGACTTTTATGGCAGAGGACCCAACTGCTGAGTTAAGTATAGAACTCTGCAGCCCATGAAGGCCTGGGACTGGACATGCCCGGGCTTGTTGAGTGCAGTGTGGATTGTTGCCTGTAACCAGACAACAAGAGGAGACAGAATACGCATTCTTCCCTTTAAAACAATCAACCCAGAGAAAGACTTCATCTTACACGAAACTGAAACCCATCCAAATCTTGCATAAATAATCGTTACTAACTACTAAGGCAGGAAGGCAGCAATCAATGCAATTTTGAGAACCTATCAATACTCCACATATACAATGGCTTTCAATTCAAGATTAGTTATAGGGACAGGAAGACAATGATAAACATCATGCGAGCTCATTAAAAACAACGAGACAACAATCACCTGAAGAAGCCCAAATCAGACAAAGAACTAACCTTGATTTGGTTTCAGATAAGAAATTCGAAAAAAACAGTATAACTGGGCCACCAGTTATGAAGGGGGTGGGCAGTTTTAGAGGGTGAGCAGTTTTGGAGCGGTTGAAGCAGAGTTTAAGCAGGGAAGAGATCTGGAAGTTTGCAGGCCTGCAGGCAACATCACGACGAGGGGCACGGGGTGGCAGGCTCAACCGAAGACAGCAAGGCCCTACAAGTTCACCAGGAAAACTCCTTGTCCTCCTTCAAGTTGTGCCATGGGATCTTTAACATCCATCGGAATCGTCAGAACAGGCCAACATGACCTTGGTTCACTTTCTCATCTCAGGAATGACACAGCTAATAATACAGAATATTTTCAATGTGGAATATATGCTTCAAACCTGGGATGAGGCTTGAATCCATAAGCATCTAACTCGAGGCAAGTATGCTACTGAATGAGCCAATCTGATAGAGCTTCTATCAGATTGGCTCAGAAGTCAGTAAACACCAAATTTACCTTTACTATATTCTTATAGTTTAATTATTATAATGATTATCTTCATTCTAATCATCACTGTGGCATAATAGAGTAACTAGGAAGAAATCATTTCAGATGTCATATACGGGGATTATTCCCAAATTAGTTTTTATCTCCCTCTAGTAATTCTTGCCTTGTAATGCGAATGAAATTTTTTCATCAGTTATTTTGCTGCAGGGATCTCTATTTCTCAGAAGGATAATAATGGTGGCTTAAAATTTGCATTTCCATCAGAGCTCAACTCAATGTAGCTGAAAATGTTTGACAGTATTTCTAGGTATTCAATATTAGTATTCCAATGCCGAGATCACCGATGGTTATGCTCTCTACCTAGTTCCCCCAATCATATATGACCGCATCCTTGTTAACAGAACTTCTTGTTACAAACTACCAGTGATCAACTTCACCTAATTTCCTCTGTCAACAAAACATGTGATAGCGTAAACTGAAATCTTTCTAAACATCCTGATTGATTTACTCCTGAATCAAACCAGATACGTGCCAGTGAAGCATTTAGAGTTAATGCTTTTGGTGTTTCAGTGTACTGGCCATGAGTGACTGAGCTACACAAACCAGACACATACAAGTGTCAGCAATGTCTCAGTTTGTAACATTCTGACCCCTGAGTCAGGAGTTTGTGAATTGTAACCACACTCCAAGACTTGAGCACAAAAAGCAAAGCTGACAGTTCTGTGCATTACTGAGGGAACACTACACTCTTGGTGCAGTCTTCCAGATGAGACATTAAACTGCAGTTCTGTACACCCTCTTAAGCGAACTCAAGATATCCTCTGCCAATAGTCGTTTAGTAGTACAGAACTTGAGTATTGCTGAAAAAAGAGACATGTCGAAGATTTTTGTCTTGCACTCATCAGGACACTTCACAAGAATACCAATATAAGGGGAAAACAACAATTTATATTGTATATAAAAAGAGTGCTGATTGGCTGGGAAGTGCACTCTGATTGGTAGAGGTGTTGCCATGGAGAAAGTAGCAGTGATGGTGACTGACAGTTAACTGTCAAGCATTGCTTCTGCCATTATTTCAAAGAGGAGTAAAGGTGTTATCACTGCAAATGTTTACCCTTCAATCAATATCACCAAACCAGATTATCTGATCATTATCACACTGTTGTTTGAGGTAGTTTGCTGTGTGTACATTGGCTGCTGTGTTTGTTTCCCACATAATGACTAGTGCTTCATTGACTATAAAGCTTTGCAGGATGTCTTGTGGTTGTGAAAGATACAATATAAATGCAAGTCTTTTTTTTAACTGAATTGCTAAGTCTTAACTGAATGCTGATGGATTATTACAATTAGCCCTCTGGCAAAAAAGGAAAGATATTCTGATTTCTTACTCCCACTCACTGCCCAATCATGGCTTTAGGACGAGCATGTGTATGGATGCTTGACAAGGCATGGCTGTTCAACCCCACCATGACTTGACAGCTTGATTTGCATATAAAGAATTGCATATTACTAAACAAAAGAGACAGGTCTAAACTTTTCGTCTAGCAGGAAACTCGCAAGAATACAAATATAAGGGGGAAAATAATAATTTATACTGTATGTGAAGCTGATTGGTTGGCAAGTGGCGTTACCATGGAGAATGCACCACTGGTGGTGACTGACAGTTAACTGCCGAGACTTGATTGAAATTGAAACTAGGCAGCTTGACCCTGATTGTTCAATACATTGCCCTGAGGAATGAGTCAGCGAATGGCTGTCACTTATTTTGTTTAGCTGAACCAGGCCCAGCTCTCGCAAATATATTTACTGGGTTCCATGAGAAATGTGGTTTCGATGGAATGACACCTAACCCCCTACCCCTTACATATTTCTGATATGTGGATGATACGATTGCTTTATTTACATCCGCAGCTGCATGTAACAATTTCATTACATGTCTTAATGGGCTTCATCCTATGCTCAAATTCATCGATGAATTGGAGCAGTTAAATTAACTCTCCTTCCTTGACGTACTAGTTGAGAAATCTGCCGGGGGTTCTCTACCATGGTCTACCTCAAGCCTCCCTTCACTGGGCAATATATGCATTGGGATTCTTACAGTTCCACACGCTATAGGATTGGTCTTATTGGCTATAAGATTGGTCTTATTGGCAACCTCGTAAATAGGGCCCGAGCCATTTGCTCACCATGCAAGCTTAACGTTGAAATAGGGCACAACAAGGGCACCCTGCAGGATAATGGCTGCCCTGATTAGATTATTTCATACTGTATATCATGCAAACTCATGAACGGGCCATCACTTTTGGCCCAGAAAAGTGCCCAGTCTGCCTCAGATCCCATGGAAGGGCAAGATACCTTTAAAAATTTGAAGTTAGCTTGTTTCACGCTGCCTCTATGCAGTAGCAACACGAGTGGTATTCGCCACTATCAGGATGCTGCCGTCAAACCAAAATGATGGTCTGCCTATCACACAAACGTATAATGTGATATATGAATTTCAGTGTCACTGTGATGCTAGGTATGTAGGCTGTACATCCCAAAGACTGGTGTATTGTATCAACCAGCATGTCCTAGCCACTGTTCGCAATGGGCAGGGTACAGAAAATACCCAACAAGCCCATGCTTGCATTACTCAAAACACAGTGTCCAACATTAGATGTGATTCTGCGATTGGACAATATTTGCAAAATAATCGTCAATGTGCTAAGAATTACGCTGACAACCAATTTAAGATTGTCGGTTGGGCTCGCAGTGTGGCACATTTGCTTATACTAGAAGCTATATAGGGCCCTGTTCTTTGCAGACAGAAAGAACATGCGCATACACTGCGCTTATTTCAGCTAAACAAAATAAGTGACAGCCATTCGCTGAGTCATTCCTCAGGGCAATGCCTTGACCAATCAGGGTCAAGCTACCTGGTTTAAATTTCCAACAATTTCCTGACCAAACGGCTATAAAGAATTGCCACTTGAAAGGAGTTAGAGCTAAGGATTTTTTTTTATTCTTTCATGGGGATGTGAAAGTAGCAATGTGATTGCAAGGCCAGAATTTGTTGCTCATCCCAATTGCTCTTGAGAACATGGCTGTGAGCCACCTTGTTGAACCACTGCAGTCCATGCGTTGCAGGCATACACACAGTGCTGTTAGGAAGGAAGTTCCAGGATTTTGACACAGAGACAGTGAATGAACGGCGATATAGTTCTAAGTCAGCATGGTGTGTGGCTTGAAGGGGAACTTGCAGGTGCATTTGCTGCCCTTGTTCTTCCAGGTGGGTGAAGTTGTGGGTTTACAAGATGCTGTCAAAGGAGCCCACGTAAGTTTCTGTTGTACATCTTGAATGCATTACACACTGCTGCCACTGTGCATTGGTGTTGAAGGGAGTGGATAGTTAATGTCGTGGTAGGGGTGCCAATGAAGCGGGATGCTTTGTCCTGGATGGTGACAAGCATCTTGAGTGTTGTTGGATTCTTAATCATCGAAGTGGGGAATATTCCATCGCACTCCTGACTCATGCCTTGTAGATGGTGGGCAGACATTTGGGGAGTCAGGAAATGAGTTAGTTGTGACAGAAATCCCAAGCTCTGACTTGCCCTTATAGCCACAGTATTTATTTTTGCTGGTCCAATTAAATTTCTGGTTAACAACTTCTTTTAGAATGTTCTACATTGTAAAAAAATATTAAAAGCAAAGACCCTTTGCCACACATCTGAATTTAAAAGCTTGCTATGGGTGCTAAGCTTATGACATTCAGAGTATGGGCCACCCTAAATCCTCAAAAGCTGCCTCAAAATTATCTAAACGTGGCGACCAATTAGCACACACAGTAAATGCAAGGAAAAGTTTCTAGAAGGTACTTTCCATGAGGTCACTGCCACCAAGGTGAAGGAAGACAGTGGAGCATAAAGGAAGGTAAAGGTAGCAGCCTCTTGGACATGTGCAAAACATAGGCCAGTGTTTTTAGGAGGGTGGGGTTTCGCCTCCTGCCATCCGAAGAGTTGGCGGGGAACACACCCCCGTCGACACTGTCTGGCCCGCAACAATTTCACGCTCGAATGAGCATTAAGTGGCTGCAGGTGGGACTTTTGCTCCTCCCTCCAGAGGAAGTCCCTCCTTAGAGAGCTGTCGGCCAATCTGAGCTAAGCCCCGGAATTCCAGGAAGAGGTAAGTTTTGTGGATCTCAGGGTGGGTAGGGGAGGCCTTCGGGGGTGTGGGGTGGACGGTGGGGGATTAGGGTGTCAGGGGAAAGGCCAGGGGTTGGGGGGAGGGAGGTCCTCCTGACCTTAAGTGGTGGGGTGGGGGGGGTGCCCAAAGTTAAAAGGGAGCTGCTGATGGAAGCGCCCCCCTCCCTTCTCACCCGAGGTCTGATCCCAATTATTTTCGGGCTTTCCCCATACCTGGGAACTCCTCCCACCAATGTAAAAATTGAGGCTGGGTGGGAAACGGCCCATAAGTGGTCAATAATTGGCCACTTAAGAGCCACAATTGGGGCACAGGGACAGGGGCCATCCAAGGCCTCGCCTGCCGCAGCTTAAAATTGCAGAGAGGTCAGGGTGATTGGGAACCCAGGGGGAAGCCCATCCGAGGAAATTTACTTTCACCTCCCCCAACCAAAACCCCGCCTCCCCCTCCCCCACCACCACCACCCGCTGACAAACCCACCAGAGGGGGAGTGTAAAATTCAGACCATCAGCAAAAATAATGGAACTCTAGTTGCCCAACACATTTTCAGGAATGGATATGAACATGGATGGAATCACAGGGATGGCAACTACAGATAGACCAATGATACAAATTGGGACAGAGAGCAGATGAAAGGTAACATTGCAGTTATGAGGAACTTCTTTGTTAGAAGGAGTGATAGAAACTTCTGCAAACATGAAAGGGAATCCCAAATGGTGTCGTGCTTCCAAGATGCTAGGGTTTGGGACTTAAGTGAAGGGCAGGTATGTGTGGAAGGAATGGCAGAAGCTGGAGATTTTAGTTCCTATGGGAACCAATGAGATACATTGTTGTAGAGTGGAGGTCTTACAAGGGAAATTTCAGGAGATGAGCTAAAGGTTGAAGAATAAGACATCTGGAATATTCCCATTAGAGAGATGTTTAAACTCTTGGTTCACTGGGACAAATTCTGGAGGAAGGGAATGTTGTACCTTTGGGATAGGATTCCCCTACCTAAGGAGACACATTCACCTTGGCTTTTGGAGCAGTGAGGGGAAGCAGTTGCGCAGTGGTACTGTGACTAGAATAATAATCCAGAGACCTAAGGTAATGCCCTAGGCACCTGGGTTCAAATCCCACCATGATAGAATTTGAATTCAATCAGAAGTCTAATAATGACCATGAAACAGCCATCAATTGGTCTTAAAATAGACCCATCTGGTTCACTAATGTCCTTTAGGGAACAAAATTTGCCTGGTCTGGCCTACATGTGACTCCAGACCCACAGAAAGATGGTTGACTTTTAAATGCCTAGCAAATCACACAGTTGTATCAAACCACTAGCAAGTTAATAAGAAATGAAACCGGATAGACCACTCGGCATCGCACTATGGGTATACCTATACCATATAACTGCAGCTCACCACCACCATCTCAAGGGAATTTAGTGATGGGCAATAAGTGCTGCCTAGTCAGCAGTGCCCACATCCTATGAATGAATAAGTAAAACAATTAACAATGTAGGTAGGTGAACCTGCACCTCTGCTCTTATACTTTTAATTCTAAAAGATGACCTGAACATGTTTGGGTGGTCACAGTTTATTGTAACTCCGATAGCTTACAAACATCAGCACCCTGTTCCCTTCAAGTTAAATCAATGTTTATAAACACTGTTCCCTTAATTTCTGAACTACACTTAACCTGTCAATCACTTAGAGGAGTACATGTGTGTGAATCATCAATCCTGTCCACAGTTACCTTGGAAGTCACTGCCCCTGTCCCCTTATAACACAAAAATCACATCTGTGACAATGATTGACACAAAACCCCTCTTGACTGCACCTTCTTAAATCTTGCAACAATCCCACGTCTTGGGTTTGTGAATAGTCTATTTACATCTGAAGGTGCTTCGATAGGGAAGATTCTGGCCTATCAGCATCATCAGATTGGTGAATGAGCTTGGCCCTAAAGAAACGGTTTTAAGGGATTAGCATTTCCAAGGGACTTGTCTTGAACTTTAAACTCCTGTGGTCAAACTGTAAAAGTGTAAATAGCACTTACAAGCTCATGAGCTATGGTACCCAGTGCTATTTACACTTTTACAGTTTGACCACAGGAGTTTAAAGTTCAAGACAAGTCACTTAAATCTTGATAGACATTGTATCCCTGTTTCATTTCCATTCCCAAATTGTTTATTTTTCAAAAGTTGAGTTGCAAAGTCTCGTGGCATCATGGTATGCAAAACATGACCAATTTCAGACAATTGTCCGTTACAAAGAGCCATTTTTGCAGTACTGTCTGTTGAACTTTAAATGGTGGATCCCTTTAAGTTGGATATGTTCTTGCTGAAGGACCAGCTCCAACAAGGATTTGAACTAGAGAAACAGATTGAGGTGGTAATAACGAGGACCAGTTACACTGAAGAAGTTACCTGAATCCATCAATTATGAGGAATGATTGAAGCTGTATTTACCTGAAAGTCAGGAGCCATGGAATCATTACAGCACAGGAAGAGGCCATCTGGCCCAATGAGTCCATGCCAGCTCTTTGTAAAGCAATCCAGTCAGCCCCATTCCCCTGCTCTATATCCATATCAATGCAAGTTTATTTCCTCTAAGTGCCCATCCAATTTCCTTTTGAAACCATTGGTTATCTCTGCATCCACCATCCTCTTAAGCAGAGAATTCCAGATAATTTCTGTTCATTGAATAAAAAAATGTTCATCCTCACTTCCCGCCTGCATCTCCTGCCCAAATCCTTAAATCAGTGTCCCCTAGAACTTGTACCATGAGAAAGGAACAGTCCTTTCTTCTCTACCTTATCTAAACCTGTCATAATCTTGTACACCTCTATCAAATCCCTCCCCAACCTTCTTTGCCCCGAGGAGAACAATCCCAGCTCCTCCAACCTAACATTGTAGCTAAAATCTCTCATCCTGGAACCATTCTAATGAATGTCCTCTGCAGCCTCTCAAAGACATTCATATTATTTCCAAAGTGTGGTGATCAGCAGTGGACACAATACTTTAGTTGCGACCTAATCAGAGCTTTGTAAAGGTTCGGCATGATTTCCCTGCTTTAGTACACAGTGCCTCTATTTATGAAGACCAAGATCCCATATGCTTTGATAAACAATTGCTTTGCTTTGAGTGTTAGAAATTAAATGGATGAATTAGAATTGAAACTGGACAGGGAGCTGTAGTGTTGTATATAGTAAGAGCTGAGCAATTTGTTATACAGCCTCTCTGCTGCCCTGCCTGTTGGGAGGTATAAATAAAAAGAGTGTAAAACATGGCTGTTCACAGCAAAGCCCATGTGTGAGTCGTTTCTCAGGCCAGTACACTGCAACAATCTTCCGATAAGCTGAATGACTAATTCCTGCAGGTTTAGATAAGAGACAATTACATACTGTCACAAATGGCGATGAGAATCAAATTTGATATATAAATGATTTTACTGCGGGTTTCCTGTGCGCCTGCTCCTCCATGGATTTCCCACCGACACTCCACGCAGCTTGTCTGCCACCACTACCCTGGAGCCTTTCAGTGACGATTTTTCCATCTGCCACATGATGACAACTCCTAGAATCACCTTAAAGTAGACACTTAGGGCTCTAGATCTAGCCAAAGCTCCACTACTATGTGTGCAGAATAGTTACCAGATTTCCCAGCTTTCACAGAGACGGATAAGAAATCCAGGGCCAACAAAGGACCAAATAGTTGGCTAGTTTTGGATGACTCATGATGGCTCTTGACATTAAACACATTAGAGGAAGAGAAAAGATGCATATGGTGGGGGTAGTGAATCCTATTTTAAAGAAGAAAATGAGTGGGCCAAATGCACTTAAAGGATAGAGGAAGGTAGAAAGGAAATGGATGTCAAGGCTTAATAATGAAAGGTTTATGTATTGCTGAATGAAAACAACTGGGAATGGGTACAACAAGAGTCATTTCGGCTAATTCAAAAGAGCATGATGTTAGAATCAGGGATGTGTTACAGGTCACCACAAAATAAGAAGGAGGTGGATATACTGCTGCCGGACGCCACATAGTTTGTAATGGGGACTCAACAGAATTGAAGGTTGGGTGTATTTTAGTCCCTTTGACATGGATTGGGACTTACAAGACGTTAATCTGCATTTGTTGACGTACTTAATGAATCTTGTTTTTTTTTATAAAGTTGAAGGAACATCTAAATTCAAAATGTTGGACTTTCTCCCACCCTATTAGGAGAGACTAATCAAAACAAATTGAAATGAGAGGATACCTGAGTTCTGGTGACGAGGGCCTGTTAATTTTAGAGTTGAAATTAGGAAAGCATAGAATAAAAAATATAGAAACTAGAGTTGATGGTGACTTTGAGGTGTTGAAGTTCTGCACGAAATGAATAACTTGGGAAGAGCTATTTAAAGGGAAGGATATGAAATGAATATGGAAGAGCTTTATGGAGATATATTTAAACTGCAGTGCAGCTTAACCCAAAAACAATAATGGAGAATCAAACTAGCATTTTGGGGGGAAAAAAATGAGATATCAAATGCTGGACTGTAAAGGGAAGAAACAGACTAGGTGGAACTATAAACTCCATAAGTGCATTGGCGAAAAAAATAGGTGATGACAAATTGATTGCTAGGTTGCATCTCTCTCGATTTTTAATTTCATTGATTTCGGTACCTCAGTATCACCAGGTAAGGCATGGAAGAAGGTTTATTTCTGTCTCCAAAACCTTTTTCAGTCCCACAGCCCTCCAAGAGCCTTGTATTCCACCAATTCTGACCCCCTGTGCAAGCCCGACTTCCTTCATCCCATCATTGGCCATGCCTTCCTAATATTTGATCTCTCACTCCTCCTTTCAGATGCTCCTTAAAACCGATGACTGTCACCCGTCTTAAAATCTCCTTCTTTGGCTCAGTGTCAATTTTTGCCTGATTAAGCTCCTGTGAAGTGCCATGGGACATTTTACTCTGTTAAAGACACTGACTAAATGCAAGTTGTCGCTGCTGTTGTGGTTGTAGGATGCCGAAGATAAACACGGCCCTGGATTTTAACAATTTTCGCCCATCCCGGGTGGTCTTGTCAAGAAACCTCACTCCTCAAGCAATAACCCCATTCAATTTGTCGTTTGGACCCAAAAAACAAAACTTTGGACCTTGTGAATCCAAAAGCAGGAATCTTCCTAAATCTCTTCCCTTTAGCACAATTTGTATTTTTGATCCAAATCTTTCTTCACCAGTTAGAATAAATAAGAGCTAGCACATTAGGCTCAGATTATGTTCCACTGAATCCAATAAATTTTGAGTATATCACTAAATTATCTAGCATTTTAAACCTTCACCTATCACATCATTCCACACATTTATTAAAACCGAAGTGCCTCTTGAGATTTTGGTCTGTATTCATAATCCATTAATGATTAATAATCCCCTAATCAGTCCACCATTATATTTGGTTAGAAAGGATTGTCAGCCTCTTGAGCTCTGAAGTTATATTTTAATTGAATGATAGAAACAGTGAAAGCAATTGGCAGCTCATGAATTAAAAATGTAAAGTGACTATTACTCCGCAATTGCATAGCTGTCAAAATTCTGATTTCTAACTGAATGCTTTGCTTTCAAAAAAAAAACTGTCCAAACTACATTTCCTTCATCTACAATCAAATGGACACAATTTATTGTATCTCACATCATGTACATATATATGATTCATTTCCTGAAGTGAACTAAAGTATTATCATTTGCATTATTACCAATATTGAAGTTATAAAATGTTCAAGGCATTGCTATATAGGAAAACCTTTATTCCCTTAATAACATTGTGATCGCTTAGGGGGGAAAATAATATTTAAGTGGAATAGCAAACAAAGTCAAAGGGAAGGCTAGGTATACACAGAAGAGTTTTGTGTGTGGAAGAGATGCATGGAAGATCTAAGCCTGTAAGTCTAACACTGTGTCTGCAAAGGAACAAATTGAAAGGAACCTCATTTTGAATTCGTAAGATAAAACCTGCTTTGCCTGGTGTCTGGTTAATGTCTCTGGGTTATTGTTGCCTTGGCGAAGATTGTAGGAGTGATTAATTTGGGGATTTGTTTAATAGTTATTATGGTAGTAATTTGTAGATGTGTATGTGTTTAATACCTCGTAAAATTAATAAATGTTTAATTTAATTTATATAAAAAAAACCTCTGGAGGCTTGGTGGTTTCATTTCTGAATTTGGAGATGCATCTCAAAAATACCAATTGAAAATATAAGTTATGACAGTTATTTAATGTTTCCTTCTGGGATTTTAAATAACTCAGCCTTTACCAACTGCTGTGTCATAACAAACAGATATGACTGTATGTCTTTTCAGGCATCTGTTTTCAGACAAGCAAAAATTACCTTTCCAAATATTGTACAGTTCTTGTGGCCCCCATTCCCTCAGCCACTTTCTTCTCTTTTATAGCTTTGTTGGGGCAGAAACATAAGAATGTCTTTAACAGTAACTCCCAGCTACATGACTGCTCATCCCCTCTTCACTCACTGGCACCAGGGGCTGTGCGACTACTGTGGAGGAATATTGCAATTTTAAATCTTCTTCAGTGCATCTTCATAGTAATATGCAGGAGGGTCCTGATTGTTTTATTACTTCCTTTCAGCCTGGGCCATCATCAATGGGGAAAAAAATGACACCCAGGGATGACGTTTCCATGCTTGCCTTTAATCATGACTATTTTTAAACAAAGACAGGGCAGTCAGAGCAATCTTCACACCTTGTGAAATATTCTCAGCTTGCAAATTTACTGCCTGTTAACACCACACCCAGTTTAGGAGCCCATCGGCTGTTGTCAAATTGCAACAGCATTCCAAAAGCTCAGTAACTGGATCTGAGTAAACGGGGCTTTGTTTCCAAAAGTCTAAGATTGTCCCTCGAACGAGAGCAATCGATAATTAAAACTTCAGTTTGTGAACTAAGGACTATCATTCTGCTTGGTGGGTCACAGGGTCTTGATGGCAACATTTAATGGAACCTTTCAATTTCTTATTGCAGATCATCAGAGAGAAAGAACATGCACATTTATAGTTCCTTTCATGACCTCGAGATATCCCAAAGCGCTTGATGACCAATAAATCACTTTTAAGATTTAGTCTTTCTCACAGAATAGATTGTTAGCTAGCTACAAGACAGAAAGCGGAGAGTAGGGGCAAAGGGTAGCTGTTCTGAGTGACAGAAGGTGGGAAGGGAGCCCGACAATAACTGTTGCAGGGATCGCTGTTGTTCACAATTCATGTTAACGATTTAGACTTTGGAGTCGAAAACACAATTTCTAAATTTATCAACACCATCAAATTGGGAGGGGTAGTCAACATTGAGGAGGGCTGCAAAAATATGACAAAGACACATTAATATATTAGTAGAATGGGCATGGAATTGGCAGATGAATTTCGACATAGATAATTGTGAGGCAATGAGCTGGATTTTACCAGCTCTCTGGAAATGGCCTGAGAGGCGAAAGGCTGTGTAAAATGAAGATGGAAGTTGTCAGAACGGGACCCCAATGTCTTCCTATCATGACAGGGCGTTCTCAGGGTCAGGATCCTCAATGGTGCGGTTGGCTGCTGACTGGAGGCAGGCGACCAATTAAAGCAATTAATTGGCGAATTATTGGCCACTTACAACACTTGGTGTTGACAGCGGTCACCGCTGCTTGGCGAGACTAGCAGGTAAACTGTGGGTGGGGGCTTCTTTTATGGTCGTTCCATGGCCCACAGAGAGGGCTGCAGCAGCAATAACTAACCCCGTGGCTACAGTGTTGCCACTCGAGGATTCACCCGTCAGATTGCCGGCGCCTTGCTTGCCTGACCCAGGCACATTAAACTAAAAAAAATTACCTAGATTTTGGAGATGCCTCAACGTGCAGATGCCCTCTTCCTCTTTCCTGCCGCTTTAGCAACGGTCATCTCTATGGGTGGCACTGTCGAACTGCTGACCCTCTGATTGGGCTGGCAGCTCCGCAAGGTGGGGTGCCACCATTAATTGGAGGCAGACCGGACACCAGCAGTGAAATGTCTCTCGGGTTCCTTGTCCATCGATATGGGCTCAGATCCCGCTTTTGATGTCAGTGCCAGGGTTTTGAAAAATTCTGGCCAACATAGTTTGGTAAGAAAAATAAGAAGGTTGCTTATTACTTTAAAAAATAAGAATCTAAATGGGGTAGAAGGGCAAAGGAATCTGCGAGTACAAATACACAACTTACTGAATGTTGCAATGCAAGTCAATAAGACCATAACATAAGCAAGCCAAGCATTGTAATTTCTTCAGAGGGATAGGATTAAAAAGTAAAAGTTAGGCCAAACTTGTATCAAACTTTGGTTAGACCATATGTGTAAACCTCTGACTATCATATTATCAAAAGGATATTGGGGCATTAAAAATGATTTGCAAGGAGGATACAAGAGCTATGTGGTGATACATGTCAGGAAAGGATGAGCAACCTGGTCTCTCATCTCTTGAAAAGAGAAGGACAGTAAACACTGAGAGAGTGTTTCCAATTGTTGGGAAGAGCAAAACCAGAGGCCATCAATAAAGCATAGTTACCAAGAAATCCAGTAGGAATTCAGAAGAAACTTCAATACCCAGGTCGTGATGAGAATGTGGATTCTGTACTACAGAGAGTAGTTGAAATGGAATAACATTGATGCATTTAAGGCAAGGCTAGATAAGCATACAAGAGACAAGGGAATAGAGGGTTATGCTGTTAGAGTTAGATGAGATAGGGTGGGGGGAGGCTCAAGTGGAGCAGAAATGCCAGCATTGGGCTGAATGGCCTGGTTCTGTGCTGTGTATTTTATGTGATGTCGGGAAAGATACAATGCATACTTAAAATTTATCATGACCCCCATCTTTGATAGCTTCTGAATTCTGAGTTGTTAACACAGCTGTTTTTTTTTATCTGCTATCTAGCCAATGAGTGCTCCATCCTTAACATCAGTCCAACAGCACATTGATCAATGTCAGTTAATCTCACCCCCATTTTCACTAAGCTGTTATCTGCACTTTCTATTGTTACTGGAATGCTTTTGACCTCTGATCTTGCAGAAATGATCACCAACAAAATATTCATTGTAAAATGTTTAATCTCTCCAGTTATTCTCGCTCAATATCTCTCAACATTAGGTCTCTCAGTCAAAGCCGCTGTTACCTCTGTCAGCCATTGTCCCCCAGGCTGGCTTGGAGGTCAGTTTGGTGACAAATCTGTTCACAGATAGTGCCCTGATTTAAATTCTGTAGCAGTGGGGGAGCAATAAGATATTTTGCTCATATAAAACAATTAGTTTGGGAATCTGCTTCAATAGCTTATATCACATGTGCCTATAATAGAAGATGCCACTTGGTCTGTTGTAAACAGGCTTGATGTCTGAAGACAAGAGAGGGATTTACATTACCCCATAATAATAGATTCAATGACACACTTATCAAACGCTGATGATCAAGGCAATAGGGATAATTAGGACCCATTGCATATAAAAAAGGTGTCAATAATGATTTAAAGTTTGGAAAGTATGCCATATTTTGATTGATTTGGTTATTATCTAGAAATCACAAAACTGCAAAGAATGCAGTAATATCTCTCAAATGACACAAACATGCAGTCTGAAATAGGATTAATAGATTATTGAGCAATTCAGTTCCAGGAAGATAACCAATAACATCTGTCTGTCCATTAAATGGCTACGTGCACAATCACCAGAAGTTTAATCAAGAGAAAACTAAAAAGCACCAACAAATTTCTATGGAGGTGACACCCTGCAGAACCTAAATAGTTTGCCCCCAAAATTGGACTCCATATTGCCATTGGTTCCAGCGCCATGGAAAGTCTGAAGCAATAAGATGATATGGGCCATGCTGCCAGCCACTTCTGCTGTGTATCAGGCAGTGTCCCTTGCTAGGCATCCCATGCATGCATCGATAGTGTGAGGAGAGGTTACGTAGTGAATTTTTTTTCCATTCTTTCATGGGATGTGGGCATCTCTGGCAAGATTATCATTTATTGCCCATCCCTAATTGCCCTTGAACTGAGTGGCTTGCTGAGCCATTTCAGAGGGCAGTTCAGAGTCAACCACATTGCTGTGGGTCTGGAACCACATGTAGGCCAGACCATGTAAAGATGGCAGATTTCCTTCCATAAAAGACATTAGTGAACCAGATGGCCTTTCACACCAAGATTTTTTTTTAATTGTCATTGTTACCATTGATGAGACTAGTTTTATGTACCAGGTTTTTATTAGTTAAATTTAAATTCCACCTGCTGCCATTTGAACCCATGTCCCCAGAGCATTAACCTTGGTCTCTGGATTGCCAGTCCAGTGACATGACCACCACGTCACCATTTCACCCTAAATGTCAGTCATCCATTCAGCTGGTTTGATGTATGGCCCTCAAATTTGGTTCACAAAAGTCCACTGAACACATGTGCTAATTACACTTATCACCGCCATATTGAAGCAACGTTCTGGATCGCTGAATCTCTGAGGGGAGCCCTCCAGTGCACACTGGACTCTGTCTCCAAGTTTTTGGTAGTCTGCAATGCCCTCTTCAACATTGCCATCATGAAGGTGCAGCCATTACCTGCCAGAAACCAGTGGCTGTCTGAAAAGGAGGAGGAAGAGGAGATTGTGGGGAGGCATCTGGGAAATCTTCACCTTGGGCAAGATGTCAAAGCTGGCCTAGTCAGACTCCAATTTTTTTGTATTTATCCTTTTATGGGATGTGGATGCCACTGGCTGGGCCAGCATTTATTGCCCATCCCTAATTGCCCTGGAGAAGGTGGTGGTGAGCTGCCTTCTTGAACTGCTGCAGTCTAGATGGTGTAAGTACACCCATTGTACTATTAGGGAGTGACAGTAAAGGAACAGCAACATAAATCCAAGTCAGGATGGTGTGTGACTTGGAGGGGAACTTGCAGGTCATGAGGTTCCCATGCGCCTGCTGCCCTTGTCTTTTCAGGTGGCAAAGGTTGCAGGTTGAAGGAGCTTTGGTGAGTTGCTGCAGTAAATCCTGTAGATGCGTAGGAGGTGGTGGTGTGTGTCAGCTCCAGCTCTGACATCTGAGCGGTTCGAATCGCTCCCACTCCCTGGGTTCTAGACCTCGGACTTATTTGGGGGTTGTGAAAAGTGCAGCAGACAACTGGTTTTGGCGCAAGAAAAAAAACTGAGTTTATTGAAGTCACAAATGAACTTATAACATTAGGATTACACTGATATTATACAGACTTACAAAGTACGCTTAATTAAGAATGGGGAACACACGGCATAACGAGGGAAAATCACGCTACTAATCCCCTTACCCTTGTCCCACCCCCAAAACGTAACTAAATTGAACTAGGAGAGGTCAGGGATCATGCTCACCAACCAGGGTTCCTTGACAGTTCAAAATCCAGTCAGGTAAGCCGGTTGCAGTTTTGAGGTATGCTCTTTGTGTCATCTGGGGCCTGCCATCCCCACGTGGTCCTGGTCTGTGGAATCTGCGAAGGTTCTTCAGTTAGGTGGAGGGCGCGGTTGTGGGTGGTCGATCTTCGAGGAGGGCGCGGTTGCAACCTTGTTGTCTTCAGTTGAGCCTGCCACCCCGTGCCCCTCACCGTGATGTTGCCTGTGGGCCTGCAAACCTCCAGATCTCCTTCCTCCGCTTGGCTCAGCTCCCTGTTTAAACTCTGCGAATCCACTCCCAACAGCTCACTGTCCAAAACTGCTTTCAAAAATTCAAATCTCCTGGCCCAGTTATACTGTTTTTTTTTCAAATATCTTATCTCAATCCAAATCAAGGTTAGTTCTTTGTTTGATTTTGGTAGGATTCCCCATGTGATTGTTTTCTCGTTTTTAAGGGGCTCGCATGATGTTTATCATTGTTTTCCCTCCCCCATAACTAGTCTTGAACTGAAAGCCATTGTATATGTGGAGTATTGATGGGTTCGCATAATTTGCATTGATTGTTGTCTTCCTGCCTTAGTAGTTAGTAGTGATTATTTATGCAAGATTTTGATGGGCTTTAGTTTCGTGTTGATTGTTTTAAAGGGAAGAATGCGTATTCTGTCTCCTCTCGTTGTCTGGTTTCAGGAAAAAGTCCAAAAGTCATATCCTTGTTGATGATATGGAAAATGTGGGAATTTTGAGAACCCTTCAGATGGTAGACACTGCTGTCACTATGTACCAGTGTTGGAGGAAGTGTATGCCTAACGTGGAGGATAGAATGCCAATCAAGTGGCCTGCTTTGTCCTGGATGCCGCCAGGCTTCTTGAATGTTGTTGGAGCTTCACTCATCCAGGTAAGTGGAGAGTATTCCATCACACTCCTGTCTTGTGCCTTGTAGATGGTGGACAGGCTTTGTGGAGTTATGAGGTGAGTTCAACACCTCTAACCTGTATCTACATAGCTGGTCCAGTTCAGTTTCTGGTCAATGGTAACTGCCCAGCTGTTGATAGTGGGGGATTCAGTGATGGTAATGCCATTGTATGTCAAAGAATGATGGTTATTGTGGATGGTCATTGCCTGGCACTTGTGTGGCACAAACGTTACTTGCCAATTATCAGCCTAAGCAGGGCTTAGGGCTTAAACTATTCAGGGCTTGCTGCATTTGGACTCGGACTGCTTCAGTATCTGAGCAGTTGCGAATGATGCTGAACAATGTGCAATCATCAGCGAATATTCCCACTTCTGACTTTATGCAGGCCATTGATGAAGCAGCTGAAGATGTTTGGTCCTTGGACACTACCCTGAGGAACTCCTGTAGCAATGCCCTAGGACTGAGATGAGTGACATCCAACAATCACAACCATCTTCCTTTGTCCAGGTATGACTCAAACTGATGGAGATCATTCCCCCGATACCCATTGACTCCAGTTTTGCTAGGGCTCCTTGATGCCACACTCGGTCAAATGCTGCCTTGATGTCAAGTGCAGCCACCCTCACCTCACCTCTTGAGTTCAGCTCTTTTGTACATGTTTGGACCAAGGATATTATGTGGTTAGGAGCTGAGTGGCCCTGGTGGAATTCAAACTGAGCATCAGTGAGCAGGTTATTGCTGAGCAGGTTCCACTTGATAGCACTGTCAATGAGACCTTCCATCATTTGACTGATGGTCGAGGGTAGGCTCATGGAGCAGTAATTGCCTGGGTTGGATTTTTCCTGCTTCTTGTGGACAGGACATGCCTGGGCAATTTTTCACATTGCCAGGTAGATGCCAGTGTTGTAGCTATACTGGAACAGTTTGGCTAGGAGCACAGCTAGTTCTGGAGCACAAATCTTCAGTGCTATCGCCAGAATGTTGTCGGAGCCCATAATATTTGCAGTAACCCATTCTTCAGCCGTTTCATGATATCACATTGAGTGAATCAAATTGGCTGGAGTCTGGCATCAATGTTGCTGGGGACCTCCAGAGGAGGCCAGGATGGATCATCCACTCAGCACTTCTGGTTGAAGATGCTTTCAAATGCTTTGGCCTTATCTTTTGCACTGATGTTCTGGGCTCCCCTATCATTGACGATGGGGATATTTGTGGAGCTTCCTCCTGCAGTTAGTTGGTTAATTGTCCACACCATTCATGCCTGGATATGGCAGCACTGCAGAGCTTAGCTCTTATCCATTGGTTGTAGGATCACTTAACTCTGTCTATTGCATGCTACTTATGCTGTTTGGCATGCAAGTAGTCCTATGTTGTAGCTCCCCCAGGTTGACACATCATTTTTAGGTGTGCCTGCTGCTGCTTCTGGCATGCCCTCCTGCACTTTTCATTTCAAGCAAGGTTGATCCCCTGGCTTGGTGGTAATGGTAGAGCGGGGGATATGCTGGGCCATGAGGTTATGGATTGTGGTTGTATACAATTCTGCTGCTGATGACGGCCCACATTACCTCATGGCTACCCAGTTTTGAGTGGCTGCATCTGTTCAAAACCTATCACATTTGGCATGGTGATTGTGCCATATAACATGATGGAGGGTATCCTCAATGTGAAGTTGGGACTTTGTCTCCATAAAGACTGTGCATGGTCATTCCTACCAATACTGTCATGGGCAGATGCATCTGTAGATTAGTGAACATGAGATAAACTAGGTTTTTACCTCTTGTTGGTTCCCTCACCAGCTGCCACAGGCCCTGTCTAGCAGCTACGTCCTTTAGGACTCGACCAGCTCGGTCAGTAGTGGTGCTACTGAGCCAATTTTGGTGATGGACATTGAAGCCCCCACCCAGAGTACATTCTGCACCTTTGCCACTCTCAGTACATCCCCCAAATGGTATTTAACATGGAGGAGTACTGATTCATCATCTGAGGGGGGCAGGGGGGGCTCTATGTGGTAACAAGCAGGAGGTCTCCTTGCCCTTGAGACTTTATGGGATCTGAAGTTAATGTCGCGAACTCCCCTAACTGCGTACAACTGTGCTGCCACCTCTGGTGGGTCTGTCCTGCTAGTGGGGCAGAACAGGTGATGGTAGTAGCTGGGATATTATCTGTAAGACATGATTCGGTCAGTCTGACTATGTCAGGCTGTTGCTTGGCTACTCTGTGTGACAGCTCAATAGCGGGGGATTCATCAATGGTAATGCCATTGATGGCCACATCCAATGAATGAATAAATAAATAAGAATTCTCCCCACAAGCCCCCAAATGTTAGTAATGAGGACTTTGGAGGTTAAGCAGGGTTGGGTGTGCCCTCATCATTTCCAGTGTCTAAATCAACGCCGTGTGGGTCCGTCCAGTTTCATGACTTGTCACCTGATACAACCAAGGGGTTTGCAAGAATCAACCACATTGCTGTGGGTCTGGAGTCCCTTGTGTGCCAGACCAGGTAAGGATGGCAAATTTCCTTCGCTAAAGGGCATTAGTAACCAGATGGGATTTTACAATAATCGACAACGATTTAATTGTCATCATTACCAAGATAAGCTTTTAATTCCAGAATTTTTCTTAATTGAATTTATTTTCCACCAGCTGTTGTTGTGGCACTTGAACCCATGTTTCCAGACCCATTAGTCTGGGCCTCTGGCTTATTAGACCAGTGATATTACCACCAAGCCACTGCCTCTCCCCTTCCTGTACTGGAACAGCTTTTTTTGGGGCATGGCTAGCTCTGGAGCACAAGTCTCCAGTACTAGTACTGTTATATTGTCACGGCCTATTGCCTATGTCATGTCCAGTGCCTTCAGCCATTTCTTGAATACACTTGGAGTGAATTGAATCGACTGAAGAATCACATCCACAATGCAGGAGGCTGCGGTATATGATCCATTTGGTACTTCTGGCTGAAGGTGGTCGCAAATGATCACCACTGCCAAGAATATATAAATTCCAAGTATATATAAACTTCAGTGGGGTTGGTGGAATAGTGGTAATGCCACTGGGTTAGTAATCCAGAGGCTCAGACTAATGCTTTAATTTTCAGAAAGCTTTTGATAAAGTCCCACATAAGAGTTTAGTGCACAAAATGGGATTGGGGGATAATATATTGGCATGGATTGAGAATTGGTTAGCAGACAAGAAACAGAGAATAGGAATAAATGGGTCTTTTTCGGAGTGGCAGGTGGTGACTACTGGGGCACCACAAGGGTCAGTGCTTGAGTCCCAGCTATTCACAATATATATCAATTATTTGAATGAGAGAACCAAATGTACTATTTCCAAGTTTGCTGATGACACAAAACTAGGTGGGAATGTGAGTGGTGAGGAGGGTGTTAAGAGGCTTCAAGGCGATTTAGACGAGTTGAGTGAGTGGGCAAATACATGGCAGATGCAGTATTAAGTGGATAAATGTGAAGCTATCTGTTTTGGTAGGAAAAACCAGAATGGCAGAGTATTATTTAAATAGTGATAGATATGGGAAATGCTGATGTCCAAAGGGACCTGAGTGTTCTTGGACACCAGTCACTGAAAGCAAGCATGCAGGTGCAGCAAGCAGCTAAGAAGGCAAATGTAAGTTGGTCTTCAATGCAAGAGCATTTGAGTACAGGAGAAAGGATGTCTTACTGCAGCTGTACAGGACCTTGGTGAGACCACATCTGGAGTATTGTATGCAGTTTTGGTCTCCTTACCGAATGAAGGATATACTTGCCATAGAGGGAGTACAGTGAAGGTTCACCAGACTGATTCCTGGGATGGCAGGATTGTGGTATGAGGAGAGATTGGGCCAACTAGGCCTGTATTCACTGGAGTTTAGAAGAATGAAAGGGGATATTATTGAAACATTATGGGGAGAATTTTCTGCCTGCTGGGCAGGTGAGCCCGACCCAATCTCGGGTGGGCGGGGAGCCGATCCCCGCCGGAGAAGTGGGCCCAGCCGCCATTTTATGTGGGCGAGCCAATTAAGGCCCGCCCAGCGTGACGTCTGGCGGGAAGCGTTATGCGCTTCCTGTGTGGGCGGGGGGGTGATTCCCCAAAAGCGAGAGTGCGCTCTTTCACGCATGCGCACGAAAGAGCGCACATCTCCCTGAGGCTAAGTGCTGCCTCAGGGAGATCGCTGACAGTTCTAAAAACATTAAAAATAGAAAAAAAAAAATCCTTAACATGTCCCCCTCATGTGACAATGTCACATGAGATGGGACATGTTCAAAATTTACACTAAAACTTTATTAAACTTTTTAAATCCCTGCATGAAACCTCATCCCGCCGCTGGATGAGGTTTCATGTTTTTTCTATTCCCCACTGGGGCTCTTGGCCTGCCCGTCAACCTTAAGGTTGGACGGGCAGGTCCTTTAATTGTTTTAATGATCCTGTCAATGGCCTCAATTGGCCATTGACAGGTCGGCGGGCCCACAGCTGATTTTGCTGCGCCCCCGCCTTCCTGAAAATTTAAATGGGGCGGGATGACATCGGGGTTTCCCCCTTTCGTCATCCCGCATCATTTTACACGTCAGCAAGCAGGCCCCACCCCCTGCTCGCCAACGGCAAAATTCAGCCCATAAAATTCTGACAGGGATGGACAGGCTGGATGCAGGGATGATGTTTCCCCTGGCTGGGCCATCTAGAACAAGGGGTCACAGTCTCAGGATACGGGGTAGGCCATTTAGGACTGAGGTGAGGAGAAATTTCTTCACTCAGAAGATGGTGAATCTGTGGAATTCTGTACTACAGAAGGCTGTGGAGGCCAAGTCACTGAATATATTGAAGAAGTAAATAGATAGATTTCTATACTATAAAGGAGTCAAGGGGTTTGGAGAGAGAGCACAAGTATGGTGTTGAGATAGAGGATCAATTATGATCATATTGAATGGCAGAGCAGGCTCAAAGGGCCAAAAGGCCTACTCTGCAATGTTTCTATGTTTTTAGTTTCCCAATTATAGCATGCTAAAATAAAATATTATCTTTTCCCTAATGCCAGTTTGTAACTTGTTTGCTTTCAGAGCTGACCTTCATTCTGCTATTAGCACCTACTCTGGACCAATGCCTTGTTTAGTTACCACTACTATTACCATTCCCTTTGCCTTTTGTTCCATGACATTTTTGGCACTTAATATCCCCCACCCGCTAAGCTATCCCTGACCTTCCTTTTTGTTTGACCTAAACCCCCTTCCCCCTTTTTCAACAGCATAAAACCCATCACATTCCTACCTCTCTTCATTTCTTAAGAGTCTTGATGAACTTGAAATATTAACTCTGTTTCTCTCTCCACAGCTGCTACCAGACCTGCTGCATTTTCCCAGCATTTTCTTTTTTTCTTATTTCAGATCTCCAGCATCCACAATATTTTGCTTTTATGCTAAAATGTGATGTTTATCTGCTACTCAAGCTGTATTCACTCAAGCAATAACATCCACTGACCTTTGTAGATGTTTGCAGTGCCTCCTATACCACTGGGTCCCTTTATTCCAAGTAGATGATAACGCAGCATGATGTGTTTGCTTTAAAAGTTGTAAATCATATTCTACAACACAGCCACAAAGGGGTAAGATACGCCAAAAAAAAATCTCGGAACCAACACCTGCCTCTACAGATTTTTGCTTGTGTATACCCTTTGCAATTATTACCTTTGCTGAAGAAAATCCTGAAACTTGACCTTTCCCAGTGCTCACAGGGTAAAGGCTTACAGTTGTGGATTATTCAAATTTTTCCTTCTTACATCTGTTGACACTAGCCAACCATCTGCTGCTGACAGTGAAGGATGTCAGTTGGCTCATTTTGGAATTCAGTTTCTCTCTGGACCATAAGATTTTTGAGTCTTGGCATTAAGCCTGTGTTGGGCACTGGGGAATCATCATTCAGAAGTTGTGTTATATCTAGAGGTACCAGGGAATGGGTTACTAATGCCATCGGGATGGAAGGTAGATGATATCCCAAACCGTAATGATGAAAGAGGAACAGCGAATGAACATCCTGTATACATCCCCGGCAGGACTGAAGCCATTAGTTCACTTACCATTATAATTATGCATAACGTATCAAAAGGCTTTCCTTAATCAATTAATGAGCTCATTTTATTATTTGAAGCTGCATGGATTGTTACCTCTGCAGAACATCAATATGTGGCATGATAGGGTTGGGAAGCAAAGCTTCAAGGGTTATTGTTGTTATTTGAAGCAACACTATCAGTTGAACAGTTTCAATGATGTAACAATATGCTGCAAAGCAGATTGCTGTAAAACAGTACAAGCAATAGGAATTATGGCAATTTTTTTGCCTGTGTGGAGAATATGTAAAGAATGAAAGGAATGAGTAGATTTCCTTGATTCTCCAAAGCTCCCCCACAAGAAGCCTCCCTTCCTTTTCATTCCAGCAGAAAAATGGGAGTGTATGCTGCTTGACAACTTTAGTAAAAACGTTCTTTTGTTGCAGAGATACGGGGAGTGGACTGGACAGTTTGACACAAGCTTGAGGAACTGAGCCTTCTCTTATGACTGGACACTCTCTAGCCTTCTGGACTCAACATTGAGTCCAAAAACTTTAGATGCTAACTTCTTTCCCCGTTTTGTTTTGTGTTTCTTTGTCGGTTTGTTTTTTCCTCTTTTGTTTCATTCTTGTTTCCTTTGCTTTTGAACCGCAGCCCTTCAGGACCCTACCATTCACACCTCCTCTAGACATGTCTTTTGTCTTTCACTTGGACTATTTACCCTCCCTTTGGCCTTGAACTATGAAAACTTTTGTCATGCCATCTCTCTTGCTCTCCACCATATCACGGAACTTCCCTTCTCTTCTTCTCACCCTTGCCCATTCACTTGCCCGGATCCAATGAGATTTCAAACTTTTCCCAGTTCTGATGAAAGGTTACAGGCCTCAACCATTAACTCGGTTTCTCTCTCCACAGATGCTGCCAGACGTGCTGAGTGTCTCCAGCATTTTCTGTTTTTTTAGGAAGGAAAGCCCTTCCCATGCATTGAAGAACTTCTTATGAAATATGGTCACTGTGCATGCAATAAGGGCCTGTCGATTTCTTCTAGTTGCTCCTGCTCCATCAGATTTACTTTGCTGGAAGTGCATAGAAACCCTGGTCCAGCCAGGATATCACAAATAACAATGAAATCAGTTAATCTGCTTTTAATAATTTAGGTTGAGGAAGAAATGGTGACCTGTCATGTTAGTGTAGTCTCACCCTCCTCTATCTTTTCCAGCTCTACAACCCTCTGAAGAAGTGGGTCATTTTCAAGTTGGCAGGATGTGCCTACTAGGGTACCATGAGAATCAGTGCTTTGGCCTCGACTACTTATAATCTTATAGCCCAAGACTTGGGTGAGGGGACAGAGTGTACTGTATCCGAGTTTGCTGATGATACAGCGTTAGGTGAGAAAGTAAGCTGTGAGGAAGGCAAGAGGCTGCAAACAACTTTAGATGAGTTAAGTGAGTGGGCAAGAACCTGGCAGATGGAATATAATGCAGAAAGATGTGAAATTATCCACTTTGATAGGAAAAATAGAAAAGCAGAACAGTTTTAAATGTTGAGAGACTGTGGAATGTTGGTATTCAAAGGGACCTGGTATCCTTGTATAGCCTTTATTACAAGGGGATTGGTGTACTGAGTAAAGAAACCTTACTGTAATTATATAGGACCTGGTGAGCCACAAATGGAGTATTTCATACATCTTTGGACAGCTTGCCTAACAAAGTATATACTTGCCTTAGAGAGAATGCAATGAATGTTCAATAGTGTGATTCCTAGGATAAAGGAGCTGCCCCATAAGGAGAGACTGAGTATACCAGTGATATATTCCCTAGAATTTTGAAGAATGAGGGGTGATCTAATTGAAACATATAAAATCCTTAAGGGACCTGACAGTGTAGATGCTGGAGATACAGGGTGAGGCGGTGCCACATGGTGTTGTCACTGGACTAGTAATCCAGGGAACCATGATAATGCTCTAGGCACCCAGGTTTGAATCTGACCATGGCAGATAGTGAAAGTTAAATTCAAGTAACAATCTGGAATTAAAAGTCTAATTGTTGATTGTTGTAAAAACCCATCTGGTTCATGAATGCCCTTTAGGGGAAGGAAATCTGCTGTCCTTGTGTTTTACTCACCTCTGTGGTATCAATGAAATCGGATGAACTACATGGAATTGACCTCAATGGGCTACATGGGCTATATGAAATTGACCCTGCAAAGTCTTCCTTACGAGCATTTGGGAGCTAGTGCCAAAACTGGGAGAGCTGTCTCCCAGACTAGTCAAGCAACAGCCTTACATTGTCTAATCACGAATCATATCCAATGTCATCACCATCCCTGGGTATGTACTGTCCCACCGGCAGGGCAGCCCAATAGAGGTGGTGGCACCATGGCATACAGTTGGGAGGGAGTTGCCCTGGGAGTCCTCAACATCAACTCCAGACCCCATGGAGTCTTAGGGAACCAGGTCAACCCTGGTTCAATGAACAGTGTAGAAAGGCATGCCAGAAGAAGCACCAGGCAAACTTAAAAATGATGTGTCAATCTGGTGAAACTACAACGCAGGACTAGTTGCGTGCCAAACAGCATAAGCAGCAAGCGATAGACAAAGCTAAGCAAATCCACAACTGATGGATCAGATCTAAGCTCTGCCACCCTGCTACATCCAGGTGGTGGACAATTAAACAACTCATTGGAGGAGGGGGCTCCACAAATATCACCATCCTCAATGATAGAGGAGCCCAGCACATCAGTGCAAAAAATAAGGCTGAAGCATTTGTAACAGTCCTCAGTCAGACGTGCTGAGTGGATGATCCACCTTGGCCTCCTCTAGGGGTCCCCAACATCACAGATGCCAGTCTTCAACCAATTTGATTCACTCCACACGATATCAAGAAATAGCTGAAGGCACTGGATCTGGCAAAGGCTTTGGGTCCTGACAATATTCTGGCAATAATACTGAAGACTTGTGCTCCAGAATGTGCCGTAACCCTAGCCAAGCTTTTCCAGTACAGCAGAACACTGGTATCTATCTGGCAATGTGGGAAATTGCCCAGGTATGTCCTGTACACAAAAAGCAGGACAAATCCAACCCAGCCAATTACTGCCCCATCAGTCTACTCTCGATCATCAGTAAAGTGATGGCTGGGGTCATTAACAGTGCTATCAAGCGGCACTTGCTTTGCATAACTTGCTCACTGGCGCTCAGTTTGGGTTCCACCTGGACCACTCAGTTCATGATCTCTTTACAGCCTTGGTTCAAACATGGATAAAACAGCTGAACTCCAGAGTTAAGCTGTGATTAACTGTCCTTGACATCAAGGCAGCATTTGACTGAGGTTGGCATCAAGGAGCCCTCTCAAAACTGGAGTCAATGGGAATCAGGGGGAAATCACTCCATTGGTTGGAGTCATACCTGGCACAAAGGAAGATGGTTGTGGTTGTTGGAGGTCAATCATCTCAGTTCCAGGACATCACAGCAGGAGTTTCTAGGCCCAATCATCTTCAGCTGCTACATCAATGACCTTACTTCTTTAAGATCAGAATCGGGATGTTCGCTGATTATTGCCCAATGTTCAGCACCTTTCACAACTCTTCGTACTGAAGCAGTCTATGATCAAATGCAGCAAGACCTGAACAATATCCAGGCATGGTCTGATAAGTGGTAAGTAATATCTATGCCACAAAAGTGCCAGGCAATGGCCATCTCCAACAAAAGGGAAACTTGCTATTACCCCTTGATATTCAATGGCATTACCATCACTGAATCCCCCACTATCAACATCCTGGGGGTTACCCTTGACCAGAAACTGGACTGGACTAGCCATAATACTGTGGCTACAACAGTAGGTCAGAGGCTATGAATCCTGCAGCGAGTAACTCACCTCCTGACTCCCCAAAACCTGTCCTCCATCTACAAGGCACAAGTCAGGAATATGATGGAATACTCTCCACTTGCTTGGGTGAGTGTAGCTCTAATAGCACTTAAGAAGTTTGACACCATCCAGGACAAAGCAGCCTGCTTGATTGGCATGCCATCCACAAACATTCACTCCCTCCACCAATGACAAACAGTGGCAGCAGTGTGTACCATCTATAAGGGATGCACTGTAGAAGCTCACAAAGGCTCCTTAGGCAGCACCTTCCAAACCCACGACCGCTACCACCTAGAAGGACAAGGGCAGCAGATACATGGGAACATCATCACCTGGAAGTTCCCCTCCAAGCCACACACCATCCTGACTTGGAAATAAATCACCGTTCCTTCACTGTCGCTGAGTCAAAATCCTGGAACTCCCTCCCTTGCAGCACTGTGGGTGTGGGTGGACTGCAGTGGTTCAAGAAGGAAGCTCACCACCACCTTCTAAAGGGCAATTCGGGATGGGCAATAAATGTTGGCCCAGCCAACGACGCCTATATCCCATGAATGATTAAAAAATGGTTTCAGAATAAGAGGATTAGGACCAAGACAAGGAGAAAACTTTTCACTCAAAGGGTTGTGAATATTTGGAATTCTCTACCCCAGTGAGATGTGGATGCTTCAATTTTAAGGATATCCAAGACACAGCTTGATAGGTTTTTGGATACTGAAGAATTAAACGACATGCTGATAGTGCGATAAGGCAGAGCTGAGGTAGAAAGGGCCAAATGGCCTACTCCTGTTCTTCTTTCCTATTAATGTTCTGCCATGACCTTATTGAATGATGGAGCATGTTTAAAGGATCGAACAGTCTACTCCTGGTCCTATTTCTTATGCTCTTACCTCTGCCTTCCCACAATCCGGGCCTCTTGCACATGCATGAATTTCATTGCTCCATCATTGCCAGCCGTCTTGTCAGCTACTGAGGCCTAAGCTTTGGAGTTCCCTCGCTAATCCACTCCACAGCATCACAGAATCACAGTGCAGAAGAGGCCCTTCGGCCCATCGAGTCTGCACCGACACATGAGAAACACCTGACCTACCTACTTAATCCCATTTACCAGCAATTGGCCCATAGCCTTGAATGTTATGATGTGCCAAGTGCTCACCCAGGTACTTTTTAAAGGATGTGAGGCAACCCGCCTCCACCACCCTCCCAGGCAGCGCATTCCAGACCGTCACCACCCTCTGGGTAAAATGGTTTTCCTCACATCCCCCCTAAACCTCCTGTCCCTCACCTTGAATTTATGCCCCCTTGTGACTGATCCTTCAACTAAGGGGAACAGCTGCTCCCTATCCATGCTGTCCATGCCTCTCATGATCTTGTACACCTCGATCACCCTTCTCTGCTCCAACAAAAACAACCCAAATCTATCCAACCTCTCTTCATAACTTAAATGTTTCATCCCAGGCAACATCCTGGTGAATCTCCTCTGCACCCACTCCATGCAATCACATCCTTCCTATAATGTGGCGACCTGAACTGCACACAGTACTCTAGCTGTAGCTTCACCAAGGTTCTATACAACTCCAATATGACCTCCCTACTTTTGTAATCTATGCCTCGACTGATAAAGGCAAGTGTCCCATATGCCTTTTTCACCACCCCACTGGTGTGCCCCTCCGCCTGCAGAGATCTATAGACACACACGCCAAGGTCCCTCTGTTCCTCAGAACTTCCTAGTGCCATGCCGTTCATTGAATACTTCCTTGTCAAGTTAATCCTTCCAAAGTGTTTCACCTCACACTTTTCAGGGTTAAATTCCATCTGCCACTTATCTGCCCATTTGACCATCCCATCTATATCTTCCTGTAGCCCAAGACACTCAACCTCACTGTTAACCACCTGGCCAATCTATGTATCATCTGCAAACTTACTAATTCTACCCCCCACATAGTTATCTATGTTGTTTATATAAATGACAAATAATAGGGGACCCAGCACTGATCCCTGTGGTATGCCACTGGACACTGGCTTCCAGTCACTAAAGCATCCTTTTGTCATCACACTCTGCCTCCTACAACAAAGCCAATTTTGAATCCACCTTATCAAATTACCCTGTATCCCATGTGCATTTGCCTTATTTATAAGTCTCCCATGTGGGACCTTGTCAAAGGCTTTGCTGAAATTCATATAAACTACATCAACTGCACTACCCTCATCTACACACCTGGTCACCTCCTCAAAAAATTCAAATTTGAAAGCCATGCTGACTATCCCTGATCAAACCTTGCCTCTGTAAGTGGAGATAGATATACTCCTTCAGAACTTTCTCCAATAGTTTCCCTACCACTGACGTGAGACTCACTGGCCAGTAATTCCCTGGCTTATCTCTAGAACCCTTCTTAAATAGCGGAACCACATTAGCTGTGCTCCAGTCCTCTGGCACCTCCCCCGTGGCCAGACAGGAATTAAAAATTTGGGTCAGAGCTCCTGCGATCTCCACCCTTGCCTCCCTCAGCAGTCTGGGACACAAATCATCTGGACCTGGAGATTGTCCACTTTTAAGCCTGCCAACACCTCCAATACCTTGTCACTCCCTATATCAATTTGCTTAAGATCTTCGCAGTCTCTCTCCTCGAGTTCGATACCTTCATCCTCATTCTCTTGGGTGAAGACGGAAGTGAAGTATTCATTCGACACTCTAGCGATGTCCTCTGGCTGCACCCATAAATTGCCCTCTTGGTCCCTTATGGGCCCTACTCTTTCCCTGGTTATCCTCTTCCCATTGATATACTTATAGAATATCTTGGGATTTTCCCTACTTTTACCAGCCAGAGCTTTCTCATATCCCCTCTTTGCTCTCCTGTTGCTTTCTTAAGCTCCACCCTGCACTGTCTGTACTCCACTAATGCCTCTGCTGATTTGCTTTCCATGTAATTGCTAATAGCCTCTCTTTTCCTTCTCACCATAGCCTGAATATCTCTGGTCATCCATGGTCCTCTGGGCTTGTTACTCCTTCCTATCACCCTAGAGGGAACATGTTGAGCCTGTACCCTCCCCATCTCTACCTCTTTCTTTTCGTTCAAAATGCTCCTTTTAGGCCAAGCCTCTGGTCACTTGACTGGAGCCAAACCAAAATACTGTAAATGCTGGAAATCTGAAATAAAAATAAAACTGCTGGAAAGACTTAGCAGGTCAGGCAGCATCTGTGGAGAGCCAAATAATGGTGACCATTTCAGGTCATGGCACTTTTTCAGAAAACTGACCTAATGTCCCTTTATGTGGACTGGTGTCAAATTTTATTTGTTAACTCTCCTGTCATGAGCCTTGGGACTTCTTTATGTTAAAGATGCTATACGAATGCAAGTTGCTGATATTATGGGATCTTTATTAACCACATGAACTACCAAAGCGTCAAATGATTACTTTATTCAAAAACCAGCATCTTCAGCTGAATTTTCATTTGGGAACAGTGTGTTCAGTTAGCATGTGTAATTATTGAAATAAATTGCAGTAGTTTTCTTCCACATCTGCTGTAGAAATTCTGTAATGTGTCAAAGAAATACCCTTCATCATTCGACCTATATTTAAACAGCAATTATATGCTCTTTGAACATTCAAATGAAAATGGATCGTCACTCTTATTTTTATTGGCTTGCCTTGATATTTGTTTGCACCTTTGTTAAAGATAGCGCAACAAAGTATTTTATCAAATGGGTGGGACTTTGATAACTTAATATAAGACATACTAACGCGAGTTGATAAGGGTAAAATTCAACATGATTACCCTTAATTTAACTATCTTGCGATGGCTTATTCATTTAAGCCAAGACCCTGGTCAACAGCAATCCTTTTATAATTTTGTTCAATAGTGACAGCAGCAATTCCATAATTCCTATAAGGCTTTGAACTTTCACCTTTCAATGAGGACCTCCCCAACATATGGGGCAGAATTTAGCCCTTGGCAGGCGGGCGGGCCCCACCGGCTCAGTGGCGGGCAGGCAGCCGAACCCCGCCGCCGAAATGGGGCCCGCCGCCATTTTGAGTGGGCGGGCCACTTAAAGCCCGCCCAGTGGCCTGCCCGACGGGAAGCGCTATGCGGAGCGGAGTGGGGGAGGGAATCCCCATCTGTCAAAGTGCGCTGTTTCACACATGCGCGCGAAAGGGCGCACTGCTCCCTGAGGCAAAGTCCCGTCTCAGGGAGATTCGTGAGAGGTAAGTAAACTCTAAAAATAGATAAATATTAAAATTATTAACATGTCCCCCTCATGTGATAATGTCACACGAGATGGGACATGTTAATAATAAACACATAAAATGTATTACATTTTTTAAAAACGGACATGAAACTTCATCCCACCAGTGGATGAAGTTTCATTAATAATCTGCAGCCCGCTGGGGCTCCTGGCCTGCCCGCCAGCCTTAAGGTTGGACGGGCAGGGTGTTTAATAATGCTAATTAGCCTGTCAATGGCCTTAACTGGCCACTGACAGGTCGGCTGGCGGACAGCAAAATTAGCTGTCTGCCCACCTTCGTGAATATTTAAAGGGACCGGGATGATGTCGGGGGTTCCTCGCAACATCATCCCGCGTTATTTTCCCCTCAGCAAGCGGGTCCCGCCCCCAAATCGCCAAGGGGAAAATCCTGGCCATGGATTTAATCAGGAAGAAGGATGCCACATGTTAATATCCAACAACAATCTAAATTAAACCCAAAACAAAAACAGAATTACCTGGAAAAACTCAGCAGGTCTGGCAGCATCGGCGGAAAAGAAAAGAGTTGACGTTTCGAGTCCTCATGACCCTTCAGCAGAACTGAGTATAGTTAGGAGAGGTCCTCTCCTAACTATACTCAGTTCTGCTGAAGGGTCATGAGGACTCGAAACGTCAACTCTTTTCTTTTCCGCCGATGCTGCCAGACCTGCTGAGTTTTTCCAGGTAATTCTGTTTTTGTTTTTGATTTCCAGCATCCGCAGTAGTTTTTTGTTTTTAAATTAAACCCATACAGTTTGATATCTTTGTTAATATAACAGGTAATGGAAGTTCATACATATGTTCTTTACTGAAAGTTGCGACTGAACTTTAAACCCAAATATTAAACATTTTATCATCAATAGTCGCTTGATAGTACGGGTCTTGAGTGTTGCTGAGAAAAGAGACATGCTGTCAAAGCTTTTTGTCTTGTACTCATCAGACCAGATTTGCAAGAATTTATGCTGCATGAGAAGAGCTTGCTGATTGGTATGCGAGCAGACTCTACCAATCAGAGCCCTCCTGCCTACAAATCAGCACTCTCTCCTCATGCAGTACACACTGTTGTTCCCTATAGATTTGATATTCTTGCAAATCTATCCTGATGAATGCAAGATGAAAAGCTTCGGCAACATGTTTTTTTTTTTAGCAATATTTTATTATCGATAGCTCTGCAGATTTTTCAACCCTTAATGTGGTTTATTAGGATCAGAGGACTGTCCAACATGAAGTGTTGTTGCAACTGTACAAGGCATTGGTGAGACCGCACCTGGAGTACTGTGCACAGTTTTGGTTCCCTTACTTGAGAAAGGATGTAGTTGCATTGGAGGCAGTTTGGAGGAGGTTCACTAGATTGATTCCAGAGGTGCAGGGCTTGTCTTATGAGGAGAGATTGAGCAGTTTAGGCCTTTACTCGCTAGAGTTTAGACGGATGAGAGGAGATCTACTTGAGGTATATAAGATGCTAAAGGGGATAGACAAAGTAGACGTGGAGCGGATGTTTCCCCTTATGGGGCATTCTAGAATGAGAGGTCATAATCTTAAGCTAAGGGGTGGTAGATTTAAATCAGAGATGAGGAGGAATTACTTTTCTCAAAGGGTCGTGGATCTGTGGAATTCACTACCTCAGAGTGCAGTGGATGCCGGGACGCTGAATAAATTTAATGAGGAGATAGACAGATTTTTAATTAGTAATGGGTTGAAAGGTTATGGGGAGAGGGCAGGAAATTGGGTTTGAGGCCGAAATGAGATCAGCCATGATCGTATTGAATGGCGGGGCAGGCTCGAGGGGCTGAATTACCTACTCCTGCTCCTAGTTCTTATGTTCATATGACCAGAGATCTACTCAAGAGTTTTGCAGACTTGATAGAGTAGATTAGGCTGATACTTCAGCATAGTAATGAAGGACTGGTATATTGCTGAAGATACAGTCTTTCAAAGGAGATATTAAACTGTCACCCGCCTGCCTGCTCCAGGAGATATATAAAATGCCACAGCTATATTAGAAGCAGGGAATGCTTTTGATGGGCTGCCAATCGTCCCCTCTCTCATCCAGCACCACCAAAAAAATGCCAACAGGCATTTCAGAGACGCAAGAGCTGTGTCTCAATTTATTCTTATACAGTGCAGAGAACAGTGGACAGTGTGGTCAATCTTATTGGAATTTAACAGGTCAGGTCAACTCAAAATTAATTCCAGTGTAACTAGGTTTTGCCCCAAATCCTGGGCTCACTTTTGGGGAAATTAAGCTTTTTACCCTCGCCAGTAGAAATTTGAGACCTTGACATTTTGACTAAGACACCAGAAACAGATCTCCTCAATCTATAGTTTTCTTCCATAATCTGAAAGTACATTGAAGAAAAACTCTGCCACTTTGCCTATTTGGATGTAAAAATTGTGGAAAGGGTTTTTCGGTGATAGCCTACATGCTGCAAGCTGGGCAGTTTGACTGAAAGATGAATAAATCTCAACAACACAAGTTGAAAATCTGAAAGAGAAGGAAAATCTGAAGAGAAAATTTGTTTGTATTGACTCAGAGTTGATTGGTACAAAGTCTTTTTATAGGGCAGAAATTTTCACTGGGTGGGCGGGCGGGCGGGCACTCGCCCGACCTGCTTGAGTGTGAAATGATGCCTTGACGTCGGCTGAGCGGGCCAAAATCAACGCACAGTTGCGCAATAGATCGGTTAGCGGGCGCGCGCCACAGCCAGCAGTGTGCCTGCCGACAATTAAAAGGCCTATTCAGGCCATTAAGTAATCAATTAACTTAAATGTTTCACTGCCCGTCCAACCTAACGGTTAGCGGGCCGGTGAAAAGGCCAAGTGGCCTTTGCATTTTTTGGAAACCTCATCCACGGACGGGATGAGGTTTCCAAAAGCAAATGAAGATAAAATAAAAGTTTTAAAATTGAATTAATAACATGTCCCTGCTCATGTGACAGAGTTACATGAGGGTACATGTTTTGTTACATTTTTATTTTCTTCATTTTCTTTCTTTAACAACACTTCATCTCCCTGAGGCAGCGCTGTGCCTCAGGGAGATTATGAAGGGCTCACTCGCGTGTCTGTGCGATGTTTGCGCTCAGCCCGCTCGCCCTCCTCCCCCCTCCCCGCACAGGCAGCGCTGAGCGCTGCTGCTCGCGTTTCACGCTGGGCGGGCCTTAATTGGCTTCCCAAAAGCCCCTACTGCCTCTGCCCAGCCTGCTGACCAAGGGCAAAATTCTGCCCATAATTTCTATTCGGATTTTAAAGCTTTCTCAGCAGTTTCTTATTTTTAATAGCTGATCCATTCTTCACTTTTTACCAGATTGTTCTAGTGGTGCCATTTAATGCTGGTTTAGTCCTTACTCTTTGCTTTTTTTTTAACAAACCTTCTTTTCCCATCATAGTTGACAACACTTCAGATACATTTATGTGAACCCTTCACTTCTTTGAATAATGTTCACTGCTCATTCACTGAACCAAGTCTGCTAAATCTGTGGACAAGTGTCACAAGCTTTCATTCTTCTGATCCCTTGGCTAAAGAAAAGTAATAGTTAGTGTTCACAAATATTTCCCGGTTTTATTCTTCTTTTATATACTTTCTCCCTTATAAGATTCATTCGGGGCTTTTCATAATGTGTATTTTGTCCATCCTGTTTATTGGATATCGCTCCGCAAGTGCTTGTTGCAGACAACAGATACAGAGGCGATACATCTAAAGGTGAGCATGATTGGTGGAGCCAAAACCTTAGGTGGACGGAAAGTCATTTGGCCCTCCCTCATTTGAAATCTTCAAGATTTTAACTCCTGGGGCAGGATTTTTAGGTCAGCGTGCGGCCCCGTGCCCAACCCGATCGGACGCGAAATCGCGCAGGATGACGTCGAGTGAGCATCCCGATGTCATCCAGCGCTCGCATGACATTTCGGTCGGCAGGCACGTGCAAAAAAGCGCGCCTGCCGACAATTAAGAGGCCTATTATGATCATTAAAATTGTAATTGTCTCCGATTTTTCGTGATCCGTCCAGCCTTACGGTTGGCGGATGGGCAAATCGGCCAGGTGAACTTTGCATTTTTCATGAAACCTCATCCAAGAGCAGGATTCCGTTATTAAATTTAAAAAAAAATAAAAGTCCACTGACGGCATTTTTATCATGTGTATGTTCAGGTGACTGATTGTGATACGTGGACATGTTTTTCCTGATTTTACAAACTTTATTTATTGGCTTTAAAGTCTTCAGCTGCCTGAGGTAGCTCTCTGCCTTCAGGGAGCTTTCATTCAGCGCTCACCAGCGGCCCGCGCTTACATCGGCGCCCACTCTCCTCCCGCTCCCCCCCACCCACCCCCCCTACCCCGACAGCGCTGAGGCTCTCAGCGTGCGTTTGACGATGGCCGTTAATTGGCCAGCCAGCGTGAAATGACCGTCGGGGACTGATCGCGGGCGGCGGCCTGTCTTCCAGCCCATTGTGGGCCCGCCAATCGCACCCCACTGCTAACCTAAACATCCTGCCCCCGATCATTATCTACATAATGTAGGAACATTCTTCTTTTCCTTTAGCCTCTGAAGTCAGATAAAGTCTTTGGAAGTTAAATTCAGAATAGGCAACTTTGTTTTTGCAGATTTTGCAACTGCTTTGACTGTTGTGTGTACATGTTACACTTTATTGCTTGCATCTGAAATAACCTCAAGGGAACCACTTATCAAAAATGACAACCCAGAGTTTCCCCGTGGCACATCATCCTAATGTTACAATGCTACGATACAAAAGTCTGTGAAATAAAATTAATTCTTGAGCATTTCCTTGCTCTGCCCGAATTCTGCTCTGACATATTTGGCAGTTGTCTCATTGTTACATATTGCATGACTTCAACTTTGTTAAAATCAAAAAATTTCTCATCTTCCTTCGCTTCACAGCTCTGCCAGTCAGGAAGGTGCATCAGTGATTTGCCCTCAAGTCTTTCCCTGTAATCTGTGTTGCTGAAGCCATCCTGCTAGGAAAGACCAATACAAGGTTTCTCCGAATCCCATTCCCACCTACTGGGTTACTGGTAATAAAAAAGGTTTTATTTTTCAGCACTTGCAGAGCCAAGAAAAAGTCTGCTCTATTGTGGTAACTTATCAGTCAAAGACATTTAATCTTGGAACATCCAATGTCCCCCTTCTCCTGCTGGCCCACAAGCAGCGCTGTAAAAAGTATTTACCTGCATGATCCAGCTGCTTCTGCATGTCTCTAGCTGCTGGATCCTCAGAAGCCTCGGCGGGAGGTGTCAATTTTTTTTTTGGCACAGATTTGAATTGATCAGGAATGTAGCTTCATTTTGCACCTTATAATGACGGACCCGGAGTGGTTACTTTCACCCCGCACCCCTCTAAACCCACCGCAGTTAAAATGGCAGCAGGTTGGGACCAATCTTAGTGATTTAACGCTCAACCCAGTCCTGTCCCACAGATTGTGGGGGGGATTAAAATCACCACCATGAGTCATACAGCACAGAATGAGGACATTCAGCCAACTGTGCCAATGTTGGCTCATTGAAAGAGGTATGTTACAGCATAGCAGTTGGTAAAGGCTGAGTTATTTAAAATCTCAGAGGGAAACTTTACACAGGGAAACTGTCATAAACTATATTTTCTAGTTGCATGTTTGAGCTGCAGCTCTAAATTCAGGAATTGCCTTTATCGATCGAGGCATAGATTACAAAAGTAGGGAGGTCATGTTGGAGTTGTATAGAACCTTGGTGAGGCCACAGCTGGAGCACTGTGTGCAGTTCTGGTCGCCACATTATAGGAAGGATGTGATTGCACTGGAGGGGGTGCAGAGGAGATTCGCCAGGATGTTGCCTGGGATGAAACATTTAAGTTATGAAGAGAGGTTGGATAGACTTGGGTTGTTTTCGCTGGAACAGAGAAGACTGAGGGGCGACCTGATCAAGGTGTACAAGATTATGAGGGTCATGGACAGGGTGGATAGGGAGCAGCTGTTCCCCTCAGTTGAAGGGTCAGTCACAAGGGGGCATAAGTTCAAGGTGAGGGGCATGAGGTTTAGGGGGGATGTGAGGAAAACTTTTCTACCCAGAGGGTGGTGACGACCTGGAATGCACTGCCTGGGAGGGTGGTGGAGGCGGGTTGCCTCACATCCTTTAACAAGTACCTGGATGAGCACTTGGCACATCATAACATTCAAGGCTATGGGCCAAGTGCTAGTAAATGGGATTAGGTAGGTAGGTCAGGTGTTTCTCACGAGTTGGTGCAGACTCGATGGGCCGAAGGGCCTCTTCTGCACTGTGATTCTGTGACTCTGTGAATAAGACCACCAGTTCTCAAGAGGTTTTTATATCAAACCGCAAGCGACATTTATTGATTTACACCAGTTAAACATATACACATGGCTACAAATTACTGCTATCATAACTTTTTAATAAATTCCCAAACTAACCTCCATTAGGGCAACAACAACCCAAAGACTTTAAGCAGATGCCAGGCAAAACATTTTCACCGTACAAATTCAAAATGAGGTTCCTTTCACTTTGGTTTCTTTGCAGACAGTTGTAGGCTTACAGCTGCTTTGATGTTACATACCTCTGCTCCGCACACACAAAACTGCTTTTTTTTGTATCCAGTACTTCTGTTTGAATATAAACTTTCATTGTATCATCAGGCCCTTTGAACTCCACCTCTTCGAACAAGAAAACCCCTTTCATTGTACCAATTTTATTAGCAGTATAAACATTACTTGGTCTCTCTAGGTGCAAGATTTCACCCCCCACTTCTTGAATGCTCTATTCAAAAAAATGCAAATGTACCCTTTACCTCCCTGTTTACATCTCAAGACATACATCAAAGCACCCGGGCCAGCTGGCTTTAATCCCATTAACACAAACACAGACACACCCACAGACTAAACCTCTATTTTTTAAAAAAATTTCCAATAACATTATATATTAATAGCTTCATGACAGGTATCAATTAGTTCTACTCCATGCTGTTTCTCTATGGGCCTGGAAATTTTCCTTTCTAAGCATCTATTTAATTCCACTTTGAAAGTTACTATTGAATCAGCTTCCCCACCTTTTTCAGATAAGAACAAGTTACAGAGTAAAAAAAAATTCTTATCTCCCCCTTGGTGTTTTTCATAATAATTCTCATCTTTGTTTTCAAATCGCTCAGCCTCCATATCTCTGTAACTTCATCCAGCTCTACAGCCCTCAGAGCTCTCTGTACTTTTCCAATTCTGCCCTCTTGAGCATCCCTCCCTTTCATTGCTCCAACTTTGGAGACCAAGACTTCAGCTGCCTAAGCCCTAAATCTTGGAACTCCCTCCCTTAACCATTTCACCTTTCTCGCCCACTTCTTCTTTAAGAGTCTCCATAAAACCTACCTCTTTAGCAAGCTTTCACTATCTGCTGTAACATCCCCTTAGTTGGCTCAGTGTCAACTTTTGTTTGCTAATTGCCCTGTGAAGTCAATTGGCTAACTCAGTCGGCTAGATGGCTGGAGTGTGACACAGAATGACGCCGACAGCATGGGTTCAATCACTGGACTGTGGTAGTTCATGGAAACCTGTGAACCGGTGCCCCTCAAGCTATATAATGGAGCCAGATGCCTGTGGTCCATGGTTAATTACTTCCCAACAGAACTCATACAAGCAGAATTGATTCATTGAGGTTAGCCATGTGCTTTACAGGCCCAATGATGGTAGAATCAAACAGCAGCAAAGGAGGCTATCCGGCCCATTGTTCCTGTGTCGACTCTTTAAAAGAACTTCCCAATCAGCCCACACTAATTAATTCCACAGTTTTGCAGCATTTTAAAATGCATTTTAATTTCAATGCAATCAGGAAGTAGGGAGTTAAAGAGCAAGTAGAATGGTTGTGCTTTCACCTCAGTGGAAACAAGAAAGAACATTGCTAAAAACAACTGACCATTGGTTAACTAAAGCTCACAGGGGATTAGGCACTTTGACTGTACAGTATGAATATGACCAATTTGATTGGATTGTCTTTTAGAATTTTTTTACCTCCCTTGCTTTCAATCTCTCTCTCTTTCTATCTCTCTATCTCTTGGCAGGTGTCAGCCAAGTGTGATTAAAAGCACCCCTTATGTGTTCCTGAACTGATTTAATCAATTTGATTACACCACAAAAATCGAACAGACCAACTCCTTAAAAAAAAGCCATTTTCCCAGTGGACCAAATCAAAAGTCAAAGGATTAAATAATCATGGCATGAGGTGGCGATGGGAGGGGAATTCTCCACAGCTAGGACTTGATAAAAAGAGCATATGTCAAAATTGTACACAATCAGTTAGAGATCATGGGCTGAGAGCGGTGAATACAGTATTGCTGTGCTCTTGGAGTATATTGGGAGACAAGTTGAAGATTCCATGCTCCTTACAGTTTATTATTTCCAATTATTCATTTCTAGGACATGGCCATCAGTGGCAAGGGCAGCTTTTATTGTCCATTCTTAACTGCCATTGAGAAGTTAGTGGTGAGCCACCTTCTTGAAATGTTGCAGTCCTTCTAGTGAAGGTGCATCCACAGCGCTGTTCAGTAGGGGGTTCTGGAATTTTGGCCCAGCGATGATGAAGGAGCGGCATTATATTTCCAAGTCAGGGTGGCTAGTGTGTGACTTGCAGGTGGTGCCGTTCCCATGTGTCTTGTACTTCTCGGGGTGGAGATCATAAGTTTGATAGGTGCTGTCGAAGAAACCTTGGAGAGTTTAAAGTTGCAAATATAATGTCCTGAATCAAATCAAGACCAATTATTCCAGCCAGAGTGAAGAAACTGAAACTTACATAAAAGAAATAGACAAGTCGGCTAATCCATCAGGATATACGTTGAATTTCTATACTGAAAACCAATAACTCCAGATGCCATAAGATACAAAGCAGGCAGTTTAAACAGGAGTTCAAAGTCCACCATGGCAGTTGGTGGAATCTAACTTAATTAATTAATTAATTAAATAAATAAATAAAATCTGGAATTGAAAGCTCATCTCAGTAATTAGGCCATGAAACTACCTTCAATTGTCAAAGAAATCTCATCTGGATTACTAATGTAAATCTGCCATCCTTACCTGGTCTGGTCTACTAGTGACTCCACAGCCACAGCAATGTGGTTGATTCTTAACTGCCCTCTGAAATGGCCTTGCAAGTCACTCAGTTCAAGGGCAATTAGGGATGGGCAGCAAATGCTGGCCTTGCCTGTGACACCCACATCCCATGAAAGAATTTTAAAAAGTTTTTATTTCTTCACCAATAATCCTGCCATAGAACTCCTTGGTATTAAAACAATTCTGTTCACGCACCAGGTTTAGATGCAATGGAGGAGAAATTTGACTTGTGTCCAAAACAGACCTTGTTTCTCTGAGGTGCAAGATTAGTTCGGCATTAGGCTTCCTTGTTTGAATAGTAATGTTGAGCTGCTGGAACCAAATGGACACCCTGGTGCACCTTGCTGGTCAGGCCCTGGTAAATCATCATTGACTCTGATACCTGAAGGTACATCCTGGCATTTGTATGGGTGTGGGGAGAGGCAAAGCTGAGGGGCGCCAGTTCCAGGATGGCAGTGGTGCGCATTATTTCTGTGGAGAAGGGAGAAGCAATTGATGTGGTAACTTTGACAAACAGACCACAGGAGTCTCAGGTACAGGTCATGATACGTTTATTCAAACAATTGCAAGGAGAGAACCATCTCAATGCAGCTTGAGATAGCACTCTGCTAAATTACAAGTGTTCAGCATATTTATACATTATTGGTCACATACAAGAACATTCTCCAGATTCTGATCTCGTCAACACATAGGTTTACATTAAACAGGCATCTCTGGTAACAAGTACATGCATCGTATGTCCCTATTTTCACCCAGGCAGGGACCTTCCCTCTTATCTAAGCTGGGACCATCTGTTCTTTCCCTATGTGCTGAAAACAGGCTCAATCTTAGTTGTTTCTACAACCTAAGTCTCCAGTCTGACTCCTAGCACATCTGATCTATCGTACTTGCCTTCTTCTATGTCTAGCCTGGTTTCCAGGGCCTTGCTCATGATCACAGGCCCTGAGGATGTACAAGGTTCATGTGGTGGTTTTTAACTGTTTATGTACTTGCAGGCACGAGCTTCTTGGAGATGCCAACAGTATCATTCCTTTACAATAAATTCTTACTGTACCCCTACATTCCCCCCTAACACAATCATACTTGTTTTAGCCTCACAAAATCTGAAACCATGCTGTGGCTTGTGGTGTATCTCCAGCGGTTCCTTTAAGGAACACTTGTTAGGTCACTAAAGACCTGCTTCAATTAAATGAAGATAACATGGTACAAGGTCAGCCTGTTTGTCCCTACATTTTGCATCAGGATCCTACAACTAACGGAGGATCCAATTTGCATAGTAAAGCAGCATTACACCTGATTTAGGTGAATGGGCTGCTTGCCCATTTACCAGTCCACCTGAAGATGGTATTCGATGGTAGTCGCACTCCCCCCCCATCCAATTTTCAATTCCGGGCTGCACCTTTTTGAAGTGCAAACAAACGACTGATAGCTGAACTACTCCCCGATACCTCTACAGGCTTCCCCTCTCCTGACTTGAGTGATGACATGATCCATTGAGGCTTTCTTTCCTTTCAGTTAACCCTTTCTCTGCTGTTCCTTTATCTGCCCTCCCAGCATGAACAAACGATCCAACCACTTCCTCACATAAATTAAACAATCAATGCGAAATTTCGCATCCAAAGCCTGTATCTGTCAATGGAACATCCCAAGGTTGCAGTAGAGAGAGAGACAGGGACTTTGGCATGAGGTAAGAGAGGGATTGACATTAACGTACAGGTTTTCCTCGAATCCTTTCCGATTTGCCTAAGAGGTGTTGGAAGCGCCTCCCTAAACATGAGACCAATAAGACTAAGGCCAGGATTTTCGAATCCCACTCACGGTGAGTGCCATGGTGGGCGGGAGCGGAAAATATTCCCAGAGTGAAAACATCCATTTTACCTTGGAGGGAAAACAGATTATGATCGTCCAGTCCTGATGTCAATGGCTGAGCGCATTTCCCACTGCACCATGTCAGGAACGTCACTTTAATACATTTGAATATCATGCATACTCATTATAATGGCAGCTCGCTAGAACCAGCCCCCAACACCCCTGCATCCCCCACCAGCTGGATCAAAAGTTGACATCTAATTAGGCCATCATCTTTCACAATCATATATAAGCCCGGTGCGCCTAGCAACCTGCACTTCGCTCATGACTTTGAGATTTGTTTGCTGACATTGCATTGCACAGCACTCGCAGTGCCTCGGACTCAGCGCCAGGCTTCGCAGGCAGCACCATTATGCTTTCAGGGGGGGTTCACATGCAAGGCTGCACCTGCCAGACCATCAGTAATGTGAGAGTGGCTTGAAATGTGCTGCAGGGCAAGGGCTTGACTGGTGGAGGGTGGAAAGTGGACAGAGTCAAGGAAAGGGGCTGCAGGAAAAGGGCTCCACTAGGGGGGGTGGGGGTGGAGGCTGCACTCAGGTACATGACTAGGTGGGTGCAGGGTGGAAGAGTCCTCTGAGACAGTGTGGGGAAGAGTGCCTTACAGAAGGACATAAATGAGTTGGGGTCAGAATGGGAGGATGGCGGAGTGATGAAGTGCTTCAGTTTACATTGATGACCTTGCAAAGACTGTCCTTGTCCCAGTCCAGGCAGGGGGAGGGCATGTCAGTCCAGTGCCAGTCGTGCCCAACATGTTGTGCACAGGACATGGTTGTTAAATCAGGTGCATCAGTCTGGGGGGCTTCTGGCTTAATAATGGGCCAGAGATGGCACACTCACAGCCAGGGTAGGCCTTTGCAAGGGAAAAGGTAGTGATGGCCCATTCAAAGGTCTCATGAGGGTGGGGGTGGGTCTCTATATTTCACTGTGCAATAGGCCTCAAGTTGGGTCCGGGGTAAGGTCCAAATGGGGCATAGGCACATCCACCTCAAACAATTCAGAGGGTAACTCAGGGATATCCAACACAATCACATTGGGGTCAAGCATCGGAGGAGGAGGCTTGCGTGTTATTGGAGGGAGGGAAGCCTGAACATTATGCTTCTCCAGGATGACAGGAAGGATTTCCACACTTACACAGGGAGGGTCCAAGCTGGTCTGATAGTGAGAACTCGGCACCACCATCTTGCAAACTGAAGCAATGGTGCAGTACAAAATTAAACTGAGGAAAACCTCAGCTGGTGAGGGCTCTGATGTCCCATTGGAGGAATAGTGCACTGCATTGGAGGTGGGGGGGTGGGGGGTGGTAATTAAAGGGGCACCAACTGAACTTTGTACATCAAAATTAGGAGAGATGCACAGCTGAGACACATCTGGAGGCTTTCAATGCCAATGCAGGGAATCAGGAGAGTGAGGAAATGAAGCGCATTCTAATCCCGAATTGTGGCACTAATTGATCTGCTTGTAGTAACCCTTTGTTGCAAGAGTGCCAATTGCCCAGAGCGATAATGAGGTCAAGCTCAATTGGGCAACTGGACAAGATGCACATGTGTCTTAAAAGCAGGAGCTCATGGGTCTTGGCAGTGACAGGTTCACAGGTGAGAAGCCTCAGCCCCCCTCTCAAATACTCTCAGTTCCTCAATGAACATTAGACCTCATGTGTATTCCAAAGAGTGTAGCATCAGAGTACAGTGAATGAGGATCCCAGAGCATGGTCAAAGCAATCTCATAGCAGATGGTCATGTAAATAGTGGGGGGATGGGGTAGAGGAGCATCTTGGAAACGTACCTTGTGCTGGCCAGGATTTCAGTGGTGAATAGGTGCAGACACTAGAACCAAGCCCTTGAACTCACAGCCACTCACTAGTCATCGAGAGAAGCCGGACCTTTGGAGGCTAATGCTGACAAGTCTCTTCCTCATTGACGCTACAGAGAGGAAGCCTTCAGGGAGATGGAGGCTGGGTTTATTACTGCCTGCATAATCACATACACACAGGAGAGAAGGTGGAGAAGATTGTGATGGTACCAGGCTCACCAAAGGGAGGGCTCCACCCTCATGAGCAAGGAGCAGCAGGGCCCCCTCTGGACACAGGGGGTGATGCTCACAGAAACATGGTACATATGTGGCTCTCAAGACCAAGGGTGTAGAGAACAGGCATGTCTTTCTGTAGAGCAGCAAGAAACAGTGTCACTGACGCCTCCGCATGTCCAGGAATCTAGTGGCTAGTATCTGCCACATTCTCCAGGAGTTGATGCCATGGGGACTGAGAGGACATCCATTGCCAGAGGCTCTGGGAGTCACTGCCGGTCTTAACTTCTATGCGTGGCTCTTTCCAGGGCTCCTCTGGGGACCACTGCGAGATCTCTCAAGCTTCGATGCACAAGTGCATAAAGGAGGTTCCAGATGCCCTTTTTTGCCGAGGCCCACAATTACATTGGCTTCGCTAGAGATCAAGAACACCAAAGCACTGGGCTTTGCTGAGATTTCCGGATCCCCACAGATGCAGGGTGCCATCGACTGTACTCATGTGCCTGGCAACAGGCACTCCAACACATAAACCGGAAAGGCTACCACTCACTCAATGTACAGCTGGCCTGTGACCAGCAGAATCCTGGCCTCCAGCAGACTTCTGAGTGCTGGTGAGCTCAGATGTCCCAGCCTTGGCCTGCTATGGACCAGATCCTGTGCTGTGCTCACTAGATTGTGACCCCAAGGCTACTCTAGAACTAGGTCCCACCGAGGTGTGTGCTCCTGTGTTGGTGGAGGGTGTGGGTGAGCGATGCGACGAGTCCTCTGTGGTGCTATCCTTGGGTTCCTCATCTGAGGTGTCCTCGGGGCTGGAGCTGAGGGCTTAGCTTGTTGATACCCTTGTGTGCTTTCCAGAGGTGCCTATGAAAGAAAGTAGAGATAATTAGTGCATGGTAGGTGACTTGAAGACACGACAATGAACTCACAGTATGGTTCTCTAAGGGATCAGCTGGTGTTGGATCCTCACTTGGGCATGCGCCACCAATCTCCCCATTGCCAAAGACACGGTCCCGGTCCTCCCCAACCAGTGCGATGGCACACTCCTCATAGGAAGTGAGGCCTTGATTTCAGCCACTGCGCCACCCCCCTGGGTCTGAGACCCCCTCCCTCCTATTGTGTGCCAGCTCGTCCTGCATAAAGACAAATGGAGATAGTGTGAGCAGGACTCATGCCAAGGCAGAGGATACGGATGCCTGCCTTGTGTGGGTGGTGCATGGGATGAGAACGCGAGCTACACAACATATGAGCACAGGTGAAGATGCCTGTGAGTGAGTGGTGATGTCCCTTGTCCTGGCAACACGTGAGATCCCCGTGGAGTGTCATCCCACGAATGCCTGATGGGCTTGTGAGTCGGGAGTGATGAGATGTTTGACTTACCCTGGAAGAAAAGAGATCATTCATCTTCTTTTTGCACTGGATTACTGACCTTGTCTTTGCAGCATTAACACTGACCGCTGCTGCCACTGCCTCCCAAGCTGGATTGGTGGCATTGGTGGACCTCCTCTGGCCATGGCCCAGGTAGAGGACATCATGGCGGTACTCCACGGTGCCCAGAAGGTGCCCAGCAAGGCGCCATTATATTTAGGAGCAGCATGCTTCTTCTGTTTGGGAGCCATGTCTTCCATGGGACAGTCCTGGGCTGCAGATATTGAGAAGGCTGTGCGCGCATGTGGCTTAAATATGGCGCCTGGAGCAAAGACCGCCGAGGTCACGGTAGGGCAGGCGAATCAGAGGCTGCCTGTCCACGATCCGGCATGTTTCCTGCTGATGCATCATTAATGAGGTGGGAAGTGGACAATATGGCGCAAACACCCGCCATCGCGCCCAGCAGGAAAAACGCGCCTTTTCCTGCCCGCCACTGCACTTAGAGCACAGATGGGAAAATCCCACTCTGAGGCCAGGATTTTCCAGCCTCCCCCCCTGTGATGGGGTATGCCGCAGGGAATACGGCGGGCCAGCCAAAAGCCCATTGACTTTAGGCGGGACCGGAAGATCCCGGCAGCGAGTGGGGATGGAAAATCCCGTCCTAAAACTTAATGGAGAGTTACTCTCCCCTAATAGAATAAAGACAAACAACTTTTCTGTTGAGTTTGGGCTTTTGTTATGGAAATATTTTGCAAATAAAGGGAAAATGTCACAAGGGACTGCAAAATGATTAAGTATTAACATAACTTCGGAAATATATATTCCTAAACCACCGTTAATGGAACATCAGAGAATACCATTAGTTATGAATGTAATTTTGTTACATCCCTGCAGAGATTGTCAATATCTCGCCAGCCATTACGAACTCAAATGACTGGACTTTATAACAGAGCTATTTAAATTCTGTTCTGTGAACCTTTATGACACATCCTACAGGAACATTTATATCCTTGACTAGTCCCCCTGAACTCCAAAGGGATGTCCTCCGTTTCACCTGATGTGAGCAGCTTGGTGTGTTATATCTGTCACTTCTTTCAGACCTTACTAACTGTGCAGCAAGGGCTGCTTCAGAAAGAAACTGTATGTACCTGCCTACCCTGTGTAAAAATAGAATTTGTACAAAGAATGTTTTGTACTCAGCCGGAGGATAATGGGTGTTTTACTTCATCCTACATTTAAGAGTAGATTTTGCAAATGCATGCGCACAGTTTGATGTTAATTATACTGGATGCAGAATCATACAGAGCCCAATGACTTCTATATTTGAATCCCTGATATGCACTCCCCACAACATGAAGCACTATGCTGGAAGTGGGAATCCATTAGTGCCATGATGCTTCACCCATATAATTAAGCATTAAGGTTTTTGCCCTTCATCTACAAAATTATCTTCTCATGTGGTTTTTTGTTAAATGTAAATTGATTTATCAATTATACAAAGTTCAGACGTATATTTTCTCCCTGTTTGAGACAAACAGAAAAAGCAGATGTCTCTTTTTCATCAAAATTCCTGGCTCACGAACAAAATTGGAGCAAAGGGCGTTTTTGAAATATATCGGGATATAACTGTCCTGGGCAGTCACGCAGAATAGTGATATATTATCAGCTGTCTGTTATGCACCATGCTTGATATTGAGTTCTATTGAAGTCCATGGAACTGAATATCGGGCAGCTACTATAATGGGAAGCTGATGTGACACCGCTCATTTAGTGCTTCCATTCCAGCTGAATTTCTAACCCAACTTTCCTAAGATTACATATTTGGTTATATTATCCAGTGCCATCTAGTGAGTAGCCCTGTAGCCACGTTTAGTGTCCATGCCATGGAAAGCTAGGCCTCTAAACCCAAGTAACTGTAGCCATTTGATTGTACAGAACTTGAGTGTTGCTGAAAAAAGACATTTTTTTCGTCAAAGCTTCTAAACTTGCACTCATCAGGACAATTTGCATGAATACCAAATGCAAAGGGAACAACAATTTATACTGCATGAGAAGAGAATGTCTCTTTTTTTCAGCAACACCCAAGTAACTGTGTCCTGCTTATGACTGTCTTCCCAATTAGTCCAGTCTCCATTTTGAAGGCCTGGAATTTTTGAAAGGGCTTTTTTAAACATTGTTGCCTTGTTGTGGGTAAAGTCAAAATCAATGACCAAGATCTGTTATTATCAGCAACATATAAATTATGAAAGAATAGTCTTGTGCCTGAAGGCAATTTGTCAGCATCTTTATGACTCTATTATCTGTATAGCATGCTAACTTGCTAATGTTCCTACAGACTGACAGTTACAACCATCAAAGACTGACCTGCATACTATACTTTAAGAGATGCATGAAAAAGGGATCGGTGTAACCAGATTGACCTTTGGTTTGTTAAATGGAATTCTTTTTTAGGCTGACTTAAGGTATATGAATTCAGACAGTGTCCGCTCAATCAGAGGGAGTTTCTTGAATTTGTGGAAGATTTAAGAAAGTTTCACAAAGTCTTTCAGGACAAAGGGCCTGGAAGATTTAAATGACCTTAGAAGTTGAGGGTGAATTTAGGGATACAAAGTTTAGATAGCACGATTTGAAGCATAAGGAAAGAAAAACATACATTTATATAGTGCCTTCCATGATTTCAGGATGTCCCAAAGCACTTTACAGACAAGGACACTTTTTGGAGGTGTTGTCACTGTTATAATGTAGGAAACAGAACTGCCAATTTAAACACAGCAAGCTCCCATAAACAGAGATGTGATAAAGACCATAAAATCTGTTTTATGAATATATTGAATGCAGTCATATGTCCAATGTTATCATTAGGACAACTTGCTTGGCTCAGTAATCAAGGGTCAGTTACTGACTTGCTGGTGCTGCTTTGTGTTGCCTCACTCATGAGAAGCACAAGGCAGAAATTCAGATGCCACAGATCAAGTGATCAAAATTGGGAAAGCTCAACAGATCTGAGAGGACTGCCTGCACCTGCTTGGCAGTTAACTGTCCATCACCATCAACTGGTGTATTCTCCATGGCAACGCCAGCCACTCTCTTCTCATACAGTATAAATGTGCTGTTTCCCCTGACATTGGCATTTTCTTGCATATTGTCCTGATGAGTGCAAGATATAAAAAGATACATATATATATGATGGTCACAAAGTTGCACACAGCATATGCTCAAGAAACAATGCAGCCTCCCAGAGGGTAAGGCTCCTCACCGGAAGTACAAGATCAGAAAAGTAACCTCATCGTGTGATGGAGTCAAATTCCAGGCCAGTGAAGTGCCCATGGCACCAACCTACAGATGGTACTTCAGTCAACTTTCAAAACCTGCATAATTTTAGACTCTTTCTCTTGGACTTGATCATTATCTTTGAGGGGACTCCAGAATCACAGGTGCAAACAGTCTCCTCAGGTCTGTTGACAATCCCCAATTTTGATCACCTCATCCCCGTGTTGGCCATGCCTAGGTACTAAGCTCTGAAATATATGTTGCTGCCTCTCTACCTCTCTCTGCTCCTTTAAGATACCCCTTAAAACCTAGCTCTTTGGCTAAGTTTTTGGTCTAATATCCCCTTATGTTTCTGGGCATTACAAGGCTCCTGCAAAACACCATGGAACATTTTTAATACATTAAAGGCACCATACAAATGCAAGTTATAGTTCTCTCTGCTTAGCAGCAAATGGTGTGAGTTCCAGGAGTGCTCCGTTGTATCGCGTAGAAAGAAAAACATAATGCTTCCTCTGGGTAAGCTCCAGCAGGACTAATGGGCTGGAACGCAAGAACCTAATGCATGGGTTTTAAAAAGCTCCTGGGCTGATCAGAAGTAATGTCTGCTGCAGTAAGCTATGAAAAAAATAGACCTACACAACATGCTGCACCTCTGTGCTCAAACACACAGAAAAGCAATGACAGTAACAAAAACGCGAGGAAGCAAAATTCACTAAAGGTTATGGAACCATTCCCAAGAGATGGCTTGCCCAATGGGATGAATCAACATCTCATTTATTTATATAGTCTGCTGCGTTCCACACTAAATTTAGCAAGACAAGATACCCTTCACATAATGAAAACCCATTAAATTCACACTTGTACAGAAGATAACATTTACCAGTGTTCAAACACTGCCTGCAACAGTGGTAAAATATTAATCACGAACTTTAGAAACAGAAAAATTATTACCATGATTCTTCACACCAGGCTTGGCTAAATGAAATGCTGATATAGAAAATGGTCCAGGAAAGAAATTCCTCTGGTTGTCGTATGTAGCAACATGGGCCCTGACATTTTCCCATTGTCGGGAGGGCTCAGCGGGAGCGGGCAGAGATGCTCAGCTAGCTGACCGCCGCCCGCGATCGGCTCCACACCACGATTTCTTGGCCCGCCCTGTGTAGATCGTGAGCGGTGGCGCCGAGCGCTACCTGTGCAGGCGGTGGGAAGAGGGAGAGCGGGTCTGGTGCGCAGTTCCTGCATATGTGCGAAAGAGCGCTTCAATCTCCCTGAAGCACGGAGCTGCCTCAGGGAGATAAAGCTCTTTTTAAAGAAATAAATAAAGCCATTAAACATTTAATGAGACATGTCCCCTCATGCGGCTGTGTCACATAAGATGGGACATGTTTTTATTTTCAAAGTTAAGTTTTTATTTAATTTGTATTAGCTTCAGGAAACCTCATCCCACTCGTGGATGAGGTTTCCTAAAAAACGTAAAGGCCGCTTGGCCTTTTCACCTGCCCGCCAACTATAAGCTTGGACAGGCAGCGTAAGCTTGAAGCTAATTAGCTCATTAATAGCCTTAATAAGCCTTTCAATTATCGGCGGGTGCACAGCTGACTCTGGCACATGCCCGCCGAACGAAATGTCGCACAAGTGCGTGATGATGTCGGATCACATGCCCGACATCATCACGCATCATATTACATTCGGGCGTGTCGGGTGTGCGCCCACACGCCAAAGGTAAAATTCTGGCCTTGGTATGTGTGATGATTTCTATAGGAATACATTTGGATTTCCTCGAGAAATTCTGAATAGTGGAATTCTTCATGAAATTTCATACACCAGTACCCTTACCAAACAATGAAGCTGCTATTCCTAGGCCTTTCAATTTTGTTTTATCATGGGCCAGATTATACGTTGGTAATAGTGAAAAAATGGTTAGCGCTGACCATTATTACTCCACTGAAACTGACAGCATCTTTGGGAGTCTGCACATGTGCAGAGTTGCACGGAACTCCAAAAGCCGCTGGAAGTGATTCAATGCTTCACCAGAAGATGTATTGTTGAGATCATTCCCCCAAACCACCTGCAAAAAAAATCACAATCAATGGGAAATCAATGAACTGATAGGAACTTCCCCTGCTATGCTATTCGTCTAACGTAAAAACCTTAGAAAAAATTGCCGAATGACATGGAACTGGGTTTGGAACAGCCCACTAACCTCATAATTACTTTCAAACAGCCTCACTGGCTCTGAAAAGCTAATTTTATATTTGTGGAATGTCAGATTTCTCCATTATGATAAAAGGAATAATTTTTGAATAAAACACCTTTCTCTTTAATTAAAGTTTGTTTAATTTTATTTTAGCTTCTTTAGTAATTTATTTTGCTGTCTGAAAATTTAAATAATAAGTGAAGGATATTAAATGTTTTTATCCTCCTGGTTTGCTTTTAGGAATACTTAAATGTGATTGGCTGTTTATCTGCTTGATGACATCACTTGCTGCTGTACACTTGGAGGTCCCCTTGACTTGATGCCAGATGTCAACTGTCTTCAGGAAAGAGAAAATGCACACCACAGAGAGTGCTAGGTATTTGAGGGCAGCTTTCTTCAAGGTAAGCAGTGAGCACCCTCTAGGTCAATACCATCAAGTTTCAACTCCTACTTTTGAGGTAGAGTAGTGTGGGTTTAATCCCCACCTCAATACTTGAGCACATACTCTATCTAGTCCAATTCAGTGCCCTATTGGGAAGTGCTGCACTGTTAGAGGTTAAATCGATTTTGTGGTTCGGGTGGAAATAAGGATTGTATAGCACTTTTGGAAGAAAACAAGGGGCTGTAACTTCTGAGCTCCCCAGCGTCGTTTTGGGAAGGTACCCTAAAGATGTGCTGGGGCATCCCCTTTGGAAGTTCCCAGGTGAGGTTTGCAGGGCATTTTCCCAGAAGTGAAAACTTCCCCTGGGCAAACACCTTGCATTGAGAACCATCCGGAAAAGAAATTTAAATCGCAAACTTCAGATAGTTCTGATGGGGTTACACCAGCAGTTGCCCTGAAAAGGTTAAAAGGATTAAAACCTCTTCTAACCTCCGGGTTACTATCGTACAGATCCAGGCCGACCTCCCACAGGACTCCCCCCACACCCCCAAATCCCCCAGAGGCTCCCCCAACCCCCAACTACCCCCCACACAGTACTCCCCCACACCCTAGAACTCTTACAGGCCTCCCCCTCCTCCCCGTGACCAGCCCCACCAATCCCCCCAACATCCCGGGGACTCATCCCCCTGCCCACCAGGCCCGACTCTCAGCCAGACCACACCTCAGGCCCCACCCAACACGAGGTCCTCCGCACCCCCGAGGTCTAAAACCCTGTATCCATCCCCTCACCCCAGGCGTGACCCGACCCAAGGCCCGATATCACCCCCACACCAAACCTCCCACCACCCCCCACCCCAGGCCCAGCCCGACTTGACCAGAGATCCGACCACCTCCCCCACAACCCCGACGCCCAACACCCTCTCCCTAATCCCATCTCCCACCCCTGGCCCAACCCAACTCAACCTGAGACATGAACCCCCCACCCCCAAGACACGGCCCCTCCCCACCTCCCACCCCCACCCCCACCCTCGCAGCCTCGACCCAGCCAGAGGCCCGACTCCCCGGCCTCCAACCCCAACCTCTGAACCTCCCAACCTCTGCCCTCCAATTTCTCCCGACATTCAACTCCCCCCTGACCTCCGCCCCCGAAGTCCAATCCCCCCACTGACCTCTGATCCCCCCCAGCCCCCAAATCCTATCCACTTTCCTTAGGCACTTACCTTTGAAGGACCTTTAAGTTTCAATGGATATTTAAACTTACCCGGTTTATGGGGAGGCAATGGTGTAGTGGTATTGTTGCTGGGTTAGTAATGCCCTGGGGACCTGGGTTGGAGTCCCACCACGGCAGATGGTAGAATTTGAATTCAATAAAAAAACCTGGAATTAAATGTCTAATGATGACCACGAAACCATTGTCCTTTAGGGAAGGAATCTGCTGTCCTCACCTGGTCTGGCTTACATGTGACTCCAGACCCTCAGCTATGCGGTTGACTCTTAAATGCCTTCTGAACAAGGGTAATTAGGGAGGGGCAATAAATGCTGGCCAGTGATGCCCACATCCCATGAATGAATTTTAAGAAGCGCCATAAAAAGAGGGGACATGGCCTCCCTCCCTTCGACTCAGCTACATTTCGACATAAGGCCCCGGGGATGAGGTGCGCTCCCTGGATCTCGCCCAGCCTGAGTCGGAAGCTCAGGCGTGACAGGCTGGAGAAAAATTTCAAGTAAATAATTGGGCACGGAGTGGCAATCCGATGCTGATTGCCACCCTGAGGAAGGTCAGGCACCTTAAGAAGTACTGAAGATTGTTCAGCCTTGCTATCTATAAAATGGCAGTCACATTTGTTTCATAACAGCAAATACTGCACTTGAAAATAGTATATCATTGTATATTGCTTGCTTTTGGAAGACTTAAATGCAAATTGTTCTTTGTAAATTTTTACGAAATTTTTAATTTGGGAACTGATAGACAATCCTCAGGTACTACTGAAAAGGGACATTTAGTATTCAAATTTCATTTTGTAAATTATCTCCATAACGGATGGTTAAATTTGACTTGCGTGATAAGGCAACACAAGGGATAGCGAATCAGCAGCCAATTTTAGACCTTGACCGATTTTCAGAAATTGGGCAGAGTGTAAATTGAGCTGCCGAATTTGCGCTCGTCCATTTTGTGCTACCAGCCAAAGAGCAATTTTATCCAAAAGAATTTCTAATCAGAATCAACAAACAGACAACAGTGCCTATCACTTTTCTTATTTGTGAAACCCATCAATGTATGTATTCATTATACTGGGTTAGTAAAGAGGAACGCGTTCTAAATTTGGGCACAGAGCGTTGCTCAGCAAACACACTTATCAGAAATCCCTAAGCGTGATTTTCCAGCTATTCATTTAAATGGTGAAAAATCCAGCACAAAGTTTGCTAAAATATACAACATGACCAAATGTGGCATCAATGAGCCCTAGAGCAAAACTGGAGTCAATAGGAATCAGGAGGGAAACTCTCCGCTGGTTGGAGTTATACCGAGCACAAAGGAAGATGGTTGTGGCTGTTGGAGACATGTGTAAATGATTTTTTAACTTTTTTTATTTTGAAATGTCAAATTCAACTTAATCTCCCTGAGGCAGCTCAGTTCCACAGGGAGATTTCTGCGCTCTTTCGTGCTCATGCGCGAACGAGTGCAGGCCCCGACTCTCCCTACCCCCTCCCCCTCACCCACCCGCACAGGTAGCGTTGAGCACTACCGGGTGCACGTCCCGCTGGGCGGGCCAATTAAGGCCCGCCCACATAAAATGGCAGCTCGCAGCCGATCACGGGCAGCGATCGGCTCCTCGCCCACCCACGCCCGGTCCCGATCGGCCCATCCGATTGGGAGAAAATTCTCCCCTTGATTTTCTTGTCTATCAAAAATCTGCCTCACTAGCCTTGAATATATTCAATGACCCAGACTCCACTGCTTTCTGGAGAAGAGAATTCCACAGACTTATGGCCGTCTGAGAGAAAGAAATTCTCCTCACCGCCACCTTTAAAGGGTTTCATGTTCACCCAGGACTTTAATTTCCTGGTTTATCCCTTTACCTTGAAGAAAAATGCCAAATTTGCAACCTTCCTGTCTTTTGGTAGAATTCCTATTACAAATATGTTTGGAAAACTGCGTCAAGCGTCACCTTGCCAATCTTCCTTAATATTCTGGGATACATACCACCTGGGATTGGTATCTTTACAACTATCAGTCCCATTAATTAATTTTCATTTCAAATATTCGTGTCCAACTCTGTGTCTTCCATATACTCCACAATGACTTTGAGAGTTTCAGTTTTTGTTGGGGTTGAATTTTCTCCCCGTCCGGGGTGGTGGGGCAGGAGCTGATCGCCGCCATTTTACATGGGCGGGCCAATTAAGGCCCGCCCAGCGTGACGCGCACAGGGAAGCGCTGAGCGTTCCTTGTATGGGCGGGGGAAGGAGCGAGAGTCGGCTCCAGCGATGGAGTGCAGGTCTTCACACATCTCCACATTTTGCTGGACCAGGGTCTCCACTGCGTCCTTCACCCTTCCTATGGACACCTCTATGCGCGCACATGAAGCACCACTTCATCAGTGAGCAGGCGAATGCACTCCTCCAACTCGTGTGCCACTCTGAGGGCTTTCAACAGCTCTGTGTGGTGTTGCCCCACCTTCTGCTGACTCTCCATAATGAGCTGGAAGGCCGAATACAGAGGTTCGTCATCTGTTTTGGACCTCACAGATGCCTCTTCCCCAGCAGTCCTCCGAATCCTGGGGAGCTTGAGCACGCCTGCCTCCTCCTGCTGCAGACACGTGTCCGTGCAGTGATCACCAGATTGTGAACCCGAGCCTACTCTCGATTTAGGTTTCACCGAGTTGTGTGTGTCTGCGCTGGTGGAGGGTGTGGGTAAGCACTGTGACGGGTCTTCCAGGCTGCTTATTCCCAGCTCTTCAATGGAGGAGGTGCCCTCTTGGCTGGAGGTGAGGACCTGGATGGAGCTGAGGGACTGGCTGGCTGAGGGTGTCAGTCACTTGGCAGCGCTCCCTCTGAACTAAAGTAGAGATAATTAATGCATGGCAGCAGAGTCAAAAGAAAGAGAGAGAGCACTCACAGTTGCATTGAGAGAGGGATGATGTGGTGCAGGATCCTCACAAGGGTGTTCACCGCTGACCTCACCATCACCGCAGGCACGGACCACGTCCTTACCAGTCAGCCTGATGGCCCACTCCTCAAAGTGAGTGAGGGGCCTAATGTGGGCCACCCCAGTCTGATGTGAGCAGGCTTCTCTTGCATGAAAACAGATAGAGAGAGTGTGAACAGGACAAATAGCACGGTGTGGAATGTCTGTGTAGTGGGCAATGGGATGAGGGCACAAGCTTGAGTCAATATGAGCCTGATGGAGATGTGGGGATGTGTGTGAGAGTTAGCGGTGTTGTCCCTTGCGGTGTGAGGTCCCTATGGATATGTGTTGGTTTGTGAGTGTGTGAGTTGAGAGTGATGGGATAAGTGACTTACCCTGGCAGAACAGATGAGACCATTCTTCCTGTTTTTGGCACTGGGTGGCTGTCCTCTTTTGCAGGGCATTGGCGCTGACCACCGCGGCCACCGCCTCCCCTGCTGGATTGGTGATGCTGCTGTCCATCCTGCGGCCAGAGCGCGGGGTACAGGACATCACGGCGGGACTCAATGGTGTCCAAAAGATGCTTGAAGGATGCGTCACTAAACCGGGGTGGGGGGTGGCTGGAGTCTTTTTGCCTTTTGGGACCATCCTTTCTCCTGTTTAGCAGCCCTGGGAGCACTGAGAGGTGTGCCTGCGGCTGCACTTTAAATGTGGTGCCTGGTATGATGAAGTGGCGAGGTGATGGCATGGCGGGCGAATGAGACCATGCCCACCATGGAAACGGGATGTTTCCCGGGAATGCACATTTAATGCGGCGGGTTTGGGAACGATACAGCGTGAGAAGCCGCCATTGCGGCCGGCAGGTAAAACGTCGCTTTTCCTGCCCGTTATCGCGCTTAGTGGAAATCTGGGACGATTCCACCCCTGGAGCCAGATTGTGAACCCACAACCTGACTCTGAGGCGAGAGTGCTACCAACCGACACATTGGTTGACACGTTGCTTAGTCCATGCTTAACTGGCATGCTTAGCTTACTGCGCCAACTGAATGATAATGTTGACACTTGAACAAAGTTGTGATGAGATTCAAGTCAAGAAATATTATTTTGTCCTGAAATTCAAAAATGACCAAAGAAGTACCAGCAGTTGATGGTCAGTCACATGTTTTCCTTACCTTTCATTCTCCATTTTTCTTTCTTCTGTGGCTATAAAGCAGAAATTGGTCAACTTCAAGGCTGAAAGAGAGCTGGGCAAGTTCTGTTGCTTCCATACACAGCTCATTGTTGACCTGCTGGCTCATAACCTCCAAGCACATTGTATTGTAGAGGATTGAAGGTTCCGCATGTAGATTACATTATCACAACTAAGATCTTCTATTCCTTGGAGATTTGCATACTCTAGATATCTGAAAGTACTTTTACTAGCTAAAGAGGCAGAGAAGATGCTATTCGCAGGGTCACTGACAAGTGGGCTAGTTATTTCGAGAAGAGTTTGTTGTTAACGCCTCTTCATTGTGTCACTCTCCAGCCAATACACTGGGTCTTTTCATAATGATTAATAAGGATTGTCCTCTTTCAATATTATTATGTTTAAAGGGGCAACTCCCAGGGGAACCAGAGACCAGAATGTATCACAACTGTTGTAAATTGAATCCGGTCAGGCTCCCATTATTCTGTGAAATACACAAAGCAGCTGAAAGAAATATAAAAAGAGCTGTTATATCAGGTGAAACTCATGTTGAGAGTATTTAATGGTCCATTAGAGGCCATAGGTTACAAAGCAAGAAGGGAAGTGAATTTTGTATTATTATCACTGAGTGCCTTTGACAGAAGGGAGCTGGAAACCTTGTTGTTACAAACTAGTGAACATTTATTCTCGATTTACAGAGGCAGGCCTCAGCAGGACTCCATTAGAACCTTCTTCCCCCCCAGGTTCCAGTTACATGTGATCCAACATCATCTAACATCACTTAAGATGCACTTTAGCTATTAGCATAATAGCTATTATTACGACACAACCGATGGTAAATGCTGAGATGTTCAAATCCCAGCGGGAAACTTGAAACAGCTATCATCACCAATTTTTGCAATGTGTATGTTTCGAGATGCAGGCTTTGAATTCAGTTGTAATAAGACTACTGGTCTCAAGAGGTTTTTATAAAACTAAATTTAAAAATTATTAATTAAAAGATTGTGAGTACATAAATATGTCTACAAATTACTACTATAATAACTTCTAAAAATATCCCCCAATTAATCTGGCTTTCAATTACACCCCTGTTAAGACAACAGTAAAACATAGATTTAAGCAGACCCCTGGCAAAGCAAACTCTGGACAGTCGAATTCAAAATGAGTTTCTTTCAGCTCTGGGTCCTTGCAGACAGTGACTTGAGGCTTATAGGTTGGGGGCTTTAGATTTTATAATCCCTCTCCTTTTTACCAATAGCCTTCCCTTCCTTTATACATATTTTCCTCTTTGAATGCAAATTTTCATTGTATCACTATGTCTTTGGAACTTTACCTCTTCTAATAATAAGACCCTTTCATAGCACCAATTTTATTAGTAAGTTTTGGAAAAAGTATACACGTTGTTTGATTTATTCTGGCTAGGTGCAATGTTTCACCCATTCTTTTGAATGCTTTATTTAAAATGCAAATTTCCCCCTTGACACCGATGTTTCTAAACTTCCCCATGTTTACCTAATTAACATTTCAAACCTACTTCTCTTATATACATCAAGGCCTCTAGACCAGCTGGCTTTAATCCAATTAAGACATACACACACATATACACACACCACTAAACCCTATTTTAAAATAATTTCCAATAACATTATACACATTATTATAACTTCTTGACACCATTGACCCTTTAAACTACAAACTTTATACTCTGACATTGTTTGAAAGTCAATTTCCTGATGCATTTCTTCAGACAGTTGCAAAATGTACGCTGAAGAGTTGATATGGAATAGCCTCCTCATTCTAATGATAGGTGTTTTGATAAGGAAACTCCTTTGAACACTGTGGTAATGGGTGGTAAAAGTGGAGGTTGCTGAGATGGATTACATATCTTTCACCCTACCTTTCATCCTGGATGCTACCTTTGACCCCACCACCTCAAACAATGTGATTTTGTCCAAGCCAGTCATAGTCGTATAATAAGTTCAGTTCTGGGCACCATGCCTGAGGAAGGATATATTGGCCTTGGAGGAAGTGTGGCAAAGATTTCCCAGAATGGTACTGAGACACTAAAGGTTAAATTACAAAGGGAGATTACACAAGCTAAGGGTGTATTTGTGGGGATTTAGAAGGTTAGGGGTAATTTGATTGACATTTTCAAGATATTAAAGGAATAGGTAGGGTAAATGGAGAGAAGCTATTTCTTCTGGTTGGTGGGTCGAGGGCTTGGATTTTCATTCCTTTGTCCATGTTGGAATGGAGGCAGGGGAGAATTAAAAATGGTGGATAGAACATGATTATGGGATTCCCACCCCCCCACTCCCTTTTTGGGGGATATTCATGGCTCTGAGATAAGGGTGCGGGTAGCAAGCCTGCATTCAGCAATCCTGCCCTTGCTTTCGGTCCCCTCCCCTGCCCTGCTATTTTCATGGAGTCGGGTCTGTTATGTGAGGAGAAATGGTTTGTGGCACCTCAGAGGAGTCGTGAACTGCATGGGAGCTCCAGTCCCAAGTGGGGAACCAAAACAAAAACAGCCACCTGCTTCTGGGATTCTTTCATTGACGGGCTTTGAAATACAAAAAAAAATCTGTTCCTTCAGCTTCAATAGTTAGATGCTGTAATATAAGTTGGATGCATTTTTATCAAAGTGATTGATTATAGGGCTCAGTCCTGCAGAGGTACATTGATCAGCATTGTGTAAGCGGTGAGGTGTATTTGAATACTTTTCCCATTGGGAAAAGTGCTCTTATGCATTCAAAACTGAAGAAAACACTGCTTGGGATCTCCAGTGTAATAATCTGAAGTGATTTAAGCAGCTTTCATTTAGGGAAAAAAATACGTGCTCCTGGATTGGCAAGGCATCTGTTGTAGCTTAGAAAGAAAGGCCATATGAGTTTTCAGTTCCAATAGGCTCCATTGTTTATATATCCCAACATTTGTTATCATCATTGAGCCTATTATGAATGCTTGGCTGAGTTTAAAAAGGTCCCGGACCACTTATCTCAGCTCTGAGCTGGACTCAAAATGTTAACCCTGTTTCTCTTTCCACAGATGCTGCTGGACCTTCTGAGTTTTTCCAGCATTTTCTGTTTTTGTTTCATATTTCCAGCATCTGCAGTATTTTGCTTTTATTTTACATTTTGATTAGCAATTTGAAGAGGTTATTAAGTGACTTTTTGATGTTGTTTTATATATTTAAAAAAATTCTGAATTTACCGGCTAGAAATACCTAATTGTTTTTTTTTAAAAGTCTAAAGCCACTTGAGATCATAGTCAAATTTGGCTGCACATTTGCATCACTGTACTTTCTACATTCCAAAAGCTATTTAAATTGAGATGACCTGTCTGAAAAGCCACAGTAGGAACAATAGCCTTGATAAAGGATGAATTGGGGCCATCTACTATCCCATTAGCAAAGCATCCAGACAATCACCTAAGTACTCAACTGGGTGGAGACAAGCCATTAGCTATAATCACTTGAACAATGGGACACTGGCTGAGAGAGGAATTGCTAGCCATGGTCTAATCAGGTTATAATTGATATACATTGGCCATGATCTTATTTGGATAATTGGGCAGTTGGCGAGACAAGATCATATGGCAAACCAACCCTTTGTGTGTTTTTGAGCACCTGTTCACTTTGCACAACTGGACAACCCACTGAGATGCTAAAGGAACAAGATCCTGGGAGGGTTCCTTTTCTCTTCTCTCTCTCTCTTTGTCTGTCTGTCTCTCTCTCCCACACCAGCCCCCCACCCCATCCAACTTGAAATCTTTTGAACCCTATCTGCTGATTTTGACTTTCCAGGTACCACAGGCTTTAATAAGAGGTCAGCCCAGTGCTGTTGTCTCCAGAAGAACAGATAAATCATTTGCCTACAACTTAAAGCTGCCTTGATGCCAGGCCTACTGATTGAAAGCAGCAGGACCGTCGAATTTAACCTAAAGGCAGCCAAGTCACCAACCTTCAGGAATGGTATATACTTTTAATTTTACTGGACTCTAAATTACTTAATCTACCCTCCCTACTCTGTTAACTATTTGTGTTTATGTGAATCTTGAGAGTATCAGTCTGTGAAAGTCAGAGTATTGTTTAATATTTTTCACTTAGACTGGGTTAATTACAATAAAAACTATCCTCTTTTAAAAAAAAACTCATGAAAACCTGTCTGATCAAGTCTTTTATGGCCAAAACATGTAAACAGCTAAGCACCCATGGAATTGGTGAGGAAAAGAGCTGAGTCTTTCGGCCCCCTGCACATGATCATAACAGAAATTTGGGGTCTGCGTACGTGCTCGAACCCACAGACAAATGAAAAATTGGAAGCAGGAAATCAAATGGATTCCTAGAAGCATATTAAAAAAGAACTTCCATATAGATTTTATTGTGGTCTGCAGGGGCTAAAATACTTAATATGTCCACATTTGAGGTCAGTACCTTCCTTGAACAAAATGAAGTAACTTGGAACAGTTTAAAAGTCCCGTTCATTGAAGAATTGAGGAGTGTGGCTAGAAAACCTGAAATCCTAAAAAAAATTGTGGTCAACCATTTTGCAATTGAACTTGAAGAACAGGAGACATCAGAAATGGACAGGCTAGCATTGACAAAGATACAGCTGGAACAGCAGAGACTAGAGCTAGAATCCCAAGCAAAAGTAAAAAGAAGAGAGAGACTAGAGAAAGGGAAAAAAGAATTCGAAGGAAAAAAGAGTGACAGGGACAGAGGGAGGAGAGAGAATACCAGAAATGTGAGAAAGAACAAGTATTCCAGAGATAAACAAGAAAGGGAATTAAGGCAGCCCAAACTGAGTAGGGGAAGGCCCGCTGAGGACACCAGTAGTGAAGTAACTGCCCCTAGCTTCGAACCAAGTGTTGAGCTCTTAAAATCATTGCAACTGGTGCTAACGTTCAATGAGGGGGATGTGGAAGCATTTTTTCTCTCATTTGAAAAGTTTTCGAAACAGCTGACGTGGCCAGCAGAGGTTTCGACTGGAAAGCATATTAACACGAAAAGCCAATGAGGTTTATTCCCTATTGTCCGACGAGAGTTTGTCAAACTATGAGATGACCAAATATGCTATCCTGAGGGCCTATGAGCTAGTGCCAGAGGAGTACCACTAAAAGTTTAGAACTTTCCTAAAATAGCCCAAAAACCTTACATCAAGTCTGACATAGTTAGGAAACCTGCTTTTGACTAATGGACATGGGTGTTTAAAATAGATCGCACCTATGAGAAACTCAGTGAGATGATTCTCCTCAAAGAGGTCAAAAACTCACTACCTCTTCCCACATGATGGTACAAAAAGTTTCCAAAGCCAACAGGCAGATATAACAGATGACTATAAATTAACCCAGACACCTAACTCAATGTAAACTGGGATCTGGCAGTCCTTACAGGGCAGGGAAAGATAGGACCGATGTATAGGAAATTGAAACAGGCTTGAGAGGAAATGGGAGGAGTGAAGGGAAAACAGATCAGTCCACAATTTTTAAAAGAAAGAACCAAGATGATAAACTGGTAAGGGCACACCTTTACACATTAAGTGGAATTGCTGGCATTACCAGGTGTCATGAAACAATTAATGTATATAATGTTATTGGATATTATTATTTTTTAAAATAGAGGTTTAGTCTGTGGGTGTATCTGTGTGTGTCTTAACTGGATTAAAGCCAGCTAGTCTTTGATGTATAGTAGTTGTGAGATGTAAACAGAGGTAAAGGTATATTTGCATTTTGTTGAATAGAGCATCGAGGAAGGGGAATGAAATCTTGCACCTAGCTAGGAGACACCAAGCAGTGTTTATATTACTAATAACATTGGCATTATGAAAGGGGGTTTTATTGTTAGAAGAGGTGGAGTTCAAAGGGCCTGGTGATACAATGAGAACTTGCATTCAAAGGGCAGGCTGGGTATAACCTGAGAGGAGTTTGTGTGTGAAAGGCAGCAGCATGTAAGATCAAAGCCTGTAAGCCTACAACTGTCTGCAAAGGAACCAAATTGAAAGGAACTTCATTTTGAATTTGTAAGGTGAAAATGCTTTCCCTGGTGCCTGCTTAAAGTCTATGGGCTGGATTTTACCATCGGCGAGCAGGGGCGGGGCCTGCTCGCTTAAGCGTAAAATGACACATGGTGACATCGGGCGGAGCTCCCATCGTCACCGCGCCCCATTTAAATTTTCAGGAAGGCGGGGGCGCAGCAAAATCAGCTGCGCGCCCACCGACCTGTCAATGGCCAATTGAGGCCATTGACAGATCAATTAAAGTAATTAGTGGACCTGCCCGTCCAACCTTAAGGTTGGCAGGAGGCCAGGAGCCCCGGCAGGAAGTAGAAAAAACATGAAACCTCATCCATGGGTGGGATGAGGTTTTATGCACGGTTTTAAAAATTTTAATAAAGTGTTTTTGGAAATTATGAACATGTCCCAACTCATGTGACATTGTCACATGAGGGGACATGTAAGGGAATTTTTTTTTCTATTAATATTTTTGAAAGTAGAGGTGATCTCCCTGAGGCAGGACTTAGCCTCAGGGAGATGAGTGCGCTCTATCATGCGCGTGCGTGAAAGAGTGCACTCTCGATTTTAGGCATTCGCCCCCCTGCCCGCATAGGGAATGCATAGCACTTCCCTGCGGACGTCACGCTGGGTGGGCCTTAATTGGCCCTCCCATGTAAAATGGCGCCACACCTCTGATCGGAAGCGCGTCTGCACGCGCCCGCCCATCAACGGGGGGAAAACTCAGCCCTATGGGCTGTTGTTGCCTTAGTGGAGATTAATTTGGGAATTTGTTAAAATCTATGATAGTAGTAATTTGTAGCCATGAGTATGTGTTTAATACGTTGTTGTAAATTAATAAATGTCTCATTTTGTTTGATATAAAAACCTCTCGAAAACTGGTGATCTTATTCCTGAATTAAGAGCTGCAACTCAAAACAAAACATACCAATTGCAAATATAGGTTATGACAGTTGTTTAAAGTTTCCCTCTGGGATTTTAAAAAACTCAGCCTTTAAAAACTGCTGTGTCACAATGCCAGGGCCATCTAACAGGGAGCTCACTAGCCAAACTGGGAGCTGAGGTCATGAAAATGGTCGATTTGTGCTAAAATGTTACAACCATAATCCAGATAGCTGTCAAGATTTTTTTGTTTAAGGAGAAAATGACCCATAGCTTTTACAAAATGCCAGAAAAGGAGATCAGCATCCTCAGGGATACTGGCTGCTGGCAAACTTTGCTCATGGCAGGAGGTGGAAATTCTCCACCTGAAAGCAGAGTGAAAGCCAGATTCTCGGTTAAAGGATTCACTGGAGAATGCGTAGGAGGTGCCTTTCATTAAAAAATTACCTGCAAAGTAAGTTGCTTACCAGAGGGTGATGATTGAGATCATTCCAAGTTTACCAATACAGGGGTGACCAATTGTTGGGCAACGACTCGGTGGGAAACCTTGTGTCCAGAGGGTCCGGAGCAGTCCAAGGAGACTGTGGAAAATGACGGGAACCAGCAAAATTCTGCTCAGCTGCAGTGGGCGAAGGAGGTTTCAGAGATCCTACGAGGGGTGATAGAGCTGATAAGAATCAAGGAGGCTAAAGTAAACCCATTAGAGTTTAAAGGGACCAGGTTAGAGCTTTCAGAGGCCAGGGTGGATCCTACAGAATTTAAAGGGGCTAGGACAGGGCCAGAGGGAGGCAAAGGCACTGGGATAAAAGCAGCAGAGGCTGAAGGGAATGCACCAGAGGTGTGGTGGCAGAAATCTTCTTCCAGACTTTAAATAGGGACCAAGAATGTTCCCAAGCAGGCAAGCAAAGAGTGAGGGAGATGCCTAACCAAGTCCAAGTGCTACAGGGGAGTGCAGTGGAAGACAGACAGCCACCTGTGCACAGTAGTATCCCAAAAGACATGAACACATAGGCCAGGGTTTTCCAGTCACCCGGTGGGCTCCATGGGAGCGAGCGGGGGCGGGGCCGGTTGTGGAGCCGACCACCACCCACGATCGGCTCCGCACCGCAATTTCACGCAGGTGACGCCCACCCTGCGTGGATCACGAGCGGTGATCGCTACCTGTGCGGGCGGGAGGAGGAGGGAGAGTCGGGTCCAGCGCTCTTCAGCGCATGTGCACGAAAGAGCGCTTCAATCTCCCTGAAGCACGGAGCTGCCTCAGGAAGATTGAAGTGCTTTTTAAAAAAATAACTAAAGACAATAAAAATTTAATGAAACATGTCCCCTCATGTGACCGTGTCACATGAGATGGGACATGTTTTTATTTTCAAAAGAAAGTTTTTATTTAATTATTATTAGCTTTAGGAAACCTCATCCCGCTTGTGGATGAGGTTTCCTAAAAAATGTAAAGGCCGCTTGGCCTTTTTGCTTGCTTGCCAGCCATTAGGGTGGATGGGCAGCGTAAAATTCAACTCAATTACCTTGTTAATGGCCTTAATAGGCCTTTCAATTATCGATGGGCACGCCGAATGAAATATCATGTGAGTTTGCGATGATGTCAGGACGCACGCCCGACGTCATCGCAAGTCATTTTACGTTCCAGCATGTCAGGTGCCAACACGCCGAATGTAAAATTCTGCCCATAAGCAAAAACTCATCCCCGAAATAAAAGAAAAAAGGAAGATGATACGCCCTAAGATGATAGGCACTTGTGAAGACCATTAGGGAAATAGAAGTGCAGTCAGTGTGAAATTGCCCAGAGGGTTAAATAGTCAGGTCCAAAACTCAAACCTAACTAAACACAAAAATTCAGCTTCAGAACTCACTGAAGACAAGGTGCAGGAGGAGACTCCAGACATCTTACAGAGGTTTAATAGCAGTTTACCACCCACTGTCAGCCTTGGAATAAGATTTAACAATGTACCAGGCACAGAACCATTAAAGCCACAGGTTGTGGACACAGCAATTAAAAGGTTAAGAGCTTTACAGGCAGAGCAACCACACAGTAATGAAAATTTGTGTAGTACAAGCCTAGGAGCTGAGAAGTTCTCTGCACAGCGGACTGTGAAATCCAATCTCCTTAAAAGCTCAAGCATTGAACTTGAATTTCCACTAAATCCAAAACTCACAAAAATCTGTAAGGCAGCTGGCATTAAAATATCCAGAGCATTACTACCAGATGTTAGCGAAAGACCAAACCCCTAAATAATACCTAACAGAAATTTAGAAAGGCAAGGCCAGAAGGCATCAGGTTCCCAAAACGAACACCTTCCTTAAGCCGGAACCCAACGCAAAAAAAAGATTTAATGATAAGTGTGCCTCATCCAAAGAGGGTGATGAGAAATTTGACCTTACACCGCTACAGCTCTGCTCTGTTTAAGATTGATAAGGGGGTGTTTGAGTATGAATGTATGTCAATGTGTTTTTTTTCAACAACCTTGTCATGAAATGTGAACATCACAGCATCTCATTCCATGTGATATGGAGGAGTTGTCAAACCATGCTTTAAATCAATAAAATTATTTTTGAATTTACTGGCTGGAAAATTAAAAAGAAGACTTAAGGCACATTCTGGTGACTTGAGATCATAGTCAAAGCTGACCGCACATTTGCATCACTGTACCTTCTACATTCCAAAAACCATTGAAATGATGACACATGTCTGCAAAGCCATACCAGGAATAATAGCTTTGAAAGGGGATGGATGGAGCCATCTCCTATCCCATTAGCAAAGGGTCCAAACAGTCACGTGGGTACTCCACTGGGTAGAAATTAACCATAGAAGCAATCACTTGGACAATATAACCCTGGCTGAGCAAGGGATTGCCAGCCATGATCTAATCAAAGTTACAATTGGAATACACTGGCCATGACCTTAATTGGATCACTGGGCAGTTGGGGAGAGAGGTCATGTGACAAGCCAACACTTTGTTTATTCTAAGCACCTGCTTATTCTACAGAACTAGATAAACAGGTATTTATTTTTTTATTATTCATTTATGGGATGTGGGCTTCGCTGGCAAGACCAGGATTTATTGCTCATGCTGAATTGCCCTTGAGAAGGTGGTGGCGAGCTGCCTTCTTGAACCACTGCAATCTATGTGGTGTAGGTACACCCACAGTGCTGTTAGGGAGGGAGTTCCAGGGTTTTGACTCAGCAAGGGCAGTGAAGGGATGGCGATATATTTCCAAGCGAGGATGGCTTGGAGGGGAACGTCTAGGTGGTGGTGTTCCCATGTGTCAGCTGCCCTTGTCCTTCTAGATGGTAGTGGTTGTGGGTTTGGAAGGTGCTGCCTAAGGAGCCTTGATGAGTTTCTGCAGTGCACCTTGTAGATAGTATACACTGCTGCTGCTGTTCATCGGTGGTGGAGGGGATGATGCTTGTGGAAGGGATGCTAATCAAGTGGGCTGCTTTGTCCTGGATGGGTATCCACATTTGGAGTTGTTGGAGTTGCACGCAAAGCGGAGAGTATTCCACCACAATCCTGACTTGTGCTTTGTAGATGGTGGACAGGCTTGGGGAGGCAGGAGGTGAGTTACTCCCCACAGGATGCACAGCCTCTATCGTGCTTTTGTAGCCATAGTATTTATATGGCTAGTCCAGTTTCTGGTCAATGGTAAACCCCAGGATATTGATAGTGGGGGATTCTGTGATGGTAATGCCATTGAACATCAAGGGGCAATGGTTAGATTCTCTCTTGTTGGAGATGGTCATTGCCTGGCACTTGTGTGGCGTGAATGTTACTTGCCACTTGTCAGCCCAAGCCTGGATTTCTCGAGGTCTAGCTGCATTTAGACATGGACTGCTTCAGTATCTGAGGAGTCGCAAATGGTGCTGAACATTGTGCAATCATTAGCGAACATCCCCACTTCTGACCTTATGATGGGAGGAAGGTCATTGATGAAGCAGCTGAAGATGGTTGGCTCTTGAACACTGCCCTGAGGAAGTTCTGCAGCGATGTCCTGGAACTGAGAAGATTGACCTCCAACGGCCACACCATCTTCCTTTGTGTTACGTATGACTCCAACCAGCGAAGAGTTTCTCCCTGATTCTCATTGACTTCAGTTTTGCTAAGGCTCCTTGATGCCACGCCCTGTCAAATGCTGTCTTGGTGTCAAACGCTCTTGCCTTACCTCGGGAGTTCAACTCTTTTGTCCATGTTTGAACCAAGGCTGTAATGAGGCCAGAAGCTGAGTGACCCCGGCAGAACCCAAACTGAGTGTCATTGATCAGGTTATTGCTAAGCAAGTGCCGCTTGATAGCATTGTTGATGACCCCTTCCATCACTTTACTGACGGTTGAGAGTGGACTGATAGGGCAGAAATTGGCTGGGTTGGATTTGTCCTGCTTTTTGTGGAACGTACCTGGACAATTTTCCACATTGCCGGGTAGATGCCAGTGTTGTAGCTGTACTGGAACAGTTTGTTTGGGGGTGTGGCAAGTTCTGGAACACAAGTCTTCCTTACTATTGCCGGAATGTTGTCAGGGCCCATAGCCTTTGCAATATCCAGTGCCTTCAACTGTTTCTTGATATCACATGGAGTGACTTAAATTGGCTGAAGAATGACGTCGGTGATGCTGGGGACCTCCGGAGGAGGCTGAGGTGGGTCATCTGCTCAGCACTTCTGGCTAAAGATGGCTGCAAATGCTTCAGCCTTATCATTTGCATTGATGTGCTGGGTTCCTCCATCATTGAGGATGGGCATATTTGTGGAGCCTCCTCCTCCAGTGAGCTGTTTAATTGTCCACCACCATTCACGACTGGATCTGGCAGGACTGCAGAGCTTAGATCTGATCTGTTGCTTAGCTCTGTCTATCACTTGCTGCTCATGCTGTTTGGCACGCAAGTAGTCCTGTATTGTAGCTTCACCAGGTTGACACCTCATTGTAAGGTATTCCTGGTGCTGCTCCTGGTGTGCTCTCTTGCACTCTTCATTGAGCCAGGGTTGATCCCCTGGCTTGGTAGTAAGGGTAGAGTGGGGATATGCCAGGTCATGAGGTTATAGATTGTGTTTAAGTACAATTCTGATGCTGCTGATGGCCCACAGTGCCTCATGGATGCCTAGCCTTGAGTTACTAGATTGTTCGAAATCTACTCCATTGAGCACGGTGCCACACAACACAATAGAAGATATCCTCAAATGAAATCGGGAATTCGTCTCCACAAGGACTGTGTGGCGGTCACTCCTACAAATACTGTCATGGACAGATGCATCTGCAGCAGGCAAGTCGGTGAGGAGGAATATGTTTTTCCCTCTTGCTGGTTCCCTCACCAGCTGCCGCAGACCCAGTCTAGCAGCTATGTCCTTTAGGACGCAGCCAACCTGGTCTGTGGTGGTGTGACTAAGCCACTCTTGGTGAGGGACATTGATGTCCCCACCCATAGTACATTCTGCTCCCTTGCCACCCTCAGTGCCTCTTCCAAGTGATGTTCAAAATAGAGGAGTACTGGTTCATCAGCTAAGGTGGGGTGGTACATAGTAATCAGGAGGAGGTTTCCTTGCCCATGAAAGTGGGGCTCTCAGCCAATCCTCATTATGCATGTTTGGCTAAGAACCCAAACGTCCATTAGTATGTTAAAACAGGTGCACACAAGGGAAAACATTGCTTGATTGACAGCGTTTCTCTTAAATCTATTTATCAATGTCTTAATATTTATTTACACAAGATAAAGTGGTGTCAAGTGCTTATAGTTCCTGTTACTGAGACTTTAAAGGTCTGGTTGATTGGCACTTTTACAAGGTTGCGGTAATAGCAGATTTTTTAAAAGAAATTTATGAATATATTTTTTTTAAAACTTTTCCACTCATGCCATTGTTATTATAGTGTTCATTGTTTCTGTACAGATTGTATCCTGGGTGAATGGACATGGAAATGCTATGAGTTGGCACAGAGGGTATCAAAAGCTACTAGGGTGGGTGGAGAGGCATGGGTTGACAGGGAGGATATGACATGAGAGCAATTGGGAATGGCTGGAAGGGAATGGGTTTGCATGGAGGTATGGGGGGGCCATTGAGTGTGTTTGCGAGCATAGATTGGCATGAGTTGGCATGGATGTAAATACGTTTGAAGCAGTTCGGAGAAGGCATACCAGACTAATACCAGGAATGGGTGGGCTGCCCTTTGAGGAAAGGTTGGGCAAACTAGGCTTGTATCCGCTGGAGTTGAGAAGAATAAGAGGAAACTTGATTGAAACATATAAGATCCTGACGGGTCTGACAGGTTGGATGCGGAGAGGATATTTCCTCTTGTGGAAGAATCCAGAATGACGGGTCACTGTCAAAGGGGTCGCCTATTTAAAACAGATGAGGTGAAATTTTTTCACTCAGAGGGTCTTGAGTCTTTGGAATTCTTCCCAAAAAGGCGGTGGAAGCAGAGTCTTTGAATATTTTTAAGGCAATGGTGGATGGATTCTTGGTAAGCAACGAGGTGATAGGTTATCAATGGTAAGTGGGATGTGGATTTCAGGTTACTATCAGATCCACCATGATCTTATTAAATGGCGGAGCAGGCTCGAGGGGCTGAATGGCTTACTCCTGCTCCTCGTTGGTGTGTTCGTATGCTCGTATGGACAGGGCATTGGAAGTGGGTTAGGGGATGTGAGGGGTGAGGGCTGGAGTGCCTAGTAATGAATAAAACAATGGGGGCAAAGTGCCAGAGAACCAAAACGGGCCTTTTAGTCAGCCTGCCTCGGCACCCGGCAGCCCACGTGGACGCCTCCAAACTGTTTCCGGGGACAGTGGGCCCGACTGCAGCACACACCTGCCCCCGGAGCAGAAATTGTGGTGCTCAAGGCACTTTTCCCTAAGGCAGGCATACCGAGCCATGGAATTTCCCAATCTCACTACCCGCCTCGAATGTGAAAATCCAACCCAAAGTCCCTGATTGTCAGTTACTTTCAGTGAAGCTGGAACTCAACAATGAAAGGCTCTAGGTGTCAAAACTCACAAAACCCAACATGCTCATTTCTCCATACCTGTACTTCCCCTTGTTAATTATAATGCGTGGAGTACTAACACAAATTAATGTATTGTTGAAAAAAGACATTTTGCCAAAGCTTTTCGTCTTACACTCTGCAGGATAATTGCAAGCTTACCAATATCAGGGGAAGTAACAACTTTTTACTGTATGAGAAGAGGGTGCTGATTGGTTGGCAAGTGGGCTCTGATTGGTAGAGGCATTGCCATGTAGAATGTACCAGTTAATGGTGATTGACGGTTAACTGCCAAGCATGGTTTGAAATTTAAACCAGGCAGCCTGGCTCTGATTGGGCGAGGCAATGCCCTGAGGAATTGACCAGTGAATGGCTATCACTTATTTTGTTTCGCTGAAACAAATGTGCACATGTTCTTTCTGTCTGCAAAGACTGTCAGAAATACTCAAGTTCCGTACTACCAAACAACAAATGAATGTAACCTCTGAGGTTCCTTTGCTACTGAAGTTGGTGGGCCCCATAAACTTTTATTCTACATTCAGCCTATCAATATATAATCCTCAGAAAGAATCCTGCCCTCCCATGTCCTTAGCTAATCATGGGACAGCAGCGTTAATAACCAATACTTTTAGCAATTGCAAAGAATTACATAGAATTCCACCCACCCTCAATTGCCCTGGAAGCGTAAGGTAAGATAAAAATTTGAGCAACAGGCAGGGCTTGTATCCATTGGAGTTTAGAAGATTGAGAGGTGATTTTATTGAAACAAAAAGATGCTGAGGGGATTTGATAGGGTGGATGCTGAAAGGATTATTTCCCTTGTGGGAGAGACAAGAACGAGGGGACATGGTTTAAAAATATGAGGGTAGAAACAAGCAAAAGAAATGCAGAAAGTAACATATAAGGGGAGAAATTCAGCTTCGGCAACAAGCGGGTGGTGTTGCTTTGGCCATCTTTTATACTGCTCACCTATATTCATTGAAGATGCAGAACCCAAACAGTACAGCTAGTACCGTGAATGTGGTGGTAATTCAAACATTTGACCCTCAGAGTGCTTTAGCTCCAAGGCCATTTTCCAGATGGACATTTTCCATCTCAGGCCTGCCAAATACACAATGAAATTGTATCAATCAGCTCCCATGCTAGACTTCATTGACTTTGGACCAGCTGCCTACCTGCTGAGAAATTGCAACCTTCTGAAAATAGACTGGCCTGCTTCGAAGCACGTCTCAAAAATTGGTTTGCTGTGGTTTGTCTTGTGTAGCGATTTCCCCATGATTTTTCCAGTTGACCATCTTTTTTTACCAGCACTGGGGCCCATGACTAATTGTGAAGGCTCCACTTCTTTTACTTCAATCAGAAGGAAATGGAAGCATGTACTGATAAGGTTGGATGAAGTCGGGTGGAATGGGACCTGTGTGGAGCTTAAACACTGGCATAAACTATTTGATCTGTTGTGTGCTGTAAATTCTATCCTTTCTCAAATAAAGAGACCAAAACGGTATGCTGTACTCTCGATGTGGTCTCACCAATGCCCTACTGCAACTGTAGCAAAGTATCCCTGCTTTTATATTCCATTCCCCTTGTAATAAAATACAACATCCATTTGCCTTCCTAATGACATTCTGTACCTGCATACTAACTTTTCATAATTCATGTACCATGACATCCAGATCCCTCTGTACCTGAGAATTCTGCAATCTCGCTCCATTTACATAACATGCTGCTTTTCTATTCCTTCTGCCAAAGTGCACAAGTTCACATTTTCCTACACTATACTTCATCTGCCAAATTTTTGCCCGCTCACTTAACCTATCTTTGCCCCTATGCAGACTTCTTATGTCCTCTTCACAACTTACTTTCCTACCTTCCTTTGTGTCATCGGCAAATTTAGTAACCATACATTCGGTCCCTTCATCCAAGTAATTAATATACGTTGTAAATAGTTGAAGCCCAGCGTTGATTCCTATGGCACACCATTTGTTGCAGCTTGCCAACCCAAAAATGCTTATTTATCCCCACTCTCTGCTTCCTGTTAGCTAACCAATTATCTGTCCGTGCTAATATGTTACTCCCTACACCATGAGCTCTTATTTTTGCATAGCCACCTTTGATATGGCGCCTTGTCAAACGTCTTCTGGAAATCTATAACACACCCTCAGGTTCCCCTTTGTCAAAGTTGCTTGTTATTGCCTCGAAGAATTCCAAAAAAATTAGTCAAACATGATTTTCCTTTCACAAAACCATGTTGACTCTGCTTGATTGCATTGAGATTTTCTAAGTCCCCCTCTATCACCTCCTTAGTAATAGATACCAGAAATTTACCTACAACAGATGTTAAGCTAACTGGCTTGTAGTTTCCTGCTTTCTGACTCCTTCCTTTCTTGAATAGAGGAGTCACATTCATAACAAAATTTACTATTATCATCCATTCTGCATAAGCTGACTTTCTCAATTCAAGTGTGAATAATTTGTTTCTCTTTATTTTAAACGTTAAAACAAATTAAAGCAAACTGTCTGGCTCCATATTATTCTGTTTTCTTTCAAAACTTGCAGTCTCTCAATCTAAAATGTGAACAAAAGATTTATTTCTTTCCCAGCCATATTAGCTGACGTTGCTTTTTCCTCCTACAACCCTACCCCTTGGGTTATTTTAGTGGCAAGCAGGACCTGGAAAACAACTTGAGACTTTAATGTTATTTGCTGACCATCATTTTCCGTTTTTACAATTCTGCACATCTAAAGGTCACAGTGGTTGTTTCTATCTGCACGTTTGAAGCATATCTGTTACATCAAAATTTAAACAATTAGTCTGAACTATTAGCTATTAGCAGCAAAGTACATTAATAGTGGCCCATTCAACTGTGTTAATTGTTTGATGTAAGAGCATGAAATAATTTTAGTAATCTAAAATCTGCTGTGAATATTTCAAATGTAAAGTGCTTTCCGCATCTGGCAAAACAGTGCCTGTTGTAATTTCAAAACCTGCCAAAATGTGACAATTATTCAACCTCTGAAGAGATGTGTTATTGAGATTTGCGACTGAGATTAGCTGTTGAAGAGAGATGTTATTTGGAAGGTATGTGTTAAAGAGGATGTATTGAGATGGTGCACTACTAAGAAAATATGTTCCTTCTGCTAATGCTTGTTCTGCGTAAGATGCTGAAAATAACTTTGACAATTTTCTGCTCTGAAAGAGAAAATGAGGAAAAGAAGTAAGTTAATTGGAATCATTCAAAGTGAGAACATTTTGTGCGTATTCACTCTACTGGCCTGATTCCTGGGATGGAACAGTTCTCTTACGAGGAAAGGTTGGGTAGATTGGGCCTACACTCATTGGAGTTTGAACCGAATGAGAGATGAATTTATTGGAACATATAAGATTCTGAGGGGGCTTGATGTTGACAAGATGTTTCCCTCACTGTTTAAAAATAAGTGGTCTCCCATTTAAGGCAGAGATAAGGAGATTTTATTTTCTTGCAGAGGGCTGTTAGTGTTTGGAATTCTCTTCCAGAGATAGTAGTAAAGGTCATTGAATAACTCCAAGGCTGGAGTTAAACAGATTTTTGATTGACAGGGGAGTCAGGGATTGTGGAGATCAGGTAGGAAAGCGGAGTTAAGGCAACAATCAGTTGCCTTATGATTGAATCATAAGTAAGATTCATGATCTTATTGAATGGTGCAGTAGTCTCAAGAACCAAAATGGCCTACACCTCCTATATATTATGATTTTATGAGGCTAATAGAACAAGGACTGATACTCTTAAGAGTGTTGCAAATGCCTGACGTGCACTAAGTTAATCTTGCAGGGTCAGCCCTTAAATATTATTGCGATGTGCTCGGTACATAGCACATGTTCTTTGATGAATACACCAGAGAGCAGTGGGCATTGCTGTCTTGGTAATGCATTTGTGGCCTATTATATTTTGCAAGCTACAAACCAAAAATCCTGCCATGAGCTACGCACAGACATTCTCTCACTTCCTTCACCTCCGTCGCATCTGTTCTGATGATGCTACCTTCAAAAACAGTTCCTCTGACATGTCCTCCTTCTTCCTTAACCGAGGTTTTTCACCCATGGTCGTTGACAGGGCCCTCAACCGTGTCCGGCCCATCTCCCACGCATCCGCCCTCACGCGTTCTCCTCCCTCCCAGAAACATGATAGGGTCCCCCTTGTCCTCACTTATCACCCCACCAGCCTCCGCATTCAAAGGATCATCCTCCGCCATTTCCGCCAACTCCAGCATGATGCCACCACCAAACACATCTTCCCTTCACCCCCCCGGCGGCATTCCGTAGGGATTGTTCCCTCCGGGACACCCTGGTCCACTCCTCCATCACCCCCTACTCCTCAACCCCCACCTATGGCACGTCCCCATGCCCACGCAAAAGATGCAACACCTGCCCCTTCACTTCCTCTCTCCTCACCATCCAAGGGCCCAAGCACTCCTTTCAAGTGAAGCAGCATTTCACTTGCATTTCCCCTAACTTAATCTACTGCATTCATTGCTCCCAATGCGGTCTCCTCTACATTGGAGAGACCAAACGTAAACTGGGCGACCGCTTTGCAGAACACCTGCGGTCTGTCCGCAAGAAAGACCCAAACCTCCCTGTCACTTGCCATTTTAACACTCCACCCTGCTCTCTTGCCCACATGTCTGTCCTTGGCTTGCTGCATTGTTCCAGTGAAGCCCAACGCAAACTGGAGGAACAGCACCTCATCTTCCGACTAGGCACTTTACAGCCTTCCGGACTGAATATTGAATTCAACAACTTTAGATCTTGAACTCCCTCCTCCGTCCCCACCCCCTTTCCATTTCTTCCCCCTCCCTTTTGTTTTTTCCAATAATTTATATAGATTTTTTTTTTCCCACCTATTTCCATTATTTTTAAATCTATACCTGTAATGCCCTGTTAGTCTTTCCACCCCACCCCCACTAGAGCTGTACCTTGAGTGTCCTGCCATCCATTTTTAATTAGCACATTCGTTTAGATAATATCACCACCTTCAACACCTCTTTGTTCCTTTGTCTGTGACATCTTTTGATTATCTGCTCCTATCACTGCTTGCTTGTCCCTACAACCACACCCCCACCCCCCCCAACTTCTCTCCCCCCACCACCACCCCCCCCACCTTAAACCAGCTTATATTTCACCCCTCTCCTAATGTTACTCAGTTCTGTTGAAGGGTCATGAGGACTCGAAACGTCAACTCTTTTCTTCTCCACCAATGCTGATAGACCTGCTGAGTTTTTCCAGGTAATTCTGTTTTTGTTTCATTGCTCCTCTATGTTTAACCCCACTTTAAAGAGGCACTGAGGGTGGCAAAGACACACACAATGGGAGACTTCAATGTCCATCAACAAGAATGACCTGGTAGCACCACTACAGACTGAGTTGGCCAAGTCCTGAAGGACATAGTTGCTACACTGGGTCTGCAGCAGGTGGTAAGGGAACCAAGAAGAGGGAAAAACATACTTGACCTCATCCTCACCAATCTAGCTGTCACAGGTGCATATATCCATGACAGTATTGGTAGAAGTGACACCCCACAGTCCTTGTGGAGACAAAGTCCCACCTTGATATTGAAGATGCCCTCCATCGTATAGTGTGGCACTACCATTGTGCTAAGTGGTGGATCTTGAACAGATCTAGCAACTCAAAAATGGGCATCCATGAGGCACTGTGGGTCATCATCAGCAGCAGAATTACATACGACCCAATCTGTAACCTCATAGCTCGGCAGATTACCCATTCTACCATTACCACCAAGCCAGAGGATCAACCCTGTTTCAATGAATAGTTCAGTAGGGCATGCCAGGAGCAGCACCAGGCATTCCTAAAAATGAGGTGTACTACTTGTGTGCCAAACAGTGAAAGCAGCAAGCAATAGACAGAACTAAGCAATCCCACAACCAACGGATCAGATCTAAGCTCTGCAGTCCTGCCACATCCAGCCGTGAATGGTGGTGGACAATTAAAAAACTCACTGGAAGAGGTGGCTCCACAAATATCCCCATCCTCAATGATGGAGGAGCCCAGCACATCAGTGCAAAAGACAAGGCTAAAGCATTTGCAACCATCTTCAGCCAGATGTGTCGAGAGGATGATCAATCCCTGGAGGTCCCCACCATCACAGAGGCCAGTTTTCAGCCAATTCCATTCACTCTGTGATATCAAGAAACAGCTGAAGGCACTGGATAGTGCAAAGGTTATGGGCCCTGTCAACATTCTGGCAATAGTACTGAAGACTTGTGCTCCAGAACTAGCCGTGCTCCTAACCAAGTTGTTCCAGTACAGCTACAACACTGGTGTCTACTCAACAATGTGGAAAATTGCCCACATATGAGCTGTCCACAAAAGGCAGGACAAATCCAACCCAGCCAATTGCTAACCCATCAGTCTACTCTTAATCATCAGCAAAGTAATAAAAGTGGTCATCAACAGTGTTATTAAGTGGCACTTACTCAGAAATAACCTGCTCACTGATGCCCAGCTTGGGTTCCACCAGGGCCACTCAGCTCCTGACCTCATTACAGCCTTCATCCAAACATGGTCAAAAGAGCCAACCTCAAGGGGTGAGGTGAGAGTCACTGCCCTTGATATCAAGGCAACATTTGACCGAGTGTAGCATCAAGGAGCCCTGGCAAAACCTAATTCAATGGGAATCAGAGGGAGAATTCCCCACTGATTGGAATCATACCCAGCACAAAGGAAGATGGTTGTGGTTGTTTGAGGTCAGTCATCTCAGTTCCAGGTCATTACTGTAGGGCATCCTCAGGGTTGTGTCCAAGGGCCAACCACCTTCAGCTGCTTCCTAATTGAGCCTTTCTGCATCATAAGGTTAGAAGTGGGATGTTCGCTGATTGCACAATCTTCAGCACCATTCGCAATTCCTCAGTTACTGAAGCAGTCCATGTCCACATGGAGCAAGACCTGAGCAATATCCAGGCCAGGAAAAGACCATCTCCAATAAGAGAGAATCTAACCATCTCTCCTTGACATTCAATGGCAGTGCCATTGCTGAATCCCCCCTATCAACATCCTGGGGGTTGCCATTGACCAGAAACTGAACAGGAGCAGCTATATAAATATGGTGGCTAGTAGACCAGATCAGAGGCTGGGAATTCTGCAGGGAGTAACTCACCTCCTGACTCCCCAAAGCCTGTCCACCATCTACAAGGCACAAGCCAGGATTGTGATGGAATATTCTCCACTTGCCTAAATGAGTGAAACTCCAGCAACTGTCCATAAGGTGGACAACACCCAGGGCAAAGCAGGCCACTTGACTGGCACCCCCTCCACCACATTCACTCCCTCCACAACTGATGCACAGTCACTACAGTGTGTACCCTCTACTAGATGCATTGCAGGAACTCACCAAGGGCTCCTTTTGACAGCATCTTCCAAACCTGTGACCTCTACCACCTAGAAGGACAAGCACAGCAGATGCATGGGAACACCATCACCTCCATGTTCCCCTCCAAGACACACACCATCCTGAACTGGAACGATATTGCCGTTACTTCATTGTACTGGGTCAAAATCCTGGAACTCCTTCCTAACAGCATTGTGGATGCACCTACGCCACATGGACTGCAGTGGTTCAAGATTACAGCTCATCACCACCTTCTCAAAGGTAATTAGGGATGGGTAATAAATGTTGGCCTATCCAGGGACGCCCACATCCCATGAAAATATTTTTTTTTTAATTCACAGACTCACATAAGGTAACTGATGGGCTGGGCACTTGAGTGGCACACAATTGCTTCCAGATTTGTCTTTACAATATACATTTTTCTATCTCCTTGTGAAAGAAGATAACACATAACAAAGGACATGAGTAAACTAGAGGGAGCTCCTCAAGATAGGAGCCTTAATTTTCAACGAGGACCATTGTGCCCTACCTGATAGCTCTGGTAAGTATTTTCTACTTTTTCAAGTCTGCTTTAGTCAAAGTGTTGCTCTGCGAGAGGCAGTTATGGTCCATGGAGTTTAATATGTTGAAGCTCAACCAAACAGCACTTCACTCATCTCTATGAACAAGCAGTGTATTTATCTTGCTGCAATACCTAAGTATTAAGTGGTAGGGGGCCACTGAATGTGATATGTTTGTTTTGCAGTGTTTTTGCCCTAATTACTTATTATACAGGCAATAACAAACTTAACCATCCAAAGACAAGTCTTCAATGTTGTAAAGTACGTAAGTTAGTATATGATAAATAGCCATTAAAATCTGCAGTGCTCCGCATTCCTGAAATTACTGCTCTGTAACTCCAAATAATGAAGGCATTATAGCTAACACCAAACATATTATTAAGAAACAAAGACTTGTTCTACCATATTAAATAGAAAAAAAAGTTCTTCCTCACTTTCACTTTGGCAAATCTATAAATCACACTGCAAGCCTGAATTCTGCTTGATTTGCCAAAATGTCATAAAGCAAATTAGAAAAGACATCATTCCAAAAGAAAGGATATTGATGTTGGGACCATGCTGGGAAGCATCTTTTAAAAAGAGACTGTGCTTTGAAAAATAACACCACCAGTTCCATATTATTCCAAGTGGGACTACCCAACTGGTTACCAGATTGACAAGAAGCATGCAGATGGAAAGTATGACTAATTAAAGGAATGCTATTAAATTCAAATTCATGTTCTGCATTAGAAGGGAGCACAAAGAATTCAATGTAGATAAAGGAACAAGGTGCCCACAATAAGATATTAATTACCAATAATTTGGTCTTTGTTAGGATGTTATTCCTTTATCTCCATTGTCCAATCACGCTGCCAAGAGCAACCTTACTGATCTATCTCTGTATTATGTTTGTTGCGCCTCTGAGCTTTTCTCTTTTGTTTCTTGGAAGCTCTAGACTCACTGTGTTGAGAAGGAGGCCTTCCCCTTGTGGATCTTTTAAAAAGTTTCTAGTGCACAGTGTGTTGAGGCTGACTACCAGCTCCTGCCGGGGATGCTACTGTTATTGTCCTCTAGGGAGAATGTCTGAGAGCATCAAACAGAGACCAAACTTCCTGCCTTCAATGGTGCCGACGCCATCTCATGCAGCAGCATCACATTGCACCTTACGTTAAACAGGGGGCAGAGGTAATTTTGACTTTGGACCATAACATAAGATGCGGAATATCAGCCCAACCACCTGTTAAACACTTCTCCAAAGTAGAAAAGAAAATGAGGGAAGGGTGATTCAGCCAATATCACATTTTACACCATCATCCAAAGTGAACAATTACCCACTATGTGTGTAGATACTGCATTATGATTATTTGCACACAGACTCCCTTTCCCTCTTCAACATCTATTTTTGTTGCCACTACTTTCTGATAATGACTCTTTGTGCTACACACAACAATTAAGGAAGTTTAAAAGCAAATTTTGATATATTTAGAGTCATCTTACAGGGTGGAAAGATTGTTCCTTGCATATATATGATCATTTATGTTTAACAGGCTGTATGCCTTAGAAGGCTGCTGACTCACTATACTCCACCTCTCCTTTGACAATCATTTGGCACAATGCCCAATATCAGCGGTTTATGTTTAAATAGGTGGAATCAAGGATCTTCCATTCCAACAGTCACAAATCCTGATCTACTCCTCTCTTGCATTAATATCACAAAATGCTCCAAAATAATTCACAGAAGCATTATGAAAGAAAATCTGATACTAAACACATAAGCAGATAGCATGATATATGATCAAAAGCTTTGTCATAGAGATAGTCTTTACAGACCGTCCAAAAGGAGGAAACAGACTGACCAGAGTTTAGGGCCCAGGCAGCTGAAAACACAACCACCAATGTTGGAGCAATTAAAATGGGGGAATGCACAAAAGGCCAGAATTGGAGGAGCATAGAGACCTAAGAAGGGCATAAGAATGTTACAGAATTATGCAGAATCCACCCAAAGCAAATAACTTAAACCGGGGTGATGCTAACAGTTTTGGCAGTATTCATTTAACACAGAGCTCAAGTTATCCTGGAAGGAATTTATAAAGCTCTGGCTATCACTATTCTAGAAACCAACAGAGACCGCTACCCTATCCCTCCATCAAATGCTGACAAGTTTTTTAATTAGCAGTGATATTTTCATCAAAACCAAATGTATTCATATTGTCTATTTGTAGATGTGGCTTTCTGAGTATTTTTTTTTTCTATAACCTTTAAATGTCAATTCTTTCTCACTTTCTTCTTACATTCCTGTATGGAAAGCAGATGGGTAAATATGCCTCCTGCTTCTTACCATTCATTGTCCTCTAAAAGGTTGCATTTTTTCCATCAAATTTATTAAATATTTTGCAGTGTGTTCCTTTTCTTAAAAGTTATTGTAAATATTCCTTACTCAAGCTTTATCAAAAACACTTGGCAATCTTCCTCAAGTCCCTTCCTAAAAGTCACAACCCTTCAGCACTTCAACCACGTGCCTGTTCATGTTTGAACATCCATAGTGAATGTTACCAGGCTATTCAATCATGGAGGGCGATGGAGCTGAGCTCAATTCTTACCCAGCAACCATATCCATCAACAGACATCAATGGATAATAATATAGAGGGAGCACCCTGGATCATCTACATCTCCCTAGCCCAGAGAGGCTCTGAGGCCAATTAACATGACCCTGCTTTCACTCAAGCTAAAACCAGTGATGCAGTGCAAATTTTGTGAGGGTCAGTTTCACATTGTCTTAATGAACTGAGCAATTCAGGGAGCTCTGAAATCATTTAAAGCTAATCCTCCTGCATTTTTAAAGTTTGTTTTTCCACTTCCCAATTAATGTATTTCTACAACTTATAAATCATTTTCCATTTTTGTCCTTATTTTTTAACATTCTCTCTGTTCCTAAGTAATATTAATTAATACATTAATTTCCTTTATTTTGGATTCCTTGGACTGATTTTTATGATTCTCGTCTATTTTAAAACTCCTACCTGTACAATTATAATCTTTTTAGTCTAATCTGTGCTTTTTCTTCACGCCAAACGATAGGCTGGATTTTCGCTAATGAGGTGCGAAGTTCATGTCGGGAAATTTCCCAACTGGGCAGACCCATCTCCATATAAATTTCCTCCACAGACACCACTTTCACTCAGAGAGGCGCGGGAGGAATTGTGTCAGGCCGCTGATCCCGGAAGCAGGTCGGTTGCAGCCATGGAGACAGGTGAGAGCCGAGGTTAGAAGGCTCACCTCAATTCTCTGAGATTTCATCCAGTTGTATTAAAGACTGTTAGGCTCTCTAGCTGTCACCCCTCACATCCCCTCATCCCCCTCCCCCACCCACTCCCCATGCTGCTTCCATGTACCTCCATACCCGTCACGCCACCTGCATGCACTTCAAGTCCCCTCCAAACCCTTTCCATGTCCCCATGCCCACTCACACAGTAGGCACTATGTACAGAACCAATGGGCCATATAATAACAGTGAAAACTCTTGAAATGCTCATGAAAAAACACCTATTCTAAAATAGCTGTTGAAAAACAGCTTCTGCTGTTATAACGTTATAAAAGTATCAATCATACAGAACCATTATAATATCAATAACAGAAGGCTTACCTTGCTTCACAGCTCTTAACCTTGCCCAAGTAAATATACAGACATTGAAAGAACAGATCAAAGAAAGAATAACTTATTGCAACTTCATAAAGATGTTAATCGATCAATCAAGGCAAACACTCCCTTTCCACCTGTGAAAGAATACTCTCTGAGGGACTTATCCATTATGGAGTTTTGGAGCTCAGCCATGCATTCATAATAAGGCTATCTGGAGAAACAGATGTTTAGCCATCTAGTTCCCAAATGGCCTCATTAAAAATGTTTGTCTGCAATCGACAATAACAGCAGCATGCACAACAGTTTAGGATATTCAGTGATGAATGGATGAGGTTTGGACGTATTCAGAGAACTTCCAGATTAGACAACAACAACTTTAACATAGTAAAAAACTCTAAGGTCCTTCACAGGAGCATAATCATAAAAAAAATCTGACACTGAGCTAAATAAGGAGATATTAGGGCAGGTGACCAAAGGTTTGGTCAAAAATGTAGGTGCTTAGGAGTATCTTAAAAGGAGGGAGAGATTGGGAGATTGAAAGACCTAGGGAGAGAAATCCTTATCTTAGGGCCTAAACAATTCAAGGCTGGACTACAGGTGGTGGAGTGAAGGTAGTCAGGCATTTTGAATTCTGTTGACCAGATGGACAAAAAGAATGACGAGGCCCCTTTACGTAATCATGTGATCTGAGTTCAGCAGGCCCATGATCAAATTCAATGTGGACCATGGGTTTTTGTTTAAAAAAAAAAGTAAATTGGGTTATTTCTTTAAAAATTACAGCAAGCACCATTATCTAACTAAAGTACCAATGTTCGCTATTTAAGAATTTGTTGCCACAACATGTGAGTGCCAGTTGTCAGTCACCCTGTTGTTGTCTGATACAATACAGCTGTTTGGAGTCAATGAGTCCTTAAGAATTCACAAAGCACATTCCTGTTGTGTTAGTATTGAGTTTTCACGTTTATGAAACAAATTGGAAAAAATTGAGCCAGACAAATTCTTTACCATAGTGAACAGTTTAAATATCCGGACACAGAAATCAGAAGTTAGGAAATAGTGATCTTAAGAAGGCATGTCAGGCTGAGCATTTGCACTCAAGAGTAAGGAAATTGTGCCAGGGGCAGCACATGAACTGGGTCGAATAGGTTCAAAAGAGAATTAGATGAATATCTGTAAGTCTGGAGAAAGAAATGTAGTGAAGAACAAGATGAGAGGATTTATTATCGACAGAACCATATCCAGTATGTGCTTGAGTGCCTTTAGGAAAGGTGAGGGAAATAGGGCTGGAAAAGTCAGAGATGTTATTCAGGAAATTAAGTCAACATTAAGTTCCAAACATGAGCTGTGGCAGGGACTAAACAGGTTAAAAAGGAAATTACCTCCTTTCCTAAAACTGAGCCTTTTGCACGGTTATGAGGCAGTTTTATAAATATATTCCTGCCTTAGTTTCTTCACACCAGATTAATTTTGATAGCTACCAAAAGGGAATTCAGTCCCACTTGCAGCCATGTCTAACATAACAGAAAGAAAATCAGTCTGCATGCTAAAAATCTCTGCCAGGATATTTGAATGTGCAATGCTGTAGCTTGCATAATCATAATGCAAAAACAAAACCTTTCAATACAGATGATCATGGGTGTAAAAGAAAGTTAAGGAGCATAGGAAGTCTAATACTGCACCAAAGTTGTTGAATAAGCTAATTAACAGTTCGGAATTAAGTCTCCAGCATTTCCATCGTATGCCCTTGGGAACAGGAAAATAGAAAGTATTCTAAGATTTTACTTATGCGTGTTTGCTCATTTATTTTCCTTGTATTTTTAAAACAAAGACTTATATTATAAGGTATGAAACAATTTTGAGCAGGTTAGTTCACATTCAAAGAAATGGATTTAAGAAAAATTATCTGTTCTGGTCACTGCAATCTGACTGAGAACTCTCTACAGCAACTTTAAAAAAGTAATCCAATAATTAGTTCAGCTCGCAACCCTGGCGCTGAAGGATAAGTTTAAAGCCCTATCTTTCTGGTGACCACATGGGTTCACAGCACAAAACACCCAGGGCATTAACAATTAAACTCACACTGTCACTAATGCGGCTGATGCATAAAACAGAAAAAAAACACTCTGGTCAGTTGACATTATATTTAATCAACATTATTAGGAATAAACAGAAGAAGCTGTAGCCAAACCTATGCTTTCTCTGTTCTGAGATTGTTTGATTGACAGCGGGAACATTTTTCAAGCTAATAACACAGTGAAAGCCATAGAAATGAATTTTATGTGTGGGGTAGGGGAACAAGATTCCTCCCCACACCACCAGCGTAAAAGTCAGAGGGGAGCCCACCTCTGCTTGGCCAGCTCGCCTCGCAGCTATTTAATGGCCTTGGAGCTTTAACTGGCTTTAGGAGGACTTCTATCCTCATCTGAGAGAAAGTCCTGCCTCCAGGAACTGCTGGCCAATCAAATACCTGATACCTCCCTTTTCCCAGCAGCTCTATCAGGAGCAGTGGCCACTGATAGGACGACAACGAGTACCCTGAGAAAGAAGTGCCAGAAGCTTGGAACAAGGCGAGTCCGGGATCCCACTGGGGCCAAGCTGGCAGGCTCAATGAGGGGGTTAGGTGACCAGGATGGATAAGGTGGGGAGCAGTGGAAATGTGTGGTGTGAAATTGTTGGGTGTTGGGGGGTCTCCAATGGGCACAGGGTGCCTAGAAGGGAGACACCCTTCGGCCTGCCCGGCCCCAACCTCAAACCCACCAATTTTCACGGGTTGGCCGGGACACTTAACGTGGTCGCCTCTTGCTGTGGAAAAATTCCGGCAGCAGCGGCCACCAGAGGGCCTCAAAATCACCCGTGGTTGATCGGGCTGCCGACCCTTCTCACACCGTGGGTAAAATGCCCACAGGGTGGGTGCAGTTGGATAGGTGGCAGGCATGGTGCTGCCATCGCGGTGTTGAATTTTACACTCCCCGCCACCCCCCACCATCCTCACAAGCTGTCATCCCATCCCCAGGGGCGCACAGAATTCAGCCAAAACCATTTGCAGCAAAAATCCCAGAATTTAGCTGGGACAATAATACTTATCCAAAATTCAGATCCACCAAATTAAAACTGAGCACCCAGTTTGTTTATTGTGGGAAACATTCAATTATATTTCCATCTCACAATCTTCTTTTGTCTTTCGTCTGGTCAATCTAAGGACACTTTAAACGACACGATGTAAAGGGAAGATATATAGAAGCTTATCACTTAGACCGGAATGTGTTATAAGGGCAGAAAGACACTGAAAAGTTGAGTTGAATATAAATTATGAAAGCAAAGCTTGAGCTGCTTATCAGCTTTATTTCAAACCTTGAACACACAATATAGAATGCGTTATCCGGTATTGTGCACAGAAATATAAAAGTAAATGTTCTGTACTGATTATGCTGGTGTAGGTAGGCGCCTGGGGATAAGGATATCGAACAAGCAGATTGAGGCTTTTGCCTTACCCAATACCTAAGGATCGCAGTTTTCCGCTGTGGATGTTAAATGGATTAAGAATGGTCTCACAGAAAATGTCTGAGAGCCTCATTAAACATCAGAAATTCATGCAAATTGATGATTACTACTGCCAGCCATGATTTCCCAGGGCTTTTTTGTGCAATGCATTTTGCTGATAGCTTTAAAACGAGTGCTAATTTGAAAATTATTCCCTCTCCTCAGTTACTGATCCCCTGTCTTTCGAAACTGCCTTCGTCACGGTCCCCCTCAAAATAACCGCCCTCAACGTCTCTGTCCTTGCAAGCTGCTGTACCATTTCAAACCTCCCTTCTCTTTCCAAAGTTGAAGGGTGGGACAAAATGAAAGAAGGATGAACAAACAGAATCATTGCGTATAGCTTATCAGTAATAATTCGACATTGACTTTGAACAAATATGACAGAGTTGTTGCCCAGAACCGCTAAGCTAGTCAGGGAATCTTGCTGAACTATTGAAATAATCGTTGACATTAAGTATAACTCTAATCTGTATTAATTAGATTCCAGCTAATGCTGAGCTGTTGTGAGGTACTTAGGCTTGGATTTTCGATGAGTTGAGATGACTCGGGAGACCTTTTAAAAATTGGGAGCGGGACCCCGGATGTGGAAGCCCCAGCTCCATTTCTGGCAGGTCCCATTTTGGCCGACGGCAGAAGGGGGCAGGACGCAAATCACACAGGAGGAGAATCTGAACTCAGCAGGGCCATTTCGTTTGACTGCTGAGTACAAACAGACCCAATCTTCCATTGCTCCAATGGCCTTAAACCACAGTGTGGTTTTATGAAGGAAGCGTAAAAACTTATGAAAGGTGGATTTAAGACCTGTTTAATTGTCACAATCTGAGTGATTTAAATCCCCAGCTTTTTAGAATTGAAATAAAAACAGTCTGCAGCTTTCAATTAGAGTAAAAAAAAACAGATGCCTGCTACTGGAATGCATTGATTGATAGGCCATCTGGCGAAGCTTGGAAAAAACCATTAGCCTTCTGTTTTTGCAATTGCAATAGATTACATTCTTTAGATGTTCCAATGCTTGTTATTACAGCTAAGCCCATTATGAATACTTGGCTGAGCTTCAAAAGGTCTAGAACCACTTATCTCCGCTGAGGGCTATGCTCACATTGTGATTGACAGTTTGAAGAGGTCATAAAAGGATTTTCTGTCTTTGATGTGGTAAATGAAATTGATATGTGTTTGTTTTTAAAACAGATTGACCATTATTGAGTTTTATAAATGAGAATGTTTTCATTGTGAAGAGTGTTTGAATGAGAGCTCCATTAGATTGCTATAAGTTTAATATTTTTTCATCTCCGTTTCAAAGACATGGCTGCTGAGATCTACACATTGTGGATACTGGGTGAGTGGCTATGGAGGGTACACTGGGGCCATGGAGGGGGCATGAGGAAAATATAGGGTACTTGGGGGTGGAATTGAGGAGGCATGGGGTTTATGGGGCTTTTGGGAGGCATGAGGGAGCATAGAGGGGGCATATGTGGTGGGCAGGGGGTGTGGAGGTGAAGAGGTAAGGGTTTGAGGGCCTGACATTCTTCTTTAACACTGGGCTGATGTTCCAGTGAATGGAGGCGGGTGATCTAGCCTGTCGGCCTCACCATCCACCCACCTCCATTATTACCTTATGCCTGCCTCTGGAGACAATGGGTCCAACTCTATCTCCCTGGAGCGAAAACACAGTGGCTGGGGGCCCTTCTAAAGGAGACAGGTCTGCTGGGTCGGGAAGTTTCCCGACTACACCTACCTGCCCCCTCCATGGGAACCTGGCCCCTGAACCAAGTCTGAGCCTTTAATGATTGAAACTCTACCAGTTAATATCTACCTGAAAGCTTTGTGGGCTCTTTATGCTTAGTGCTATGATGGAATCAGTCACTTTTCCATGGATGTGTTAATAAAGTGTGATTGTTCACACAGATTAGTTCTTGATTTAATTTTTGATAATTCAAAGAGCAGGTTATTTAATTTACTTGAAGCATTCCTGCTGTAGTTGCTTTAGTTTGTTAATTTGCTTTAGACTGGCCAATATCAGGCACAACATTTGAAGCTGAACTCTAGACATCTAATAAATCTAGGACATGAAAGGTAATTCTCCGAGACTATTCTCTGATGTGCAGTTGAAAAGGAGTTAAAGTTTGACCATTAGTCTTTGAATTGTCCGCAGCATTCCCCAAACTTTTAATGGCTAACTGTGTTGAATATTCCTGTTAGTTAAGAAATAACTAACTTATATGCAAAGTTAGGGAAGAAAATGCATTGCAGGAGGAAGCTTGAGATGAACAATTATTTCATCACAATGACAAAGGAGAAAAAAAGAACTGAAATAAAAGCAGAAAATGCAGGAAAACATTCAGCAGGTATGCAGGCAGCAGCTGTGTTGAAAGGGAAACGGCATAAAACTAGGCCTACTTACATTACAATCGCTTAAGCCTCGGCTAGCTATAGGCCAAAGTAGATAAAATGGCTAGAAAAGTAACATGTATCACTGAATAATAAATGCAAGGTACCTGCAGACCTCTATTAACTAGACTTACCGCAGTAAAGGTAGGGTGCAGTCGACAGGGTTCATGTTGAGTGCGGACAAACAACTAGACTTGCCGTGGTGAGGTTCGTGTTGGCTCAGGTCAGGGACTTCCCATGCAAAAGGTCGGGTGCAGTCGGCGAGGGTCGAGTTGGCTTGGGTCAGGGACTTCCCACGCTAAAGTTCAATGAGGTTCAAAAAAAGTGCGGGTTTTTGGATGTGTTCGTTTTTCAGATTCAGATTAAAGGATATACGACCTGTGCATATAAAAACACCTTGAAATAGGTAAAAGATTAGTTCAATGCTATAAGTTTGACTTTACTGAAAACACAATAATACTCACCATCTGTCTATGATCTGTAATCTATCATCTATCTGTCTCCAGTCCTGCTGCGATGGATGAGCAATGTAGCAGCAGCTGTGGATTCACTAGGAGCTGTAGCCGTGAGTTTGCACACAGTTGGCTCAGGCCACTCGGCCGTTTTCCACTAGAACGAAGCAGAAATGGAACTCGACAGCCCCTTGAGCTCCCCACACCACTCACCTCCCTAGTACGAGGAAGGAATTGGAAAAGTCGCCCTAAATATTATCTACTTCGCCTCCCTGCAGGCTACAGCTGGTAGCGATTCCACCAAAGCGGTCGTGAGTCAATCTCAAAAAAGAAAGTACAGGCGACACCGGTCACCATTAGCACATGCAACGTACGCAACTTTGTGGACAACACCATAGACAAAAGACCTGAGAGAAGAACTGCTCTCATTGGTAGAGAGCTGGCTAGGCACAATCTCCAGATCACCACCGAGGCTCATCTACCTGAGGAGGACCAGCTCAAGAAAATCAGTGCAGGTTACACATTCTTTTGGAGTGGCTGTGGAAAAGAACAGAGTGACGCTGGCATAGGCTTCGCTGTCGTGAATCATCTCATCAGTGAGTTGACTTACCTTCCCAACAGTGTTAATGATAATATTATACGCCCTCTGCATGGCAACAGGCAAGCAACTCTCATCAGTGTGTATGCTGGTGAATGACATTCATAGCAAGTTTCCACATCAAGGTCTAGACAAAAAACTCAACAGGCAGAATTTTTAGCTTGGTGGGCAGGTGCGTGCCTGACCTGCATGAGCGTTAAATAAGGTGCACTAACATCGGCCGAGCGTGCCAACATCAACACGCACTCTTGCGATATTTCACTAGGTGGGCGCACGATGGAGACGGAGGCGCGCCCGCCATCAATTAAGTGGCCAGTTAAGGCCCTTGAGGCACCAATTGTCTCTGACTTTACGTAGCCCCCGTGCAATTTTCAGGCCATCGCACGGGCAAAACGGGCAGGTGACAATTTCAAAAACCTCACCCACGGGCGAGATAAGAGGAGTCGCTGGTCTTGTCAAAGTGATTAGTGAGGAGTGCAGGATATCACTTGCTGGTTGCTTCTGTGAACAGGACAGCTTCATCTCGCTTCACAGCTGCATTCAGAGAATTTAGAGGCTTCAGGACTCAGTTGTTTCCCAGATCCCTGGAGGATTCACACCGCCGGAGCTTTTCCAGGTGTCAGACAGTCTTCCCTTGCCCTGGTAATGGGGATTGTGGACTCCATTTGAAGGCACCTCCTCTGAGGAGAAAGCGAGGACTAGAAGGGGGAGGGGACCAGGAGTCCCTATTCAGCTTCCAGGGGAGGGACCTGTTGGAGGAGAGGTGCAGGCACAAGGGGCACAGAGGCCAACAGGAAGTCCAAGGTGGAAGGGGCCGCAGAAGACGCCACTATCCTGCTGCCAGGGTTTACAGGCGGCGATGCAGCTACCTCAATATCTCCGAGGTGAAATGCTGCAGGAGGCTCCACCTCTCAAGGGAGACAGTGACCTCCACCTGTCAGAGGATCGGCCCTGATATCAGATCCAACCGTGTGGGTGGACACCTCATGCCAGTGGCGCTGAAGGTCACAGTGGCCCTCAACTTCTGCCTCGCGCTCCTTCCAGGGCTCAGTGGGGGATCTGTGTAGAGTCTCCCAATCAGCTGTCCACAGTTGTGTCAAGTTGGTGACAGAATATCTGTTCAGGTGTGCATTGACTTTCATTCACTATCTTATGGACGAGGCCAGCCAGGCAGAGCGAGCCAGAGGCTTTGCAGCGATTGCTGGCTTCCCCCGCGTCCAGGGTGCTATAGACTGTACACATGTGGCCATCAAGGCACCAGCAGGTGAGCCCGGTGCCTTTGTCAACAGGAAGGGCTTCCACTCCATGAATGTGCAGATAGTGTGTGACCACAGGATGCAGATTCTACAAGTCTGTGCAAGGTACCCAGGCAGCTCCCACGACACCTACATCCTCAGACACTCCCAGGTGCCGGGGCTCTTCAGTGCTCCAGCTTGACTCAACGGATGGCTTCTGGGTGACAAGGGCTATCCCCTCAGAAGGTGGCTCATGAAGCCTCTCCGCCACCCAAGAACAGAGATGGAGCAGCGGTACAATAGGAGCCACGGCTCCACAAGGATAGTGGTAGAGGGAACTATAGGTCTTCTCAAGGTGCACTTCCGATGCCCGGGCCATTCAGGGGGCACACTCCAATACCCTCCAGAGCATGTGTCACTGATAGCGGTTGCATGCTGCGTTCTCCACAGCCTGACAATGGCAAGGGGGACAGTGTGGAGGAAGAAGATCTTGACACAACTGCACAGGCAACAGATGATGAGTCCAGTAGTGAGTCCGAGGACGAGCATGGTGAGGAGAACGCTGAGGGCTTAGACGCTGACCTGGGTAACCTCCAGGGAGGCAGGGACACCCGGGGCACTTTGACCCAACGCACCTTCAGCTGGACTACGAAATAAGAACCACCACATGTGCCGGGGCTGCAGGCTTCATACTCGATCCCTGACAGGACCAGTTCCTTGGTCAACAACATACACTCTGTGCCTTTGCAATAAAGTTTCAGGAGACACACAACCATCATAACATCATGGCCTACCCTGCACTGACAGAACAAATGAAGCATAACAGAGGCCAAATGCACAAAATAACATCTCATTTACTTGTGGATGTGAAAATTTGCTGAAATTAACATTAACTAGTGTTTTCAATCACACCATGAAAATATGTAAAGAAAAATGGGGGAACAAAATATCACCTGTGATAAGGCCGTGTTGTGCTTAAGGTGCTTTAAGTTTTCATTTGCGGTGCTATGTCTAGGTGCTCCCCCCTCGCTGGCACCGGCATTGGAACCAGCCTGCTGACTCTGCTGCCTTGTTGGCCTTGATGACCTTGGTGGGCATCCTCTGGCCAGTGGAGCCTGTGCTGGCCCCGCCTGGGAGGGAGCGGCCAGTGCCACGACTGACATCTCCCCAGTCACCACAGCCTCGTCAGATGCCACGGTTACTGGCAGAATGGCGGAGGAGCTGCTGCCATCATCCAGAGCGCCCTGAGAGGAGCCCGCAGAGATGACAGGCAGCTCGTGTGCCAACGTGAAGTGGCTCTGGACCTTCCTGCTCACCATTGATGGATGGGCACCTAGCTGGGATAGTGGGTGCCCAGTCCATCTCCCACGCTGACACTGACCAGCTGAGGTCACTACCGGTGTGAGTGCTTGCAGGTCCAAGCGCAACTCCAGGAACCCTGATTGAGAACCTGGAGGAGCCTCTTCATGAGAGTCGCCACTCTCTCTGAGGAGGAGGCATTGCGCTGGGCCATGAGGGCCAACACAGTGGTCATACTCCGCAGGGACTCCTCCACAACGGAGACCATGGCACGCATTCCCTCCTGTATCTCCGCTAGATCCTCCCGCACGCCCTGCTAGACACCCAGCATCTGCTGCCTCATGGACGACTCCAGAGGCCCATCATCAGACACCGACTGAGCATGTTCCTGGTCCCCAGCAGTCATCCGACTGCCGGCGCCCTGGGCACTCTCTGCCTCCGCCTGCACCTCAAGCGAGTTTGAAGTGCCCTCACCAATGTGCACCGATATTCTAGACAGCGAGTTAGGCCCACCGAGGAGCTGGCATCTGTGCTGGTGCCTACTTGACAGAGAGGGTGTGATGCAGGTGCATGGCGAACATGGTGTTCCTCAGGGGTGAGGGGCAGGCCTTCAGGCTCCTCATGGCGAGCGCCTGCTGGTGAGCCTGAAAGGGAGAAGAAGGACATGTCATTAGTTTAAGTCATGACACTGTCAGTGTGCATGCCAGGCACCCTGGTGAGACAGAGATGTGCATCATGGTGCCCTCGTCTTCCGATTATCAATGGGGATTTCAGGTTCGACGTTCACATCAATATAGAGACTACACTGGAATGGTTGCAATAACCGACATTCTCACCTCAGTGCACTGCACTCTTACCTTCCTCTGGCATCCCAACCTCACCGCAGCTACTTGGCCGAGGTGCCTGGCGCCTCTCCAGCTCCAGAGCCTCCTGCTCGTACCACATGAGGATAAGGAGGTGTGGGGGTCCCCCGCCAGTCCGCGACCTCTCAGCATTGTTATGGGATGTTTTCTCCTGAAAGGACAGAGGAGCATTGATGAGTCCACTCTCTACCTGCAGCGCCATTGCAGCCTGGCCAACCTCACCTGAGGACCACCTCGCAGGGCATAGCGATGCATGACCCTGGAGCTGCAAGATGCTCAGTCCAAGTGGCCAGGGCTCACCCCCTTGGCCAGATCCTGCCTCATTCACATTTTCCACTCACACTCTAACACATCAGAGGTCCATGGAGGGGGGACGGGCAGCTCTTACTTGTTCTGCAAAGTGACCCATGCCAACACGGTACTCACCCTTCCCGATCGCAGGAGGTCATTAAAGCACTTCCAGCACTGCACCCATGTGCACCTCACCACGTCATGGCTTCTGACCCTGGATGCCAGCACCTCCCAGGCCTTTTTGGTGAGGTGCAGGGGCCTCCGCTTCTCGTCTCTGGGGACAAGTGTTTCTCTCCTCACTGCCGCCTCCTCCAGGAGGGCAGCGAGGCACTCATCTGAGAAACGCGGTGCCGACAGCCCCGTCAATCTGCCCTCCTGCCTGCCGTGCCCACCCGCAATGGATTCTATTGTGCGGACCTCAGTGTCCTTCCGAGGCTGCCGAGGCTGCTTTTGAATCGGCCACCGGTCGCCGTTGGACCCAGCAGACATCATGCCCCCCGTCCCCGCCCGCTTCTTCTCGCTCATTCACAAGCCGCGTTTCACTCTGGGCAGGCCTTAATTGGTCCCGCCAGCGTAAAATCACGGCGCGCTGCCAATTGTGGGCGGTGGTCAGCTTCCTGTCTGTCCCCGCCTGCCTCCACCGATCCCACACGTCAAGGGCAAAATGCTGCCCAACATGTTAAAGAGTATTCCACAATTAAGTAGATCTATATACAGTGCTCTTAGATCATTTAAGAAGCTGTGAATACATGAGGCAGAGAGGAGGGGAAAGAAGGAGAAAGAGCTATTCCTGTGTGACAGCCATCCTGTCTGATCTGGATCAGCATTTCCTACTTGTCACAGTCATATGGTTTTGCTGTATAACTCGTGTGCTATATCCCATCTTACGCCCTGATTAAACTCAACATACCAACCTTATTGGTTGTAGTTGCCATAGACGCCTTAAAGGTGTTTCCCCAAAGTCACCTGTGAACAATGTATTTGTATGTGAGTGTGTACATTATAACCTTGTGTAAGCAATTCAATTTAACAATAACCCAGCAGCAAAGCATTTTTACTTAAAAAGGAAAAGTTCAACTTAATTCTCCCTTTTGCTCTGGAAGTTACCTGAGAATAGATAAAATTCTGATACATACACATTTACAATTTAGTTAAAAATGGAGACAAAATGATACTTATGAACGTGAATCAAGTTTAGTCCACATTTGGTGCAGGCCTGATATGTTTTGAAGTCAAGATGTTGTTTTTGTCTGAAGTGAAGGTCTTGAATCTGCAGAGTTGTCTCGGTAGCTCTGATGGCTTCCACTGCCAAATTGCCGGAGGTCGATTTAACAGGTGAGCTTAGTAGGCAGAATCATACTTTTACAGGGAGGAGAGAAGGTTCCTTTCTTCTCTGTTCTGCAGACATGGCACTTTTAGCTGCCTAGTTACTTTACAGCAGACCAATAGCTGCTCCTTGGCCTGCTGCAATGTTCCAGTGAAGCTCAACGCAAACTGGAGGAACAGCACCTCATCTTCCGATTAGGCCCTTAATCGTCTTCCTGACTTAACATTGAGTTCAACAACTTCAGACCATGAACTTTCTCCTCCATCCCCACCCCTATCTGATCTCCCCACCCCACTACCCGCCCCCCACCCAATGCCTTTTTTCTTATTCATTTTTGGGTTTTTTTTTTTAATTATTTATTTATTTAAAAAATATTTTTTCCCACTTATTTTCCTTATTATTATTTTTCATTTTCATTATATTCATTGTTTTATCCTCAGCTTTTAGCCTTTTTGATCTTTTTTACCGCCACCATCCCCTCCCCCACCCCATCCCCGCTAGGGCCATCTGTCACATTCCAGAGTGCTTACCCTGGTCCGGCCATTATCACTTCCTGCTTTCCACTCTTAATGTCAACATTAGCACCTCCTCTAGCCAGAACCATAACTATTAACAACCTTTTGACCTTTTGTTTATGACATCTTTCGCAATCTCTCCTTTGCCTCCACCTATCGCTGGCCTTCTACCCAGCTTCACCTGTTCTGTCCCCCCTTAAACAGTATATATTTTGCCACGTTTCTACTCCCCTTCAGCTCTGAAGAAGAGTCATATGGACTCAAAAACGTTAACTCTGTCTCTCTCTTCACAGATGCTCTCAGACCTGCTGAGTTTTCCAGTACTTCTTGTTCTTGTTTCAAATTTCCAGCATGCGCAGTATTTTGCTTTTATGCTCAGATATTATATGCCTCTAACTCGCACACACAAACTGCTCTTGGCTTATACCTAGCTTTCCCTTTGAATGTAACTTTTCCATTGTATTACTAGATTTAAAAAAAAATTTACCTTGCCTAACAATAATCCTTTTATTCCACCAATTTTATTAGTAGTATAAACACATTGCTTGGCATCTCCCAGCTAGGTGTAAGATTTCACCCATTCTTCTGTATGGTTTATTCAACAAATGCAAATGTACTCTTTACCTTCTATCCCTTACGTTTATCTAATTAAAATCTCAAAACTACTATATATCAAAGCACCTAGACTAGCTGGCTTTAATCCAATTAACCACACACAGACACATACACAGACTCAGACCCTACTACAATTCCAATTTAAAAATAATTTCCAATAACATTATACACATTAATTTCTCTTCATGATAGTATTCCATCATACTCCTGACTTGTGTCTTGTAGATGGTGGACAGGTTTTGGGGAGTCAGGAGGTGAGTTACTCGCCATAGAATTCCTAGCCTCACCTGCCATATTCAAAAGGGCCAAAGTTTTCAGACCTTCAGTGAAAGCCATTGTTTGTTGGGGGACTCACTGAATTTCAAAACGTATTTTCACGTCTGGGTATGTCTGCTTGTAATCCACTCAGAGCCTTCCTGAAACTTGACAACTTTGCATTTGTAAAGTCAGATGACCTATGGCAGCCATCTTCAAGACCAACTATGTCCCTTTTAAAGAAGGCATACAGGTTTTTTAAAAAATATATATATATAATGTTTTCATATCTGCTTGGTGGGGCATAGTCAATCCTGATTGAAAAATTAAAATCACTACAAATGTGATTTTTCATGTTTGTAAAATAAATAAATGACCTCCCTTTAAAAAGCATTGATTAGTGTAGGAGAGATAACTTGGTTAACTTTGATTAATACAACTCAAAATGTGGTTATCACAAAAAAAAAGCATTTAAATCCATCACAGAATGAATAATCCAATTTTAAACGACTGAAAATGACGTAAAAAATATGCTAAACTATTTTATAGTAATATTGGGACCCGATAGTTAGTTCCTCAGAAGATTTAAAAAAGAAACCCAAACTTTTCAAAATATACCAATTAGTGCCCTCACGTTCAGAAGTGCTAATAAGTTTTAGAATCTCAAAGGCCTGCAAATGAGGACAATTAACACAAAAAAGCCAAAACACCCAATGGAGATTCACTTTGGAATTGTAGCCAGTTTTGTGGATGGGACTTGTTTCTAGCACAATGGGTTTTTTTAAACGTGCAAAATATCAGAGAGCCTTTGAACAGAATTTTTAAGTTGGCGTGCGGGTGCGGGCCCGACACACCGACGTTTAAAATGATGCACAATGACATCGGGCATGCGTCCTGACATCATCACGCTGTCTCGCGATGTTTTGTTTGGCGGGTACGAGCCGGAGTTGGCTGCGTGCCCGCCGATATTTAAACAGCCTATTAAGGCCATGATGGAAGTGATTAATGTCATTGTTAATGCTGCCCGTCCAACCTTAAGGTTGCCGAAAAGGCCAAGCGGCTTTCACGTTTTTTTAGGAAACCTCATCCACGAGCGGGATGAGGTTTCCTAAAGCTTTTATTAATAAAATGAAAAAATTTTCCCTAACTTTAAAAACATGTCCCATCTCATGAGGGGACATGTTTAAATAAATTTTTAATCCATGTATTTAATAGTTTCAATAGCTATTTAATCTCCCCTCGTGCCTCAGGGAGATTGAAGCGCACTTTAATGTCAATAATGGCGACTGTGAAACTCTCATTGAGTGTTGTGGAAAACCCATCTGGCTCACTAATGCTCTGCGAGGAAGGAAACCTGCTGTCCTTACCTGCTCTGGCCTACATGTGACTCTTAGCTACCCTCTAAATTGGCCTAGTGAGCCACTCAGCTCAAGACTGATTAGGGATGGGCAACAAATGCTGGTCTTGCCAGCGATATCACATCCCATCAAAGAATGCACCTTAAAAAGGTTAACAGTTTACAAGCAAATACAGAACCACGGAGAAATGATGGGAGGATGAGAACAAAAAGGAAGGTCTTTTAGAACAGTTGGTAAGGCACTGGTTAGGCCTCAGCTGGAGTCTTGTGTCTACTTCTGGGGACCATTCTTCAGGAAGGATGTCAAGGTTTACCAGGAAGATATGCAGTTATGTGGAGAAATTGGAGGAGCTGGGATTGTTCTCTTTAGATCAGAGAAGTTTAAGGAAAGACCTAATAGAGATGTTCAAAATGATGAGGGATTTTCATAGAGAGAAACTGTTTTACCCTGACAAACGGGTTGGTAACCGGAATTCATGCGTCTAAAATAATGGGCGAAAGCACTAAAGTGGAAATGAAAACATATTTTTCACACAGAGGGCTGCAAAGTTCTAGAACGCACTACCTGAAAGGATGGTGGAATCAAATCCCACAGGAACTCTCGAAAGGCAATTCAGCATGTATTTCAAGAGAGCTAATTTGTGAGATTGTGGTGAAAAAGCTGGGGTATGGGATTTATTTGGCTCTTTCGTAGAGCTGGTACAGGGGTGACAGGCCAAAATGCTGCCTTCTGTGCTCTAAGATCCTTTGATTCTATGACCTGTGATGGAGTGGAGGGCAGGAGTGATTGAATTACTAAATGAGCAATGAAAAAGGGGATTGTAATTGGATGAAAAGAAACAACAGATGGGCTCACAAAAAGCGTAAATGGCAATAGCAGCACTATTACCTACCTGTTGGGAAAAAATGGGTGGAGTGGTTGTGATCTGAAGTTGTTGAACTCAATGTTGAGACGGAAGGTTCTAGAGTGCCAAACTGAAATATGAGGCATTTTCCTCGAGCTTCTGTCAAGCCTCATTGGATCAGTGTGGGAAGCTGGGGCAGATTGGGAGTGGAATGGGGAATTAAAGTGGGAAGCAACTGGAAGCTCAGGGTCATGTAGATTGAATACCCTTCTTCAGCAAGCGATTACCCAATCTGTGTTCAGCCTCCCCAGCACAGAGAACACCACATCGTAAGCGGTGTGTACAATATACTGAGTTCAATTGATTTGTTCTCTCCTACTTAACCACACTAACTATTAGTAATTCTCAATTAGTCGAGATAATGCATTAGTATTAACTCCCTATAAATAATACAAATTGCGGATAGTGGCTAGATTTAGCACTAAGTCAAAAAATATTCCAAATTAAATTTATTGAATGAAACATATCTCTTTTTCCAATTGCATGATACCTTTTATCATTATTTTACCAAGTAACGTGGAAAGTGAGTCTTCCAGTGAGGAATTGAACTGTATGTATATGTTTTAGTAATGCATATTTAACATGCAGAACTTTATAATAATTCATCTTTTAATGTCGAGTCACTATTCATAAAGCATGTGCCAAAGGCCTGAAATTCCAGTACAGGTTAAAACTTTCTGCTACTCCACACCCTTCACACTCAAACACACACACACACATCTAAACATACTCTCTCAGACAAACACATTCGCCATGGGCAGGGCTGGAAAATTTGGAGAGCCAGCCAGAAGTCCATTGACTTTCAAATGGACCAGGAAATCCTGGCCGCGAGTGGAGTGGAAAAGTCCGGGCCTCTCTCTCTCTCTCTCTCTCTCTCTCACACGCTCACACACATAGCCACCTACCCACACACCCAGCCCCACATACTGGCGGGATCTTCTGATCCTGCCGATGTGACCAGAGATTTCAATGGCTTGCTTGGCCTGCTCAGGGGGAACCCACACGGTTGGGGGCTGGGGGTGGGTGCGCGGATGGAAAATTATGGTCACAGATACACATACACATTACACATATGGGAGCTGGGTTCGAATCCCACCATGGCAGATGGTGAAATTTGAATTCAATAAAAATCTGGAATTAAAAGTCTGATGGCGGTCATGAAACCATTGCTGATTGTCTTAAAAACCCATCTGGTTCACTGATGTCCTTTAGGGAAGGAAATCTGCTCTCCTCACCTGGTCTGGCCTACATGTGACTCCAAGCCCACAGCAATGTGGTTGACTCTTAAATGCCTTCTGAACAATGGCAATTAGAGATGGGCAATAAATGCTGGCCTAGCCAACGATGCCCACATCCCACGAACAAAAAAAACTACACACATAAGAGGAGTTCCTGATTATCTGTCCACTAAACTCATTGAAGCCCCTGTGGAACCCCTGCTACCTGAGAACTCATGTGAATTCCTTTGAGACCTATTGAAAGGCTCCAAACCCTGATCAGACTCAACAACCCCAAAGATGATCAACTGCCATCTGTCTCGAGGTAAGATGGTTCCTACTTAAGCTAAAGCCAGTCTTAAATCTTCAACCACGGCTTTTCATCTTACAAGAGTGGATCAGAGCAGGCAGCGCTAAGATACCCTTACAGGCACCACCACCCTGCACTGACCACATTAATGACTCTATTACCATAATTATAGACAGGTTGGGGTTCCAGTCTGAGCTCTGGAACCGCATCTTTAACTTACTTAAATTAATTAACTCAATTAACAAATTAAGAACTAAGCTTAAATCCATGAACAAACATAATCCATTGAAAACCTCCAGAGAAACAAAATAAAAATCAACACAAAAGCCTGTACAACATAGGAACTATGGTACAGTTACTCAATTAACAATTCACAATTGATTGGTGAATTCATACACGTACACAGCACAATTACAGAATGCTACAAAGGAAATATTTCTGCTGAATGCAACAAAATCAAAACTAACATCTCACAAGACCTAAATAAATCTTGATTTCAAATAGGTTTTAAAGCATTGAGACACATACGCTTGTATCCACCCTGCACCTCCACCACCTCACCGAGCCACAAAACAAACTTGTAATGAATCAGACAGCTGAAATGAACCCACAGTTCATGAGATCCTTTCACCAGTTTTAATGTTGACTACAACTGATGTTCAACATGCTGTTGGATTACCAGGCAGATTTCATGTAAGAAACAGTAAACTTTATTTATAGAGCACCTGACGAAGTTACATGCTTGTACCGAAACCTAGGCAAGAAAGCTGCACCCCTAAGATTACCCGTGTTTAGGGCTGATTCGCCTGTACAACCACATGATCCCCATAACAGTATGAAAGGTTTAACTTACAATTACTACCGTGCAACACCTTCTCCTTTCATCTGAGGAACAATCATTTTGTGATCTTCACTCTCCTCACCTCCACTTCATGAAAGCTTAAGATTCATGACTGTTCTTGAAGATGAAGTAATTAGGTTGTTTTTCACTTGTCATGGCTCCTATTCATAGTGCTCAGGACTCCTTTTGAAGGAAGTTTTTTTTCCCCACATGTCTACTACTCTGTGAGGAGGGGAATTCTTCTAAAATTTACCTTATGGAGGTCAAAGGGTTAAGAAGGACCAGGATGGTGAAGAGAGTTGAGATGCTCTTCACTGACAAAAAGGCCAATATGGCCAATGTCTCAAATTGCCTCAATTAATCAAACTCTAACTGCCCAGCTTCATAAGCCAATCCCTGTTTAGAACCATGGGCAGAGTTTTGTAGGCAGGTGTTTGGCACCTTCAAATCAGTCAGCTGTGGGTTGGCAGGGGTTCGCCAGCCTTAATTGGCAAACTACCTAGGAGAAGGTAACTCTGATTTCAAAACCCTAAGCTATGGGTTAACTAACATGGTGTACATTGGCTGACAGTGTGGAAGACCACAAATAGTTCCAGCAGACTGGACAGTGATATCAAGGATAGATGAGGCTCATCAGCCTGCTCAGCAGCTCAGATAGGAGACGGACCACTCCAAACCTGCATCTTTTCAGCTGCTCCTCTTGTGGCACACATTACACCAGTGTAGTATTAGCCCTGGTGAAGGAGTGGGAGAGGTTCTGCACAAACCACATCCAGTTAAATATATTCAACATGCAGCTTGTTCAGCAAGTCATCAATCAAAACATCTGGCATAGCAAGCCCTGTGACAATGAGGAAGTGTCAACAGGGACAGGTAGAGGATGCAGTCTTCAGTCATTACCCTGCACACAGGCAGCCTCAGGGTAACAGTCGCTCTCCACAGATTGAGACAGATGTGGAGTTCGTATCATCCTGAGGTGCCAAAGCAGACCTTTGCAGGTACAGTGCAGCTCTGCCCCCGTTCAGGGAAGGAGAAGAAAAGGCACACTAAACACAGCCTGTTCTCCCTGCACCTGCCAGATTACCACTTCTAGCTGGCTGTTCATTCACCGCAATCGAAATGTGAAGAATAAGACTACTAGTTAATAACTGGAGCTCTCATTGTCAGAACGCTGGCAGGTACAACATTGACATAGCTGCCCTAAGCAAAACAAGGCTTGCTGAGGAGTCTCAATTTGAGGAGGTTGGTATAGGCTACACATTCTATTGGATTGGCAAGTCCAAGGGCCAGCCTCAACAGTCAGGAATGGGCTTTGCCATTTGATCTGAACTGGCACACAAGCTTGACTCAATTCCCATGGGGATCAGCAATTGACTCATGGTTCTTCACTTAGGTCTTGCCAGTAACCAGCATGCCACACTCATTAACCCCCATGCTCCATCAGTGACACACACAGATGAGGTCAAAGAAGCATTCAATGATGATCTCTGCAAGATAATTAGAGTACCATACCACCAGGACAAAGTCATTGGTCTTGGTAATTTCAATGCCCGAGTGGGCACAGACTGTAACACATGGAGAGGAGCACTCGGACACTACGGTAATGACAGAGCAAACTCCAATGGCCAGCTCCTTTGCTCTAAGTGCAGCGAATTTGACCTAACCATCACAAAAATAATCTTCCAGCAAGCAGACAACCTGAAAACAACATGGATGCACCCCAGATCTAAACATTGGCAAATGCTGGACTACATTATTGTGCGACAGAGAGACCTCAGGGGTGTGTGCCCTACCCAGTCCCTTGGAGGTGCAGGATGCTGGTCTGACCACCGGCTTGTCAGGAGTATTGTGTCTTTGAAGATAAAATCTAAGGCGCTTCAGCACAGAGTCAAGCCACAATGGAAGCTTGATGTAATTGTTCTTAAAGACATGACCAAGAGACAAGAACTGGAACACAAACAAACCACAGGAATTGCTGAGACCTCAGAGGTCAGTACTGCCATTGAAGATTCCTGGAAACATTTACAGGATGTTTCTTACAGCACGGCATCTGAGGTCCTAGGATTCGTTAAACAGAAGCACCAAGACTGGTTCGACAACAACCAAGATATAGGCAAGCTTTTAGATGAAGTGCACAATGCTCGAAGGTGTTACATATTTGACAAGAAATCGCCAGCAAGGAATGCTAGATGTCATCGCACAAAACATGTGCTGCAGGCCAAACTCAGAGAGACAGTGGGAAAACGAGGCCGATGGGCTTCAAGCAGCTGCTGATAAAAATGACCTGAAGGCTCTAAATGAAGGACTGCGATTGGTCTATTGGCCTCAAATGGACACCCATCCTCTCAGCAGATAGCAACCAGCTCCTAACAAATCGGCATGAGATTCTCTCATTGGACAGAACACTTCAGCAATCTCTGAAACCAACAACTCATAGCGTGCAATGATAATATTAAATCACTTCCATAGCACCACACTCTGGAAGAGTGTTCTCGATCTTTCTCAAGTCTCAAGCAATGTCACGAAGGTCATAAAGCAGCTCTCAATGTGCAAATCACCGGGACCTGATGGAATCCCACCTGAAGTATTCAAGTATAGAGGGACTCACATGGTTAGGAAACTCACTAGTCTCTTCTGCCTAATCTAATCTGAAACCAGGGCACTGTGCACTAACACTACAAGGATGCCACCATAGTGCATCTCTACAGACAGAAAGGGAGCAAGTCCATCTGTGACAATCATTGTGAAATATCGTTTTCAACAGCAGGAGAAGTTCTTGGAAGGGCTTGTCTTAATCAAACTGTCACTCACCTCACTGATGTGTTTACTTGCAATCACAGTGTGGCTTCTGTGCAGGACGGAAACAACGGACATGATCTTTGCAGCACGTCTAATTCAACAAAAGTCCCACATTCAGAATAAGTACCTCTATATGAGGATCGTTCACCTGACCAATTTTGACACAGTAAACCAGGAGGGCCTGTGGAAAGTCCTGTACAAATATGGCTGCCCTGAAAGATGATCAGTGTTATTCGTTCATTTCACGATGGCATAATGGCCAGCATGATGCAAGGTGGTACCTGATTGGACGTCATTTCTGTCACCAACAAGGCTGTGTATTGGCTTCAGCTCTGTTCGCCACATACTTCTTGGCCATGCTCCAGTACGCACTCAAAAATCTTGACACTGGACTGCACATTCAATTCAGGACAGACAGCAACCTCTTCAACTTGCAAAGGCTCAAGGCTTGCACAAAGGTTACTGAACAGCCACTGGGTGAACTCTTGCTCATGGATAACTGTGCTCTCATAGCACATACTCCGGAGGACATTTAGCTGCTTGTTGATCACTTTGCCCTAACCTCAGAACACTTTGGCCTGACAATAAGTCTGAAGAAGACAGAGATCTTGTATCAACCCACCCCTGGCCACATACTCCAAGACCCCACAGTCACTATAAACAACACAGCCCTCTGTTCAGTGCAGAAGTTTTGCTCCCTTGGGAGTATCCTCTCCAATAACACTACACTGGATGATAAAATCAACCATTGCCTGGTAAAAGCCAGCTCAGCATTTGGCAGACTCACTCACAGGTTTTGGAAAGATCATGGAGCTTGTCTCAGTACAAAGATGAAAATTTACCAGGCAGTCATTCTTACATCACTTGTTTATGGGTGTAAGACTTGGACAACATACCGGCATCACACAAAGTAACTAGAAGCATTCCATCAACACTGTCTGAAAACTATTTGCAACATCAGACAGAATCCCCAAAACTGAGATTCTTGCAAAGTGCTGCATCAAAAGCATGCTCATCAGAGCTCAGCTCCGCTGGGTAGGTCATGTGGTTTGCATGTGGGATTCCTGTACACTAAATGCAGTGCACCTACAGCCAGCTGAGCACGGGAACCCACACCACAGGACATCCCCAACTTATCTATGCAATAAGTATAACTATGATAGCCAACCTCAGAGCTTGCGAGGTGGATCCCAATACATGGGATAAAACAAACTTGGGCAGCCCCAAATGGAGAAGTCTCCGTCATCAAGCGACTTCAACATTTGAGGAGAACAGAGCCAAGCACCTTCAGAGCAGGCGAGAATGGCACAAAGCCAATGCCCCCGTCCATCCCCCCAACACTGACTTCATGTGCAGCATTTGCAATCAGTTATACAAATCGAGACTTGGCCTAATGTCACACCTGAGGTGACATCAACCTAGACTGTAAACCAGTCTTCGTTTCTTTTGCTGGAGCAACGGGTGTGTTTTCTAAAACGATAACACCTTGCTTTTATAAGGTGCATTTAACATTGTAAAACAAATTGTAACAGTGAGCCACATGAGGAGATTTTGGGACAGGGGTCAAAGAGTTAGTTTTTATTGAGAGGGATGGAAAGGCTTGGGGAGGGATTTGCAGACTGTAGGGCCTAAGCTGTTGAAGACACAGCCGCTAATGACTGAACGATGAAAATCAGGGATGAGTGAGATGCCAGAGTCAGAGAAGCGCAGAGATCTGGGAAGGTTGACATATAACATAACATTTTCACCCCAGAATCATCCTTTCTATATCGTTCTGAAAGCTTGCCAATACGTTAATATTCTTCTGAAGAAAGCACTATCCAAAATTGTGCGCAATGTTTCAAGCATGTTCTAACCGTTGCAGAGTATCAGGGTTCAATAATCTGTTTTGACACGATTTCGAATAGCTATGACTTCACTTGTCAAGCCAGTAATCGAAAAATCAAAAGTGACAGGACTGCCAAGAATAGAACTGCTCAAAGTTTTGCAATGTGATCTGTTAATACTTTAGTGGTGGGTGAAATTGATTTTTCAGATTTTAAACTTTTTTTTTTAAATGCACATGCCACTGTATCCAATCACAACAATATTTGTAATTTTCATTATGGTATCCATTTCTTTAGTGGAATACTATATAAATGTAATACAAGACATCATGCAGAACCTGTAAATGCCCATGCAAATGTAAGATAGTTGGCATCATTATATCACTGCTTTTGTTAAGGATAAAGTAAAATAAAAAATGTTGCTGTAATTATGGGGTTATTTCACAAGTACCACTCCTCTGCGAAGCCTTGCTAATGGCAAATACTGGTTGGAGAATCAGTACATTAATCCTATTTCTGCAGTCCTATAGTCCCATCTGGGACTGAAATAGAACCTGGTAAAATTACCCCTGGATGCGTGTAATCAAAATCCTGCTCTCCTTTTTTTAAGATGCAATAGATTTCTAAACATGCCCTGCCACAAATACCACAAGCTCGTGATGGACTTGCAAGTCCTGTTCCCCTATCACTCCTGTGCTCACTGACTTGCATTGGCTGCCAGTCAAGCAAGATCTTGATTTTAAAATTCTCATTCTTGTCTTCAAATCTCCCCTTGGGTTCGCCCTTCCCTATCTCTGTAATCTCTCCTAGCCCATAGCCTCTAAGATGCCTGCACTTCTCCAATTCTGGGGCTCTTGAGCATCCCCAGTTTTAACCGGTCCACCATTGGTGGACATGCCTTCAGTTGCCTAAACCCTGGAATGTCTTCCTTACAACTCTCCAACTCTTTAGCTCCCTTTCCTCCTTTAAGGCACTTCTTAAAACCTGCCTCTTTGGCCAAGCATTTTGGTCATCAGCCCTAATATCTCCTTATGTGAATTGGTGTCATATTTTGTTTTATACTGATCCTGCGAAGTATCTATTACTGTATGTTTAAGGCACTATATAAAAATAAGTTGCCATTTTTGCAATTCCAATATGAACCTTGGACAGCAAGGTCCTTCAACAATATGCTTTGAGAGTGTGAGATTTATCTGTGGAATACAATTGCTCCAAATAGTTGTAAAGGAATTACTTAATATATGCCAGCAGGTAAAATTCACCATGGTTGGAGAAAAGCAGAACAACACAATCTGATCTTATCCTCAAGAGCATAGTAAGGGGGTTGGTGTGCTTCAGGATCACAGGCAAAAGGAAGAGTTTTCCTTCACCCCTGGAAATTGTCTTGGGCCAGGATTTCCCGGTCGGCGAGCGGGGGGCGGGGCCCGCTCGCTGACGCGTAAAATGACGCGGGATGACTTCGGGGGGAAATCCCGATATCACCCCGCCTCATTTCAGTTTTCAGGTCGGCGGGGGCTCAGTTGAATCAGCTGCGAGCCTGCCAACCTGTCAATGGCCTATTGAGGCCATTGGCAAAGTAATTAAATTAATTAGTGGACCTGCCCGTCCAACCTTAATGTTGGCGGACAGGCCCGGAGCCCTGGCGGGCATTGGAAAAAGCTTCAAACCTCATCCACGGGTGGGATGAGGTTTCATGTAGGTTTTTAAAAGTTTAATAAAAGTGTAACTAAAAGCAACGGACATCTCCCAACTCATGCGACAGCGTCACATGGGGGGGACATGTCAGGGAATGTTTTTTTTCTGTTTTTACCATTTTTTAATGTGGAGCCGATCTCCCTGAGGCAGCGCTTATCCTCAAGGAGATGAGTGCGCTCTTTCGCGTGCATGCGTGAAAGAGTGCACTCTCGGCTCAGGGAATACCCCCCACGCCCGCACAGGGAGCTCCTTGCAGACGCCATAATTGGCCCACCCACGTAAAATGGCGGCCGATTGGGGGTGGTGATCAGAGGCATGCCCGCTCCTGACCTTCTCCCCCTGACGGGGCGGATAATTCTGCCCTTGAAGTTTCTTGGGAAAATAGGAGCAGGAGTTGACCCTTCAGCCCTTCAAGCCTGTTCTGCCATTCATTTGGATCATGGATGATCTCGATCTTTGCTTCATCTACCCACATTGGTTCCCAGTACTCAGGCTATGGAACTGGTGCAAAACGAACTTTGCGGAAACAAGGAACAGACAGTGCCACATTTTCTAGTAACAATCTAATTATATACTCAACATGAATTCATGCCATGGATTGGGCCTGTTGCCAGAGTTGTTTTTAACGGATCTCAGCTGTCACTTAAAGGAAATTAACCACTGTGGAGCCAAAAAAACACGACTGCATAATATGAGAGATGACAGAAAAGAAAGGATCGCATGTACAAAAGGGTCACAAAATCCAGTTCGTATAACACAGGAGTTTCAGTGTTACACCTCACGATATTGAGATATTTGGTATCATAGCTAAGTTCCTGATTGAGTCTAGTTATACAGGAAGACAAAAAGTAAGGCTGAGAGAATATCCAAGCAGCCTTAAAAAATTTGTAACAATAATAGTTCATGTTGGCCAAGGCACATAATGCTAATGCACTATGCGCACACAGGCAAAACTGTTAGTGAATTTAAGAGATTCAGCACTTAGCCGGTGGTCTTGTCTATGCCAGAGTGTTTGAGCGGGAATAAGTTCTGGCTCCTGGACTGCCCTTGTCTTCAATTGGCCTGCTCTTTTCCCACCTGTTCCACAGCTAGTCATAAAAACAAAAAACTACTGCGGATGCTGGAAATCCAAAACAAAAACAGAATTACCTGGAAAAACTCAGCAGGTCTGGCAGCATCGGCGGAGAAGAAAAGAGTTGACGTTTCGAGTCCTCATGACCCTTCAGCAGAACTGCTGAAGGGTCATGAGGACTGGAAACGTCAACTCTTTTCTTCTCCGCTGATGCTGCCAGGCCTGCTGAGTTTTTCCAGGTAATTCTGTTTTTGCCTCAGCTAGTCATGTTGGATGCCAAAGTTATGTAGATTGCCACAGGAAACAATGATACTGGAGGGGCTGTACTGTAACACATCTCAATCTGTCTTGCATCAACAACAACAGCTTATACTTATTTAGTAGCTTTAACATAATAAAAACGCTTCATATGAGCATTATAAACAAAATATGACACCAAACGATAAGTCAGATGACCAAGGGCTTGGTCAAAGAGGTAGAATTTAAGGGAGGAAAGAGAGACAGGGGGATGCAGGAAATGAATTTCAGAGCTTAGGTTCCAGGCAACAGAAGGCACAGCCAGCAATGATGGACCAATTAAAATGTGGGATGCTCAAGAGACCTGAATTAGATGAGTGCAGATATTTCAAATAGTTGTGGGGCTGGAGGTGTCCATGGAGGGATTTGAAAATAAGGATGAGAATCTTAAAAGTAAGCCATTGTTTGACTGGTGGCCAATTCAGGTCAGTGAGCACAGGGATGGTTTGTGAATGGGGATTGGTGCAACTTGAGATGCGGGCAGCAGAGTTTTTGATGACCTCAAGTTTACAAAGGGTAGAATGTGGGAGACCAGCCAAGAGTACATTGGAATATTAAAGTCTAGCAGTAACAATGCAAAGAATGAGGGTTTCAGCAGCAGATGAGCTGAGACGGAGTGAAGCGGGGTGGTGGTGGAAATAGCTGGTCTTAGTGCCTGCATGAATTTTGAGCCAGAAGCTCATGTTGCAGTCAAATTTGACACCAAGGTTGCGAACAGGCTGATGTAGTCCCAGACTGTTGCCAAGGAGGGAAATGGAGTTGGTAGCTAGAGAATGTTTAGAGCAGGGGCTAATAACAATGGCTTCAGTCTTCCCAATATTTAATTGGAGTGAATTCCAGTATTCAATGTTGTATAAACAGACTGATAATTTAGCAACAGTGAAGGGGGTCAAGAGAGATGGCATTGAGGTCGAGCTCGGTGTTATCAGCATACGTGTGAACACTAGCGCTGTGTTTTCAGATGAAGTTGCTGAGGGGTAGCATGTAGATTAGGAATAGGAGGGAGACAAGGATAGATTCTTAGGGGACATCAGAGTGCAGCAGCCGGAAGAAACTCCATTGCAGGTGGTACCCTGGCTACGATTAGATGGATAAGAATGGAACCAGGTGAGAGCAACTGGATGACAGTGGAGGGGCATTGGAGGAAGATGGTGTGGTCAGCTATGTCAAAGGCTGCAGACAGTTCAAGAAGGACAAGGAAGGATAGGTTACCTTTGTCACAATAACATAGGATGTAATTTGTGACTTTGACAAGGGTTGTTTCAGTACTATAGCAGGGATTCAAACATGGGGAGAATTTTTCGCCTGTTGGAGTGCCGCGGGCCCGACCCAAATGAGCGTAAAATGACACATGATGATGTCGGGCGAGCGTCCTGACATCATTGCGCACTCGCGCAATATTTCGGTCGACAGGCACGCGTGGGAGTCAGCAGCGCGCCCGCCGACAATTAAACAGCCTATTAAGGCCTTTAATCAATTCATTGACTAGAATTTTTTGCTGCCCATCCAACCATTTTTGCACTTTTGGTGAAACCTCATCCACGGGCGGGATGAGGTTTTGACCCGTGATTTAAAAATAAACTTTTTCACACTCATATTTAACGAGTCCCTGCTCATGCGACAGAGTCACATGAGGGCACATGTTTTCATTATTTTTAATATCTTTATTTGTTATTGATAAAAATCTTCAGCTCCCTGAGGCAGCTCTGTGCTGGATGTGCCAGGGTGGGGGCAGGAGGAGGGCACCACCCCCCACCCCCCCCCCCACCCCCCACCCCAAAACCTCCTCCTCAGCACTGTGCTTCAGGGAGCTTTTACTGTACGCACTCACGCGCATGCGCGATCTTTCACGCTCACCCTCCTCCCGCCACCACCCCGGCAGCGCTGAACGCTGCAGATCCACAATTCACGCTGGCTGGCCGTTAATTGGCTGGCCCAATGACTGGAAGATCCTGGTCATGGAGCTGTGGGAAAAATGGGGCATGTGGACTTGGGAGGCAGCAGCACATTCAAGGACTTTGGAAAGGAAAGGGAGGCTGAAGATGGGGTGATAGTTTGAAAGGTCGGTGGGGTCAAGTGTTGATTTTATGAGGAGAGGGGTGATGATGGTAAATTTAATGGAGAGAGGAACAACACATGAAGGGAGACAACCATTAACAATGTCGGCTAAAATGGGCACCAGGAGGGGGACTTTGCGTGATCAGCCGTTTAGTGAGAATAGAAAGGATTTTTCCACAGGAGGTGCAGAAACCAGGTGGTGGGCCAATATATCTGGCTCTATCGCACCTTCAAACATCAGGACCAAGAGCTGAATTAATTGGGTGAGGTTGATTAACCATCCTCTCAGGCAGAAAATTATGTGTGGCATCAAGCAACATAAAAGAGGGAAAACATGCCTTAACAGCACTGTTGGAAACATATTTACATGGACCAATAGCTCTTGTCAAGGTCAAAAAATCTAAACTTTATTCAGTGCATAGAGACTTGTCAGTATTCGATTCCCATCTTAATACATTAAGTAATCATTAAGCTACATGTGCACACTTACAGAAACATAAAGCATTGTAAATTATTGATTAGTTAGAATGCCAAATTGTCTATTTTTATTCAGCCGCTGACCTGCATCTATCAGAAGAATTGTCAACAATTAAACATCCTCCTGCTCAAACTGACAAGTTAATTTGTTAAGCTGACAGGGGTAATTTTTTATTATATATTATTATTAGTTTGTTAACAGCGGTGTTATAAACCAATTCATAATAATTAACACTGACGCACAGTCCAATTTTAAGGAGTCAGTATGAACAAAATCTTTATATAATCAAACTGTTCGGCCAATGACCTGACAGTTCTAACCCACTGCCCCAAAATTCCCCCTCTCTTCTTTAACTATGTAATACTTTGATATTAGCATTGTAAAGATATGCAATAATGTCTTGTTTACCTGAACAATAAATAGAGTTAACTTGACAATTGGTTACCAAATGAAACAGGTTGTTTAAATCATTTTTAACCTACTGACATGACAACATTTGGAGTGGGTTGTCCAATTCTGGACATTTTGACTTCAAAGGGACATTGCTACATCGGACAAAGCTCATAGAAGAGTGACCAAGGATGGTGCTTGGGCTTAAAACACAGTTAAATAGGAAAGCCTGAGACTAAGTAGATACGGGGCAGCATTTTCCCCCCATCGGAGGGGTTGTGCGGGGGCAGGCAGGGGAGGGGGGCGGGCGCGAAGGTGGGTGGGCTAATTAAGGCCCGCCCAGTGTGACACTCGCCCGGAAGTGCTGAGCGCTCCCTGTGTCGGGGGAGGGGGGGGTGCGGATTCCCCGAGTAGTTCCCTGCACTCTTTGGCGCATGCGCGTGAAAGTGTGCAGAGATCTCCCTGAGGCATGGAGGTACCTCAGGGAGATCAGTTTAAGGTTTTAAGGTTTAAATAAAGGGAGAAAAAACTTTTAAACATGTCCCCTCATGTGACAGTTCCACATGAGCTGGGACATGTCAATGAATTTTTAAAATAATTTTTACTGAATTTATAAACACTTCATGAAACCTTATCCCGCCCATGGATGAGGTTGCATGAAAAACGCGAAGGCCACCTGATCTCTTCGCCTGCCCGCCAACCTTAAGGTTGGACGGGCAGCTCATTTAATTGTTTTAATTAGGTTTTAAATGGCCTTAATAGGCCTTTGACAGGTCGGCGGGCACACAGCCAAGTCGGATGCCCGCCCGCCGAACTGAAAATCTAAATGATGTGTGCCCCCACCCCGCTCGCCGATGGGAAAATGCTGCCTGTGATCAAGGGCGTGGATCCCATGGGAATATTTACCAAACTATAACACAGGCCTAAGGACCAGAAATATAATTTTATGCTTTAAAGCAGGTTTGTCCAACTGGTGGCCCATGGCAGGCAGCCAGCCAACAATTTCGAAAACCTCATCCACGGGCAGGATAAAAGGGGTCAGCACCATTGCCAGTGTCAGTAGTGGGGAGTTTGGTACATAGTTTGCTGTTGGTGACTTATTGGTACTTGGCAGCTTCATCTCTGTTAATGGCTTCATTGTTAGTATTTCCAGGCTTCATTCCAGGGCTCATTGGTGTCCCCAAAGGCCCCCGCAGGATTCAGACCGTGTGGACCCTTCCAGGAATCAGACAGCCTCCTGTTACCCTAGTAACGGGGATTGTGCTCTCCACTGGTGGCACCTTCTCTGAGGAGGAAAAGAGGGGCAGAAGCGAGAGGAGGCCAGGTGTCCCAATGCAGCTTCCAGGGAAGGGACCTGTGGGAGGAGAGGCGCAGGCACAGAGCCAGCAGGACCAGCAGGAAGTCCAAGGTGGAAGGGGTCGCAGAAGACACCAGCGTTTACATGTAGCAATGCAGCTACCTCAATATGTTTGAGGTGCAATGCCAAAGGAGGCTCTGCCTCTCAAGGGAGACCATGACCTCCATTTGTCAGATGATTGGGCCTGAGATCACCTCCAACTGTGTGGGTGTGCTAACTCCATGCCAGTGACTCTGAAAGTGACAGAAGCTCTCAACTTCTATGCCTCCAGATCTTTCCAGGGGTCAGTGGGGGTTCTGTGTGGAGTCTCCCAATCAGATGTCCATAGTTGCATCAAGCTGATGACAGAAGCTCTGTTCAGGCGGTACTAACCTTTATTCTTTACCATATGGATGAGGCCAGCCAGGCCGAGCGAGCCAGAGGCTTTGCAGCGATTGCTGGGTTCTTCTGTGTCCAGGGTGCCATCGACTGCACACGTGGCCATCAAGGCGCCAGCTGGTCAGCCGGATGCCTTTGTCAACAGGAAGGGATTCCACTCCATGGAACATGCAGATATTGTGTGACCACAGGATGCTGATTCTGCAAGTCTGTGCAAAGTACCCTGGCAGCTCCCATGATGCTTATATCCTGAGACGCTCACAGGTGCCGAGACTCTTTAGTGCTCCAGTCCGACTGGATGGATGGCTGCTGGGTGACAAATCCATTGAAAATATGGCTCATGTCGCCTCTCCACCACCCAACAACAGAGGCAGAGCAGCGTTATAATAGGAGGCATGCCTCCAGAAGGGTGGTGGTAGAGAGGACCATAGGTCTTCTCAAGATGCGCTTCTGATGCCTGGACCATTCAGGGGCAGCACTACAATACCCCCCAGAGCGGGTGTCACTGATCGTGGTTGCATGCTGCACTGTCCACAATCTGGCACTGGCAAGGGGGAACCCACTGGAGGAAGAGGATCTTGATGCAGCTGCACAGGCCACAGATGATGAGTCCCATAGTGAGTCAGAAGAGGAGCGTGGTGAGGAGAATGCTGAGGGCATGGAGACAGACCTCTGTAACCCCTAAGGAGACAGGGACACCAGGGACGCCTTGATCCAACGATCCTTCAACTAGGTAACAAAGGTCAGCTTCAGTCTCATGCCCGGGCTGCAGCCTCCATCCCAGATGTCTGAAATTACCCTTTCATTTGAACCCGAATTCCACTCAATGCCTGTGCAATAAACTATCGAGCCACTGACCTCCAGCATTACATACTGGCTTACCCTGCACCAGAAAAAAAAAGGGAAAGCATAATCAGGCCATCAGGACAAAAGCAAATTTAATGTTATTGTCACATTGATTGCATAATGACATTACCATTGCTGGTGTTGGTGTCCACATCAGCAGACATATAAACCAAACATAAATGTACAGAAAATCACCCGTGAACTGTCCCTCTTGTGCCCATGGTGCCTTAAACTTATGTTTGCGAGTGCTACGTCTTGATGCCCACCATCACTCCCACCCACTCGCAACCCTTCCCCCTCGCTGACACTGGCATTGGAGACAGCCTGCTGACTCTGCTGTCTTGTTGGCCTTGATGACCTGGGTGGTCGTCCTCTGGCCAGTGGAGCCTGTGCTGGCGCCGCCTGAGGGGTAGCAGCCAGTGCCACGGCTGGCATCTCCCCAGTCATCGCAACCTCATCAGATGCCACAGGAACTGGCGGAGGGGCAGAGGAGCTGCTGCTGTCATCCGGAGTGCGCTGAGAGGAGCCCACAGAGACAAGCAGCTTGTGCACCAACGTGAAGTCGTTCTGGACCCGCCTGCTCACCATTGATGGACGGGCACCTAAATGGGGTACTGGGTGCCTCATCCATCTCCCACACTGGCACTGACCACCTGAGGTCATTGTGTGAGGGCTTTCAGATCTGAGAACAACCCTAGGAAACCCTCATTCTGTCCCTGGAGCTGCCTCTCTCAATGGAGGGGGCAGTGCGCTCGACCATGAGGGTCAGCGCAGTGCTCATGCTCCACATGGACTCCTCCACAACGGACACCACGGCACGCAGACCCTCATGGATCTCCGCCAGCTCCTCCCGCACATCCCGCTGGACATCCAGCATCTGCTGCCTAATGGACGACCCCAGAGGCTCATCATCAGCCTTCGACTGAGCATCGTCCTGGTCCCCAGCAACCCTCTGACTGCCAGTGCCCTGGGCATTCTTTGTCTCCGCCTGCAGCTTAAGTGAGTGTGAAGTGCCCTCACCAATGTGCACCGACATTCTAACTGCCAATCTAATGCCAACCGAGGTGCTGGTATCTACACTGGTGCCTGGTTCAGAGATCAGATGTGACACAGGTGCAAGTGAAGCCTGGTGGTCCACTGGCATCAGGGGTGGCTCTTCGGGGTCCGTAGAGTGAGTGCCTGCTGGCGAACCTAAAAGGACATGTCATTAGTTAAAGTCACCACACTGTCACTGTGCATGCCAGGAGATCTGCATCATGGTGCCATCATCTTCCAATGATCAATGGGGACTTCAGGTTTAAGGCTCCCACCGATGAAGAGACTACATTAGAATGGTTGCAGAATCCGAAACTCTCACCTCTGTGCCCTGCATTCTTCCTCTGGCACCCTCGCCTCTCCACACCCGGTTGCATGGGAAGCAAGCCGGAACTTGAGCTCCAGGGCATCCTGCTCGAATCTGGCAGGCCGCAGCACGTTTGCCAGGCCTCCACCTGTACGTGCCATCTCTGCTTGGTTATGGGTCGTCTTCTCCTGAAAGGACAGAGGAGCATTGATTAGTCCACTCTCTACCTGCAGTGCCATTGCAGCCTGGCCAACCCCAGCTGAGGACCAACTCGCAGGGCACATCCAAGTCGTGACCCCGAGCCACAAGGCACTCAGGCCAAGCAGCCAGGACTCACTCCCTTGGCCAGCTCCGACGTCATTGACAGTTGGCACTCACACCCCTGAGGTCCGGTGGCTGGGGGGGGATGGACAGCCACACTTTAACACTTCTGCGCACTGACCCATGCCAACATGGTGCTCATCCTTCCTGGCCATTGACCTACTTTCAGCACTGCACCCATGTGCACTGCGCCATGTCATGGCTGCTCACCAGCCCTGCCACCTCCTTCCATGCCTTCCTTGTGAGGTGCGGGGGCCTCCTCCTCCCATCTCTGGGGACAAAGGTATCCCTCCTGGCAGCTACCTCCTCTAACAGGACTATGAGGCACTCATCTGAAAAGCTGGGGAGGGTCGAGTGCCCACTCGACCTGCCTCCTGCCTGGCCTCTCCAGCCGCACTCAACGCAGAACAGACCTCCTTCCCTGGCAGCCTGGGCCGTTTTTAAACTGGCCGCCAGGTCACCATTGGACTCGGCGACCAACAGGCCCCTGCCCCCTCTCGGCCCTCCCTGACCAGTGAAGAGCCATGTTTCACGCTGGGCTTAGTTGGCCCGCCATTGTGAAAACACGGCCAGGCGCCGATCGCGGGCAGCGGGACATTTCCCGGCTGCTCCTGGTCCCACTGACCTCCAAATTCTACCCTGTGAGTAAGAGAGTGTGTGTGAGTGTGAGAGAGTGAGTGTGTGTGTGGGGTAGGGGGGTGTAGTGAGAGAGTGATTGTGGGCAGGATTTTATGTCCCGCGGGTGGACGCGTGCCTTGACCCAATCAGGCGTAAAATAGTGATGTCTGGCGAGCGTCCCGACATCATCGTGAACTCGTGTGTTATTTTGGTCGGCGGGCGTGTGGGCAGTGAGAGAGTGAGTGTGTGGGAAGAAAGGTATTATTATGAAACCTCTCGTTCTTAACAAGTGCATGCGAGAGTCGGCAGTGTGCCCGCCAACAATTAAGAGGCCTATTAAGGCCCTTAATGAATGGATTAAAACCTATTTTTTGCTGCCCGTCCAACCTTAGGGTTGGCGGGTGGGTGAATCGGCCAGGCAGCCTTTTGATTTTTTAGCAAACCTCATCCACAGGCGGGACGATGTTTCCACACTTAAATAAAAGATAACCAGGAATTTTTGGGCAGAGTTTTTATTCTGTTAATGTTATTGTGAGTGAGCCTCATGCCAGGACATTTTTTTCAGACTTTGAAAATCTTTATTTTTGATTTTAAAATTGTTCACCTCCCTGAGCCGTCTCCCTGCCTTCAGGGAGCTTTCAGTGCGCGCTCCACCGCACATTCACAGAATTTTGCACTCGCCCTCCCCCCTCCCCACTCCACCCCCACCTCGGCAGCGCTGAGGTTCTCAGCGCGCGTTTCACACTAGCTGGCTGTTAATTGACCAACCAGCGTGAAATTGCGGCCGGGGACCGATCGAGAGCTGCGGACCTTTACCCTGCTGTCCCCGGGCCCACCTGCCCCACGTAACCCAAAAATCCTGCCCTGTGTGTTTGGGAGAGTGTGTGGGAGTGAGTGTATTGGAGTGAGTGTGTGGGAGTGAGAGGGAGAGTGTGTGGGAGTGAGAGGGCGAGTGTGTGGGAGCGAGAGGGCGAGTGTGTGGGAGCGAGAGGGCGAGTGTGTGGGAGCGAGAGGGCGAGTGTGTGGGAGCGAGAGGGCGAGTGTGTGGGAGTGAGAGGGCGAGTGTGTGGGAGTGAGAGGGCGAGTGTGTGGGAGTGAGAGGGCGAGTGTGTGGGAGTGAGTGTATTGGAGTGAGTGTGTGGGAGTGAGAGGGCGAGTGTGTGGGAGTGAGAGGGAGAGTGTGTGGGAGTGAGAGGGCGAGTGTGTGGGAGTGAGAGGACGAGTGTGTGGGAGTGTGGGAGTGAGTGTATGGGAGTGAGTGTATTGGAATAACAGTGAGTGTGTGGAAGTGAGAGGGCGAGTGTGTGGGAGTGAGAGGGCGAGTGTGTGGGAGTGAGAGGGAGAGTGTGTGGGAGTGAGTGTATTGGAGTGAGTGTGTGGGAGTGAGAGGGCGAGTGTGTGGGAGTGAGAGGGCGAGTGTGTGGGAGTGAGAGGGCGAGTGTGTGGGAGCGAGAGGGCGAGTGTGTGGGAGCGAGAGGGCGAGTGTGTGGGAGCGAGAGGGCGAGTGTGTGGGAGTGAGAGGGCGAGTGTGTGGGAGTGAGAGGGCGAGTGTGTGGGAGTGAGAGGGCGAGTGTGTGGGAGTGAGTGTATTGGAGTGAGTGTGTGGGAGTGAGAGGGCGAGTGTGTGGGAGTGAGAGGGAGAGTGTGTGGGAGTGAGAGGGCGAGTGTGTGGGAGTGAGAGGACGAGTGTGTGGGAGTGTGGGAGTGAGTGTATGGGAGTGAGTGTATTGGAATAACAGTGAGTGTGTGGAAGTGAGAGGGCGAGTGTGTGGGAGTGAGAGGGCGAGTGTGTGGGAGTGAGAGGGAGAGTGTGTGGGAGTGAGTGTATTGGAGTGAGTGTGTGGGAGTGAGAGGGCGAGTGTGTGGGAGTGAGAGGGCGAGTGTGTGGGAGAGAGAGGGCGAGTGTGTGGGAGCGAGAGAGCGAGTGTGTGGGAGTGAGAGGGCAAGTGTGTGGGAGTGAGAGGGCGAGTGTGTGGGAGTGAGGGGGAGAGTGTGTGGGAGCGAGAGGGCGAGTGTGTGGGAGCGAGAGGGTGAGTGTGTGGGAGCGAGAGAGCGAGTGTGTGGGAGCGAGAGGGCGAGTGTGTGGGAGTGAGAGGGCGAGTGTGTGGGAAGAAAGGTATTATTATGAAACCTCTCGTTCTTAATAAGAGCGTACATGCCAGCTGTCTAACTCTGACTGAATGCAGAGCTATATTGCTAAATCAGCGGAGTATAAGGTTAGCCATTTGTTCAGGTTGTATATTGATCTAATCATACCAGGCTTTGATTTCTGTGTTCTCTTCTGGTCACTGAAGCACAAAGGAAGCATTCAAACCTGGAAATGACCTACAGGAGATCCACAAAGTTGATCCCTGGTGTCAGAGTGATGAGGAAAAGTTTTTATATGCTCAGATGGCTGCACATGGCAGTGGGACATCGGCTGCCAGTTATGCAACCCCACTTGATTAACATTCCTGGAAATGAACAGCAGGTGGTGTACATGAGAGACAATTGACCCATAACTGCCAATTTTTTGCTAAATTGGCCTCAGTTTCTTTGTTTCTTTTTCCCCAACCCAGCAAGTAGGCTGCAGACAAGTTAGTCTTTTTCTGGCCTTATCCATATTTTCATATACAGTTTGACCATCCCAATGTACAATGTTAGCTAGTGGCAAATCTAAAGCCAGTAGACTAGACAATCTTCCCATTCAGAGCTGCTTCTGGTTGTGAAGGCAAATTCAAAACAACCTTTAATAACATTGGTGATAAAGATGAATTAACATCACAGAGCAAATGACAGCTGAGAAATGACTGTTGGTGTATTAGTGGATGAATATTCAACATGTGAGTGTGCCTGAATTGTCTCTTGTTCATCCTTCAAGGCGAAGGTGACCATACCCATCCATCTAGGGTGTTTGGTAGGGTTCTGGTGAGGGGAGGTGACTTCTAAGGCCGATCTGTGACTGGAAGGTTCTGCTGCAAATGGGACAGGATATCACAGACGATTGAATTTTGGACAAGTGGCTAGCTCGGTAATTTCTCTCCTTGCATTTTCTCTCTGTCTCCGATATGTGCGTGATTACTGTAACAGGGGACTGCACTATTTTTTTATTTGGTTGGGCCAGGAGCAGAGATCCTGGACGAGCTTCTCCCAGAGCTTAGTCGATAGCAAAACTCTTAAACAAAGCCTTTAGAGTGTCTTTGACCACCAGGAGAGCACTGCATCAGTGACTACACCTCGAAAAGCATGTCATTGGTTATAAAGTGTTTTGTGATCTCCTGAAGTTGTGAAAAATGTTTTAATTCTTTCTTTCTTACTATTAAGAGAGAAACAAATCGACAAACTTTTCAAAAAAATTTATGTGAATATTCGAACGAGGAAAAAGAAAATAAATTCTAAGGTAAATGAAACAATTGAATTGCGTTTGTTGCTGTTAATCCTAGGGGATGCAATTAATTCTTAAATAACCGACTAACAAAAACACATTCCTATAAATGTCTCATTTTAAAACTCTGGACACTTGAGGTTTCAACACTCACGTTAATTATGGAGAGAAAAAGCCAACTCTTCCAGTTTTGGTCTGTTATTTAATTAAAGCCCATCTTCATTTACTGCCTCTTTTTTACACTCTTGGAAACCTTCCCAAATGTATGCACCAGCCCAACAGAGGGAAAGAGAGAAAACTTATGTTCCTGTAGCACCTTTCATGATCTCAGGATGTCCCGAGGGCCTCTTACAGCCAATGAAGTGCTTTTGAACTGTTGCCATTGTTGTCAGGTTGTGAACACAGCAGCCAATCAGTGCACAGCAAGAATGCACAAACAGTAAAGTGAAATGAACAGATACTGTTTTATATTGATACTCCTTAAGGGTTAAATATTACCTAGGACGCAGGGAGAACAGCCCTTCTCTTTTATTCATTACTGCCGTGGACTATTTATGTTCAGCTGAGAAGGCCGATGAAAACTTGTTTTAATATCGCTCCTGAAAGATGGCACCTCTGACAATGTGATAAGACGCACGTGGCCTTCTCCCAGAATTGAGAACAAGGACCAAGGAGGAGGACATTCAGGGTCACTCACACTTCAATTTTTCCTTGTACTGTGGAAAAGCATCCAGGGTCTACTTACAGAGGTGCCACAAGGTTAAAGGTGGGAACTCTTAAATGAGAGTGTAACCCTGTGTTGCACTATGCACAGGGCATTGCACTGCCCTGCTTATTTAAAAAAAAATTACTAGAGGTTAAGCAGAATTTAAAGTGCAATCAGTTTACTATGGCTAATGTTGGGCAAGAAAAGATACATACTTTTTACTTAAACTTCCAAGACTTTTAAAATTAAAATAATGTATCTCCTTTTGGGTCTTAATGTTGTAGGCTAGTCAATTTTATTCATTCCTTGTTGTTTTCAAGGCAGCAAGGCATTCAGAATGGTAAATATTGTGGTCCCTATACATCCTGAAAGCTACAGTGTGTTCAAAATTGTAATCTCATCTATTAGGTTGAATCGCTTGGGCATTACCCTCAAGACCAAGCCATTTAATGGTACTTTTCATACCCCGGGGATTATTCTGGAAAATGCCTTGGCTGAGGTTTTGAAAAGAGCCCTAATTTGCTGTCAGGAATTCCATTAGAATCCATGCTGATGGAAAACAGTGAAAAGGTCACTGCATTTGTTCTCACCGTCACCTGCACGTCAGCTGCTTGCAATGGTTTTACTAATCAAAGGTTGTGGATTCAAGCACAGTCCAGAGACATGGGGTGGGATTTTGTGATTTCTTGTGGGGAAAGGGAGACAGAACCATTAGCGTGTTGTCCACTCGCTCTCACCCCTGCTGTCTCACCATGTTGGATCAAATGTCGGCTAGCCAATTAGCAGCCGTCCGGTGGGAAGGCAGCCAATTAGGGTTAGGAGGGGGCAGTCCAGGCCCAATCAGTCGCCGAGTAGCTGGAGGGGTTAGGCAGTGAACTGCCCCCAATTTAAAGGCATCCTGTCCTCTCACTTCTTCTCATTTGTTATGTCAGCCTAAAAAGAGTCGAAAAATAAAGGCCCAAATCTTCCGATCTGCATCGGAACCCCCGACACCTGATGCTGATCAGATTGAAAACTATCCACTTACCCAGACACATTTAAAAATCGGATCAACAATGCAGAAGAACTCCCTCAGTGCAGGATCCACACAGAGAACAACGAAGAGAATCAGCACCGAAGATGCTGCCTTTTTACAGAGCCAGCTTCCAGAAGGAACGTTTAAATGACCAGCACGAATGTTAGTAAATGAGTGATGGGTGAATGCTAGTGAATGAGTGAATGGGTAGGGTGGGTAGGTGGGTGGTGAGTGAGATGGCAGGTGGGTGAGGTGGTAGGTGGGTTGGCTGGTAGGTGGGTTGGGTGATAAGTGGGTAGAGTGGAAGGTGGGTGCGCTGGTAGGGTGGCAGTTGTGCAGGGTGTCAGGTCGGATGGATGGCAGGTGGATCAGGTGGTAGGTGGGTAAGGTGGCAGGTGGGTGAGGTGAGTCGGAGGGTAATCACGTCAGGTCAGGAGGGGTTGTCAGGTCAGGGGCTAGTCAGGTCATGTCAGGGGGGTTAGTCGGGTGGTGGGGTCTAGTCAGATTGGGTTAGGGGGTGTAGCTGGTTCATGGGAGCATGTCAGGCAGGTTGGGGAGATTGTTGGCTTGGATGGGGGAGGAGTCGGGAGGTAGTTGGGGGGTCAGGAGAGTAGCCAGAGGATCAAGGGCAGAATCGGGAGGGACAGTGTGAGTGATTGGGGGGGGTGGTGATCAGTTGTCTAGTTACCCAGACGTTAGACTAGAATCCTTCTGTCTAACATTTCCTGGGTAACTATCCAGGTAAGAAGTGGGAACTGTCCAAAGCCTCCGACTCCACCTCAGAGCCAGACACTATTTTAGTAAGTCCCAGGGAGCAGGGGAATTGCCCACTGGAGTTTAAATTTCCTGGGCAATATCCATAGACTCTGCATGGATCGGGACTTCTGTGAGGTCCCGACACGGATCTTGGGTCGTAGGTCCGGCCTCTGAGGACCCGGAGACTGGAAGATCGGGGCCAAAGTCTACTAACATCCAAACGCTGTCACCTTCGGCAGCCGACTCTGCTGCTGCATGCAGCCATGGTCCCATTTTCAGGCCCTTTCATCTGCCCTTCCAATGCTTCCTCATATCTGGCGTAAATCACTTCCAACATTTTCCATGTGCGACTACTGAAGAATGGATCGGGCAATGAAAAATTGCAGTCAATCAGGTCTTTAACAAGCTCAATAGTTTGATAATTTTTTTTTTCAAAACGACGTGCATGCTTCCAATGCGGCACCCATTTGTCTTCCGTATTATCAGAGACTGGCGGGATGATGTCGGATTACGGCCTGGTGTCATCACACCATATTTTAAGTAATTACGGGGGCAGTAGTATGTACCATCTACAAGATGCACTGCAGCAACTCATCAAGGCTCTTTTAAAAGCACCTTCCATACCCATGACCTCTACCACCTAGAAGGACAAGGGCAGCAGATGCATGGGAACACCACCACCTGGTAGTTCCCCTCCAAGCCACTCAACATCCTGACTTGGAAATATATCACCGTTTATTCACTGTCTCTGGGTCAAAATCCTGGAACTCCCTTCCTAACAGCACTGTGGGTGTACCTACACAGCATGGACTGCAGTGGTTCAAAGTGGTTGCTCACCACCACCTTCTCAAGGGCAATTAGGGATGGACAATAAATGTTGGCCTAGCCAGCGATGCCCACATCCCATGAAATGATTTTTAAAAAAAAAACACAAATTAAAGTCTGCAAACCCAACTGCAATAACTAAAAGTTTGTTTACATTTTAAACACAGGTCTAAACATTGATGCCCTGCCTATGGTTCCTTTCTGTCACATTTTTTTCACTTGGGTATGAAGTAGTTTCTGAGCAAAAATGATAGAACAATTTCTTATATTTGTTTTCCAGAGCAGGCAGAATATATCAGGTTCTTACCTAGACATTCAAGTTCGCAAGTTGAGCCATTCAGTGTGCAATTTTTATGCTAGGAAGTACATGTATAGAAATTGTCTCACTGGTGGCCATAAAAAAGTGATATCAGGGTGACAGCCCATCAGACGCAAAGCTTGATATTTGATTCCATTGACTGCAATATAACCAAACATCAGGCGCTGTGCTTAACGAGCTGATCTGATATCGTCCATTTTACATCAGCGTCCAAGACAAACTTTTACCCCATAAAGCTCAATATAAAATGAAACTGATTTGCATCTTTCCTTCTGCACCATTAATACAGGAGCTCAATAGCTAGGAAAACTATTAGAGAATTCATATTTTTTTCTGATCAACGGTTGACTATCTAAAACTTTGCACCAAGTTGATTGATAGCTACAAATATCATTGGCAAACAAGCTGAGGTGGTGCCTGAGCCTCTCCAACAAGTTATCTCTCAACTGCAATAGTTACCATCGCACAATATTAAGTAACCACTATTTAACGCTTAAATCAGGAATGCAAACTTAAAATGTCTATATTAAATGATTTTGCTGAAAGAAACAGTTTTGCATTCAGGATTTTTCCTCAATTCCCCCTTTCAGAATGCTTCACTCTTTAAACTAACATTATTTTGGGGTTCTCTTTAGAGAAGTCCAGTTGTTCTAACCATTAAAAATATGTTATATTATATATATATTATATGGATATACAAATGGAAACATTTCAAAGCATAGGGTTTCATTTATGAGAAAAGGTACTTGATAATGGTCATGATACCTACTCATGGAAGAACACATGTTTTCAGAATAGGAGGGGAAAGTAATAGTCAACTTATGACCCAATGCGATGTACCAGCCTCCAGTGCCCATCATCTCTTCAGTAACATTTTATAAGTCTCCGATATTATTATTATAAGTGTGGGATGTTTGGCAGCACTCGATATGAATTTTCAATTTCCGATGTGCACTGATAATAAGCAAATCAAACACAACCTCTAACACCCTACATGTCAGAAGTTTTCTTTTCAGTGGCGTGCACTGATAAGTTTTAGTTTTGGAGTGAGGCAGAGTTCCAGTTTGTGAGCTCACAACAGCTGCCAGCGCAGAGACCTTGTTCATAATTAAAAATGAACCTAAAATTAGTGAACTTTCTCCCCATGTCCCTGATCGCTGCTGGCACAAAACTCAAATATTCAGTTTGCATCTTTACTGCCAGGACTAGTAAATAGCCAGTTTCTGCTGACAGTAAGCCTTATTGCACACCAATTGGAAAATTCCCCCTGCACCTCCCATTACCTTTTATCAAAGCAGGAGCGAGGCACCAGAGCTCCCAAAGAGTTTAATTTTATTGCAATACTCAGTATGCTAATAAAAAGGCGGAACATCAATTTGGATCTTGTTTGGCAAGATCCGCTCCACACACTTGCATTTCTCCAAATTGTTCTTATCATTATCGTACTTAGTTAATCTGGACATTTTAAATTTCCATTCCTGATTTAAATTTTAGATCAAATAACAGTTGCTTAAATTTTGAACAATGGTGACTATTGCAATTGAGGGACATCTTGTTGGAGACATTCTGACACCACCTCAGCTTGTTTACCAATGATATTTGTAGTGACAATCAGGTCGGCGCAAAATATTAGGTAGTTAACAATTTTTTTAGAAAAAGTGTATAATAATTCTCTAATAGATATTTCTAGATATCCATCTCCTATATTAATGAATATCACATGGTCATATCCGATTCCTAAGTGTAAGTGACCCAGAATTTCATGAAGTGGCACAATCTGTGACTTAAGCCATAAGTGAGGCTGTTTCATTCTTCCTGTTGAAGGTTTACTCCAAAATTTCCAAGGAAAGTTATTTGTATTTGGTGCAGGAAGCAAATTGGCAAAGCAGGGGCGTCAGAAGCAGCTCAGCCAATGGCCTTACCCCATCTGCCTCAACGGGCTAATTAACAGATCAGAATTCTGCACTTTCAAGCACTTTATGCTGAACTTGATCACTTGTAGAAAATTGTTGAGTGATGGACACAGTCAGCAGCTGTATTCAGTTTTCAAGTTATGGATTTTTTTAACCAGTGATTCAGAAAATAACATGAGTAATTCGAGCTATCTAAACTGTCTCAGCTTGAGTAAAGGAGGGGAGGATTGGACCGCATTTCTAGAAAGAGTGATGCGTTTATTTTCCTTTAATCAATAATTCTGAATTCAAATACATTCACCTACATCGTTATTTTTCAGCCTACGTGACTGTGGCTAGAGACATGGGGCGGAATCTTCCCCTCCCACCTTAACTCCCGTGGCGAGCTGAGAAAGTTGGAGTGATTCCCGCTTGCGGAGCGGGGCGGGCTTTTATGTGCATTTGGGTGCTCCCCACCTCATTAGCTATGCATGCGTGCATTCTGTCTCGAGTCCCGTGGCGGGGCGGGCAGGAAGTTGGGCACCCTGCTATCGTGTCTGGGCACCATATTTAAAAGGCACCCAGACAGTCTTTCACTACTGGGAAGAAGGAGGGGGCGACTAGAAGGCAGCAAGCCCTGGCTCCCTGCTTCAGCGACGCAACCCTCGAGAATCTCCTGGAGGCGATGCAAGAAAGGTGGGGCATCCTCTTCCCCAAGGATGGTCACAGGAGGCCATCCCAGCTGACCACTGTGGCCTGGGAAGAGGTAGCCGGGGCAGCCAATGCCCATGTAGTGCACAGGGGGGCTGCCCTGCAGTGCAGGAAAATGGCCAACGATTTAATCCACGCCGCTAGGGTAAGTGAACTTTCTACCCTTCCGACCCACATCACCACATCTGTGTTTGTCTCATGGGACCTGGGCATCACTGGCAAGGCCAGCATTTCTCTTGCCCATCCCTAAATGTCCTTGACAAGGTGGCGGGCTGCTGGCTGATTGAACCCTTGCAGTCCATGTACATTAGCGAGGCAGATGCAGGATTATCACTTAGCCACAGTGAAGGCATAGCCATGGGGTAGAGTGCAGGGCAACTTGCAGGTGCTGTTGCTCCCATGCATCTGCTGCCCTTTTCCTTCTAGCTGGTAGAGCTTACAGGATTGGAGGATGCTGTTCAAGGAGGCTTGGTGACTTGCTGTAGTGCATCTTGTACATGGTTCTCACTACTGCCACTGTGAACGTTGAGGTTGCTGGGTGGGTTGTCAATCAAGCGGGCTGCTTTGTCCTGGATGTTGTCCAGCTTCCTGGGCATTCTTGGAGCTGCAACTGGGGACTATCCCATCTCACCTTTCCCCATAGTCAGGCTTCCGGGAATCACAAGGTCGGTTATTAGCCACAGAGTTGGCAGCCCGCGACCTGATTTTTCATCATATGTGCTCAGAATCCATCGCTATGTCTTTATGGAAGAAAAGGAGGCCCACAACAGGAGGGAGAGAGAGAAAATGGGAGGCCAGATGACTGAGTTCCGGCCCCTCACACAATTTAAACAGCAGGCTGCCGAGCTGGCAGGGGAGGGCCCTCACCATGCCTTTGCCGACGGCTGGGTCGGCATCTCACAAGCATCTAGTGAGGAAACATGCTTAATCCAACAACCTCGGAAAATGAAGGTGATAGATGAGTGCCAAGTTTGAGCCAGCATAGGCAGTCACTCATTCTCTCCCCTCTCCACTCTAGGTGCCAGCAGGAAGAGGGTGAGGCCAGACCCTACACCCGAAATCAGAGCCAGCCACAGGAGACCTCGGAAGAAGATGAGAACAACCTGCACAGGAGCAATTCAACTTTCCCAAACTCTGCATGTTGATGCTTCGGGTGCTTAAAGTGAAGAATGTTTAATTATTGTTCCACTTGTAGATTCCTTTTTTGCCCCGCATCATTCTTCGACCCATGGCAATGACTTCCTTCAAGTGAGTGCACCAGCATCATTAAAGCATGTGGGAAGATTTATTTTGATCAATATTTCTGGTGACAGTAATCTCAAGAAACCTCACGGACTGGCATCTTTTTTCCAATGGCTAGCACCTGCCATTAAACACAGGACAGTATCATTCATGCTCCAAGTTTCCCCTTTCCATCTCCCTGTGGCTATTACAGTAAGATTAACTAAGAGTAATTATGAGGGCATGAAAGCAAAGCTAGCTAAAGTGAATTTAGGCAAATGAGGTTAAGGGATAGGTCAATAGAGATGCAGTGGCAAACATTTAAAGGGATATTTCAGAATACACATAGCTGCATCTTCCGGTCGGTGAGCGGGGGGGTGGGCCCACTCGCCGACGCATAAAATGACGCGGGGTGACGTCAGGCGTGTATCCTGACGTCATCCCACGTCAATTAGATTTTCGGGTCGGCGGCCACTTAAGGCAATTAATAAAGTAATTGAGGTAATCAATGGACCTGCCCGTCCAACCTTATGGTTGGAGGGCAGGCTGGGAGCCCAGGCGGGCTTCTGAAAAAAACATGAAACCTCATCCACGGGCGGGATAAGGTTTCATGAGGGATTTAAAAATTTCAGAATATTTTAAAATAAAAGTTATGGACATGTCCCAACTCATGTGACAGTGTCACGTGAGGGGACATGTCAGTCAAATTTTTTTCTATTCATTAAACAGGTTTTCACATTTGAGCCAATCTCCCCGAGGCAGCATTTTGCCTCAGGGAGATCTGTGTGCTCTTTCACACGCATGCGTGAAGGAGTGCACTCCCGGCTCAGGGAATCCCACCCCCCTCCTGAGCCTGCACAGGGAGCGCATAGCGGACGTCACGCTGGGCGGGCCTTAATTGGCCTGCCCACATAAAACAGCGGCGCGCCCCTAATCGGGGGTGCCAATCGGGAACCCACCCACTCGTGCCCGCTCCCACACAACCCCCCCAAAGGGGGGAAGATCCTGCCCACAGGATAGATGTATTCCAACGAGAAAGAAAATTCCAAGGAGAGGACCCACCATCTGTGTTTAACTAAAAAAGCTAAAAAATAGTATCAAACTTAAAGAAAAAGAATAATTGCGCAAAGACGGGTGGCAATTGAGAAGATTGGACAGAACATATATGTTAGGAACTAGAGATAGTTTAAGTAAGTTACATTTGCATTTGTGGGTGTTAGGAATACGTTATAACTTTAAGTTTAGGTTCAATTTGCGCTTCTGTGTTGGTGTGTTAAGAAAGGGGGAAGTTGAGTTTTGGTTTCACTTTGAAAGATGCCTACATCCTAATGAGGTTTTATAACACTTGAAGGGAATTTAAAACAAACACAAGGTGGAAAAAAAAACTGCTGTTCCCTAGCAACAGGGGTCCAGAGAGAGGGACCCACAGAGACAGAGAAGAACAGAAAAGTAATTTTAGTTCAGCTGAAAGGAGGTGCCAGGGGAAGCAGCATAGGAAAGGGATGGATAGCAAGTCCCAAACTAAAGAAGAAGCCAAACCCAGGGAGTGGAACAGGAGAAAGGTCTCAAGCAGACCTTCTAGTCAAAGGAAGATTAGGAATCTGGAAAAAAAAGTCCTGTTAAGTGAAGTTAAGAGTGAAGAGCAGAGGAAGGCTCCAAGCTTAAAAGGAGAAAGCTGCAGGATGCAGACTTAAATTAAAAATAGGCTCTCAAGAAGCCAGAAGAATTGAGGAGACAGCAAAAGGTTGGTGACACCTTACCATGGGCACGTGAAGCAGTGGTGTTCTGTTGGTATGGCTAAATATTGAGATAGAGTGTGGAAAGCAAAGCTTGAATGCACATGGTAATCCGGGGGGTGGGGAGGGGGACATCAGGAGGAGAGTTCGAAACCTTGGAGGTTGACCCTTGTAGAAGGCATCTGAGAGAAAGCATCATTTGGGAGAAGATTCCAAAGTGAGTTCTTCGAGAATGGAGATTGGAAACCCTCATGTGGAAGATGAAGTTCAGTGAGACCAGTTGGCTCACAGTGTGAAAAGCATCTGGGGGACAGTTGATGAGGGACTGAGATAGATAGGTTCTTGATTGGTAAGTGGATCAAAGGTTACGGGGAGAAGGTGGGAGAATGGGGTTGAAAAACCTATCAGCCATGATTGAATGGCGGAGCAGGCTCGATGGGCCGAATGGCCTAATTTCTGCTCCTATGTCTTATGGTCTTATGGACCCATGGCATCCGTTTGGGTGGCATCTGTCACTTGGTTTCAGAGTGTGGTGTGCCTGACCACAGGTCACCTATTGGTTTACATGGATTGTGTATTAATGTGAGCATTAGAGTACAGGATAGCATTTTTATCTTGTGTTATCCTTGTCAATCTGTATATATCTGTAAACGTATAGGTATGGGTGAAGTCGTATTGTAATATAGTTCTTATTTTCTTGTTTAATAAATTTTTTATTATTTTGTTAAAAGTTGATCAGCTGACTCCAGTAGTTCAGTAGCTGCCCTCCATGTTTCTAAACAAAATATAAAACTTAAGGTCTATCAAGCCGGGTTCTACCCTGGGATCTGACTTGTCCAGCAGTAACATCAGCTGGAATCATAACAAAAGAATAGCAAAGAATGACCAAAAGACTAATAAGGAGGGAAAAATTAGAGTACGAGAGAAAGCTAGCTGGAAATATAAAGGCAGCTAGTAAGAGTTTCCATAGGTATTTAAATAAGAAAAGAGTTACCAAAGTGAGCATTGGTGCTATAGGAAATGAGTCTGGGGAATTAATAATGGAAAAAAAAGGAGATGGCAAATGAATTGAACAGGTATTTTGCTTTGGTCTTCACTATAGAGGATATAAGCAACATCCCAGAAATAGATGTAAATCAGGAAATGGAAGGGAGGGAGGGACTCAAGAAAATTACAATCACCGGGCAGGTGGTATTGAGCAAATTGTTGGAGCTGTGGGCTGACAAATCCACAAGTCCTGATGGACTTCATCCTAGGGTCTTAAAAGAAGGGGCTAGTGAGATAGTTGATGCATTGGTTTTAATTTTCCAAAGTTCCCTAGATTCAGGGAACATTCCATTAGATTGGAATATAGTAAATGTAACTCCCATTTTCAAAAATGGAGGGAGACAGAAAGCAGGAAACTACGGGCCAGTTAGCTTAACATCTGTCATAGGGAAAATATTAAAAGCTATTATTAAAAATGTTATAGCAGGGCAACTAGAAAAAATCAAGATAATCAGGCAGAGTCAGCATGGTTTTGTGAAAGGTAAACCATGTTTAACCAATTTGTTAGGGTTCTTTGAAGGAGCCGTGGATAAAGGGGAACCAGTGGATATACTATACTTAGATTTCCAGAAGCCATTTGATAAGATGCCACATCACAGGTTATTGTGAAAAATAAAAGTTCATGGTTTGGGGGGTAACATATTGGCATGGATAGAAGATTGAAATACAAAGACTAGAACTACTCAAAATTCTCAAAAAACCGTAGCCAACTAGCATTTTGTACAGTTCTAGCATAACCATACTCCACCCATAACCCCCCCATCCCCCACGCCCCTGGTCTTATGTTCTATGCATCAGCTATTAAAGTAAAGGATGCTGTATGCTTTCTTAATCTACCTGTGCTGTTACCTTCAGGGATCTGTAAACATGTGCTCCAAGGTAATGTGCTCCTCCACACTTCTCAGTATTCTGTTATTTATTGTGTTGTCCTTAATGTTTTTTGCCCTCCCCAAATGCATTTTCTTACACTGCCCTGAACTGAATTCCATTTCCCACTTTTCTACCCACCAGATCAGTTCATTAACATTTTCCTGCATTCTACAGCTTTCTTCTTCACTATCAACCGCAAGGTCACTTTTTGTATCATCTGCAAACTTTTTAATCATGCCCCCTACATTTAAGCCTAAAACATTCACATATACCATGAAAAACCCTGCAGAACCCCACTGGAAACAACCTTCAAGTCACAAAAACATCCATCAAACATTACCCTTTGTTTCCCGCCACTGAGCTAATTTTAGATCCAACTTGCCAATTGCCCTTGGATCCCATGGGCTTTTACTTTTCTGACTTTCCTATTTTCTCTACTCCTGCCCTGTTCTTGCCCATTCCATTGGTGAGGAATGAAATTGGACATGAGCTGGGCACAATTATACAAGCAGAATCACCTTTACCACGACACACCCGCTGTTCTAGTCTATTGTTGTCGATAGGACAGATTATCAGGTGGCGTATAACAGGCAACCAATGAGCTACTGCCGGTTCCAATTCTCCACCCATGCCCAATTTCATCCCACTATGCCTAAAGTGTGACCAATACATTTTAAATTCTAAATGCAAGAATTTCATACAAACAGATATTTGGTAGCCTGGGCTGCCTATAACCCAAACAGTTTTAATTCTTCAGTACAACATTGCAGTGTGTGATGCCTCATCAACAATGTCAACGCTCTGACAAATGCTCCATATGTCATTGTTCCCACTCAAGACATTGTCCATTTATTAGTCTTGGACCTCTTAACTACCGTGGAGGATTTGCCCTTTCATTATTGCTGTAAGTAGGTTAGAAATGAACCCGACTGACTGTAAGTAACCATGCATTATCATGTACCAAATCATGAGAGAGCTATTAATCTAGCAATCATCCCTCTGTTAAGAGTCCATCAAATTCTTCTGGACTGCATCAAATTGAGCTCTATTGCTCCATGGAGGTTTGTTGTTGTACTAATTGCTTTATGTTCCATGAATGTAACTATGCTGCTATCATCTTTCCATTCTTCAGAGCTGTTAACAATAAGTTTTTGTGTCATGAACTAATATTCCAGCCTCTTCAATCTAACTGCTAATCTTCAAATAATGTCTTTTTTTTTAAAAAAAATCAATATTTGAGGAGGTGACCTGTTAAATAGAAATTAATTTTTCATCTGCAATCAATACACTCTGCAGCTTTGTATTTAAGTTTGTTACTTCAGGGTTTCCTTCGAGTTCCTGAACAGTTCAGATCCCACGAGCTCCGTCCGGGCTGTATCCAGATTGGCCATTGCATTGAAGCTCATACAACACTTTGTGCCTTTGCTCATTAGGCTTCCTGGATTCTGTCTGCTTCAATACCGAAGCATCAAGACATCACTAATAATCATAGATAATGACTAACACCTTGCTATTGATTGGGACTTGCCTCATGTTTGCAGCTGCATTATTTTTTGGCCAAATTGATATTCCCCACTTTCAGTGTTTCCCACAGCGGGGTTCCCTTTGATTCTGTCTCTGCCAGGGTGCTATTTCAAACTGTAAAAGAGCCATTATATGATGGTAATATAATTTACCAGGCAAGCAGGAATGCTTCTATTTCCAGCTGAGAGAAACCTAGCATCAGCAATAAGTTAAGATATCCAATCAGTTCACTGTTGCAATCATCGCAGCTTTGCACTTGACCCCTAGGCAACCCCAAACAGCATAATGTGCAGATCAGAACGTGCAAAACTAGGATGAGAAGAGGACAGAAATTGTGATTGCCATGATGTGAAGGGAAAGCAATCACATTCAATTCATTCAGCCTCATGGTCCATAGTCTAGGAGGAAGTCCTGGGAGGAAATCAGGTGATGGGTGATATTATCTCTTTGGGAAGGGGAACATGAAGTATGCTTGAGGAGTTCTGCAACTGGCAGACAATGCTGTGAATAGAATGTCTAATATATACACTGAATAATATTATGATCCGGTTTCATAAGTATTGGTTTGGCCCTGTTAAAATCGGACTTTGTTTCTAGCCGTACCTCCTTAAAGGGCCCAGTGGAAATTTGTTTCTCTCTTGATGGTACGAGGGCAACTGAGTGTCCCCTTTACGGATTAATTAAAAGAAACAAAAGGGGACGAGGCGCTGACATAAGGAACCTTTCTGAGGGAGGGATGGTTTCATACACAGCAAGCAAAAGATCCCAGATCTGAGAGCCATTCCTATGGCCTGGCCTAGTGTGCAAAGGATGATCAGGCGGGGGCCATCAATCAGTGGAAAGTGTGAATGTGTGTACATCTGGTGATAACAGGGCCTGCCTCAGCCTAGGTTCACAAACGGCCAGGATACCATAAGGTGCCCGGTGGTACGCTCAGAAAGGCCTTTCTGAGAAGAAGAGGGTGGGTAAAGAAGGGAAGAAAACTACCAAGAAAAAAAATGCAAACTGCATTAATAACACTCAAATAGCACCTTGACACCGACAGTAGGCAGCGGCAGGAACTTCCCAGGTCTCCGGCAGGAGTGCTGGAAACCCGAAATCTGCTGAGTCCGAGTCAGATGACAGGCTGTAGACTCGGTCATGCCTCAGTTGCTGGAGCTGGAAGGGCAAACTCGGGAACATCAGGAAGGGATGTCCGCTGCACTCCTCAGATCGCAAGGCACGATGGAGGAGTCCCTCCACCTTCAGGCTGAGGTGATAGCACTGTCATGCCAACGAACCGAGGTCAACATGGGTAGGATGGCAATCGTCATGGAGACCTTGGTCCAGGATGTAGCTCCCACACTGCTGCGCATGTTGAACTCCATCGCTGATGCCATAGTTGGCCTCCAATAGTGTATACATGAGAGGGGCGTGGGATAGCCAGATCTCACTCCAGCTACCCCTTCTCCTCAAGGGATCAGCCAGGGGCTGTCGGGCACCCATAGGGAGGAGGACCACCAGCTCAACACTCTAGGGTCATCCAGGTGATTCTAAGAGTGTCCAGCCCATCCGAATCCCCTCTTCCTGTGACCCCAGCGGCCAAAGAGGGTGCCATTGCCACACAGCAGGACCCCAAAAGGGGCTCTCCAGGTCTCAGCCCTCCAGAGGGTGCCTGCCAAGGCCAGACAGGGTGTACCAGTCAGCAGGCTGCCTCCACCTCTGCTGTGGATGTCCAAGGAGCACCAAAACGTAGCGGCAGGGTTAGGATGGTTAAGATAATGTAGTTGCACAGCCTGGGTGTTAATCACTTGCACATAATATTCGCTATTGTAAATAAACTTTGAAGAATGTCTCCTTGCCTATGGCTCCTTGTTATGATGAGCAGCGTTCATGTCACTCAGATGTGAAACCTTGGTTCCTGCATTAGATATAAGCGGGTGTCTCAGTCCATCCAAAGCTTCTTCCCTGTGCTTTGTGCAGCCTTCAGACCAAAGTGATAGTCCGGCCTCAAACTCACTGGACACATTTCAGATGCCTGATGGTGCTGGTCATTGCTGCCAGGATATAGTGGGCAGGCACCACAGAGTTCTCTCATTCTCTCTGTGTGCTCTCAGCACCTTTAAGGTGGGCTGGCCCCCATCGCTTTAGCATCTGCGACCAGTGACACTGCGCACCTGAAGGGGTCAGGTGATGAAGGCTGACAAAGGATCAGGTGCATTTAAAGTTTCACGGTTGCGTCTCCAATCTATGACCCTGGTCACAGAGCACAAGCAAGCTGCCCTCGGTCAGGCAGGAGTCAGGCATTCTCAGAGGCTATGTGAAGATCTATGGAGTGTCCTCACTTCATATTGTTATCATCCTCCTGAAATTGAGTAACTATTAGGGCCTCCACTGCGTCTCCATAACAGGAGCATTATCACAGAGGGTATGTCGCTGCCATTAGCCAGACTGGAGTCAAACATTCACAGATGTAGTATGAGAATCTGTGGTGTCTCCTCACTGCATGTCGTCATCATTCTCCATAAGTCTAGCAGCTTGAGGACCTCCCGAGTGCACCTGCCTCATCGCCTTCATCATCACCTTCAAAGACCTCCTCACTCTCATTCCCATCGACGTTGTCCTCACCGGAGGAGACTGCCAGCTCCTCCATCTCCTCCTCAGCCAGCTCCTCTCCACATTGCAGCGCCAGGTTGCAAAGGGCTCAGCTGGCAACAATGATGCGTGACACCCTCTGTAGACTGTATTGCAGGGCTCCACCAGACTGGTCCAAGCACTGGAACTTCATTTTCAGCATCCCAATGGTTTGCTCCACCAAGGTGCGAGTTGCAGCATGAGCCTCGTTATACCTTCACTCATGGGTGTCATCAAACACAGCCTCTGTGGGTGGCTCTTGTCCCCAAGGTGCCTCCCTGCAGCCTCTGTGGACCTTGGAAGATGTCAGGGATCTGAGATCTCCTGAGAACGCAGCAGTCATGGAAACTCCCCGGGAACCGTGCAGGATGTGTTTGTGGTGGTCGCACACCACCTGCACATTCAGAAAACGGAATCCCTTGCGGTTGACATAGTTGACTGCTTGTTGTGACGGAGATCTGAGCACCATATGAGTGGAGTCGACGGCACCCTGCACCTGTGGGAAACCTGAGATCTGGGAAAATCCCAGCGCTCTTGCATCCTGACTCTCCTGGTCCCAGGCAAAATGCACAACATTCTGCGCCTTCGCGAAGGTGCCTTCCATAATCTCATGGATGCATTTGCGGGTGGAGGTTTGTGAGATCCCACATAGGTCACCTGTGAAGCCCTGAAAGGAGCCACTGGTGTAAAAATTGAGCGCCGCAGTCACTTTCACGGCCACTGGCAGTGGATGCCCTCCATGTCCCCGTGGCGTCAAATCCTGCAGTAGCTGGCAGCTGTGAACGACCAGTTCCCTAGACATGCGCAGTCTTCAGCAATACTGTTTCTCAGTCATCTGAAGCAATGAAAGGTGACGTCCATAGGATCTAGCTTGGCGTCAACCAGCGATGGCTCGCTCTGGCTCTTCAGCAGTGTGTGCTGGAGCCCCAGCCACCCCTTCCTCCTGAGGGTGCTGCTCCTCCCTCTGCACAGCTACACGCCCCAATCACTCTCTTCTCTGTCATCTTCGCTGTCTGTCCACCACGAGGCATACAGCTAGGTCACCAGGCTCCATGCTCCTGATGGACTCCTCCTGCAGGATGAAAGAGAGAAACATGTGGGTTAGCTTGGGTATACTAATAACCTCTCTCGATTAAATCTGAAGGCCCCTTAATGCAACTCGGAGAGTGCTGGCCACCACTTGGATGGCCAGAGTTTAGTGCACTGCATGGCTGCCCAAGACCCCACCCATCTTCGCCCCACTCCACCTGATCAATTGTCGGCAGCTTCAGCCATTGGACTGCATGCTGTGCCCCCAGCTCGGGCACAGGCATTCTCCTAAACCGCACTGCAAGGCTGCACTGTTAGCTTGAACCATGGGGGGGGGAGACTGTCCAAACCTGAATGATGCCATTGCAAGGGGCTGTGAGCGCCTCCACCAGTGACTGCTCCATGGCCAGCTTTAGCAAGGAGATTGTACAACATGCACAGTCCAATTGTTCTGCAGCCCACTAAAACACTCATTAGTTTGCAGTCTGTGCCCAAGGGGTGAAATTTTCAGGAGCATTTGGTGGCACTTTCATGCCTCTGCGTAGCTTGAGTGGGTAGAGAAGCTAGAAGCCCAACTCCAATCATATCAACGTGGCTGCATCTGAACTGTCTCAGCTGCAGAGGAATGGTCACTTTATATGAGGTTTCCCTGATGCGTGGCCATTTCCTTCCCTCCCATCCCTACTGGCTTGTGCACTACCATAAAACACAGTGCAGCCCTTGAGCCCCCCGCACAACTCATCTGAACCATAGTGCCCTAGGGGTGAAAGGTTAAGGAGCATTTGTTGGCACTTTGATGTCCCTGCTTTGCTTGAGAGTGCAAATAAGTTAGAGGCCCAACTCTAAGCATGTCAATATGGCTGCATCAGAATGGTCTCAGCTGCAGAGGAATGGTTCCCTGACTCCCAACTCGCCTCGACCGCAGTGCAGCTCTTGCTCCCCCAAAGTTGTCTTGACCGCAGTGCAGCACTTGCCCCCCACCAAACTAGCCTCAACCCTTGTCCCCCCCATCCTCCCAAGCTTCCTCAACCTTGCAGTCTAACAGGCGACCCTGGCGAGCGCTGTTGAACATTACTGTGCACTCACCACTGAGTTCCCTGCAAAGTACAGCCCGTGAAGTGCATGCCTCATAGATACTGTTGTGAAACACGTCAGCGTGCGATCACACCAATGTGCTCGGATGATCCAATGTGGGGGGCGGTGATTCCAGCAGGCTGGGCTTATAATAATATGCTGATGTATTGCAATGACATTCCCGACGGCAGGAAACATGACCTGCCATTGATGGGCAAAGCGGACAATTACAAACTGGTTCCAAGATGTCGTGAAGCCAATTTTTGGCCTTCTCGCCATATTGTCTGCTCATGCCACTGAACACGCCAGCGGGCACAGAAAATTCTGCCCCTAGTTTTTCTCTGCCTTTATCCTTCTCTTTTTATCATATTTATATTTCTGTAAGTCCATTTTCTCTTCATCTATATTTCTGATGTATTTCTGTATATTCTTTGTACAGCTGGAAGTCACTGTGTTAACCTTAGCAGTCAAATATTTAACATGTTAACATGCTTTATCTGTCATCTTAAAGCACGTGTTAATGTTACTTTTATAAAGACTTGTATTTATAAAGTGCTTTTCATGACCACAGGATGTCCCAAAGTGCATTCCAGAAGTGTAGTCACTGTTGTAATGTAGGAAAGGCTGTCACCAACTTGCACACAGCAAACTCCCACAAACAACAACGCACTAATGACCAGATAATCTGTTTCAGTGATAGAATACAGTCCAAGAGCTAAACAGATTAACCTGACTGCTAAAATAGCCAACAGAAGAATGTAAAATTAATGTTTCAGGAATTGTCCACTGATACAGTAATTTCTATATTTCCAACAATCCCTTTGTCTCTGCATTTGTCTTCAGTAATTGTTGATGCCTCTTGCTAAACCACTGGGCAAACAGTGCATTGATCCACACCGCGCAGTGTAAGCTGAGAGCTGTCAGTCAACAAAACATGCAGTCAAATCCAAAATAGCTAAATCACTTTTGCTAGACATGAAGGCTGGAATTTGGCTACAGGTCAGAATCATCTGTCTAAAAAAAATCCTTAGGAATTGAAAATGAATGATTGAAGATCAAAAATGGAGAAGAATAAGTCTGTGGATTCAAATATTTTGAAACATTTGACTTCAGATACATTTAAAAAGTATTAAAACACATTCTCAATGCTAAAAATGAGGCAATTTCACATTTCAATCATAGTTCTATTGAAATACCCTACTGGGCTACCTCTGCCAGTTGCTGTATCAATACAAACTTTCAAATTACAGTGCAGTCAATTACATATTAAAGCCACAATTGAAAAGCATTTGCTGATCTTCTAAGGTGCAGTTTCCAGTTTATCCTGCAAGCATTCATTTACTGTCTCACAGATTAGCAAACCGGTGAAGTGAATCATTCTGCTATGTGAAGAGTATTTGTAGAATCAGAAAACATTTTCAAGTTTTATTCACTGCATTTTTTTTTTTGTCTGCTGAAAAGTCTTGCTCAATGAGTCCAATTTTGCCTACAGGATCAAGCTTTTGATCATGGATATACCACATAGACAATTTCTGTATTACATGTTGTACAACTTCTATTATTGTAGATTACAGTGCTAACGTACTGCAAGGTTAAGATGTTAACAAATAAGACCACTCATGCTTTGCATTGCATAGATCGAGAGGCACGGCCACTGGAGTGGACGATGATCAGAGATTCCTCCCAATCCTTGTTTTCATTGGCAGCATGCATCAGTAAGTGGGACTCTCAGCTCCTGAGGTTTTTTTTAATTCATTCTTGGGATGTGAGTGTCACTGGCAAGGCCAGCATTTATTGCCCATCCCTATTTGCCTTTGCACTGAGTCATTTGCTAGGCGATTTCAGAGGACAGTTAAGAGTCAACCACATTGTTGAGTCACATGTAGGCCAGATTGGGTAAGGACAGCAGATTTCCTTCCCTAAAGGACACGAGTGAACCAGATGGGTTTTTATGACAATCAAGGTTATTATTAACAAGACAAATATTTGCTTCCAGATTTATAAATTAACTGAATTTAAATCCCCCCAGCTGTCATGGTGTCTCCAGACTGTTAGCCTGGACCTCTGGTTTTGATTGCTACTATGCTATCATTCATGAGACAGCAGGTTGTAGGTTCAAGTCCCACTCCAGAGACTTGAGCACAATATCTAGGCTGACAGCCCCAGCACAGCACTGAGGAAGCACTTAATATAGGGGGTGCTGCCTTTCAGCTGAGTCATTAAACTGAGGTCCTGTAAAAGATCCCATGGCAATATTTTGAAGAAGAACCAGAGAGTTATACCCAGTGTCCTGGCCAATATTTATCTCTCAGTCAACCAAAAAAGATTGTCTGGAGAGCATTTCATTGCTGTCTGTGGTATCTTGCTGTGCACAAAATGGTTGTCATATTTCCTACATTATAACAATGACTACACCTCAAAAGCACTTCAAACCATGTCAGCCGTAGCTTAGTTGGTAGCACTCTCGCCTATGGATCAGAAGATTTTGTGTTCCAACTGCCACTCCAGGACTTCAGCACAAACATCTTGGCTGGCACTCCAGTGCAATATTGTGGGACTGTCTCACTGTCAGAAGTTCTGTCTTTCAGATGGGACATTAAATCAAGGCTCTGTCTGCTCTCTCAGGTGAGGGTTGAAGATTCCATGTAGCTATTTTGAAGTAGAATTTGAAGTGAATTACTAGGGGACATAGATTTAAGGTGAGAGAAAACTTTAGCGGAGATGTGCGGGGCAAGTTTTTTACGCAGAGGGTAGTGAGTGTCTGGAATTCGCTGCCAGAGGAGGTGGTGGAAGCAGGTACGATAGTGGTGTTTAAGAGGCAGCTTGACAAATATATGAATAGGATGGGAATAGAGGGATACGGACCCCGGAAGTGCAAAATGTTTTAGTTGACGGGCGTATGATCGGCGCAAGCTTGGAGGGCCGAAGGGCCTGTTCCTATGCTGTACTTTTCTTTGTTCTTTGTTCTTTGTTCTCGAAACAGATGTTATCGCTGGTGACCTGGCCAATATATATTCCTCAATCAACATAAAAATAAACAGATTATCTAGTCATTATCACGTTGTGGGGGGCTTGCTGTGGCTGATCACAGTTCCAACATTACAACAGTGTCTACACTTCAAAAGTACTCCATTTGCTGTAAAGCACTTTAGGACATCCTGAGATTGTGAAAGGTGCTATATAAGTGCAAGCCTTTCTTCCTTGATAACCTCTTCCACTTTGGTGCCTCAAATTCTAGACTTTTGTTTCTGCTTGGTTGCCCCTTTTCACATGGGATAATGCAGTCCATGTTAGCATCACATCATTATTTGCCAAGGATAGGCTTCCAGGGATTCTGCTGCCTGCCTGAAATCTTGCGAATTGGAGGCCACGATCTGTGCACCCAATTGTCCAATCGACAGGCACCCAGGTTTTCAGTTCACCAAATGTGACTATAGAAAATTGAACACCTATATCCATTTTCTAAGGTCCCTAGACCAGGTACAGGCTCTTCAAGAATTTCTTTGCTCAGGGAATAGTGAGAATGTGGAACTCACTAAAGCAGGGAATGGTTGAGGCAAACAGCATTTATGCATTTAAGGGGAGGCTAGATAAACACATGAGGGAGAAAGGAATACACGGTTATGCTAACAGGTTTACATGAAGAGGGGTGGGAGAAGGCCCGTGTGGAGCATAAACACCAGCATGGACCAGTAGCGTCAAATGGCCAGTTTCTATGCAGTAAAACTCTATAGTGACGCAGCACAGAAGGAGGTTATTCAGTCCACTGTGCCTGGGCTGGAATTTTGGAAGACCCCACCAAGTATTCCCACTCCCCTGCACTTTCTCTAATGCACTTTGTTCATTACTCCAAGTATTTAACCAATTTTCTTTTGTACGTTACAATTGAGTCTGCAACCGTCATCCTTTCAGGGGTGCAAATTCTATGTCATTCACCCCTAATTTCTGTCTTTGGACAGCATTCCAAACTATGGAAACAAATCTTAAGTTGCTTTAGGTATCATGAAATTCAACAATGATATTGCACCCATGAAATCATTCTCTTCCATCTTCTATTACTACTTGAAAATACAACTATTTAAATTTGAGGAAAGACAGTCACCTTAATGGGATTTCTGTGGTACTTGGTTGCCATCAATTTCTCACATTGAACTTGGGTAAATGTTGTAGATTCCAACAGTTTTTGTCATACAATATAGCTTAAAAAGCACGTGAAAAATATCTTTGCAAACCTATGCTGTCACATTTGAAAAATATGGATCCTCACCTATCAGCACTGAAGGCCATAATCACAGAACTCCAAAGTGGACTCATTTCCCCCCCCAACCCCTTTGCTAAATTTAAGTATTTATCAAGGTAAAGGATGTCAGTGATGAAAAATGGATTCATTTTTCTACTTTTCTTATTCAGTGTCAGCATCAAAAAGACCTAAGTTTATAGGAAAAACTGGATGCAAAGCTCCTTTCAGTCTGAGCCAATGACGTGCTTTAGCTGCAGCCTCAGAAGAAAAACTCCTTTCTCAAGAGCCGTTGTACTTATGGTGCGTACCACAGGGTTGGGGGGCACATAAATTTCAGATCAAAGCTCCCATTCATTTACAAATACCTCGAGTCACAAGTACTAATCAGAACATAGTATTCGGAATTTAAATATTAATGAGCCAAATAAAAACAAAACTTTTGAAATACTCAGCAGGTCAGGCAGCAGCTGTGGAGAAGTAAAAACAATAGTTCAGAGTTAATGTTTCAGGATGATGAACTTTCAATAGAACATAATTTCAGATTTCTGGCCCTGGAATATGTTGCTTTAGTATTAATTGTAGTATAAGGGGTTAATTATAACGGTGTGATATGCTAATGAGGCGCAGTACACATCATCACAGGAAGTGATGCAATGCCTCATGACCTTGCTCTCTCAAGTAGACCTCATGGCAAGGAAGACACAGTAAGTTGTTCCTTAATAAAGTTAACATTTTCCTTACCTCAGCAGACTCTGTAAATATTCTGTGTTATCGCAACGAGACCAAGAATATTATATGGTGGCAGCGAGTGAAAGAACAAGCATGGGAAAGCCTCTGCCATTGCTAGAAAGCTTTGAGCACATCACAGGTCTCAACTAGGCTGAATTGGTGCAAAAGATTTGCCACATATTGTACTGTGTCAGGCTTTGCAGCAAAGCTGAGCAGTGAGCAGGTCAGTATGCTATTGTATGCAATGGCTGGCTGTCCAGACAATAGCCTAGTCAGGCAAGGGGTCAATGAAGAAAAAGCTAAAGTATGATGAAATAATAAAAGCACCTGATACCTACTTCAGTCTGTGAAAGAATACCATTGTTGAGCAGGCTAAATTAAACAAACAAGCCCAAAGATAAGGGGAAAGTATTGATCCATTTATCAGTGATCTGTATAGACTTGCAGAGAACTGTGAATATGGCAGCTTAAAAGATGAAGTAATCAGGGACAGAACTGGTGTCGGAGTCTTGGATAAAGCCATTATCTGGATGATTTAACCTGAACAAAGGTAATTCAACCGAGCAGGCAAGCTGAGCTCAGGAAGCAAAATCGATCAGTGATTCAGGGTGACAGGGAGAACCATAACCCAAAAACGACTGATTCAGTTAACGACGGACTATGTTAAATTTAAAAACAGAGAGGTGGCCACAAAAAAGCAAAGGAGGCGAGACGAGCGTCCATAAACCCCCCCAGCTGAACGTAATCGGTGTGGCGGGAAAAAACACAGGCGCGAAAATTGTCCTGCCAAAGCTGTGTGCCGCAGCAAGGCGCCTCTACAGAATAAGCAAAAAGAAAAGCCTTTGAAAGGCGGCAAGATCTATGAAATAGCAGATATCAACCATATCGAGGTGCCCTTCCTTGGAGAGACCCAGGAACCATGTGGAAGCTACTGGAGTGCTGATATCCAGGTAGAGGGAAACGAGACACACTTTGTTAGACACAAGTGCAGAAGTTTTAGTTCTTTTTGATGCTGAGCCGTGGCTGGAGAAAAGTTCTCTTCAACTATCTGACAAAAACTATATGGGCCAGGAGGTATAGAACTCAAGGTCATAGAACAACATCTCTTCAAGATGGAGGGAGAAAAATCACTGAAACCTTATATGTGATCCTGAACCAGAGCTCTTCACTCTTAAGCAGTGAAGCCTGAACTAACCCACATTTGATTTGCAAAGTAGAGGGACTGGAAAGCTGAGAAGATCAACCTAAACATTTCAGAGCTGTCCTGTCTGAGTGACATTGCCAATTTATTGGGAAATTGTTGCAGACAGTTTGGTGCTAATGGAATTGATTTCACACAGGACTATAACAATAAGCAGAGTGACTACAAATAGCACCATAATAACTATCAGCAGGAGAGCAGAGTGACCACATACAGGACCACAACAATCACTAGAGTGATGAAGCATAGGAACATAACAATCAGCAAAGTGACCATTTGGAACTGGATTCAAAAGTGATTGCTAGTAATAAGGTGTTACTTATTCAGGTTTGCATTTAACTTTTGTGCCCAGCTTATAAGACTAAAACAGCTACAACAATAACCAATTTACAGGGGGAACAGATTCACTTCGGAGGTATGGAGGTGCTGCTAAATTGATCAGGAAAATTTCATAAGGTATCTGTCCTGTTTATTTAATAAAATGAAGCTACTTTGGAATCAGATCCCTTCACCTATTTGTCCCATTGGGGGCTTGCTATGCTCAAGCTGCTGTTTCTGGGTCTCGAGCAGCCTAACCAGTGAACCGGATAAGTATTGTATAGTTTGCAGATGCAGAATATTGCAGATGCTGGAAATCTGAAATAAAAACAGCAGGTCAGGCCCATCTGTGGAGAGAGAGAAACAGAATTAACAGGCGGAATTGTCCCCTCACGCCAGTGGTGGGTCGTTGGAGGGAACATGAAATGATATGCGAATCTTTGGGGTGGGAAGGAAGAGTTTGAACATTTCCAAGGTGACTGGGGTGGGCTCTTCAGGGAGGGAGGGTCATGCATGTTGACTGTGATGGGCCGAAGGGTAATGAGGGGTGTTCAAGAGTGACTATGGGGAGGTTGACTGTGAGACCAGGGTGGTCTATGGTGATGGGGGAGTGAGGGTGTGGGTAACGGGTGGAGGGTAGAAGGTATGGGAGCAAGATTCAAAGGACACACGCACCATGGCTGTTGCGAAACTACCCAGGTCCTCAAAGTCCAGATATAGAAAAGCTGGATGGGAGTTGGGCCATTGGGTGGGCAGAGTTGCGGTTTCAGTCAACTGCACAACTGAAGGGGAATCCCCAGCATGTAGTTCTGACTATACAAAGGCATTTGGTTCGAATGGGGTGTG